>NC_064615.1:36661419-37877918 GCF_023898315.1 Schistocerca nitens
ATCAAATGCAATCACTTAGCATTTTCAGCCAAAATAAATCATTACATTTTTTTATTCTCAATGGCTTCTAGCAACTGACTCATGATTCACTGTATCCACATCCCTTCACAGCATGCGACACTTGAGTAAAGAAGTGGGTACACCTTGACTGCACTTCAGCCCAAAATTAACTTGCAGTTTCTCCTTCCGTTTGTTGATGTACAAGTTGTCTTTCACAGTGTTATCCACAGAATTAGATGGATGGAAGGAATGGAGGCTTCCTCACAAATTGCAACTGCAGGTAAGAGCCTTACCAATTGTCAAAAAATATTTTCCAACAGGCCACGGATTGCCTCAAATATTTAGTTTTAGAGTGTGACCATTATCAACTAAGTCACCATGAAATAGATATACGACAATTGCTAGAAGAGGTTAAGGACAAAACATTTATTGTATTTGTTTTGAGTTATATAATTTAATATTTTCCCTTATGCATTTTATACACGTGAAGTAACATCTGGAATCTCACCTAGAGATGCTTTCAGTGTCACTGAGATAATACATAAAATGTGTCATAAAATATAAAAGAAAATAAAGAGGAAATCTAATGCAGTAAAATGAAGAGAGATGTAAACACCAATGCATGAAGGAAATTTTCGAGTTTCTCTTGGCCACTACAGAGGTGGGACCTAGAGGTGTGAAATTCCATGTGCAGTACTTCCCACTGCTAGAGCACAGACCAAAGCTAAGCACTGTGAAAGGCTGTAAGGCTGTGCAGCTGAGTATCCAGGGAACCAGATAGAATGTCTCCAACAGCAACATTCCAGACTGGACAGCAGGGGAAGCCAATATGTGTGGGTTGCCAATGGTCAACTCATGTTTAAGGTTTCTCTAGAGGGAAATGTGAAACTTAAGTTGGCCTTTGGTGTGAGTCTATATCAGCAGAAGAAAAGTGGCTTATATGCAAAATAGGGATGTGTTTAGGAAATCAGCATTGTCCCTCACATTGCTTAAAAACTTGCTAATAATTTCAACAGTGCGTGAAAACAGTTATTTGTGTGCAGAGGTGTATTTACGGAGAAGTACTTCATGCCTGGCAAGGAGAGACTGGCATTACGCCTTGTCAACAGATTCTTGTAGTTGCTGATGGACAGTTCAGTGACTGTGGTATTCTCATTTTTTCTTTAAAAAAAAAAAATGTGATGTGCTTAAAGAGTACAGCAAATTTCCTCCAACAAGGTAATACTTTGTAATTTGAGAATACAGCCCACTGCAGCAGTCAAAAAGTGGATATGCAGCATTATCATTAATCAAAGAGCAAGAACAAAGAAGATGGAATAGAAGAAAGTTTACCTATCACAGTAACAGGTTACCATTTAAAGATACTCCTGTCCTTGTGTTAGGGCTACTGACTGAACAAATGACTGCTCATTCCAACTATAATGGACCGTTTCCAGAGAATCCTAACAGTTTATAGAAACTTAGTGTATACTCTAATGAATGAATGCAGTTGGCTGTCAGGGAAGCACTACGTGAAGCCTTCAACGACTACAGTAGCAGAATACTGCAAATGATATTTCACAAAACACAATGAAATGGTTGTATGTAAAGGCTGTTAGTGCCACCAAAGTCAAGTGTCCAATTACTCGTGAATGAGACAGGAATTGAAATAGAGACCAGCACAGCAAAAGCTGAAATGTTCAACTCCATTTTAAAATGTTCCTTTACAAAAGAAAACCCAGGAGAAGTGCCCCACTTTAATCCTAGTTCCACAAAAAAGATGAGTGAAATAGGTGTTAGTATCAGTGGTGCTGAGAAACATCCGAAATAATAAAAATTAAATAAAGATCCAGGGCCTGATGGAATAACTAGCACATTCTGTTCCAAGTTAGCTCCTTTTCTAACAATAATCCATCATACATCCCTTGAACAGAAAACTTTGCTCAGTAGTTGGAAGAAAGCACAGGTCACAACCATTTACAAGATGCGTAGTAGAATTGACCCACAAAACTACACTCCAACATCCTCAAAATCTATTTGTTGTACAATCTCAGGACCTATTCCAAGCTCAAATATAATGAGGTATACCTAACTCCCTGCCATCCAGCAAGGATTCTGTAAACAATGATCATGCGAAACCAAATGCACTTTTCTGACATGACATACTGAAAGTTTTTGATCAAAGCAGTCAGGTAGAAGCAGTATTTCTTTACTCCTGAAAAGTACTTGACCCGGTACCTCTTCTACACTTGTTGTAAAAAGTACAATCATATGGGGTAGCAATGAAATTTTTGAGTAGATTGAACAATTTTTAAGGGTGGATGGAGCATGTGATCTTGGATGGAACATCACTGGCTGATCTAGAACTAACTTTGGGTGTGCTCCACGGAAGTGTTTTGGGACCCTAGCTGTTATGTTGTATATTAATGACCTTGCGGACAATATTACTAGTGACCTCATACTTTTTGCAGATGATGCAGTTTTCTATAACGAAGTACTGTCTGAGAAAAGCTGCACAGATATTCAGTCAGCTCTTGATAAGATTTCAAAGCGGTGCAGATTGGCAACTTGCTTTAAATGTTCAGAAATGTAAAATTGTGCACTTCAAAAAACAACAAAACACAGTAGCCTATCCTATAACATCACCGAGTCACAGTTGGTATCGGCCAACTCCTACGAATACCTGGGTGTAACCTTGTACGGATGTGAAATGAAATGATCTGACAGGCTGAGTCACTGGTAAAGCACTTTGTATACTTTGGTTAATTAGTAAATTACTTGGTAAATGCAATCGGTGACAAATCTCTCATATGACCCATCTTCAAATATTGCTCTCTTGTGTGGGACTCATTCCAAATAGGACTAAAAGGATATATTGAAAGTATACACAGAAGGGCAGCACAGGAGTGATCACAGGTTGATCTGACACTAGGGAGAGGGTCACGGAGATGCTGAAGAAACTGAACAAGTAGACTCTACAATAGACAAACTATCCCCAAAAAAACTACTTACTGAAGATTATATAAAAACTAGTCCAAGAAAACCTACTTACTGAGTTTCAGGAACAGGCTTTAAATGATGATACTAGGAATATATAATGGCCCTCCTACTTATCGACAGTGCACGGACACACACACACACACACACACACACACACACACACACACACACACACACCAATTGTTTCCATGCTCAGGACATGAATGGAATGGGGAAAAAACCCTAATACCTGTGACAAAACACTGTACTCACTGCCACATATTCACAGTTGTCTGCAGAGTAGAGATGGAGAAGGAAGTGCAAGCCGCCCCTGCATTCCAATTGTTTACAAAATGTTATTCAATACTACATGCAACTAGCATTTCATTAACGCTGAACTCATTCCCATTAATATTGCAAGGCAAACAAGCACCACTCAATGTAAACCACTTTTCAGTCATCAAAGGAAGATTACCCCAAAGCTGTAATCTTAGTTGATTGAATGCACATTACACAATAACTAAGAAAACTAACTTTTTCGCCGTCATATACTACTATAATCCACATTTCATGCACATGTATTTTCAAACATTAATATGTTATCTTACACACCTATTCATACTGACGTGCAGAGAACTTACAGCAAATAACATTATCACAGAATTCATGAATAACAAGCCATGAAAGGAACTGAATGTGCAAATTAACATTACATGAATTTCTGATAGCTACAAGTATATACAATCAATTATATGTGAACATTTTAAACTTTTTAATACTGTTTGATTACTCTGTGACTTCACAGATAAGGGAAATAAATGTAACATCAAACTCTAAATTCTATACTGTGCAGCAGCTTTTTATTTATTTATTTATTTATTTATTTATTCCATGTGATCTGTTGGTACACAGTGTGTTGCAGATGTCGGAAAATGTCATTTAACATTGTTAACATGTATTAATGTAAGCCTATAGTATTCTAATGTATTATATTGCTCAATGTTTTCAATTTAGCACAAACAGCAAGATTACTTGTCTAAGTATTCATTTACAGAGTAAAAACAGTGACACAACAAATATGACTTCACGGCTTTGCTAAATTCTATGTTATCTTCAATGGACTTAATATTAGTGGGAAGATTGTCGAACAGTTGGAGGCCCATGTGGAAAACTCCCTTTTGACACAGTTGAGTATTTGTTCGTATAACATGCAGGTTTGCGTTTTTCCTGGTGTTGTGTTCATGTATTTGATTATTTTTTACGACTCTGGGGTCAGTTGGCACTATATGTTTTCTGAAGAATTTTAGAGTCTCAAGAATGTAGAGGCAAGGCAGTGTTAGGATTTCTAACTTTCTGAAGATGGGTTTGCAGGAGTCTCTGGGTTTGCTCCCATTAATAATCCTTAATGCTCTCTTCTGGATTCTGAATGTGCTCAGAGCAGTTGGAGCATTTCCCCAGAATATTACACCATATTTTAGGTGGGCTTGTATATAAGCGTAGTATGCACTGGTTAATGTTTTCAGGCTAGTACATGTTTTCAGCACACTCAATGCATAACAGCCAGTACAGATCCTGGCATTTACCTTTCCTGTATGTGTATTCCATTTCAAGTTATCTTGAACCCACAGACCTAGGAATTTGAAAACAGTGTTGGTATCTATTGACTGGTTATTTATAGTGACAGATGGCTGAGAGTAATTTGCATTTTGTGTTGTGTGGAAATTCATGGAAGCTGTCTTTTTGGTGTTGATGGTTAATCTGTTGATTTTTGCCCAATTGCCGAGTTGATCAGTAGCCACGTTCACAGCTTTTTGCACCGCCTCTGTATTCTCCCCTTTGAGGAGTACAGTTGTGTCATCAGCAAAAATTATTGTTTTGTGTGCATCAACATTCAGGCTCAAGTCATTAATATACAGGAGGAAAAGTAGGGGTCCCAATACTGAGCCCTGTGGAACACCTTGCTTTACAGTTTTATTACTTGATAGTATTTCGGTTATTGAGTTGCTTTGTCTATTAGTATATTTCATGCTGACTCTCTGCGTCCGATTGGTTAGGAATGTAGCAATCCAGTTGTTTGCAATTCCTCTGATACCGTAGTGTTCTAATTTTTCCAGTAATATTTTGTGGTCAACAGTGTCAAAAGCCTTTGACAGATCCAGAAATATGCCTGTTGTGGGTTGTTTTCTATCTAACAGTTCTAAAAGCGTATTTATGCAATCATATACTGCAGTTTCTGTAGATTTGTTGCTTCTGAACCCATGTTGAGCTAAACTTAGTAAACCTTTTTTTTTCAATGAAGTCCATCATTTTTTTGGACATTATTTTTTCAAAAACTTTAGAAAAGCAGGATGAGATTGAGATAGGCCTGTAGTTATTCATATCTTTATTATCACCTTTTTTGAAGACAGGAATTACTTTAGAAAGTTTCAGAGCTTCAGGGAAGATACCTGCCTGGAAAGAACAGTCACAGAGGTGAGTTAATGGTTCAGCAATTGTGTGTTCACAATTTTTGATTACAACTGCTGGGATACCATCAATTCCAGCTGAATATGAATTTTTTAACTCTCTGAGGGCTTTTGCAACATCATTTTCAGTGACTTTGGTGATGAAAATTGACTCTGCACATGTGTGATATTTTTTGTTTGCTGGTTGGTAATTTGTGTTAGGATTATTTTGGACCAGTTTTTCAGCTATGCTTGTAAAGAAATTGTTGAATGAGTTCACCACTACTTCGGGATTAGGTATATATTCATTGTGGAGTTTGATTTCTATGTTCGTATGTGAAGCTTTCATTTCCCCTCTTTCCCTTTTTATGATATTCCACATTGCTATTACTTTATTGCTCGATTTGTCAATGTACTCATCATTCTGCATCCTTTTTGCTTGTCTTATCACTCTTCTTAGGATACATGTGTAGTTTTTATAGTATTCTGTTAGTTGGGGGGGAGTCACTACTTTGTTTACATAACATGTGGAGTATTCTTTTATGTTTGCAAGAGATTTTTATAGCTGGTGTAATCCAACCCTTCACAGCAAGCGGTGGCATATCTGTTTTGACTGAGATTCCATAAATAAATATGTAGGCCCACAGAATTTCTGATCTGAGAGAGTAAAAAGGATTTTTTACAGATTGAACTCTTGGTGATCTGAAATGGCAGATATAGAGAACAAACTTAGCTGCTTGTGAGTGTGAGGACTCATTATTAACCATTCAATTGACTTCAAATATAATACTCAGACTCCACGTAAAATTATTTTGGGATTGTACAGTAAATATTCTTTTAATCAAATAAATCTTAACATCTACAAATAGTGGTATGCCTACACCATTAAAGGCTATAACTATTATGAAACGTACAATGTGTAGAGAACAAAGCCCGATCTACAGAATTTCTTTGAACTGTAGTTTAAAGGTAATAGGAGGTCTTGTATTCTTTGACCAATTCAAGATCATCACTCATCGATCCATGCAGAGATTAAGCAACCACTGTGGAGCAAATCTTTAAACGTGGGAAGACTAAACTTTGCAGGTTATAATGTGACTTTTTCTAATCACACGACATAATAGTGGTCATATTTGCTGTACAACAAGGGCATTACTATGGCGTCATTGCTGTGGTAACACTAATAAGCAATCCATCAATGTACTGCAGTCCATTAATCTTCGACCGAAAGAAACCCAACAGCACTTGACACAGATGGGACGATTTTAGTACCAAGTATTCGAAAAACATAAATAAATCCCCGGCCAGTTTTTAATTGCGAAGCTGCTTGTTCTGACCGAACGAACAACACACATTCTTGTCCCATGGAGCATCACACCTGTTGTAAATAACTGTCAAGTATCAAAACAATAAGAAACGAAGACACGACCGGTGCAAGACTAAATTATAAACGATTTCTTGTAACTCAAGAATTAGTTACAAGCTCTTAATCCCACTACATAAGTGTTACCATTGTAGTAGTAAAAAAACGATACCACCACTCACACTGTCACACAAATCATAACGACGTTTGCAACCTCCATGTAGTTGAACAAGAAACTGTGTCCAACCGTCTATTAAATGACGGGAAGCTATACTGAAGACGTACTCACCTTTCTAAAAGCAAATAGCTCTCTCTGTAACTTCTGTCTTTCAGCTGATGGCTGCTGGCCTTTCCCCCTGATGAACTTCAGCATTTTGCTTTCAAATAACGCACAATAAATTAGGTTAGGAAGTAAGAAACCAACAATTTGCACTTCACTTTTACACTTTTAACTATTATACGCCATATAATATCTTTTTGAATGGAGGATACAAACTTCCGGCCAACGGTTGTTCATAAACCTTGCGGTATGTCACTTAAACATTCTCCGCAGCGACGCCTGCCTGTCTACGTCAACCTGTGTAACCCGCCCTTCTCACAGATATCTAAACGGCTTCAACGCTATGTCAAAGCTGTTCAGTTTACTAGACTCTTTCTTCTGATTACGAATGTTGAGATTTTTTCTTCTAATGCTCAAATACTGAGATCACGATTTAATTTATTTATGTAAAATACGTCTAAAAACGAAGACACCGTAATTTAATTAAATGACTGATTTAGATGTGAATGAAATTAATATGCCCAAAACATCCCTGTCTATGGACCAATCAGTTTCACTCAGTGACAGCACAAAAAAGATTTACCGATCTCAAACACCTAGAATACCAACGAATGACTCATTAGCGACACCTTTTGTTGCATCACCTGTTATTGGAATGAAAGAGTTGTCACAGTGTTTTGTTTTGTTTTCGCGGAAAACAAGCTTGTATGTTTACAGGCGATGATATAGCTTGCTGTCGGAGACGAACAAAGTCACGAGCCGATAAATGGTTATAAATTGAAGTAATTCAGTTGTAAAAGATAACAAAACAAATACCCATCTGACTTCTCTCGTTTTCTGCAACATAAATTGTTGCTTAGCAACAAGCTGAAACAGTTTAAACAAGAATTCCATTGGCTGAAGACAGAAGCAGTACTGGTATTACGGATGCAAATGCAGAAGTTTTATTTCCCACGATGCCCAATATACTTCGGGTAAAGTGTGCTGTTGTCGGTGATTCGACTGTCGGTAAAACTGCTTTAATGCAAATGTTGTTGTCAGAGGGTAGACAGTTTCCGAAAAGTTATACGATGGTAAAAGAACAATTTTTAAGTTACTTCGTTTCGCATTACACAGGGAATGGAAGGAAAGTTAAATCCTTATTTTCTCTTCTAGACTTTAGGAGCTGATTTGTTTGTGAAACAGATTCCAATCCCGGATACTGACGATGTGGTTGAACTATACCTGTACGATTCATCAGGATTGGAAATCTACGAAGATCTCCTACCAAAATATGTAGGTAACAAAATGTATATGCAATATACATTTGTTATCACCACTGTTTCCTTCCCAATATTACTTTGAAATAGGCTACCGAGTCTCTCGCGTTGGAGCGCAACCCCACCCAAACGGTATAAGTGCGTTGACCCCGTAATATCGGTACTGAGGTGTCACTTGTAAGTCAAATACACAATCTGGAAATAACAGCTGACGAAATAAGTACCAGAAATTCCGAACAAATTTCAGCCAATTTTAAATGATAATGCCATTTCTACTTATTACATGCATACACTATATACACTCCGTATTTTCTTGGTCTTTAGCAGTTTACGGTCAAATTTAGAACTTCTAGATCAGTTGCAATGTATAGAGGCATTTGTAATGCATGACCAGCGATCCCCGTGAATTTAGAGTTCACTGTTGCAACACTAACTCTAGTCATTCTTTCAGTGAAATCGAAATCTGCAGTTGTTAAACATCTCTTTACGAAATGTGATAGAGAGGTGTCTATAACTACCGACCTGCTCCACTGCTAACAGCATTTTACAAAATTTTTGAGTACGTGATGTATTGTAGAATAGTCTATCAACTGAACAGCAATACTAACTCAGCAAACAATTTGGATTTCAGAAGAGTTTTCCGATTGAGAAAGCCATTTACATTTTCTACTCACCAAGTTTTACACGCATTAAACAGCAAGATAGCGCCAGTTGATACTCTTGCGACTTATCAAAGGCATTTGTCTGTGTGAATCAGAGTATTCTCCTAAATGAATTGAGGTTTTGTGCGGTTGATGGGGTAGCAAACCAATGGATAATGTCGTATCTAACCAAAAGAATGGAGTAAGTTGTACTTAATGTGGTTAAGAGACATTATCCTAAGTGATGAGAAATTAGGTATGGCGTTCCCAAAGGCTCAGTGTTACACCATTATTCTTCCTCATGTACACGGTAGAGCAAAAGAAACTGGTTCACCTTCGTAATATGGTGTAGGGTCCCACGAGCATGCAGAAGTGCTGCGACATGACTTGGCATGGATTCTACTAATGTCTGATGTTATGCTGGAGGGAACTGACACCATGAATGCAATTGACATCATGAATCCTGCAAGGCTGTCCATAAATCCGCAAGAGTCTGAGAGGGTGGAGATCTCTTTTGAGCAGTATGTTGCAAGGCATCCCAGATATGCTCAATAATATTCATGTCTGGGGAGTTTGGTGGCCAGCGGAAGTGTTTAAACTCAGAGGAGTATTCCTGGAGCCATTCTGTAGCAATTCTGGATGTGCGGGGTGTCACTTTATCCTGCTGGAACTGCCCAAGTCCGTAGGAATGCACAGTGGACATGGATGGATACTGGTGACCCCAGGCAGGGTGCTTATGTACATGTCACCTGTCAGAGTTGTATCTAGATGTATCAGGGGTCCCATATCACCCCAACTACACACGCCCCACACCATTACAGAGCCTCCACCAACTTGAACAGTCCCCTGCTGACATGCAGGATCCATGGATTCATGACGTTGTCTCCATACTCGTACATGTCCACCTGCTCGATACAATTTGAAATGAGACTCGTCTGACCAGGCAGAGTGTTTCCAGTAATCAACAGTCCAACATCGGTGGTGACGGGCCCAGGCAAGGCATAAAGCTTTGTGTTGTACAGTCATCAAGGGTACACGAGTGGGTCTTCGGCTCCGAAAACCCATATTGATGATGTTTTGTTGAATGGTTTGCACACTGACACTTGTTGATGGCCCAAGCATTGAAATCTGCAGCAATTTGCAGAATGGTTGCACTTCTGTCGCATTGAATGATTCTCTTCACTTGTCATCGGCCTCATTCTTGCAAGATCTATTTCCGGCCACAGTGATGGAGGAGATTTGATGTTTTACCGGAGTCTTGATTTTCATGATACACTTGTGAAATGGTCATAAGGGAAATTTCCCACTTCATCGCTACGTCGGAGATGATGTGTCGCATTGCTCATGTACCAACTACAACACCATGTTCAAACTCATTTATATCTTGATAACCTGCCATTGTAGCAGCAGCAACCGAAGTAACAACCATGCCAGACTTGGGCAGTTCCAGCAGGATAAAGTGACACCCCACACGTCCAGAATTGCTACAGAATGGCACAGCCAACTGCGGAGTCATATTCTGTGTGTTTACATATCTCTGTATTTGAACATGCATGCCTATATGAGTTCCTTTGGTGCTTAAGTGTATCTAAACAAAGTTTCCTGTGAATGGTCTCACCCACAATTTCAAAAGCACACATCATCTTCAGTACTGCATGTCTAGGGGCACTGTACCAATGATACCTGTAACACGTAGTGTGGAAATAATAAATAGGGTGGAAACTTCAGAATTATTAGGTGTCCATATTGATGAGAACTTCACCTGGAAAATCAGATTTTTGACCTCCTAAAACAGTTTAGTTCAGTTTCATTTGCAATATTTCTAAATGCAAATGAGGTTGAACTAAGTTGTTTTAGGAATTTCAAAATTTGATTTTTCTACTTTAAATTCTCATCAATATGGACACGTAGGAATTTTGAAATTTTCACCCCATTTGTTATTTTCACACCACGTGTTACACCTATCATTGGTATAATGCCCCTAGAGGTGCAGAACTGAGGATGTTGCAGATGAGAGCATTCACAGGAAATACATTTTCATTCAGTAATCTCATGTAGAAAAATGCTCAGGTGTAACTCATCTTTAAGAAAAAAAAAGTCTTCATTGCTCAAAAATATCGTGCCTACCCATGATCATATATTAGACATCTGTTAAAGGAGTTGGGCATTCTGATGACTGCTTCACAGTATATGTATTCCCTTATGAATTTTTTTTATTTTTAAAGAATCCACTGCAGTTCAAAAGGAACAATGACGTACATAATTACAATACCGGAAGGAAAAATGACATTTTATTACTCCAAATTATAGTTGCCTTTAATGCAAAAAGGGGTGAATAATGCTGCAACTAAAATGTTTTTATCAGGTACCCACTGATACAAAATGTCTGACAGACAGCAAAGTAAAATTTGAAAATGAACTGGAAAAGTTTCTTCTTGACGTCTCCTATTCTATAGAAGACTTTCTATTATTGTAATGCATAAAAGGTGGCAGGTATCACTTACAAAGACACATTTGTTTTAGGTTCTTTATAAATGTCCAACAAGCAACCATCAGCCATATTTACAAATTAATTTGCAATGTGAAAGTAAAATGACTCATTCCACATTAGTAGGATTTACTGTTCTTTATTACTTTATTACTAAATCTGTGTCGTTTACCAGCCATGACTGGACAGACTGCGTCAAGGTTAATTATGTTTAAAAAAATATTCACAAAATTAAGACATTTATACTTAATAGAAACAATATTTGTTTGTCCATTCACTTTGGTCACTATTAAAGAATTCACCAATGGAGTACAATGGGCGTTCTTTCAGGTCCTGTGCTTCTCTCCTTCTGAAAGTTCCTAGCAGCAGGGACTGCACTTCTTGAGGCAGTGAGTTGAACATCTTTAGGGCAACCACTGGAAAGCTGTCTCGCGTTCCCGTCAGTCGACACCTGGGTATTTCGATGCTCCTCTTGTTACGGGTATTGTGATTGTGTATATCTTGCCTCATGCTGAAGACTCCTTGGTTTTCTTTCATGCTGATGAGACATAAAAACACATACTGGCTGAAGACTGTCATAATTCCTAACTGCTTGAATATAGGCCTGCAGTGCTCCTGTCTTTGCTTGATGTGATTATTCTGAGAGCTTTTTACTGTAGAATTAGCACATCCTTACAACCTGCAGAATGTCCCCATAACAGTAGGCCATAATTGATGTGGCTATGGAATAGGGAATAATATACTGTTATGAGATAATGGTCACTCAATACACCTTTTAACCACCTCAGAAGATATATTACACGGGAGAGCTTGGAGCACACGTACACTGTGTGTTCGTTCATTGTTAGTTTCCTGTCTATCATGAAGCCCAACAGTTTAACAGCCTCCATATTATCATGGCATCCGATGTTGTTAAGGGTGCATATCAGATGTTGTGTTTTTTCTTCTTTCATTTTGTTTTTGATGAACCATTCTTTAATGTTTTGGAAGAGTACATCTGTTTCTTGGAGTGATTCAGCAGCAGTTCTTCCTTTGGCAAAAAGGGTGATGTCATCAGCAAACTGTAACATATTGTTGTTATAACCCATATCATTGACATAAATAAGGAACAGGAGAGGCCCTATGACGGACCCTTGAGGTACTCCATGTTCCAGCTTTTGTTCTTGTGATGTTGCTCCATGAATTGATACCACTTGTCTCCGGTTTTCCAGATAAGACTGAAAAGTTGCCAGAACAACACCTCCGACACCGTAACACTTCAATTTATTGTGCAGTATCTTGTGGGAAATGCAGTCAAATGCCTTGCTAAGATCACAGAGTGTCAGTGCCACACTTTCTCTGTCTTCGAATCCTTGCCTTATTTTTCTGGTTAAGTCCAGTGCTGCCGTAAACGACTTTCCCATGCGAAAACCATGCTGTGTGTCCGGGAAGAGATAATTTACTTCAAAATAATTCTGTAACTGGAGTTTCATAACAGACTCCATAACTTTAGCTAGAATAGGAATGATAGAAATTGGTCTGTAGTTGGACACTTCACAGGGATCACCTTTTTTGTAGATTGGTACTGTCCATGCTAGTTTAAGAAATTTTGGGAAGACAGCAGAGGATAAGCATTTGTTAATTGCTATGGATAATGGTTGAGGAAGCTCTAGAATAATTTTCTCCAGCATTGTGCTAGACATACCGTAGATATCTTTGCTCTCTTAGTTCTTGTATGACTTAACTATTTTTACACAAACAAACACAAACATACACACAAAATTCAAGCTTTCGCAACAAACTGTTGCCTCATCAGGAAAGAGGGAAGGAGAGGGAAAGATGAAAGGATGTGGGTTTTTGATCCTTTCATCTTTCCCTCTCCTTCCCTCTTTCCTGATGAGGCAACAGTTTGTTGCGAAAGCTTGAATTTTGTGTGTATGTTTGTGTTTGTTTGTGTGTCTATCGACGTGCCAGCGCTTTCGTTTGGTAAGTCACATCATCTTTGTTTTTATAATAGAGGGAAACATTCCACGTAGGAAAATATATGTAAAAACAAAGATGATGTGACTTACCAAATGAAAGTGCTGGCAGGTCGACAGACACACAAACAAACACAAACATACACACAAAATTCAAGCTTTCGCAACAAACTGTTGCCTCATCAGGAAAGAGGGAAGGAAAGGGAAAGACGAAAGGATGTGGGTTTTAAGGGAGAGGGTAAGGAGTCATTCCAATCCCGGGAACGGAAAGACTTACCTTAGGGGGAAAAAAGGACGAGTATACACTCGCACACACACACATATCCATTCATACATATACAGACACAAGCAGACATATTTAAAGACAAAGAGTTTGGGCAGAGATGTCAGTCGAGGCAGAAGTGCAGAGGCAAAGATGTTGTTGAATGACAGGTGAGGTGTGAGTGGCGGCAACTTAAAATTAGCGGAGATTGAGGCCTGGTGGATAACGGGAAGAGAGGATATATTGAAGAGCAAGTTCCCATCTCCGGAGTTCGGATAGGTTGGTGTTAGTGGGAAGTATCCAGATAACCCGGACGGTGTAACACTGTGCCAAGATGTGCTGGCCGTGCACCAAGGCATGTTTAGCCACAGGGTGATCCTCATTACCAACAAACACTGTCTGCCTGTGTCCATTCATGCGAATGGACAGTTTGTTGCTGGTCATTCCCACATAGAATGCGTCACAGTGTAAGCAGGTAAGTTGGTAGATCACGTGGGTGCTTTCACACGTGGCTCTGCCTTTGATCGTGTACACCTTCTGGGTTACAGGACTGGAGTAGGTGGTGGTGGGAGGGTGCATGGGACAGGTTTTACACCGGGGGCGGTTACAAGGGTAGGAGCCAGAGGGTAGGGAAGGTGGTTTGGGGATTTCATAGGGATGAACTAAGAGGTTATGAAGGTTAGGTGGACGGCGGAAAGACACTCTTGGTGGAGTGGGGAGGATTTCATGAAGGATGGATCTCATTTCAGGCCAGGATTTGAGGAAGTCGTATCCCTGCTGGAGAGCCACATTCAGAATCTGATCCAGTCCCGGAAAGTATCCTGTCACAAGTGGGGCACTTTTGTGGTTCTTCTGTGGGAGGTTCTGGGTTTGAGAGGATGAGGAAGTGGCTCTGGTTATTTGTTTCTCTACCAGGTCGGGAGGGTAGTTGCAGGATGCGAAAGCTGTTGTCAGGTTTTTGGTGTAATGCTTCAGGGATTCCGGACTGGAGCAGATTCGTTTGCCACGAAGACCTAGGCTGTAGGGAAGGGACCGTTTGATGTGGAATGGGTGGCAGCTGTTATAATGGAGGTACTGTTGCTTGTTGGTGGGTTTGATGTGGACGGACGTGTGAAGCTGGCCATTGGACAGGTGGAGGTCAACATCAAGGAAAGTGGCATGGGATTTGGAGTAGGACCAGGTGCATCTGAGGGAACCAAAGGAGTTGAGGTTGGAGAGGAAATTCTGGAGTTCTTCTTCACTGTGAGTCCAGATCATGAAGATGTCATCAATAAATCTGTACCAAACTTTGGGTTGGCAGGCCTGGGTAACCAAGAAGGCTTCCTCTAAGCGACCCATGAATAGGTTGGCGTACAAAGGGGCCATCCTGGTACCCATGGCTGTTCCCTTTAATTGTTGGTATGTCTGGCCTTCAAAAGTGAAGAAGTTGTGGGTCAGGATGAAGCTGGCTAAGGTAATGAGGAAAGAGGTTTTAGGTAGGGTGGCAGGTGATCGGCGTGAAAGGAAGTGCTCCATCGCAGCGAGGCCCTGGACGTGCGGAATATTTGTGTATAAGGAAGTGGCATCAATGGTTACAAGGATGGTTTCTGGGGGTAACGGATTGGGTAAGGATTCCAGGCGTTCAAGAAAGTGGTTGGTGTCTTTGATGAAGGATGGGAGACTGCACGTCTTAGTTCATCCCTATGAAATCCCCAAACCACCTTCCCTACCCTCTGGCTCCTACCCTTGTAACTGCCCCCGGTGTAAAACCTGTCCCATGCACCCTCCCACCACCACCTACTCCAGTCCTGTAACCCGGAAGGTGTACACGATCAAAGGCAGAGCCACGTGTGAAAGCACCCACGTGATCTACCAACTGACCTGCTTACACTGTGACGCATTCTATGTGGGAATGACCAGCAACAAACTGTCCATTACCTGAATGGACACAGGCAGACAGTGTTTGTTGGTAATGAGGATCACCCTGTGGCTAAACATGCCTTGGTGCACGGCCAGCACATCTTGGCACAGTGTTACACCGTCCGGGTTATCTGGATACTTCCCACTAACACCAACCTATCCGAACTCCGGAGATGGGAACTTGCTCTTCAATATATCCTCTCTTCCTGTTATCCACCAGGCCTCAATCTCCGCTAATTTCAAGTTGCCGCCACTCACACCTCACCTGTCATTCAACAACATCTTTGCCTCTGCACTTCTGCCTCGACTGACATCTCTGCCCAAACTCTTTGTCTTTAAATATGTCTGCTTGTGTCTGTATATGTATGAATGGATATGTGTGTGTGTGCGAGTGTATACCCGTCCTTTTTTCCCCCTAAGGTAAGTCTTTCCGCTCCCGGGATTGGAATGACTCCTTACCCTCTCCCTTAAAACCCACATCCTTTCGTCTTTCCCTCTCCTTCCCTCTTTCCTGATGAGGCAACAGTTTGTTGCGAAAGCTTGAATTTTGTGTGTATGTTTGTGTTTGTTTGTGTGTCTGTCGACCTGCCAGCACTTTCATTTGGTAAGTCACACATCTTTGTTTTTAGATATATTTTTCCCACGTGGAATGTTTCCCTCTATTAATTTAACTATTTTTACGATATCCTTAGGGTGCACTTCCTTCCAGTTTTCAAAAGTGCTACTGGTTATGTTTCTCATGTGACTTGTGGGGACTAAGCCTGAGTCAGGTATTTCATTAATAGTATCTTTCACTACAAAGGCTGAGGTGGGCTTTTTTCTGCACTTATTTACCAGATTCCAAGCTGCTTTGCATGGATTGTGAGCCTCTTCAATGAACCTGTCATTGTATCTCTTTTTTGCCTCCTCCACTTGCTTTCTATAAATTCGTTTGGCTCTTACATAGTTACAATGAAGCAGGTCTCTAGATGGGAGATCTCTAGCTACTTTCATATGATCCCTGAAAATTAGCACAATGCATTTTAATTTGTTTAGCTCAGGGGTATACAACATCTTCCCTGTAGTAGGTTTGTGCCTTCCTTTAGCTTTGCCTGTAGGATACTTCTTGTGGATTTCTGGAAATAAATCATCAAATTTAGCTTTTAATGATTGGAACAGATGTTCGAATGAGGCACTGGCCCCCATTCCTGCAATTTTTTGCTGCCAGTTTACACTTGGCAGGGCTATTTTAAGATCATTTAGTCTCTCTTCTTTTATGATAATTTTACTAAATGTGTAACTGGAGTGCCATGAGCTTTGTTGCAGTTGACTCAAGCATTTCATACTTATTTCCATTACTAATGCACTATGGTCAGCAATCATTGGTTCAGCTACATTGATATCATAGTCCCAGATATTGAGGTTAGTGATAACTGTGTCTAGGCAGGCATAACCTCTTGTTGGCAGTCGATTTGCAACAAATAGCCCATAGCTATTTATCAAAGTCATGAAGACTCTCTCTTTAGTGCTTCCATCACCTATATGTATGTTGAAATCTCTACACAGTGCAATTTTAGATTTAAGACATGTTAGGTAGGACAAACAGGTTTCCACTTGTGCAATAAAGTTTTCAAAATTACCATCTGGTGAGTGGTACGCAGAGACAATAATGAGGTCATTATCTGTTAACACTAGTGAAGTTAAGTCTAGATCAAGGTCTGTGGAAAAGTTTTTTTAAGTCTTATTTCCTTTACACTAAGAGTCTTGCTTGCATATTCAGATACACCACCATGAATTTTAGTAGTTCGATACCATGAATTTACCATGTCCAAATATTCAATGGCTCTGTAATAGTCACCTTCTGCTTCATCTAACCAGTGTTCACAGATACATAAAACATCTGGTTTGACTTCTTCTACAAAGAATGATAGAAGGTCCACCTTGGTTCTTAAACACTGTACATTAACAACTGCTATAACTATGGGCATATAACTATTATCTCTACTGTTAGTGAGATATTATGGGGCCTTGGGTTTTTATTTCGGGCACTATTTTACTGGGGCACTGGTCAATCTCCAGAATAAAAAATGCCTGACAACAATATTCTTTGGCCATAGTGTTGTGTCCATCATCTTGTCCTTTAGATGGAAGTCCACACCAATCTTGAAGCTGCTGTTCACACCCTTTGTTTCCAGTTTTTCGACATGAAAGTTGCTATAGCCTGGAAAGATTTTCTCAAGGAATTTGGTGAAATTTTCAGTTGTTGTGCTGTTTTTCACTTTTCCTGAATGAAACCATGCTGTTTTCACTCTATATAGCATTCGTTGTTCTTCACCAGTGCCTATTATCTGATTTTTTTCTTTCTTTAGTACTTGAATTTCTGACTGATGCTATAGCAGATGCTTGAGGTCTTTCTTCCTCTACACTTTTCTTTAGTGCAGTTGCATACAGCATTTTTGGTTGTGCGGATGCATTCTGCTTTGTTTTGTGTATGTTGTTGGTTTGTTGTTTTCGTGTTGTGAATGATACTTGCTGATCTGTAGATCAAAAAGTTCTTTTCCTACACTGTACATCACACCAATTTGTATCTGTATTGGGTGAAGGTTTCTCATCAAAATGATCCTATGGAAAATGAAATTAACAAAACTTTACCGAAAGGTTATTTAAATAGGGAGTGGAGTCTAAATATGTTAACTGGTGACTTGTCTTTAAATTAATACAATAAAATTAATTTTAACTTATGAAAACAAATTCTACTTCATGAGACAATGTGTTTTCCACCTGTGACTGTCTTAAATTGCAGTTTTTATAAGTAAATATTAATAATGTTGAATTTGCTGATATTTCATCATATAGATAATTGTTTTAATCATGTTATTCAATTTTTCAAAAGAAAACAAGTGCATGATTCACTTGTAAAATATTGGTGGGCATTCAATACTATAGCCATTTGTTGCCCCACACATGACAAGGTTTTAAAGATGATTAACACCTCACAAGGTGTTTTTCTGATACTCAGATTTGAAGAGAAGGTAAAACAAATATTTTTACTATCATCAATCAGTCTTTAGTTTATTTTTGTGTATACTTTTTGTTATATTAGCCTTTGATTGACGAAAAATTTAGTGCACATGCCCCATTCATGACAATGGAATCCCCCTTTAGCAAAGTGTGTGTATGGACATGTTCCATTCTGCCCAACCAGAGCTCTTCGTTCTTAACAGTCTTGATTCTAATGTGTCATTTTCCAATATAGAATATAATACCCTCAAACATGACAAGGTTGTTTATCTTTCTACAAAATGTGTTACCATCATTTCCAAATATTATTTTGGGATTCCTTTTATGTATTTCCTCATTCAGGATCATCTCACAGTGATATGGGATTTGTCATAACACAACAGAAATAAATAGTTCAAATATAATAGCCTACATGTAGAATATATAAGACTGTTTTTGCTAGGAGAGGACAGGTAATGAGCCGTGGCTGTGGCCTTTCTGAAAGAACCATTCCGGCATTTAACTGAAATTATTCAGAAAAACCTAAGTCAGGATAGCTGGAGAGAGCAAACCATACTTCTGAATATCAGGTCATTAACAACTGCACTGCCTTATTCATTTTGCCTGTATGGTACAATGTTCTTTGGAAATGTGTGATTTACAGAAGATAACTTACATTACAAAAAATAGTTCTAACTTCTCTCTTCAATATCACTGTGCACATTGTGTATACCTGCAGTCTGTGGAATATGTTGTCCAGTATTCTTTCATTTGTACACTTTGCAACCTTATTTGCTCCTCTGTCCACAGTGTTTTTGTTCTCTTTCTAATGGTGTATGGTAACCTGTGGCAACTTCAATTATCAGTTTGAAAGGACATTTTTGTAGCACATCCCAATTTACTGTGTTCCAGTTGCTCTCCAAATTCATGTGCACCTCTTGGATCCAGTCAACTTTAGCTTTCTTGCTCGATAGAAACTGTAATATGTGATGTATCAGTCCCTTTTTCCATTCCTCAGTTGTATTGAGCTTAAATATAATTGAAACAGAATGGTCTTCATGCCAACCAGCATGGATTCCAAAAACCAAAACTGCCAGTCATGTGAAAATCAACTTACACTTTTCGAACACAAAATTCTTAAATTACGGATCAAGGCAAGCAGGTGAATGTAGTATTTTTTAACTTCCAAAAACCATTTGACTCAGTACCGCAGTAATGCTTATTAATGAAAGTATGATCATATGCGACATCAGATGAAGTATGTGACTAGATTGAGGATTTCTTTGCAGTGAGGATATGAAGCATGTCATGTTGGATGGAAGGTCATAGACAGATGTAGAAGTAATGTCACGTGTGGCCCAGGGAAGTGTTCAGCTACATCTGCATCTACATCTATATCTATACTCAGCGAACTACAGTGAGCTGCATGGCAGAGGGTAAAACCCATTGTACCGGTTAAAAGCTAATTATGAATACCAGAAAACCATGAAGAAGATCCCAGCAGAGGGGTCTAAATGTCAATCATTTAGAAGAACATCCTAAAAGATTTTACCTTCAGTAACAACAGTCTGCAGACTCTGTATCCGGCCAGGTTATTATCGCACTTGGTGTCTCGTGGCCATTGTCAGAAACAGTTGGTGAAGCTACACCACATGAAATATCATGATAAAAGCTCATTATTAGCTGATCGAAGTGCTTTCACTCAAAGGTACAATAATATTATGTCATGTAATGCATAACATATAACATTTTCGATCTTTTGCTGATTTGTTGACACTATATATAATAACAATCTTATGTGGAATTCTCTTATCAGAAGCGAACTGAAACTACTATCTATACATTATATTTAGGCCCTTGGCTACCTTGCTAACAGTCAGTGGAATTTTGGGAGATTTCGGGATGCTAGTATTTTTGTCTCTAAAGCTGCAAATGTATGTGATCAAATAATACTGTAGTACTCATTGTTTATTACTGGGTACCAGAAGTGTCCTCCACCACACCCTGTGACTTGCAGGGTGTAAAATCTAGATATGTAAACTGAACATGCAAATGTGTAGTAGTATTTCAGTTTTGATTAAACAAAAATATAAGTGTTCATTACCACTGTATGTCACTTTTATTTATTAGCTTTATAAAACTCGATATGCAGTACAAACTGTGCTGTAGCTGCATTTCATGAGAAAAGTGGAGCTTAGACCCTTTACACCACTCATCTTTCTGTAGCAGTCTGTGTATAAGGGAGAGCTTCTTTCCTCCTGCATGTATTTTGTCAGAACTGAAATGAAAGTGTACAGCTGCACATTGTTTTGTTGAAAGTGAATTTACTGTAAATGACTCTAAACTTCAGAGAGGAATTTGTTGCCACCAGATTCTAGACCGGGTGTCCTTGTTGTTGATTAGAATTGGTGAATGATGTCTGCTTCATCAGAAGGCAAAGATCCTAAAGGATTAAAATAATAATAAAAAAAAAACCTTAGGTGACAAAAGACAGGTCAAAACGTGCAGTCAAGTAATGGGTGCCTGTAAGAGCACACACATGCTCTACCGACTGCAGTGTTTTATATTGGCCACCGTCAGGTGGCTTGTGGAGTATGGATGTAGATGTAGATAGAAAACACTGCAGTACTCTCCAGTGCGCTATTACCCCACATGTCGTGGAGCCTAACAGCATATGTTTCTGAAAAAACTCGAGTAATTTGGTTCATACCTTCTAACAGCAGTCGTTCTGTTTACTAGGGATGGGAAATGAAATTGGAACACCTATTTGGTTTCTTAGCACCCCCCCCTTTCTTAACATTCTCTCCCTATCAGTGCTTTGTATATTAACATTTTGTTCATGCTATATCTTCCCTTTTCCTTTGTATCCATATTGTGATGGGCTCCCTCCTCTAGATCTTCAAGTTTTATTACTTTTCTCTGTATTTTCTTTCCATTTCCATTCTGCGTTATCTGTTAAGTATAGCTTTCGTGTTGGGTGATTTTGATTGAACTAAAGTAGTTTAGAATATAAATCATTAGTCTGTGGTTGGAACAGTCAGTATATAAGATGACAGGGAAGATGTGCAGTGACAGTATACCATGTAGTGACAGTATACCATGTGACATCTAATTGAACTGAATTTTATTTGATCCTGCAGTATACAGAAAGTTTATGCGTAATTTGGACATGGGAAACACAGAAAACATTCATATTGCTTACTTTCTTTGGAACAACTATTTTAATTACACTCTCTAATAACACTGATTATAAAAAAACAATTTATAAAAATTTAATTCAATTGGTACTTTTTGACACTGTAAAATTCCTTTTCCATCAGATAGCCTTTGAGTTTTGTTAAGAAGTTAATAGAATGTATTATCTTGTATGTATTTTGGCATTCTCCTTAGTAACTTGATATCAGAGGACTAAGGTCTTCTTTCAGGGATTGTCAGTTTGTGAGGTATGCTTTGTATCTCTCTCTTCTTCTATGTGCTGTGGGTATGTATGTAATCTTTTGTAATGTATAGTATTGTATATAAATATAACGATGTCAAAATTAAGATATCTAGACTTGAAGAGGTTAAAAAATCAGCCAACCAGTTGCGAAACAAAGGTTTATTAGCCCTCGACCTATGTTTCGATATTTCTAAAAATGTCTTCTTCAGAAGATATTTTTATGGGCCCTAAAAATGTACATAACCATTTAAAAAATCATTTTTACAAACAGAACAAAATATTAATAGAAAAATATTTGTGAGGTAAGCATACTCACTTGTTACATCACATGGTGGTACATTAGAATAGCTGAAACCGAGCAGCTCTTGTCATATGTAACATGGACAAAAACAAAAATTATCCCAAGCCATGACATTAGATAGCACCCAGATTACATTTAGTGTTCTTCAGAATGAATTCTCACTGGTAAATGCCCACAGTTAGAGGCTCTTGCCAACATAAAATTATAATAGGAGTCATAGGATAAAATATTTGCATATGTTAAGTGTATATCATGCCAGAGGGAGAGGCCAACTGTTACAAATATACAGGCTAAAGCGACCAAGAAAAATTGGGCTGCAGATGGCACTAAATACATGCATATAAGAACTGTGCCCTGCTTGTGTTAAATGATAGCATTTTATATTAAAGTAAGAATGAAATTTCCTCTACAAGGCTACTAAAAATGTAATAGATTTACTGGTATACATTACTAATTACTAAAACAAAGATGATGTGACTTACCGAACGAAAGCGCTGGCAGGTCGATAGACACACACAAAAAAAAACACAAACACACACACAAAATTCAAGCTTTTGCAACAAACTGTTGCCTCATCAGGAAAGAGGGAAGGAGAGGGAAAGACGAAAGGATGTGGGTTTTAAGGGAGAGGGTAAGGAGTCATTCCAATCCCGGGAGCGGAAGGACTTACCTTAGGGGGGAAAAAGGACAGGTATACACTCGCACACACACATATCCATCCACACATATACAGACACAAGCAGACATATTTAAAGACAAAGAGTTTAATTACAAAAATACACTTGCTGACAGTAAAACTGTACGTAAATTCAGTGTTCAGAAGACAGAGTTCTCTTTACAAAAGATCATTATTATAAATATGTGGGGAAAGCAAAGGAAATATAAGCTAAACAACATCACTAAAAAGAAGAAAGGAAAAAACTTCCACTTAATATTACAGAAGCTTAAGCGATAAGGAAAATGGAAAAGCAGTGGGCACTATTTACTTGCACGTAAGCACTGCGTCTTGCTGGTGTTAAGTAGCATACTGTAATATCTCTTTATATTGTACTAAATATCCCTGCACAATTCTATGAGTGAATTACGTTTCCTACTTGACCATCTATATACTCGCAGAATCGATGTGCAAAGTAGTACAGTACTATTACTATTCCATGAGAACATAATTACTCTTTGTAATATTCTCCGTGCCGAATAGCCGCATTGAATAATTGTAATTTTGCTATTGAGATTACTGGAAGAAAGAAATTGAAAATATATTGTATGCTACTCAAGAAATATACTGAGCATTTACATCAAAGGTGTGTAAGGAATTTCATTATGTATGTATTCTTTAATTGGAAATTTGCATGGAGGTGTCGTTTCGTTGGTAATCAGAAGGGAACTTCCGATGAATTGGAAACGAATCTGCAATTATTAGATCCAAGAGCTCCATTATTTCAACGGATAATAAACTCTATCAAAGCAAACTTTCCGCTTGATCTGAGGTTTCCCGACTGACTAAGCAACGCAAGAAAACCAAGACATTTTATTTACACAGGATTGCAGATCGCTTCGAATCATCCAGACTTCGGACAATGAGAGTCATCGTCTGATTCTGATTAAACAAGTAAAGCTTAATTATAACTTTCTTGAGCGACTGTGATGACTGAGATATGGCTGCTTATGAATGAGATCATTAATAAAATACTAAATACTAACTTTCCTCCTCACCAGCAACCAGTATAAACACAATATTAATTAAAATTATAGGTGGTCGAACGGCACAGACAAGTACTTGTTGGGCAATCCATAGATGTTTTAGAGGAATAATCATGGAGTTTTTATGCAGCTCTGTACCTATTGTGTCACTGACTATTGTTATGTGAAAGAAGAACAGTTGAAAAAGTAATCTTGTGAACTCTTAATCCAGCCTTGGTAGAGGCAAGATCTATTTTATGATTCATGTGAGGTAGAGTCATGGTTATTAAGCCAATTCCTTTATAAATGTAATTAAATTTGTTTCTGACATTGGACGGAGTGAGTGACTTACTGGAAGTCATATATGTATGTGGAAAGTGAGAATTTTATTCTGTATGTAGTCCTGATACACCGGTGGTTGATGAAAAGTAAAGTTCGCTTATCACATTTTGTGATCGACATGCATCATGCTGCGGGCGAGGTACACATGCCAGGACTGCAACACGATGCCTCTCACTCGACAATTACACCGATTTCGCTGGACGTTTTCGAGCCTGCAACAGTAAGTGAGGTTAGGAGTGTGCATGACTCCGGCTATCAAATGCCTTTGTTCCCTCCACATGTCCCCTCCCTCATCGACTGTGCAGTTACCTCTTACGGATCTCCGTGCAGTGCGGGACCAGTGCTGATTTCTGCAAATGCTTCGTTGGACAACCTACCACCGCCAGGACAATGATTTGCTACGCCGCAGTCCGTGCCGTACCACGCGGATACCTGCCACATGGCCAGAACTGCTTCATTCACAGGTCAACCTCCTCAGTATCCGACCACGCCTGCACCCGCCTCAGTTCAGCATCAGCACATGCCTTCGTTCTTTGACACCTCGGACTGCTACACGAACAATAACTTGTTATCTGTGCCTGACCTCCACCTCCGTCCCACTGCTACGCCTCAGTGTTTTGTGCCACGACATTCACCTTATCCACACACCGTTTTGAATGGAGTGACTATGAACAGTGAACATTCGCACATTCCGTCGTACGTTCGACATCATTTCCTACACTGTGCTTCTGGACAGCCCGCACCTCCGCAGCCTCCCTGCAACACAGGTGGTCCTGGCTCTGATCAAACGCCAAGCTTTCCGCGGACTAAAACTTTGAACTTTTTCTCACCTGTTGCCCACGCACTGGCTCCAGTCGAGCTTCCGCTACCGTTCTCGGCACATCTCGGTGCCCGGTGCCCCATCCACATCGGTCTTCCGCGAAGCGTCAATTCGAGCACACCTGCAACGTGTTGAGCTCCCGAAACCACAATCAACACATTATGGTGTCTCACACGCATCGGCCTTCCGCGTCACAACGGATCGCACTCAACCACAATGTGTCCACCTTCACGCTGCCACCCGAACAGCTGTCATTGCCACATCCCCTGGAGGCACACTCTCCTGGAATACTACAGCAACAACAGCTCGATTCAGGTAGTGCCCCGATGAACTCAACTCAACCTGTTCTTCCGAACATTCTACAATGCTTACTAATGCTGCCGCCATTTAATCCCGACAGATCAACAACCTGTTTAAAAATTGTGGACGAAGTTTTTGACCATTACAAACTCGACGAGTCAACCAGGTTTCTGTGCCTCATCACCCACCTGCACGACCAGGAGGGCTTCATTGCTGACCTGGTCGACGCCTGGGACTCATCTACCCGGTACACTCTAGCCAAAGAGTCAGTTCTACGTCGGCTTGCATGCTCAACTGAGGCAGCAATTCGGCAAGTGCTCCACGTCGAGCAACTGGGCAACGACAAACGTTCCCAGCTCTGGAGATGGCTACGTGCCCTGGTCGGTGCCAATCTATTCTCTGACACAGCTCTCCTCGCCATCTGGTCAGATCAACTATCTCCTCACATCTGCTTTGCTCTGGCTCAAAGGCCTCCTGAACCTGTCGAGCAAAGAATGACAATTGCTGACAAGCTACACGATGCAGCACTGCTCCTTTCGCCAGCCACTGCCTACCTGACAAGTTTCAGGTTCAGGCTCATCGCCCTGTGGGCGGGGCCGTACTGTGCTGACTGTTCTGCTCGCCCCAGGAAGCAGTAAACAAGCACCTGGGACATCACCGGCTCTTCCCGCGGTCACGCCCCCTCCTACAACCGAACCTGCTGTGGCTACCGAACCTCGGCCATCGCCATTGGCAATGAACTTACCACAGGAAATGCAACTGCCCTACCCGTACTGTTACTTCCACACACGGTTTGGTGAGGCAGCACGGAACTGCAGACCACCCTGCTACTTCCCAAATGCCAATCGCAGGTAGGTTCAGGTGCCGCCTCCTGCGCACAACAAGACAGGCACCCCCTAGTGCTCCATTCTGTCCGGTAACGACTGGATAATTGTGGACGACTTTACATTAAAGACATTTCGTCGGGATACCTTTTCCTAGTGGACACAGGTGCCGATGTTTCACTGCTGCCCACGTCCTTTGCGCCATCGAACATCTGCCCTCATCATACTTCACTGCAAGCCGTGAATTCCACTAAACTACAATGCTCGGGTTCAACCTCACACATCGTCTCACTCTCCACAAAATGCAAACTCGAGTGGACTTTTTTAGTGTGCAATATTGAAGAACCTATACTAGGCATTGACTTCTTGCAACACCACAAACTTTCACCAGACCTAGTGCAAAACACTGTGTTTCACCATCCGTCCAAGTCTCACTTCCCCTGTGCTCCGTCGAGCAACCCACCACGTGCCACATCGGTCCGGGCTCATCTCATCTGTACATGCTTGTCTCTGTCAATGACGTTACAAGAAACCACGCACAAGTGCCTTGTTGAGCTTGAACACATCGCTTGACTACACAAGGATAACTTCAAGCTCTCCCTCCGGCTCCACAAAACACAGCTCCAGCTCTCCGAGGCAGCAAAGGAATTACAGACATTACAGCAAGGACAAAGCAAGGTCAGTAAGTGCGCCGAATATGCTTGAAATCCCAGCAATTCAGCTTCCGTGTGTTTACTTCTGGCTACCCCTCGCAACTGTGCCATCAAGACTGCCATAACGTGTACTGACAGTTCCACAGGGCCACACCCTCCTAATACGGCAGCGTTTGACACTCGGCCGGACACAAGTGTGCATGCGTGACGAGTGCCACGTGTTCCCGAACTGACAGCTCCTACCCCGCACCTCGCAGACAGCACCTCAAACAATGCAGCTTCGGCTCCTGCACACCGCCGAGCGACCGCCACTGACAACACAAACAGTGCACTCGCGCCAAGCATTTCGCCCGCGACCGTGTTGCCACAGGCCGCGCCCTCGGACAATAGACTCACTAATGCTTCATGAGCTCTACCGAGCTCACCCGACCATGGTAACACTGCTTTGGTCCGGCGGCCATCTTGTCACGTTGACTCCTGTGACACTTCGCCGTCTCGGCTCCCGTCTGATCCGCTGAGTGGCTCCGAACACCACGACCTCGCCTCGCCTGCCCCGCCCGCCACACACTGTAAACAATCCGCCTCCCGTGCCACCGGCAACATTTCCGTCATCATCAACGGCACGGTTCACAAGCTTCATCTCATGCCAGTTCACGCGATCTCCACTAAACCATGTCGACTTTGTCCCGAGCGCATCTCCGACCTTAAGAAGCGGATTTCTGAACTTCTAAGCTCTGGCGTCATTGACCCCTCTGCCAGCATCTGATCTATGCCAATTCATATGACAGCCAAGAAAGATGGGTCCTGGCGCATGTGCAGAGACTACCGTCGACTAAACGCACGAACAATTATGGACACCTACCCCATACCCAACATTACCGACTTTACCAGTTCCCTCGCCGGTGCGACCACATTCTCTGTCATTGATTGCAAATGGGCCTACCACCAGATCCCCATGGCTCCTAAAGACATCGAGAAGACAGCAATCACCACCCCAATCAGGTTGTTTCAGTTTCGATTCATGCCCTTCGGTCTGAAAAACGCAACCCAGACCTGGCAACGCTTCATCAACAAAGTGCTATTCGAACTAAAATTCTGCTTTGCTATCTTGATGACATTCTTGAGTTTTGCTCCTCCATCAAGGACAACATTCGACATGTGCAAACTGTTATGAACACTCTAGTGGCAGCAGGCATCAAGACCAACCAGGACAAATTGCAGCTACATCAACCCACTGTCACTTTTCTTGGTTTTCGGTTCTCTGCCGACGGCATTTCACCGCCCCC
This sequence comes from Schistocerca nitens, assembly GCF_023898315.1. Lineage (NCBI taxonomy): Eukaryota > Metazoa > Arthropoda > Insecta > Orthoptera > Acrididae > Schistocerca > Schistocerca nitens. Next base: position 36,689,596 of record NC_064615.1, read on the forward strand.
TGAGAAAGTACAAACAATACTAAACCTACCCAGACCTTCATCTTTCAAAGAGCTCCGGCGCTTTCTGGGGATGGTTAATTATTATCGCCAACATCTACCTCTGGCTGCGGAGATTCAGGCTCCACTGACGGACGTCTTAGCAGGCACCGAGACTTCTGGATCTCGGCCTGTTCTATGGACCCCTGCTATGACTGCCTCTTTCACTGCCCTCAAAAATCTTCTTGCCAAGGCCTGCACCATCATGCATCCTCATCCCAATACGCAGCTTTTCATCACCACAGACGCGAGCAATACTGCCATCAGCACTGTCCTTAGCCAGACAGTCGACGGCCAAACTTCGCCTCTGCAGTTCTTCTTGCGCAAGCTCACCAATGCATAACGGAAACATTCCGCGTTTGACAGGGAGTTGCTCGTGGTCTACGAAGCGATCAAGCATTTTAAGACTGACATTGAGGGACGCCCTTTCTATATTTTAACAGACCAAAAACCCTTGGCTGCAGCCATTACAAACCCGTCAGCTTGACCCGCCTCCTCGCTGCTTCAGATACATGGACTTCATATCTCAGTTCACCACTGATGTCAGACACATAAAGGGTGCTGACAATATAGTTGCCGATTTCCTTTCACGAGTCGACACCGTTCATTCACTGTTAGACCTCTCTGAACTGCCTAACCTCCAACCCGCCGACGAGGTCACGCAAAACCTGATTTCAGACTCTACCTCTTCAATACACTTCGTCCGCACCACCTTCCCTGGCATTACTGGCGCGATCTGGTGTGACGATAGTACGGGCTCATTAAGCCCCCTCATCCCAACCATGCTCTGTCGAGCTGTCTTCAACACACTGCATAATTTAGCCCACCCCGGTGTTCGTGCATCCGCCTGCCTCGTAGCGGGGTGCTTTGTATGGAGAAATTTCAACAAGGACTGCCAGCAATGAGCATGCTCCTGCATCACATGCCAACGCTGCAAAGTACAGAAGCACACTTCATCCCGTCGTTTCGATCCCTCCTGGGAATTTCCAGCATATTCATATTGACATTGTCGGCCCTCTCTCCCCCTCTAACAGCTTTCGTTATGTTCTCTCCTCTATTGACCGAACAACTCGCTGGGTCGAGGCTGTCCCCCTCCCCAATATCATGGCAGAAACTGTTGCTCGAGCTTTCGTCGAGTCATGGGTATCACATTTTGGATGTCCAGCTATCATCACCACTGACCAGGACAGACAATTTGAGTCGGCCCTGTCCAACAAGATTTGTAACATTTGCGGCATCTGGCGCATCCATACCACAGCATATCACCTGCAAAGTAATGGGCTTGTTGAGTGCTGGCACTGCACTTTCAAGGCAGCTCTTCGATGCCACGACTCTCTATGGATGGAGGCCCTTCACCTTGTACTACTCGGCATTCGTGCGATCTATAAGGAAGACCTCAAATGCACAATAGCCAAGTTTGTATATGGCCAGAACATTGTTCTCCCTGGCGAAATTGTGAGCCCTTCCGCTTCTCTCCCTCATTCTGACTTACCTTCGTTCGTGGACCATGTCAGACGCCACTCATCAACCTCCACATCCCTCTGCCCGCTAGCCATTCCCGCCCTAAGGTTCACGTCCCAAAATCTCTGGACAATTGTGAGTACGTCATGCTCCGAGATGACACTGTCCATGCTCCCCTCCAACCTCCATATATACCGGCCCGTACCGAGTTCTCTGACGCTCAGCCAACACCTATGACATCCAGATAAAAGATTCAGCTGTTACAGTCTCTCTCAACAGACTCAAGCCTGCTCATGTTGAGCCCGCTTCTACCCCCTTCAGGCCACGAGCACGCCACTCACTGTCATGGCTCACGACACTCCGACCACTCCATCCACGTCAGACTTCCACACTAGGTTGAGTGACTTCCAGCTCCAATCATGGAGCTTTTCTCCAACCTCACCCTCTACTCCGGTCTCACACACTCCGTCGAGTGACCACATGCTCCCCGCGTCGAGCTTACCTACGATCACACATCGCCGCTGGGCCCTTCACCGGGGCCTTCAACCTCTCCCCCATCGCCTGCCTCACCGTTTTGAGGTTTCTCACCCCTCCCCCCCCCCCCCCCTATCTTGAACGTGCCCTCGCTCAAGGAGTTTGTGCCTGTTCCCCCGGACATAATCCACAACATCTCTATAATACTACATGATGATACACTGTTCGTCGTGTGTTTCCCTTCATCCGGTGCTCATGATACAACCTCTGCCATTTCCTGCCACCTGGTGAAATGTGTTCCCCTCTCGCCCGACGTCGACCTGGACATGCTTCGTGTGGTGTTCGCCACGCCCTCCGGAGACATCATCGTCGTGGCTCCATTCCACCCAAAAACCGCCAGCCCACCTGTCACCACACGACCAGCATGCCCAGTACGACGCCCAGCGCGCTTCAATGACTTCCAGGTTCGGTGGCCAAACCTTCCTTCACGACATGTACTGACACAGCTCCCCCGCTGTCGAGCTGACCGTGGTCCGGCTCCTGCGGACCACCCCTGCCGACGCCATAATCACCTCCCCCCCCCCCCCCGGTCTCTAAAGAGTACTCCATACTGCGGGGAGGGGGGGGGGGCAATGTGGCGCCGATGAGGTCGACACCAGAATCGATCTGAGTATCATGTTTGAACTAAGCTGAACTTTATCTTTGTTCAGCGCCGCCATGTTAGTTCTGTGTAAGCCTTGCTTGTGTAAAGAGGTGAATAAATGAGCTACTGTAAAATGGGAGTGTTGTTTGGTGAAACCGACCCAAAGTTCCTCCTCACTTCAATATTTTGCAGTATTCTTTGTAACACATTACAACGCTAACATCAGAGCTGTTCATAGACAGTAGATACGGTCTCCTTTTTGCACCACATATCTTTATACCTTGCATAATGTATGGTTTATTTTTAGACTTCTATTTGATTATTTACCTTTAGGGGAAAACAATTTTCCAAAGAAGAGGTAACTTTATTAAAGAACATTTTGTATTTTCCAATTGAGTCAGAAGTATTGTAAACATCTATCTAGTTAATATCTTTGAGTAGTCTCCTAAAAGTCTCTATTTTTGACCTATTTATTACCCTCCTGTACCCAGATTTAATAGATTTTTTTATCCTGACAAGTTTCAACATGTCAAGATCAGATAGCCCATTTAGTATTGGATTTGTGATAATACTTTTTTCCTAGATTTGTCTACAAAGATATTATCAATAGCAGTGTCAGAGCATTTACATACCCTAGTTGCAAAGTTCACAGTAGGAATTAAATTGAATGACAAGTGTTACTGATTGCAATAATTGTTGTCTGGCAGAGATTTTCAATAAGTCCAATAAAATCAGCAGCTACCACTATTTCCTTGTTTTTTACAATGAGATGGGACAAAAGAGCTTCCAGCTTTTTATGAAGAGGTTAAAGTTTCCTAAAGATGCTTTATATATACTTACTAATGTAAAGGACTTATTATGAAATACTACTTGTGTTTCACAACCTTATAAGTGCTACTCTGAGCAAAATTTATTATCAGTATTCCTGAACTCAAAACAGTTTCTGACAAATGTGGGAAGTCCTCCTTTCTCCATATTTTCTCTGCAGAAGTAAGAAGCTAATTTGAACCCTGTAACATTTAACATTTGTATACTGCTGTATCTGTGTCTTTATTAATAAGGGAAACAGATGCACCAGTGTCTAACTGCAATTTAATTGTCCTTTGGCCACTCTCAACTGAACAAAAAGTTTGTTCTCCTGTCTGCTTATTGCAGGAGAAGTTTTCCGCTGTTACAGAATGCACTTGTAGATAGCTATGCTGCTGCTGCTGCGCATTGCATGGCATCGGCCCTTGCTGAAACCCGGGTCACCCTGCACACACAGTATTTGAATATGACATTGCTGCCCACACTAGAAACATTTTGAATCACAATAAGGACAAGCTTTTTGACAATGATTTGAAAACACTGAGGACAGGACTTCCTCACAGCATGCTGTAGTACACATTGTGTACCATGAAACAGAAAGTTTTTACATCCATACTGTTTATCTGAGCATTATTCTTAATCACTTTAATATTACCATGAACTTTAGACCAAGTATCATGTGCACAACAGAAATATGTGGAGCCTCAAAATCAACCTCAGTGGTGTTCACTATAGTTTGAGATTCCCCACCAGAAGAACTGTTTTGAGATAAGGATCCAGCAGTTTAGAGTAGAGGTGTGAGTGTGATTGCAGTATGTAACATGACATCACTATAACTGAGTCCACAAGAACATTTAAACCTGCAATGTCTTGTTCCTGGAAACATTAATGGAGAAAGTCGCGAATCACAGTGTAATATTTGAAATTAATTGTAAAACAGTCTAGATCGCAAGGCACATTTATTAAAAGGTGACTGTTTTGATCATCACATGATCATCTACAGAACTTCAGTCATACTGATGGACAATGGCTTTGTATGGAGCAGTAACTGCTGAATGACATGCCTTGCTATCTAGACTGTTTTCTAATTTATTTCAATTACTGTAATGTCGTGTTAGCCCTCTGAGTTCAGCTACCACTGTTTAAAAGTTCGTGCCAGCTGCTTCTTGAGTTGCAAAAATTTAAACCTTTCTGCAGCCAAACTAGTTCACTGTAACTACTAGTCTCAGTTTCAAACACAGATGGTGCATGTTAGCTCCGACTGTCTAAAGAAAAAATGCTTTGTGCACCATACATTGTAACTTACGCTCCTTCCTATTTGCAGCTGTTGTTCACAGTGAACAAAGTCTTTCCTGAAGATTAGGGAGAAGTAAGATTACAATAATCTTTTTAGTTTATTTATGTTTTCTTGTAGAGTTGGCTGATTGTTGAAATAAGAAAATGCATAGAAATGTATGACTACTAACCTAACAGATCTGATTTTATCAGATTCTGATAATTATTTACAACATGGTTTATAGAAGTACTCTTGAACTTTTTAAGTTTTCTCATTTCTGTGTTGAACATAACAAATCATCAGTCGTAGAACATCAACCTCGCACAGCATTATTTATAGTTACATAATGTATTGGGAACTTAATCCCCCTACTTGAGAAAACATACATTTATGTGCAGTAACATTGTTCATAGCAGTGATTACTTTTTTAAAACAAATAGTTCCATGACTTCTTCATATAGGATAATTTCTTGGCTAACAATTTACAAAATACCCAAAATCTGAATCATCTTCTCTGTTGTCAGACACTTCTTGCAAAAGATCACTTTTAGTTTCATCAAATGCTACATCCACACTGTCTTCACAAGGTTTTATCAACTTTACAGGTATCATAGCATCATTTTGGGTACTAATGTTATCAGGTAATGATTGAACACAATGAATAGATTCCATGGCACAACTAATATCACTTATTACAGATGGAACACAAAATATATTACTGTTGAAATTACACTTCCTGCTTAGATCTTCTTTCACTTCATTCCACCAATTTGGATACAAATTTTGACTAACCACAGCTAACTTATTCCAGAATGCACGTTTATCTATGCTACCATCAATCTGGTCCCAAACAAACTTCAAAAAGTTTTCACCTTTATTCTCCAGGCTCACAGATACCTCATCTTTACTCTTTGGATCATTACTCTGCATGACATTAATGAAAAACTGTTTAGACTGGACTGGTATTCCATGACTCTCACTTACAAATTCATATACATCACCTTTATTGTCAACATCATTTACGAATAACTCTGAAACTTAATTATTCTTAAACTCCACAAATACCTGATACTCATCATTATCATCACATTCAGCCAAAATTACTTCATCAACAATATCACCAACAATACGAGTCTCATCTCCATCAATGTCACTTACCTCACCTAAATTCATCTGTAATAAGCCACCAGTCTCAGCCTTACCAACCTCAGTTACTTCACAGCTCTCATTCACATCTATATCAAAAACACCACCTAGTTCAGATACAATACAGTTATCACCTGATTTACATACATCAACAACACTGTTTTCTGACCAAGAGAAGAAATTGTCAGGTCTGTGTACTAAATCCCACTGCAATCTTTATTGTAATCTCCTTTTAAGTGCATCAATCAAGGACATTTCATCAAATGGTTTGTCAAGATGTGTTAATTTTTTAAGACGGTTCTTACAAAACTCTTTCAAAGTGCTGTCCCTTTTCCTGTAATTAGGATCATTCAAAAATTCACTTTTGATTCTCCTGTGTTCAGCTTCTGACCAAAATTTATTTAAAAAACCCTTCTCAAAACTCTGATATGTTTCCCACTGACTTAAATTTAAATTTACCCATGACAGAACTTTAATTTTTTGATTGTCATTCATGCCTGATACAAAACTAACTGTCCAGTAGTGCAGAAAATCCACTGGATGTAAATTATCTAATGGAAAATGTTTGATAGGAATGAAACATCCTGGCAGATTAAAACTGGTTGCCAGACTGAGACTCGAACTCGGGACCTTTGCCTTTCATGGGCAAATACTCTGTCACAAGTGCACAACTCACAACCATCCTCACAACTTGATAGGAGTGTTGAGCCATGCAATACCATTATTTGCACACAGACTTTGGTTCCGACATATTTCCTGAACTGCTGAAATTTTTTGATATAAAACATTTACATTAGTTTGCATATTGCTTTCTAAATTTATTTTTTTAAAATTTATCTGGCAATCCCCCCCCCCCCCCCCCACCCCCCTCCTGCTCCCCACTACGGCCTTCTGTTCAACACTGATGTCCTCAACATTCTTTGATTGTTTCACTGACTCAGCTACAAACTCATTTTCCAAAACAATACATTTATTTTCTAAAACATCAACTTTTTCATTCCCACATATTTTACCTCCTCTGAAAACCCATTTTTTAGCTGTGATACTTGATTATTAAGTTACTGATCTTGTGCTCTGTTCAATTTGCCTTTGATATCTGTCTTCATTTCCTCTATTTTTACCAAAATTAACTGCAAAATATCAGTTTTTACTGTTTCTTTACTGACTACAATTTCTCTCGGCTCAGACTTGTCCTGACTGGATCCTATAGCTTTCATTTCTATGTCACTTCTGCTTTCTTGCCTATTCATTTTGTTAACAAGCACACGACACCACAAACAAATTAACTTCACAAATAGTGTGTATATATCCTTCCTTTTTGATGTCCATGGTTGTAGTTGTAAAGTCCTCTTCCCTTTCATTCAATCCAGCCCATCGTTATTGGTAGTACATCGTCACTGTGGTGTGATTTGCTTTGTTGGGCAGTCTTCAGTTTTTTGCTCCATGTGATTGAAAATGTATTCGTACATAAATTTAAAAATTAACAAAATCAAGCACTTTCTGCAACAGACAAAATTTCATTATTAGTCAATTAATCAAGGATGATGCCAACACTTGTAATCTACCCCTCCTTCCTAATTGCAGGTATTGTTCACAATGAGCAAAGTCTTTTCTGAAGATTAGAGAGGAGTAAGATTACAATAAACTTTTTAGTTTACTTATCTTTTCTTGTAGAGTTGGCTCCAGTTCTTGTCTAGGGGTCTGATACTTGAAGCTGAAATTCTCACATTTTAGGTCCTCGTGGTTGAATTGATCTAAATAATTTTGAAGAATGTTGTTGCAGATTTTTTGTTTTTACATTAATTTATTTTGTCACATTTTAGCATATCACAGTCTTTCGAAATTTCACATTAACTAAGCTAAAGTTACATTGTTCTCCCAAAATACAAAAATACATCTGATCACATCTGAGGCCATGCTTACTACTTCACTTTGTGGTAATAACAATATTAAAAAATAAATACTGTACATTCAGAGCTAGTACATATTAATTGTAACATTGAAAATAAAGTAATTTCTTTCCATAAATTTTAGCCTGAAATATAACATATTGTGAATAAAATTATATGAAAGTTTTCAGAAAAACAGCTGAGATAATGTTGACCTGTCCAAAATTCAAAAAATATTACTGGTATTGACTACTACTATTGAGGAAAAGTGATGCTAGAGGAGGATGTCCTGTTACAACATATAACATTGTATGTGGTGAAGTGGGCCTCCAATTGCACCCAATATTCTGACTATTTGTGTGCCATACTACTGAATGGGTGAAAATTAGGTGCAATGAATGGTAGCAGAGCAGCTTGTTGAGGAGGAATGTAGTTACCTGTCGTACACTAAGTAGCAGGCATTCAGTCTGTTGAGCCTGAAGCTGAACAACTTCATTTTTAGACATTTCCTGCAGTGGCTCATACATGGTTAAACATTTGATATGATTAACAGTAAGAATTAAAAGGCATACTCAGTGTAAGGCACGGTAATGTGCACACCATGACACTTAAATGAGCAGGTGAGGCAAGTCTACAGAAATGATCAGCCTCAGTGCCATTTGTTGTACCTCGTGAAAATACTCGTCAGTACAATGGTGGAGTCTTTACATTGCTCTGGGAGGAGAATGAGTGAATACTGTAACACATAAATATAAGTTCATCTTATTATAATATAGATAAGAAGAATTACTTAACTTTGTACCATTCCATTTCCACAGGAATGTCATGAGTATTTACAGCTGTCTCTGAACATTAACATATCACTTGACACAGACAAAATACAAATCTTTCACTCAGAGTACATTTAACTACAACTTTTACTTAGAATTCTACCTAATAATTTGATCACATAGCTGGCCAACTAGAAGGCAGTGCTGTCTTATTAGGCAGTGATCACATACTAGGCTGAATTGTACTGCACTCATGTATAAGTAGAAGAACAGTTGTTGTGGCATAGTGAAACAGTTCTGGGCATGGTTATGCTGGTGTGACTCACTTACTGATGTGACTTGCAGTGACTGTCTTCTCATGTGTTTGTGTTGTGAGGTACCAGCCTTGCTTTGGCACCTCACTCTTTGGACGACACTACAAGTGTCGTAACCTGCCTTTTGCCAAGCATATTGTAACATAGGCTTGTATTTTGGTGAAGAAAGTTGACTTATAGCTTGTATTGTCTAAACAAGCACACATGAGATGCAATATTTTATTGGTCCTCGTTGTGTTTTTGGTCCATGGCCTTTTTCTGGCATCACAAAATGTGGCAGCCATTTCCCATTTCCAATACCAAAGAATGTGAAGAACCTGCAGATTTTTATCGGCTGAGATACATATTATGCCTGATTTATTCCCCAAATTGCCACAATAGCCCAACCACTGAATCGATTACAGAGAAGAGAGGTTCATTTTCAGGTGTTGAAAGATTGTCACCTAGCATTTCTTGTTGTTGTGGTCTTCATTTCAAAGGCTGGTCTGATGCAGCTTTCCATATTTCTCTATCTTGTGCTAGTCTCTTCATTTCTGAATAACTACAACAGTGTACATCCATTTGAACGTGCTTACTGTATTCATGCCTTGGTGTCCCTTTAATTTTTTTACCTCTCACTCTTACCTCCATTATCAAACTGTCAATTTCTTCATGCTTGGGGATGTTTTCTCTCAATCAAACCCTTCTTTTAGTCAAGTTGTGCCATAAATTTCTTTTTTCCAGCAGTTCAGTTAAGTACCTCCTCCTTGGTTTCTGGATCTATCCTCTAATTTTGAGCATTCTTCCATAACACTACATTTCAAAAGCTCCTATTATCTTCTTGTATGATACCCTATTGCCCACATTTCTCTTCGATACAAAGCTACATTCCAGACAAATACATTCAGGAGAGACTTATTAACTCTGAAATTTATATTGGATGTTAACAAATATCCCCTTTTTTAGCAATGCTTTTTATGCTGTAGTCAGTCCGTATTTTATGTCCCCTATACTTCGGCACTCATTGGTTAATTTGCTGCCCAAATAAGAAAACTGTTCTATGACTTTTAGTGTCTCATTTCCTGCTCCAATTCCTTTAGTATCACCTATTTTAGTTTGAATACTTTCCATTACCCTTGCAATTCTTAAGCTGGAGAAATTTCTCCAAACTGCTTCTTGCCTGACATTATATCAGCATCATTTACCTCAAGTGCTGACCATGGACACTTCACTCAGTAGCATTAGGGCCATTGTGTCATGTAAGTACCCAAATTATTCAGAAAGGTCTACCATGTTTACCTCAAGATTCTCACGATGACACAAGAACATTATTCCTAGATAGAGAAGGAAGCATGGCAATTAACTTTGGTATTTAGAATTTACACATTTTCCTGCATGGTAACAAATGTTATCCAATCACAGAGCATAAGCTGTTGTCATCCACATTTGACACCAAGTTAATGTTACCTGAATGGACATCCCAGAGGTGTCTTAACAAATTACCCATATTCCATCCACTATTGTACATTGGACCAGCACACAAATGCAGGCATGTTGTCATTTTTCCCTATGGAGCTCGCTGAAGAATTTGATAAACAAGAGAGTGTTTACTTTCACAGTGATTCACAATAGGAAGAACTGGTGGGAGAGTTTCCCATCACTTCCAGAAACTTGACAGCAGCCATGCATAAGGATCCCCTTTTGTCAGTTTGTACAAACTGGTTGGCCGCAGCCCCCCCCCTTCAATAGCCTCTCTCAACTTTGTTGTTCCTTTTACAAAGGTGTCCTATTATTAAATCAAGATGACTATCAGTGTTTAGTGGTACTTTGGAGGTTTTGTGCTCTTGCGTAGAGTGACTACCGCATCAGTCCCACTGGGGCATTTACAGAATGAACAATATGACATGTGTATTGGCCACCGATCAATGAGGATCCTGCATGCACAGCTTAACAATTCCAAGCTTGTTGGACACAGCAGCTTGAACCACTTTCAGTCTACCAGCTGAGGCCTTTGCCTACCCAGCTGTGGGATTAGGCATGTGAATTTTTCAGGCCCATTTCATGGGGCCAAGCAAGTCATTTTAATAGGGTCGTATTCTCATTTCCCATACATCATCAAAAAGTAACAGACCATGAATGAGAACACTATTAAGTCAGTCACCACTGTATTTTATACTGATGGAGCCTCATGTGTTCTGGTTAATGATGATTGACCACAGTTTACTTCCAATATTTATCAACAGCTTTGCACTCAGAATAGAATCAAGCATACTACTGATCATCTGTTTCACCCTGCCTCTAATCACATGACCAAGAAGAAGAAGTAGCCACACATTTTAACATAAGTGTCCCAGCCTGATTGCTTACACTTGGGCACATGCTTGACTGCCTGCACAGGCTCCAATACTGCCCAGCAGGGCCACCAGCTAGTCCTGACAGCCACATCTTGCAGCATTCCTTGCAGGCACTGGAACAAGTTCCTTTTGTGCCACCTGGGTAAGCTCCACCTCCAGATCTTCCATCCATCAGGGGCAGCCCTTCTTGCCCAACAACAGCAGATGTAGGGTCTAGTTCCAGGATGACATCTCAGGCAGTGGGCCACCTGACATTGCCAGTTCTCCAGACCTCATCAATAACTCTTACTGATTTGGATCTAGACAATATATGCTACTTGCTTTTCTCATGGACTGTGATTTGGACTTTGTTGTTAATCACCAATGTCATTTGGCTAACACAGGGGTTTTCCTGTCTGCCTAAGGCAGAAAGTCATCACTCACCATTCAACTGACTTTTGTGTTTTCAGTGGACAAATTAACATCACATGGGTGCACTGAGAATGTAGTTTGTATCTGATTCTTTACCAGTCAAATCTAAAAACAATGTTCTCCAGTGCTGATGTGTGAGTTATTCAATGAACTTAAGAGTACCATATTGACTATGAGTTATCCACCTCCAGAAGCCCTTTTCTTTTGTGTATTTTCAGAAGAGTCATGAACTGTTATATTCTGTGATTTAATTGTAAATAAGTTGTGCTTAAAAAAGTGTGTTGCTGAAGAAGCAGACACACGATAAACAGGTTGATGGTCATTTTCAAAATGATGTTGGTAAGTGACATGACCATTTTTATAAAGGCAGGACATACCAGTGATGTAGGTGGAATCAGCTACATTGGATGAGTAAAGTCTTGCATCTGTGTCTTTCTCGCAGAGGTGACCCTTGTAAGAAATGATTCGTAATAAGGGTGCCAAAGGATTATCCAGGATATGTCACATGCTGAGCAGACAGTGGAAGATAACTTTGGAAAGGGTAGAAGATTTTTGGCAGAGGATATTCCTTATTATTTTTTACTATTTATTTAAGAGTCCTGTAATGGTAATATTGCAATGTATACAACAGCCATCAGGCCAGTCCGAAGGAACTACAGACTTTTCTTACATTATTTATCCAACAGTGACACTATAATGTTGAGAACCTTTTTTAAAAAAAAAGCATCAAAGGATGGTAAAGTTTTGATTTTATACTTGCTTCCTCACAGAATAGAAACAGTACTTAATTAAGTAATCCTTTATGAGCATTTTGAATTTATCCCTGCCCATTAATGGATTTACGTAACTCACTATTATGAAAAGGATAGATTTCTACACTCCACATAGAGGAGGCACTGAGTTATAACTAGCACAATGAAAAACTTGCTAAACATTTAAGCTTTCAGACAAAGATGACCTTTCTTTGGAAACAGAAAACACACGAACATTTATCAAAAAATGATGAGTAGCAATCTATCCTTTTCATAATGTTCTTAATTCTTGTTCCTCCTAGACTTCCCATTGTTTGATTTATGTAACTCAGTAATACATAATACAGTTTGATGCTTGGATGAAGCTAGTCTTTCTGGAATAGTGTTGTATGTTTCTGACAAATATGCGTACAGTATGTTTGTTATGTATATTTGCTGTGCTCAGATTAATTACAGGAGGTACCATGAACACTATTGTTCAATTTTACTTTTGTAATGCTTGTATTTTGTAATATTTACACGGGGAAGTGGTTGAAATTTAAGGGCCTGTTAAAGAGTTGTACTCTCTGGTGACACTATTGTTCAATTTTTCTTTTATAATGTTTACATTGTCTAATATTTACATACAGGCAAAAGTTTAAGGATAACGTAAAAAGGTGTCCTCTCTGCTGAATGGTATTGTTCTGGTTTCTGTGCTATAGCGGGTGCAATATTGTGTAGGATATAGTTTGCTATCTCATGCTATAAGTAGCTGATTGCATATACCTTCAAGAAATAGCTTGTTAAACATAGGTGTTTACCTGGGTAGAGATCATTTTTCAAGGCTATGTGGTGTGTTGCCTACTTGGCATAAATTATTGTTTATGTTTTCACATTTGTTAATCCCAATAGTAGCCATAATCCTTTTTCAATAAAATTATTTTATTCTACTCTGGCTGTAACTGTTTTGTGTAATAGTGTCTCATTGTTCCTTCTCACTTAGGCCATTTATTGTTATGGAGTTTATGTTTTTAATTGCTGGTAGGATCAATCCAATAACACCTACTGATCGGCATATACATATAAAATTCCCAGGCATTGGATGACAATACACACCGTCAGTGATACATTTTTGTGTTGTTAGCTGAATGCAGCATCATGTTGTCAAAACATTGTGACAATGCGACCCCATAACTGAGCTGATGGTTTCTGAAAAAGTATATGTTTGAGTCTACAGTCAAAATTTATTTATTTTGCCTGCTGGCTACTACTTTTGGTACACAGTACTATCCTCAGGCCATCCCTTGGCAAGCAGTCGTTACACTTGCTTCCCAAGTAGGTCTGTCCAATATCAATAGGTATTTGACACAACTACTTGGGAAGCAAGCATGATGACTGCTTGCCAGTGGATGACTTGAGGATGGTATTGTGTACCGAAACCAGTAGCCAGTAGACAAAATAAATAAATATGACTGTAGATACAACCATACAATTTTCCAGTACTGTAATGGCTGCTGTTCCAACAACAATACGTCAAGAATATGTAGTGCGAGAAGATTTCATTAATGTAATTAACTAGTAAAGCCTTCATTCCCATACAGCACACTTTATACTTTGAGACACTGCACTAACATGGATCAATCACTCATGTGTATTTATGTCATGTTTTGATAATGAAATAAATGGTCAGTGAAATACTGTCCCACTAGGTAGTGCAATAAGTATAATTAATTTAATTTAATTTCAGAACTATCAGTCAGCCCTTTCCCTTTCATCTTTCGTTCCTGCAAAATTTTGCTCACCCATGTTTTCCATTTACCGTTTTATTTTATAATGTGAAAATATCACTCAGTGACATTTTCTGTTTTCAGTGGAATGAACCAAACATGATGATGGTTCTTTATGATGTTACATCGGAATCATCATTCCAGGCTGCAAGTCAATGGACAACACTGGTTCAGAGTTTCATACCTAAAAAGTTTGCAGATGTAGCACCTGGGATCTTGTTTGCAAATAAAGTTGATCTTGTTGAAAGAAGAACTGTTAATGAACAAATGGGAACTGAAACAGCTGAAAAATTTGGTCTTCATTATTTAGAAGGATCTGCTGTATGTTAAGAAAAATTGTCATTTTTATAAGTTTAATTTATAAATCTTATTTTTATCCATAAAATTAAATTCAAGAAACAAACCTAATGGATTGAAGGTTTAGCAGGAACATATTACTAGCATTGACTCAGTAATAAATGACACTTGCATTTGCACAATCATATTTGATTTGGAACATGATCACAGAGATAAACATATTGTTAGTATCATATGTCAATGAGGAACTTGAAACTTGCAGTGTAGGGCAGGAGCCTTTAGAGGAACTAAGCCTCAAGTTTAAAAAAATAGTAGATCATGTACTGGATAGAGATCTGCACAGTAGAACAGTTCATAATGGGAGGGAACTTCCATGATATACAGTCACCATAAAGAAACTTCTAAAGAAACAGAGATTACTACATAATAAGTGTGAAACAAAGCATAGGGCTATAGATAGAGAGATGCTGAATGAAACGCATTTGGCTGTCAAGAGAGCAATGCGTGAAGGTCTCAGCAATTATCGTAGCAGAATATTGTCAAATGATATTTCATGAAGCATAAAGAAATTCTGGTTGTATGTAAAAGATTTTAATGACACCAAAGTTAGTGTCCAGTCCCTAGTGAATGAGACAGAAACTGAAACTGAGGATAGCTAGGCAAAATTGGAAATGCTTAAATCCATTTTCAAATGTTCCTTTACAAAGGAAAACTCAGGAAAATTGCCACAGTTTAATCTTCAAGTCACTGATGTTGTTGTTGTTGTGGTCTTCAGTCCTGAGACTGGTTTGATGCAGCTCTCCATGCTACTCTATTCTGTGCAAGCTTCTTAATCTCCCAGTACCTACTGCAACCTACAGCCTTCTGAATCTGCTTGGTGTATTCATCTCTTGGTCTCCCTCTACGATTTTTACCCTCCACGGTGCCCTCCAATGCTAAATTTGTGATCCCTTGATGCCTCAAAACATGTCCTACCAACCGATCCCTTCTTCTAGTCAAGTTGTGCCACAAACCTCTCTTCTCCCCAACCCTATTCAATACCTCCACATTAGTTACGTGATCTACCCACGTTATCTTCAGCATTCTTCTGTATCACCACATTTCGAAAGCTTCTATTCTCTTCTTGTCCAAACTAGTTATCGTCCATGTTTCACTTCCATACATGGCTACACTCCATACAAATACTTTCAGAAACGACTTCCTGACACTTAAATCTATACTCGATGTTAACAAATTTCTCTTCTTCAGAAACGATTTCCTTGCCATTGCCAGTCTACATTTTATATCCTCTCTACTTCGACCATCATCAGTTATTTTACTCCCTAAATAGCAAAACTCCTTTACTACTTTAAGTGTCTCATTTCCTAATCTAATTCCCTCAGCATCACCCGATTTAATTTGACTACATTCCATTATCCTCATTTTGCTTTTGTTGATGTTCATCTTATATCCTCCTTTCAAGACACTGTCCATTCCGTTCAACTGCTCTTCCAAGTCCTTTGCTGTCTCTGACAGAATTATAATGTCATCGGTGAACCTCAAAGTTTTTATCTCTTCTCCATGGATTTTAATACCTACTCCAAATTTTTCTTTTGTTTCCTTCACTGCTTGCTCAATACACAGATTAAATAACATTGGGGATAGGCTACAGCCCTGTCTCACTCCCTTCCCAACCACTGCTTCCCTTTCATGCCCCTCGATTCTTATAACTGCCATCTGGTTTCTGTACAAATTGTAAATAGCCTTTCGCTCCCTGTAGTTTACCCCTGCCACCTTCAGAATTTGAAAGAGAGTATTCCAGTTAACATTGTCAAAAGCTTTCTCTAAGTCTACAAATGCTAGAAACGTAGGTTTGCGTTTTCTTAATCTTTCTTCTAAGATAAGTCATAAGGTTAGTATTGACTCATGTGTTCCAACATTTCTACGGAATCCAAACTGATCTTCCCCGAGGTCCGCTTCTACCAGTTTTTCCATTCGTCTGTAAAGAATTCGCGTTAGTATTTTGCAGCTGTGACTTATTAAACTGATAGTTTGGTAATTTTCACATCTGTCAACATCTGCTTTCTTTGGGATTGGAATTATTATATTCTTCTTGAAGTCTGAGGGTATTTCGCCTGTCTCATACATCTTGCTCACCAGATGGTAGAGTTTTGTCATGACTGGCTCTCCCAAGGCCATCAGTAGTTCTAATGGAATGTTGTCTACTTCCGGGGCCTTGTTTTGACTCAGGTCTTTCAGTGCTCTGTCAAACTCTTCACGCAGTATCGCATCTCCCGTTTCATCTTCATTTACATTCTCTTCCATTTCTATAATAATGTCCTCAAGTACATCGCCCTTGTATGGACCCTCGATATACTCCTTCCACCTTTCTGCCTTCCCTTCTTTGCTTAGAACTGGGTTGCCACCTGAGCTCTTGATATTCATACAAGTGGTTCTCTTCTCTCCAAAGGTCTCTTTAATTTTCCTGTAGGCAGTATCTATCTTACCCCTAGTGAGACAAGCCTCTACATCCTTACATTTGTCCTCTAGCCATCCCTGGTTAGCCATTTTGCACTTCCTGTCGATCTCATTTTTGAGATGTTTGTGTTCCTTTTTGCCTGCTTCATTTACTGCATTTTTATATTTTCTCCTTTCATCAATTAAATTCAATATTTCTTCTGTTACCCAAGGATTTCTATTAGCCCTCGTCTTTTTACCTACTTGATCGTCTGCTGCCTTCACTACTTCATCCCTCAGAGCTACCCATTCTTCTTCTACTGTATTTCTTTCCCCCATTCCTGTCAATTGTTCCCTTATGCTCTCTCTGAAACTCTCTACAACCTATGATAAGATGAATGAAATAAGTATCAGTGTCGGTGGTGTTGAGAAATAGCTGAAATCATTGAAAGTGAACAGTGCTCCAGGATCCGATGGAATTCTATCAGATTCTATACTGAATTAGCTCCAGAGTTAGCCCCTCTTCTAACCATAATCTATTGTAGATACCTCGAACAAAAACCTGTGTCCAGTTCTTGGAATAAAGCACTGGTCTGTCTACAAGAAGGGTAGTAGAAGTTATCTCCAAAACTGCCATCCAATATACGTGACGTTGATTTGTTGTAGAATCTTAGAACATATTCTGAGCTCAAACATAAGACGTGTCTCAAACAAAATGTCATCCTCTGTGCCAACCAGCATGGTTTTCGAAAACATCGATCATGTGAAACCCAACTTACACTTTTCTGACATGACATACTGAAAACTTTGAATCAAGACAGTCAGATAGATGCAGTATTTCTTGATTTCCAATAAGCATTTGACTCAGTACTACACCTATGCTTATTGTCAAAAGTTTGATCATGTTGTTGTTGTTGTGGCCTTCAGTCCAGAGACTGGTTTGATGCAGCTCTGCATGCTACTCTATCATGTGCAAGCTCCTTCATTTTCAAGTAACTACTGCACATTACATCCTTCTGAATCTGGTGTATTCATCTCTTGGTCTCCATCTATGATTTTTACCCTCCACACTGCCGTCCAATACTAAATTGGTGATCCTTTGATGTGTCAGAACATGTCCTACCAACTGACCCCTTCTTCTAGACAAGTTGTGGCACAAATTCCTCTTCTCCCTAATTCTATTCAGCACTTCCTTATGAGTTACATGATCTACCCATATAATATTCAGCATTCTTTTGTAGCACCACATTTCGAAAGCTTCTATTCTCTTCTTGTCTAAACTATTTATTGTCGACATTTCACATCCATACATGGCTACACTCCATACAAATACTTTGAGAAAAGACTTCCTGAGACTTAAATCTATACTCGATGTTAACAAATTTACTTCTTCAGAAACACTTTTCTTGCCATTGTCAGTCTACATTTTATATCTGCCCTACTTTGACCATCATCAGTTGTTTTGCTTGCCAAATAGCAGAACTCATCTACTTCTTTAAGTGTCTCATTTTCTAATCTAATTCTCTCAGCATCACCTGATTTAATTCGAGTACATTCCACTATCCTCATTTTGCTTTTTTGATGTTCATGTTATATCCTATTTTCAAGACACTGTCCATTCCTTTCAGATGCTCTTCCAGATCATTTGCTGTCTCTGACAGAAGTACAATGCCATCAACAAACCTCAAAGTTTTTATTTCTTCTCAGTGGATTTTAATTCCTACTCCAAATTTTTCTTTTGTTTCCCTTACTGCTTGCTCAATATACAGATTGAATAACATCGGGAATAGACTACAACCCTGTCTCACTCCCTTCCCAACCACTGCTTCCCTTTTGTTCCCCTCGATTCATAACTGCCATCTGGTGTCTGTACAAATTGTAAATGGCCTATTTCTATGGAATCCAAACTGATCTTCCCTGAGGTTGGCTTCTGCCAGTTTTTCCACTCATCTGTAAAGAATTTGTGTCAGTATTTTGCAGCTGTGACTTATTAAACTGATACTTCAGTAATTCTTCTTGAAGTCTGAGTGTATTTTGCCTGACTCATACATCTTGCTCACCAGATGGTAGGGTTTTGTCATGGCTGGCTCTCCCAAGGCTATCAGTAGTTCTAATGGAATGTTGTCTACTCCTGTGATCTTGTTTTGACTTAGGTCTTTCGGTGCTCTGTCAAATTCCTCATGCTGTATCATATTTCCCATTTCATCTTCACCTACCTCCTCTTCCATTTCAATAACATCACCGTCAAGTACATCGCCCCTGTATAGACCCTCTATATACTCCTTCCACCTTCCTGCTTTCCTTTCTTTGCTTAGAACTGATTTTCCATTAGAGCTCTTGATACTAATACAAGTGGTTCTTTTTTCTCCAAGGGTCTCTCTAATTTTTCTGTAGGCAGCATCTATTTTTCCCATAGTGATATATGCCTCTACATCCTTACACTTGTCCTCTAACCATCCCTGCTTAACCATTTTGCACTTCCTGTCGATCTCATGTTTGAGATGGTTGTATTCCTTTTTGCCTGCTTCATTTACTTCATTTTTATATTTTCTCCTCTCATCAATTGAATTCAATATCTCTTCTGTTACCCAAGGATTTCTACTAGCCCTTATCTTTTTACGTACTTGAACCTCTGCTGCCTTCACTATTTCATCTCTCAAAGCTACCCATTCTTCTACTGTATTTCTTTCCACTATTCTTGTCAATTGTTCCCTAATGCTCTCCCTCAAACTCTCTACAACCTCTGGTTCTTTCAGTTTATCCAGGTCAAATCTCCTAAATTCCCACCTTTTTGCAGTTTCTTCAGTTTTAATCTGCAGTTCATAAACAGTAGATTGTGGTCAGAATCTACATCTGCCCCTGGAAATTCTTACAATTTAAAACCTGGCTCCTGAATCTCTGTCTTACCATTATATAACCTATCTGAAACCTTCCAGTGTCTCTAGGCCTCTTCCACGTATACAACCTCCTTTCAAGATTCTTAAACCAAATGTTAGCTATGATTAAGTTATGCTCTGTGCCAAAATTCTACCAGGTGGCTTCCTCTTTCATTACTTACCCCCATTCCATATTCACCTACTACTTTTCTTTCTCTTCCTTTTCCTACTATTGAATTCCAGTCCCCCTTGACTATTAAATTTTCATCTCCCTTCACTATCTGAATAATTTCTTTTATCTCATCATATATTTCTTCAATCTCTTTGTCATCTGCGGAGCTAGTTGGCATATAAACTTGTACTACTTTGTCGTTTCGAGGTCTCCTGGGTGTCCAACTGGATGCGATCATTGAAGTCCTATGATATTTTGGTGAATAACCTTTCTGCCATCATCAGGTGGATCTGATGGAATGGTCTGTCTGCTCATTGTCAATGTTATTTATGTCCGTCAGTTGGGCTTCGATTCCTTGCGCCGACGGTCCAATTGCGGCCACCAACATTACGATTGCGAGTGCCGACACTTCGATTGCAGCCGCTGACAATCTGTTTGTGGGCACCAACCCAGGTCTGCACAGGCTTCGGTGCAAATTTGAGTCCTTTTTCGAGTATGAAGTAGCTGTGTCATCCAATGGCTTCCCTGTGAGGTTAATCACGGTTCTTTTTCTTCGCTCCATCTCTATTTGTTGTTTGTCTGGTAGCCTTGCAGACTTGTCAATGTGTTTGTCAGTGGATTTCAGGTATGTCCAGTTCTGAGAATATATGGCCTACCTAAGACACATTAGGAAGTAATGCATCCCATTGTTAGCATCATAGGGGCACCCATGTACCCTCTCGCACAACACCTGGTGGGCCTGCTCAGACCATATGTGGGAAAATGCAAACACCATTTTATTAACTCAACGGACTCCATTTGTCATCTTAAGGAGATGACCCTGTGAGAAACAGACATCATGGTCAGCTCTGATGTCGTGATGTTGTGTCACTTTCCACACGGGTCCCGCTAGAAGATTCAATCCACCTTATCAGCAAGAAATTTGGTCTCGAGTTGACACAACTTTTGAGGCATGTACGTACATCCACCTACTTCATCTTCAGTGACCAATACTAGGACCAGACCAGCGGTGTGGCTATGGGGAGCCCTCTCTCACCAGTGGTAGCCAACTTATTTATGTAGAGTTTTGAAGAGGAGGCACTACAAGCAGCCGAACGGGAGCCTGTGTGTTTTTTCTATTACATGGATAGCATGTTTGTCATCTGGCCCCATGGACATGATCATCTACAGACGTTTTTAGAACATCCAAATTCCGTCCACGACAACATTTGGTTCACCATGGAAATCAAGAAGGAAGGGAAATTACCCTTTCTTGATGTACTTGTAGAACCGAGATCAAATGGCACACTGGATCATAGCATGTACTGCAAGCCTACACATATGGACTTATATTTACATGCCTTGAGGTGCCACCATCCTGCACAACTCAACAGGATGCTCAACACACTGGTTCACAGGGCATACTCGAATTGTATGAACAAAATCTGCACAAAGAACTCAAATACCTATAAAATATATTCCTCAAGAATGGGTACAGCAATCAACAGATTCAGACAGCCCTCAGATGACAGAAACACAGCAGAAACCCAGATGAAGAACAATCTAAAGATGAGGAACCAGGCCTTGCCTTTCTACCATAGGTAGACATCGTGACATCAAAAATTGGGAGACTGCTAAAACAACACAAAATTGACATGGTCTTTCGACCATTGTCCAAGATACGTGTCTTACTGGGGACAGTGAAAAACTGATTTGGCCTGAAGAAGGTATGCATATATAATATTCCCTATGGTTGCAACAAATCCTACATTGGTCAAATAATCTGAACAGTTGAAGACTGCTGCAAAGAACACCAACACCACACGTGCCTAGGCCAGCCCAACAAACCAGCAATGGCAGAACACTCCTTGGACACTGGATACAACGCGAAATACAAAGAAATCGAGATTCTGGCCCCTACCAGCTTCTACTGAGACAACATCTTCAAGGAGGCCATTGAAATTTGAGTAACAGACAATCTCGTAAACCAAGACACAGGTTTTCAACTCAGCAAGGCATGGAAACCATTACTTAGCTCTATCAAGGAGTCATGCCTCAAGCGGATTCAAGGTCCTTCCACGGCAGCAGCCGGGAACACTCCACAGGATTCTGCAACTTCCACCACCCACCGCAACACCAGGGACAGCACAGACCTGAGTCGGCGCCTGCAAATGGATTGTTGGTGGCCACAATCGAAGCATTGGCACTCGCAATCGGAATGTCGGTGGCCACAATCGGACCATCGATACAAAGAATCGAAGCCCGAATGACAGACATAAATAACACCAACAATGAACAGACAGATCATTCCATCAGAATCACCTGATGATGGCGGAAAGGTTATTCACAGAGATATCGTGGGACTTCAACAATTGTATATGGCTGGACACCCGAGTGCCCTGGAAACATCACATATGCCAGGAAAGCCTCCAATCACATATTGCACTACTGTGGTAGGCGTGGGCTTCATGCCTGTCTTGGCTACAATAATGTGTTCACTATGCTGTTCATAGTAGTTTACCCGTGCTCCTATTTTTTTATTCAATGTTAAACCTACTCCTGCATTACTTCTGCATTTGATTTTGTATTTATAACCCTGTATTCACCTTACCAGAAGTCTTGTTCCTCCTGCCACTGAACTTCACTATTTCCCACTATATCTAACTTGAACTTATCCATTTCTCTTTTTAAATTTTCCAACCTACCTGCCTGATTAAGGGACCAGACATTCCACACACTGATCCGTAGAATGCCAGTTTTGTTTTTCCTGATAACGACGTCCTCCTGAGTAATCCCTGCACAGAGATCCGAATGGGGGACTATTTTACCTCCGGAATATCTTACCCAAGTGGATGCCATCATCATTTAACCATACAGTAAAGCTGCATGCCCTCGGGAAAAATTAAACTGTAGTTTCCCCTTGCTTTCAGCCGTTCGCAGTACCAGCACAGCAAGGCCGTTTTGGTTAATGTTAGAAGGCCAGCTCAGTCAATCATCCAGACTATTGCCCCTGCAACTACTGAAAAGGCAGCTGCCCTTCTTCAGGAACCACACGTTTGTATGGCCTCTCAACAGATACCCCTCCATTGTGGTTGCACCTACGGTACGGCTATCTGTATCACTGAGGCACGCAGGCCTCCCCACCAACGGCAAGGTCCATGGGTCATGGGGGGCGGGGGGGAGAGTTTCATCATATGGGGCATCAAATGAAATTTGTGACTGGACTGAGAACATTTTGGTAGGGAGGACACAGTACATTATCATGAATGGAGGGTCACTGTCAGATGTAGAAGTAATGTTGTGTGTGCCCCAGGGAAATGTGTTGAGAGCTTGGTGTTCAGGTTCTGTATTAGTGACCTTGTGGACAATATTGAAGGCAACCACAAACTTTTTGCTTGTGATGCAGTTATCTGCAGTGAAATAATTTCTGGATGAAGCTACATAAATATTCATTCAGGTCTTGATAAGATTTAAAAGCAGTGCAAAGATTGGTAACTTGCTTTAAATGTTCAAAAATGTAAAATTATGCACTTCACAAAATGAAAAACCATAGTATCCTATGACTATAATATCAATGAGTCACTGTAGGAATTGATACCTGGGCGTAGCTCTCTTAGGGAAATGAAATGGAGTGATCATATAGGCTCAGTTGTGGGTAAAGCAGAGAAAACTGAGGAATTGCAATCAGTCTATAAATGAGAATGTTTACAAATCACTTGTTTGGCTGGTTCTAGAATATTGCTTCTTGTGTGGACCCATACCAAATAAGACTAACACAGGGTATTGAACATATACAGAGAAGGGCAGTGTGAATGGTCACAGGTTTTTCTGACCTGGGGGGGAAAGAGTTTCTGAGATGTTTGAGAGAACCGAACTGGCAGACTCTTGAAGATAGATGTAAACTATCCTGTGCCAGTCTACTAACAAAGTTTCAAGAACTGGCTTCAAATGATGACTAGGGATATACTACAAACCCCTAGCTATCATTCACATAGGGATTGTGAGAAAGAGATCAGAATAATTACAGCATGCACAGAGGCATTGAGACAATCATTCTCCCCACATTCCGTATATGAATGGAACAGGAAGAAACCCTAATAATTGGTACAATGGGGTGTACCTTCTGCCATGCACTTCACAGTGATTTGCAGAGTATAGATGTAAATGTAGATACAACTGTGCCAACTTTCTGTTTGCCCACAAATAAGCATGCCATGTAGACTAATTGCAGTTTTGGGAAAAGTAGTAATTGACATACATAATTCATGAAAAGGTAGTAAAGAGTAGAATATGACAGCTTTTTCTCCCCATCTTCATTGCACAAGGACATCAAAATTTAAGGAAATAATTAACAAATGAATGCTGCACAAAATACAAGACATCCTCTTTGGAGCTTCCACGAATGTGCACTCTAATTATAAGTTTTCATACATGTAAATGTTCTACAAATCTTCCACTACATTATAACATCTTGTCTTACATATAAAAGTATACATGAATGTCAGTGGCTTGAGACTGACAGAAAATTAAAAAAAAATTGGGTGCAAAAATTTCATACTTCATAACAAAAGTATCTTATCAAAATATAGTTTTATTGCATATTTGGGCAAATAACATGACAATTTTGGGAAAAATCAACTACTGAGATGTGCAACAGCAAGGTCTGAGAGATAATAAATTGTATTTCAAATATTTATGCATAACAGAGAATTTTACTCAATTAATTCTGTCTCCCCCTATATTGCTATAACACTATTGCCCCTCATTATGTGTGGTGGAGGTCACTCCAGGTGTCACTGTCATCCATTTCCTTGTTATATTTGGTTCTCAGAAAGCATACATATATTATTACAGTTCTGTGTATTTAAAAATGGGGATTTATCTCTCTCTCTCTCTCTCTCTCTCTCTCTCTCTCTCTCTCTCTCACACACACACACACACACACACACATACACGATGCACTTGAGTGAAGAGGAATAATGTGTCTAATTTATTTCTAAGTAAAGTGAAACTGCCCTCAACCCAACAGTTGATTTGGACACCACAGTGCTTAACTTTACCTCAGAGTTGCGACAGGTTCTGGAAATCAGGGAATTTTAAACACATCAGAGAAATTTGAATAAAACAATGGAAAAAATCTCGTTTTTCTCTCAGTAGATGAAATTGTTTGCTTACTGGGGTGTCATACATTGTCACTGGTTGGGTGCAGCTGAGTACATGTGCCGCTCCCGTACTCTCTCATTACTACTGCTTCTAGCCTTCCTACCACCCCCTTCAACTTGCAGTCAATGCTGCCACCACTTCTTGCCGCTAGCCTAGCAGCTACCAACAAGAGGCAGGGAGGCATAAGTAGTAGTTTGTTTGGATCTGATTCTCGGAGACTGCAGACACAGTGGCCGGAGACAGTGTCTGAGTGACGGAGTTCTGTCTGAGTGACTGTGTGGATGTATGAGTGCCCTCATTTTCTGACAAAAGCTATTGCTGAAAATTTATTTGTGAGAGTGTGATTGTCTTTTCTATGTGCCTGTCTGCAGCTCAGCAATCATCTTTATGGTGAGTTGCTATCTATCCTCATTATTATTGAGTCTCAGAGTACTTGAACAAGTTATCCGTTGCATCGATTGATTGCCTTGGTCTCATTTCATCAACATGCTGTCTGTGGCTCATGAATAGCTGGCCACACAAGTGGATTTCCATCACGGGTCAAAACTGCAGGCCGTTTCTGTGGGTATCTGTAATGGTTTGGGCCTGCCGATCTGAAGCTGTTTGGTTCCCACTAATGTGCAGGCCCTGCCTGTTGGATCTAATCTCACCATAATGCCCGCAGGCTGGGTCTGTTAGTGTGTGGTGTAATGCAACAGATTGTCATGGTTTATCCATG
Organism: Schistocerca nitens; assembly: GCF_023898315.1. NCBI lineage: Eukaryota > Metazoa > Arthropoda > Insecta > Orthoptera > Acrididae > Schistocerca > Schistocerca nitens. The sequence goes on from NC_064615.1 coordinate 36,715,315, forward strand.
GACCCAGGACTGTGGTGCTCCTCAGCAGGCCAGAGGCCATGGGTGATGGGTTTCAGGAATTGTGACTGTCTCACTGCAAGTACTTTGCACAGTGTGGCATTTTGTAGACATTTTATCTGTTCTAGTACATTTTGGCATTTAAAAAGTAGTTTATATGTTAGAAAGTATGGATGATAAGAAGAAGAAAATTGTGTCAGTCACTGGCAGTTTGTATGCTATATACTTAATATATTTCTAGAAAGAATTACCTATAAAATAATAGATATAACACAGTGGGTAATAACTGACAATAATGAACATATTAGAACCAACATTTTATTGGCGGTCACCTACAGTCTTGGTTTACACAATTCTTTCCCACCTTATACACTTCTTTCAAGAGGCCTGCTTTTTATTGAGGTTATTTCTGAAAGCAGTGAAGATATTTTAAATCTGTCCTGTGACTCTAAGGAAATGTGTATTTTTGTCACCAAATGTGTTTAGTTTTAGTGAAATAAAATAACATCAGTGGTCTTAATGAAAAACACATACCATCTGGCTTGCTTTCTCCGTATAAAAACAGTTCATTACAAAAGATGTTGATGTTAGTACTTAAAGATTTTTGCTCACATCAGGAAACATCATCTTTTTGAAAGCTTTTTAGATATTTCCTTGTTTGCACTATTGTTTCTTGTACCATAGCTGCAAAGACAGATTCTCAACTTATGTCTTAACTTACCCTTGAAATCTCAAAATTTGTCAGCGAAAAATGCTAAAACTTGTCTGGAAATCAGGGAAATATCAACGAATTTCACTTGGGGAAACTTGTGGCAACCCTGTGTCCTGTTGGGTATGATATGTCCTTTATTTCCTCCAACTTTTCAACTGAACTACTAGCCAATTATAGGGGGACCTACATTTTAATGTGTTCATTCAACCATGGTGCAACTCATCATTTTTTTATACAGATACAAACATTTTCATATACATATCATGGCACAATTCAAAGAAGTAAATTGCATTTTTTACTGTTGAGTCACTGACCTTTTTTTCCAGAAGCAGAACCTAGGTGTGAAGGAACCATTTTCTCTGCTGGCTCAAGAATGGTTTGGAATAGTTCACAGAACACCAAGAAACTTTGGTGTTTCCTAATGGAACTTGATTGTATATTTCATAAAATACCTTAAAAACTTTAATGTGCTTCTTTGTTTACTTATACAATATAAAATTTTGATTATATTCTCCAACCACTTCACTATATTTACAAAAGCAATTTATCTTGTTAGTCTTCTGATATTCTATACAGGTAGTAACATGTAATTTGTGTGATGATGTTACATGTCTGTTTGGTTACTGTGGACTTGCTGTCACAGAGTATTTTCTAGTCATAAAAATTGATGTATTTTATTGTATAGCTGCTTTAGATATCCATTTACAAAACTCCAGTCTTGAGCTTTGTGTAGTAACTAAATATGCTCTGATATTCACAATTTAAAAATTTTATACTTCTGTACCAACATTTTATTCATTAAATTTTCACAAGCCACTTAAAAATGTATTTGTATTAGCATTCTTCATAATTAAAAGTAGATAACAATAATAATAATAATAATGTTTTCAATATTCATAAAACAGTTAATGACATTTAAACATGGATAAAATGTAATCTATTGCATTTAACACAAATTATTTGGAAAATGTTGTTTCTTAGTTTGGAGGTTCCATTATTTCAGTTTCATTTGTTTTCTTTCTTGACACATACTCTTAACGTGCCTTGCTTTTTTCATTTGTTACATGAATGGTGCACCACTTTTTAACCCAATATCAGTTTAATAACTGCTTACACTTTAATGTGTGCTTATCATCTGAGTTATCCAATGTCACAAACGATATAGCACAGGCTGTAGAGCATGGTGAAGAGATTTAATTTTCAGCTGTAGTCACCAATACAGAAACTCTTACCAAATGTCCTCTCAAAAAAAGGAAGGTCATTACAATTGCTCATTTTACTTTACTGATATGTTTGTTGCCTTTTGACCAGCATTCCAGGCTCATGGTCATTATTCATCTACTAGTGCTGTTTAGGCATATATATGTCAACACACTTAAAGAACCACAGGTGCTTTCCCCAGGAGACAGTTTTAAGTCATGATTTGTGCACTTATGACCTCAGCCATTTTGTAACCACACCCCCCCCCCCCCCCCCAAGGAAAAAATTATCTAGTACTAGCAGCACTTTGGTTGTGTGATGGAATTACACTGAACTATTCTGTGCCAGAATACTGTACTTCTTTCTACACAAGATTCAAGTGTTTTGATTGTTTTCATACTGTGTTTGTGATACACGCTATTTCTTTGATAAAGCATGTAAGGTGAAAATACTACCAATATAAAAACTAGGAGTAGTCAAGTTTTTAACACCTAAATTATTTCCTACTTAGTCAAACTTCATGCAGCAAAGTGAGAATACCCTAGTACCAGATTGTGCCCCATGGTTGGAAACCAATGCCCGATTTCTGTCATTCCACTACTCCTATCATGTTTCATCTGGGCCAGAATACTTACGTCTCAGGCACTCAGATGTTGCAGGGCAGCCTCTGACAGCTGTGCCCATGATACACTTTCATCCCAGGACTGAAGATTTTCCTGAGACACATTAACAGTACTACATCTTTGCCAAGTTTTTTGCACAGCAGTCTCAGCCCAGGCTTGAGCACATTTGAATCACAGAACCTAGGGTCAACTATATGAATCTGCTTACTGGTCATATGCCAGCAGAACCATCAATCTACACTTGAGGATTTTGATAGTGAGACAAGGTGGAAGCTGAGAAGGTAAACATGCTGCAGGTGGTGCCAATCTACCACTGTAGCTATAGGTGCAGATGGCATTATGTCATGATTACTATAGTGCTGCCAGCACTTAATGATCGGCGAGTGATCTGAATTCAGCAGCTAGCAAAAGTGAGAACATTGTTCAACAGATGTGGATATCCTTACTTTAACTCAGGTCCAACAAATTATGAGGAATAGTATGTGTTCCATTCTATGAAATCTCATCTTCACCTATGGTGTTAGACTAATTTGTCTTTTGCTTCAATGACTCTCCATTTGAATTAAGCATTTTATTATATTTCTACAGCAATATTTTATTGGTAACAAGAGAGTTGACTCAAGCTGGTGACTCACATGGAGCCAAAAGTTGTGAAAATTTGGTGGTGACAGCAGCTGCATTTGAAATGAGAAGGAATGCTGAAATGAAAGCAAGAGCTGTTGAGACAACAGCAAGAACAACTGGAACAACTGATGAAACTGCAACACCCCCAGCAGAAACAAACTGTGATATTTACAAAGCTCACTCTTTCAATTCAATTATTTTATTTCAAGCAGTTAAACAAATAATGTAGCTCACACTTACATCAAGTTGAACAACACCCTATAGCCTAGAGGGTAACAGATGAATCCCCTTAGAAATCCCTGCTTCTTTCTTGGTGTAAGTCAGTTACTTTATATTTCATTTGTGAATTAATCCTCCTAGGATGATTTATGAAATGAATGATACATTTGAGACATCTTCCCATAGCCAGAACAGTGTAGTAGTTTTCTGATTTATGAGGGCTGTAGAGAAAAATAATATAAAATAAATAAAATACTGTATTTGTTCAAGCAAATTTATTATAAAAATTTTGAAAGTTGATCTTTGTATTGCCTCTCATAATATTTTGCAACCTGAGATTGCAGCCAGCCTGTAACCGTTTCTTGTTATTTTTCAGAGGCAATCTAATATTTCATATTGTGAAATGTTCTTTCAATAATGATCACACTTCCGATGGCACATCAATTTTTACTTACATTCATCACTTGCTTACACTTCAAGGAAATCATGTCTACATTGATAAATTATTAATCTGTTACTTATCAGTCTTATTTCGGCTTTGTTGTTTTCTTGGGATATGATTTTTGTCTTGAATTTTACCTTTACAAAGAAATCTGGGACTTTTTAAAATTGTAATAGGACTTGGAAGAGCAGTTGAACGGAATGGATGGTGTCTTGAAGGGAGGATATAAGATGAACACCAACAAAAGCAAAATGAGGATAATGGAATGTAGTTGAATTAAGTCGGGTGATGTTGAGGGTATTAGATTAGGAAATGAGACACTTAAAGTAGTAAAGGAGTTTTGCTATTTGGGGAGCAAAATAACTGATGATGGTCAAAGCAGAGAGGATATAAAATGTAGACTGGCAATGGGAAGGAAAGCGTTTCTAAAGAAGAGAAATTTGTTAACATCGAGTATTGAGTTAAATGTTAGGAAGTCGTTTCTGAAAGTATTTGTATGGAGTGTAGCCATGTATGGAAGTGAAACATGGACGATAACTAGTTTAGACAAGAAGAGTATAGAAGCTTTTGAAATGTGGTGCTACAAAAGAATGCTGAAGATTAGATGGGTGGATCAAATAACTAATGAGGAGGTGTTGAATAGGATTGGGGAGAAGAGAAGTTTGTGGCACAACTTGACTAGAAGAAGGGATTGGTTGGTAGGACATGTTCTGAGGCATCAAGGGATCACCAATTTAGTATTGGAGGGCAGCATGGAGGGTAAAAATCGTAGAGGGAGACCAAGAGATGAATACACCAAGCAGATTCAGAAGGATGTAGGTTGCAGTAGGTACTGGGAGATGAAGAAGCTTGCACAGGATAAAGTAGCATGGAGAGCTGCATCAAACCAGTCTCAGGACTGAAGACCACAACAACACACAACAACAATAGTTTTGTGGATGACTTTAAGTACTAAATAATAAAAGCTCGATCATTTTAGCTTCTGTTTTCTTTAAACATTCGAATGACTGGTTTACAATAATTGTTCAACTTCCTCAGTAACATAATTTCCACCTGCTCACATAGGCTATGGCTGCACAAACACATCTGACTTTACACTGTCTTTTGCCACCAAGGAAGAGAGATTAAAACTGTAGGCAAAGATACCAATGATCTAGCAACAAAAATACACTCCTGGAAATTGAAATAAGAACACCGTGAATTCATTGTCCCAGGAAGGCGAAACTTTATTGACACATTCCTGGGGTCAGATACATCACATGATCACACTGACAGAACCACAGGCACATAGACACAGGCAACAGAGCATGCACAATGTCGGCACTAGTACAGTGTATATCCACCTTTCGCAGCAATGCAGGCTGCTATTCTCCTATGGAGACGATCGTAGAGATGCTGGATGTAGTCCTGTGGAACGGCTTGCCATGCCATTTCCACCTGGCGCCTCAGTTGGACCAGCGTTCGTGCTGGACGTGCAGACCGCGTGAGACGACGCTTCATCCAGTCCCAAACATGCTCAATGGGGGACAGATCCGGAGATCGTGCTGGCCAGGGTAGTTGACTTACACCTTCTAGACCACGTTGGGTGGCACGGGATACATGCGGACGTGCATTGTCCTGTTGGAACAGCAAGTTCCCTTGCCGGTCTAGGAATGGTAGAACGATGGGTTCGATGACGGTTTGGATGTACCGTGCACTATTCAGTGTCCCCTCGACGATCACCAGTGGTGTACGGCCAGTGTAGGAGATCGCTCCCCACACCATGATGCCGGGTGTTGGCCCTGTGTGCCTCGGTCGTATGCAGTCCTGATTGTGGCGCTCACCTGCACGGCGCCAAACACGCATACAACCATCATTGGCACCAAGGCAGAAGCGACTCTCATCGCTGAAGACGACACGTCTCCATTCGTCCCTCCATTCACGCCTGTCGCGACACCACTGGAGGCGGGCTGCACGATGTTGGGGCGTGAGCGGAAGACGGCCTAACGGTGTGCGGGACCGTAGCCCAGCTTCATGGAGACGGTTGCGAATGGTCCTCGCCGATACCCCAGGAGCAACAGTGTCCCTAATTTGCTGAGAAGTGGCGGTGCGGTCCCCTACGGCACTGCGTAGGATCCTACGGTCTTGGCGTGCATCCGTGCGTCGCTGCGGTCCGGTCCCAGGTCGACGGGCACGTGCACCTTCCGCCGACCACTGGCGACAACATCGATGTACTGTGGAGACCTCACGCCCCACGTGTTGAGCAATTCGGCGGTACGTCCACCCGGCCTCCCGCATGCCCACTATACGCCCTCGCTCAAAGTCCGTCAACTGCACATACGGTTCACGTCCACGCTGTCGCGGCGTGCTACTAGTGTTAAAGACTGCGATGGAGCTCCGTATGCCACGGCAAACTGGCTGACACTGACGGCGGCGGTGCACAAATGCTGCGCAGCTAGCGCCATTCGACGGCCAACACCGCGGTTCCTGGTGTGTCCGCTGTGCTGTGCGTGTGATCATTGCTTGTACAGCCCTCTCGCAGTGTCCGGAGCAAGTATGGTGGGTCTGACACACCGGTGTCAATGTGTTCTTTTTTCCATTTCCAGGAGTGTATTAAAATTGACTTGGCATATACTTTTTAGGAAGTGTAACAATATTTAGTGAAAAACTGCTGTAAGTAACTTTATAAAATTTACAAGTTATGTTCCTTGTCAGTTACCTTTAAAAATTACTCTGTTCGTGTCAAATGAAAGCAGTTCATAAAATATTTCACTTGAGTAAATCAATTTACACAAAGTTATAATTTTTTTAATAAATGAAGTGATTGATACCCACCAGTATTGTAGGATTTCTAACACGCATTAGGCTTGATAACATCACAGTATGTGTGGTGAGATGAGAATCACCTGTAGGGTGGATGTTCAAATACATCCCATTCGAAATGACATAATTCTTGTGTCTACCGGGTAGTGGGTGGTCAAGCATTGTTAAGCAAAATCGTGCTACTGATAGTCAAGGACCATGTTTCTTGTTTTAAATGGCTCTTCACAGTTTTATAAGTGTTTCACAGTAAGTTTCAGAATTGATTGTCCTTCCATATTCTGTCAAATCTGTAAACACAATTCCTTTACCATTCCAAGAAGTGGTGGCAACAAGCTTTCTATCTGACACAGTTTGACACCCTTTTTGGATTTGTTGGGTAAAGCATATGGCCACCCACTATTGAATACTGTTTCGTCTCTACATGACATATGAAACATTTGTCTTCTCACTGATAATGACTCAGTCCAGTGGACCTTCCCCTTCCCCACTGTAACAAAAAAGAAATCCCATAGAACCAGTCATCTATTGAGTTTATTGAGTCTCAGAATGTAGTTTTGAAATCCAAAACAAAAAGACCATAGAACTTGTGATACCCTCATTGCTTAATCGTGATCTCATGCTAAAAATGCTCATAAATCACTGAAAAATTGTGGAATTGTCAGTTTTCATTAACTTTATTGTCAATTTTCTGTGCTACTTCATTACTGATTATACTGGGTGTTCATTTTAACTGAAGACATTGAAATATCTCAAAAACCACACATTGGTTGAAAAAAGTTGTAATTCCAATTTGTTTGTTTTGTAGGGGGACATCCAATGATACCACAGTTGATTCCCCACCCCACCATGTGTGTGGCTGCCGGTGGGGCAACTTTGAAATCTTCAAACCCCCATTTTCATTGCAGATTATGATTTTATGGTAAAATCTACAAATGTTTTGTCTGAAGCATTTTCTTCATTTTGCCACAGATAGCGTGTAGTCAGAGGAATAGAAATGGGTACACAATCATAAGTTATGACTTGCTACTCAATGGCCTTGAATATCCAATGGCACATCCATGCTGTGAGGGTGGGATAGTCCAATATTTCATAACTTTTAATTGGAAACCCCATTCAAATGTTTTATTCCTCCGACGTATCAAATAAGGGACTAATTGATGTGCCATTGTGGCCATGGCTTGAGGTGAATGCTACTCTCCTTTTCCAATCAGAGTAAGTGTTTAAGTATAGTATTGCCGACTTCAATACACTTTGTGATCCACTTTTCAAATGACCATACACAGGACAGGAGCATACTTGCGGGAATGTCAGTGCAGGCATTTCTGATGCAGCCAATCATGTCTTTACGACCTGTTGGCACTTGCTATTACACCTTACATTTTAAATATAAGAAATCCAGCAATGTCAACTCTGGTGAGCTAGCAGGCCGATTAACGGGGCCACCTCTGCCGATCCACAGACCAGTGTAAACACTGTTTGATATCTCTCATGCTGCAGTTGCATAATGTACTGGGCAGCTGTCATGGTAAAACCATTTACATTGTCGAATGTCCAGGGCAACATCCTGCAGTAATACTGGTAGTTAACAATGTTTTATAATTGCATCCATTCAACTTGCCACTGATAAAATATGGACCAATGAGTCTGTTCCCCATGATGCCACACCACTTGTTAACCAACCAAGGATGTTGATGGTCAACTTCCTGTAACCAGTGGGGATTTTCTACACTCCAGTAATGCATATTATGCGGGTTAATGCTACCAGGGTTTGTGAATGTGGACTCATCGCAAAATAGTACCTCAGCAAAGAACATGCATTTGTTGACTTGATCATTCACAAAGCACTACCCAGTTATGGAAATTGGCACCATGGAGTTCTTGACGTAGTAACACATGGTATTGATGGTACTTAGGACATTGCGGTATTGTGACAATACTACTGACGGACATACCACAGTTGCAGTCTAATTGCCAGACACGTATCCAGCGGTTGTGGTTCACTGCTGCTACTACAGCTATTTCATTAGCTTCTCCTGTCACATGTTTGTTTCATTTCCTTTTGCCGGTCTGTACGCTGCCATTAGACATAAAGGGATTCACAATGTTGTAAAAAGTGAACAAGAGCGAGCTTTCTCTGGAAAACGCTTGGGGTACAAGGAAACAGCAGCCTACAATCACCATAAATCAGTATCATTTGATTTTTTCCTTTTGTGGTTGCAACATTCATTGTCACTTGCATGTCTGTTCTCCAACCATTGTAATGTGTAGGGTCACTATCTGTTCTGTGTCTTCACAATACAAGAGTTGTGGTCACGGTGTGGAACTATAACCTTTGTTGATCTGATGTGTAGTTTTCAAGGTACAGTATTTCAATGTCTTAAGTTAAAATGAACACACTGTATATAGATGATTATTTCTGTCACATCATGAATCTTCATCTTTCCTCTGTTGAACAATTGATGCCTTTTATGCACAACACCTTCAACCACATTTTGTCTTTATACAGCACATATTTCCTCATGAATGTCAATTGCTTTGAAATTATTATATTAAAAACCACAACACTGAACAGATTTCTCATTTGGTAGGATTTTCAGTCACAGCGCTCTTTTCAAATAGCTGTTGCAACCAAATGGGAAGCAATGTGGTCTTCCCACTATCGCAGCTTTAAGTACACTGATATATGGTGTGAGTCAGCATAGTAGCAATTGTTTGTGTATCCTAACCCCTCCCCCTCCTGCAATTCCTATGTTATATGAAAACAGAGGTTTCTTTATTGACAACCCTCATAAGTTCCACCAGTGCTGTGAAATAAAGAGCTAATCCTGTTGCAGTTGAATCCCAGATCAGATACTTGCCTAAAACAAGTGAAAATGATCGATAAAGTCCTTAAAATCACTGAAACATTGAAAGAGCATTTGCAGTGTGAGACAAAAGTAGCTTGAATTTGTATGTCACAACACAGTTCTTTCCCCACAATCAACACTCCAATAACTCAATAAATCTGTACACCACAACTTAGTATGAATGCCAGGAAGTTGCAAAAAATATTTGCTGTAAATTTCCCTCTTCAGTGTCAAGTTAGGTAAAGACTGTGGTTTCATGCATTACAAATCACTTCCATTATGTAAGAAGTGTTTTAATTGGCATGATCATGACTCTTGCCTTTCAGGAGAGGCACAGTGACTTCTATTATATTCCAGACCACCTACAGGGTAGCCGTGGAAATGCAGGTAGATAGTAAGCTAAACACAATTTAACCCTTAATACAAGTTGTTTTTATCTCTTTGTATTTTTTACTGTGATGTTCAGTGCCAAATAGAAATTGGATCATCTGTACCTTTATTAAACAAGTAGACATAGCAACAGTTCAGCAGGTCATTTCTAGCCCCTACATTCTAATCTTGCTTAGCAAACTCAAAGAAAATTCCTAATGACAGCTAGTTGTAACAATACCAAAAGTAACAGGCTCAATTCATTTTCAGCATTTGGCTTTTCAGTTATGAAGTCTATGGACCTATGGTCACCATTACTGCAGTAGTAAACTTATGCAGGGTATTTAAGGTGCAGTTTATACCAGAACTTGGAAGCACACTGCCCTTTCAAGCAGACACAATGATCAGGCCAGACACAGCGCCAAAACTATATTATGTATGACATCCCTACTATTTGCCCCCAGGGAGCAGCATAAACTGGAAGTATTGTAATGTAACAGATGGAGACTCACCTGTTGAACAATATGATACACACAACTAATATACACTATTGGCCGTTAAAATTGCTACACAACAAAGATGACGTGCTACAGATGCGAAATTTAACTGACAGGAAGAAGATGTTGTGATATGCAATTGATTAGCTTTTCAGAGCATTCACACAAGGTTGGCGCCGGTGGCGACACCTACAACATGCTGACATGAGGAAAGTTTCCAACTGATTTCTCATACACAAATAGCAGTTGACTGGCGTTTCCTGGTGAAACGTTGTTGTGATGCCTCGTGTAAGAAGGAAAAATGCGTACCATCATGTTTCCGACTTCGATAGAGGTCGAATTGTAGCCTATCGTATCGCAACATTGCTGCACACGTTGGTCGAGATCCAAATGACTGTTAGCAGAATATGGAATCGGTGGGTTCAGGAGGGTAATGCGGAACACAGTGCTGGATCCTAACGGCCTCGTATCACTAGCAGTCGAGATGACAGGCATCTTATCCACATGGCTGTAACGGATCGTGCAGCCACGTCTCGATCCCTGAGTCAACACATGGGGACGTTTGCAAGATAACAACCATCTGCACGAACAATTCGATGATGTTTGCAGCATCATGGACTATCAGCTCGGAGACCATGGCCGCAGTTACCCTTGATGCTGCATCACAGACAGGAGTGCCTGCGATGGTGTACTCAATGACGAACCTGGGTGCAGGAATGGCAAAACGTCATTTTTTCGGATGAATCCAGGTTCTGTTTACAGCATCATGATGGTCGCATCCATGTTTGGTGACATTGCAGTGAACGCACATTGGAAGCGTGTATTCGTCTTCGCCATACTGGCATATCACCCGGCGTGATGGTATGGGGTGCCATTGGTTACATGTCTCGGTCACCTCTTGTTCGCATTGACAGCACTTTGAACTGTGGACATTATATTTCAGATGTGTTACAACCCGTGGCTCTACCCTTCATTCAATCCCTGCGAAACCCTAAATTTCAGCAGGATAATGCACGACCGCATGTAGCAGGTCCCGTGCAGGCCTTTCTGGATACAGAAAATGTTCAACTGCTGCCCTGGCCAGCACATTCTCCAGATCTCTCACCAATTGAAAACATCTGATCAATGGTGGCCGAGCAACTGGCTCGTCACAATACGCCAGTCACTACTCTTGATGAACTGTGGTATCGTGTTGAAGCTGCATGGGCAGCTGTACCTGTACATGCCATCCAAGCTCTGTTTGACTCAATGCCCAGGCGTATCAAGGCCGTTATTACGGCCAGAGTTGGTTGTTCTGGGTACTGATTTCTCAGGATCTAAGCACCCAAATTGCGTGAAAATGGAATCACATGTCAGTTCTAGTATAATATATTTGTCCAATGAATACCCTTTTATCATCTGCATTTCTTCTTGGTGTAGCAATTTTAATGGCCAGTAGTGTACTTCACGGTACACTTCTATATCTCAATTTTTCCCTAGCTACTTTGTCAGTTCTTATATTATTTAATGGTATTACATTAAAGGTATTCAGTTATGTTCATTTTTCTGTAATTTTTCTTTCATTTACACTCATTATTCTATAAATGAAATCAAATAATAAGAGGGCGTCATAAAACACTGTATTGAAGTGGATGTTCCATGGTGGAGGTTATTGGGTCAGGGTGAGTCAAGAGTGGCTTGTTGACAGCAGATATTTTAATTTACATCCAGAACAGCAGTGAGGAAGAAATAACCAGTAAAACTTGAAACTTGATTCACTCAGCCAAAACTGTTTTTACAAGTTCATGAACTGTTGTTAGTAGAATCTTGCACAGCAAGTCGTTAAGTCATTTACATATAAATAAGATAACCATTGTAATTATGGAACAGTGCAACAAACTGTGTGCAATTTTAATTGACTCAAACAATTTTTAAGTGATAAATGGCTGGGATAGGATCGACTACATGTGAATGGACTAGGTTCAATGACTTCCAGCAAAACTTTTTTAGAGATCTGCTGAATAATGAAAAGCAAGGGAAATTGATAATTTCTGAATGGGTGTTGTGAGGTAATGGGCGAGTTGTGGCACACTGGAAATATTCTAAGTTCAGAGTTGGCGGCCACTGCTCAGGCTGCTTGCAAGCTGGGGCTTGTTAGCAACTGTGTGATGTCGCGTACTGGCCGGACCACATGGTCCAGCTACGTGGCTGGGAATTCCATGGTGACCCTGTGTCGACGAAGGAGACATGCAGGGAGTGCCAAAGATTGCGGACTTCGTAAAACCTTCATGGCAGACATTTCACAGTTGGTATGGAAATTAATAGTAGCCAGATGAATCATGATACCCCAAAAAGAAACATGAACAATACCATTATTTGCACAACGATTCTGATGGTGTAACCAGATTTTCAATATCTTTATTAGTTTAAAGTTTAGTATCTTACGATAAGTTATATAAGTAACACCCAGCAACTAATTTCCAAAATCTAAACGGTTCATCCAATTTTGTCGATCGCTGCATCTTTAGAATGCTGTTAGTGTAAACTTAAATTGGTATAAATAACAGGTGTGTAACTTGAATAGTACGAGTGATTGGAGGTCAAAGTTGCCGATTACTATTGATCGTGTCAGGCCATAAGTACTCCACAGTTACATGAAAAAACAGTAGCAGCATGATTAAAAATATATTTATTCATCTATGCCTTTGTTTACATCTGATATATACTATTCATGAAGAAATTGGTCAATAATTTACTGTTTTTTGGAAAGCACGGAGACATTAGGCTACTGGCTTACTTCTGTTCTATTCCTTTGATTTATGTTTATTTAATTTAGTTATGTATTTAATAATGTGTGTTAGAGCATGTTTATGGTCCAGTTGTAGTAATATTTATTTAATTTCAAGTTACTTAAATGTAAATCCAGTATTTTGAATGTGTTTCATTACGTTTGTGAGTGTGCATTGGCTTGGAGACAGAGTGGGAGTGCTCCAGCCAATCACAGCGATCGTTCCAAAAAGGACATGTGGAGAGACTGTATGGAAGTGGGAGTGGAGTTCTGGACAGTACGGAAAAGGACACAGAGAGACTGCTGGACAGTATGGTGTGATGGATGCACAGTCACGGGAAAGACTTGGAGAGTGGAGCAGTTTGTGCTTGGTCACAACAGAGAGAAATATTTTGTAGTGCCGACTTGTTGTGCACTTGTGAGATTCCCATGGCTCCTGCAGTGAAGACGTCATATGCTTTTACACTACTGGCCATTGAAATAACTACACCACGAAGATGATATGCTACAGACACGAAATTTAACCGACAGGAAGAAGATGCAAATGATTAGCTTTTCAGAGCATTCACACAAGATTGGCACTGGTGGTGGCACCTACAACGTGCTGACATGAGGAAAGTTTCCAACCAATTTCTCATACACAAACAGCAGTTGACCACCGTTGCCTGGTGAAACATTGTTGTCATGCCTCATGTAATGTCCACTGTTTAAAGTGCCATCAATATGAACAAGAGGTGACCGAGACGTGGAACTAATGGCACCCCATACCATCCTACCGGTTGATACACTAGTATGGTGATGACAAATACATGCTTCCAATGTGTGTTCACCGCGATGTCACCTAACACAGATGCGAGCATCATGATGCTGTAAACAGAACCTGGATTCATTTAAAAAAATGACGTTTTGTCATTCGTGCACCCATGTTCGTCATTGAGTACACCATCACAGGCACTCCTGTCTGCGATGCAGCATCAAGGGTAACCGCAGCCACTGTCTCTGAGCTGATAGTCCGTGCTGCTGCAAACATCGTCAAATTGTTCGTGCAGATGGATGTTGCAAACATCGTCAAATTGTTCATGCAGGTGGTTGTTGTTGTTTATAAAAGGTACAGTATGTTACTGTACCCTCCTCCCAAAGAAATAACTACTTTAGTGCCACTATCTTACTAATCTGGCATTCAGAAGTGAGTGAAACCCTCAAAGGCATTTTGGATAGTTGCTTCTCTTCTTCCTCCTCAACCCATATCGTTGTAAAAAGAAGATCTGAACACTGTATTTCCCCATCTGTTGCCTCCAGGATCGAGACGTGGCTGCACGATCCATTACATCCATGCGAATAAGATGCCTGTCATCTCAACTGCTAGTGATACGAGGCCGTTGGGATCTAGCACGGCGTTCCATATTACCCTCCTGAACCCACCGATTCCATATACTGCTAACAGTCATTGGACCTTGACCAACGTGAGCAGCAATGTCGCGATACGATAAACCGCAATCGCGGGAGGCTACTATGTGACCTTTATCAAAGTCAGAAACGTGATGGTATGCATTTCTCCTCCTTACACGAGGCATGACAACGTTTCACCAGGCAACGGCGGTCAACTGCTGTTTGTGTATGAGAAATCGGTTCGAAACTTTCCTCATGTCAGTGCGTTGTAGGTGTCGCCATCGGCGCCAACCTTGTGTGAATGCTCTGAAAAGCTAATCATTTGCATATCACATCATCTTCCTCCTGTCAGTTAAATTTCGTGTCTGTAGCACATCATATTCAGGTGTAGCAATTTTAATGGCCAGTAGTGTAATTAACAGTTTTGTCAACAGTATTTTTTACGTAACCATATCTGTTAATTTCATCATTTAAACAAATAATTCAGCCTAAACCTTGTAGTAGAAGAAACTGTTAAAAGGAATGAATTTTTCAAAGTATGCAGTCAATTTAACGAGTTAAGTTCCAATTGTGATTTAACTTCGAGCAATGTGTAGTTTCAACACATATTATTGTGAGGATATATAAGGGCTCAATTTTTGGTCCTAAAGAGTCAGTCCATGGCCAAGTTTCTGGCGGGGAACCTGTTGTGTTGACAAGAGGTTTATTGTCCTGCTGACGACAAGAGCGACTTTCACGTGCAATTTGAACTGATACAGGTACAGAAGCACTTGCGACTTTACGGGATTTCTGGCGACGTCGACGCACACCATTTGTGGGACGAACACAGTCACTGTTTGAGATAGTGGCACTGGACGGGGTGGAATTAACTACATGAATGTCCATGGGCGAAGGTCCACGAGCCGGATTGTCCTTGGTTCGATTCCGGCGCGAAGAAAGGGCCTGGAATGGTTGTGAATGTCTGATCTGAGCTTTTTCTGGCAAACACTTTGAACATGTCCTTTCTTATGACAGTAAAAGCAAATAGCTTGGCGAGACGGGCAATTGTCACGCGAATGTCTAGTTGCACACCGCGGGCATGATTTCACTGCATTTGCTTGCCTACGCGGCACACGTGGTTGAGAGCGAGGCTGCAGCTGCGCGGACGTGCACGAGGGCTGTTTAGCGTTCCGTGCAGCGCGCCCGGCGGGCCGGTTAATGTGACACACGGCTGGTGAAGTTTCAAATGATTCCTGAGCAAAGTCAAGTGTGTCTTGCTAATACAATGTGCTTTGCACGCGTGGGTTCGAATCCCATCCTCGTCGCCAAAAATGTAGTGTCGGCAGTGTAGTCGCTAGCAAAGTCGTACAACTGGGGAGAGTGCTAGTCCGTCTCTCGAGACCTGCCGTGTGGTGGCGCTCGGTCTGCGATCACACAGTGGCGACACGCGGGTCCGACATGTACTAATGGACCGCGGCCGATTTAAAGCTACCACCTAGCAAGTGTGGTGTCTGGCGGTGACACCACAGAACCTATGCTGGTTATAATGACAACAACGCATCAACGTAACAGTGAAATAAGTATTACACCAATAGGCTGTGTTTTAAACCAATGACAGTGTGTATTCCATACATTTTTTATTCCAAAAGAACTGTGAATTAGGTCATTATGTTTTTACTGCTCATTGATGTTCAACAGGAAACTATTGTACAAGTATGTAGATGTTTGCCTGCTGACTATTAATGAGGCTTATGGGAAGTTAAAACAATAGTGCACTGGCCATATTAAATGTGTATATGGGAGGTTGTGAAAAGTGAAAGTAAACTGCTGTGAAATGCAACTGTGCCTCTGTCGGCTACATCTTTTACAGTAGACAGTAGTTGCAGATCCAACCCCTATATTTTCAGCCAGTACATCGACACAGAGAACAACAAATGAAGAAATAAAGCAGGTGAACTTCTACAATACTTTCAGAATTTGTAAACATAAAGGTAATCTGCTTAAATGAAAACTGGCCCACAAAATAATGGATACATGTTTTAAATAAAATTGAAAAATTTAAACTTGCCAGCAGTATCTTTTGTAGGCTCCAGTATCCTACTTGATTGCCTGAATCAACTATAAATTGAATGAAGATTTCAGTTCTTTACATGAAGAACATATTGTTGAAAGTCATTATGTAGGGCTATATGGTTTAAATACTGTGATAATACCAATTTACAGACTTCCTGAAAGCTCATGCACTAAAATTTTCTGAGACAAATTTCACTCCCTCTTAGAAAAACTTAAGATGGAAAGCTAGAAAAAGATTGTGAGTGCACCAGACTTCAATTTAAATACATGAGTTGAATGCAGTGACACTATAAAAATTCATTATTTAATCCAGAAATTTGGGTTTAAGTTAAATTTTGCTGTGTGCACTAGAGAAAATTTCCAATCAGCAACCTGCTTTGATAATATTCTTACAAATTATCAGTTTGAAACAACTGAAAATCCAGTAATGTAACAATATTATGAAAAGGATAGTTGCCACTTGCTGTATGATGAGAAGCAACTGTCCTTTTCATAATATTGTTACAGTTTATCAGTTTGATGATACAAGGAAGTCTTGATAGATCTTGGGATAACTGATCACTCTGCCTTGTTTATAGAGCTCTCAAAAACAGAAAAACTAAAATCTGAATCTTACATTAGAAGCAATTTTAGTAAAGAAAATTTAGATTTGTTTTTTGATAATTTTAGTATTATAAACCTGTCTTTAGACCACGTGCTTCAAGGTACAAAAACTATGATGAATTTTTAGATTTCTTGTAGGTGTGTTCAATGAAACATTTCACCCAAAATCTTATGAAAAGAGATTCAAGAGTAAACTGAATTGGATTACACCACAAATAAGGGTTTCTAGTGCCAGAAAAGGACAGCTGCATAATGAGCTTAAAGTAAATAGAAACCCTGTTTTTGTAATTTATGTTAAGCATTACAAGACTATCTTTGAGACAGTTAGACAGTTGTATTGGCTGCAAAGAAGCTAACCAACAGTATTTTCATAAACAAACAGATAAAATGAAACAAAGGCAGTCTGGTCTGTTGTGAAAGCAGAGTTAGGAGTAAACATCAAAAATCAAGAAATTTTTATTATTAATAATGATCTTACTGTAAACACTGTTTAATTGTCAAATTGTTTCAGCGAATTCTTTGTAAATCTAATCACATGTGATGTAGACATGAGAGGACAATATGACTTTTAGGCACATAGATGACAAACAAAATATTTTTTTAAAAAATTCAATAGACTCACTATGAAAGATGTGGAAGACACTACATTATCATTAAAAAATAAAAATACAGCTGGATGGGATGGAATACCTTCCATGGCAGTCAAAGCAGTATGCTATATTAATTCACATCTAGTAACTGTTGTTATAAGCCAGTCCTTTGAACAAGGGTGTTTCCCAAATATCCTAAAATACACTGGAGTAAAGCTGCTATTCAAAAAGGGATCACCAGAAACTATGGAAAATTATTATCCTGTATCTTACCTTCCAGTCTTTTCTAAAATGATTGAAAAACTTGTGGAAAAACAACTTGAAAAATTTCTTAAAGAAAATGACATTATTTCTAAAAATCAGTTTGGTTTCAAATATGAAAAAGCATAGTAAATGCCACCAGCAAATTTACAGAAAACATAAGCATTTCATTAGAGCAGGGTAAAAAGGTTTCAGGAATATTCTGTGACCTAAGAAAAGCTTTTGATTCAGTGAACCAATTGTTATGACTTTACAAGCTTAAGAGCTTCAGGATTGAGGATAGCGTATTACAGTGGTTCAGTTCTTATCCGACAAAAAGGAGCAAAGAGTTATTTTACCATCAAATTCAGGTAACTGCTACTCTGAATGGAAAATAGTTTCCCATGGGGTCCCACAGGGTTCAATACTGGGTCCATAACTGTTCTTGTATGTGATTGATTCACCAATGCTCATTCAGTCTTGTCCATAGATGACACCTGTTGTGACAGTGCCACGAGATTTAAAAGTGCCACTACGTCAGTACACGAACACGGCGATAGAGGCGCTCCGCAGCTCTGCCGAGTGCGGGAGCGCCACCTGGCTATGAACGGCGCCGGCCGCATGTCACGGCACGGCAGTTAAGTGACAGAGACGAAGTTGGTAGCATGTAACCCACTATTGTTTCTACGTTTGTATATCCACGCAGTTTATTAGTGATTAAAGGTTATAACACTTTTTTATAGCAGTAACTCTGTGCCAAGACCTCACCTTTATAACAAAAAAGTCTTCTGCAGAATACTGAACTTAAATTGAGCTTCATTGTATAGAGGAAGGTGGCACAAAGTTCAAAGTGCTGGACACACTTTCAAGAGAAGTGGGGACTGAATCAGATACTGGCCATCCCAATACAGGTTTTTTTCTTTTCTTCTTTAATCCCATCCTCGTCGCCAAAAAGTGTTATAACCTTTAATCACTAATAAATTGCGTGGATATACAAACGTAGAAACAATAGTGGGTTACATGCTACCAACTCCGTCTCTGTCACTCAACTGCCGTGCCGTGACATGCGGCCGGTGCCGTTCATAGCCAGGTGGCGCTCCCGCGCTCGGCCGAGCTGCAGAGCGCCTCTATTGCCGTGTTCGCATACTGACGTAGCGGCACTTTTAAATCTCGTGGCACTGTCACAACAACACCTGTGACAGAAATTGGCACTACTGAAAAAGTTCCAGATAGTGTATAATATCCTCTAGGAAAACTTGAGTCCTGGTTCCATAAAACGGACTAAAATTGAATGTCACAGAGACCCATCATCAGCAATGTACCCTGTAAAAATAGCTCATAATAACCAGTTGATGAGAGAAGAAAGCCATGTGAAATTATTAGGCCTAAACCTTGACAAAAGTCTAAACTGGGAGACACATACAGACTTCTTGGCAAATAAATTAAATACTCTAGCTTTTGAAATGTTTATTTTATCTGGTTGATGAGAGAAGAAAGCCATGTGAAATTATTAGGCCTAAACCTTGACAAAAGTCTAAACTGGGAGACACATACAGACTTCTTGGCAAATAAATTAAATACTCTAGCTTTTGAAATGTTTATTTTATCTGGTGGCACTCATATTGACACTAGAAAGACCGTCTATCATAGTTATTTTGAATTGGTTATTCAGTGTGGGGTAATTTTCTGGCAAAATTCTACAAACAGCACAAGGCTATTAATTTAAATTATTCAGAAGAAAATCATTAGAAACATGTGCTACCCATAAAAATGAGTCATGTTACCCATTATTTAAGCAATTAAAAATATTGGCCATTCCTTCAATTTACATTTTTGGATTTTGATTTTTATATACAGTAACAAACATAAACTTGAAAAGTACTGCTTTAATCAAAGCAATGGAAGTCACAGCAAGCAGAACTTTAAACTTCCCTCACATCACTTAAAGCTTTACACTCAGACATCACTGTACATGGGGCTAAAGATATATGAAACTACAAAGGTAGGAGCATATTAAACATGGACATTAGCTCTTTGTAAAAGTTACTCCATAACATTTTAGTAGAAAAGTGTTACTATACCACTGAAGAATTCATGGAAGCCAGTTTTGCACTTTGAACAATAGAAAGACATAGACTATTAGTCTGTAAACGGTTAGTATATAACACATTTTGTAGTATTATATGTGTTGTGCATCAATGGTAATCTATATATAATGCATAACTTTAAGGTCTTTTGGAAAGCATTATATGCTTTTCAAACTTGATGTGTCTCCTGCACAGCAGATATAATGATTTGTATACAGTATGTAGTGAGACTGATAAATCACACTTCACATTCCCATTGTGTACTGATCACTTGTGCCCATATTATGCGGGTAATAGCTTATGGGCCTTGCACCCATGAACCGCAGTGTACAGTGCATAGAGATGACTCAGCTGGGTGTTGCTACATCTGGCTCAGCATGACAGTGAGGAGACCTCGTGACGCATGCATATTCAGGTGACCAGTGGCGCTGTCGCTACTGCTGAGTAAAATGGCACAGCCAGCTAGGCCACAGGCGAGACAGGTTGGCAGTCGGCCTGTTGTGAGGTGACAGAGGCATCCAGATATGAACCTTCAACCTATAGACTGTGTTAGATACTCAGGGCCTCAGTGAGCAGAAGGTCCTCAGTTTGAACCTTGGCCCATCAATGCTGTGGCTGGAACCCCCCAGCAGATGACCCTAACAGGATGATGGTTAACCCATGATATCCTCACAGCAGAAGACCACAATACAGTGGATGCAAACTCGGTGACTCACCAATATGATCAACCTGGCCAGACGGCCAGTATTTATATGCAGCAATGTGAGTTTGTTGTGATGTGGCTGCCACAAATGTCATGTGTTCTGCATATGAATCAGCTCTGGTTTTGGTAATTAGCTGGTCACTGACTGACATTCCAGTTCCGTACTTAGTCGCAGAATACTGTTGTTCTGTCTGGCTCAGTAAAATAATTGACACACAGCTCAGTCAAGAAATATCTCATTACATGGTATATTTGTCCTACAAGCATAAACTGTCTACCGGTACTAAACAATATTTCATCACCATTCATAAGAAGATCACAGTCTTTGCCTAACATGTGGACAAGAATAAAAAACAAACCAGAATCACTGATTCATTCAGAATTTTCATTATCGGTACCCCAGCGATTAAGGTCTAGAAAACCATCTTGGTGTGCAGCAGTCAGTGTACAGAACAGTCATTTCGACATCCAAGATGCCTGGAACAGTCAAGGTTGGGAGCAAATTTTCTTGATGAATCGCCAAATAATTAAAACTACTGGAGAGTCAGTTATATTTTTGGCAGGTGAACCTAGATTTTTTTTTTTAAATTTTTATTTTGGTGTAAAGTTTTTGGCTTACACCTATTGCTTTCACTGCATGAAGTGTTGGATAACATATCATTCAAAGTAACAAATTATCAAATAAAAACAGTTTTTTTAGTGGTCCAAATATTTTTTCGATTAACTTTTGATTAATATTCAACAAAAAGAGGCACCCAACTTAAAAACAACATTCCCAATGTTAACTGTTGATGTAAAACCACTCTTCTGTTCCTGGTATGCGTGTGCCATCAGCTATTTATTAAAACTTTAATCACTGATTATTCAATACCTTACTGTACACCTTCTCAAGTTTACATCTGTGAGTGCAGTTTTGGAATGTATTATACAAGGATGACCTTGAGAAGAAGTAGGGTGACATTTAATCCTGCTGCCCACATATTAATGATAAAAAATGGTGTCAACCACTTACACATCTTCACGAATTTTCAAAAGTAATAAACTGTCTGGAGCAAAGAATTTTAGGAAGTACGATATACCATTTTATCTATTTGGACAAGGCACATACACATTAACACCTACACTGTTAAAAAAAAAAAAGAAAGATTAATATTTAATATCTCCCAAATGACAAGGTCATTAAAGACAGAGCCTGAGCTATGGTTGAAGAAGAAAGGATAAAGAAATTGGTTGAATCCTTTTAAAATGACATCCCAGCATTTTTCCTGCTCCATGAGCAAGAGAGTGTATACATAAACTAGAAAACGGGTGCTTGTTTGCATGAAAGCAATGAAATTATCTATGATGTTGAGTATATCTATGCTTTTTGTGAGTGAGTGGTTGTCTTTCCTCACCTTTATTGTTTACAGTATACAACATATGCTTGATTCTAATGTTCAACCATAATATTTCATGCCGTGAATCAAATAAATAATGCTCTTCTGATCACTACTGTAATGATGACTTTTGATGGTCTGAACAGAACACTTTGTGAGCCAACTGTCTGGTATTGATGTGAAATTTTTAGAATACATTATTTATTTTCTTTTAATTCTACATATGAACAGCAGAGTGTAATCTTAACGACTTACAATTGGTAAATAATTCACAGTGCACTGTGCTATCAGTAAATCAACTTCAGAATGAAAATAAACCCAGAAAAATCAAAATATATTATCATATCTAAAAACAAAGATGATGTGACTTACCAAACGAAAACGCTGGCAGGTTGATAGACACACAAACAAACACAAACATACACACAAAATTCTAGCTTTCACAACCAACGGTTGCTTCGTCAGGAAAGAGGGAAGGAGAGGGAAAGACGAAAGGATGTGGGTTTTAAGGGAGAGGGTAAGCAGTCATTCCAATCCCGGGAGCGGAAAGACTTACCTTAGGGGGAAAAAAGGACGGGTATACCCTCGCACACACACACATATACAGACACAAGCAGACATATTCAAAGACCAAGGTCTTTGAATATGTCTGCTTGTGTCTGTATATGTGTGGATGGATATGTGTGTGTGTGCGAGTGTATACCCGTCCTTTTTTCCCCCTAAGGTAAGTCTTTCCGCTCCCGGGATTGGAATGACTCCTTACCCTCTCCCTTAAAACCCACATCCTTTCATCTTTCCCTCTCCTTCCCTCTTTCCTGATGAAGCAACCGTTGGTTGCGAAAGCTAGAATTTTGTATGTATGTTTGTGTGTCTATCGACCTGCCAGCGCTTTGTTTGGTAAGTCACATCATCTTTGTTTTTAGATATATTTTTCCAACGTGGAATGTTTCCCTCTATTATATAAAATATATTATTATATTAACTGTTACTAAGATCACAGTGAAGTATCGCTCTGTCATTTATACATTATGTTACTTTGAACTTGGAGTTAAGTCTATTTGCAAAGAGCTTTGCTGTTGAGAGATCTTCTTGGTGGTTCTCTTGTGTTTTCCATCTTCTTGCTCTGAATTATCAAATGCTGGATGAAAGCTTCGTAACCCACTTTCTGCACCCTTTGATAACAAGCAGAAAATCAAAGATAATTATGTGCGTACCTGTTTAACACAAGATTTGAATAAATACAGGGTGATTTTTTTCCACTGAGTACAAATTCTATGGATTGATCAGTGGGAGGATACGGAACAAAAAAGGTCTAATGAACTTATGTCCAGAAGTGCATAGTTTCCATGATAGAGACCATTTATTCAATCGTACATTGTTATGGAGGCCGCAGTCTAATACGCACTGTACCATGCAGCCACAGTTACTGTATGTGCTGTGTGCTGAAAATGCTTTCCATGTGCCTCAATGCAGGTGGGTATGTGCCATAGGATGTTCTGTCTCACATGTTCACATTGGCCAGGTTGCATCCAAACATTGTCAAAGGCAGGATGAATACACTGCTTCAGTGTCTCCACATCTGGAATGAGCTCTGCTTCTTTTGAGATGCCCCCATAACCAGAAATCACATGGGCTGAAAGCTGGTGAATGAGCAGGCCATGCAACTGGACCCCCTCATCTGATCCATTGACCAGAGAAGACACAAGTGAGGTGGTCCAGACGTTAACGGTTGGAGCACCATTATGCAGCAGCCACATAACCCTTCAAATCATCAATGGCATTTCTTCCAGCAGGTGAGGGAGCGCCACCTGGAAGAAACACCGATAGTTGCAGCCTGTTAGGCGATGTGGAAGGAAGACTGGTCCCTAAATAAGCTTGCCAATTATCCCTGCCCACACATTCCAGCTGCACCAACACTGGTGATTCGCTGTCATTATACTATTGGCATTCTGCATACTATCCTTCAGATGACTGTTATGAAAGTTGAAGATACCACGCCCTATAAAGAAGGCCTCATCTGTGAGTAGGATGGATGACACAAATCCCAGAATCATGGTTGCCTGGTGAAGAAACCAGTGACAAAACTGCTCCTGATGTGGAAAGTCTGTCACTAATAAGCCATGGACATGCTGTAAGTGATAAGGGTAGCTGGTAAAAATTGTCATGAAGAATGTTCCACATGGTCATCTGGCTTACCCTGTGCTGGTGAGCCAACTGTCTGGTATTGACACGGCTGTCGCCTTCCACATTGTTAATCACATTTTCCTCCAAGTTTTGTGTCCGATCATTTTGGGTACATAACATTACAAACTACTATGGCAGGTGAGGGCGCTAGGGCATGATATATGAAGAACTACCACCCTCTAGGGGGAAACCATGCATACTGTAACTGTGGCTGCATGGTACAGCACGTGTTAGACCGCAGTCTCTGTAATACTGTATGATTGAATAAATGGTCTGTAGCATGTAAACCATGCATTTCTGGCCATAAGTTCATTAGACCTGTTTTGTTCCACATCCTCTCCTTGATCAGTCCACAGAGTTTGTACACAATGGAAAAAATTATCCTGTATAATGTGACATAATATGAATAATTGAATAATTCCATTCATAAATTTGTTAAGTTCACAAAGATACACATGGTCTGTCCAATATCCTCCAAGTGCAGTTAACATACACATGTACAAATAAATAACAGGAGGGATCCTATATTTCTCTCATCTTCAAAATCATCTGTTTCTGTTAACCAATGAGAAACTAAGAGTTCCAAGTACTGAGCTCCCTCCAATTATCTTCGGTACTGCTCTAATAACCCATGAGCAATTGGAACTCTGGTATTACAGGAGGAATGAGGTGGTCGTTTGATGATGGGTGGTGGACAGACATTAAGATTCTAAGACACATTATGTGCTGTTCAGAGAAGCAGATATATTGAAGATGATATAGATTTAGAGATTCTTCTTGCGTAAATTCTATATCTCAGAATATTATTACATTTGTAATAAAAAAAGTATTGGTTGAGATGTGTCAAAACAGAGATTTATTTTGACAGGCAAAGCCAAGATGGAGAGGCAATGAATAGTTTGTGCACTGTGCCTTTTACAAATGGAATAGTTCATCAACACTACATCTGCCCCCCCCCCCCCCTCCCCTCCTTCCCCATCCACAACATTACATCAAAGATCTACTCAGGGTCACTAAAGCTGCCAGCACACGGGACAAGTAGCTAACGATGACATGGTGCTCTAAGAGTTTTGTGATGTCACTTCCTGCTATTTCACATTGAACAGCCATTTCATCATGTGAAACATAAAATAAGTTCTGCAATGTTTTCGCAACTTGTCAGTGAAAGTGGCATCAGTAGAAAGCAAGAATGCTCACTGCATCACAAGCAGAAAGCTTGTGACCCACAGGAAGTAAGATGCTGTGTTGTTCTTGTCTTGTTCAGTAGAAGCCCGTATTTTGTAGGTTTTATGTGGTATCTTATACCCCCATGAAAATATGTTTTTCTAAGCACCAGCACATTGAATGTCTCAAGAACAAATTGTTGTTTGTATGGTTTGTTGTAATAAAACTATGGTAAATGTCATATTGGTGGTTAAAGATTTTTCATATTTCGTCATTATCATGTAACTCACAGGTTATCAGAGTAAGCCATTTTAAGACTACAGCACATTAAAGATTCATGAAAATGTATCATTCTAGTCAGGATTTGTTGTAATTAAATATAAATCAATAACATATTGGTTATTAAAGCATATAAAAGACTATAAGGTAAAACCTAAAGTCTCTTATAATGAAGCTATAGTCTAGCATAGTGTAAAGCGGCACCATGTTGGGTCGGTAAAGTGTTTGAATCCTGATGTACCTAATTTTTTTTCTTCACCTTCATGTTTTAGAAAATGTTGTGGGACTTAAGGACTTTTTTATGAAATTAACAGAAATAATTTCTGTAATCCTTAATGTTATGTAAATATAAGTGTGTTCTCTGTCAGGAGTGAGTTTGTTCGATTTGGTGTACTTGTATAAGCTAGTGTCCTCACTGACTGCAAGAAAGAATATCTGCGAATTCCTATGTGCCCAGACAATATCCTCAAAATGGCTATTATCATGCCTTTTGGCTTGTTTTATCTCATGTTTGTTCATATGGACTCAAGAATGGTGCCCAAACCTGGCAGCACTTTATTGGCAGTATACTGTCCATTTTCCCATTCTGTTATGCTTAACTTGCCAATATTCTCGTTTTCTCATCGCATGAAGACTTCCATAACATGCATCTCAAACAAGTTTTCAACATGTTCTCTGACAGCAGAGTTGTGATAAAAAAGGAAAAATGCCAATTCTGATGAACAGAAATCATTTCCCTTGGCTACATAGTTAATGTTGTGGATTGGCAAGACAGCCAATCCACTATAAGGAAGCCCGAAAGGCACGCATTTAAACTCACACAGGCTGGCATGAGGTCTAGAACAGGACAAGGAATTGAGACTAGCAAAAAACGTACGTATCTTCTGGAATACTTAACTTTAATCCATAATTGGTGAACATCGCTCTTGATGGTACATGTTTTACAGCATCAATAGTAACTGGTAATGGCGCCTTGCTAGGTCGTAGCAAATGACGTAGCTGAAGGCTATGCTAACTATCGTCTCGGCAAATGAGAGCGTAATTTGTCAGTGAACCATCGCTAGCAAAGTCGGCTGTACAACTGGGGCGAGTGCTAGGAAGTCTCTCTAGACCTGCCGTGTGGCGGCGCTCGGTCTGCAATCACTGATAGTGGCGACACGCGGGTCCGACGTATACTAACGGACCGCGGCCGATTTAAAGGCTACCACCTAGCAAGTGTGGTGTCTGGCGGTGACACCACAGTTAACACCTCCGCCATTTGTCTACTCTACAGTGCATTGGGTTCACCATGAACTATGCCAGTTTTTAAACATGTTTAATTTTTACTGCCAGCACCTTCTGCAGGTGGTTCCTCTTCAGGCACCCCACTCACCTCTCTGCCACCCCACCAACTTCCATCCTCCAACTTCGCATGCCATGACACCTCTCTGCAGCAGCTCTGCCAGAGATGACAACACGCCAATCATGTCCACATGGTGCTTTGATGACCTCTTCACATACACATTGTCTCATCACTTTCTGCACTCCATGCACCTCTCCTCCCAGAGCTGTGACAAACAGTATCACTGGCAGTCAACTGGGACCGTACAAAAGTGATCGCTGACAGACAGTGTGGCTAATGGCTTGTACTGACTTTGTTATAATAAAGTGTGTTCTTATTCAGATACAAGTTGTATTTTACATTCCACATCCCACATCCACCACAAATGTGGTGCTACAGAAGAATGCTGAAGATAAGGTGGGTAGATCACATAACTAATGAGGAGGTATTGAATAGGATTGGGGAGAAGAGAAGTTTGTGGCACAACTTGACTAGAAGAAGGGATCGGTTGGTAGGACATGTTTTGAGGCATCAAGGGATCACAAATTTAGCATTGGAGGGCAGCGTGGAGGGTAAAAATCGTAGAGGGAGACCAAGAGATCAATACACTAAGCAGATTCAGAAGGATGTAGGTTGCAGTAGGTACCGGGAGATGAAGAAGCTTGCACAGGATAGAGTAGCATGGACAGCTGCATCAAACCAGTCTCAGGACTGAGGACCACAACAACAACAACAACAACAACAACAACAACAACATCCCATCTACAGTAGAGCACTACATGGTTTTTGAAAAACAAAATCCACTGCCTGTTATCAGACTGCTTATGTCATCTTCATACATGCCCAGCATACTGGCACGATGGCGTGACATGCCAATGGGTACACAACAGCATCATCTCTAGTTCACACAGCTGGTAGTGTGGTTAGCAGTTATTCTGCTTGTGATCCATTAAAGCTCGTAGCTGTACCCTAGCTTTGAGGACTCTGGAAATTATCTTTCAACAAGATGAAAGCCCCCCATGTTGCGCATGGTGTCCTGGCGTAGCTTGATACTGAGGGTGTTTGACTGTTGGCCTAGCCATCATGTTCACCAGATGTCTCACCCATTGCAAACATTTGATCATGAAGTGCTGAGATACTGACACACCACCACTCACCAGCCACTGTGACTGATGAACTCCAGCATAGAATTGAAGCAGCATGGTAAGTACCTGTGGCATTCACATAAGCTCAGTTCAGCTCAATACCCAGCCACTGTTGCTGTCAGAGATGGCAGCTCAGTGTACTAAATTTTATACTAAAAAATCAGCAACAAATTTAATCATCTGTTCTTGCTGTACTGCACATGTGCAATAAGTGAAATTTATTTATTTGCTATCCTTCCTGAATTGCAAGTTTAATGACTATGCATAAAAAAAAAGGAAATGAGTGTATGGCATCGTTGGCTGGGAGACCGCATTCGGAGAAGTTTGACTGCCAAGTGCAAGTCTTATTTCATTTGACGGCACATTGGGCAAATTGCGCACTGGTGATGAGGATGAAATGATGAAGAGGACAACACAACACCCAGTCCACAAGCAGAGAAAATCTCCAACCCGGCCAGGAATCGAACCTGGGCCCACTTGCATTGGAGGCAAGCACGTTTCCACCAAGCTAAGCAGGTGGACATAAATTTCATAAATCTTAATAGTCTGGTACGATTTGTAGCATTGACCAGTCCCTTTTTGTATTTCATAAATGTTTCAAAAAGTTTATAAATTATAATCAAGGATTATTCATAAATTTGACCATAAATATGATTTGTAAAATAAGAAATTCATAAATTTTGAATTATATCATACAATTATGTTCAAAGGCATGTTTTGTTACAGTGGAATTTTATCACTAAATTTTAATCATGAACTTTCTCCTCCAAAGGCAAAAATATTATATTGATGCAGACCTATGTAGGAAGAAACAATCATCATACTTTGACTTATATTTTACAATTATGTTCAAAGGCAGTTTCTGTTGCAGCGGAATTTCGTCACTAAATTTCAATCATGAAATTTCTCCTCCAAATGCAAAAATATTTTGTTTAAGCCGACCTATATAAAGAGAAACAATCATCATAATAAAATAAGGGAATTCAGAGGATGCACAGAAAGATATAGGTGTTTGTTTTTTCCATGCACTGTTCAAGATTGGAATAATAGAGAACTGTTGTAAAGGTAGTTTGATGAACCCTCTGCCAGACACTTAAGTGTGATGTGCAGAGTATCCATGTAAACGCAGAAAAGAAAAATCATTTGCTTTCTCATAAAAGTAATGTTATGTAAAATGGATACAAATAATAAAGAGTTGCACACTGTAAAGGCCGGCCGGAGTGGCCGTGCGGTTCCAGGCGCTACAGTCTGGAACTGAGCGACCGCTATGGTCGCAGGTTCGAATCCTGCCTCGGGCATGGATGTGTGTGATGTCCTTAGGTTAGTTAGGTTTAATTAGTTCTAAGTTCTAGGTGACTGATGACCTCAGAAGTTAAGTCGCATAGTGCTCAGAGCCATTTGAACCATTTGAACACTGTAAAGTATGTGTATGTAACTGATAACACCACAAGTCATTTATGATTGTGAATTGTGTTTTATTCATCTCATGATGTACCTTTGCAATCCATTTGGTTTGCATACATCGCTGTAGCATGGTTCAGTTAATTGTGGTATGTCACTCAAGTTAAAGAGAGTCATGCAGTCAGTTTGTCAGTGTAAGTTTGTGATCGGATGTAATCTATAGTAGTATAAGGGTAAAGGCATGTTTGATAAACAGGGGAGATATGAGTAGAACAACTGTACCCTCAACAATAGCTGTAATTGTGTAATGAATAGTTTCAAATATAGGGTGTTCAGACAGCTTTGGGTATTATTAGTTAAGGTCTTGATATGATTCTGGGTTTGTTTGTTTGTTGTTATATGTCCAAGGTGTTCCTGGAGCACTGTGTGGTGACAAAAACTGTGCTTACATCATTCCTTGGAGTTTGCAGTACCATGAACTGCACCAAGTGGCCTCTTCATGGTGAAGTTTGTAGCTTGAGCATCACAGTAATTCTATAAGTTCTCTACATGGATGTATTAAACAAAAAAAGAAAACTGTTGATATGGAACTTAAAACTTACGGCGTGACTTCTTTTGGGTTTATAAACATTTTATATTTTCTGTTATTACTTTTACATTGTAGTTTCATGTACTGACACATTCAGTGACCCTGGTGATTTGCTTCTCAATTTGAACCAACAGAACTAGACATGTAAATATATAAATAACAATCATATTTGTATGACAAGTGTTTGAGTTGTGAAACATATACATTGTAAACTGGACAAAAAGTCCAAAATTTGTTCTCTACATGTTCGCATTACCTGAACAAACATGAAGCACAAAGTTATTTATTTAATATTTTATAACTCACGAGCAACAAATGAAACTAAGGACAGCACAAATATTCATACAATGAATGTGAAGTACCAGTTAAACAAAATTTTGACATTACCAGTGAGCTGACATGTATTAAGTTATGGTTCAGGGCTGTGTATAGTCCTGAAATGAACAACTGCGGATTGAAGTCCTGGATCAGTGGTAGGTCAGTCAAGTTGTTACTCATTTTGATGAGAAGTTCCTCAGATATCTGACCACTATGTGCAGCATCTTGCGAAGGAAGAGTAATTTCAGCTGAGGCTACTGACTTTAGCAGAAGTGACTTGTCGCCTGTAATATTAAATCCATTTTGAACAATGTTGTGTGTGTGTGTGTGTGTGTGTGTGTGTGTGTTAGATATTGTTTCAAAATATTTACCTGCTACTAAAATATAGAAGCCAAAAACTTGATCTGAGCGATGCTGGGCTTTTATCCTGGTAAGTAGATATATTTCATTCTCAGTCAGATACTGGCATATAGTTGCAAAACACTAGCAAAACAGAAAACACATATTTCATATTAACATTACAAATATTTCAATTCAGAAATTCCACCTGTTTTAATTGCTGAAATGCATTTTCATAAATAATTATCCATTAATTTGTTTCTTAAACATGTATTTAATTTCAAAAAACCACAAGAAGGAACTGTTAATCATTGTAAAGTATTTCTTCACCTATTGGTAACTGAAAAGTATTGAATGATTTCACAAAACTATATTTTTATAACAACTAAAAATAATAGCAAAATACTCCCATCTCCAATAGGGATTTTTATAGCTTCTTTTTGCCACTGAGCAAGAGGCACATACACTGTTGTTGTTCAGGAACATTACATTGTTAGTGACTGGTCAAACTCTTAACATTACTTCAATGACCATCACAAGATGAAATGGTAGAATACAATTCTATGTTAAGTGGAGTACTGACAGTATCATGAAAGGAGTATATTGGTAACTCACGATGAAGAAGAGATGTTGAGTTGCAGACATGCACAACAAAAAGACTGCTAAACATGTGAGCTGTTGTTCCATAAAAACACGGGAGAACTGCCGGATATCAGTAACTTCCTGCCACGATATTTCGGCGCAGATTCTTCTGGCCATCTTCAGGTGAATGCCACTGTAGTAGTACTGGCGAGTACGCGCTGAGCTCCGCTATTTAAAGCCTTCTGAGGTGACATCGCGCATGCGCTGCTCAGCGCGTGCGTTCATAACGGCTCCGTGCGCTGCGCCTCGCAATTGTATGTCCACAGACCATTCCATGAATTACAATGACACAAAAATTTTGGCCCATACATCAAACTTTTGGAGCTCGATTATCAATGAATCTGTGGAAATAAGATTGACAACGAGACTCTCATCAATCGAGATAGCAGTTATCAGCTGAACTCTGCTTGGAATCCTGTTATAGAGAAACTTCGTAGTCAACGTAGTTATCTGCATAAAGATGGAAATTGACCTGACACCGATACGCCAGGCTTTCACCGTGGAGGGCGCGAGGCGCAGCGCACGGAGTCGTTATGAACGCGCACGCTGAGCAGCGCATGCACAATGTCACCTCAGAAGGCTTTAAATAGCGGAGCTCAGCGCGTACTTGCCAGTACTACTACAGTGGCATTCACCTGAAGATGGCCAGAAGACTCTGCGCCGAAATATCGTGGCAGGAAGTTACTTATATCCGGCAGTTCTCCCTTGTTTTTATGGAACAATCAGTATGCCGGGAAAGCTTTAAACATCACATGTGAGCTGTTGGCCAAGAGGCCTTCTTCTAAAGTAGATAAAAGACACACATTCACACAAGCACAACTCATACTCACATGAACACTATCTTTGGTCAGTGAGGAGCCACATTATTTCCACAGTATATTAATATGTAATTTTCTGTACCTTCCTGTGCCACACAAATCTGTTGTACCTCGTCTTACCAAACCTCCCCCCCTACACCCCCCCCCCACCTTTCTCCTCTCTTATTTTAGTATGCACATACTGACGTCACCTAGTCCTGTCACATCTGATGTTCCCTCTTCTTCATACAAACTCGCCCACTGAACTCGCCCCACACTATCATCTTTTTTTAATATTTTCTCTTTGATCTCATTGTGTTTTCATGCCTATTTCAGTTTGTTTTCGCCTTTCACTACCAGCTCCAGTCCCTCAGGCTTCGCCTTGTTTCCCTATACTTCATCCGTTCCCTCATAGTTGTGATTTTTCCCATGTATTTTCACATATTTTGCATATTTTTGCATGTATTTTGCAAATATTTCTACACAATGTATGTATCGTTATGAGTTTTAATCCTCCACCATGGATCCTTGCTCTTTCTATTTGCACCAGTACAGAAACATTTCCTTATCCCTAGCCAGAACCCAGCCTCACTCACTGTTTCTGTGTTCTTGCCTGTGCTTACGGAATCCCCCAAATGTCCTTACCATCAAATTACCCATTTCCTGCTGTGACCCCTCCTTACGCAATGAGCCACCATCTGTTCAGATTCTGCCAGTCCTTAGCCCTCACCACAAGATTCTCCTGCTCTGTAATCCTAAATTCCTGTGTCCTGCCTCTCACAATGAAACTCTGGCCCTCCAGGAACTAGAGCAGCATGTACAATGCTTCATTAAAAAACTCTCCAACCTGTTCACTTTCTACACCCACCTTGGCCTACCACTATCCACCACCTCTACAACATCCTCCAAACATACCCCACATCCCCTCATATAGCTAACAAAGCCTGATTAGCAGACCTATTACATTTAGCACACCCTCAGAAACTACTTCCGATTACCATACAGAATACAGAGCCTAAACAGACCTGGAACTTAATAGGAACAGCCTCAGTGACTAGAGACAGTGGTCATGTGTGTACGAATTGTGCTTGTGTGAACGTGTGTGTGTTATCTACGTCAGAAGAAAGATTTTTAGCTGAAAGTTTACATGTTTAGCAGTTTTATCTTGTGCCCATCTGCTGCTCAACATCTCCTCTATATGGTGAGTAGCAATCTGTCCCTTTCATAATACTTCATTATTTCAGTCTGGATTTTCCATTGTTTTAAGTGTAGTATTCAGCTTTGCCAGACTTGTATTTTTCTGGTGTATATAAAACCAAACTGATTCTCAATTCATTATTCAAAAGCACTAGTATTTAGCTGGGGGTAATCATTTTAAATACAGTCATCTATTCATCTAAAAGAGGTTTGTAAGTGTGCATTGACAGAAACAGGTAGCTCTTTTTATATATACAAATCTTTGCAAAATATAGCAGTAAATCTGTCATTAGTTAAGCAATTTAGAACTGGGAATCTTTCAGTACAAGTATCACTCAAGTTCTACCTTAAATTCATCATGAAATTACAGGGTGTAGGTTGGTCTTCAGAAAAACAAAGAATTGCAATTGGCTTGGCATGAATCTGAGCCATATGTGTTTTGTGCAGCTTAACTCAAAAGAAAAAAGGTCAGTGACTTTTTTTTTACATCAGTTTTTAGCTGCTTTAAATGAGATTTCAATGGACAATAGGCACATGTTGTCATTGCTTGAGAATCGAAACTGACTGAAAGAATATAGGTCACATGAAGTGTCTGTATTTAACACATTCCAGCTGGGCTGCAGTGACTGCTGCAATCCCCCAGACATCGTTAAGTTTTTCGACTTCTGTGTGTGGCTCCTGCTTATAAAATAAAGCATTCAAGCAGATTACCATGCATTTCAGAAATAAACCATTATTATAAATCACAAGGTGCGACATGGTCGCGAATAAAACAGTGACCCAAATATAGGATAAATTTCCTTAACTTTACGTCTGTGGTCATAAATTTTTTGTCATCAGACTACCTATTTCAGTCTATAATGACCACCTTCAGATCTGCAGCAAAATAGGGAAACCATAAATACACTAGCGGAATGTCTACATATCAAACTGTAGACAATCTGCTAGTGTATTTATGGTTTCCCATTTTGTGACAAACTTTTGCAGTTGAGATAACTATGGAAGCACACTGCAAAAATGAATGTGCAAGAAGTAATTACACCTGAAATACGTTTTTCAAGTTTGTAGCACCTTGTGGAAGCTGGAACATCTATTTAGCAGCGCTTCAAAGCACTAAAAGAGTGAGAAATTGACTTCAAGCCATCACTGTTTGGAAATGTACATCATGAAGTGACAATCAGGAAAACCACACTCAGTGATTGATTGAGCCCTGATTGTTAGGGAAATCACAATGTGCCCATAGTTTGTACGGGCAGTGACCAGAATATATTAATGAACAAATGATCAAAAAGGAAATTTTTCTAGCTACATCATACTTCAAACTGAAATGTTCCTGTTACCTGACAATCATATACACTGTATGCCTTAACTCTCTTGGCGGCTGTAATTTATTGCAAAATGGCAGATTGGGAAACATTGTTATGAAGCTATTGGTTCCAAGACTTATGATTTTAATGATCCCCCCACAATCAAATAGAACAAGCATTCTGTACATAGCTATTAACTTATTCAGGCTTGTTTTCACTTACATATGAGTTTATAATTACTTTTTAGTCACGCAGCCACAGTTTTGGTTTTCAGTACATTGTTTTACCTAAATTTACTTCCATAGAATTTTCCAGAAAGATCAGCATGTCATCAGCTGTCAAATGATGTTTTTCTTGTTTTGAAGGTATTGTTTCATTCATTTTTGAATTAAAAATATATCTAACCTTTAGGTAACTATGTCAAATGTTTACATCTATTTTGTTAAGTACATAGTAGGTTTCATATATATTTTGAAATCTGAACATTTTATTATAAGTTTAATTATGTAGTTAATGCTGCCTTATAAGATTTTGATCGTTGTGTTCATATATTTTTTTGAGTGGCAGAGCTTGTGAGATGACCTACTTGCAAATCCTTAGTCTGCCATAGACATCTTATTTTTCTATTTTATAGTTGTCATCAACAGCCCAAAAACCATACTGATTTTCTTTGAAACATTTTTGTAGTAATACTGTAAATGTTTTAAAATTTTTGGAGTGGTTAACTATGACAAAAGTTTCACAGTTTGTGATGAAGCAAGCTGTGACAGTTTTACTTCCCTTCTTGTTTTGCCGTCTGCCCACTTAAATTCGTTTTTTTTTTTTTTTTTTTTTTTCAGTTTTAACTGATTACCATTAACATACGTGAATATAATCTGCATTTTCATATAAAAGAAAGGTTGGCCCTCACTTTTAAAAAGAATATAACACCAGATCTAATTTTGTGTTTAGTTTTATGTATGTAATTGATTTTCCAATTTATTTTGACTATTCCTAGTTAGTATCTTTTGTTATAGGGTGAAATCAGTAATTGTTTTGTAACTTAAATTCTATTGTTGACAAATAAACAAATATAAATTCTGTAATAATTGTAAACATTTGGAAGACGAAATGCTAGGATTCCTAAAATATCTTTTTGGCTCTAGTCGGAAACATGTTAGCAAAACCAGCCATTCATTAATTCCAAAGTAATTAACAGTTTTGTCAACAGTATTGTTTATGTAACCATATACGTTAATTTCATCATTTAAACAAGTAATTCGGCTTAACTCTTGCAGTAGAAGAAACCGTTAAAAAGAACCAATGTTTTGATGTATTCAGTTAATTTAATGAGTTAAGTTTTAATTGTAATTTCTGTAAATTAAACATCAAACAATGTGTAGTTTCAGGGCCTATTATTGTGATGATATATTAGGACCCGATTTTTGGTCACGAGACAGTCAGTCCATGGCCGAGTTTCAGGCGAGGAACATGTGTTAGTTAGACGACAACAATGCATCAACTTAACAGTGAAATAAGTGGTACACAAATAGCCAGTGTGTTAAAGCAATGACAGTGACTGTTCAATTTATTTGAAAGACTGTGAACTGTGTGGTTAGGCTTTTACTGCTCATAGATGTACAACAGTAAACTACTGTAGCAGTATGTGGATGTTCACCTGTAAACTATTAATGAGGCTTATGGAAAGTTAAACAGTAGTACACTGGCCATATTAAATGTGTATATAGTGGGTTGTGAAAAGTGAAAGTAAACATTTGTGAAATGCAACTGTGCACTGTCAGCTACATTATTTACTGCAGTCAGTGTCCAAATTACAAACCCCATTTTCCAGCAAGTGTAGCAACGCAGTACATCAAAACTGAGGACAATCAACAAATGAAGAATAAAAGTAGGCGAACCACTGCATGTGGTGCCTCGACATGAGGATTATTGTAGGTGGGCACAATAAACTAGAACCCATGAAAGTTGAAAGTGAAGTGTGAACTCTAGTGGTTTACAGTACAGTTTTACGTGGAAGAAGTGATACAGCCAGTCAGCACTGGGTTTCATAATGGAAAAGGTGCAACAGCCAATCAGTGAGAGGGTTGTATGGAAGCAGCCATTGAGAACAGGAGCAGCCAGTCAGCATGCAGGTGGACACAGCTGACCAGAGGTAAACAAGATGCCTTGCTGAGAGAATTACAACATGCCACATCCGTGCAGTTACAGATGACAACCGCAAGAACCACAGCAGATCAGCAGCATATGAGTAATTAAAACAACGTAATTCATTGCAAAAGCTGTGTTGCATTAAGTGATACATAATGAGTGACCTTAAGGAACAAGACAATGTGACTGAGAACAAAGCTGTAGAGGTTAAGTTTTTAAATGAACAGAAGGACCTAAGTGGGAATAGTTCTGTAGACGAATGTAGTTATAAATCAGACATGAATGTAACTTTGAAGGATGCGGACGAATGTCCTTTTGTAAAGAACGAAACGGACAAAAACAGTACTGAAGTGGGTGAAATCATTAAGAAGGAGGAACCTAATAGCAAAAGTCACCAAGACCAACAGTTTATGGCAGATGGAAACTTGGAAGCAATGTTAAGGCATATTATCAGTACTACGTGAAGGGTAGAAAAGAAAACTGTTAGTATTAGAACTGACATGGTTAGCTCAAAGGATGAACTGAAGAAAGAAATTAAAAAGAAGGTTCAGATAGTCAACTATAATCTTTCAAAATTAAATAATAGGATTGAGGCAGTAGCTAAGGTTTGTGATGAAAAGATAAAGAAAGTAGAGCAGAATGCTGATGAGAGATTAACATTAATGAGTAGTAAATGTGTAGTAGAGAGAAAGAAACTATGTGATGACTATAGTAGGAGGGTGGAGGTTTCCAAAAATAGTTTAAGGATGAAGTCAAAGATGCCAGGAAATTTTGTGCTGAAAACAGGGTTAAACTTGAGAGCCAAATCGATCAGATTAAAAATGATTTTGAAATGGAGGTAGAAACCAAGTGTGTAGTAGTGGTAGAGGAAAATCTGGTAAAAGTAAATAAAAATTTAGATTCAAAATTTGCTGAAAAAGATGGAAGAGGTACAAAATTGAAAGCATAGAGTATGGAGAGTATGTAGTGTCCCAAACAGTCCTTCATTTGTTAGCTGTAACAAATTTAGTAATTTTGAACCATATGGGGAAGTGCATCCACTGGATTTTATGTGGGAATTTAATCATTTACCTGAAACATGGAATGACAAAGAGAAAAGGCCATTTGTGAGAGGTTTTTTGAATGGGGATGCTTATGAATGGGCAGCTCAGGTAGCTGATTGTTGTACTTCATGACAAAGCTTTGAGAAAGCATTTTTAGATTAATATTGGTCCAAAGAGAAGCAGCAGAGAATTTTGGGTGAATTTTGGGGAGAAGAGAGATTTGAATCTGGGGTCTGTGAAAGGTTTCTGACACTTTTGAATAAACAAACTGAAATATTTGGACAAAGAGTGTATAAGTACATGATGAAAGGCCCCCAGGACACTGTAAAATTAAGATTTACACACACACACACACACACACACACACACACACCGCCTTCCCAAAGTTCAAGGCTTTATTGTGAGCACCTTACAAAAACATTACATTTCAAAGTATTGGCCATTTCTGGCCATTACTTTCTCCCATCTTTTGGGCAGCATACGAATCCCGTGGCAGAAGAACTAGGTATCTTTCGAGAAGATCCATGCATCGATCCAGTTTTGCAATTGTTCATATGACAGGAAGTGCTGCGCAGCCAGGTCATGTGCCATTGAACTAAAAAGTTGTTGGTCAAAGGGAACAATGTCTGTAGAATACAGCGGGTGAGGTAGGATTTCCCGTTTCAATGTTTTCGGGTACGTTTTGGCGTGTTTCGCAACAAGGGGTAGAGCACTGTCACGCTGCAAAATCACTTTTTCATGTATATCACTGTACTGTGGCCATTTGTATTTCAGTGCTAGGCTCAAACACATCAATTACTTTCAATAATGATCTCCTGTGATTGTTCTCTTTGGTTGCAATAGCATCGAAAGCTTTCTCTCTTTCACAACCATGCCGGTCTTCAATGTCAAAATCACTGTTCTTGAAGCATGAAAACCATTCTCTGCAAAGTTCTGTCACTATCAGGCATCTCATCATAGGTCTTACCCAGATTTTTATGAGCTTCACGTGCAGATTTCTTCATATCAAAGAGCAGAAAATTAAAACCTCCCACAGATGATGAGAATTGGGCTCGTAAGTTGACATATTCAGCCGAGAATAACTTTAAGATGCAATCAAAAATTGACTAATATTCTGATGGGGTTATGTTCACAAATGCCTAAGCTTAATGTATGACACTTACGACCTACGACTTGCACCACTACGTTCCACTAACGCCGTCTACTGCAAAACGGCAGAAGCAAAGTTGTAGACCTGATATAATGTCAAAGAACCATATCAAACATTTTATTTATTGAAGTAAATGAAGAGGAAAATTACAGGAAGAGGCTTTTCGTGATTACGACAAGTGCCAGTGTGCCCTGAGTCCTCCGCCGCCTGCAGCTTCAACAAAAATGTAAGGAAGTCCGATGCCCAAAAGGATACCAATAAGCACAGAACATTTTAACAATGCAACCATTTTACTATTCTTATTCATATTAATTTTTATGTATAAAAATTGTACAACTGTTGACCTGTGTGCCAGGACTTCTGGGCACCAGTATATGAGTAATGTTTGTTAACTATTGTTATAGTAAGAAATTTCTATGACATTGTTATGAACTATAAAAACTAATTGCCTGTATTTTCTGTTTGCGTGAATCACTACAGGGAGAAAGTATTACAAAAGGCAAAAATTGAGGAGAAAATTTTTGAAAGGGATAAGAAATGGACGCAGGTTACGTAAAATTTTTTCCATAGTAAGCAGATTTATTTGGTGCAGCAAAGGTAGGACTGCCATGGAAGTTGCTTGCATGGTTACACTTGGTAGTGCCTCTTTTGGTGTAGATAGAAACCTTTTCCTGATTATTTCCTTCCTTGGATTTTATTGGCGAGAAATTTTTCAGTGTATCACACATTGTCAGTAAAACGTAAAGATTTGTGACCACAATAGTTTGTGCACCATAACAGATGTAAAACAGGCTTTGACATTACATAATTTACATTTATTAAGTGTAATAATTAGTGTATGAAATTTTTAACATTTTTGTGAAATTTCAATTTTTTGCAAATTCATATAACATGGCTGAAAAATATATGCCCATTGTTGATAGTGATAGCAAAAGTGCAATCAGCCAAGATGGCACAGAATTGCAAGATCGAACAATTGAAGTTCAGGTGCAATGCATGCCTACTGCTGAAGTATTAAGTAGATCAGAGATGAGTGTTGCAGGAGTGACAAATGATAGCAACACTCCACAACAGAATAACCTTGACAACACAATGTTTACAATTGATGAGACCACACATCTCCCAGAGCGACATTGCACTCATGAATGAAACGTTGGAGAGCGATTTAATATGAATTTTGACAACATGTTACAAACATCACTTGATTGCAACACGAACATTA
Organism: Schistocerca nitens; assembly: GCF_023898315.1. NCBI lineage: Eukaryota > Metazoa > Arthropoda > Insecta > Orthoptera > Acrididae > Schistocerca > Schistocerca nitens. The sequence goes on from NC_064615.1 coordinate 36,755,699, forward strand.
ATTTCGGAAGTACAGTGGACAGCAACCACAGTAGTACAACTGAAGCACTGCTATGGCAGCTACCATCTAACATAAATGTGAAATTTGATGATATGAAACACAATATAAACACCAATTTCAGTAATTTGACACAAGCTATGAACATGGTAAAACAGTAGCAAAACACCATTACACAAGATATGAACACGATAAAACAGCAACAAAACACAGTTACGCAAGATCTAAACACAATGAAGCAAGAACGAAAACAAGTATTCTAGGATTTTCAAGACATGGTCTCTCAGAAATGTGATGACTTAGCCAAAAATTTTCGCACTGAAATTGAGGAAAAATTGAATGATATGAAAACACAGGTAAAGCATGAAGTATTTTCTGAAGTTAACAGTAACATTACAGAGGTAAAACAGAAGGTAGATTCTTTTAGGGACCATCACAATCTTGTAGAACAATGGATAAAGAAAATCACAGTTGCAAACACAAACATTGAAGCCACACAAAACCAGTTGGTTTTGACAGTAAAAAAAGGTAACCACTGTCGTTAACAAACTAAATAAAGACTATGAAGGCACACCTCTAGCTGTAGAAGAGCTTACTTTAAAGGGTAGCGACATTAGAAGTAGACTCAGTGTGTGCTAATAAGGAGAGAGAGAAGATTAATGAAAATCTGAGTGATATTATTAGTCAAGCTGAAGCAGGCACGCTAGATAAGGATAACACCATTGCAGAGAAGTGAGTAACTGATTCTAAGTTATACACAGATGTAGTAGAAAAGTGTCATTCAGTAAGAAGAAAATGAAATTGTGAACAAAGTAAACATTAACCTACAAGCCACGGAAAATAGGATCTGCAATCTTTTAGAAGAAAATATTACCGGATCTCGAAATATGCATGTAAATAATGCACAGGCTACAGTGAACAAACCAAACCACAACCTGTTGGTATCTATTCACAAATTGTCACAAGTCCCACAGCAGGTAACAGTGACAATTGTAGATTGCAAAATGGTAAACATACCCACAACTCCAATACCTGAGCAATTACCAGTAAAAATTACAGATAACAACATAAACACGATCAAAAATTCCACGAGTCTATCAACTATTTTTGCAGACAAAGTTTTGCTGAGGCATTGACAATTTCCGACATTTACTACTGTAGGTAAAAGAATGAATCCCATAGTATTTATTAGTACTTTTCATCATGTATTTCCACGCAACTGGACGGAAGCACAGAAAATCAGATTTGTCATAGGATATATGCAATGTGATGTGCTCCTATGGGCAACTGAAGTGGCTGAATGTTGCAGCATTTATATCCAATTTGAACGAGCTTTCCTCGACAAATACTGATCTGAGGCAGTGCAAGAAAGACTCTGACACAAGGTTTTCAACCATGCACCATTGAATGGCAAATACGGTAGCTATGTGGATACTTTGAAAAATACCTGAACAAAACACGCTACTGAACGAACCCAATATCACAGGTAGATGTGTTAAAAATTTTGAAAAGTCGTTTACCATTGCACATTAGAGGAAAATTAGTCACAACGCCTGAGCACGACACTGAATATTTTCTGTCAGTGTTCGATTCTATCAACTTAATCTATGAGGGAAGACCTGTACCCCATAGAGCAACAGAAAATCAGGCACAGCAACAACATAATTGTGTAAATCAGCCAGTAAAATGTTATTTAAACACACAGCAAGGTTGGTAGACACAACAGCAAAATTACAAACCCAGAAGTAATGAGTACAGTAATGGGAATGGAAAACAAACGATTTAAAAGAAATTTCCAAGGCAACATGGGTAATTTCCACACACATGAGTGAATTACAGTTCACCACCACAAGGCCCTATGCCGAAAAAGAATAGAAACAGTCAGCCACAGCAGTGGCTGACATGCTGCAACAATGCCATGCCTTACGCTGTATTGCAGCTGACCTTTGGGCAGCAAAACAACTGCACAGCAGGTAATGACACAAATTGGTGAAGTACACACACAGTGCAACTCACTGAAATTTCTCCAGGTAATGAACTAAGTCACACTACACTGTTGGAAAACACCAACCGGTCATAGTTACGCCCCATGCTATTGGCCACACAGGCAGGGTGGGGGGCAAGGCAGAACTACAAACATGTTTCATAAGATCTGACAAATGAGGTGACATCAAGGATGATTTGTATCAGCATGAGTTATATGTAGTAGATAAAGTCAAGGAAAAACAAGTACAAACAATCATTAAGGTGAAAATATTTAACATTGACACACAGTTAATTTTAGATACAGGTTCATCTACCAACCTAATGTCAAATGCATTTTTTTGTGAATTGAAGAAGAGAGGAAAGTTCCCAACACTTCCTGTACAAAATTGCAAGGTGCAAACTGCTACAGGCAGTAAGAATAAATTGGTTAAGCATCAAGCACTTATTCCAGTACAAATTGAACATTTTATAGTGAAGAACAACTTTCTTATAATTGACAAACTTATAGTTAATTGTCTTATTGGCATGGATACATTTAGAATGTACAAAACACAGGTTGACATAGGTAATGGTAAATACCACTTTCATGTGAAGGATCAGATCTTTTCTACTGATGCAGTCAAAACACTTGATGAAATTAAGAAAAACAAACCAGAGTCAAACGTCATAGTACAATATTCCTTTCCAGCTGTGTATTTCACAAACAAATTTGATACTGAACAAGAAGTGAACACTGAGGTTAGTTACAAAATGGTAGAGCAGAAACTAAGTGTATCACAGGCACTAAATGATATCCAGCAACAAGAACTTTTCAACTTGTTATTTAAGTATGCCATGTTTTCAGTAAGGAGCCAGGAGTAATCAAAGACTATGAATATAAATTTGAAGTCTATCCACATGAGACATTTTGTGTAGTGCCATATCCAATTCCATGGACAAAATGAGACACAATAAGGGAAGAGATCAATCGTATGATTAAATGGGGAATTAAACAACCTTCATTTTCACCCTACTGTAGTCCAATATTACCAGTAAAGAAACCAGATGGTTCTGTTAGATTAGTTCTCAATGCTAGATGTATCAATAAGATTATAATACCAGTATGCATAAGGCCAGAGAATTTGGACAAACAGCTTCTAAAGTTTTACAATATAAAATATTTCAGTGTACTTGTTCTCAAAATTTCCTAATGGCAAATAAAACTCCACGAAGAAAGTCGAAAATAAACAGCATTTGTTTGTGGTGGCAGAAGTTACGAATTCTGTGTTCTACCTTTTGGACTGAACATTAGCGCAGGAGTGTCTATATCTGCATTAGACAAGGTTTTAAGACCAGAATTGCTTAGAAGTCATTGTCTCTGTTGACGACCTGCTAATAGCCACACCTGCTTAGTTAGGACATATCAGGCTCATTGAACAGGTGCTTCAATGATTTGCAGATTACGAAGTAACAGCCAATTTAAAAAAGTCTAATTTCGGTAACGAGCAAGTCAGATTTTTAGGACATGTTGTGTTGGAAGAAGGTATATTACCTGATCTTGTACTGTATTGTATATTTATTGGTCCTATGAATCATACACTGTACAGGGATACATAATGATATAGGACAAGTCAAATAATTTGCAATAAAGTTTAACAGAAAAACTGTTGTATGGTTTTCAGTATATAGCAATATAACTCTAACATATGGGAATAACGTTTCACAAATACACAAATAAATTTTACACGCACACATTTCATACTTTCGGCCTTGATTATACAGACACACGCATATATGTAATAGACTGCATATAATACACAGATACATCTACATGTACACATTTCTTATTTTGGCCTTAATTATATAAGCTATTTAAATTTTTCACATATTTGCATTGTAGATAAAAATTCATCAACACTATAGTAGCAATTCTGTAGCAAGTAGTCACTCACTGCAGTTTTGTATCTATGCATGCCAGTTATTGCCTTAATTTTTTTAGGTAGTTTGTTATACAGTTTATTATCTGATTGCAAGGGTCCTTTTTGTTTTAGTGTTGTATGTGAAAACTGCATATGTAAATCTTGATTATTCCTTGTTTGTATGAATGGATGTTTTGGTTTTTTGGAGCAATCTTGCTATTTTCATCTACAATTTTCCTTATAAACATCATTGTTTCTAGGATATATAAGCATGGTAATGGAAGAATATGAAACTTTTTAAATGAGGGTTTGCATGAAGATCGAGGTGCTGAGCCACCCATGGCTCCTATAATTCTTTTTTGTGCAATAAAACAGCTTTTGCTGGGTGGTGAATTTCCCTAGCAAATTAAACCATATCTTAGTCGTGATTCTGCTTGGGCATAGTACACATTTTTTATGGCTTGCATTGATGTCCATCCCACAAGAATTTTTATACTATAACAAATGGTATTTAATTTACCACATAGGCGTTGTGTGTGTTTCTGCCATCGTAGGTCATCTTGGATCCAAACTCCCAAAAATTTTGTGCTATTTACAATTTCAAGTCTGTTACCTAACAGTTCTGTGGTTGCAGTTAAAGGCTGTTTATTCTGCACTGTGTGTAGATGCATAGTGTTTGTTTTATGTGTGTTTATTTTAAGTTGTTCATTGTGAACCATTCTGATACATGTGAAGTGCTCTTTTTTATTTCATTTTGGAGCTCTTCTGGGGTCTTTCCTTTGATAAGTATATTTGCATCATCTGCATATTTAATATACTTATTGTAGTAGCCACCAGAAAGATCGCGGGAGGCGCACATTGGCACGGCGCGTCACGGGCGATAGTTGCCGCAAGTAGAGTCCCGTCCACCAGAGGGCACGCGAGAATTCGGACGCGACCTCTGCCGGCGTAACAACAAGAACAACAACAACAACTCCGGCAGCACGGGCCGTGCCCAGTGAGTTAACATCGGGCATGCCTAGGATACAGTCCCGGTCTACGCTAAGTGAAGTGCGACGTAACGTGAACAGTGTTACTACACAATTGGCGATGAGTAGGGTCGTTCTTTCGCGTGTTGCATCGTTGTTCCGGTTTCGCAGCTTCTCCACGGCATGGAGGATTTGGTGCGGGTTTTGGTGGCGCAGCAGACGGAGCTCATGGCCGCCATGAAACAAGTACTTCCGGCGTTGCTCTCCACGCCGTCTGCTCCGGCGCAGTTCCCTCCTCCCTTTCCCCCGTATGACGAGACGCCGGAGGATTGGGACGCATATGAACATCGCCTTCGGCAGCATTTCCAGGCGTTTCATGTTGCCGATGCGGAGGTATGTCGTGCTCTCTTCTTGTCTTGGATATCTCCCTCGCTGTATCAAGTTTTGCGGCAGCTAGCGCCGTTGCAGGAACCCTTGTCCTTGTCTTTTGACGCATTGTGTTCATTGCTGTCTTCATATTATCGCCGCCGCACGCGTGTTGTGGCGGCTAGGGTCGAGTTCTATCAATGCAAGAAACAGCCCCATCAGTCTTACCGGGCGTGGGCCGCTACCCTGCACGGTCTTAGTCGCAAGTGTCATTTTGTCACGGAGCAGTCGCGAGAGTCGTATGCCCACGTTATGGTACGCCACGTCATTGTTCGTTCGGCCCCTGATAGGGAGGTCCGGCAACGGCCCTGCAGTTAGAAGACCCTTCCCTCGAGGAAGTCGTGTCCATTGCTCAATCGTATGAAGTCTGTCACGCAGCAGGTCAACAGCTGGAAGCGTGGTGCGACGTCACGGAGGTTCAGGGCGGCGCGGCCGCGTTCACTGTGTCCGGGGTGGACGACATGCGAGCGGTACAATCCGGCCCTTACGGCCGCTCCCGCACGGCGCGTAAACAGAATTCCGGCTGTCGGCCCCTGTTGCCGTCCTGTGCGTCGTGCTATATACATCATGATCGGTCAGAGTGCCCCCGGCGTTGGGCCGTTTGTCGCAAATGTAATAAAAAAGGTCACATTGCTAAAGTTTGCCGCTCAGCCTCGAAAGAATCGAAGGAAGCAAGTACAGAGGACATGGACGTTAACATTCAGGAAGTTTCATCGGGCCAGGCTCCCGACGTATCGGCACGCAAACTCTTTATCGAGGTGTCGGTTCGGTCGCGCCGGTTACAACTGCAAGTAGATACGGGCGCGGCAGTTTCGTTGTTGAATGCACAAACTTATTCCAACCTTGGATCGCCCCTGTTGGCGCCAGTTTACCAGCGTCTACGCGGTTATGGTAAACAGTTCATTCCCCTGCTGGGTCAATTCACTACCGACGTGACTTACAAATCAGTCACTCGGCGTATTACTTTTATTGTTGTCAGTGATGCGAGCTCCGCTAACCTTTTTGGCCTGGATGCGTTTCAAGCTTTCGGTTTTTCTATTGCTGACACCATACAGTTGGTCTCCGAAGACGTTCCCTATCACTCATTCGAATCTTTGATCTCAGACTTTCCAGATATTTTTGAGGAGGGCCTGGGGCGTGTTTCCGATTTTGAAGCTCACTTAACGTTTAAGGCGTCGGCTCGCCCGCGTTTTCTACGCGCGAGACAGATCCCCTTGGCTCTCCGCCCTCAGGTAAATGAAGAGCTAGACCGGCTGACAGCCCTAGGGGCCGTTCTTCCCGTTTCTTCCAGTGAGTGGGCTTCGCCCCTCGCTATTGTCAAGAAGCCCTCGGGAAACTTACGTCTTTGTGGCGATTTCAAGGCCACCATTAATTCCCAATTGGTGGTGGACACCTATCCTTTGCCTCGTGCTGCTGAATTGTTCTCCGCCGTGGCGGGAGGCCAATATTTTTCGAAAATCGATCTGTTGGAGGCTTATCATCAGATACCACTTGATGAGGACTCCAAACAGCTGGCGGTCGTCAACACCCCGTTTGGCCTTTACCAATACCAGCGGTTGGCTTTTGGAATATCCAGTGCCCCGGCGATATTCCAGCGTTATCTTAAGCATGTCACGTCGACAATCCCTCATTGTATTAATTACCTGGATGACATAATTGTCACAGGCCGCAGCACGAAGGAACACTTGCACAACCTTCGCACCCTCTTTCTCAAATTCAGGTCTGTGGGCTTGCGTTGCAACCTGCATAAGTCAACCTTCTTCCAACCATCCATTGAGTATGTGGGCTACACCATATCTTGGCATGGCATCCAGCCACTAGGAAGTTTGGTCCAAGGTATTGTCAGTCTTCCTCGGCCCACTTCGCTGAAAGAGTTACAAGCTTTTTTAGGCAAGATAGCCTATTACCACCGGTTCATTCCCAGGGCTTCCACTATAGCCCACCCCCTGTACTGCCTTCTGCACAAGGGTGTTCCTTTTGATTGGTCGCCTGCATGCGAGCGAGCGGTCACCTCGTTGAAGGGCCTCCTCACTTCAGCCCCTTGTTTGGCTACTTTTGATCCCCATAAGCCGTTGGTCGTGGCTACAGATGCTTCGCAGTATGGGGTGGGGGCGGTCCTGACCCATCGCAACGCAGATGGTTCTGAGCAACCACTGGCGTTTGCGTCTAAAACGCTTAGTCCCGTGCAGGCCCATTACTCCCAGGTGGAAAAAGAGGCTTTGGCCATTGTCTACGCTGTTACCAAGTTTCACCCTTTCTTGTATGGCATGAAGTTTCAGTTAATCACTGACCATAAGCCGTTAATATCGTTATTTGGCCCCGCCTCTCTGATTCCGGATAGGGCAGCCCACAGACTACAGCGCTGGGCCTTGTTCCTCTCTAAGTACCATTATGACATACATTTTCGCCCTACAGGACAGCATGCCAACGCCGACGCTCTTTCCCATCTTCCGGTGGGCCCGGATCCTACGTTCGATCGAGAGGAGATTATGTGTTTTCATTTGGATGTGGCATCCCGCCAAGCAGTTGATGGCTTCCTGATCACTAGTTCTCGAGTCACCAGGGAAACGGCGGCTGACCCGGTTCTCCGGCAAGTAGTTTGCCTCATTCAGCAGGGGTGGTCCTCCCGCCCTCCGGGCCGGGCCTCGCACCCTCTTCGTAATTATTTTCTTCTACGAGACCGCCTCTCTGTCTTGGAAGGAGTTCTCCTTCTGGCTACCGATGATACAGCTCCTCGCGTGGTTGTTCCTGCAGGTTTACGAAGGGATGTCCTCACGTTGTTACATGCGGGGCACTGGGGTGTTTCCCGTACTAAAACCTTGGCTCGCAGACATGTGTACTGGCCCGGTATTGACAGAGAAATTGAGCACTTAGTGGCCGCCTGTTCCCAGTGTGCGAGCCAACAAGCATCTCCCAGGGCAGTGTTCTCTTCATGGCCGCCGGCAACCCAAGCATGGGAACGTGTTCACATCGATTTTGCGGGCCCGTTTCTCAATGGCTTTTGGCTCATTGTCATTGATGCTTATTCCCGATTCCCATATGTGGTTTGCTGCTCCTCAACCACTTCAGAAGTTGCAATCCAGGCACTAGCAAAAATCTTTTCTGTGGAAGGTCTGCCAATCACCCTGGTCTCAGACAATGGACCGCAGTTTATTTCGCAGACCTTCCAGGATTTTTGTAGGCGCTTCGGTATTCGGCACGTTTGCTCTCCCCCCTTCCATCCACAATCGAATGGGGAAGCCGAGCGCATGGTGCGCACATTTAAGACGCAGATGAAAAAGTATGTGCACGAATTTCCTGCAGAGGAAGCCTTGACGTTTCTCTTGACGGCATACCGGACCACACCAATTGGCGAACGCATCCCCGCAGAGCTCCTCCATGGGCGTCAACCTAGGACTCTGCTGCACCTCCTCCGGCCTGGTCCTCGCCAGTCTTCACAAAACGGAGTACCTGGCTTTCCACTGGGTATGTCGGTCTGGGCCCGTGGGTTTGGTCGCAATCCACGTTGGATACCGGCGGTGGTCCTGCGCCGAAATGGCCGCTGGCTCTATACCTTGCAGGCGGGGGATCGGGTGGTACGTCGTCACCAAAATCAGCTACGTCCACGTTCGGGCACCCACCCTCCGACCTCTCGGACACCGGCTTCCCCATTGCCGGCACCTGTATTGGTTTCACAGGGGACGTTACCTCCTCTCCCCGCTGTGACTCTGCCGCACTGCGATGGTTCTCTGCCTTGGCAGCCTCCAGTAGCACCGGCATCGCCATCATTCAAGATGCCCCAGCGAGATCCAGCCCCCCTAGCAGGCCCGGTTTCTCAAGGGGCTAGTTCACCTGTGGTCGTCCCTTCCCCTTCGTCCCCGCCACTGGGTCTTGCCCCTCCCGAGGTGTAACAGGATCCGGAGTTCGACAGCTTGTCACCCGTTCTGTCCCGAGCTCCGGTTGTGGGACGACGGAGGCCTCTTTGTGTGGGTCACTTCCAGCCGTATTCGAAGGTTCCGGCTCGAGGGTTGGCAGATCCCCTCGACTCCGGCCATCTAATGGATGTGGAGGTCATCGCTCCTGCCCAACGCTCCACCTTCCGACGCAGTGGATCACAGTGGCTTCACCCCCCGAAGGAGGAGGAGTGTAGTAGCCACCAGAAAGATCGCGGGAGGCGCACATTGGCATGGCGCGTCACGGGCGGTAGTTGCCGCAAGTAGAGTCCCGTCCACCAGAGGTCACGCGAGAATTCGGACGCGACCTCTGCCGGCGTAACAACAAGAACAACAACAACAACTCCGGCAGCACGGGCCGTGCCCAGTGAGTTAACATCGGGCATGCCTAGGACACAGTCCCGGTCTACGCTAAGTGAAGTGCGACGTAACGTGAACAGTGTTACTACACTTGTAGTTAGGGATGGATGGTTTCAGGTCATTTACAAACAGCAAGAACAAGATTGGTCCCAGTATGGAACCCTGCAGCACCCCGTATTTAACACACTGTTTTTTCTGATTGATAGGAAGTTAAATTTTTTCCTTCTTTGTACAGGACTTCAACTATTTGGTGTCTGTTTTGTAGATATGACTTTGCCCACCCACAGGCTGGGCCTCTGACACCAGCATTTTCTACCTTTCTAAGCAATCGACCAGGGTTAATGATATCAAATGCTTTTGAAAGATCTAGGAATATTGTGGCTATGTGTTCTTTTTTATCTAATGCATTTAAAGCTTCATTTAAGAAATCGATAATAGCTGTCTCAGTGGATTTACATTTTCGGAAACCATGCTGTGTAGTTGAGAAAAGTTTATTTTTTTCAATGAAATCTACGTCTTTCACAAAAGATTTTTTCAACTATTTTAGAATAAACAGATAGTAGAGAGACTGGCCTATAATTTGTTATATCTGTTTTTTCGCCCTTTTTGTACAATGGTTTCACTTTAGCTATTTTTACCCTTTCTGGGGCAGCAGCCTTTTCAGTAGTTGCAGGGCAACAGTCTGGATGATTGACTGATCTGGACTTGTAACACTAACCAAAACAGCCTTGCTGTGCTGGTACTGTGAACGGCTGAAAGCAAGGGGAAACTACAGCTGTAATTTTTCCCAAGGGCATGCAAATTTACTGTATGGTTAAATGATGATGGCGTCCTTTTGGGTAAAAGATTCAGAGGTAAAATAGTCCCCCATTCTGATCTCCGGGCGGGAACTACTCAAGAGGACATCCTTATCAGGAGAAAGAAAACTGGTGTTCTGCGGATCGGAGCGTGGAATGTCAGATCCCTTAATCGGGCAGGTAGGTTAGAAAACTTAAAAAGGGAAATGGATAGGTTAAAGTTAGATATAGTGGGAATTAGTGAAGTTCGGTGGCAGGAGGAACAGGACTTTTGGTCAGGTGATTACAGGGTTATAAATACAAAATCAAATAGGGGTATGCAGGAGTAGGTTCAATAATGAATAAAAAAATAGGAGTGTGGGTAAGTTACTACAGACAGCATAGTGAACGCATTATTGTGGCCAAGATAGATACGAAACCCACGCCTACTGCAGTAGTACAAGTTTATATGCCAACTAGCTCTGCAGATGATGAAGAAATTGATGAAATGTATGATGAGATAAAAGAAATTATTCAGGTAGTGAAGGGAGACAAAAATTTAATAGTCATGGGTGACTGGAATTCGAGAGTAGGAAAAGGGAGAGAAGGAAACATAGTAGGTGAATATGGATTGGGGGGAAGAAATGAAAGAGTAAGTCACCTGGTAGAATTTTGCACAGAGCATAACTTAATCATAGCTAACACTTGGTTCAAGAATCATAAAAGATGGTTGTATACATGGAAGAAGCCTGGAGGTACTAGAAGGTATCAGATATATTATATAATGATAAGGCAGAAATTTAGGAACCAGGTTTTAAATTGTAAGACATTTCCAGTGACAGATGTGGACTCTCACCACAATCTATTGTGTTATGAACTGTAGATTAAAACTGAAGAAACTGCAAAAAAGCGGGAAATTGATGAGATGGGACCTGGATAAACTGAAAGAACCAGAGGTTGTAGAGAGCTTCAGGGAGAGCATTAGGGAACGATTGACAAGAATGGGGAAAAGAAATACAGTAGAAGAAGAATGGGCAGCTTTGAGAGACGAAATAGTGAAGGTAGCAGAGGATCAAGTAGGTAAAAAGACGAGGGCTAATAGAAATCCTTGGGTAACAGAAGAGATATTGAATTTAATTGATAAACGGAGAAAATATAAAAATGCAGTAAATGAAGCAGGCAAAAAGGAATACGAAACGTCTCAAAAATGAGATCGACAGGAAGTGCAAAATGGCTAAGCAGGCATGGCTAGAGGACAAATGTAAGGATGTAGAGGTTTATCTCACTAGGGGTAAGATAGATACTGCCTACAGGAAAATTAAATAGAACTTTGGAGAAAAGAGAACCACTTGCACGAATATCAAGAGCTCAGATGGAAACCATATTCTAAACAAAGAAGGGAAAGCAGAAAGATGGAAGGAGTATATAGAGTGCCTATACAAGGGTGATGTTCTTGAGGACAATATTATAGAAATGGAAGAGAATGTAGATGAAGATGAAATAGGAGATATGATACTACGTGAAGAGTTTGACAGAGCATTGAAAGACCTAAGTCGAAACAAGGCACCAGGAGTAGACAACGTTCCATTAGAACTACTGACAGCCTTGGGAGAGCCAGGCCTAACAAAATTCATCGATCTGGTGAGCAAGATGTATGAGACAGGCTAAATACCCTCAGACTTCAAGAAGAATATAATAATTCCAATCCCATAGGAAGCAGGTGTTGACAGATGTGAAAATTACCAAACTATCAGCTTAATAAGCCACTGCTGCAAAACACTAACACGAATTCTGTACAGACGAATGGAAAAACTGGTCGAAGCCGATCTCGGGGAAGATCAGTTTGGATTCTGTAGAAATGTTGGGACACGTGAGGCAATACTGACCCTATGACTTATCTTAGAAAATAGATTAAGGAAAGGCAAACCTACGTTTCTAGCATTTGTAGCCTTAGAGAAAGCTTCTGACAATGCTGACTGTAACACTCTCTCAAATGCTGAAGGTGGCAGGGGTAAAATACAGGGAGCGAAAGGCTATTTACAATTTGTACAGAAACCAGATGGCAGTTATAAGACTTGAGGGGGATGAAAGGGAAGCAGTGGTTGGGAAGGGAGTGAGACAGGGTTGTAAACTCTCCCTGATGTTATTCAATCTGTATATTGAGCAAGCAGTAAAGGAAACAAAACAAAAATTCGGTGTAGGTATTAAAATCCATGGAGAAGAAATAAAAACTTTGAGGTTCTCCGATGACATTGCAATTCTGTCAGAGAAAGCAAAGAACTTGGAAGAGCAGTTGAATGGAATGGACAGTGTCTTGAAAGGAGGGTATAAGATGAACATCAACAAAAGCAAAACGATGATAATGGAATGTAGTCGAATTAAGTCTGGTGATGCTGAGGGAATTAGATTAGGAAATGAGACACTTAAAGTAGTAAAGGAGTTTTGCTATTTGGGGAGCAAAATAACCGATGATGGTTGAAGTAGAGAGGATATAAAATGTAGACTGGCAATGGCAAGGAAAGCATTTCTGAAGAAGAGAAATTTGTTAACATTGAGTATGGATTTAGGTGTCAGGAAGTCGTTTCTGAAAGTATTTGTATGGAGTGTAGCCATGTATGGAAGTAAAAAATGGACGATAAATAGTTTGGACAAGAAGAGAATAGAAGCTTTCAATGTGTGCTGCTACAGAATTTGCTAGGGTAATTCGGAATGAAACCAGGAAGTAAGTTCATCACCACATAGCTGCCAAATGTATTCTACAATGTTACTAATTCTCCATTAGACAACAAAAGAAAAAAAAAAGTGACAGGCAAATAGAGCTGCTCAGTCAACGGTGAGTCTAAAGCTGGCTGGCGTTGAGACAGCTCACCTATCAAAGTCACTGTGTAGCTAGCTGCAACTAGCCCAATGAGTTCACATTTCTATAACTATGTTTTAGGTCCAAAGTATTGTTACAAACAATACACAAATGAAACTTCCTGGCAGATTAAAACTGTGTGCCGGACCGAGACTCGAACTTGGGACCTTTGCTTTTCACGGGCAAGTGTTCTACCAACTGAGCTACCCAAGCACGACTCACACCCTGTCACTGTTTTAATCATCCAGGAAGTTTCATATCAGCGCACACTCTGCTGCAGAGTGAAAATCTCATTCTGGAAACATCCCCTAGGCTGTGGCTAAGCCATGTCTCTGCAATATTCTTTCTTTCAGGAGTGTTAGTCCTGCATGGTTCACAGGAGAGTTTCTGTAAAGTTTGGAAGGTAGGAGATGAGGTTACTGGCAGAAGTAAAGCTGTGAGGACAGGGTGTGAGTCACGTTTGGGTAGCTCAGTTGGTAGAGCACCTGCCCGCGAAAGGCAAAGGTCCCGAGTTCGAGTCTCAGTCCGGCACACAGTTTTAATCTGCCAGGAAGTTTCATATCAGCGCACACTCCACTGCAGAGTGAAAATCTCATTCTGAATACACAAATGCACCAACTGCAACTCTAACATCATAAATAAAGAGCCTGTCTGAAATATTGCATAATATACAATAAGTTGAAATTCTGTAGCACACACAGTTCCACAATATAGCAAATCACTGTACATCTGCATTTTCAGAAAAATAAGGTGCATCCAATGAAACAATTATATTTTCAATGCCTCAAAAGATCACATAACTAATGAGGAGGTATTGAATAGAATTGGGGAGAAGAGGAATTTGTGGCACAACTTGACAAGAAGAAGGGACCGGTTGGTAGGACATGTTCTGAGGCATCAAGGGATCACAAATTTAGCATTGGAGGGCAGTGTGGAGGGTAAAAATCGTAGAGGGAGACCAAGAGATGAATACACTAAGTACATTCAGAAGGATGTAGGCTGCAGTAGGTACTGGGAGATGAAGAAGCTTGCACAGGATAGAGTAGCATGGAGAGCTGCATCAAACCAGTCTCAGGACTGAAGACCACAACAACAACATGGAGTATGACATGGGATGTGTCAACTGGGAAGCTGGGCATCATTTCTGTTTTCTCAAACGAAATTTGCAACCCAACTTTTGCCGCTACTCATTCTAGTTGTTCTATCTGAACCTTTGCTTCATCAATATTGTTTGCCAACAGCGCCAAATCATCTGCAAATGCAAGGCAGTTAAATTGAATCTTTCTTCCAATCTTAACAGATGGTGGGCATACCTTGTTGCATTCACATATGATTTTCTCCAGCACACAATTGAACAATAATGGAGACAATCCATCGCCTTGTCGAAGGCCAGTATGAATCTAAAAGGTTCAAAGAATTCATTTCTGAACCTTACTCTAGCTTTAGTATTTCGAAGGATGACTGCAACGAGGCTGACAAGTTTCTGATGTAAACCAAATTCTTTACGAATTGACAGTAGAGATTCACAATGGATCCTATCGTAGCCTTGTTTAAAATTGACAAACGTGATAACTAGTTTCTTGTCCCTACCCTTTGATGTTTCATTATCCATTTCAGACTAATAATTTGATCAGGACAGCTTCATCCCAGACGAAAGCCTCCTTGATATTCGCCTAGTTCACCATCAAGCTGTTCATGAATTCCAAAATACAGAACCTTGGAAAAAATGTTATAAGTAATATTCAGCAGGGATATACCCCTATAATTATTCGGTTCCAATCTATCTCCTTTTTTGTGTAGTGGATGGATTATTGCAACATTCCATTCCTCTGGTAGCTTCTCAGTATTCCAAATGTCAGTAAGATGTTTGTGTAAGTTCAGAATAATTTGTACATTTGCATATTTTCAAAGTTCTGCCACTAGTTTGTTCTCACCTGCTGCTTTGTAATTCCGAAGTGAGTTAATCACTGCTTCTACTTCATCTGGATGTGGTGATATAACTTTTTCTAAAAGCGTTTTGTTTCTTGGATAGGGGTCAAAGTCCAAATGATGTTCAGGTTCCACACTATTTAGTAACTGTTTGAAATATTTAGCCAATATCATTGAATTGTCATAATTGTTATGTGCTACCTTTTCATTTATATCCTTCATCATAAGAATAGGTGGAGTGTATTTCGGCTGGTACTGTTTGAATGTCTGATAGTAATCTCTTGTCTTGTGGCGATTGAAGGCATCCTCGATAGATTTTAGCGAGTCCTTATGAAATTGCCTTTTCACCCTTCTAATTTCTTTGGCAATTGATTGTGTAGCATTTATTAATTCCTCCCTGGAGCTTTCAGTTCTCTTTTGTTGGACATTTAACCAGGCCTTACGTCTACGTTGAATTGCTACATCACATTCCTAATTCCACCAATCATGTTTCTTGCGTTTTTGTACAGGAGTTACTTCTTCAGCCAAGGCTTTTTATCAATTGACAGTGGCTTCTAGATTGTCACTTAAAGGTATTCTTGATCTCTCGTAATATATCTGATTATTAATAATATAACTAGGGTCATATGTTCTCTTTGTATCTAACTTGTGAGGTTTGTTTTTTCTTTTAGGCGTCAGTTTGATTTTAATTTTTGAAATGTAGTGGTCTGAATCAACATTGACGCCATGCAGCACTTTAACGTAATAGATTTCCTTATGGAATTTCTGATCCACGGCCACATGATCTATCTGGAACTCTCCTAGCTTGATGTTAGGACATTTCCATGTCATTAACTTATGTGGTCTTCTCTTAAACCTGGTTGTCTTCAAAACCAATCCATTTGTAGTACGAAATTCTATTAACCGTTACCCATTCTTGTTTGTAAGTTTATGCGCTGGCCATCGCCACACCACACCTCGAAATTTCTTCTCTCATCCTATCTTTGCAGTAGTCTCCAAGCAGAATTTTAATGTTAGTTTCCGGTATGGTCGTTACTAGTTGATCAAGTTCACCCCAGAATTTTTCTGTTCCATCCTTGTCAGTTCTATTTTTAACATTAGTTGGAGCATGAATATTTATCAGTGTATATCTTTTCTTTTCCACCTTAATTGTTAACAATGCCATTCTTGAGGAATTGGATGAAAAATCCTCAATGGAATCCAATATCCTATTGTGTACCAACAAACCCATACCAAATTGTGGAAGATTTTCTATTACCCTTTCTTCTGGTGGTCCCTTATAAAGTCGATATCCTCCTGATTTGATCATGTCCTGGTCAGTAATATGTAACTCTTGAAGGGCTGTGATAACTATGTTCTGTTGATCTAAGACACCTGTTAAATGTTTCAATTTACCAACTTTCCTTAAAGAATTAATATTCACTGTTGAAAAATATGAAAAACTTCCTGGTTTGTTAAATTTTAGCACCTTCTTATGTGGAATATGTTGCATGTTTGTTTGTTCATTCAGTGCATCACTAGGCACTCCGACTCGCCTTTGTCCTCAATGTGACACCCCACCATATCCGAATGGTGTCCTCACCTGGATAATCTTGTTGTGACTGTCCAAGCTGGTGGATTCTTTCAATAGAAGACTCCTCATATTTGTTTGATTATCTGATCAATGATCAAGTGTCCGACCAAGGTGTATAATAATGTATATAATATTTTAATTCCATGTAGAACTTTAACATGCATAGGATAAGCTGACATATCCATTCCAAAAATAAAAGAAAGAGAAGCCAACAATATAGGACATCAACCCTTATCGGCAAATTTATGTAAAAAAAAAAAAAAAAAAAACACTGTACAGCTCCACAACATATCAACGTACAGCGTGGGGACAATTGTATAAGTACATGATGGAAGGCCCCCACTGAGTAACCAGAGGGTTGGCAAAGACGTTAATTATGAATGTGCAGTAAGGCGCAGACAAACGATAACATTTTCTCATTCAATTTGTTGTACAGTTGTTGTTTTTAGACAGACACAGTCTAACTCACTCATATGTAGAAGGACAATGAGGATGTGCGATTTTAGAGATGAAGTATTGCATTCTTGATGTAACAATACAAGAAAAGGAAAGTTGCTACTCACCATGTAGCTGAGACACACACACACACACACACACACACACACACACACAAGCGCAACTAGCACACACATCTGCAGTCTCAGAGAGCTGAAACTACACTGCGAGCAGCAGCATCACGACTGGGTGGGGGTAAGGAGGACGCTGGGGCAGGGAGGAGGAGGGATAGTATGGTGGGAGTGGCGGACAATATGAAGTGTTGCAGTTTAGACTGAGGGTAGGAGAGAAGGTGCGGAGGGGGGAGGGGATAAGTAGTGAAAAGGAGAGAAATAAAACTAAAAATAAAAGAAATTAAAAGACTGGGAACCGCGTGACCACTACGGTCGCAGGTTCGAATCCTGCCTCGGGCATGGATGTGTGTGATATCCTTAGGTTAGTTAGGTTTAAGTATTTCTAAGTTCTAGGGGACTGATGACCTCAGATGTTAAGTCCCATAGTGCTCAGAGCCATTTGAACCAGTTTTTAATAGGTTGAAGGTGTTGGTCTACGAGAGCAGAGATTCTCTCAGTGGGGGCACAGTAACCGGCCACAATGGGGCGTCCTGGGTGGTTGGGTTTATGGACTTTAGGAAGCATGTAGAAGGTGGGAGTGTGGGGAGTGGTAGGGGTAGGTAGAGAGATGGACTCTGAGGAGAGGTTCTGGGCTGTTTATAATCGAACTGCTTCATAATATCATAAAATTGGAATTCAGCAAGCCTCTTTGTAGCTTCTTCTTCTTCTTTCTTGAAGTCCCAACTTGTCTACATCTAGTTTCTGATACTGATTCTCATGCATGCAACTGCTGCAAAATCTTATTCTTGGAGCCCCCATGCAAACTACATATCATGCAATAGGTATGGGACCTGTATCATTTAATACTGTAGACCATAAGAAATAAAAAATTGTAATTCTAAAGGTATTACATTCATATCCTGGATGAGAAAATCCTAATTGTAGTGTTACCTAATGTGGCTTCCCCTGCCAGCATTACATAGAAGCACATCAGTTGTAACTTTACTCCATGGCACTCACACCTACAGTAACTGTGATATGCAACTGTTTAAAAATGAATATCTTCATAATGTCATTGGGTCGAGCCACACACATCAGCTGTCACGACCAACAGTTAACTTGGTGCATATAACAACCTGTAGCTATGATCCTGCAGTTTTATAGTCTACGCATTGGCTAGAACTGCAAATTAATAAAACATACAAAATATTAAATGAAAGGTAAATGAATAATTTAATAATAAGGCTCATATTTTAATGTCTGTAATTGACATTGATGACAGGGAACTATACTGAATAATATTTATTCAAGAAAGCAAAACTCAAATAAATGGAAGGTTATCCTATAATAATCTAGAAAAAGTTACCTTTATGAAATACAGTAAAGTTGCATTGAAAACGTTATGAGAATGACAACAAAACCCCAAGTTAAACGGTCATCATAAAAATGTGAAAAACTATGTCCATTTTGTGACTACAATACAGAAAATATTTGCCAGCTCAAAATAGTTCAGAGCTCAGAGTTCCTTATGATGATTTACAAATAAACACATGTGAGTAATAAGTAGGTACTCATACTCTGTCTAATCTCAATTCCGTAATGCAAGCTGAAAAAGTTAAAATTCTGCACTGGAGAACATTCAGCCCTTGTGACAGTTGAAGTCCCATCGAAAGTTAAAGGACTGTAGAAGCTGTTCCCTACCAGAATATCACTCACACGACCGAATAACACATGTTACCACAGGAAGGTCTGCCTTCTTCCAGAACTGACATAAAGTGTCTTGTTCCCCTGAGTGTAACACTCATAAAGTGCCTGTCTCCAATTAACTCCAGCAGTGTTCCATCATTGAGTGATTCTCATTGGCTGATGGCCATCCCCACCAAAATACATCATTCTGTAATGGGATAGTTGTTACAATCATTACAGCTAAAATTATTCTTCTTATAGAATAATTTGAAATTATGAAATTTTTAGCATACTTAAAATTCATATTATTAATTGCACAAGCTAACAAAAATTATTAAATTTATTTCTGGACTCATTTATAAAATAATGTTATAACTTGGTGATGATTCCTCTTTTGTCAAGAAAGTGTGTAAACTCTTTCACTCACTTTGGAAACTCTTTCACTTTGTAAACTTTTTGTAATTTTGTGAGTACCACAGAATGTTAGTAGTAGTGGGCAGGCCTCTGATGGATACAGATGTACTTTTTTATGATCAACACTAACAATGTAATGTGGAATATTAAGTGTAAAGTGTACAGATGGTGTGATATCTAAATGTGACAAAGAATAAAATTCAAAAATAATACAGGCAAATCTTCATTAGCTATTTAGTCATCAGGAACCCACAATGTTATAAAACAATATTTCAGCCACACAAATGTACCCATAGACACAATAACCAGCCAACAACATAAAAACAAAATGAAGATAAGTAAAAAGTTTTTCTTTTGTATATCTTATGCCTCTCAAAACTTTTCAAAAATGAAGATACTAAGAAAAATTTAATAGTGCTGTGTGGGCGAGTAAGCTTACAATTCTTATGTACTGTGTGGGTTTTCTGGCTGTAGCAACTGACTGCACACAGAAAACTCCAACCAATTGTGATAAGGCACATTTATTAAGTTCATGTAATTACACAAAACACAAGAAAAACACTACAGAAATTCACAACACGCACATTGCAACCAAAGTCCGCAAGACCGAACCAAAGAACTCCGAGACTCTAAAGACTGTTTACGCTGCCCTTCGCAGGTGGCAGTTACTTGCGGTCGATGGTCAACACAGAGCCCCCCTCCACCGGGAGTGCAGAGCAATGGGGGAAGGACGTGGGCGTCTTCCTGTGTAGTGGTGTTGTGGGATGCTTGCTGGGTGGTAGAGGTGTGTGCGAAGAGTCCATGCTGTCTGTGCAGGGTGGACTAGTGCTGGTATAGTCCACCATCCAGTAGGGAGGATGGACTGGTCGACGTGCACGCGTGAACTGGACTGACAAGGAAAATGTTGGTGTTGCAGTACAGGTGGAGAGGGGGATGCGAATTTTGAGCATCCCGTTGGTGCTAAATGTTGCAGCTCTGCCAGCTGTATCCACCCCATTTGGGATGGGGACTGTGCACAGGATGGTGATATGTGACGTGGGAGTGGACTCGCGCGAAGTGTCCCCTATGTGGAGGATGAAGATGGATCCCTCGTGGAGCTGCAAGGAAAGCTTGTCGTGTGGGCACTCAGAGGCGTTGATCGAGATGCAAAGTTCGTTGACAGTGGACATAGGGGGCACTAGGGGAGCTGGTGGGTAAAAATAACATAGTTCAGGAGCAACACTGGAACACTCTGTGGTGGCATTGGCCGCCAACACTTGCGACGGGGTAATGACACACGCTACATCTGGTTGGGCCTGAGGTTGTGGGTTGTCACAAGCAGTGCTTGAGTGAAACAAGTGTCGAGTATTGTCACACACAACAACTGAGCTGCCCACAGGTGTAGGCTCAGTGCACATATGATCATGGTGGGGTGCACGGGAGTGGGCGGTCTGTGTGAGTTTGGAGTTGTCACCTGACGGAGGAACACTCGACTCAAGAGGGTGTGATACAGATTCCTTGATCGTCCAGGCTGGTTTTGTGCACTGAAGGGAAACTGTCTGCTGATGGCCACTGACGAGAATGTCCATAGTATTGTCTGTGTGAGCCACTACTCGATGTGGGCAGAGTAACGTGACTGTAATGCTGGTTTGACTGTGTCATCCCGTAACATAATGAACTTACCAGAGTCCAGTGCTGAATGCAGAAATACCCGACAACAGGTGTCTGGTTGTGGAGGGGGCATATGGATCGCAGCTATGTGTGTCTGTACATGCTCAACTAGGGCGGGGAGGTTGGACAGGTTGATGATTGCTTCGTCGTTGACGAACTCTGTGGGGAGAACTAGGATCTCCCCATACAGAACCTCCACAAGTGAAGCCTGGAGGTCTGCCTTGTAAGCCATGCATATTCCTAACATAACCCAGGGAAGGGCGTCAGACCACTCAAAACCGTGGCACATGAGGGCCACTCTCAGAGTCGTGTGCCACCACTGGACCAGTCCTTTGCCCTGTGTGTGATAAGGTGTAGTGCAGAATCTGTCCACCCCACAGAGTACACAGAGTTTCTTAAACAGCAGGGATTCAAACTGTCTTCCCTGGTCAGTGGTGATGGTTGTAGGGCAACTGAATCACGCTATCCAGGATGATACGAATGCGCGTGCTACGGAATCCGCTGGGATGTCCTGCAGGGGTATTGCCACCACCCAACGTGGTAATGAGATCAATTACAGACAGGATATACTTGAAACCATCAGACATGGGTAACAGTCCTATGAGGTCCAGATGTACATGCCGGAAGGGGCATTTCGGGATGTCGAATTTACCTAGATGGGGTTATGTGGGTCTGCCAACTTTGCTGCGCTGGCACTGTAAACAAGCACGAGCCCAAGTATGATAATCCCTCTTTACACCTGGCCAAACAAAGCATTCTGTAACAAGGCACATAGTAGCCTTAGCACCAGGATGTGAAAGGTTATGTAATGTAGTGAATACTTGGTGACGCAGCACTGGGGGAACAATAGGCCGGGTGGTGACCATGGATGTATTGCACCACAGTGGCCTGACCGAGCACAGTAATTGCGGTAAACTATCTGGAGGGAAGTATCTGGGTCCAGTCGGATGTTGTGCAATTCAGTATCATTGTCCTGTAAGCGGGCCAATTCATCAAAATTAATGGGGGACGAAATTGCAGTGATACGTGATAGATAGTCTGCCACCACATTTCTGAACCACAGATGTAACGGATGTCTGTTGAGTATTGGCAGATTAAGTCCATCTGCTGAAACCTACATGGGGGAAGGTCAACAGCAGGGTTACAGATAGGCTCCACGAGGGAGCGTTGGTCTGTGAAAATTGTTATTGAGGGGGCGATGGTCTGTGAAAATTGTTATGTTCCTTCCTTTGACGTCTGTGCAGAAATATTTTACAGCTTCATAAACCGCAAGCAATTCTCTGTCAAATGCTGACCGTTTACATTGAGCCGTAGATAGTTTTCTTAAAAAAAAAAAAAAACTGGAGTGGTTGTGTTGTGTCACCGATGTGCTGTTGGAGGACTGCACTGATTGAAAAATCACTTGCATCTGCTGTAATAGAGATGCAGGCATCTGGAAAAGCATGGGTGAGAGTGACACCACATGCTAATGCTGACTTAAGGTCTTCAAAAGCTCTCACCATGTTGTCAGACCACTGTACTCGGCAATTGCCCGAGGTTTTTTTCCTAGCCAATGGGTCAGTCAAAGGGGCTTCAACTGCTGCCGCCATCAGCAGGTTACGACGGTAGAAATTGATAGTTCCGAAAAACTGGTGTAATTCACAAAATAACACTGGGAGAGGTAGATCGCGAATGCAGTCAACCTGCTCCTGAGGGGGGCGTATACCTTCCGAGGAGACTGTGTACCCCAGAAAAGTGACAGTGGTGCAGCAGAGTTGTGACTTGTCGTTATTGCTCTCATGTCCATTACGTGTCAGTAAGACCTGAATCATGGCCAGGTGGAGTTCGTGTTCGCTGTCAGAGTATGTCATCAAGGTATGTGTAACAATATGTGCAGTTAAACATAAGTGGGTGTATAAAACGTTGCCACGTTTGGGCTGCTCTGAGACCATAAGCATGTAACAAAATTCGTAGAGGCCGAAAGGTGTGATCAACACTGTCTTTGGTATGTCACTCTGTTCCATAGGTATCTGTAAATATGCCTTGCAGCAGTCCAAGACACTGAAGATGTGTGCTCCGCTAAGTACTTGTGTGAAGTCTTGTATATGAGGTATCAGATAATTGTCTAACACGGTCCACGTGTTGAAATGGTGATACTCTCCACAGAGGCGCACTGCGTCAACCTTTTTGGGAACTAAATGTATGGGCAAAGACCAGTTACTGTCTGACGGATGAACAATACCTGCCCGCACAAGTTCCTCGACTGCGGCCTTAGAGAGGCATAGTTTATGAGGCAACAGTCGGCACACTTTATGATGCACTGGTGACCCATCTGTCATGACAATTTTGTGTGCTTGCCATTCGTGGTAGCATTCAGTTGGGCTGGCGAACTTGCTTGGGGGCCGACGTGCACAGGAGTTGGTAGCATGCAAGAGTCACCAACCTGATGTGCCGGGGAAGCTGTCCGCATTGGTGGCGACAATGTTCCACGATGTGCGTCACCAGTGTTGGGCAGCGGCAGCATCAAAGTCCCGTGCAGTGCATCGCTGGTGTCAGAGGGTGGCGGTGTTGACAGGAGTTGTACAAGGCATCATGCCTCGGCGAGGGCTTGCTTAGCCGAAGATATGGTGCGGTTCAATTCGGCGTTGCAAGCACAGAGATCATCAACTGCAGTGCGCTCGGACCGAAGCCAGGCGATGGAAGTTATGATGCTGTCCGCCAGTGAAGAGCATTCGATGAGAGCCATGTCAAAATCATTGGGGAGCTAAGGGGGAAGGGGGGGGGGGCGAAGATGTGACTGATCACACGATATGAGTGGACGAGGCGTGGTGCAATAATGCGGCCGACTGGAGGTCTGGAGACAGTCTGAAATGAAAAATGAAGTCAACGCCTAATACTGGGTCTTCTACGTCAGCCACGTAGGACCAAGTGAACTGTTTGCCAGGTATGAGTTCAATAGGTAACTCGGCCAAACCGTCGACACGAAGTGGCGTTTATTTGCTGCTTGAAGGAACAGTTTGGCTGGTGTTGTGTCCTTTATGGTAAATGTGGGAGGTACGACACTAACATCTGCTCTGGTATCAACGAGAAAATACCGGCGGGATCTTGAATCCGAGGCATA
Source organism: Schistocerca nitens (assembly GCF_023898315.1). Taxonomy (NCBI): domain Eukaryota; kingdom Metazoa; phylum Arthropoda; class Insecta; order Orthoptera; family Acrididae; genus Schistocerca; species Schistocerca nitens. Next base: position 36,779,799 of record NC_064615.1, read on the forward strand.
CAGACGTCCTCGTGAGGTGGGGGATCTGACAGAATGCAACGTCTGTGGGCGCCCTTGCATCCATCCACGAGCTGTGGCGCCTACTGCAACCTGCGTGGGGTGTTTGGTAATGCACAGGGTCGGCGGCAATTGCAAGAGGCATCCCTGACACCAGCATATGCGTGAGTTGGCTGTACTCATCCTGCCAGCTGAAGCGTCAGGTGGGGGGGAAAGTGGGGCGCGCAGGCACTAGCCCAGTTGGGATGGGGAGAGGCTGCTGCCGGGCCTCTCGCGGTTCCCCATCTTGGCTGCTAGATGGCTGCTGTTCCGTGTGCTGTCCATGATATGCATGTGCCCGGCCTCTACTGCTTGATGGTGGAAGTACACTCACAGGATTACAAACCTCGGCGGTATTAGGCACTGTGCTGCACTGAGGGAGGTGGCGGTGCCGAATAATGGCGTATGCCTGGTCTGCCAGCTATAGTTTATCCTCGAGTGATGTTGCAGTATGTGGGAGCACATGTAATTGTAGTTATTGCTGCAGTTTCACCAACCACAATGGCCAGAGCACTAAGTTCGGCAAGATCTCGATACTGACCTGTGTACGCAAGCGTCGCCACAGCTGTGAGGGGGTCTGTCACCTAAAGGCTCGTCATACATAATGCTGTGAATCGTGTCTGCTGGCCGACAAGAAAGGTGTTTGGTGAGCAGTGCACGTGCAGAGACGTATTTGTCGCTCTTGGGTGGGTTCAACATCAAGTCACTGATGAGATCAGGGTGGTCATGCAGGTGGTTCACTAAACACACAAAGCAAGTGCTGTCATCTGCAGTACCATGTATGTGCAACATGTTGTCCACCAAGGTAAACCACATCACTGGGTTGTCCGGCTGTAATGGTGGCAGCTTTGGAAAACAACCAGGGACTGGTGCTTGCAGGGGTGTAGGAAAAGCACGAATTGTATGGGGATTCTGCACGGTGTTCACTGATGCAAACTGTGCCTCAGTGATGGACGACGTGTTGCGTTGGACATCCATTGGCTGCGCAGGTGAGATGTGATAGCCAGTCCTTGTAGGCAGGAAATCTGTACAGCCACACTACGAGCACGGTGTGGCAGGTGTGGAAGGATCAACGGCCGATGCAGATGAAATCTTGAGTAGAGGTGCGAAATTGTGATTGAGTGCCGAGGGATAGGGCGGAACCATGGCAGGTGCATTGCCTGAAGGGTGCGTGGGGTGGCAGGATGGGCAGGCATATACATTGCCCGACACGTTTGACGCGAGTATCCCTTCGACCGGCATGGAGGGGGACACTTTAAACGGTGGACCGCTCTGAGGAGGGGGCGGCCATGCATGTGGGCCCCAAAACTGGACAGCTGCATGGTCCATGTTGTACAGTAGAAATGTCGGTGAGGGATCTCCAGGATCTTGTGCTGGAGGAGCATTCTGTCAAGCATAGAATGCCTTGTAGAAGGTGTCCGTGCCGATGTGTACAGTGTGCCAGTGGAGGTTAGGATCGTCTGGCAGGTCGGAGCAAACACCGGAGATACGAACATTCCCAGTGTATTAGTAGCACATGGGGTAAAGCATTGTGCTTCACAGTCAAATGTCCATTCTGCAGTCACAGCATCCTGCACTGCCAGAAAAACTGGAGGTTGCGACATTGTCTATTGGTGCGAAACTGGTGGTACACATCGAGCGAATGCAATTTATTTTTACAACTTAGGGTCACCAATGTGGGTTTCCTGGCTGTAGTGACTGACTGTGCACAGAAAACTCCAACCAATTATAATCAGGCACTTTTATTAAGTTCATGTAATTGCACAAAACACAAGAAAAACACTACAGAACTTCACAACACGCACATTGCAACCAAAGCCCACAAGAACGATCCAAAGAACTCCGAGACCCCAAAGATTGTTTACTCCGCCCTTTGTTGGCGGCAGTTACTCGAAGTCGATAGTCACCACATGCTGCAGATATGATTTTAAATTAACTAGACCCTCATCACTCTACATTAATATATTACAACAATTTTTAAATAAAGAAATGTTACAAAAATTAGGTCACACTAAGACCATTCACAATAAATATAAATAAAGGTTTGTTCATAAATAAATTAGCCAGTATTCTTCCACCAGTGTGCTCACTTTAATGACAACAATATGTTGTTAAATACCCTTTATACGAGTATTTATGTCTGCTTGATAGGATAGAAGTGTCTTGTGGTACATCTTTTCAGTGGTGATATAACACATGTGACTGACCACTTCTGAATAATTAATTATTAACATATATAAATAAAGTTACTGGCAAAATAGTAAAATATTCATTGAATAATTACATGAAGGTGACAATATATCTGGTATTTATGCTACATTCAATCGCTATGTTACTGTCTAAAATACAAAGTTCTGACAGACATTTGCATTATGAAAAAGATTACAAATATATAATAAATCCCTAAATAAAATAGATACAGATACATAGTGTTCTGGAATGATAGGTAGAGTGCAATGCCATCATCTGAGATATCATTTGTTGAAACTGCATGAAATGTTTGAAAGTCATTAATCCAAAGATTCACTGTGAAAATACTTAGTCACTGTAGTTGTTGTTGTGGTCTTCAGTCCTGAGACTGGTTTGATGCAGCTCTCCATGCTACTCTATCCTGTGCAAGCTTCTTCATCTCCCAGTACCAACTGCAGCCTACATCCTTCTGAATCTGCTTAGTGTATTCATCTCTCGGTCTCCCTCTACGATTTTTACCCTCCACGCTGCCCTCCAGTACCAAATTGGTGATCCCTTGATGCCTCAGAACATGTCCTACCAACCGATCCCATCTTCTAGTCAAGTTGTGCCACAAATTCCTCTTCTCCCCAATTCTATTCAATACCTCCTCATTAGTTATGTGATCTTTTGAGGCATTGAAAATATAATTGTTTCATTGGATGCACCTTATTTTTCTGAAAATGCAGATGTACAGTGATTTGCTATATTGTGGAACTGTGTGTGCTACAGAATTTCAACCTATTGTATATTATGCAATATTTCAGACAGGCTCTTTATTTATGATGTTAGAGTTGCAGTTGGTGCATTTGTGTATTCAGAATGAGATTTTCACTCTGCAGTGGAGTGTGCGCTGATATAAAACTTCCTGGCAGATTAAAACTGTGTGCCAGACTGAGACTCGAACTCGGGACCTTTGCCTTTCGCGGGCAGGTGCTCTACCAACTGAGCTACCCAAACGTGACTCACACCCTGTCCTCACAGCTTTACTTCTGCCAGTAACCTCGTCTCCTACCTTCCAAACTTTACAGAAACTCTCCTGTGAGCCATGCAGGACTAGCACTCCTGAAAGAAAGAATATTGCAGAGACATGGCTTAGCCACAGCCTAGGGGATGTTTCCAGAATGAGATTTTCACTCTGCAGCGGAGTGTGCACTGATATGAAAGTTCCTGGATGATTAAAACAGTGACAGGGTGTGAGTCGTGCTTGGGTAGCTCAGTTGGTAGAGCACTTGCCCGTGAAAAGCAAAGGTCCCAAGTTCGAGTCTCGGTCCGGCACACAGTTTTAATCTGCCAGGAAGTTTCATTTGTGTATTGTTTGTAACAATACTTTGGACCTAAAACATAGTTATAGAAATGTGAACTCATTGGGCTAGTTGCAGCTAGCTACACAGTGACTTTGGTAGGTGAGCTGTCTCAACGCCAGCCAGCTTTAGACTCACCGTTGACTGAGCAGCTCTATTTGCCTGTCACTTTTTTTTTCTTTTGTTGTCTAATGGAGAATTAGTAACATTGTAGAATACATTTGGCAGCTATGTGGTGATTAACTTACTTCCTGGTTTCATTCCGAATTACCCTAGCAAATTCACTCTATATTTCCTTGTCATTTAGATGAAATATTCTGAATTACTCCAACTTAAGGTATGATATAGAGGTAGCAGATTATTGTCAGTTAGCTACTTAGTTCCATGTTCCATGGATCATTTTGCACAATAGATAGTGATGATGTGGAACAAGTAATTTTACATTGACAATGCAAAATTAATTTGTGCATGTAGTAACATTCTAAAGATTTCTAAACTTTTTTTAAAAAAAAGTGTACACAGATGTGAGTTAGAAATTCTACCCATCACCTTTTACGCATCACAATAGTAGAAATTCTTCTACAGAATAGAAGGAGTTGTCAGAGAGAAACTTTGTCCATTTTCTATCAAATCTGCTTTGCTGTCTTCTGTCAGACAATTTATGTCACTTGGTAGGTGACCAAAAATTTTTGTTGCAAATAGTGCACCCTTAATTGTGCTAAAGACAACTTTTATCTGGAGTAAGGAGCATCATTTTTACCTCTGGTATTGTAATTATGTACCCCATTGTTTCTTTTGAACTGTGGTTGATTATCTACAACTTCATGAGGGAATAAATTACTGTGAAGCAGTAGTCAGAATGCCCACCTCCTTAACCAGATGTCTTCAAGAGGACCATGGGTGAGCACAACATATTATTCTTACAGCAAAGTTTTGTGCAATGAAGAATTTCTTTCTTAAAGGAGATTTAACCCAGAACATTATTCCATAATACATTATTGAATGAAAATATGCAAATTATGTCAACTTACTGATTTGTCTCTCCACAAGATTTGCAATGATTCTAAGTACAAACACAGCTAAACTAAGTTATTTTAAGAGTTCCAAAATGTGTTTTTTCCACTTTAAATTCTCATCAATATAGACCCCTAAGAATTTTGGAGTTTCCACCCTGTTTATTATTTCCTTACCAACTGTTACAATTATCAGTGGTGTAGAACCACAGATATGCAGAAATAAATATGTTGTGACTTAAATTGAGGGTGAGACCATTCACAGAAAACCAAACATTGATATTTTTAAGAACTTTGTTTACCATTTCTTCTGTTTCTGTACAAATGCTTCAAGGATTGATTACAGTGCTAGTGTCATCTGCAAGACGAACTAATTTAGCATGTTGTATACTAGACAGAAGATCATTTACATTTATGAGGAACAGTAGTGGACCTAAGATTGAACCTTGGGGTACCCCATACATGATTTCTCTTGACTCATAATCCTGTCCCTGAACTATATTGCTTGAATTACTAAGTACGACTTTCTGCATTCTTTTGGTTAGATATGACACTGGGTATACCATCAGTCCCATAAAACATCAATTTATATGGGAGAATACTGTGAGTCACACAGTCAGGTGCCTTTGAGAGATCACAGAAAATACCAACCAGTGCTATCTTATTATTTAATGCTTGTAAAATCTGGTGAGTGAATGTGTAAACGGCATTCTCAGTAGAGCAACCCTTCTAAAACTCAAACTGTTATTTGCTACGGTGAGATATTATTCTAGAACACACCCACCCCCACCTTCTCAAAAATTTTGGAGAATGATGTCAGCAGTGAAACAGGTTGGTACTTCCAGAATGATATTTTCACTCTGCAGCGGAGTGTGCGCTGATGTGAAACTTCCTGGCAGATTAAAACTGTGTGCCCGACCGAGACTCGAACTCGGGACCTTTGCCTCTCGCGGGCAAGTGCTCTACCATCTGAGCTACCGAAGCACGACTCACGCCCGGTCCTCACAGCTTTACTTCTGCCAGTATCTCGTCTCCTACCTTCCAAACTTTACAGAAGCTCTCCTGCGAACCTTGCAGAACTAGCACTCCTGAAAGAAAGGATACTGCAGAGACATGGCTTAGCCACAGCCTGGGGGATGTTTCCAGAAGAGTGAAAATATCATTCTGGAACTACAGTATACTGTCATTTTCTTCACATCTACATATAAAAGAATTATAAGTTTCATTACACACAGTGTTTACTGCATGGTCACTCAGTTTTGCCAATAAATGTGAACACTATCCAGTGAGTGACTTTTCCATTTTCAGTACACTTCAGACTGATAGAAGTAACATACCAATAAGAGCAGCATTTTACCATCTTGAGCATGGGCAGAGTAGATGCAGTGCCCTGAAGTTGTTAGGACAAAAATAATGGCATATTCATATGGGAATTACTATTGAGGTGTAATCAATAAAATATCTTGATATATTAGGTCCAATTCAATTTCTGATATATGCTAATTTCAGCCCATTTCTTGATGGTGTTCTGCATGTATTCTGAAATTCTCTCACTGCTGCCTGCCTCACTAATTTTGGAAAGTGTTAATTCATTTGGCATTCAGAACTTTATCCAGAAGGCCCTTCACTGTTGTACACTATCACACTTCTTATGTCACTATTTGCTCATCACAGTAATTCGAAAATCATGAATATTAAAATTTGTAGAGCACAGTGTCTCACACTGGATATCTTGATCTGTTCTTGCATGATTCCAGCTAGCAAAACATATTCCTCTTGCCATTAGCATAGTCAAGAATCTGTAATGCAGTAGGCATTGATTGGCAACTCTGTTGTCATAACAGTGATTTCCAGGTGTGGGACTGATTGATCCTGTTAAATTCACTTGACTTTTTCTTATCATCTTGAAGAAATATTCCGAGTAATTCCCATTTAAGATATCACACTGAGTTATTACTGTAAATGTTCTTGATTTCATAAAGGTCTTTTTGTGTGTAAGGTACGCCTACTCTCATCTTTCAATTGAGAGCTGTCTACCTCAGTTATGATCATGGAAATGAGAGGATGTTCACTGCAGTAATGCCTTGTCCACATAATTTAAAGTTACTTCCTTTCTAAAACAATAGCTGCTTTCAAAATAAGTTCCAGTTTTTCTGCAAAACCTGTGTCTTACCACTTCGTATCACTATTGTTTCAGTTGAGCTGCTAACTGTCACAGGTTAAGTGACAAATCTTAACACTTCATGCCATATGTCTCCTGCCAACCTCGCAAGAGTAGCCGTAGTCATCTGCATCATGAATACCATGTTACATCATCAACAAAACAAGAGTAAGTCTCATGAGATTCACAGCAACTGTCAGTGACATGAGTCTGTGTGTTGTTAATCATTTTGCTCTCAAACAGGAGGGGATAAATTACAGAAGCAATGAACAGGCTTGTTAGTATGCATTACCAATGATAGATCTGTGGCTGAAAAACATTTGAAAGTGCACAACTGTACATCTGCCTGTTTTGTTTCTGCCTCAGTAGCCATATATTCCATTTTTCCGCATCCATAAATTGATTTGCACAGAGGTCACGAAAGTCATGGGATACCTCCTAATATTGTGTCAGACTTCCTTTTTCCCAGCATAATGCATAGCAATGTGACATGGTGTGTACTTAACAAATCTTTGGAAGTCCCCTGTGGAAAAATTGAGTCTTGGTGCCTCAATAGTTGTCCATAATTGCAAAACTGTTGCTGGTGCAGGATGTTGTGCATGAATTGGCCTCTTGATTATTTCCAATGGGATTCATGTCAGCCATCTGGATGGCCACATCATTTGCTTGAACTGTCCAGAATGTTTTTCAAACCAGTCAAGAACATTTGTGGTCTGGTGACATGACATCGTTTTTTGGGATCATGAAGTCCATGAATGGCTGCAGATGGTCTTCTGGGAGCTGAACATACCTACTCACAGTCAATGATTGGTTCAGTTTGATCAGAGGAGCCAGTACATTCTATGTCAATGCAGCCCACACCATTATGGAGTCACCATCAGCTTGTACAGTGCTTTATTGACAACTTGTGTCCATGGCTTCATGGGGCCTGCACCACACTCGAACCTTACCATCAACTCTTAACAACAGAAATTGGGACTCATTTGGCCAGGCCACAGTTTTCCAGTTGTCTAGGGTCCAAACAATATGGTCATAAGCCCAGGAGATGTGCTGGAGATGATGATGCGCTATTTGCAAAGGTCCTTGCATTGGTCAACTGCTGCCATATGACATTAATACCAAATTTTGGCACACTGAACTAATGGCTATGTTTGTTGTATGTCCCACAGTGATTTCTGTGGTTATTTCATGCAGTGTTGTTTGCCTGTTAGCACAAAGAACTCTATGAAAATGCTGCTGCTCTTGGTCTTTAAGTGAATGCCATCAATCACTGTGTTGTCCACGGTGAGCGGTAATGCCTCAAGTTTGGTATTCTCAGCACGCACTTGACACAGTGAATCTTGGAATATTGACTTCCTTAATGATTTCCAAAATGGAATATCTCATGCATCTCCAACTTTCATTCCATGTTCCACGTCTGTTAATTTCGATCGTGTGGCTATCATCACATCGGAAACCTTTTCACATGAATTACCTGAGAACAAATGAGGCTTTCACAAGTGCGCTACCCTTTTATATCTTGTGTATGTGACACTAACACCATCTGTATATGTGCATTTCACTACCTCGTGACTTTTGTTACCTCAGTGTATTACTCTGTGACATTAATATATTAGTCTATTAGCCATAATATCTCCACGCTGTGGTAGTGTTCCTTACATTCCAGTTGTGTGTGCACTATATTGGACATAGATACAGTCCATTTGAGGTCAACAGTCCATAGTATCTTGCTGTTTATTGCCATTTTGGACAACGCTGTTTTGTACACAGTATGAGTTTTCACTGCAAGCTAAACAGAATAAGTGTGCAAGTCATTTGTATTTTTCTAGGTTCAATCTACTGTCAATTTTTGGTTGTTCCTTAGATTAGTGTCTGGCAAAGCAACTCTACTAAAGGCTGGCTGGAGCAGACTGTGGATAGCAGTGAAGACATTGTCAGCTGACCATGGAGCTCTTCATATTGCTAGTGCACTTGAGACTTGTCAGTACTGTTGATGATGTTTGGCACTTTGATTTTATTCACTAACATTTAGGACTGGTGCTGAGTGAGCCTGCTAAATTCTCATCATAATCTCTTTCAGACTGATGAAGAAATCTTAATAGTCATAGCGTTTATATGAGATAAAGATCATGAATTTAATTTTTTGACCCTAGGATGGTAACTCCATACTTAAATTACAACTGGTTTTGTATTTCATGTTGTGAACTGTCTGCATTAACTACTATAAGAGTGTCTGTCCCTATAGCTGAGTGGTCAGAGTGACAGATTGCCATCCTACAGGCCCGAGTTCGATTCCAGGCTGGGTTGGGGATTTTATCCACTCAGGGACTGGGTGTTGTGTTGTCTTAATCAATCATCATTTCATCCCCATCCACTGTGCAGGTCGCGCAATGTGGTGTCGAATGTAATAAGACCTGCACCAAGGCGGCCGGACCTGTCCCGTAAGGGGCCTCCCGGCCAATGACGCCAAACGCTCATTTCCATGTACCATAAGAGCAATAGCAGAGAACTAAATGAAGCAGTCTCCTGTCTGCTCCCTGGCACCATATTCATCTGGTTATCTAATGCAACGCTAGTTGCTGGTTCAGATCTTGCCGGACTGCTGATGAGTATTGCCCAGTTTTTTCTATTTTCTCTGGAATTAAATTCAGAAAAAAAGAAGCCTTTGCATTAAGCTAACTGAACATCACCCTATTTTATTTTTAACTGTCAACATTCTTCTGTAATGTAATAAACTTCATTTATTATTAATTTGTTACTGACACTATTCTTCTTGTTATTTATTCACTCCCAAGAGCTTTCTTATCCCGTTTTGGTACCAATGCACATGACCAGTGAATCTGGGTGGATGGAATGTGATTGTTTTGGCATGGAGAGTATGTGATGCCAGAAAGTATCAGGAGATAAACTGCCAAAAACCAATCACACTTGTGCCTCCCTTCCGACGATCTATATAAGATGAACATGACAAATATTTAGCTACATAGCTGTCTCTAACACAGCTAATAATTAGTAAAATTGTTGCAAATATTTGGCAACACTGTGATAATGCACTTACTTCCTCATGTGGTCCTGCATTGTTCTTCTAAATCTTGGAAATATCTTTCCATTTCAATGACTTACTCTACATATGTCTCGTGTAAGATGAGAAACCGAGACAGAAAATTTTAATTTTTTGGACCCCCATGAATACTGTACTTCAGATAAGTAACAACTGTTTGTATCTTTAATGTTGTGTAATGGGGCTCAGTAACTAATATTGCAATGAGAGAGAGCTGCGTCCAGCAGTATCTCATTAGCTCTGTCATTCCCCACCTGTCTGGAGGTGCAAGGCTGGCACGAGTTCTCAGTTCTTATCATGATGCAGACTAGTGCTCTCTAGGTTCATATTTGCCAATTTTTAATGCAGCTGCAAAGTTCTAGAAGAAATTCTTTAGCAAAACTTGAATAAAACCTTTACACATTAAGTCTTCTACATCTACATCTACATTTACATGATTACTCTGCAATTCACATTTAAGTGCTTGGCAGAGGGTTCATCGAACCACAATCATACTATCTCCCTACCATTCCACTACCGAACAGCGCGCGGGAAAAACGAACACCTAAACCTTTCTGTTCAAGCTCTGATTTCTCTTATTTTATTTTGATGATCATTCCTACCTATGTAGGTTGGGCTCAACAAAATATTTTCGCATTTGGAAGAGAAAGTTGGTGACTGAAATTTCGTAAATAGATATCGCCGCGACGAAAAACGTCTTTGCTGTAATGACTTCCATCCCAACTCGCGTATCATATCTGCCACACTCTCTCCTCTATTATGTGATAATACAAAATGAGCTGCCCTTTTTTGCACCCTTTAGATGTCTTCCGTCAATCCCACCTGGTAAGGATCCCACACCGCGCAGCAATATTCTAGCACAGGACGAACGAGTGAAGTGTAAGCTGTCTCTTTAGTGGACTTGTTGCATCTTCTAAGTGTCCTGCCAATGAAACACAACCTTTGGCTCGCCTTCCCCACAATATTATCTATGTGGTCTTTCCAACTGAAGTTGTTCGTAATTTTTACACCCAGGTGCTTAGTTGAATTGACAGCCTCGAGAATTGCACTATTTATCGAGTAATCGAATTCCAACAGATTTCCTTTGGAACTCATGTGGATCACCTCACACTCTTCGTTATTTAGCGTCAACTGCCACCTGCCACACTATACAGCAATCTTTTGTAAATTGCTTTGCAACTGATACTGGTCTTCGGATGACCTTACTAGACGGTAAATTACAGCATCATCTGCGAACAACCTAAGAGAACTGCTCAGATTGTCAACCAGGTCAGGAACAGCAGAGGTCCCAGGATGCTTCCCTGGGGAACACCTGATATCACTTCAGTTTTACTCGATGATTTGCCGTCTATTACTACGAACTGCGACCTTCCTGACAAGAAATCACGAATCCAGTCGCACAACTCAGACGATACCCCATAGGCCCGCAGCTTGATTAGAAATCGCTTGTGAGGAACGGTGTCAAAAGCTTTCCGGAAATCTAGAAATACGTAATCAATTTGAGATCCCCTGTCGATAGTGGCCATTACTTCGTGCATTGCACAAGAACGATGTTTTCTGAAACCATGCTGATTACGTATCAATAGATCGTTCCCTTCAAGGTGATTCATGTCTGAATACAGTATATGCTCCAAAATCCTACTGCAAACCGACGTCAACGATATAGGTCTGTAGTTCGATGGATTACTCCTACTACCCTTCTTAAACACTGGTGCGACCTGCGCAATTTTCCAATCTGCAGGTACAGATCTATCGGTGAGCGAGCGGTTGTATATGATTGCTAAGTAGGGAGCTATTGCATCAGCGTAATCTGAAAGGTATCTAATCGGTATACAATCTAGACCTGAAGACTTGCCCGTATCAAGCGATTTGAGTTGCTTCACAACCCCTAAGGTATCTACTTCTAAGAAACTCATGCTAGCATCTGTTCGTGTTTCAAATTCTGGAATATTCCATTCGCCTTCCCTGGTGAAGGAATTTCGGAAAACTGCGTTCAATAACTCCACTTTAGCGGCACAGTCGTCGGTAACAGTACCATCGGCACTGCGCAGCGAAGGTATTGACTGCGTCTTGCCGCTTGTGTACTTTACATATGACCAGAATTTCTTCAGATTTTCTACCAAATTTCGAGACAATGTTTTGTTGTGGAACCTATTAAAGGCATCTCGCATTAAAGTCCGTGCCAAATTTCGCGCGTCTGTAAATTTTAGCCAATCTTCAGGATTTCGCGTTCTTCTGAACTTCGCATGCTTTTTCCGTTGCCTTTGCAACAGCGTTTGGACCTGTTTTGTGTACCATGGGGGATCAGTTCTATCTCTTACCAATTTATGAGGTATGAATCTCTCAATTGCTGTTGCTACTATATCTTTGAATTTGAGCCACATCTCTTCTACATTTGCATAGTCAGTTCGGAAGGAATGGAAATTGTCTCTTAGGAAGGCTTCTAGTGACACTTTATCCGCTTTTTTAAACAAAATTATTTTGCTTTTGTTTCTGGTGGATTTGGAAGAAACGGTATTGAGCCTAGTTGTAACGACCTTGTGATCACTAATCCCTGTATCAGTCATGATGCTCTCTATAAGCTCTGGATTGTTTGTGGCTAAGAAGTCAAGTGTGTTTTCGCAACCATTTACAATTCGCGTTGGTTAGTGGACTAACTGCTCGAAATAATTTTCGGAGAAAGCATTTAGGACAATCTCGGAAGATGTTTTCTGCCTACCACTGGTTTTGACAAGTATTTTTGCCAACATATCGAGGGAAGGTTGAAGTCCCCACCAACTATAACCGTATGAGTGGGGTATTTATTTGTTACGTGACTCAAATTTTCTCTGAACTGTTCAGCAACTATATCATCGGAGTCTGGGGGTCGGTAGAAGGAGCCAATAATTAACTTAGTTCGGCTGTTAAGTATAACCGCCACCCTTACCAATTTGCACAGAGTATCTACTTCGACTTCACTACAAGATAAACCACTACTGACAGACACAAAAACTCCACCACCAATTCTGCCTAATCTATCTTTCCTGAACACCATCTGAGACTTTGTAAAAATTTCCGCAGAACTTATTTCAGGCTTTAGCCAGCTTTCTGTACCTATAACGATTTCAGCTTCTGTGCTTTCTATTAGCGCTTGAAGCTCAGGGGCTTTCCCAGCACAACTACAACAATTTACAACTACAATTCCAACTGTTCCTTGATCCAAGCACGTCTTGTATTTGCCATGCACCCTTTGAGATTGCAGCCCACCCCATACTTTCCCGAGGCCTTCTAACCTAAAAAACCGCCCAGTCCATGCCACACAGCCTCCGCTACCCATGTAGCCGCCAGCTGAGTGTAGTGAACTCCTGACCTATTCAGCGGAACCCGAAATCCCACCACCCTATAGCGCAAGTCAATGAATCTGCAGCCAACACGGTCGCAAAACCGTCTGAGCCTCTGATTCAGACCCTCCACCCAGCTCTGCACCAAAGGTCCGCAGTTGGTTCTGTCAACGATGCTGCAGATGGTGAGCTCTGCCTTCATCTCGTAAGCAAGACCGGCAGCCTTCACCAAATCAGATAGCCGCTGGAATCCAGAGAGAATTTCCTCAGATCCAAAGCGACACACGCCATTAGTGCCGACATGTGCCACCACCTGCAGCTGGCTGCACCCTGTGCTCTTCATGGCATCCGGAAGGACCCTTTCCACATCAGGAATGACTCCATCCGGAATGCACACGGAGTGCACATTGGATTTCTTCCCCTCCTTAGCCGCCATATCCCTAAGGGGCCCCACTATGCGCCTGACATTGGAGCTCCCAACTACCAATAAGCCCACCCTCTGCGACTGCCCGGACCTTGAAGGCTGAGAATCATCCTCTGAAACAGGGCAGGCTGCTGCCATCTGCCACAGCCAGAGACAGTACCTGAAACCTGTTTGTCAGACGCACCGGGGAGGCTTTCTGTTCAGCCTCCGGGGACGTCTTTCGCTGCCTGCCACGCCTTGGAACAACCTCCCAATCAACCACAGGCGAGGGCTCAGCCCCACTGCGGGCAGCAACCGGGGCAACCACAGCGGCAGAGCGATCTGGGGACAGACAGGACGAGGTTGACATCCCCATGATACCCAAGTCCGGCTTCCCACAGTGGTGCCCATTGGCAACAGCCTCAAGATGCACGACCAAAGTCAGCGCCGCCTGCAGCTGTGAGCGAAGGGATGCCAACTCAGCCCTCATCCGAACACAGCAATCACAGTCCCTGTCCATTCTAATCGCTGTTGAACAACAGTTACTGAAACACGAGTCCGTGCCTAGATAACGCAAGGGAAACACGCAAAGAATGTATGAACTAACGTGTTCAAATGCCTAACGGCTGCGCTACAATCTGCCTGAATTTACGATTACAGTAACTAAAACTTGAAATTACACCTCCTGTATGAAACTATGTAACAAATAAGTGAGCTAGGAATATACGACTTGGTGCTGGCAGCTGCTTATCCAACGGCGGCAGGAAGCACACTGGCTGTGACCAACCGACACTGGCCGTTCAAAACAAAAACAGAAGACAAATGACTACGCGAATTTATACTATTTAGGTACTAAAGCGCAATGCTACAACTCTCAAATACTATAATACACCCGAAATTTATGAATTAAACAATGCAAATACCCAAAAACATGCAAAGAAATTAAGAATTAAACTATGTAACAAATACGTGAGCTAGAAGTATACGACTTGCTGCTGGCAGCTGCTTATCCAACGGCGGCAGGAAGTTTGACTCAGTAACCTGTGTTAATGCTCATAGATGTCTGTTTTGTGAATGCCAAGCTTCTTCACTAATCAAACATCTCTGAAGAACTTCATCTCGAATGCCAACCACACAAATTTGAGTTCTGCTCATCACATAGGACCCATATGACAGGGAAATAGTTATTAAGTGAATATAGTTCCTCTGTGCCAAATCTGTGAAATAACACCCATGCAGATATTTGCTGACACTGACATCAGTAACTTCTTCCACTCTGGGTAGCTCCAAAATTGCACAATTTTGTTGGTTTGAATCTAATTAAAGACCTTAAATATCACTTTTGATCTGCATTAAGTTTTCCATGAATCCACACATGGAACTCAGAATGTGCTGTGTGCTTGTGTTGCTATAGAGCATGCACTGCAAACTTTTCACACTGTTTACCATGTATATTTAATGTAGGAAATGAAATCATGACATTAAAACTTTTCACACCACAATTACTGTCTGTGGCTTGGTGAAAATATATGAATTTCTGGTGACAACATGGAATGGAGAATCACTTATAAAGGTGAAAGAAATGAGATGTAAAACATTAATAATAATAATAATATTAAACAACACAGTAATTTAGTTAGATTTGATCACAAACTCTAAAATTAAATAGGGCCATAATCATGTCTTGCATATTAGTGTAATACAGTACTCATCATATAAAAATGGGGATTGAAATAATGCAGAATGTAACTACATTGTTCTCAAAATCTATGCAAGCAGCAACAACAGCAGCCAAATTGAATGGGTATTGTTTCAGTCATATGTCATCTTCTAGACAGCAAACCCATGTCAGTTTGTGGTGCAATAAACATACTTAAAAAGTATTTTGAGTGTTTCATTTATGAGGTATCTTGAACAGAATGGAAGCCAAGAATGGGTTCCAAAAACATTGATCATATGACACCCAATTTGCACTTTTCTCTGATGACATATTGAAAGCTTTGGATCAAGGCAGTGAGGTAGATACAGTATTGACTTCCAAACCAAAAAGCATTTAACTCAGTACCACACCTACACTTATCGCCAAGAGTTCAATTATATTAAATGAAATTTGTGAATGAGTTGAGGACTTTTTGGCAGGGAAGATACAGCAAGTTATCTTGGATGGAGAATCATTGTCAGATATAGATGTAACTTTGGGTGCACCCCAGAGAAATGTGTAGGGAAGCATGCTGTTCACATTGTATGTTAATGACCTTGCAGACAATATTAATAGAAACCTCACCTGCAGTTATCTATAATGAAGCTGGGTAAATATTTAGTCATATCTGATAAGATTTCAAAGTGGTGCAAAGATTGGCATCTTATTTTAAAAGTTCAGAAATGTAAAATTGTGCACTTCACAAAATGAAAAACTGTTGTATCCTATGATTAGAATGTCAGTCAGCCACAGATGGAATCAGCCAACTCATACAAATACCTGGGTGTATCACTTTGTAGGGACATGAAATGGAATGATCATATAGACACAGTTGTGGATAAAGCATGTGGTAGGCTTTGATTTGTTGGTAGAATACTGAAGAAGTGTGATCAGTATACAAAGGAGACTGTTTACAAATCACTCATGAGACACAGTCTAGAATATTGCTTAAGTGAGTGGGGCCTATACCAAACAGGACTAAGAGGGGGTATTGAATGTATACAGAGAAGGGCAGCACAAAATGGTCACAGGTTTGTTTGACCCATGGGAGACTGTTATAGTGATGTTGAAGAAACTGATCTGGCAGAATTTTGAAGACAGACATAAACTATCCTGAGAAATTCTACTAACAAAGTTTCAAGAACTGGCTTTAAATGGTGCACTAGGAATGTACTACTACCCCCTATGTATCACTCACATAGGGTTTGTGAGGACAGGATTAGAATAATTACAGCACACACAGATGCATTCAAACAATCATTCTTCCTGCACTCCATATGGGAATGGAATGGGAAGAAACTATAGTAACTGGTACAATGGGACATCCCCTCTGCCATGCACTTCAAGGAGGTTTGCAGATTATGGATGTAAATGCAGATGTAGATATGTTACGTTTTGGTTAATATGACAAAAATTTCCTGGAATACACAAAAATCTATCAAAGTCATCACCCACCAACAGTTTAAGTAATTGAAATGCAGCCATGATACCTGGTTACATTATAAGCTAAACAAGAAGTATTAGCTTGTTTGTACATTGCGACCTTGTCACAGTCAGACTGCGTGCCCCATAAAATTCTACTTGACAAACTGAAGTGTTACAGAATTAATGGTACCCCTCTTGGATACAGGGAGTCTTGCCTTCATAACAGAAAGCAAAGGGTCTCACTGACAGACTATGTCATCGGGGAGAAAAACCCATCATAATGGGGAGATGTAACATGTGGAATTCCACAAAGATCTGTACTGTGCCTGCTCTTGTTCCTAACTTATATAAATCATTTTCCAATGACTTTAAAGAGTGATTTAAACATTGTGATTTTTGCTATTAACACAAGCATACTAATCAAGGCTCATGATTTACCATTGGCAGATAGAGCTCAAATGGTGGCTGAACAGACCTGCAAATTGTTCACATTCAACAGTTTGTCTTAATATTACAAAGACTCACATTATGTGATTTTAGTCATGAAATAATGATCTTTTAGCGCCAGAAGTAGACATCAATGATCATACACTAAATGAAACATCCTTGAGTCAGATGAGTCGCAGACATGCACAACAAAAAGACTGCAGTACATGTAAGCTTTCAGTGAAAAGGCCTTCTTCTAAAGTAGAAAACACATGCACATTCATGCAAGCAAAACTCACATGCACATGACCATTGTCTCTGGTCACTGATGCCTCAGTGACAAGAGACATGGTCATATGCGTGTGAGCTGTGCTTGTGTGAATGTTTTTGTTTTCTGCTTTAGTAGAAGGATCAAACAAGGGGAAATCCAGTATGGAATAATGATAATATTATGAAACGGAAAGGTTGCTGCTCACAATATAGCGAAGATGTTGAGTCACAGACTCGCACTACAAAAAGACTGCTAAACAAAAAAACCAGAAGGCCTTCATTGGAATTAGACAACAAACACACACACACACACACACACACACACACACACACACACACTTGAGTACCATCTCTGACTGCCGGGGCCAGACTGCAAGCAACTATGCAGGGCCAGACGGCAAGCAACTATGCATGATGGGCAAGCAGTCTGGGCCGGGTGGGGAAGGGAGAGTAGGGTATGGGTGAGGGACAGTAAAATGCTGTTTGTGGGAGCATACAGGGATGAGGTGGAGAGGGTAGAGCAGCGAGGTGCAGTTCTGAGGATAGATGGAGAATGGGGGAGGAGGTGAGCGGGGGGTGGGGGGTGGGGAGGAGGACAGGAGAGAAGTAAAAGAAATGTGAGTGCACTTGTGAAATAGAAGGCTGTGTAGTGAGAACAGGGAAGGGGATAGGTGCATAAAGGATAATGACAAATGAAGTTGAGGTCAGAAGGGTTACGGGAATGTAGGATATATTGCAGGGACGGTTCCCACCTGCACAATTGAGAAAAGTTTGTGTCAGTAGGAAGGATCCATATGGGAAACGCTGTGAAGTAGTCATTAAAATTAAGAATGTTGTGTTGGGCAGCATGCTCAGAAACTGGGTGGTCCATCTGTTTCTAGGCCACAGTTTGTCAGTGGCCATTCATGCGGACAGACAGCTTGTTGGTTGTCATGACCACACAGAATGAAGCACAGTGTTTGCAGCTTATCTTGTAGATCACATGACTGATTTCACAAGTAGCCTTGCCTTGCATAAGTGATGCTTGTGACTGGACTGGAGTAGTGGTGGTGGTGGTGGGAGAATGTATGGAAAAGGTCTTGCACCTAGCTCTGTTACTGGGATGTGAGCCATGAGACGGGGGTTGGGAGCAGGGGTTGTGTAGGGATGGATGAAGATATTGTGTAGGTTTGGTGAGTGCTGAAATACCACTGTGAGAGGGGTGCGGAGGATAGTGGTAGGACATTACTCAGTTCAAGGCATGACGAGAGATAGTCGAAACCTTGGCAGTGTATATGACACAGTTGCTCCAGTTCTGGGTAGTACTGGGTCAAAAGAGGAATGCTCCTCTGTGGTCAGGTGGCGGGACTCTCTGAGGTGGTGGGTGACTGGAGAGATAAGGCATGGGAGATCTGTGTCTGTACAAGGTTGGAAGGGTACTTACAGTCTGTGAAGGCCTCAGTGAGACCCTTGGTATAGTTCGAGAGGGGCTGCTCATTACTACAGATGCAACAGCCAGGGGTGGATAGACCGTATGCAAAGGATTTCTTGGTATGGAATGGGTGACGATTATCAAAGTAGAGGTATTGGTGGTCGATAGGTCTGATATAGATGGAGGTATCGATGTAGCCATCATTGAGTTGGAGGGCAACATCGAGGAAGGTAGCTTGTTGGGTTGAGTAGGACCAGGTGAAGCAAATGGGGTAGAAGGTGTTGAAGTTCCGAAGGAATGTGGATAGGGTGACCTCACCCTCAGTCCAGATCTCCAAGATGTTATCAACAAATAAGAACCAGGTGAGGAATTTGAGATTCTGGGTGGTTAGGAAGGATTCCTGTAGATGGCCCATGAATAGTTTGGCATAGGGTGGTGCCATGTGGATGCCCATTACCATACCACAGATTTGTTTGTAGGTGATACCTTCAAAGAAAAAGTAATTGCAAGTGAGGATGTAGTTGATCATGGTGACCAGGAAGGTGGTTGTAGGTTTAGAAATCATAGGGCACTGCAAAAGGTAGTGTTCAATAGTGACCAGGCTATTGGCATTAGGGATGTTAGCGTAATGGGATGTGGCATCAGTGGTGATGAGGAGGCACAGCACCATGTGGTAAAGGAACAGTGGAGGACATGGTTAGTATATTTTATATAGGAGGGTAGGTTGTGGGTGATAGGCTGAAGGTGTTGGTCTATGAGAACAGAGATTCTCTCTGTGGGGCTACAGTAACTGGACAGAATGGGGCATCCTGGGTGGTTGGATTTATGTGCTTTAGGAAGCATGTAGAAGGTAGGAGTGCAGGGAGTGGCAGGGGTGAGGAGAGAGGTAGACTCTGGGGACAGGTTCCAGGATGGGTCTAAGGATTTGAGGAGAGACTGGAGATACTGCTGGATTTCTGGAATGGGCTCACTGTGGTGGACGAATTTGACAGCTGGTGGAGTCTTTCTGCCAGGTAGTCCTGTCAGTTCAAAACAACAGTGGTGGAGCCTTTGACAGTAGGTAGGATATTAAGGTCAGAATCAGATTTTAGGTGGTGGACTGCCATTCTTTCTGTAGATGTAAGGTTAGCTTGGACATTGAGGGATTTGGAGAATGGTGGTGAGGCAAGGTTCTGAAAAGTTAACAGGGGATGACTTGGGGGCAGTGGGGGTGGATCATGGTTGCATGACTCAGTTCACTTCTTCCAACTGTGATCCAGCCCCACCTCCACTTCCACTGGTTCCAGACTTTCCAGAATTTCTATACCTATTCCCGTAACCCTCCTGGCCTCAACATCATTAGCCATTGTCCTTCAGCCACCTACCTCTTCCCACTTCACAGCCTTTTATCCCACAAGCACGTCCACAGTCTCTTTACTTCTCTCCTCCCCAGCCCCCCCCCCCCTCCCCTCCCTTCGCCCAATGTCTTGACTGCACCTATGTGCCCTACCCTCTCACCACCCCATTCCTGTATGCTTTCACAAAGAGCAATTTACTGTCCCCCAGCTATACCCTACTCTCTGCCTCCTTCCCACCACAGAGACCCCCACTACCCATCATGTATGCACTTCTCAGTCTGGCCCTGGCAGTTAGAGGCAGTGGGCATATGTGTGTGAGATGCATTTGTGTGAACATGCGTGTCAGTGTTGTTTAGTTCAGAAGAAGGCCTTCTGGCCAAAAGTTTACATTTTTAGTAGTCTTTTTGTTGCGCCTGTGTGTGACTCAACATCTTCACTACATGGTTAGAAGAGGGATTTTTGCAGAAAGCTTAGACTTATAGTAGTCTTTCTGTTGTGCCTGTCTATGACTCAACATCTCAAAATACAGGGTGATTCTAAAAGAATACCACAACTTTAGGAATTTAAAACTCTGCAACGACAAAAGGCAGAGCTAAGCACTATCTGTCGGCGAATTAAGGGAGCTATAAAGTTTCATTTAGTTGTACATTTGTTCGCTTGAGGCGCTGTTGACTAGGCGTCAGTGTCGGTTGATGCTAAGATGGCGACCGCTCAACAGAAAGCTTTTTGTGTTATTGAGTACGGCAGAAGTGAATAGACGACAGTTGTTCAGCGTGCATTTCGAACGAAGTATGGTGTTAAACCTCCTGATAGGTGGTGTATTAAACGTTGGTATAAACAGTTTACAGAGAATGGGTGTTTGTGCAAAGGGAAAAGCCGCCAGGCAGCCCGTGACAGAGCACTTCATCACTGGCCTCCAAGAAGCCCTGATCTTACCCCCTGCGATTTTTTCTTATGGGGGTATGTTAAGGATATGGTGTTTCGGCCACCTCTCCCAGCCACCATTGATGATTTGAAACGAGAAATAACAGCAGCTATCCAAACTGTTACGCCTGATATACTACAGAGAGTGTGGAACGAGTTGGAGTATCGGGTTGATATTGCTCGAGTGTCTGGAGGGGGCCATATTGAACATCTCTGAACTTGTTTTTGAGTGAAAAAAAAAACTTTTTTAAATACTCTTTGTAATGATGTATAACAGAAGGTTATATTATGATTCTTTCATTAAATACACATTTTTAAAGTTGTGGTATTCTTTTTGAATCACCCTGTAAATTAACATGGATAAGTGTACAGATAAGCTAACAAGAGGCTAACTTTAGCAAATTTTGCGATAAAGAGCACCTCTCATTGTGATTACTAGAAGTCAAATTTATTTTCTCATTCACTGCGCAATATTTTATAGTAGTTTTATTAGGGTGGAAACAAAGAACAAGATCAACAATGACAGCGATAAAGAGGCTTTTTATAGCCTGCATTAGTTTTGCTCACTTATTGCGGTGAATTGTATTGTGGTGTTGGCATGCCAGCCCCCACTTCCCAGTTTCTGAAACCAGGTGGCGCTGTTATGCGAGGGAAATTGCACTTAATCTGCATGCCAGTTCTCCGGGAAAATGGTTTGCACACACAAAGATTGCTCCTGGCCCACGGTAGATGCTTTGGTGTCTTTTACTGATGCCACAGGCTCTGTATCCTCAATAGAGTGTGATGATATGACATAAGAAAGGGTGTACCCTTATCACTGTATGCAGGCTTGAATCGTTCTAGTGACCAGTGTCTCCTGTTTATCATTTTTTCAATCTTGGAAGTGCAGCTCCCATGGGTGATTACTCTGTATGGTCCTGTATGGCATTTTTGCAAGGTCTTTATGAACAAACAACCACCAGTCTCCATGTCTGACAGGAATGGTATGCTGAATAGTCATTATTCTGTGACTGAGTTGTTGTGCAAATTGGATACATAGCTTTGGAAGGACCAGTTGTGCAGATGTTGGCAAGAACAATTCTTCCAGAAGCTTCAGTCACCCACCCCACATCAATTGTGCAGGTGAGTCCTTCTCCACAGCCATTCTCAACTCGAGCAGAAACAGTGGTAATACTTCTGACCATGATGATGAACTACACATTATGGTCATTTTGAATGTACAGTGGAATTGCTCTACCATTCAATTGCTTGCTCAATGGTAGCTTGTAGTGCAGAGGTTGCTGCAGCTGCACAGCAATAGAAGCTCACTGAAAAAATGCCTTTCATACTGTTTCCTGCTATCTTAGTTACTCCTCATGATATGCCAAACTTGGAGAACTGAGAGTGCAGCAACAATCTTGCCAGAGATTCAGAGATATCCTGTTAGCAACAACGTTTGGCTACCTGGTAAAATCATCAATTATCATTAGGAAATAACATTGACTGGCACAGTACAGTAATGGAACTATGCTGTACAAACATGTGTGTGCAAATCTAGCTGATGGCATTGGGAAATGGGCAACAGGTGCAAAGGCATGCCTGTCAAACTTTTGCTGGCACATCCGGCATTTATGTGCCCATGCGTGACGATCTTTCTGCACTCCCAACACATGACTTTATTGGAGACCAATTTATCTGTCAATCAGACTCCTGGGTGTGATAATTTGTGCTGAAAAACTTCCTGATTGTATTGTTCCAGTATGTAAGGTCACTGCTTCCCTCTTGCCACATCACAACAAATATCATCCAGCACATCCAGGGCTGGTCCACATCTGATCTGCAGTCCAGTTCACTGCTCCTTTATGAGACAGTGCAAAAGGGAGTCATCCTGTTGTTTTAATGCAATCTCTGTCCAATGAATAGAGTTTAAACTGGCAAAATTCTGAGACAGTCAATCTGCAACCATGTCATTTTTCTCTGCTATGTGCCACACATCGCTTCAGAGCTGTGCAATGTACTTGGCTTGCACTGGTGAGTTGAGATCAGCATTTTGGTGAAAAACAACTACCAGCAGCTTGTGATTAGTAAAAATTGCAAAATGTCTCACTTCAACCAAAGGGTGGAAATGATTAATTGTTAAATAAATAGCAAGCAACTCACAATCAATCACACTTCACATTTGCTGTTGTCAAGTCAGGTTCTTAGAGAAAAAGCCAAGTGGCTGCAAGTTTCCTTCAACTTTCTGTTGCACAGCCACTCCCACAGCTGTTTGGCATGCACCTACCTATGCGGCAAGGCGGTGTTCCGTCTTGGTGCCCGGCAACGATGCCTGTGCTAGACGTTTTTTGAGGTCTCAGAAAGCTGCTTTTGTGTACCGGGTACACAGTACCTGAAGATTCCATGCAGTATCCATGCTGGCAAGTAATGCTGTGAGTAGCTCTTGGATAACAACTAGGTGAGGCAGGTGACATCAATAATAGTTCATGATACATAAGAACCTGCGAAGTCTCTTGTATGTTGTGAGAAGAGGTATCTGCTGTACTGCTTTGATCCACTCTGGCAAGGGCAACAGTTCAGCCAGGAGACAAAGTATCCCAAAAACTTAACCTTTTGTTTTCCCAACGCACACTTTACTATGTTAATAATTATACTATATTCCTGTAGACAGCTGAAAAGTTGCTTCAGGTGTGTTGCATGCTGTTCTTCTGTAGCAAAAAACAAATGGTAATTCTCTAAGCACTGTGTGAATGAACTGGTGCCTAGTTTGTGCAGCATTCCTGAGTTCAGATGGCATAAAACAGTACTCATACAAGCTGAATGGTGTGATCACTGCTGTTTTTAATGTTGGCTGGTGCCATTGGAATTTGTGAATATGCCTTGGTGCAGTCTATCACACTGAACATATTTGTGTTTTTAACAATACTATTAAAATCCATTACGTTGGGTACAAAATAGCAGTCTCGAATTGAGCATCTATTAAGCACTCTCTAATTTCCACATATACTCCAGGAATTATCTTTTTTATGAATCATGCAGACAGGGGAGGCCCACTAACTACCTGACCTGGTCACAATACCTACTTTCAGCAGTTGATTGGACTCTGGTCACTCTACGAGAAGATTCTCTGAATGCAGATGCTATGGGTGGAATTTGATGGGTTGAACTCTTGTCATGCAGATGTGATATTGAGTATTGTGTATGTGTTTCCTGGTGGCATAGAAGGGTTTGGTGAGTGCTGGAAAGTCTAGTAGTAGATTATGCAAAAGTTTTCCTCAAAAAATGCCATTATATTGCCAACAGCAAACTATTGTTATGACTTTTGCGATTCTTCTTGTATGGTGCCCATGTGTGCACTTCATGTTGTTGTAGGAAGAGGAATGAATCAATATACTCTAGCATGGATGGCACAGTAGAGATGCTGGCAATCTTCATGTGTAGAGCCACAGGCACATTGCACTATGTTTCTGCAATCACAAGAGTCCATGTTGGGTGAAAGTTTGAATCCAGCTGCAGTGCTAAATTTTTTTCACCACAGGTGACAATCCTGGAGTCACGGGCCACAGTAAGTATATGTTGTGTTATTGCCATCAGTGTGGGACTGGCACCTCTTGGACAGACACCGACTTCCAAACATGTATCAATAAGAAACTTGTTATCTGATAACTGGTTCTGCATAAATAAATGGTGTGATTGTTTGACTGCTACTAACGTTGAATTTGCATATCTCATTGACCTTCTCTGGTCTGGGTGCTTGTGTTGTTGCCAATTAATGCTAGCACCTGCCTTTGTATTGTGTTATTGTAGGGTTGAGTGCTGTGTTACGGAAGTGCCTAAGGTACCAGCAATACCATTCCAGTGAGTCTTGTTCCATAGCAGTTTTCCTATTTTTATAACTGTTAATAGCTGCTGTTGGTGTGCGGCTAGCTGCATCTTCAGTTTTGCCACTTGTACTGCTAGTTGTTCCTTCCTGGGTTAGGCTTGCGTGTGCGATCAATATGAGATATTTGTGTGCATTCCACCTCTCTGCCTGTTCCTGAGTCCTTGTCTTGATTGTTGCTGATTTTTGCACAGGAGGAAACCTCACTCAATCTGTTTGCAATGGCATCTGCCTACTTTGCTAAAAATTGCAATGGCATGTGTTTGTGCTGCAATGATTGTGCTGATGATGGCTGGAAATTTACAAAGCCACAATGTGCAGAACGAATGTTCAGCATAAAAGTTCTGGGCCTGTTAATGTACGTAGAGTTTTGAGCACTTTGATAGTGTCTTATCTCCCAAATTTTAATCTGCGAAAATCTTTTGCAGTCATCATTCTAGTGACAGCACCAAACAAGAGCTTCCTTTATCACAGTGTAATTTTGCTGTCACAATGGTTCTTCAATTTCCTCAGTCACTTCTAAATCCAGATGTGAAACCATGATATTAAATCTATCAGTGTTATCGAACACTTGATACTATTGGAAATTCCGTGTGGCTAGGGCCTCCTGTCGGGCAGACCATTCGCCTGGTGCAAGTCTTTCACGTTGACTTGCGTGTCAATGGGGATGAAATGATGGTGATAAGGACAACACAGCACCCAGTCTCTGAGCAGAGAGAATCTCTGACACAGCCAGGAATCGAACCCGGGCTATTAGGTATGACATTTGGTCGCGCTGACCACTCAGCTACCAGGGGCGGACACTTGATACTATTGAAATACGCAATCAACTTGTGTGAACCAGAGCTGAAATCAGGTCAACCAGAAAGTAGGAAGCTTAACATTTCTATTTTGTGCTTCAGAATCCTGTCTTGTATATTTATATCTATCATGCCATTTTGTGGCAAATTAAGAGTTGTGGACGGTGGTCCTGGGTCAAGCGGTACGTATTGTTCTGTTCCAGTTCCAGTTTCTTGTGCTTGCACCAACAGATCCATTATTTTTGACGAGGCATTTCACTGTTGTCCTTTACTTTCCTTTTCCTTTTCAGGCTCACCTCTATGGGAACTCAAACTTATTTTCTCATGCACAATAAATATTGTTCAGTATTCAATAATAACTTTATTATGAAAGCATAGGATGAAAACAAAGAACAGATCATCAACAACTGTAAATAATGACTGTTAACTATGACAACAAAGATGCATTTTATAGCCCATGGTGGTTTTGCTTATGTATTGTGGTGTAGTGTATTGTGGTGTTGCCTCATGTTCACCTAAAGACAAGAGTCGTGAAATATTTTCATTCCATCACGTTATGGACCGTTCAGTAAGTCCCCCTAACCCGAGGTTATGGGCGAATTTTCTGAACTCTACCTCTTTTCCTAAACCTCACCAGTCCTTTTCCTTCCCCTTCAGCCCTTCTGCCGAAGAAGGAGCCACTGGCTCTGAAAGCTAGCAAATTTTAGTACATTTATAGGTGTGTTCTGCTGCTGTCACATGGTGAGTTAATTTTTTATCTATACATTTACATTATGTTTTCAAAAATTTATTATTTATGTTCATTATCTATCATTCAATTTTTACAATCCATTGACATTAATAGCTTGTAAAATGCTCAAAAGTGAAATAACTAGAAAAACAAATTTAAAAAAATCAGAGCATTCATGGCATTAATGCATATTGTCTGCTTCAGAATCCTCAGAGTGCATTAAATTGTCCACCATATATTCTTAGCCATAGAGGTATATTGAGGGCAATCTCATGAAAAATCGTAGAGAGTACAAGGTAGACCTCCTATTTAGATTGATTCTTGTACATTGTCCTCTGTTGAAACAAATCCAAGCATATGGTCATATTATAACTTTAGAGGTCAGTAGAGCAGTACCAACATTAATTTAACATCATACTTTGAAACCGAAAAGAAATATGCCTCTTGTTCCTGAGTAATTCTGAAATACTTCTGAACATCTTACAGATTTCATGTTGGTAGTCAACTCTTAACACTGCAGGGGAATACACTAGTCGGGTGGCAAAAACCAGTTTTGTTGTTCAGTTACTAACTAAATTCACAGACCACATAAAGGAGGACAACCATGTGGAACAAATCAGGGTATACATTAATGAAAGACAAATAAATCTAGAAGTTTAGTCTGTATGCATGTTAGTAGTAAACTATCACTTACTGTTTTATGGATTCATGCTTATATTGGGAAAATTTAATCAAGTAAATTAGAAATAAGGCTGTGATTAAAAAAAAAAAAAATCACTGCTACCTCCTCAGTGATCCGTAGGATTACCGGGTTGGTTGCACCAATAATCACACCCATTTAGCAATAGTTCATTTATTAACCTTAACACATACAAGGATCACAAAGAACTGAACTGAACATGGCAGAACAGCCAAAGATAATGCTTATAGTCCAAAGATGAATGCATATCGATGTTGGTGTCAATTTCATCCACGGTCAGCTCGACAAGTGTCGTCAGGGAGCAGTGTGGGTGGGTAGATGTCGTGAAGGAAGGTTCAGCCACCGAACATGAAAGTCGTTGAAGCGAGCCGGGCATTGTACTGGGCTTGCTGGTCGTGGTAGGCCAGCGGTTTGCGGGTGGAACGGAGCGATGATGATGATGTCTCCGGTGGGCGTGGCGAACACACGAAGCATGTCCAGATCAACATCGGGCGGGAGGGGAACACATTTCACCAGGTGGCAGGGAATGGCGGAGGTTGTGTCATGAGCACTGGATGAAGAAAAACACATGACGAACAGTGTATAATCGCGCAGTATTATTGAGATGTCGAGGATTATGTTCAGGGGGACAGGCACAAACACCTCGAGTGAGGGCATGTTCAAGACCAGGGGCCGTGAGAAACCTCGACAGGGCGAGGCAGGCAACGGTGGAGAGGTCGAAGGGACCGGTGAAGGGCCCGGCGGCGAGGGCGTGATCGTAGGTAAGCTCGACGTGGGGAACATGTGGTCACTCGACGGAGTGCTTGAGACCGGAGTAGAGGGCGAGGTCGGAGTAGAGCTTGACGATTAGAGCTGTATGTCACTCGACGGAGTGTGTAATTCCAACGTGGAGGGAGTGGTCGGAGCGTCGTGAGCCACGACAGTGAGTGGCGAGGTTGCGGACACAGTAAAACGGCGAAAACGGAAGACGTTATAACTCGGGGTCACCAGTGAGGATGATCACCGGGTTGGTTGCACCAATAATCACACCCATTTCACAATAGTTCATTTATTAACCTTAACACATACAAGGCTCACAAAGAATTGAACTGAATGTGGCAGAACAGCCAAAGATAATGCTTAGAGTCCAAAGATGAATGCATATCGATGTTGGTGTCGATTTCATCGGTGCCACAATCCTAAATATCTGCTTCTTTTATTTTGTTAGTAGCCAAAGATTTACCTCTTTCGGGTGGTATTTTTCAAAGAAAATAATTACATCTGTGAACACTAACTGCTATATATATAATGTCTGAATCCTTGAATCTAAATATTCAGATGATTTGCAGAAAGAGTGTCTAATGAAATGTGTCATTTTATTTATTTATAGAAAACCTCAATTTCTTGATTTATGTTGTTTTGGCGCTCATTACATACCTCTGCAGCACAGTAAATAACTCCTCTCTGAACCCTAGACAAGAAGGCAAAGTCTATATGAAACTTACTATTGCATTTTGTATATGTTTCATATGTTTATTTATTAGCCCTTCAGCATGTTTACCAGGCAATTGGTTTCATCAAAATACATTTTACATATTTCATATAAGTATAGTTATTACTAATTTTTACATTATACATACATCTTTTTAATAGTTAGTAATTTGAACATTTTACTCACATCATCATTTTACATATACATAAATACATTAACTTTTCACTAATCAGACAATTTCAGCAATAATCATTATACAGTTTACATTCATACATTTAGTTAACGATAGTTATGTTATTTCATTGTTTATACATTCCTTTCAAATTACTTCCAAGATATTCTTCAATCGAGTAATATGCTTTATATTTGAGCCATGTGTCTAATACATCCTTAAATTAAAAGTGTGTGAGGGTTTTGACAGATTGTGGCAGTTTATTATATAACTTTAGACTTAGGTGTTTGTGACTGTTGTGTGTCAGTGACAGCCTAGAATACAGTATATCAAGCATGCAGTTGTTTCGAGTGCTGTGCAAATGTAAATTCTCTCTCTGTGTAAATTGCTGTATATTTTCTTTTACTTATATTAAACAGTTATACATATAGAGACTTGGGAGTGTCATTATGTTTAATATACTGAAGTGCTCCTTACAGCTTTCTCTTGGACCCAATCCTTGTAAACATCTAATTGCCTTTTTTTTGTCATTTGAATACACAGTTTGTGCCTGGTGAATTACCCCATAACTGAATCCCATATTGTAGCTGTGACTGAAAGAATGCATAGTAGCAAAGCATCAATAAACTTTTACTGACAGAATTTCTTAGTTTATACAGCAGGAATATTACGCGTGCAAGTTTGCCTGTCAGATACTTATTTGGTCATCCCATGAGAGTCTTTGGTCTATTTTTAGTCCCAGTAATTTGACACTCTGATTCTCTGCTTTCCGTACCTTCAGATTAAAATAAATTTCCTCTGTTTTTGTGTTGTTTATACATAACTCGTTAGCAATACATCACACCCTACATTTTTCAAGAAGTTCATTATTTTTGTTTACCACCTCTTGCATACTCTCACCTGTGGAGATCATGGTCATATCATCAGCATATAAAACATTTTTGCAGGCTATATAGTTTGAGAAGTCATTAATGTAGATAATAAAGCAGAAAGGTCCACGAACGGAGCCCTGTGGAATTTCCCTCTTAATTTTCATTGAATCTGACCTTTCATTGTTCACATACACTGACTGTTGCCTGTTATTTAGGTATGACTTAATCAAATTGAGTGGTATGTCTGCAATAGCATAAAATTCTATGTTTTTAACGATTATCTCATGTGATACTGAATCAAATGCTTTGCTTAAGTCTATGAGTGTAGCACAGGTGATCAGTTCCCTTTCAAAAGCGTTGTGGATTTCAGTTATCAGGCTTTCAATAGATTTTATGGTTGACTGATTAGTTCTAAATCATTAAGTAATTTATTGCTCTCAAAATACATGTAAATCTGTGTGTGTGAGCAGCTCTCTATGATTTTGGTGAGTACAGGGACAACTGATATTGGTCTATAGTTATCTGGCATTTCTCTGTCACCCTTTTTGTATATGGGGAGTGTAACTGTAATTTTAAGGCAATCAGGAAAAATGCCATCATCAAGGATTTTATTTGCAAGGTAGAGTAGAGGAGTTCTAATTTCCTTAATTATAGCCTTCATTACAAAGTTACTGAATCCATAGTAGTCTACTGTTCTAGAGCTGTTCAACTTGTTTACAGAGTTATTTATATCTGTAGCAGTTACGCTACTCCAGTTAAATCTTTTATCTGTTTTATTCTGTGATTGTGAAAGAAAAGTTACTGCATCAGTTAAATCATCACTTTTTGGTACCTGGGCATTTACTGAATTTATGAAGTGTTTGTTGAGAATGTTGCAAATAATTTGGTTACTGATTTCTTCTTTCCTTATGTTTATCTCACTTTTAACTATGTTCCAGGCAGCTTTACATTTGTTTTTAGAATTTAAAATATACTCCTCATTTGCTTTCATTTTTGCTGCTTTAATTTCAGATTTGTATATTTTTCTTAAGTTTATACATCTATTCTTGTTTTCTTGATTGCCTTCAATTTTGTCCTTCAGCATGAGTAGAAGGATTCTAATTTTTATGAGGTGCAGGGTGTACCACTTTTTTGTGTGTTGTGATTTATGCATATTGCAACCGTTACATCTCTTAGTAATAAGAGGGCAGTTACTGTCAAATGTATTTTTTATACTGGATATGAATGCAGAAAAGCTTTCATTTATATCTTTGTCAATGGTTAGTATTCTAGCCCATTCTATTCTACACAGTTCATTTCTCATTACTTCAATGTTCTCCTCCTTGAGAGCTCTATATGTAGTCAGCATCCTGTATTGTGATTGTATATATCATGTTGTTGTTGTTGTGGTCTTCAGTCCTGAGACTGGTTTGATGCAGCTCTCCATGCTACCCTATCCTGTGCAAGCTTCTTCATCTCCCAGTACTTACTGCAACCTACATCCTTCTGACTCTGCTTAGTGTATTCACCTCTTGGTCTCCCTATACGATTTTTACCCTCCACGCTGCCCTCCAATGCTAAATTTGTGATCCCTTGATGCCTCAGAACATGTCCTACTAACTGGTCCCTTCTTCTTGTCAAGTTGTGCCACAAATTCCTCTTCTCCCCAATTCTATTTAATACCCCCTCATTAGTTATGTGATCTACCCATCTAATTTTCAGCATTCTTCTGTAGCAGCACACTTTGAAAGCTTCTATTCTCTTCTTGTCCAAACTATTTATCGTCCATGTTTCACTTAAATCTATACTCGATGTTAACAAATTTCTCTTCTTCAGAAACGCTTTCCTTGCCATTGCCAGTCTACATTTTATATCCTCTCTACTTCGACCATCATCAGTTATTTTGCTCCACAAATAGCAAAACTCCTTTACTACTTTAAGTGTCTCATTTCCTAATCTAATTCCCTCAGCATCACCCGACTTAATTCGACTACATTCCATTATCCTCGTTTTGCTTTTGTTGATGTTCATCTTATATCCTCCTTTCAAGACACTGTCCATTCCGTTAAACTGCTCTTCCAAGTCCTTTGCTGTCTCTGACAGAATTACAATGTCATCGGCGAACCTCAAAGTTTTTATTTCTTCTCCATGGATTTTAATACCTACTCCAAATTTTTCTTTTGTTTCCTTTACTGCTTGCTCAATAAACAGATTGAATAGCATCGGGGAGAGGCTACAACCCTGTCTCACTCCCTTCCCAACCACTGCTTCCCTTTCATGCCCCTCGACTCTTCTAACTGCCATCTGGTTTCTGTACAAATTGTAAATAGCCTTTCACTCCCTGTATTTTACCCCTGCAACCTTTAGAATTTGAAAGAGAGTATTCCAGTCAACATTGTCAAAAGCTTTCTCTAAGTCTACAAATGCTAGAAATGTAGGTTTGCCTTTCCATAATCTTTCTTCTAAGATAAGTTGTATACATCATAGTTCAACTTAAACTGACTATTATCATCAGTAACAAAAACCATTCAGGAATAAATATATTGGGAAATGAGTATAAAGTAATTGAAAAAGTATGAAAATAGATAACCCATGATATTATAGAGAGATGCAGATCAAGTTGTGGTCATAAAATTAACTGTATTAGCATACAAGCCACATAACATTTAAAATGTTGTTCACTACAAATAGGTGATTAATAAATAGATGATTAATCCTTGTCTAAAATGTCAGACTTTTATCACCTGTAATGATGGACTAACATTACAAATAAAGGAAGACTCTCTACCTGTTGGTTATAAAGGATTTCTTCCCAATCTAGTCTCCAACACTGTGTGGGATAAAGTCTGTGTGGGAATCCGAAGACAAAAGATTCACAAAGCCCACTTAGGGAAACACGAGCAATAACTTCCAATTCAAATATGGGCAGATCTTTTGCTGTAAAAATAATAATAAATTTATAATATTGTAAGCTACAAAAAATGAGACTTAGGAAAACCACATATTGAATCATACATACATGAGTTCTTCCCCACACTATGTCCTCCAAATTGGAAACTGAAGAAATCAGTTTGTATCTGATAACGATGTCCATAAGGCAAAGATACCGTGTTTATTATACTTTCTCTGATATCACATTTTACAGTAAAATCAATTTTAGTTTTTGACTTTCCAGGAAACAACAAACGCAAATGTTCTTGATCACTGTCACAGTCACATAACCAAATTTTAAAAAAATCTTGCATTTTATCTTCTGAATCAGTGAGATTAACCAGTTCAATAAATGCCAAAGAATTTTGAACCATTCTGCTTGGCTTTTGCAATAGTTGAAAAGAGTTTTCACCATATGATGTAAGTTCAGCTACCTACACAAAAAGAAATATACATTGTTACACTACTGAGTGAAATGCTTGGTCAACTCAGAATGGATATAGTAGAACTTTGACATTCACCGAAAATCAATATCAATTAATTACAAAAAGAATCTGATTACTTAAAAAATGAAAAACCAGCTTCTGAAGCTGAGGTTGCTAATGCATATTAATGCAGTGGCACTTGAGGTAGCCAATTTGAATCCTAGAGGTGGAAGAAATTTTCATCATCAGTATTTGGCTACCAAGTGGAGAAAAGTTATGTCACATTCATATTCACTAGATTTTTTGAATAATATGGATAAAGTCCAAATGTCTCTTAAGCACCTCACATTGTGAGAACATGCATCACTGTCCAAGGTGATCCATCCATAAAATAAGGACATTACACATGTCAGCACTCCTGGTGCGTCCCAAGAGGAGAAAGTTGTGTTCTAGCACTATGTTTCACCCTCTCCTTTCCCTCATAATAAACATCAGCAGTAACATAAATGTAATAACACACTCTATTTTTACTGATCAAAATGACTAAATGGCTACACCTATGACACCTGAGACATATAAATAGCTGAAATGGCAATACCCAGAGAAGCTAGCTGTGGCACAAGAACCATAAGAATAAACAAACTATTTTTAATGCTGCTTTCCAGATTGCTGTTTCTCTACTACTGATACTTTGTGTTTGAAGAAGAATATTGGTATTTATTAATGAAAATGAGCTACTTATGCAGTGACACATCATAGACATATTAGAAATCAACATTATATGTAAAGTCTGCAAATCACTGTGAGTTGTACAGCAGAGACTGCCTCCCATTGTACCACATTTTAAGATTTCTTCCCATCTAACTTGTATATGGATTGTGTGAAAAGTGATTGTTTAACTGCCTCT
This sequence comes from Schistocerca nitens, assembly GCF_023898315.1. Lineage (NCBI taxonomy): Eukaryota > Metazoa > Arthropoda > Insecta > Orthoptera > Acrididae > Schistocerca > Schistocerca nitens. The sequence continues at coordinate 36,813,661 of NC_064615.1, forward strand.
GCTTGCACTGCCATATATGTAATCTTGCCTTTGTGATCCCTATGGAAGTGATGCATTGGGTGTTGTGACTCGCCGATCTTTCAAAGTGCCGCCGCACAGTTACACGCGTCCTCTACATGCGGCGCTGTCTGCCAGCCATGCAGCAGCAGCGCCACCTAAGTGGCCAGCCAGCCAGCGGCCGCTAGACTCGGACTCAGTTATGATTTGACTGTTAAAGTGTACGCATGTCTTATTCTGTTTACTTGATCTGTGACTTTCATGTATTGCGTCTTCCTTGAAATATATTTGTTCAACTTGAAGTTATAACAATTGGTGACGAGGATGGGATTTTTCTTTTCCATCATTGACCCACATGTTTCCATGGCTACTTTAGAGCAACTATTGCAAGGTCTCATAGAACAGCAAACACTTCTCACAAATGTGATTCGTGATTTCGTTGCGGCATCAAATGCGGGGCGTCTCTTGTCGTTGTCTCTACCTCCTTTTCCTCCTTACGACGAGACAGCGGAAGACTGGTCTGATTACGAAAAACGTCTTCAACAGCACTTCTTGGCATTTCATGTCGCAGACGAACAAACATAAAAGTCTCTGTTCCTTTCATGGATTTCACCTAAAATGTATTGGTTGTTGTTGCAATTGGCTCCTTTGAAAGATCCTGCGTCTTTGTCCTTTGCTGAAATGTGCTCACTTCTGTCTGTCTATTTTCAAAAGCAAACGCTTGAGGTAGCCTCTCGTGTTGCCTTTTATTGTTGTCAAAAACAACCAAATCAATCATATTGCGCTTGGGCTGCTGAACTTCATGGCCCTAGTAGAAAGTGTCAATTTGTTACTGAAGTTCACAAAGAATCCTATGTCGATTCCATGGTACGGGATGCTATTATCCGATCGGCGTCCGACAAAGATTGGGCCATGTGCAAAAAAGCAAAAAAAAAAAAAAAAAAAAGGGTCGTGTGTCATCCGTTTGCAAATCCGACCGCATACATGATGTTCATGAACATGACGTTGATTCTGATTCTGTGTTGTCTGCCAATTGTACTTCTTCCCTTTCAGGGAAGTTATTCCTCACTGTCCAAATACTTGGTCAAGATGTTCGCATGCAGGTGGATACTGGTTCTGCTGCCACCATCTCAGACGTATCATCAGTTGGGTTCTCCAATCCTGTCACCTGTCACTAGGCAATTACGGACTTACAATAAACAGAAGATTTCTCTCTTGGGACAATTTGATGCTGAGGTATCTTACAAATCTGTCATTCGCACTGTTCCCATATTTGTGGTCGACCATAGTAATGCGGAGAATCTTTTTGGTTTCGATGCCTTTCACATTTTTGGGTTCTTCATAGATGACTCTGTCAATATCATCTCTGATGCTGTTCCTTATGCTCAATTGGATTCCTTGTCAATGACATTTTCGTCCCATTTTTTCTCCTGTGTTAGGCTGTACAAACGACTTTGAAGCTCACATCATGCTCAAACCCACTGCTTGGCCTAAGTTTTTTCGGGCTCGGCCCATTCCTGTGGCCCTTCGTGATCAGGTCAAACAGGAGCTGGTTCGTCTCACTGCTTCAGGGGTCTTGCTTCCTGTCACTTCCAGTGAGTGGTCCTCTCCTGTTGTTGTCGTTGCTAAGCCAAATGGTGACATTTGTCTCTGTGGCAATTTCAAAGCCACTGTTAATGCTCAATGCCTTATCGACACTTACCCTATGCCTCGACCTGAAGAATTGTTCACTAAACTTGCTGGAGGCCAGTATTTTTCTAAACTTGACCTGTCAGAAGCTTATCATCAACTTCCTCTCGACGCTCCTTCCCGGCAGTTTCTGGTCCTTAATACACCTTTTGGCCTCTATCAATACCAAAGACTGCCATTCGGGGTTGCCAGAGCCCTGCTTTCTTTCAGCGATTCTTGGAACAATTATTGATCACTGTCCCTGGGTGTATAAATTACCAGGACGACATTGTTGTCACTGGCTCTACCACTGACGAACATCTTCAAAATCTCTGCACACTTTTTCATGTCTTACAGACTTCCGGTCTTAAGTGTAATCTTCAGAAATCAAAATTTTTTCAGGCATCTCTCACATACTTGGGGTTTCAACTCTCTCGGGATGGTATTCGTCCGCTTCAGCAAACTGTCGCTGCAATCGATGCCCTTCCTCGCCCTACATCTGTTAAGGAACTGCAGGCCTTCTTGGGGAAAGTTTTTACCGTCTTCTGCTTCGGTGGCTCAGCCGTTGCATTGCCTGTTGCATAAAAACGTGCTTTTTCACTGGTCCGCGTCATGCGATGTGGCTTTCCAGAAATTGAAGACTATGCTGAAACAGGCCCCGTGCCTGCCTACTTATCGACCTGGCCAACATCTTGTTCTTGCCACGAACGCCTCTCAATACGGGGTCGGTGCAGTCCTTGCGCAGCGTTTCTCTGACAGTTCTGAACAACCCATTGCTTATGCCTCCAAAACGCTCAAGGATGCCCAACAAAAGTATTCTCAAATTGAAAAAGAAGCTTTGGCCATTATTTATGCTCTTCATAAGTTTGATGTTTTTCTCTATGGATCCAAATTTCATCTTGTTACGGATCACAAACAACTTGTTTCCTTGTTTCATCATCAACGTCACTTCCCGACAAGGCTGCACAATGCCTCCAGCGTTGGGCTCTTTACTTGTCTAGTTTCAATTATGAGATTCATTTCTGGCCGACAGCTCAACATGCAAATGCTGATGCACTGTCTCGCCTTCCCATGGGTCTTGATCTGGCATTCGATAGGGACAAACTTTTGTGTTTCCACCTGGATGTTGCCGAGCAGCAGGTAGTGGACGGGTTCCCCATCACCGGGGACCGGCTGGCGGTTGCTATGGGTTCTGACCCTACCCTCTCCCGGGTTTTACTCTGTATTCAGAAGGGTTGGCCAGATCGTCCGTCCGCTAAGACTTCTGATCCATTGCGGAACTACTATGCTTTGCGTTACCGCCTCACGTCTAGGGATGGTATTATCTTCCTTTCCACCGAAAATGCTTCACCGCGTGTTGTGGTACCTGCGTCTTTGCGTGCTTCGGTCTTGCGCCTCCTTCACCACGGGCACTGGGGTGTGTCTCGCACAAAATCTCTAGCGCGCCGTCATGTGTACTGGCCCGGCATCGACTCTGAAATCGCACACATGGTCGCTGCCTGCGGCCCTTATGCATCACAGGCCGCTGCCCCGAAGTCATCTTTGTCACTGTGGCCTTTGCCTGAGAAGCCCTGGGAGCGTATTGATGCTGACTTCGCAGGACCTTTTTACGTACTTATTGGCTTCTCATTATTGACGCCTACTCTAACTTTTCTTTCATTGTCCGTTGCAAGTCGCCTACCACCGCGGCAACCACCAATGCTCTAGCTCGCATTTTCTCTTTGGAAGGCCTTCCCTCTACACTTGTTACTGATAATGGTCCTCAATTTGCCTCTTCCGATTTTGCGGATTTTTGTGACCATCACGGCGTCATGCATGTCACTGCCCCTCCGTTCCATCCACAGTCAAACGGTGAGGCTGAACGACTGGTCCACACATTTAAGGCTCAGATGAGGAAACTCTTGACTTTTTCTGCTGCTGATGATGAGCTTCTCCAATTTCTGGCTTCTTACTATTTCAGCCTCATGGGTGACCACAGCCCGGCTGAGCTCTTACATGGCCGACAGCCCTGCATGCTACTTCATCTTCTGCGGCCTTCCACCTCTCGGCCGCGGGTGTCTTCGCTTGGCCGGTTCACCACCGACGACCTTGTATGGGTACGGGGATATGGCAGGCGGCCAAAATGGAGTCCTGGTCGCATCTTACGACACCATGGCCAACGCCTGTATGAAATCCAGACGGACACGGGTGTTGCAGTGCGTCATTCGGACCAGCTTCGGCCTCGTGTGCCGGTAACACCTGTTCCGGATGCTGCTACACCACCTTTGGCTCTACCTGATGCTCGGGATACTGGAATCTCTCTATACTCACAATGCAGTCCTCTCACCATCATATCGGTGCTAGCACAAGAACTGACGCCACCAGGAGACGTGCCCATGGAGGAACCAGATGACCATCACCTGTCAGACCAACTCTACTCGCCTCCTTCTCCTACGGACGCAGACACATCGCCCATGTCTCCTGTTATAACAACCGGACTTGCCACAACAGGCAGATTTGACCCCCACGTCTCCTGTCATCTTGATCCGTTATCATTGGAGACACTTCCGTCCGTACGGGAAGCCTCCTCCTCGAGACTTTACGGCCAGTCAAACAACACCTATGAACGTTAGCAATCTACAGGCCACCTCCATCAAGACCTGTGCAGAAACTTCAAAGGGAGAAAAAGTGTTGTGACTCGCCAATCTTTCAAAGTGCCACCGCGCAGTTACGTGTATCCTCTACATGTGGCGCTGTCTGCCAGCCATGCAGCAGCAGCACCACCTGAGTGGCCAGCCAGCCAGCGGCCGCTAGACTCGGACTCAGTTATGATTTGACTGTTAAAGTGTACACATGTCTTACTCTGTTTACTTGATCGGTGACTTTCATGCATTGTGTCTTCCTTGAAATATAATTGTTCAACTTGAAGTTATAACAATCCATACCTTTTTATTACACTTACTTGCAACCCTTGGTGGAAAAATATCACAAAAACAGTTGCTTCCAGGTCACAATTCGCATTATCACCATGATGTAACAGCTCATGTAGTGCATGTCAAAAATTAGAAAATCAAGGATGTTCTGACCAAAGAAAAAGTTCTTGGGATAGTGTAATGAAAAGTGTGAAGTCATCCACGTGAGTATTAAAAAAATCCACTAAATTTTGGTTACATAATAAATCGTACAAATCTAAAGGTCGTAAATTCAACTAAATACTTAGGGTTTACAGATTTGAATAATTTCAATCAAAATAATCACATAGATGATGTTGTGATGTAAAGCAAACCAAAGACTGCAGTTTATTGGCAGAACACGTACAAAGTGCTATAGGTTTGCTTATTTTGTGTTCACATATCTTAATCTCACCCAACCAGTCTATTGTTTTCAACATATGATCCATAAATAATATGAACAACAGTGGAGACAGGTTGCAGCCTTGTCTTACCCCTGAAATTACTCTGAACCATGAACTCAATTTACCGTCAACTCTAACTTCTGCCTGACTATCTATGCAAAGACCTTTAATTGCTTGCAAAAGTTTGCCTCCTATTCCATAATCTCGTAGAACAGACAATAACTTCCTCCTAGGAACCCGGTCATATGCCTTTTCTAGATCTATACAGCATAGATACAATTCCCTATTCCACTCATAAAACTTCTCCATTATTTGCCATAAGCTAAAGATCTGGTCCTGACAACCTCTAAGAGGCCTAAACCCACACTGATTTTCATCCAATTTGTCCTCAACTAATACTCGCACTTTCCTTTCAACAATACCTGAGAAGATCTTACCCACAATGCTGATTAAAGAGATACCTCTGTACTTGTTACAATCTTTTCTGTTTCCATGTTTAAAGATTGGTGTGATTACTGCTTTTGTCCAGTCTGATGGAACCTGCCCCGACTCCCACGCCATTTCAATTATCCTGTGTAGCAATTTAAGACCTGACATTCCACTGTATTTGATGGGTTCCGACTTAATTTCATCCACCCCAGCAGCTTTATTGCACTGCAATCTACTGACCATTTTCTCCGCTTCCTCAAATGTGATCCTATTTCCCTCATCATTCCTATCCCATTCTACCTCGAAATCTGAAACATTACTGATCGTATTTTCACCTACATTGAGCAACTCTTCAAAAAATTCCCTCCATCTGCCCAAGGCATCAACTGGATTCACCAGCAGTTTTCCTGACCTGTCCAAAATACTTGTCATTTCCTTCTTACCTCCCTTTTGAAGACTGCTAATTACACTCCAGAATGGTTTTCCAGCAGCTTGACGCAAAGTTTCCAACCTGTTTCCAAAGTCTTCCCAAGATTTCTTCTTGGATGCTGCAATTATCCGTTTGGCTTGTTTCTTTTTTCACCGTAACTTTCTCTGTCTACCTGAGTTCTAATATGAAGCCATTTTTGATACGCCTTCTTTTTCCTTTTACAAGCTGCCTTGACTATGTCATTCCACCAAGCTGTTTGCTTCATCCTACCTTTTCACACTACTGTTCCAAGACATTCTTTAGCCACTTCTAGTACTGTGTCCCTGTACCTTGTCCATTCCTTTTCCAATGACTGTAATTGACTACATTCAACTAACTGGTACCTTTCTGAGATTACTGTTATGTACTTGTGCCTGATTTCCTTATCCTGAAGTTTCTCCACTCTTATCCTCCTACATATGGACCTGACCTCCTGCACTTTCGGCCTCACAATACCAATTTCACCGCAGAATAAATAGTGATCAGTGTCATCAAAGAATCCCCTGAATACACGTGTCCCCCTCACAGCCTTCCTGAATTCCTGATCTGTTATTATATAGTCAATGACAGATCTGGTTCCCCTGCCTTCCCCAGTATACCAGTGAATATTCTTATGTTTAAAAAAGGAGTTTGTGATTACTAAGCCCATACTGGCACAGAAATCCAAGAGTTGTTTCCCGTTCCTGTTGGCCTCCATATCCTCTCCAAATTTACCCATAACCTTTTCATACCCTTCTGTTCGATTTCCAATCCTGGCATTAAAATTACCCATGAGCAGAACACTGTCCTTGTCCTTTACTCTAACAACTACACCACTGAGTGCATCATAAAAACTATCCATCTTATCTTGATCTGTCCCTTCACAATGCGAATATACTGACACAATCCTAATTTTCTTACTAGACACTGTCAAATCTATCCACATCAGTTGTTCATTTACATACCTTATTGCAACTACGCTGGGTTCCATTTCTTTCCTGATGTAAAGCCCTACTACACCCCATTGTGCTATTCCTGCTTTGACTCCTGACAGGTAGACCTTGTATTCTCCCACTTCCTCTTCTTTCTCACCCCTTACCCGAATGTCACTAACAGCTAAAATGTTCAACCCCATCTTACTAGCAGCCTCTGCCAGCTCTACCTTCTTCCCAGAGTAGCCCCCATTAATAGCTCCTCATCTCATTACCATTCATTTGCCGAGTCGTATCTTAGGAGTCCCTGATTTGTCAATTAGAGGTGGGGCTCCCGTCACCTCCAAAGGTCCGAGGCATTTTGCTCTGGTTGTTGCCAGCATCATATTTAAAGTACCAGGGAAGCAGGTTGCTAGCCTTACTTGCCCCGGGTCTCATTGAGTTTTACCCCAAACGGTTGAAGGACTAACTGGTGGATTTGGTAGTCTTTGCCGTCTGAGCACAAAGGTGACCACGACTCAGAATGTCTGAGTGAAGGATTCCACGCCGAGTATATAAGGAGGCGTGAGTAAGGAAAGAGAACATAAGCTAGAGAGGAATTGATTGTGGTAATTACTAAGGAATGTCAGTTTAACAAATATTTTGACGATTTGTGGGATAGTGGGACATTTATAACCTAAGTAAACATATTATATATTGAATAGTGTATAGAGACATAGTATATACCAAGTAAGTGTAAGTTGAAAAGTAGGGGAGGACTCTAGGGACTAAATAAAGTATCAAGAAGTGAGAGTGTAGTGTAAAATAGATTTTTATTTTTACCAAGAAATATTTAATTATAGTATACAATAGATGTATACTAGGGCAATGAACCATGAGGCCTACTCACAAAAGACAAGGGGGGCGTACCCAACATTTGCTAACGATATAGGGCAGGCATCCCTAGATAGAGATAGGACAACCTGTGGCCTGATGAATAGGGATGTTTTATGATAAGGGGTGTACCGACCAGAATGGAAGGAGGAGTGCACTCATAGGGTCAACCCACCTGTAAAGTATAGGTACTGATCCTAGGGGAAAAGGACAGTATCATGATAGGAGTCACACATTTTATAGGAATTATTCTGGTAAGTTTGAATTCTACAAACCACTAGCATTATCATGTGTTATGAGTGTCGTAAAGAACACTTTCATTTGCCCAGAGTTCCTCCAGACTACAAACTACTGTGAATAATGAAACTAGTATGTGCTAAAGAAAAAATAGTACAAAGAATTAGAATAAAGGATGAAATAATCAAGTGTCTATGAAACCTGGAGTTTACGATTGGAAATCAGAAATGTTGTCTGCATGATTCCTAGATATAAAAGAACTGACTCCAAAATTAGGTGAAATGCTCAAGTTGTTGTTATCAAAGTAGAACGAAAAAAGAAGAGCTAAGTATTAAATAAAAGGCTATTCTCGATTATTAAAAGAAGTAGAATGTATGCTGGTTAAAATGTGAATTAATATTATGTGGGATATTAACGTTCATGATGATTATGTGTAAAATATCGCGTGTTCGAGCTAAGGTGAGGGATATGTAGTGCTTCGAGAATTTCCGCGTAAATTCTAGAACAACTCGTCTTTCTACCATCTCAAACAAACAATATTTTAAATATAAGTGGGAGAGTGGAAACGTATCTACTGTGCCACCTGTTTCTGCGTGCAGGTTGGAAGTTTGTTATGTGAAATCTGTAAGCGTGGCAGTCGAACGATGCCGACAAGTGTTTGCCGCTAGCGACACAGAAGCCACGATGAAAGAACAAGGAGTAATCATGTAGTATTCTTTGCTGCTTTAGTGACTGTGATTACTGTTAAAGAAAAATGAACAACTGAATATAGACTTCACGTATTGGACTTGCTCGAGGCAAGACGGGTTCATAAATTATGTGGCTGTTAAACCAATTTTACTGAAGATGTATTTTATCGAGTCTAACGCAAGATGAATCGGTTGACTTGTAAACATTTGAATATTAATGTGAGAAATGGTGAATATGTTATTGGTGGAAGCTGAAATATACCAAGACTGAACTAAAAGTATTCTTCGAGTACTAAATTATTTCCAAAGTAGAGAGAGAGAGTCTTATAAATTCCTGTAACCAGCATTATTCTTCAGAGAAGAAGGTTTTGGAGGTTGACGGAGCTGACAATCCAGAGAAGAAGATCGGCTATGCAGATCAAGTAAGTCAACTGATGTGAGAGAGGCATGAATTTTGCAACCCACCTTCACAAGAAGTACTCTATCTTACCTCAGGGGTAATGTGCACACCAATTCCCATCTCATGTCACCACCTAGCAAGTCAGAATAAGTTGCGATAAGATGGGACGAGTCATGAGGACAGGTAGGGGCACCCCTGGAATAACCGAGGATGACGAAATCGGAATTCCTAGTGGGAACCACTCTCTAACAACCGAGGATGACTCAGTCAAACTCCTAGCTGGCACAACTCTCTAAGAACCAAGGACGATGTAGTCAAGCTCCTATTGGGCACAACTCTCTAACAACCAAGGATGACACAGTCACCTACCAGGAGAAGTTTTGGGTGACGTAGTAACAATTCCTCGCTGTCATGTTTCTCTAATAAACTGTAAGCGGGGGATGATGGAATAGTGTAAGAAGTAGGGGGGTAGTGTAAGAAGTTGGGGGAATTCAGTGCAGGAAAGTTTTACTACAGAAGAAACACCGAAAACAAATCGGGATCCGACAGTCATCACTCCGCCCGTTAACACCGAACGTTAACGTCCCTGGGAGATATACAACTTTATGTCCTTTACATTCTATTTTCCCTTCTCTGATCCAGTTATAGGATCTACTAAGGATAAGGCTTTGGGATGTATTACCGTTTGTATTCGGTAAGGTCCTTCATATTTCTGAAAAATTTCTCTTTCTTCAGGGAAGAGCTCTGAAGATGTTGTTTTACCAGAACTAGGTCATAAACCTTGTATTGAGGTTCAACCAAGTTCTCATTATGTTAACTCACTCTTTGCTGTGCCTTTTTAACTGAATTCTTGGAAACTATTTCCTGATTAAGATCGTAATCAACAGTAGTTTGTTAAGGTCAATTAAAACATTTAATCAGAGGTTCCTCTACAAAAGGTTTGCCTATTACTTCTAAAGGTGTTAATCCAGTTGATAAATGTGGTAATTCATTTAAAATAAGCTCAAAGTCTTTAATTTTCTTTGCTCATAAAGTATGCTTTTCATGGCAGTAGGTGCAGCATAATTTCCCAATTTCTTTCATGACTCTTTCACACAGATTTGAGGACAGGTTATAGTTGGATATTAATACTTGACGAATATCTTCCTACGCTAGAAATTCTTTAAATTCGTTATTGACAAATTGTGGTCCATTATCTGTGAGAAATCATTTTCGTTTCCTTAACTTCAGAAAGTACTGTTGCAAACAGTGTATAACCGTCTGTGTATTTGCTCTTTTGATAGGATGTAAGTTAACATACTTTGACCAGCACTCTATGATGACCAAAATGTATGTCACTCCTCCCTTTCCTTTATGAATCGGTTTAAAAATAATCTGCTGCTGAAAGATCACGTAACGACTTAGGAATAATTGGAGGTCCTCATTAAAGATGCTACTTTATGTCTTAGCCTCTTAAAATAATAGAAGTTATTCATATGAGCTATACACTTTTTTATCCCGAAATGTCCATATCCTGTATGAACATACCACACAATTTCGTCTTCCATTAACTTCAGAATGCATATGCACCAACGTTGTGATGTTATACTGTCTTTCCAAAACAAATTATGTCATAATCCTGTAGGAACAACATCCATCACATTAATCTACTATGTAACAACTGACTACTCATTAGAAAAGATAAAGGATGATGATCTGTATAGATATGGATTTCTGACCCCCATACTAGTGTTTGAAATTTCTGGATTCTCCATACAATTGCTAACAATTCCTTTTCAGTAGCCGTGTAATTTAATTCATGTCTATTCAGACAACGGCTGTCGAAGGCTATGGTGTTTTCCATGCTCTAGATCTCACTCTCCTTGGAAGAGTTCTGTAGCAATACCATAATTAGATGCATCAGTTGAAATTTTAAGTGGCTTGCCCGTAATTGGACGATGTAGTATGGGTGATTCTACTAGCGCTCTCTTCATGTTTTCAAACGCATCATTTGCCTCCTGATCCCAAAACCACAGTATTCGTTTTCTTAAATTCTTGGGTCTTTCAGTTCTTGACTTTGTATATATCGTCTATTGTCGTATGTTTCTAGAGGGTGGACATTCTTTAATAGCTTTTATGTGTTCAGGATCCGGTCGAATCCCCTGCACCCCTACAATGTTGTTGTTGTGGTCTTCAGTCCTGAGACTGGTTTGATGCAGCTCTCCATGCTACTCTATCCTGTGCAAGCTTCTTCATCTCCCAGTACCTACTGCAACCTACATCCTTCTGAATCTGTTTAGTGTATTCATCTCTTGGTCTCCCTCTACGATTTTTACCCTCCACGCTGCCCTCCAATGCTAAATTTGTGATCCCTTGATGCCTCAAAACATGTCCTACCAACCGATCCCTTCTTCTAGTCAAGTTGTGCCACAAACTTCTCTTCTCCCCAATCCTATTCAATACCTCCTCATTAGTTACGTGATCTACCCACCTTATCTTCAGCATTCTTCTGTAGCACCACATTTCAAAAGCTTCTATTCTCTTCTTGTCCAAACTGGTTATCGTCCATGTTTCACTTCCATACATGGCTACACTCCATACAAATACTTTCAGAAACGACTTCCTGACACTTAAATCTATACTCGATGTTAACAAATTTCTCTTCTTTAGAAACGATTTCCTTGCCATTGCCAGTCTACATTTTATATCCTCTCTACTTCGACCATCATCAGTTATTTTACTCCCTAAATAGCAAAACTCCTTTACTACTTTAAGTGTCTCATTTTCTAATCTAATTCCCTCAGCATCACCCGAATTAACTCGACTACATTCCATTATCCTCGTTTTGCTTTTGTTGATGTTCATCTTATATCCTCCTTTCAAGACACTGTCCATTCCGTTCAACTGCTCTTCCAAGTCCTTTGCTGTCTCTGACAGAATTACAATGTCATCGGCGAACCTCAAAGTTTTTACTTCTTCTCCATGAATATTAATACCTACTCCGAATTTTTCTTTTGTTTCCTTTACTGCTTGCTCAATATACAGATTGAATAACATCGGGGAGAGGCTACAACCCTATCTCACTCCTTTCCCAACCACTGCTTCCCTTTCATGCCCCTCGACTCTTATAACTGCCATCTGGTTTCTGTACAAATTGTAAATAGCCTTTCGCTCCCTGTATTTTACCCCTGCCACCTTCAGAATTTGAAAGAGAGTATTCCAGTTAACGTTGTCAAACGCTTTCTCTAAGTCTACAAATGCTAGAAATGTAGGTTTGCCTTTTCTTAATCTTTCTTCTAAGATAAGTCGTAAAGATAGTATTGCCTCACGTGTTCCAACATTTCTACGGAATCCAAACTGATCTTCCCCGAGGTCCGCTTCTACCAGTTTTTCCATACGTCTGAAAAGAATTCGCGTTAGTATTTTGCAGCTGTGACTTATTAAACTGATAGTTCGGTAATTCTCACATCTGTCAACACCTGCTTTCTTTGGTATTGGAATTATTATATTCTTCTTGAAGTCTGTGGGTATTTCGCCTGTCTCATACGTCTTGCTCACCAGATGGTAGAGTTTTGTCATGACTGGCTCTCCCAAGGCCATCAGTAGTTCTAATGGAATGTTGTCTACTCCCGGGGCCTTGTTTCGACTCAGGTCTTTCAGTGCACTGTCAAACTCTTCACGCAGTATCTTATCTCCCATTTCATCTTCATCTACATCCTCTTCCATTTCCATAATATTGTCCTCAAGTACATCACCCTTGTATAAACCCTCTATATACTCCTTCCACCTTTCTGCCTTCCCTTCTTTGCTTAGAACTGGGTTGCCATCTGAGCTCTTGATATTCATACAAGTGGTTCTCTTCTCTCCAAAGGTCTCTTTAATTTTCCTGTAGGCGGTATCTATCTTACCCCTAGTGAGACAAGCCTCTACATCCTTACATTTGTCCTCTAGCCATCCCTGCTTAGCCATTTTGCACTTTCTGTCGATCTCATTTTTGAGACGTTTGTATTCCCTTTTGCCTGCTTCATTTATTGCATTTTTATATTTTCTCCTTTCATCAATTAAATTCAATATTTCTTCTGTTACCCAAGGATTTCTATTAGCCCTCGTCTTTTTACCTACTTGATCCTCTGCTGCCTTCACTACTTCATCCCTCAGAGCTACCCATTCTTCTTCTACTGTATTTCTTTCCCCTATTCCTGTCAATTGTTCCCTTATGCTCTCCCTGAAACTCTCTACAACCTCTGGTTCTTTCAGTTTATCCAGGTCCCATCTCCTTAAATTCCCACCTTTTTGCAGTTTCTTCAGTTTCAATCTGCAGTTCATAACCAATAGATTGTGGTCAGAATCCACATCTACCCCTGGAAATGTCTTACAATTTAAAACCTGGTTCCCAAATCTCTGTCTTGCCATTATATAATCTATCTGATACCTATTAGTATCTCCAGGATTCTTTCAGGTATACAACCTTCTTTTATGATTCTTGAACCAAGTGTTAGCTATGATTAAGTTATGCTCTGTGCAAAATTCTACAAGGCGGCTTCCTCTTTCATTTCTTCCCCCCAATCCATATTCACCTACTATGTTTCCTTCTCTCCCTTTTCCTACTGACGAATTCCAGTCACCCATGACTATTAAATTTTCGTCTCCCTTCACTACCTGAATAATTTCTTTTATCTCGTCATACATTTCATCAATTTCTTCATCATCTGCAGAGCTAGTTGGCATATAAACTTGTACTACTGTAGTAGGCATGGGCTTTGTGTCTATCTTGGCCACAATAATGCGTTCACTATGCTGTTTGTAGTAGCTAACCCGCACTCCTATTTTTTTATTCATTATTAAACCTACTCCTGCATTACCCTTATTTGATTTTGTATTTATAACCCTGTAATCACCTGACCAAAAGTCTTGTTCCTCCTGCCACCGAACTTCACTAATTCCCACTATATCTAACTTTAACCTATCCATTTCCCTTTTTAAATTTTCTAGCCTACCTGCCCGATTAAGGGATCTGACATTCCACGCTCCGATCCGTAGAATGCCAGTTTTCTTTCTCCTGATAACGACGTCCTCTTGAGTAGTCCCCGCCCGGAGATCCGAATGGGGGACTATTTTACCTCCGGAATATTTTACCCAAGAGGACGCCATCATCATTTAATCATACAGTAAAGCTGCATGTCCTCGGGAAAAATTACGGCTGTAGCTTCCCCTTGCTTTCAGCCGTTCGCAGAGTACCAGCACCCCTACAATATGCCCCAAAAACTTAAGCTCTTGCTGCGCAAAGTGTGATTTAGACAATTTCACTGTAATACTTTTTCTTTAAATTTTTTCAGGGTCTTACTCAAAGGTAGAGAATTTTCTTCCCAGGTAGCTTTGATTATGAGGATATCATCTGTACGTATTATTAAATCCTTTAACAAATCTCTCCCTAATGCCTTGTCCAACCCACGTATAAATACTGATAATGAGATATTAAGTCCAAATGGTAACACATTGAAATGATATGATTTACCATCAAACAGAAATGCGGCATACTTCTTTGATTCAGGATATAACCCAATTTGCCAATATCCCGCAGTCGGGTCCATCATGCTAAAAAATCTTGCTTTCTCAAATTTGGATAACAATTCAACTATGTTAATGGGTCTGTCTCATTGTGTCTCTATATTTTTATTCAATGTACGCACACCTAGCACTAATCACACACCTCTTAGGTTAGGTTAGTGTTGTTTAATGTCCCGTCGACAATGAGGTCATTAGAGACGGAGCGCAAGCTCGGGTTAAGGAAGGATGGGGAAGGAAATCGGCCGTGCCCTTTCAAAGGAACAATCCCGGCATTGGCCTGAAACGATTTTAGGGAAATCACGGAAAACCTAAATCAGGATGGCTGGAGACGGGATTGAACCGTCATCCTCCCGAATGCGAGTCCAGTGTGCTAACCACTGCGCCACCTCGCTCAGTTCACACACCTCCTGTAACCTTTTTACCACTACTAAAGGGTTATTCATGACGCTAGAACTACGTTCTATTATATTGTTGTCAATCATTTTGTCAGTTTCCTCCTTAACTGCTTCTTTCAAACTTACCGATATTGGACATGGCTTACGGAAAAATGGAGTGTCATCTTTGATTTTAAACTTACATATGTAATCGCTGTTATTACCAGGCCGATCGGAAAATACTTCTTCATATTTCATTAGAATTCTATATAAATCTAGTTTTTGTTTGTTGATTAATATTGGAGATTCATTTACTTTGTTGTATGTCAGCTCAACGTGATATGTGATTTACATTGTCAATCTCTGGTGACAATCGTGCTGTAGCAGTTAACTGTCGACATTAACACTCAGTTGTTTGTTTACCAATGTAGCTGTCTGTCACAAACGGTACCCAATATCTACTGTCCCCTTTCCCAAAACATAGAAGATTTTCCTCAAAGTTTAAAATGACTTTAAATTCTAATAGCCAATCTAACCCAAATAATACATATATATTGATATTTTCTACTATTAACAATATCTGAAGAACCAAATTATTTCCAATGTGGCAGTTTATCTGGGTTTCGTGTTTCACAACTTTACTCTTCATTCCTGTTATACCAACTATTTAAACTGGTAACAGAGGTAAGTGATGTCTAGTCTGTAATGTGCTAAAGAACGCACTAGAAATGAGTGACACGTCACTCCCTGAATCTGTAAATATGTTAACTTCAGAAGTCTCCACAGTTCCTGCTATTATTGGTTGTGGAAAATTGGTAGCCAAGCTTGGTTCTTCCAGTAACAACCATTCTTTTCTAGGTATTTTGTGCATGAAATTGACATACTTATTGTAAACCAGGCCTCCTAGTGTATCTCTACGGCCTGGGCCCCAGCCCTGGATCCAGATTGCATTACGTTTTCCTCATTATTAGTAATCACTGCTTGGTTACCAAATTGGGGTACTATGTTACTACTTTGTGTTCTATTATTACTTGGCACAAATTCCTGGACCTAAATTCGAAGGTGGATGATTCTTCTGATAATTATCATTACCATTATTTCCTATTGCACTGGTGTACTCTAGCTAAGTTGGCCTCATGTTTTTTAAAATTATTACTACTATTCCTTTTGCAATTCTGATTTTCACTTTGGTGTACATTCTCGTCACAGTCTTTATTTAAGGCATCCAGTGCATCCACAAAGGACAAAAACTCTTCTACTGTTTTCCACCCACTACATAATATATCTTTCCTCGCATAAATGGGTAATCATCTTATTAAAATTTAAACTAACCCCTCTTCCTCCATTAAGTACTTCGACCGTGTTACATGCCAGTCACAATACTTTCTCACTGTACCCCACCTATTACTGTAATACTTAGGGTTCCACATGTCTGATGTTAATTTTTCCTGGGCACTTGCTGACCAATACTTCTCTTTAAACTTCTTTCGAAAATCTCCCCAAGAGGAAAAGTTCTCAGTGTTTGCTGTACCCCACTCTGAGGCTTCCCCTAATAGATACTCCACAGCAGACTCAATCTTTTTCAAATCCTCCCACTTCTTGGGCAAGGGTTGGTTGAACCTTTTCAAAAAATGGGTAGGATGTATTTCCCTGTCTGGCTGAAACTTAGGGAAGTGCCTGGATAAGCCAGAATTGGCTTCCCATTGTGAATTAGTCATTCCCTCACTAGTCAATACCACATTAGGAGAAGTCACCCTTTTATCTATTTTGTCCTGAATAAGTTTGAATTCTTTCCATAGTTCATCCATACCTCTCTTGGTATTACTAAGCTCAGAAGATAAAATAGGAGATATGTTCTCAGAGATTACTCTCACAGCAACTTTTCGGTCTATCATCTCCTCTACCTGTTTCTCCACACTGCTTATATTTATTATGTCTCAGGTTGCTAATTTCTCTTTAAAGTTTCTTTCCGCATTATCTACTCGAGTGTTAATGCCTGCGATTGGACTATTGGTATTATCTTATCCTGCTTTTCAATATTTTCTTTTAAGGTATGCAACCTCTGCTTTACAGAATCAAGTGTAACATTACATACATTTTGAAATGATCCTAATTTTTCACTCAGTTTAGTTTCTACACTATTACATTTAGCTTCAATATCAACTTCTAACTTTTTTTTTCAAATTCTGGAATTGACCATTCTGTCTCTGATTCAAGTCAGTGAATAGTTGATTTACGTGACTGCTTAAAGAACTAGTTAATTCACCTGTCAAGTCTATTTTAAGATTTTCTACATTAGTAGTTAAAGTGTCAAATTCAGTCTTCAAATTTCCCATACCTTCACATAAATTATTAAAGTCTTTACTTTGTGAATCTACCTTAGCACTTAACAACTCTAAAGTTTTATTCTGAACATCCAATTTATTATTTAATTGAGTATTCACTGTATCTAATCTACTTAAATTAGCACTCTGTGCCCCGAGTTTTTCAATTAAAGTTGCATTTATTTCATTTCTCAAAGAAGCACCCTTGTCATCTATTTTATGATTTAACTGAGTATTTACCAAGTCTAACTTAAGACTTAGTTCCTTTCTTAAAGAAGCATTTTGGGCATTCATTAAGCCTAATTCTTTACTTTGTGCATCTAATCTACAATATAATTGTAAACTCTGAGCCTTGATGAGATTCGCTAACTCAGACCAATCAGGCCCCTCTCTACTAATTCTCATAGCCACTGCTGGTTCGGAAGTCTCTTCAGCTGGCTGTAAGTCTTTTTTTTAAAAAAAACTGAGCATAATAACTACACTACACTAATACAGGCTAGTGAACGGTTTCTGGTTTCTTCAACTTTATACTCAAACAATTATTATTGTTTTACGCTTACCCAGCGTAGAGTTTTAGGCTGCATCAATGAACAGGTGTGGAATCAGCACCAGTGAAAAGTAACTGGTGCTGGTGGCATCGGTTGCTGGTTTCCGCATCGGCATCGGTGAGCTGATGTAGAATCAGCACCGGTTAGCAGCAACTGGTGCTGGTGGTGTCAGATGTTGTTTCCACGTCTGCATCCCCGCGATGCGTCTAAGAGCTGTGCACTTCCCACACCGGATCTTCTTAGTTGAATTATTCTCGTCGTATCTCTTCTTAGTCTTATAAGTCGAGGTCTTCTTTCCATTCTTTTAATGTTATTACTTTCATACGTCTTTCACTGTGCTGCATTTACAAATTTTTTCATTTGATTTTTGGACTTAATCCAGTTACATGAAACAGTCCTTTTGTCTTGTTATACCTGGTTGCTACGGCAACACATCATATCTTCTGCTTCGATTTCCTCTCAAAATTCCTGTTTTTTCGAGTCCTTTTTTCACTAGTCTCCACGTTCTAATGCTTTAGATGACCCGAAGTGATGTGAACTTGGATTGCAAAATTCACACCTCTCGTACATCAGTTGACTTACTTGATATGCACAGCCGATCTTATTCTCTGGATTGTCGGTTCCGTTGATCTTCAAAACCTTCTTCCCCAAAGAATAATGCAGGTTACAGGAATTTATAAGACTCTCTCTCTACTTTGGAAATAATTTAGTACTCAAAGAATACTTTTAGTTCAGTTTTGGTATATTTCAGCTTCCACCAATAACATATTCACCATTTGTCACATTAGTATTCGAATGTTTACAAGTCAACCGATTTGTCTCGCGTTAGACTCGATAAAATACATCTGCAATAAAATTGAACCCGTCTTGCCTCTAGTGAGTCCAATACGTGAAGTACTTAAAAGTCTATATTCAAGTGTTCATTTTTCTTCAACAATAATCACAGTCACTAAAACATCAAAGAATACTGCATAATTACTCCTTGTTCTTTCATCACGCCTTCTGTGATGCTAGCAGCAAACACTTGTCGGCGTCGTTCAACCGCCACACTTACAGTCTTCTCATAAAAAACTTCCAACCTGCATACAGAAACATATGTCACAGTAGATAAATTTCCACTCTCCTGTTTATATGTAAAATATTGTGTGTTCAAGACGGTAGAAGGACCAGTGGTTCTAGAATTTACGCAGAAATTCTCGAAGCACTACACTATTCGCAACGTTAACACCAGAGCTCCGCATTTTTCTGTTACTTCTTTAGTGATTCCTCTTAGTTTTATTCTCTCATTGGCTTCAATGCCTGTCATACCATCCACCGCTGACTCCTTTATAATGCTAACCTGAGCAGCACTGTCTGCTGTAAAACCTGTGATTTCTGTGCCCCCTCATGCACACCTTATGCTTATGAAATTGCTCTTTCACTTGCAGTCTACTGAGTATAGCTCCACAACACAGTTTGAATGCATACATATGTACTTGCATCAGTGGCACACAGTCGACCATAAGCTTTCCATGACCCTGCAATGATCTCTGCATGATGTCTCATCTATCCTCCTGAGTGGTGACAGATAATTTATCTGCATGATGTGTCTCTCCACAGCACAGTTCCTTGCAAGATGAACTCTTTTCTTACATCTAAAACAATATTTTCTCAGGCTACTGGATTCACCAAATCTTTCTTTACAAGAGGCAATTGAAGCTTCATCTGCTAATTCTGATTCCACAACTTGTGCTAACATTAAATCCTGTTCTCTCACCCTCACAACTGTTTTACCCTCTCATCTTTGGTTCCTTGTATGAATACTGCTCTTGCTAGTTTCCCAATCAGAGCTCGGCTCCACAGTATGTCTGATTCTCTCATTACCCCCTGGACAGTTTCTTGAAACTGGTGCTGCAATGTGTCCACTTGCCTTGCCCATTCAGCCATATTTTTAGAATAATTCAAGATAATCATAAGTAGCAATCTGAAGTCCGTTTTGACTCACAGTTCTCCAACAGAATTCGCTTCAGATCTGCCCCAGTTAAGATCAAATCACATATGAGTAACTTACTCCATGCAGCTCCCGCATTCCTAGTTTTTACAAATTTTAGTAGGACACTATGAATATGGCCTGGAGTAAGTTCCAATGCTAGTTCACAGTTGTCTATGAATTCCCTAAGATAATCTTTATTTCTGTCAAAAACGTTTGGCATTATCTTGAACGTGTAAAGCTATTTGTTGTGCAGGGAACTCACTACCATCCAGATTCATATTAGAGGTTTTTTTCATCCTTCCACACAGCCGCAGACCTTGTTTTCTTGAAACAGTATGTTTCAGTCACTGTGTTCATTGATTAGGTGAATGGTGCTGTGTCGGCATTTCTTGAAGGCGACATCGGAATGCCTATGTTGCTGATTCAGGTGTCATAGGCTCCCACCTCAGCTGGTGTAACTGATTGTGATGACTCCTTCAGTGTTTACTAGTGGCGGTCTCTTGGCAGCAGTCTCATAATTACATGGCACAGAACAGCTGATGTTCTTGTTCTTCCTACCTTCTCATTTGTTACTGCTGTACACTAAAAGGATTGCTCTGCCAGTTTTGTGGTACCTGAACTACCTCAAAAGCTCAAACCAAATTTTCTCAAAGCAAAAGCTTGGCAGCTCTCCTAAGAGAAAATACTATCTTTCTTACTCAAAGACACCTCACTTCTTAGCTAAGGTACTCGACCAGGAATCGAAGCCTGCAATCGTCATCGGATATCAGTCCGTATGTTGTAATCCAATGGAGGTCACAAAGTACTTACGTGAATCCCTCAGTCGAATAGGAAGTAATGTGGGATTTTTCAAGTCTATCGACTCTTTCACATACAAGCGGCTTTGTACAAGGGAATAAGTTTGCGACAGGATCTAACTGAGGTTTATCTGGTTTCTGTGGTTGGAGATAGTACAAAAATACTCAGGTATCAGGCTAGGGAGCTAGAAATGAAGAAACAAGTTTCTGGGTTGATACCTTGCTCTGATTTTATTGTGTCTTCCCAAAATTACATCAACATGTTGAAGAGCACAAACACTGGGTCATAATTTCAATGAGAGTAGGACATAGTTGAGGGTTATTAAGTACTCAAATTACTAGAACAAATAGCCTGCCTGGCCTAACACTTTGACTCGAATCATGAAAAGGAGCCAGTTTCTTATTGCTTAAACCGAACTGGCAAGTTCCGTTAAACATCACACTGTAAGTCACAATCAGTCACAGGTACAAGTAGGCCATAATAGATTAACTACCAATATCCCAGAGGCACATATACACAAGAATACAAGTCCTCTTTAGTGTGCAAGATTAATTGAATAGATTCTTTCATTCACATAATTTTCTGTTGTTGGTTGACAGACCCTCGAGGCTTGTCTGCTGGCACGAACTCCTGAACTGTTGAATTCTGCCCTGCTCATTGACTGATGGCCTCTATATAGTGTGTTAGGGCTGACTGCTTTTAGGTGGTTTGTGACTGTGTGCATTTTTACTTGCAATTTGCAATTAGCCAGCTTAAAATCAGTGGTTCCTTAATGCTTGTGACCAGCTATTGGTCTGGTGAACTGTACATTTCCATCTAGCCCCCCCTCCCCCCAGCACAGTTCTGTGGCTAACACTTTATACCTTTATACTTCTTTTACTTGAAATCCAAGGTGGAAAGATGTCACAAAAACAGTTGCTTCCAGGTTACAAGTCACATTATCACCATGATGTAACTGCTCATTTCCTGCATGTCAAAAATTAGAAAATGAGTGATGTTCTGACCAAGGAAAAAGTACTTGGGATAGTATAATGAAAAGTGTGAAGTCTGCACATGAGTACTACCAACTAAATTTTGGTTACACGGTAAATCGCACAAATCTAAAGGCTGTAAATTTAACTAAATACTTAGGGATTACAGATAGGAAAAACTTAAATCAAAATTATCACATAGATGATATTGCAGGAAAGTGAACTGAAGACTGCAATTTATTGGCAGAACACTTAGAAAATGCTACAGGTCTGCTAAAGAGACTGCTTACACCATGCTTGTCAATCTCTTCTGGAGTATTGCTGTGTGGTGTGAGATGCATATCAGATGGAATTTCAAAGCAGGGCAGCTCATTTTATATTACTGCAAAACAGGAGAGAGACTGCCACAAATGTTATATCTGAACTGGGATGGCAATCGTTAAAACAAAGGTGTCTCATTGTGGCAAGCTCTTCTCATGAAACTTCAATCACTAACTGACTCCTCTAATTGTACAAATATTCTGGTGGCAACCACATACGATGGGAGGACTGATCATCATAAGAAAATAAGATACATCAAAGCTCGCACGGAAGGATTTAAGTGCTCTTTTTTCCCGCATTCCGTTCAAGAGTGGAATGGCAGTGAAATTAGACTGAAAGTAGTTCGATGAACTCTCTGCCAGGCACTCAGTTGTGAATTGCAGAGAAATCGTGTAGATGCTGTGAAATGGCAAAAATAATGTATTCACAGTTTTTAAACTACTGTGGCTAATACTTTGTATTTCTTGGTATAATGTTGGTAAAGTAATAAGGTCTCTTTCAGGCTTGCCATCTCTGTATAGAAGTAGCAATCCTTAAAGTCATTCTAGGCTTTTTGATTTAATGAAATACCATATGGTATATGGAATTTATGGAAATTTCAGTTATCAAATCATCATGCATGAAAGATATTAATTGCAGTGAAAGTGAGAGAATAACAGACTGATGATGATGTGATGGCTATCCACAGAATATGCGATGTTCACCAGACAGTTTGTTTTACCCTAAAAAGTAATGGAGTACATACTGACAAGCCTATGGTGACTTCTTACAACCACGTTCCTCTAGGAATATTTAACACTAACACCAATGTTGGAATGCAAAGGCTGGTTGATACAGCTCTCAATGCTAGTCTATCCTCTTCATTTCTGCATAGCTTCTGCAACATAATTTATTTGTCCCTGCTTGCTCTATTCAAGTCTTGGGCTTTATCTTCAATTTTGAGTCCCCAAACTTCCTTTCATCACCAAACTGATAGCTCCCTTCTCAACTACTGCTTACCTTTCACATCCTTTTTCTCTTACGGCTGTAGTCTAGTTTCTGTTAACCTGTTGCTTCCTGTACTTAATCCCTGCTACCTCAAAATCTTCAAAGAACGGAGTCCAATCAACATTGTCATAAGTTTTCTCTATATCTATAAATGTAGGTTTGCATTTCTTCAACAATATGTTCTATGGTAAATAATACGCTCAGTATTGCCTCATGTGTTCTTTATTTTTCTAGAATACAAACTGATCTTCTCAGAATTCAGTTTCCACCTTGTTTTTCCAATCTTGTGTAAATATAATTCTCAATATTTTGCAACCATAACTTATTAAACTGATGCTTAGGTAGTATTCCCACTTGTCAGTACCTGTGTTCTTTGCAATTGGAATTGTTACATTCCTCCAGAAGTCTAAGGGTATTTGCCTGTTTCATGTATCTGGCACAACAGGTAGAACAATTTTGTCACAGTCGGCTTTCCCAAGGATCTCAATAACTCTGAAGGAATGTCGTCTAATAAAAGTGCATTCTTTCTCCACAAGTCTTTCAGTACTCTGTCAAATTCTCCTCACAGTAGCATATCCCCTATAGAAACTTCATCTACTTTCCACTCTCTTTCTACAATATTGTCCTCAGCTTTGTTCCCCTTACATAGATGTACCATATATTGCTCCCACTTTTCAGCTTTCACTTCTTTTCTTAAAAGTGGTTTGCCATCTTAGCTCTTGATATTCATACAGCCACTTCTCTTTTGTTTGAAGATCTATTTACTAATCCAGTGGCATCTGTCTTTTCCTAGCCTTGTGTGCATGTGTCCTCTAGCCATTCCTGCCTAGCTATTTTGCACTTTCTATCAATCTCATTGTTTAGACAGCTGTACTCTTTTTCCCCTGCTTCATTTTCTGCATCTTTATATTTTCTTCTCCACAAAATCAATCCATTATCTCTTGTGTCATCCAGGGATTTCTATTAGGCCTTGTCTTTCTACCTACGAGATCCTTTGCTGCCTTCCCTGTTTCATCTCTTAGAGTTACTTATCCATCTTCTACTGTATTCCTTTCCCTCGTTTCAGTCCAATGCTGCCTAATGTTCCCTTTGAACCAACCTTTCAATTTATGCAGGTCCTATCTACTTAATTTCTTACCTTTTCACAATGTGTTCAGTTTTAATCTGCAGTTCATTAACAATAAATTATGGCGAAATAACTGACAGTGTAATGTCTTGTTTCTCAGACACTGTCTTCCCATTATATGATCAATCTGAAACTTCCTAAGGTCCCCAGGTCTCTTCCACAAATATAGTTTTCTTTCACGAGTCTTATATCAGGTGTTACTGATGATTAAATTATGATCTGTGCAAAATTATGTCAAGCAGTTTTTTCTTTCTTTCTCCTTCTATTTTTCCTCCTCTTCCTTTTGCTACTACTGAACGCTGATCAACCATCACAATCAAATTTTTGTCTCCCATAACCATCCAAATTATGTGTGAAGCTAGATGGCATATAAGCTTGCACTGTTGTGATGTATGTTGGCTTTATTTCTAATTTGACTACAATAATGCATTCACAATGCTATTCATAGTAGCTTACCTGCATTCATATTTTCTTATTCATTATTATGCCTATTCCTGCAGTGCCTCTATTTGATTTTGTGATGGTAACACTGTAACCTATCTAACCAGATGTCCTATTCTCCCTGTCCCCATACTTCACTAATTCCCATTATATCTACCTTTGACATATCCATTTTCCTTTTTAAATACTCTAACTTTCCTGCTCAAAAACCTAACATTCCATGCTATGACCTGTAGAATGCCAGTTTTGGTTTTCCTGATGATGACATTCTCCTGAGTAGTGTCCAACTGAAAATCCAAATAGAGGATGAAGTATTACATACCATTTAGCACAAGGAAAGATGATAGTGGCATAATAATATTAAGTCGGGAGCAAGTCACAGAACATACATGATGCGCGGGTGTTTGTTTTCACATCAATCGGGAGGTGTGAAATACAAGAAAACAGCACAAGGTGCCCTTTATGTTTTGGCATCATGGCTTGGTGGTGGCTTCACTGTTGAAGAGCAACCAAACTCTCCAAGAATGAAAACAAAAGACAAGATGATTTTGTAACACAAGAAATATATTGTAATCTTGAATCCCATTTTGAGCTTTCGATGTAGTAAGTTGTGTTTTACTCAGTTCATGAATCATGTTTATGGTCTGTACACCCACTCCAGGAAATATATGTTTTTAATAACGAAGTAAAAAGGAAAGTAGTGGATGTGTCTTTTTGTGATATGAGTAGAAGTTATCTTCTTTTGCTCCAAGTTGTAGCAAGTGAAAAAGTCAAGCCTTTTCTTGGCTGCACATGGGATTTCAGTGGCACTGTTTAGCAGGATCTCCACTTCAAGAGAATCAACTATGGTGACTGAATTAAAGGAAAAGGTAAATACATCAGATATTATGTTGGGTGACAGATCTCATGAAGTATTCTGACTCAGCTTCAACTACAAGGAATGAGCCAGTAGCTACATAAAATCCTAGACCAAAAGGAAAAACATTTCATTTGGCTCCCAGTACAATGAACATGGAGCACTGGAGCAAGCAGGTAGAAAATAAAGAACTGTAAATTTACAAACTCTTGAAATTCAGTGAGTGATAAATTACAGTGTTGCTAAGAGCAACAAGGATTAAATGAAAGGAGGAACTATAAGTGAACGGACATAATACTCAGTAACAATTCATCAAGAAGAAAGTAAAGAGAAATATTGCAACAATTCACAAAATCTGAAGACAAACCATATTTATACAACTGTGGTACACATACTACAGCAACTTCAGTTAAACTTACGTGTTAAGTAAACAACATCAACTCATGAATAAAAGTAAAGAAGCAGTTTCTTGGTGGGTTTGGAGGAGAAGAATTTTTGGGTGGATTCAGAGAAGAAGCTGTCAAATCCTGACATTGGCAGGTATACAGTAGCAGCTGAGCAACGCTGCAGGGGTGTTCCTGTACAACACTGCGCAGTCATCCACCTATCTCTGTGTTTGAGACATCGGCTGCACAGGGCAGTGCAAATCATTGCAGTACATCGCCATGTACATGTGGTTGCATCATATACCCGATGAGAGAGTACAGTTCATCAGAAAGGGAGAGCTGTTCAGAAAAATACAGAAATCCACTTTGAAAACTTTTTTGTCTGGATAGTGGCACAGTGTTATCATGTTTATAAAAGGCCTATGGCAACAACAATCTGGTGAACTGTATACTGATTTTAAGAAATTGTTTGACAAAGTGGATTCAACAAATAAGAAACTGTCTGACACTAGGAATGAATTACCTGACACTAGGAAGGAATTATCTGATAAAGTAGATACTAATATTAAGGAACTATCCAACAAAGTAGAGTCTAAAAGTGATGAACTGTCTGTCATAGTAGAAAATACAAGGCAAGAACTAAAATTAGGGATAATACAACACATCAAACACATAATAGAAACTAAATTAACTAACATTACAAGTACTTTGATCCATATACGAATGTAGGCTTTCCTGGTGTATACAGCTGATGAAATATTCTAGGGCTTCCATCCGGGTAGCTGCGTCAAAAATCCACGACGTTTCGATGAGTGTCATTCTCATCATCTTCTTCGCCAGAAGATGATAAGAATGACACTCATCGAAATGTCGTGGATTTTCGATGCAGCTACCCGGATGGAAGCCCAAGAAGATTTCATCTACTTTGACCCATTTGTCTCAGGAGTTGAAGGACGAGATCAATAACCAACACGATTTAATCCACGAGGAAGTAAAAGAGAAATTCAAAGAATTAGATGGTGAAATTAACAAAATAGGTTAATTTACCATTAGAGAGTTCAAGCAGGTTAAAGAGAAAATCTCAGAGATGAATGAGCATGTAACTGTTTTAGAACAATGCAAAGAATTTAGAGAAATGGTTAATACACCTGAAAAGCTATCCAATCTGGAAGAACAATTATATAAATTTATAAATTATAACGTAGAGAAAGTAGAATTTCTTAATACTAAGTCTTTCTAAGTGGTCAAAGTATATTACACCTTGTCCCATCAAAGAAATACCAATACAGTAATGCATTGTTTGCAAGAGTATTTTCAAGATGTGGGTAAACATGATGTCTATTAAATGATAATGGCCACAACTTATTAGCCACAACTGAAAGGAATTCTTGGTTTGGGAAGAGGTAATACATGTAGCTACATCCAAGTAAAGTCCACAAACGAAATGTTGTTAATGTATTATGAAGATTAGGACAATTATGTAAAACATACTGTTCTACAATGCACAATACATTGGCACAACTAGTGCCAGAATTTCAAGCAATCCTTAATGAATTACCGCTTATGTCAACAGAATTAGCTCCTGTAGAGATTATGAATAAAACCTTTACAGGAGAGCCCTTGTTAAAACTGTTTACATGGCTGAATTCACCGGCAACTGACTTTGGAAAAGTTGCTTGAGAAGGTACACAAGAATTTGATTACACAGGCACAAAAAAAAGAGTTAGAACTTTTAATGATAAGGCTATTGTTCCCAACTTTCAAGTAAATGATTTGGTATTAGCATGGGGTTTTCATCACAGCTCAAATTTAAAGAAGGAAATGAGCAAATTTTTTCAGCGTTAGAGTGGACTTTCTAAAGTTCAGAACATACCTTATCCAAAAGTGATATATCTCATAGACCCTGATACAGGTCAAGATAAAGGATTATACAATATAGTTTTGGTTAAAAGATTCAAGGCCCCAAGAGAGTTTGGGCTCCTTGCAAATTTGATGGACTGACAACCACTGGCCATTTGAGTTAAATTGTTTCTGTTTTTCTGTCCTAATTTTCTCAGAGACAGTTTCTATGTTCGTTGACTATTCTATTATCTTTTAATAATAATATTCCATCAATTGCCACCTTTTCCAGAAACAGAACTAAAACAAAGGGGGGGGGGGGGGGGATATGACCCCAACACCTGCACGCAAATAGTTTAGCATTTATTCAATAATAACTGCATTTGTACATTCATGAGGATAGCCTTGAGCTTAGCTAATAAATTTAAGTATAAATTAACATTTCAAGGAAAATTTTGAAGATGTACAATGTCGTAACAAGGTATAGGTTCATGAGGAATAAATTTTAATAACAGAAGATGAAGTGCTACCATTATCCTGGTGTATTCAGAAGAAATATCTGGAATAAAATCATTTGTATTGTCTAAATCTAGTAATTATAAGGAAGTAAAGAATAAGCTATATGTATCAGTAGTGTGAGAAGTATGTGTACATAGTGATGTTATATGTGTTATAAACAAGACTAAGGAAAAAAAAGAGAAGCTGGAAGACAGGAGTTAATATATTTAAACAGAGAGCAATCAGGTAACATCAGCAGAAAGCAATTATGGGAAAAACTTATCGATCAGAGTGAGAAAAGATAGTAAAAGGGGGCCAGTAACTGTGTTTACTGATTAAGTTAAGATGGGGCATACCCAAATAGTGGATAAGGTGGAGAGGAAAAGGGTGGGTGGAGCCACGGCAGGAATGAACTATACCTTGGTTAGGTGAACCATTAAAGAAATGACCCATACTGTATTTTTTTAGGAGAATGCCACATCAATAATGGTTTAGAGGTCTGACACAGTGACTACTTTTAACAGGAGTGTAAGTGCAGTGACTACAGAAGTATGAAACTCTAGAATGACTGGTGGTCATGATATGAAAGTTTTCTTTAAACTAATTCTGTACTTGCACACAAAATTCAAGCTTTCGCAACAAACTGTTGCCTCATCAGGAAAGAGGGAAGGAGAGGGAAAGACGAAAGGATGTGGGTTTTAAGGGAGAGGGTAAGGAGTCATTCCAATCCCAGGAGCGGAAAGACTTACCTTAGGGGGAAAAAAGGACAGGTATACACTCGCACACACACACAAATCCATCCGCACATACACAGACACAAGCAGCAAATGTCTGCTTGTGTCTGTGTATGTGCGGATGGATATGTGTGTGTGTGCACGAGTGTATACCTGTCCTTTTTTCCTTTTTCCCCCCCTAAGGTAAGTCTTTCCGCTCCTGGGACTGGAATGACTCCTTACCCTCTCCCTTAAAACCCACATCCTTTCGTCTTTCCCTCTCCTTCCCTCTTTCCTGATGAGGCAACAGTTTGTTGCGAAAGCTTGAATTTTGTGTGTATGTTTGTGTTTGTTTGTGTGTCTATCGACCTGCCAGCACTTTCGTTCGGTAAGCCACATCATCTGTGTTTTTAGATATATTTTTCCCACGTGGAATGTTTCCCTCTATTATATTCAATCATTAATTCTGTACTTGAGTAGACTTAACTGACATTAGAGAGGTTGGAGCAAGAGTGTTCCATGCTTGTTGACTAGAGCCTGTACTGAGATTTTACTCTAGAGATGTAATAGTAAGCATATACCCAACAAGCAACTCCTCAGGTAATAATAACACGAGAAAGAGTAAAAGATAACTATCTATGTACATATTCAAGAAGTAAACTGAAACTCTAAGTATATGGGATTGAAGGCACTGCATTGTTAATTAAATAAATAAATAAACAGACACATGAACCATAAGTACGCTAACACAATACAAATATATATATTTCAATGATATCTTGCTATGTAGAAAGACTGGTCACTGTAGGACCGTTTCTTGAATCACACAGGATGTGAAGTAATAAAGATGGACAAACACAAAATAGAGCTACACTGTTTAGCATAGTTTACCTGAAAGGAAACAACAAAACTGAAAAGACTGGTTATTAAAAGTGAAGTTTTATTCATTTTAAAAGAAGGAAATAATATAAAGTGTTTTTAAATAATGGATCAAGGACGCTGGAGGAGGCTGACTGGTGAGGCCAAAGATCAACTGTGGTTTGTGTGGCCAACACAGTAAGTAAATAAGTAATTTTTTAAGTAATTAGGTTGTTTATAGTTGTATGTTAAAAAGAATCAAATTCCCTTGGAGACTGTGAGAGGTCCCTACATTTTTCCTTTAAATGGGGGGATACGAAGTGTTACATGCCACTTACCCAAATGATATTTCACATTCCTTGTGTACTACAAGGAAAGATGATCGTGACAGAACAATATTAAGTTGGGAGTAAGTTGCAGAACATATACTGCGCATGGGTGTTTGTTTTTCTATGTGCAGACATTAAATGGGAGGTGCAGAATATGAGAAAACAGCAAGAGGTGACAACAAATAAATGGCTTCACCTGCTGGGGCTAGGGTTTTTTACATTTTGGCATCATGGCTTGGAGGTGGCTTGACCATCAAGGAGCAACCACACTCTCCAAGAATGAAAACGCAAGACAATTTTGGAACAAATGAAATATATTGTAATCTTGATTGTCATGTTGAGCCTTCGAGGCATATGTAGTATGTAAAGTTGTGTTCTACACAATTCATGAATCACACTAATGATCTGTACATCCATTCAAGGAAATATACGAGGGCAGTTCAATAAGTAATGCAACACATTTTTTTCTGAAACAGGGGTTGTTTTATTCAGCATGACTTTACCGGCTGAGGATATGGCTTTAAACTTTTTCTTGGTAGGGGAGTGGGTGTGGCGCCACTCCATTGATTGCCGTTTTGTTTCAGGTTCGAAGTGATGAACCCATGTTTCATCGCCTGTAACAATCTTTGACAAGAAATTGTCACCCTCAGCCACATGACGAGCAAGCAATTCCGCACAGATGGTTCTCGTTTGCTCTTTATGGTGTTCGGTTAGACAACGAGGGACCCAGCGGGAACAAACCTTTGAATATCCCAACTGGTGAACAATTGTGACAGCACTACCAACAGAGATGTCAAGTTGGGCACTGAGTTGTTTGATGGTGATCCGTCGATCATCTCGAACGAGTGTGTTCATACGCTCCACCATTGCAGGAGTCACAGCTGTGCACGGCCGGCCCGCACGCGGGAGATCAGACAGTCTTGCTTGACCTTGCGGCGATGATGACACACGCTTTGCCCAACGACTCACTGTGCTTTTGTCCACTGCCAGATCACCGTAGACATTCTGCAAGCGCCTATGAATATCTGAGATGCCCTGGTTTTCCGCCAAAAGAAACTCGATCACTGCCCATTGTTTGCAATGCACATCCGTTACAGACGCCATTTTAACAGCTCCGTACAGGGCTGCCACCTGTCGGAAGTCAATGAAACTATATGAGATGAAGCGGGAATGTTTGAAAATATTCCACAAGAAATTTCCGGTTTTTTCAACCAAAATTGGCTGAGAAAAAAAAATGTGTTTCATTACTTATTGAACTGCCCTCGTATGTTTGTACAAGGAAAGTAGTGGATGTGCCTTTTCGTGATATGAGTAGAAGTTATCTTCTTTTACTCCAACAGCAGCAGCAGATCGTGAAGAAGTCAAGCCTTTTCTTGGCGACACATGAGATTTCAGAGGCACTGATTAGCAAGGCCTCTACTTCAAGAGAATCGACTATGGTGGCTGATTTGAAAGAAAAAGGTAACTACATCAGATGTTATGTCAGGAGACAGACCTCATGAAGTGTTCTGACTCAGCTTCAACTGAGGGAGGGAGTGAGCCAGTAGCTACATAAAATCATAAACCAAAAGGAAAAAAACTTCAAGGATTATTTTACCTTCAGAATATTTTACCCAAGAGGATGCCATCATGATTAAGATATACAGCAGAAGTGCATACAAGGAAAAATAACAGCTATGGCTTCCTCTTGGTTTCAGCTGGTAGCAGGGCCAGCACAACAAGTCCCTTTTGGCTAATGTTACCATTAACCCTGCAACTAGTGAAATACTGTTGTCCTTCTTCAGGAACCATGGGCTAGTCTGGCCTTTCCACAAATATTCCTCCACTGTGGTTGAATCTACAGTACAGTGATCTGCATTGTTAAAGAAACAAGCCACCCACCTCATTGAGGTCCACAGTTTGGGGGGGGGATCAACATTATACACTGTAAGTTTCTGAAATCAATCAAATTTGTTTGTAAATATAGCAAGAAGGGTTGTGACACCAGGCAGTTTTTTTTCCAGAGAATGAAAAACATGTAATGCAAATATACGGCATTACCAGGTTCAAAGGTAGTTTGCAGATGGTAGGACAGATAGAAGAACTTCATGAATTAATTGCTTAGTACTCAGAAAACTAAGCTCCTATGAGATAAGTTCATAGACTTTGACAACTCAGATTGTTAACATAAAAGTTTCATGAGTGTAGATCTCAGTCAAGTAATAAGTAACAGCAACTAAATGGATAAAACTAACATTTTGGCCATGGTTGCTGTGGCTTCCCTATGGGCCTATTAATGGACAAACTGTGTTAGCAAGAGTCCCTTATATTTTGTTGTGTCTCCTCTACTGTGCATGGCATCATGTCACAATTTTAAAATGTGTTGACTTTATTGATTTGGTGTAGTGGAAAGAGTGAGAAATTTATTTTGACTGATTTCCGGTACTGTGTGGAGAGGGAACCTGCTGTTGCCTATTGCTGAAGCAGTGTGAAGAATGATTGGCAGTCATCAGTAAATGGTATGCTGATTCTTGGGAGTGTGTTTTCTTCATGTGGGTCATTTGATGCTCAGCAGCAGTTTCTCACTGGTAATATCTGTATCAGCCAACGCGCATTCTCCCGACAACTCCCATCATGAAGCCCCTGGGAAAATACATGTTTAAGGAATCCTTTCAGATCAGACTGATAGTTGTCCTCTTAATGTTTACAAGTATTCAGATTTTCTAAAGTCATTCAGGTGGTTTTCCATTTAATTCTCAATTCAGAACCATAACAGAATGGTTATTTCATCAGGGAAATAAATAAGTCAATCAAGATTGAAAGGCATATTACACATTTTTGTGTTGCAATTATAGGACGTGCTCTATAATAATATTCAAGAGTGAAATGAGTTTGTTAGTCTGATCAGTTCATAGCATTAACTGAAAATGATAATACCACAACTAATCAGCAAGAGATATAATGAGCTTGGACATTGTATCACACTTGCTGTTATGAAAAACATAACTGCCAAGTCAGATTTTCATCACTTGCTACTAGCCAGTCATTTGTTTTAAGACTACACATATATAGTTACTAAAAGCTATTAAATACCTGCATGCATTTATATGTTATTTAGTTTCAAAATTTTGAATAACTTATTAATATTATTTTTCAAATTCTCTCCTTACACATTTGATTAAAGAAACATATAATTTTTCCTTGTAATTATTTGTAATAAAATGTAATCACTATGTTGTATTCAAAATCATGGTTTTTTACTTGTTTTTGCTTGTAATATTCTCTTACGTATTATTTAGGAGTATGTTCATACTGATACCACCTGAGACATAAAGATAACTAATGCATTTGATGTCAATTTTATTACAATTTTCTGATTAAAGTAACATAATGGCCATGACAATAACTGTTCACATGGAAGTGTTTAATCAAACACTTCATTTAATTGTGTAGATAAATTTGAAGAACCTCAAAATCCTTTTGCCACAGGAATCATCGAATGACTCAACTGAGCCATTTTACAGCAAAGACTGATCATATTTTATGTTAAGGTATGAGAAAATATTCAGCAATATTCTGGATGCTGAGCCAGCAGTGCCACTATATGGTTAATAGCAACTGTCTTTTTCACAGTAAAATTAAATAAGTATATACTGCAAACACATACTTTACACTAAAATATCTAGAGTTAATCAAAAAGAAACTAACTAAATGAAAACTATATAAAATCATATTCCTGTCACCTATTAATACCTTACCAATAAGTACCAGATGGGAATATATTTATAGTATAAATGTGTCTCTTTATATGAGAATTTACCTGTATCCTTTTGAGTTGTGTCTTTTCAATATTGTGAAGTAATTTCTCAAGAAATTCAAGAATTGGTAATCCAGTTTTTCTTGTAATTAAAGTAATTTGCAGTAAAGGCATAAAATTTCCAGTACTGCCACCAGGCTGCAATGAAAAGGAAAATATTTTATTATTTTTGTAATTTGTTAGTCAACAGGAATGGACTAATTTGTTCCATACCATAACTAAATAGAATTTTGCAACTATTATATTGAAATTGAGAATAATAAGAAAGACATTACAATGACAAGGATTGTCAAAATGTAATATGTAA
This sequence comes from Schistocerca nitens, assembly GCF_023898315.1. Taxonomy (NCBI): domain Eukaryota; kingdom Metazoa; phylum Arthropoda; class Insecta; order Orthoptera; family Acrididae; genus Schistocerca; species Schistocerca nitens. Next base: position 36,847,659 of record NC_064615.1, read on the forward strand.
GGATTCAGTCATACAGTGGGAAGTACAGGAGGTATATCAACCACTGCTACCTTCCACATAGAGGCACTGAGTCACAGACAGGCACAATGAAAGGAATACTAGAAATATTTTTAGCTTTCAGACAGCCATCCTTCAGAAGTAAAACTTTCAAACATTCACACAAAAGCAACTCACACACTCATGACCACTTTCATGGGCAGAGGGGCTTTTGCAACTGGTGATAGTGCCTGTGTGTGTGTGTGTGTGTGTGTGTGAGAGAGAGAGAGAGAGAGAGAGAGAGAGAGAGAGAGAGAGAGAGAGACTTCTACTTCTGAAAAAGGGCTGTCTGCAACTCAATGGCTCCTCCATGTGGCGAGTAGCAATCTATCCATTCCGGATTGTTGTTAAACCTCAACCATAAATATTCATACACTTATATGGATTGATGTCCTGCAGCCATCTAGAACGAAATTAGAATTATGTTAATACTGTCAGCTGCACAAGGGCGTTGATGTAGATCAACGGGGACAGGTGAAAATGTGTGCCCCGACCGGAACTCGAACCCGGGATCTCCTGTTTACATGGCAGACGCTCTATCCATCTGAGTCACCGAGGGCACAGATGATATTGCGACTGCAGGGACTATCTCGTGCACGCCTCCCGCAAGACTCACATTCTCACCTGGTATGTCCACACACTACATTCGTAGTGTCCCACCCCAACACACTCATTACACATAGACAACATACCTCCAAGTCCCGTAAGAGTTCGGGGAATATGTGTGCATCTGCACAGAAGAAGAAGGTCATGGCCGGTATTGCCAGAACTATATACTTATATTGATATGGTGTCTGTTCTTTCGGACATGTGAGTGTTGTTCATAATGATCCCCTAGAGTAAGAGCATAACCGACACGACCAGCAACCATCGAACGGTCAATATAGACAACATCAGAGCCTTGAAACATGGCAAGGATTGAAAGAAAGTGGCAGCGGAAGGCCTCAGGAGGGACTGAGTCCTTTGGGCCCTGTGGCAAATCGAGCCAAAGGCATGGGCGGGGCACACTCCACGGGGGTATATGCAGAGGGGCCCGGAAAAGGGGTGGAAGAGGGAAAACCTCAAGCCCAGAGAGAAGAGCTCTGATGTGAACCGTGATCGTACACGCTGACTGGGGCCGCCGTTCCGGAAGATGGAAGACCGTCTGAGGGAACAGGCGACAATAATTGGGATGCCCGGGCAAGCTACAAACGTGTGTAGCACAAGCGGCCAGTAATCATTGGTGCCAGAACCGCAATGGAGGGACACCTGCCTCCACAAGTATGCTGTTGACAGAGCTTGTCCGGAAAGCTCCAGTGGCGAGTTGAATCCCACTGTGAAGGATGGGGTCCAGCAACCACAATGCGGAAGGGGATGCCGAACCGTAAGCCAGGCTCCCATAATCTAGACAGGACTGAATTAATGCCTAGTACAGCTGTAGAAGGGTAGACCAATTGGCACCCGGCACCCCAGCTGGTGTGACTCACGCAACGAAGAACGTTAAGATGCCACCAACACGTTTGTTTAAGCTGCCAAATATGAGGCAACCAAGTCAACCGGGTATTGAAAACCAATCCCAAAAACTGATGCATCTCCACCACAGCAAGAGGTTCGCAGTCAAAATAAAGCTGTGGCTCAGGATGAACAGTGTGCCGCTGGCAGAAATGTATAACGCAGGTCTTGGCAGCCAAAAACTGGAAGCCATGCGCTACAACCCAAGACTGCGCCTTTCGGATAGCGCCCTGTAACTGATGTTCAGCAGCTGCAATGCCTTCGTCTTAGAGGCCTTCTTCTTTGACTTTTCTCGCTGCTCCTTAGGTTTCACTGGCTGGGAGGACTTCACTGATTCAGTCTCCGGGATAGAAGAGGATCGAGAAGCCCTACGACCAGCTGCTTGTGGGCAGTTATGCCACTATTGAGTGTCATCCTTCCCACTTGTGGAAACCTGGGAAGGGAGGGACCCAAGGGACCCTTTGCGAGTGAGAGGAGCCAAAGAAGTTATGCTTCTCCAGCTTAGAAGCGGGGACAGGCGTCCCCGATGGGTCGGGGGATGTTGCTCCCGAGGTAGGTGGCGCAGGAGCAACAGGGTGGGTAGCACCCCCCATGGGCAAGGGGGCATGTGGAGTTGTATGGCTCAGTGAGCTGACTGGAATTTGCTCAACTAATGGGGCTATCATGGTTGTCGTGGCAGCGGCATATGAGGAAGTCATTCACACAGGATGGAGTCATTCATATTTCCTCTTAGCCTCAGAATAGGTCAGTCGGTCCAGGGTCTCATATTCCATGATTTTCTGTTCTCTCTGTAAGATCCTGCAGTCTGGCGAGCAAGGTGAATGATGCTCTCCACAGTTGACACAGATGGAAAGCAGGGCACATGGAGTATTGGGATGTGATGGGCATCCACAATCTCAACATGTGAGGCTGGAAGTACAGCGGGAAGACATATGGCCGAACTTCCAGCACTTAAAGCACCGCATCACGGGAGGGATATAGGGCTTGACATCACAGCTATGGACCATCACCTTTACCTTCTCCGGTAACGTACTACCCTCAAAGGCCAAGATGAAGGCCCGGGTAGCAATCTGATTATCCTTTGGGCCCCGATGAACGCACCAGACGAAATGAACACCTCAACACTATAAATTGGCGCGCAGCTCGTCATCAGACTGCAAAAGAAGGTCCCTATGGAAAATAATACCCTGGACCATATTTAAACTCTTATGGAGTGTGATGGTAACTGAAACATCCCCCAACGTGTCACAAGCAAGTAACCTTCTTGACTGTGCAGAGGATGCCATTTTTATCAATAACTGACACAGAGCGCAGTTTGGACGAGCCCTCCAACTCCCCAAATTTGTCCTCTAAATGCTCTACGAAGAATTGAGGCTTTGTTGACATTAAAGACTCCCACTCAGCTCTCGTACAAACTAGGAACCAGGGCGAATAAGTGTCACTGCCATCCTGAGCCTTACGCTCCTCCCACGGTGTGGCCAGGGAGGGGAACAATTTGGGATCATAATTCTAAGCGTTGAATTGAGCCCGAGAACGCTTAGAGACTGCTGGCGGCTGGCCACCAGCAAGAGGTGATGTACCACGCTTCATTGCGGGTCATTCGCCCTGATGCCATCCATTCCGACAAAGAGCCCTCCCCAAGGGCACCACCCAGCCACAGCAAGGGCCACCTGGCAGGATGGCCATTGCCAGGAGTCCTGATGCCCCAGGGAGATAGGCATCTATTCCTTGGCATACATGGGAGTTAACGGTGCAGGCATCAGCAGAGCAATCCCTGTGTTGTCAGGGGACTACAACCAACAGGGTACATGGCGGCCCCACCACAATGGACTGGCTACTGTGCTGGATATTAGGTGCAAGGAAGTCCATGGTTGTCGGTTCCGCAAAAAGCAATACTGTACAGTGCATGGTGGAAATCGCACCCAGGAATGTATCCTCGCCCAAGAGATGGAGAACAAGTGGGACGGCAATGTGACTATGAGAAAGCTGGCTAAAGGTCTCAATGCATGATGGACACAAGGCACCATGTAAGGCGCCCTTCCCCAATTGGCTCGCTCTTCGGAAGAATTTGGAAATACGGAGGTCAAACCTGAGAGGGGACCATCACATAGGTCGAAATGTTTGAGACTCCTTTTAGTCACCTCTTGCAACAGGCAGGAATACCGTGGGCCTATTCTAACCCCTGAACCATAAAGCCAGTAAGGTGTACAAAGAATAAGGTAGTGGGTTTGTTATCTGAAGGTCATTGGAAAAGATAGTGTTCAACAGCGGCAAGGCGATGGGCGTGAGGGATGTATGGGGAGGTGGGATCAACAGTAGTGAGCAGGGATCCAGGAGGTAAGGGGTCGGGATGATGGAGGGCTGGTGAAAGAAGTGATTGGTATCTTTAACAAAGAATCTAGATTTTGGGCAATTGGTTGAAGGTGTTGGTCAATCTGGGCCAAAATTCTGTTAGTGGGGGCACAGTAACCAGCCACAATGGGGAGTCCTGAACTGTAGGGTTTGTGGAGCATGTAGAAGGTGTGTGTGTTGGGTGTCATAGGTGCTGTGGCCTTCTCCACCAGACATCACGGCGCCTAGAGTATCAGCAACCAAACTGACAGCCTGCAGCCATGGGTTGCCTACCTCGCAGGCACGCTGAAGCACTACACAACCGACAGGCAATATTGATGAACGGCCACAGCAACAACCACAACAACAACACCACACCAAAGACACCAGTGGCCACCAGGGGCCACTACCGGGCCACATAAACATAAGGGTGAGGTCACTGCAGATCCCGGAACTATTTTCATACGTCAAACCACATGATAGAAAATAGTATGTAGTTGTGATCTGAAGAAGGATCACTGTTTTGTGTTGGTGTTATACTTGGAGAATTTGTTTTGGTTAATTGAACAGTCCAATAAATTGTTTTCGGACTTTGATCGTTAGTTTTTTTTGCTTATGCAGACATATCAGTGGCGACGAGTTGGTTTGTAGTTTTCACGCATTTGTTGCTTGTTCTCCTCCATGGCAGAGGTTATTCTGGGAATCGATCAGCCCTCGGCACGCGTCCTCACGCTTTTAGCGAGTATGCAGCAGACGAATGAATTTATTATTCAGCAATTGCAGGCTCTGTCTGCTGCAAGTGCTCCGTCTGCTACCCCACTCGTGGGGCTGCGGGCTACGCCTCCCGCTTTTCCTAAGTTTGACAAGTCTTTGGAGCCTTGGGGCAATTATGTAGCACGGTTGGAACAACATTTTTTGGCGCATGACGTCGTTGGCGCGTGTTTCTTCTCGCCTATGTCGGTCCGGAAATATATCATCTGTTGCAGCAGTTGCACCCCGACACAGAGCCGCACACTCTCTCGTATGAACAGTTGACTTCAGTTTTGTTGGAGTATTTTGATTCTCAGGTTCACACGGCGGCTGCCTGTCATAAGATTTTTTGTTGTCGGAAGCTCCCCACCCAATCTTACAGGGAGTGGATTGCCACACTTTAAGGCCTCTCCTGGGACTGTCAGTTTATTTGTGGTAACCCATCACATAAACAGTCGTATGGTTCGGCACTCATTCGGGACATGCTTATCGTACATGCTCCGAATGACTCCTTGCGGACCGTCCTTCTTAAGTTGAAGGATCCATCGTTGGATACTTGCTTAAATGTTGTCCGTGCTCATGAGCAGTCTACTCGCTCGTCGACCGAGTTGTTTCCCCCAGCGCAGGTCTTTGTCGCACACTCATCGCAGCGCCAGTGCACCCCATAGGTGTCTCGCAGGTCCCCCTGTCCGGAGGGCCCTCCCCCATTCCCAGATCCAGGGGGCGCGGCCGCTCCACCACTGGACGGTGTCGGTCGCCCCAGTCACAACAGCGGCAAGGGTTACCGTCCTGTCGGCAACAAGAAGTGTCTTTTTTTGTGCCTCAGCTTAACTACTACCACCATTTTATTCCACATGCTGTGGCCTAGGCGGAACCTCTCCACCGTCTCCTTCGGAAGAACGTTGTCTGGGACTGGTCTCCGGCTTGTGATAGGGCGTTTCGCCGTCTGAAGGTGGCTCTCCTGATGCCGGCTTGCCTGTTTCCGTACGATCCCGCATTGCCTCTCACATTGGCTGCTGACGCGTCTGACTACGGCATCGGGGCAGTGCTGTCTCACATCATCGGCGGGGTCGAGCGCCCGGTGGCTTTCATCTCGAAGACGCTCTCTCCGGCTCAGCGGAAATACAGTCAGATCTAGAAGGAAGCGTTGGTGATCATATTTGGCTTCAAGAAGTTCCACGATTTCATATATGGTCATCGGTTACCTTGTACACTGACCACAAACCGTTGGTCTCGTTGTTCAGCTCTACGTCCACCATCCCCACCCGGTCTGCTCGCCGGCTCCAGTGTTGGGCTCTGTTCCTCGCTGGTTATTCCTACGAAACCCGGTTTCGGGCCACGGCGCGGCATGCCAATGCTGACCATCTATCTTGCCTACCAGTGGGGGGCAACCCCGTGACTTGTTTCCACTTGGATGCTGCTGAAGCCGACGCCGTCGCTGCCAAGCTGGTGGCTCGTCGCACGGCTGAGGACCCTACTCTCCGGACTTTGCTGCACTATGTCCAACAGGGGTGGCCATCGGACAGCTGTCACCTGTGGTCTCCAGAGGTCCGCGCTTATTGGCATCGCCGCCAGGACCTCACTGCCCATGATGGCGTCCTCCTCATCTCGGGAGATGCTGATCGTTGGAGGGTGGTCCTGCCTTCCTCTCTCCACCAACGTGCCTTAGAACTCCTTTACGTGGGACACTGGGGTTTCGTCTTGACCAATCACCTGGCGCGCCAACATATCTACTGGTGGGGGATGGACGCCGATATCTGTCCGTCGTGCCAGCAGCAGCAAGTGGCACCACCGCGCCGCCTCGTCCCATGGCCGGATGCTCCTTCTCCATGGTCCTGGTTACACCTCGATTTCGCGGGTCCTTTCCTTGGATTTTCCTGGATTATCCTGATCGACGCTGGTAGCGGGTTCCCTTATGTCTCCCGCATGACCTCGATGACGTCCGCACAGACCATCCAAGCGCTTTCCTGCATTTTTGCAATTGAGGGTCTTCCGGAGACGCTGGTGACTGACAACAGCCCTCAGTTTACCTCAGCCGCATTCAAGGCTTTTTGCACCACCTTGGGCATCCGCTTGATTCACACTGCTCCTTTCCACCCGGCGTCCAACGGATTGGCCGAACTGTTCGTTTGCACCTTCAAGGTCCAGATGTCCAACCTGTGGCCTCTCCACTCCATGGACGATGCCCTTAATATCTTTCTGTCTTGCTACTGCTCTACCGTCCGAGAGGGGTCTTCCCTGGCCGAAAAGCTTCATGGCTGCCCTCATCATTCCGCCTTGTCTCTCCTGTATAACCCTTCACCCCGCCCGGCGCCCGCGCGCTCGCTGCGGTCACATTTTTGTCCGCAGGATCCAGTCTGGGCGCTGGTCTTCACCCGCAACCGTTCCCAATGGGTGCCCACCCAGATATCGGCTCTCCTCGGTTGGGTGATGGCGGCTGTCGTCCTCGCTGATGGGTCTGTCTGCAGTAAGCACATCAATCAGCTCCGCCCTTGGTGTGGGACGCAGCCCGCTCCGCAGTTGTAGCCGGATCGCAGCGGGATTGTCCCTCCTCCCCCAGCTGGGCCCCAACCACGGCTGCCACTGCTTCCGCCGCCTCCGACTCTGCCTCCGCAGCCGCCGCCGTCTCCACCGTCTCCTGGATTGCCGTGGGCGGTCGCTCCTGAGGCGGTCCCTACACCCATGGATGTGGATGCCTCACATAGGGCAGGGTTCTTCTCTTCCGCCGACCCAGGGCCGGACGTCGACATGGGCTAGCCGCCCACTCTGGCCGGTGGGAGTGACGGGGTGGGGTTGGGGGGGGGGGGCTGGTGGGGAGGTCTGCTGTGGCCTCCATCCGACATCACGGCGCCTAGAGTATCAGCAACCAAACTGACAGCCTGCAGCCGCGGGTTGCCCGCCTCGCAGGCACACGGAAGCCCTACACAACTGACAGGCGATACTGATGAATGCCACAGCAACAACCACAACAACAACAACAACAACAACACAGCAAAGACATCAGCGGCCACCAGGGGCCACTACTGGCCCACATAAACATAAGGAAGAAGTTGCTGCAGATCCCAGAACTATTTTCACACATCAAACCACGTGATGGAAAATAATTCCGAGGTACTCATCCGTTGAATATTTTGGCTCTGGATTTAGCAGAGTGTTGATAGGGAGTTCTGGGGGCTGTGGCAAGTTCAAAAAGGCAGGCAGGCAGTGCCTGGGTGCTATAAGAGGTTGACAAGGAGGAACACTGTGGGCAGGATAGGGGTTAGATAGTGGTGACCCAAGGAGCAATAGGATATCAACAGGTTGGATCACATGTGGAGTTAGTGTCTGAAATGCTCCTCCAGGTGCTGGAGGGCAAGGGATTCAGTCCATACTTCCATTTTCATTAAACCCACTAACCATCAACAGCACCTGCATTTCAACAGCTGTTAGTCCTTCCAAACCAAAAACTCTTCCCCATACAGCCAGACCACCAGGAGACAGCATATCTGCAGTACCAAGAAACCCCTGCCCCATATGCTGAAGGTTTCACCAAGGCCTTCACAGGCACTATCCGCTACACATAGTTCACAGACAGATCTCCCATGCCATTTCCCCACACATAACCGATCCTCCCACCACTCTGAGAACCAGCTACAAAGTAGTACCTCCTTCATCACCCAGTACCACTATGGACAAGAAAAGCTGAACCACATTCTTTGTCAGGGTTTTGATAATCTGTCCTCATGCCCCAAAATGATGGACACACAACACAAGATCCGTCCCACCCTTCCTAAAATGGTGTTCTGTTGCCCACCCAAATTCTAAAAAATCCTACTCCAACCCTATTCCACTCCAAATCCTAACCCCTTTCTGCAGGAATCATATACCTGTGACAGACCCAGGTGCAAGACCTGCTAAATTCAACATCCAGTACTTCCTATTCCAGTCCTGTCACAGGCTTATCCCACCCCTTCAGAGGCTGGGCCACCTGTGAAGGCAACCTTGTCATATACCAGCTCATCTGCAATCATTGCACAGCTTTTTATATTGGTATGATTATCAACCCGCTGTTCACCAGGATGAATGGCCACCACCAAACTGTGGCTAAGAGCAAAATAGACTGCTGTGTGGCATGATGTGCAGTTGACTGGGGAACAATCAAGAATGGCGGTGACGCAAGGTTCGGTCTTGGGTCCTCTGCTCTTCTTAATACATATTAATGACTTGCCATTCTATATTCACGAAGATGCAAAGCTGGTACATTTTGCTGATGATACAAGTATAGCTATCACACCCAACAGAAAAGAATTAACTGGTGAAATTGTAAACGATGTTTTTCAGAAAATCAGTAAGTGGTTCTCATTAAACTTTGACAAAACACAGTACATACAGTTCCACGCAGTAAATGGAATGACACCATTAATAAATATAGACTTCGATCAGAAATCCGTAGCTAAGGTAGAATATTCAAAATTTCTAGGTGTATGCACTGATGAGGGATTGAACTGGAAAAATCACACTGAAGATCTACTGAAACATTTGAGTTCAGCTACTTATGCTATTAGGTCATTGCAAATTTTGGCGATATTCATCTCAGTAAATTAGCTTACCATGCCTATTTTCATTCTCTGCTTTCGTATGGCATCATATTCTGGGTAACTCATCCCCACTCCACCAAGAGTGTCTTTTCGCCGTCCACCTAACCTTCGTAATCTCTTGGCTCATCCCTATGAAATCCCCAAACCACCTTCCCTACCCTCTGGCTCCTACCCTTGTAACCGCCCCCAGTGCAAAACCCGTCCCATGCACCCTCCCACCACCACCTACTCCAGTCCTGTAACCCGGAAGGTGTACACGATCAAAGGCAGAGCCACGTGTGATAGCACCCACATGATTTACCAACTGACTTGCCTACACTGTGAAGCTTTCTATGTGGGAATGACCAGCAACAAACTGTCCATTCGCATGAATGGACACAGGCAGACAGTGTTTGTTGGTAATGAGGATCACCCTGTGGCTAAACATGCCTTGGTGCACGGCCAGCACACCTTGGTACAGTGTTACACCATCCGAGTTATCTGGATACTTCCCACTAACACCAACCTGTCAGAACTCCGGAGATGGGAACTTGCCCTTCAGTATATCCTCTCTTCTCGTTACCCACCAGGCCTCAACCTCCGCTAATTTCAAGTTGCCGCCGCTCATACCTCACCTGTCATTCAACAACATCTTTGCCTCTGTACTTCTGCCTCGACTGACATCTCTGCCCAAACTCTTTGCCTTTACAAATGTCTGCTTGTGTCTGTGTATGTGTGTGTGTGTGTGTGTGTGTGTGTGTGTGTGTGTGTGTGTGTGTGTGTGTGTGTGTGTGTGTGTGTGTGTGTGTATACCCATCCTTTTTTCCCCCTAAGGTAAGTCTTTCCGCTCCCGGGACTGGAATGAGTCCTTACCCTCTCCCTTAAAACCCACATCCTTTCGTCTTTCCCTCTCCTTCCCTCTTTCCTGATGAGGCAACAGTTTGTTGCGAAAGCTTGAATTTTGTGTGTATGTTTGTGTTTGTTTGTGTGTCTGTCGACCTGCCAGCACTTTCATTTGGTAAGTCACATCATCTTTGTTTTTAGATATATTTTTCCTACGTGGAATGTTCCCCCCCCCCCCCCCCCCCCCCCCCCTCTCTCTCTCTCTCTCTCTCTCTCTCTATATATATATATATATATATATATATATATATATATATATATATATATATATATAAAAAGAAAGATGATGAGACTTACCAAACAAAAGCACTGGCAGGTCGATAGACACACAAACAAACACAAATATACACACAAAATTCAAGCTTTCGCAACAAACTGTTGCCTCATCAGGAAAGAGGGAAGGAGAGGGAAAGACGAAAGGATGTGGGTTTTAAGGGAGAGGGTAAGGAGTCATTCCAATCCCAGGAGCGGAAAGACTTACCTTAGGGGGAAAAAAGGAAAAAAGGAGGAAAAAAGGACAGGTATACACTGGCACACACACACATATCCATCCACACATACAGACACAAGCAGACATATTTAAAGACCCTCTGTTATATTTATATATATATATATATATATATATATATATATATATATATATAATAAGTGTCATGTAATATTTTGTGTAATGTAATATCTTGTATAGACACCTTTTATTAACCTGACACGTTCCACATCATTACGAAGTGTCGTATTCATGATCTATGGAGCAAGCACTTATCTAATCTAGCTGAATGTGACATGCATGATTTCAATGACTATTTTGCAACTCAGGCCATTTGGATCCTGGCAGTCTTCATGGCTCCGTCTAGTCCCTGCATGCTCTGCCACACAATACTCTTCTGTTCCCTCACCCATATGTCACTATCCTCTCCAGATTGTTGCTTTCATTCAATGTGACAGTTCTATTCCCATTCAAGCTGCTGGAAATGGAAATCCTATGTGTGAGGTGTTGTTGTGAAACATATCACAGTGATGAAATGATGTGTTGCACAAGCATTTTTCAAACCGACAAATGATGATCACCACTATAAAAAACTTGTTTTCTTAATGTATCAGGTAATCTAATGTTTGGGTTTATGTTTTATTATCTGCATGTATCACGAGATGATTCAAGACAGCATATCTGCATGTCGGAACAATGATAAAAATTTTATCATGTTCACAGTATCTACTGGTGAGGCGGTTTATTCCGTGTCATTGTTTCTTGCCTTGGAAGTACAGCATGTACCATGGAAGGACAGCTGTGACAATGCCTATGACATCACAGGGACAATTGAAAACTTGTTATGTAGATATATCCAATTGACATCTGTTACTGAATACAGAATATTTTTGTAATTTGTTGTTATCAATGTTTTTGTAATGTTCCGCATCATGCAACAGCTTTGTAATACACAATTATTGTAAATAAGAGTACAATATATGAGACACTGCTAATGAAAAGCCTCACATTTATTTTGGTGCATGTCCAGGCCACTGTGACTAGTGTCGCCTATGTGAATAACATCCTGTGACCTGTAGCCATACCCTTTCTGCACAACACCCCTGACATCATTTTTCAGCAAGAAAATGCATGACCACATGTTGCTGCACAAACATGTGCCTTTTTGTTGTCACAGGATGTCAGCCTTTTTCCCTGACCCACCTGCTCACCAGACTTGTTGCCAATTGAAAATACGTGGGACATTGTGAAACAACAGGTCCACCGCTGTGACCCAATGCCAACCACCACAGATGAATACAGTGCTGTTGGATATATCACAGGACACCATTCACACCTTATAAATGTCAATGCTACGACACATGGACAGATGAATGCAGTGTGGATAGTTATACTACAGGACACCATTCATGCCTTATACACGACGATGCTATCATGCATGGAACAAGTTATCAGAGCTCATGGTGGACCCTATGTCTACTAGGCAGTGGGACACATGGTGACTGAAATGCTAATCATTTTTGCAGAACATACTAATGTATATGTCCCACGAATACGAATGTCCTATATCTAGTCGTTCAAAGTGTTCTGTTTTTTACGAACATGAGTGTATCAAAAGCAATCATGATAACCACAGACTGTCCAATCTGCATGTGATGCCATTTTGCAACATTTATTTGAATTCCACCTGTGCTTCAGAAAAATAAACTAAAACTAAACTCCTCCCAAACAGGCCATGAGGTATTATCCGTGGCTGTTGAGAGACTAGTTGCCCAGGTGTTATCTTAATATGGTGCACTGTGGTACGCAGCACTTCACCTAAATGGCCACTAATTTCCTGTCAGGTTGCTACTATAATCGAGCTACTGGGTCAGGCCAATATATTGGTAGCACCTGTGCCTACAGTACCTGTTATCAGCTCACTGTTCATTATAAGCTGTACCATACTGATATTTATCTCCAGCCTTTGATGATGAATAAAACCTGCTCCCAACATTGGCTCAGCTCCATTTGCCAGCACAAACTTCCATTTGAATTTTTTACTGACATTCAGGTCAACTATCAGCACCACATGATCAGTGTCTGTTGTTATAGATGAATTATTGTCTGTCTTAGGGTGGAGGGGCGTGACTATCATTGTGTTCTCACTTTGCCTAAATGGTAGCATACCTATGTCTGAACCCAAGTCAATTCCAGATAGCAACTGTCTGCTTTCTTTGCTTCTCTTGTGCCATTTGTCCATCTGCTCGATTCTGCTGGAAGGATGGATACCTATCTTCTTCATTTTGCTTGGTGCAAGTCCAGTTACCAACTGTCAGTGATGATGGCTGCTTCTGCTGTGTGTCTATTTGGCATTTCAGACTTTGAAGCTGTTCATTAATGTCCATCTATCACTTACTCTGTATAGCAGCAGCCTTCTCAAAGCTGGCATCATCAGCTACTTGCGTCACCATCAAGGCATTCGTTTGCTTACCACTGTGTAAAATTTGTCTACTACTGCAAGTACAGAGTTAACTGCACTTCTCTCACACACAGTACAACAACTGTCTTCACTAGTAACAGTGGTTGTATCAACCACACATGGTATAATGCTAAATTAGACATTACTTCTTCTTCAACAATCCTTCTTAGGTGCCACCAGAACCCCAACTGCATTCAGTCACTGACACACTCACTCTGTAATATCTGCTGCATATGTTACTCCAATGATTTGCACATCTGCCTGACTATAGTCTTCCACAAGTGGAGCTATTGCTGCTCTGAAGAAGACTTCAATATAACATCCAAAACAATGGTGACTGCTCAAGCATCCAAACTGTTAACTGCCACTGCACATTTTGTGTAATCACTAATAATGGTGTTTTGTGTAAATGTTATTTTTTTCTGGTACAAACTCCAGAATCTGTTAAGTTTGTGGAGCAGAAACTGTGTTGGCGTCAGTGGGCAAACTGCTTTCCCATGGGAGGTTAACTTAATGACCTTTCATGTCCTGATTTGAACTGGAAGGAAGTCAATTTGCTTTTGTACATCCTTTGGCAATTGAAAAAGATGTGTCTCCATCTGTACATGTTTGACTTCATGCCGTAAAGTCACCATTGGACGTTGTACATTTTCTGGGGTCCCTGCACTTTCTCACATTTCAGGGGTTACCTATTTATAGGATTTATCCATAATTAAATGTCGTCTTCTTCACGTCTGCTGTACAGCGAACTACGTAAATTTAAGTATTAACTGTGTTTTTCTTACATTTCACTTCTTTTTCTGTGTATTTTTGCTTTTAGGAAGCTTTAATTTTCGAGTACTAGTAACAGTGTTCTATAGATTTCGTGTTTGTTTTTAATACAGTCCAGAGACTGGTAGTGCTTATTTTCATTGTTTCAAACAAGAAGTGTCCAGTAACCACAGTTTAGTCAGCTATCAGCTGCCTTTAGTGAATTAGCAGTATAGTTAAAAGTTGATTAACTCTCTACAGTAAATTGTTGATTTCTTAGGATGGGTAGGATGTGTGACTGCTGTGTACGGATGCAGGAGGAGTTAGCTACTGTTCGCAAACAGCTGAACGTGTTGATGGCCGTGGTCAGCCGTCTTCAGGCTGCTGCCCTGGATTGTAGCGGCAGTGGGGAGTCTGGTGCGATGCATGGTACACCCCACGTGTTACATGCTTTACCCTTGGTCCCTGCTGTCGAGACATCTTTGCAGGTACCGGGTGCAGTTGGGCCACCCTCTCCCCAAGGGGAGTGGCGGGTTCTGCGGCATTCGCGTCGCACGAGGCAGAGGGTCAATGTGGAGGCTGGCCATGTGGCATCGCCCGCTCTGCCTGTGAGTGGACATGTGGCCGCTCCTTCGGAAAGGTCTGAGCAGGCACACATGGGAAGGGGTTTATTAGTGACTGGGAGCCCCAATGTTAGGCGGGTGATGGAGCCCCTTAGGGAATAACAGAAAGGTCAGGGAAGAAGGCCAGTGTTCACTCTGTCTGCTTGTTGGGGGGTCTCATCCGAGATGTGGAGGAGGCCCTGCCGGGGGCGATAGAGAGAACTGGGTGCACCCGACTGCAAATTGTTGCTCATGTTGACACCAATGACTCCTGCCGTCTGAGTTCAGAGGTCATCCTCAGTTCATACAGGCGGTTGGTGGAGTTGGTGAAGGCGGAAAGCCTAGCTCGCGGGTGGAATCTGAGCTAACTATTTGTAGCATCGTTCCCAGAACCGATCGCGGTCCTCTGGTTTGGAGCCGATTGGAAGGCTTAAACCAGAGTCTAATACGATTCTGCGGAGATCTGGGGTGCAAATTTCTCGACCTCCGCTATCAGGTAGACAAATGTAGGGTCCCCCTGAATAGGTCAGGTGTGCACTACATGCAGGAAGTGGCTAAAAGGGTAGTGGAGTACGTGTGGAGTGCACATATGGGTTTTTTAGGTTAGAGAATTCCCTCCCTAGGTCCGACAAGACGCCTCCTGAGACACGACAAGGTAGTAGTAGGCAAAACGCAACAGGAATGACAATATTAATGTGGTAATAGTAAACTGCAGGAGCGTCTATAGAAAGGTCCCAGAACTGCTCTCATTAATAAATGGTCACAGTGCCCACATAGTACTAGGGACAGAAAGTTGGCTGAAACCAGATGTAAACAGTAATGAAATTCTAAACTCAGAATGGAATGTATACTGCAGAGACAGGCTGGACAGTGAAGGGGGACAGTGAAGGGGGAGACGTGTTTATAGTGATAAAAAGTGCAATAGTATCGAAGGAAATTGACGGAGATCCGAAATGTGAAATAATTTGGGTGAAGGTCATGGTTAAAGCATGCTCAAACGTGGTAATTGGATGTCTCTATAGGCCCCCTGGCTCAGCACCTGTTGTAGCATAGCAACTGAAGGAAAATTTGGAAAATATATCAAGTAGATTTCCCGACCATGTTATAGTTCTGGGTGGAGTTTTTAATTTGCCAGATATATACTGGGAGACTCAAACGTCTATAACGGGTGGCAGGGACAAAGAATCCAGTGAAATTTTTTTAAGTGCATTATCTGAAAACTACCTTGAGCAGTTAAACAGAGAACCGACTCGTGGCGATAACATATTAGACCTTCTGGTGACAAATAGACCTGAACTATTTGAAACAGCTAACACAGAACAGGGAATCAGTGATCATAAAGCGGTTACTGCATCAATGATTTCAGCCGTAATTAGAAGTATTAAAAAAGGTAGGAAGATTTTTCTGTTTAGCAAAAGTGACAAAAAGCAGATTTCAGAGTACTTGACGGATCAACACAAAAGCTTTGTCTCAAGTACAGATAGTGTTGAGGATCAGTGGACAAAGTTCAAAACCATCATACAATATGCATTAGATGAGTATGTGCCAAGCAAGATCATAAGAGATGGAAAAGAGCCACCGTGGTACAACAACCAAGTTAGAAAACTGCTGCGGAAGCAAAAGGAACTTCACAGCAAACATAAACATAGCCAAAGCCTTGCAGACGAACAAAAATTACACAAAGCGAAATGTAGTGTGAGGAGGGCTATGCGAGAGGCGTTCAATGAATTCGAAAGTAAAGTTCTATGTACTGACTTGGCAGAAAATCCTAAGAAATTGTGGTCTGATGTCAAAGGAGTAGGTGGATCAAACCAAAATGTTCAGACACTCTGTGATCAAAATGGTACTGAAACAGAGGATGACAGACTAAAGACTAAAGACGGCCAAAATACTACATGTCTTTTTTCCAAAGCTGTTTCACAGACGAAGACTTTACTGTAGTTCCATCTCTAGATTGTCGCACAGATGACAAAATGGTAGATATCAAAATAGATGACAGAGGGATAGAGAATCAATTACAATCGCTGAAAAGAGGAAAGGCCGCTGGACCTGATGGGATACCAATTCGATTTTACACAGAGTACGCGAAGAAACTTGGCCCCCCTTCTTGCAGAGGTGTACCATAGGTCTCTAGAAGAGCGCAGCATTCCAAAGGATTGGAAAAGGGCACAGGTCATCCCCATTTTCAAGAAGGGGCGTCGAACAGCTGTGCAGAACTATAGACCTATATCTCTAACGTCGATCAGTTGTAGAATTTTGGAGCACATATTATGTTCAAGTACAATGACTTTTCTGGAGACTAGAAATCTACTCTGTAGGAATCAGCATGGGTTTCGAAAAAGATGATTGTGCGAAACCCAGCTTGCGCTATTCGTCCACGAGACCCAGAGGGCCACAGACATGGGTTACCAGGTAGATGCCGTGTTTCTTGACTTCCACAAGGCGTTTGATACAGTTCCGCACAGTCATTTAATGAACAAAGTAAGAGCATATGAACTATCAGACCAATTGTGTGACTGGATTGAAGAGTTCCTAGATAACAGAACACAGCATGTCATTCTCAATGGAGAGAAGTCTTCCAAAGTAAGAGTGATTTCAGGTGTGCCGCAGGGGAGTGTCGTAGGATCGTTGCTATTCACAGTATACATAAATGACCTTGTGGATAACATCGGAAGTTCACCGAGGCTTTTTGCGGATGATGCTGTGGTGTATCGAGTGTAGTATATCGAGTGGGTGTAAAAATGGAAAATTGTACTGAAATGCAGGAGGATCTGCAACAAATTTACACATGGTGCAGGGAATGGCAATTGAATCTCCATGTAGACAAGTGTAATGTGCTGCAAATACATAGAAAGAAAGATGCTTTATCATTAGCTACAGTATAGTAGGTCAGCAACTGGAAGCAGTTAATTCCATAAATTATCTGGGAGTAGGCATTAGGAGTGATTTAAAATGGAATGATCATATAAAGTTGATCATCGGTAAAGCAGATGCAAGGCTTAGATTCATTGGAAGAACCCTAAGGAAATGCAATCTGGAAACAAAGGAAGTAGATTACAGTACACTTGTTTGCCCACTGCTTGAATACTGCTCACCGGTGTGGGATCCGTACCAGATAGGGTTGATAGAAGAGCTAGACAAGATCCAATGGAGAGCAGCGCGCTTCGTTACAGGATCATTTAGTAATCGCAAAAGCGTTACGGAGACGACAGATAAACTCCAGTGGAAGACTCGCAGAGAGACATTCAGTAGCTCGGTACGGGCTTCTGTTGAAGTTTCGAGAACATACCTTCACAGAGGAGTCAAGCAGTATATTGCCCCCTCCTAAGTATATCTCGCGAAGAGACCATGAGTATAAAATTATATTAGAACCTACACAGAGGCACACCGACAATCTTTCTTTCCACAAACAATAAGAGACTGGAATAGAAGGGAGAATTGATAGAGGTGCTCAAAGTACCCTCCACCACACACCGTCAGGTGGCTTGCGGAGTATGGATGTAGATGTAACATGCTAATAATTCAATGACTCAACAGTACTTGACTGAAATGGTTTTCTACTCTCACAGTTAGGAAAATACA
The DNA here is from genome assembly GCF_023898315.1 of Schistocerca nitens. Taxonomy (NCBI): domain Eukaryota; kingdom Metazoa; phylum Arthropoda; class Insecta; order Orthoptera; family Acrididae; genus Schistocerca; species Schistocerca nitens. The sequence continues at coordinate 36,865,608 of NC_064615.1, forward strand.
ACTCGACAACTGCTAGTAAAAGCAGAACTGTCTAACTCAAAGAATAAAGAAAACAGTAACAAGAGATAACAAGTCCAATGAACAAATATATGCATTTTTAAACTCTATCAAAAGTCTATGCTTCCCACACAGTTTAAAACCCAGAAGAATTTTAGGAAAATAATTCAACTTCCATGACAAAGAATGTGACCTGGCATTCATACAGCAATCTGTGGAAAGGTTGCACTGCCATCATGTTGACCTATGCTCTTCAGTCATCGTTGGTCCCATTCTTGCAGGATCTTCTTCCAGCTGCAGTGATGTCAGAGATTTGATGTTTTACCAGATTCCTGATATTCAAGGTACACTCCTGAAATTGTTGTACAGGAAAATCCCCACTTCATGGCTACCTCAGAGATGCTGTGTCCCATCGCTCGTGTGCTGACTATAGCACGATGTTCAAACTCACTTAAAACTTGATAACCTGCCATTGTAGCAGCAGTAACCAATCTAACAACTGTGCCAGAAACTTGTTGTCTTACATAGGCACTGCTGACTGCAGCGCTGTATTCTGCCTGTTTACAGTCTGTTTCCAGAACTGCAGGTCAGGGGAGACTTACTGTACAGGATGAGAAGACTTCCTTCTCATCCCTTACGGTAAGTCTCCCCTGACCCGCAGTTCTGGGTGACTTTCCCGAAACCTACCCCTTTTCCTAGACCTTTCCAGTCCTTTTCCTTCGACCTTCTTCCTTCCCCTTCAACCCTTCTGCCTGAAGAAGGAGCCACTGGCTCCAAAAGCTTGACAATTACAACAGGCTTTCACATGTGTGTTCTGCTGCCGCTTAGGGAATAGATTGTTTTATCAATCCAATTAAATAATTTTGAAAGTAACGTATGAGATTTATAGTTTAGTAGAATCTTGGGAGTGTGTCTCTTATTTCGTAAATCAAACGATGGAAGTAATTGTGTGGGGAACCAGTTGTGAGCAAGATCCAAGCGGTCGGGACTTCCCCGTGGACGTGGGGACATAGCATCGCTGCCTAGTTTTAAGTGAAACTTGTAGGAATTTGTGATAAAACTGCCATAGAGCATTGCTGTAGCTAATGCTGGCTGGTATCGCACTGTCGCCATATGTGGTTATAGCAACATGTATGCAAAATGACTGCAAAATGGTCTCGGCATGCTCTGTGAAACCACCCCTATGCAGCAGCAACAGCAGGAACTGGCAGAATGGTGTCATCACACCAGGGCAAGAACCATATTATGCGCTACATGATCAGGTGCTGGATAATAGTGCAACAAAAGGTCCCCAGAGCAGTATAAATAACTGCTAATTTTTGGACAGATGCATTCAGAGCCCAGAGGTACTACAGCAATGCCAGGGCTATGCTAAATGACTAGCTGCAGCGATGGGTTAGAAACTTATTCACGGCAGCTGCCTCTCACGCTAAGACCACCCTGTGGGACCTGCTGTCTGCACCTGCCACCTCCCAACTCCTGACAGGGGCAGCGGATCATGTCCCATGGAATGCAATCTTCCCTCACCACCTCAGAAGATGTGAGCTGTGCCTGAGTTACCCAGATGTTGGTGTTCACTGCAGAGGGCAGACACGGCAAGAAGTAGTAAAGCACTGCTGACGTCAGGGTCTTGGCCAACTGATAGACTGCTGGCCACTGTTCAGGCTGCTGTCCACACCGCAGGGTGCCCATGTGAGTCCTACAACAATGGAGCAAAAACCAGATGTCTGCTGACCGTTGCCAGTCTCCATGCCAGATTGGGGCATGTCTGCCTCACATCGTCAATGACAAATGTGTACTTGAAGATTAGTAAAGTGTTTTTCTCAACGATGAGACTGTCACTGGGCCCCACCAACCCGACATTCCATCTACTACTCCCCGGGCCCTGCACAGATGACATCTGTTCACTTAACAACTTTCTGTATAGGAAAGACCACAACCAAACTACCAGAATGAAGGAATGTACGCAAGAGAACTGTGAACAGCCAGTAACTAGTTTCTTAGAATGGTCTCTACAGTATGACTTAAGAGGACCCAGCATAGGTTTCCATGTATTGTGGAGATAGGAATTTGCTCTCCAATACACATTCCTGAATTGCATCCCAGGTGGTCCAACCCATACTCCAGCCTCCTTTCCTACACGGTATTTGTTGGAACTTTATCTTATTACAGTCTTTTTCTTAATCTCCCCCTCTTCCTAAAAAAAAAGAAACAAACACACACACACACACACACACACACACACACACACAGATATTCAATAGCCCCTTATCTTTTCCATTTCCTCCTTTCTCTTTATTCTTTCCAGTTTTCATTTTCTGTTTTGGTTCTAATCAATCTTCAGTTCTCACTCCATTCCTTCCATCCTCTATGAACTGATGCTGTCACAGCTCTTAAAATTGTACTTTTTACTCTTTGAATCATTTTCCTTCATCTTTTTTTTTTTTCTTCTTTCCCTCTTCATTAACATGTGGGTCCTTCTTAAGTTGGCATCTGACTGACCTTCTTCCCTCTCTCCCTTTTCAACATCCCACAACTAATTTCTCATTTCTTACTGAAGAAGTTACCAATTGTTCTGAAATCTGAGAGGGCTGTGTGAGATCATCTCCTGAATATAAGCACTGGCCAGCATTTCTGTCTCTCTGATTTTGTAACGATTTTTTGGCGCTGAATTTTCATTTTTAAACTCTCAGTTATTTGAGACTTACCATACCATTATGCCTCGTTTTAAATTCTTCAATGACAGATAAGATACCCAAGTTTAAACAGTCTTGAAATTCTTGTTCCGACAATTTCTCATTCACTGCAGCCTGATAAAAAGAAAAGGTTTATTTACTGTAAATATTTCCAATTTAAAGAATACTATATCTAAAAACATAATCCAAAACAAAACAACCCCCAGATGACAATGAACAAAAGTCTGTCTCCAAGAAGTCAACTGACTGACAGATTCCTTCATTTATTGAACATCTTGCACTATCGATTCCACCATGAAAGAGAAACCATAGAGATAAGGAACAAGTCAAAATATACATCAGTGATGAGATGCAACCATTATGAATAGTTTTTGTGAGTTCTTAAAATGATACACTTTTCTTTCACAGTAATTTATCCACATTTTAAGTTCTGCGAATTAGTCACTTTTAGCAGATTGATGTGTGGTGCACAGACACATTAACAGAAGACTGTATTACCTAACCAGTTTTCGAGCTCTGGTTTTTCTTCTGCAGGAAGTGTACACATTCACACACACTATCACACAGGAAACTAAATGCACATGTAAACTTCAACAATGGCCATTTTCCACAATGTAGCACCCTAATGTCCATCAGTAAGACTGAATGCAACAAGGAACACCTCTGAAGATGTCCAGCACAGCTCTGGATGAAACATATTTAAAAATGGAAATGTTTCATGGACTACGACCACACAGCTCAGAAGATTCACCAGCAGCTAACACCTGACAGTGAAAGTCTTTATTGCATATCAAAATTAGGCAAATAAATCCTCGTAACTCCATCTGTCTGCAAAAATCTTGTAATTCCAGCACACAGTACCTCCATTATCAAAGAGGAATTTCAAAGTATACGGATTTTCTAATCTGTCAATAACTAGGCATCTACTATATAGCTACACATGTAGCAACTTTATCTTTATCACTTCACATTAATTTTTAAGAAACTGTTCTGCTTCTCCTGTAAAATTTAACAAAATGGAGTTATGAGGTTTTCACTGCCTACCATAAACATATTCAATATAATTAGTGTTTTTAACAAAACATATTAATTACCCAGGAGAGGCTATGTTAGGAGACACACTTGAAAAAATCAAAAGACTGAGAAGTGGAATGTTTCTGACAGGTACGGCAGGGACATATCTTGCTTCTAAAAGCAAAATGTCTGAGGAGGTTTACAATTTTGACAGAGCAACTCTAATATTCTGCAACTCCAGCAATACAGAGGCATATTTAGTGTGTCGCAATTATATTATAGTGTAGCAGACAGTTCTGCTTTTGGAATCCTCTACTCCAAGAGTCACAATGAACATATCAGATGGGAATATCTGATGGTCTGACCCAGCAGCTGCATAAATAATTCACATTTGTTGTACAAGCTTCTGTCGAGATGGACTTTGAATTGGGACTCTGATTATATGTGTAGTGTTTAAGATGATTGGGACTTTGTTCACCATTACTGAAAGAGCTCATGTTACTTCCAGTCATAACATCTGGTCTTGCAGTAAGTTTCTAACCATCAACTTGATGTCAATCTCAGTTTCCACACGCCACACACTTTGCGGCAGTTACACACTAGTTTCTGTCATACTATGACACAAAAGCAGCAATAAGAACATAAACCTTTCTGTATCATTGGTCCATCACAGATGGGAAGTTTATTGAATTGCGGTAGCAGCAGCTGATGCTGCAAGAACAAAGGTATCTTCGCCTTTCAACTGTCAGTGGCAGTTGTGTAGGGACCAGAGTGTCTAACTGTTATCAAAGGTGCATGTTGAGGGCAATAATGCAGGTACAGTAATGGCTGAGTGGAGGTATGTTTAAATAATTTATGTTCAGAATAAGGAAAGTGATTTGTTGTTGAGGCTCTGGAGTGCCAAATCATTAATGTTGTTAGAAGAATATGAACTTAAACTGAGTGCAGTTAAGAAGCAAAAGTATATGTTTGTGTTTATTTGTGTTATGAAGAGTAAGTTCTACATCATACACCTGCAAAATATTGTGTATGGACCACACAAGTCCGCAGAGTTGCTGCAACATGATGTGACATGGACTCAACTAAGGTCTGAAGTAGTGCTGCAGGGAACTGACACCATGAATCCTGCAGGGCTGTCCATAAATCTGTAAGAGTATGAGGGGGTGGAGATCTCTTTTGAACAGCACGTTGCAAGGCATTCCAGATATGCTCAATAATGTTCATCTTTGGGGAGTTTGGTGGCTAGCAGAAGTGTTTAAACTCGGAAGAGTGTTCCTGGAGCCACTCTGTAGTAATTCTGGATGTGTGGGGCGTCACATTGTCCTGTTAGAATTGCCCAAGTCAATAGGAATGCACAATGGATAAGAATGGTTGCAGGTGATCAGACAGGATGCTCACATACATGTCACCTGTCAGAGTCGTATCTAGACATATTAGGGGTCCCATATCACTCCAACCGCACTTGCCCTACACCATTGCGGAGCCTCCACCAGCTTCAACAGATCCCTGCTGACATGCACGGTCCATGGATTCATAAGGTTGTCTCCATACCCGTACACATCCATCTGCAGCAATTTGCAGAAAGGTTGCACTTCTGTCACGTTGAACGATGCTCTTCAGTCATTGTTGGCCCCATTCTTGCAGGATCTTTCACCTACCACAGCAATGTCGGAGATTTGACATTTTACCAGATTCCTGATATTTGTGGTAAACTCCTGAAGTGTTCATGCAGGAAAATCCCCACTTCATCGCTACCTCGGAGATGACATGTCCCATTGCTCATGCGCCAACTATATAACACCACATTCAAACTCACTTAGACCCTGATAACCTGCAATTGTAGCTGCAGTAACCGATCTAACAACTATGCCAGACACTTGTCTTATATAGGCGTTGCCAACCACAGCACCATATCCTGCCTGTTTATATATCTCTGCATTTGAATGTGCATGCCTATACCAGTTTCTCTGGCACTTCAGCATAGTTTTCTGGTTTAATAGTGTGTTTGAAGAATTAATTAATAATAAATTACCAACATGTTGAGTGACACAGCCATTGACTGGTATTTGCTTTCTCCCCAAATCGACAACTCAAAACATGATGATAAACAGCAAATACAAAGAAAGCTCAAGAGTGTACAGAAACAGCATGAAACATTTCCGTTTCTTCACTCATGGTGAACAACGTGAACTGAAATTCCAAAATAACATAACTTAGGGCACATTGGGTATAGAATTGTTAATGGTTTTGATATTTATTGAAAAAAACAAAAGAAAAGAAAAACACTGAAATTAATTAATTATTGCTGATGGGCAGTTTATTCACTCAAAATACACATTACAACGTTGCCAGGCACTGCTTCCTGAGAAACTTTTGAAATAAACACATATACAAAGTTCATATTCTGTCAGTCATACACATCAAACGATATTACACTGTGACACAGTCTGCACTCATCCGAGACTACTACCCAACTGCCTTGCCATTCACTCATCCCCACACTCTGCCTATCCCTTAGGGAGACTGTCAGGCTGCTCAAAAGTGTTAATATTTTTAGTTTACAAACTCATAAGTGATAAAGATGATAGTTAATTAAATATAAATATGAATGAAAATAAAAAATGGATGTAACAGATAAGAATTAAAAGAGATTTTGGAATTAACAACTTCAAAATAAATGTAAGTTACAAAAAAAAAAAAAAAAAAAAAAAAAAAAAAAAAATGTGAGGGAGATTTGAGTAGTATGGGTGAATGTAATGTAGGTGAACATTAGGTTTTTTTGTCTATTCAAGAAGTATTGTGTGGGAGAGTGAATGTTACAATTTGCATTTAAAATGTGTGTGGAATCCAAAACAGTCTTCAACCACAAACTTCTTTTACTCCGTCCAATAAATAGTTTCAATTACAATGACCATCATTAGGTTAAGCTAAACAAGAATTTGCATATTCATAAGTAAGTACATTATGTTAAGTTACAACAGTATAATTAGCAACACAGATTCACATTATCTGAGAAGTTTCCTACAAATAATGCACCTGTCTCCTGGAACCTAGTAAAAGCAACAAATAAAAATGATAGTAAATGTTGGAATCATCACGTTAAATACAAACATGATAAAGCTGTAATGAACACTCATCACACATATACATCTATGTGATTACTCCGCTATTCACAATAAAGTGCCTGGCAGCAAAGGGTTAATGAACCACCTTCAAACTGTCTCCCTACTGTTCCACTCTCGAACAGTGTGTGGGAAAAACAAGCACTTACATTTTTCTGTGTGAGCCATAATTTATCTTATTTTATCATGATGGTCATTTCTCCCTATGTAGGTGGGTGCCAAAAGAATGTTTTTGCAATTGGAAGAGAAAACTGGTGATTGAAATTTCATGAGAAGATCCCCTCACAACAAAAAATGCCTTTCTTTTAATGACTGCCACTCCAATTCACGAATCATGTCTGTGGCACTATCTCCCCTATTTTGCGGTAATACAAAACGAGCTGCCCTTCTTTGAACTTTTTTTATGTTATCCGTCAGTCCCACCTGATGCGGATCCCACACCGCACAGCAATACTACAGGGTAGAACGTACAAGTGTGGCGTAAGCAGTCTCTTTAGTAGACTTGTTGCACCTCCTAAGTGTTCTGCCAATGAATCACAGTCTTTGGTTTGCTCTAACCACATTATCTATGTGATTATTCCAATTTAGGTTATTTGTAATTGTAATCCCTAAGTATTTAGTTGAATTTACAGCCTTCAGATCTGTGTGACTTACCGCATAATTGAAATGTATCAGATTTCTTTTAGTACTCATGGGAATAACTTCACACTTTTCTTTATTCAGGGTCAACTACCACTTTTCACACCATACAGATATCTTATCTAAATCATATTGCAATTCATTTTTGTCATCTGATGAATTTACAAGAGAGTAAATGACAGCATCATCTGCAAACAATCCAAGAGGGCTACTCATATTGTCTCCTATGTCGTTTATATAGATCAGGAGCAATAGAGGGCCCATAAACACTTCCTTGGGGAACACCGGACATTACTTGTTTTACTTGATGACTTTCTGTCTATTACTACGAACTGTGACCCTTCTGACAGTAAATCATGAATCCAGTCGCACAGCTGAGGCGATATTCCATAGGCATGCAGTTTGATTGGAAGATGCTCATGAGGAACAGTGTCAAAATGCTTCTGGAAATAAAAAAAAAAAAAGAATCAATTTGACATCCCCTGTTGATAGCACTCCACGAGTATAAAGAGCTAGATGTGTTTCACAACAACAAATTTTCTGAATCAGTGCTGACTGTGTGTCAATAAATCGTTTTCTTTGAGGTAATTCATAATAAAGAACATAGTATATGTTCCAAAACCCTACTGCAAATCGAAGTTAGTGATATGGGCCTGTAATTCAGCGGATTACTCCTATTTCCCTTTTCAGGTATTGGTGTGACTTGAACAATTTTCCAGTCTTTAAGTATGGATCTTTCCATGAGTGAGTGGTTGTATATAATTGCTAAATATGGAGCTATTAGATTAGATTAGATTAGTTTACGTTCCATAGATCCGTGCTGAGGAGATCCTCTTGGATGTGGAACATGTAAATTTTTTTTTTTTAAAGCTGAAATAACAATACTAATAGTATGAATATATACATCATTTGTTTCTATTAAAAAATTCGTCAATGGAGTAGAAGGAGTTGGCCACTAGTAAGTCTTTCAGACTCCTTTTAAACTGATCTTTATTTGTAACTAAATTTTTTATGTTTACTGGCAAATTATTGAAGATGAGTGTTCCTGAGTAGTGGACCACTTTTTGAACTAAAGTAAGTGCTTTTAAGTCCTTGTGCAGATCGTTTTTGTTCCTGATATTGTATGTATGAACTGAGCTGTTTGTTGGAAAAAGAGATATATTATTTAGGACAAATTTCATTAATGAGTAAATATACTGAGAGGCAGTAGTTAGTATACCCAGTTCTTTGAAGAGGTTTCTACAGGACGTCCGTGAATTTACTCCACAAACAATACGTATTACACGCTTTTGGACTCTGAAAACTTTTGTTTGACTTGCAGAGTTACCCCAAAATATTATACCATATGACATTATGGAATGAAAGTAGGCAAAGTATGCAAGCTTTTTTCATTTTTATGTCGCCTATGTCTGCTAACACTCGAATTGCAAATACAGATTTGTTAAGGCGTTTCTGCAGTTCTGTGGTGTGCTCTTCCCAACTGAATTTATTATCAAGTTGTAATCCCAGGAATTTAAGACTGTCAACCTCTTCTATCTGCTCTTCTTCGTATTTTATGCATATGCTGGGTGGAAACCTCTTACAGGTTCTAAATTGCATATAGTGAGTCTTTTCGAAGTTTAATGTCAGTGAGTTGGCTTTAAACCATTTATTAATAGCCATGAAAATATCATTAGCAGATCTTTCTAGAACTACACTTGACATACTATTTATTGCAATACTTGTGTCATCTGCAAACAAAACGAACTCTGCTTCTGGCAGTGTAACTGATGAGAGATCATTAAATGTACACAAGAAAAAGCAATGGCCCTAAGATGGATCCTTGTGGGACACCACATGTAATTTCTTCCCATTCTGATGATGACTGATGACTTAATTCACTAGTCCCTTGCACTGACACCCTTTGTTTCCTGTTAGTGAGGTATGACTTGAACCATTTTGCAGCACTGCCCGTGACACCATAGAATTCTAATTAACTTAAAAGGATGTTGTGGTTCACACAATCAAATGCCTTTGACAAATCACAGAAAATACCTGCTGCTTGTAATTTGTTATTTAATGAATTAAGTACATTTTCACTGTAGGTGTAAATAGCCTTCTCGATATCAGAACCCTTCAGAAATCCAAACTGTGTTCTTGATAATATGTTATTTGTGGTCAGATGGTTGAGCAGCTGCCTGTACATTAATTTTTCTAAAATTTTTGAGAATGCTGGCAAAAGTGAAATCGGTCTGTAGTTTGATGGTATCTCTTTATCCCCTTTCTTGAATAGAGGCTTAACATCTGCATATTTTAGCCAGTCAGGAAATGTCCCAGTTATAATTGACTGGTTACACAAGTAACTTAGAATTGTACTAAACTCACAAGAACATGCCTTAATTAACTTTGTTGATATTTCATCGTACCCACTAGAATGCTTTGTTTTTAAAGATTTTATTATGGACGTTATTTCTTTTGGTGAAGTGAGTGATATATTCATGTACTTGAAGCTATTTGTGAAGGCTAGTTTCAGATATTCAAGGGCATTATTTACTGATCCTGAAAGTCCCATTCTACCAGTAACGGATATAAAGTACTTGTTAAATAGATTTGCCACACTATTGTATCTGCATACTCTGAAAGGAACCTGAATGGTATACAATCTGGACTGGAGGCCTTGCCTTTATTAAGTGATTTAAGCTGTTTTGCTACACCAAGGATATGTATTTCTATGTTTCTCATCTTGGCAGTTGTTCTTGATTGGAATTCAGGAATATTTACTTCATCTTATTTGGTGAAGGAGTTTCGGACAATTGTGTTTAATAACTCTGCTTTAGTGGCACTGTCATCAGGTGTCGCTGTCAGTAAGCATAGTTTACAAAGGTGTGTTACAAAGCCAGAGAGGAGATGTTTGAAATTCCAGATAAGCTAAAAAGAATGCATTAAAATATAATTTAAAAAGAAACAGAGCACAAAAACGATAAAGCACAATTTACAGTAATGTGTTACAAAGCCAGAGAAGATATGTTTAAAATACCACACAAGCCAAAGTATCGTGATTTAAAACACAATAAAAAAGAGCTAAAGGATATTATCAGGTCTACAGCAAAAAAATTAGGTCAAAATTACAAATGTAGATTCTCAAACAGGTGTCCACTATTTATATGGCACACATTGAAATTAACTGAAAACAATGCATCAAGACACGAGAAACGCTGTAGCACACCAGCTGTGTGAAAACAGAGCAGGTAAGATGCACATATCCATGATCAAGACATGGGCAGACAGGGGCAAGAAACAAATGAACAGAATCATGACATCTGGATATGTAAGATATAAATGGTCTGTTATGCAATGGAAAATAGCCAGTTTGTGTTAAGTTGTTCAGAATTTTATTGAGATGGTGTTTCTTATATCTGTAGATTTTTATTTCTTCCAGTAGCTGTACACGAGCATCATCATCTTTCTTCTTCTTCTTCTTCTACATGCATGTTGTACGTACTGTACCAACAGGTCACCTATTAAACATACTGTGGGAAATAGAGGTCCATGGGTTTAAGAAACATCACCTCAATAAAATTCTGATTGATCATAACAAATTTACACCATACGTCTATTTTTCACTATATGACTGGCTGTTGTAGATTTTCACATTCGGATTCTGTTCATTTGTTTTCGCCCCTGACCATCCGTGACTTGATCACATGTGCATGCATCTTCTAGATTCTGTTTTCATGGAATCTGTGTGCCTGTAGCTTTTCCAAATCTCAGTATGCTGCTTTCATTTGATTTCATTATGTACTGTACATGTCTCTGATACAGTCTGAGAGCTGACAGCTGTAATTTTTACTAGTATTCTGTTTTGGCCTCATTTATATACTGTAGCTCTTTTTTAATTGTATTTTAATGCATCTGACTTTACCTTATGTAGAATTTCAAGGATCCCCCCCTCTAGCTTTGTAAATTGTTCTTACTGTCAGCAACACCTAATGGCCAAACCCCTTCAACTGTTTTTACTGTAGTTGTAACCATAGTACACTGACAATGGCCCTACATCATGGGCCATGAATTTTCATTGTATCTTTATCATGTTTTTATATTATGTGATAATTGCAACTATGGCTATCAATTTTATTTGTCTTTTTTAATAAGTTTAAGGAGACATGTACTTTGTTTGTTATGTGCTTCTCATATATATTGAATCAATGCAAATAAATGTATTGTTGTAGCTTATGATAATACTAGCACTCCACAGGTATGCATACTATTTTTTAGATCAATTTGATGATGATCACTATGAATGAAACCAGATACCGAGCTAAATAAAAGAAATTTGCAGACAAAAACTGTTCAGGTTTTCACCTATTTTCAAACACTGGATCGCTGTTACTTTCGAGGTGACCATGTAGCCCCTCATCAATTTGCACTTTATGTGCTGCACCTGTATCTTAAAATACTACAATTATGATCCTCTGAGTATGTGTTGCATTTTTTGTATGTGGGTTTTGTGTTCTGTTACAATATGTGCACTTATAATTTTGAACATAACTGACACAATCAACCATACATAATCTTTAAATAAACAATGTATACATACATAATCTTTAAATAAACGATATATACTGCCCATCAGTCACGTAAAGTTTATTGTAATAAGCCTTGACCAGTTTCAATACAAATAGGGGTACCTTCTTCAGAAGGAATAAACTCACCTAAAATGTTTTGAACATGTTACAAAATAAAATGCCATTTGATTGTGGCACCATACACAATCATTAACCTGGCTCCAGGGAGGTAGGGTGCCCTTCCCTATTCCTCCACTGGGGTAATTCCTGTCTGGCACGTCCACTTCGCGGGGGTGGGCATCCTACACTTCAGTAGGCCGGAGTGCTAGGATGGCTGAGTTCAGGCAGGGACCAAATCCCGTGGGGTATAACACGGAACCCATGCCCAGAGTTACGGGTGAAGACCTTAATGGCAGCGACGGCGGAGAAGGAAGACTTCGGAACGGCGTAGCTGGCAGATGAGGCAACCCTCCTTTCTGGGGATTAAATGAGAAGGGAACCACTGCCTTGTGGTAGAGGAGAAACTCCAAAGGCTAAGGGAGACGACCCCAACAGAAAATCCTTCCTTGCGTTAGGCCTAGCAAGCCAGTAGGAAAGTCTTCATATATTGCTTTCAAAACACAGACGAGCCTCGAAACGAACCACTCAGGATTTGACCCCACTGCTTCTTCAAGTACTGGTGCAAATGATGGGAGACCTGATGATATTCACCAGTAAAAGAAGATGAAACCAACTGGACTAAAAAATAACCTAAATATTGGCACCCTTAATATATTAACCCTCAATGGAAAAATGGAAGAAATGACAGATGTACTAACAGAGAGGAAGTTAGATATATTGGGATTAAGCGAAACAAAGTGGAAGGGAAAAGGTGAGAAGAATTTGAGAGGAGGAGGAAAACTGTACTGGAGTGGGAATAACAGGTCTGGTAGAAATGGTGTGGCAGTGATGGTGAATAAGAATGTACAAAGCTGTATTGAAAATGTGAGATATATATCAGACAGGATCATAATCTTAAACCTGAGATTCCAAAAAGAAACACTAAAAGTAATCCAGATTTATGCACCTCAAGTGGGATGTAGCGAAGAAGAAAAGATGGACTTTGAAAATGTGTTAAAAAACCATATAGAGAGTGATAATATAGTGATGGGAGATTTTAATGCACAGGTAGGCAAAGACAGAAAGGGATTTGAGCAAGTATTGGGATGTTTTGCATATGGAGGCAGAAATGAAGAAGGGGAAAGACTCCTGGATTTGTGCCAGAGGAATGGAATGAAAATAGCAAACAGCTGGTTTATGAAGAGAGAAAGTCATGTTATCACCAGATACAGTTGGGATGGAAGAACGAAGAGTGTAATTGATTATATTCTAGTAGATAGGGAATGGGGAGAGAAAATAACAAATGTGAAGGTAATTCCAAGTGTGAGTGCAGATGGAGACCATAGATTACTGGTGGGATAATGGAAAATGAATCAGTGTGTGAAAAATAGAAAACAGAAGAAAGTGATGAGGATACGGGATTGGAAACTGAAGGAGAGTGAATGTGCTGAGAAGTACAGGTAATTAATAACACAAAAAATTCCAAAAGAAGTTTTCTGCGATGTAGAAAAAGAATGGAGTTTATTCAAAGACACTTTAGTCGAAGCAGCACAAAAAGTATGTGGCAGAACATCTGGAAAGGAAAAAATAAGACAGACAAGTTGGTGGGATGATACCACAATCCAAGCAGTTAGAAGAAAAAATGGAGCATGGAGAAAATGGTGGAAAACTAAAAATGACGAAGACCATAAAAGATATATAGGGGAAAAGAAGAAGTGCAAAGAAATAGTGGAAACAGCAAAGAAAAAGGCATGGGAAGAGTTTAAAAAAAAACTTGAAGAAGATGTGAAGAGCAATAAGAAAATGTTCTATAAAATGATGAAAAATAAAAGGAAGGCTTCTGAAGTACCAGTAAAGATGGAAACAGAGGACGGTACCATTATTGAAGATCCAGGGAATATAAAAGATCTCTAGAAAGAACATTTTAAGAAGCTGTTAAACGCTGAGGAGCAGGTACATGAGGAAACAACAAATAATGGAGAAATTGAGAGAAGTTGGGAAGCAGAATTAGGACAAATTACACAGGAAGAAATGGAAAAAGCTGTAAAGAAGATGAATGGGGGGAAAGCCCCAGGACCTGATGAAGTATCAGTGGACATGATAAGAGCAGCAGGTCCAGTGGGAATGCAGTGGCTATATAGAGTACTATCAAGCGTGTGGAGAAATAGTAAAATACCTGACGATTGGAGAACAGGAGACATTGTTCCTATCTTCAAGAAACGCAATAAAAGACTTTGTAAAAACTACAGAAGGATAAACCCTCATGAGTCATACAGCCAACATTTTTGAAAGAATTTTACTAAATTGAATAAGTGAAAAGGTAGAAAAGGAGCTGAGTGAAGAACAGCATGGGTTTAAGAAAGGAAGGAGCACGATCGACCTGATATTTTCTATCTGTCAACTGATGGAAAAAAGTTGGGAGTATAACAAAAGGGTGATAATGGTTTTTATAGACATAGAAAAGGCATATGACTCAGTTGACAGGGAAAGACTCTGGGAAGAACTGAAGAAGATAGATATAGAAGATGGATACATTAATGTTATAAAGACAATGTACAGAGGCCACAATTGTAGAATTATAACACCATTGGGGAACTCTGAATACTTTGAAATAAGACAAGGACTTAAGCAAGGAAGTATTCTATCTCCTGCGCTTTTTAATGTTGTGATGGAGGGAATGAATAGGGTAGTTAAAGATATAGTAAAAGAAAAAGACAAAAAGATGATTTTTGCAGATGATATGGTAATATGGGGTGATAAAGAGGTAGATGTACAGTTACAGCTTGATGCGTGGAAGGAAATAATGAAAAGGTATGGATTAAAAATAAATAAAGATACGAGTGAAGTAATGGTATTTGGAAGAGAGAAAGGAATCAACGGAAATATTACCTTGAATGGAGAACCCCTCAAAGTGGTAGAAAGTTTCACTTATTTAGGGAGTGAAATATCTAGGGATGGAAGAATAACTAACGAAATTAATAGGAGGTTTCAGAAGGGATGCAATTTCTACCAAACAATAAAACATCTGATTTGGAATAATGAAGTTTCAGAAAGAGCAAAATTATTACATTCCTATTGTCACCTATGGTGGAGAAACATGGACAATGACAGAAAGGGACTGGAGCAGACTGCAAGCAGGGGAAATGAAATTTCTCAGAGCAGTTAAGGGAAAAACAAGAATGGACAGAGTAAGGAATGTAGAGATTAGAAAGGACCTCAAACAAGAATGTATGAGAGAAGAAATTGAAAGAAAGAGATTAAGATGGTATGGGCATGTTAAGAGGATGCAAGGGCAGAGACTCCCCAAAATTATGGAAGAACTAAAGATGGATGGCAAAAGACCTCGAGGGCGCCCAAGAACATGGTGGAAAATGGGAGTGAGAATATCTGTTGAAAGGAGAGGTGTGACCTGGCAGCAAGTGGAGGAAGAAAAGTGGTGGGAGGACCGAGCCAAATGGAGAGGACTCATCAGCACCCAGACCCGGCAGTAGCTGGAGCGGGGTTCGGATATATAGATAGATTTTTGTCTATCTATAGATAGATAGACAAAATAAAATCTTAAATAACCAACACATTACAACAGTGAAATGAAATAAATAGAATAAAAATTGTACTTACATAATTTATATTGCAGTAAAAGTATAAGCATACATTATGACCAAAAATTCTCAAGTCAAATAACAGACGCCACAGGTTAAGTCCTCCACGAAAAAAAGCAAGAATTATTTTGTAGGTATAGCTTATTATAAGAACCAATACTGAACTAAACATGTGCCAACTAGTTACAATACCTGGTAAAATTAGTGTACAGCATGCCACCTGGTGGGCACAGTAGTGTGATAAGCACTCACTTATGAAGTACACGACTGAAGCAGTAACATGTGATTAAGCAAGCTGGGATATTTTTACTTCCCCTCTTGTTTTACCATCTGCCTCCTTAAAATTAACTTTTTCCATTTCTGACTAATTATCATTAACATACTTGAGTATAATCTGTATTTCCATAAAAGAGAAAGGTTGGCCCTCAGTTTTAAAGAACATAACACCAGATCTAATTTTGTGCTTAGTTTTATGGATGTAATTGATATTCTAATTTATTTCAACTATTCCTCGTTAGCATCTTTGTTATAGGGTGAAATCAGTAATTGTTTTGTAACTTAAATTCTATAGCTGATATAAATTATCTACTATTCTTAGAGGATCTGTTTGGCCCTATTCAGAAACATGTTAGCAAAGCCAGCCCTTAATTAATTCCACAGTAATTAACAGTTTTGTCAAAAGTATTGTTTGCATAACTATATACGTTAATTTCATGATTTAAACAAATAATTCGGCTTAACCCTTGTAGTAGAAGAAACTGTTAAAAAGAACGAATTTTTCGATGTATACAGTTAATTGGATGAGTTAAGTTTTAATTGTAATTTCTGTAAATTTAACTTCCAACAATGTGTAGTTTCAGTGTCTATTATCGTGATTTTTGTGACGAGATACTCAGTCCACAGTCGGGTTTCACACAGGAAACCTATGTTGGTTAGATCAACAACAATGCCTCAACTTAACTGTGAAATAAGTGCAACACAATTAGGCCATATGTTAAAACAATGACAGTGTCTGTTTTTATACGTACCGTTTTATTCTTCAAGAAATGTGAACTATGCAGTTAGGCTTTTACTGCTCGTAGGTGTTCAACAGGAAACTATTGTAGCAGTATGTGGATGTTTGCCTTCAACCTATTAATGAGGCTTATCAAAAGTTAAGCAATAGTGCACTGGTCATATAACTGTCTGTGTATTACCAGGAGGGGGTGGGGGGGTGGGGGGGGTGGGGGGTGGGTTGTGACCAGTGAAAGTAAAGTACTGTGAAACGCTAATGTGCACCTGTCAGCTACATCATTTTAAGTAGTCAGTGTTGTACTTCCACAACCCATTTTTCAGCCAGTGCAGTAGTGCAGTACATTGACACCAAGGACAACAAACGAAGAAATAAAGCAGGAGAATGCTACAAACACATCAGTATAATATGCAATTAAGTGTTTCAAATCAAACACATTGCATGTAGTGTAAAAGTAAGGACATTATAAAAGAGAATACAACACAAATAAAATGGTTAATTCTAAAAATATGTTGTTATGAAAAATAATAAAGAATAAACTAAATCAGAAATGTAACAAGATATTGCAATATACAGAAAAGGGACATATTCTTTATGTAAAACCCCTACAACCAGGATGCAGTACAATCTGATGTGCTCTCAGTGAGGTAATACAGGGTCCGCTAAGTAAAGGGAAAAAATAGCATTTGCAAAATAGAAGTGCAAAGAAACATAATCCAAAACATCAAGCAGCTGCGAACAACAGCTTAAATGTATTGAAGCCTTTATCATTATACCCATTTCGGCACTTACCTTGAGGAGTAACTCTTTTATTAGTTTTCACTTTGAAAATGTTTTCTTCTAATGAGGGTTCACAAGCCTTATTATGGCTACTGATTTAATGAATTTAATTTATCTCTTTGGTTTAGTAGGTGATTCATGTGTGAGTACAGTGTGATGAATATCTGCATGAAGGAAAGCTTTCTTATGGGACTGACGATGTGACGAATCAGAAGGTACAATTTGAGTGTTGCTTCTTACTTTGAAGTATATACCAAAAGTTATTCTGTCATTTAGTAGGGTCAATTTGAGATACAAAAAATTTAACTCATGATTTTTATTTTGAAACTCAAAAGTGAAAGTATTTTTCTCATGAGGAGTATTAAATATTTCAAACAGCTGATCTATTCCACACTTAATTTGATTGCATATAATCAAAACATAATTCACATACCTTGAGTAGGACTGAATGCCTAATTCAGTAGAATCACGACTCCTAAAATGATTTTCCTCTAGTGAATTTATAAAAACGTCTGCTAGAGTGCCCACTAATATATTACCCATTGCAAGACCATATGGTTGCTGAAAAGTTTTCCATTACATGCAAAGTAACTGTATTTAATTACCATAATCAGTAACTGTACCATATCAGTAATTTGTCTGTCCTTTATCTCTCATTTATAAGAACACTGGTTTTTCTCCACAATTTCCATCATTGTCTGAACTGGCACATTAGTGTATAAATTAGTAATATCGAAAGGTATTAAATGTGTCTCTTGGTTTCATCCCAAATTTTTATTTTATTTACCACAATTTGTCTCTTAGGTAGTGAATAGTTATTTTGAAAAGCATATGATTTTAAATCTTGACATGAATATACCTGGCTATTTCATCGTACACACAACTAATTTTGTAGAGACTCGACTAATAACAACACTGACATGAGGGAAAAATGTTTCTCTGATTCCTGGCAGCAGGATATTGTGTGGGCTCTCATTGGTATGATAAGTCTGTTCTCCGACTTCTAACATGCTGCCTGCACTTTGTGTAAGCTCTAATGTCTTGTAATAAATTGTCTTTTATACCGGTCATATGTATATTAATTATGTTGTTTACCCACCACTGTAATAATGTATCAATGAATGTATCTGGCCGCATTTTCTTGTCGTACAACCTCACTGGTAACTACACAGTAATAACACAGCCATTTTCAGACTCCGTACACCGCGAACAGACAGTGACTTTCCTGCTACTTCGTGTTACATGCTGTGCCACAACAACATACAACTCATCAGACTATGCCTAAAATTGAGGATGTGATACAACAGTGCCTTGTACTGACGGTGAACAATGTACACCTACTGCCTGAACAATGGCATCACAGAAACACTTCACTGAATGTTGCTGGTGTATCTACTGCTTCGGTGACATTTTCAGCATTTTCCGACCTCAGATCCATTTTCGCCACTTGAGTATGCTGTACCTATTGCATTGCATGTCTACACTCCCACATGTACAGTGGCATCAGAAAGACATTTTGCCGAGTGTGCACAGTGTTCTTACTGCACACACAACATTTCCAGTGCTTTCCACACAAATGACCGTGCAATGTCACAGTTCGTTTTCCTCGCTTATGTATGCAGTGCCTATCACGTCACATGTATCTACAATTTCACCATCCGTGTCACAACAGGTGATACAACCAAGTGAACTTTTAGCTAACAACACTGCTGTTGTGCCTACCGTGCCAGATTCTGATACGCTGGCTCCACTCGTGCCCCAGCCTATACCATACCTACAACCTCGTGACAACCTGTCTACTTTTCATTCAACATTCATGCTTCCACTATTCCACACCTATCAACCCGTCATATGGTTCACCTCAATGTGTGCATCATGGCTACACATGGGATAATAGACGACAATGCTAAATTCGTTAGTCTCCTGGGCCAACATAGTGAACACTTGGATCTGATTAGTGACTAATTTTTCATACCTCCTGCAGTGGACAAGTATGACACAGCCAAGTTGCTGCTGCTCCAGCGCCTCTCACAGACACTATAACAACAACTCAAGCAAGTTATTTGTGAGGAAGCCATTGGTGACAAACTCCTCCACAGCTATAAGCCATCTCCGAACACTGTTGCATATAAATCTAATACCTGATCAGACTCTGTGGGTCTTGAAACTGCCATCATAGGTGCAACTCGCTATGATTTCACATGAACAGGAACCACCAATAAGAAATCAGGGTTTTCAGATAGAATAAAAGTCATCAGCCAGCTAACAATGCACAAGTCACTGACTCATGGCCATATTGCTGTGCGACCCATCATGACACTTCCAAAGCCAACCGAGTTCATCTGATTCTGCCCAAGCTACCAGTGCCAGCTGCCACAAGGGGCAACAACATTCAGTATGCTGATACACAGCCCCACCCATTACCTCAGCTAACCCCCCTCCTCTGTTGAACACGGTGCGCAACTGCTGGTCACAGTGTATGTTCCCAAACTCCAACAATGGTCTGCAGTAGGCGCACCACATTGTTCTCATCAGTCCAGTCGCCTCCACGCACAGTACTCATGGGAATGAATATATATTTAAGTCAGCTAATAGGTATCCCTCCTTAAAGGAAAACTCTCTAACAAAGAGCCCACCTTCAAAGGAAGTCAGGTATCCAAGTAATGAAGGAATTAGCATATTTCTTCAAAATATGAGAGGTATTAGAGATAAAGTTAGTGAACTGCTTATAGATGTTAACTCTGATATTATTGATACATCAGAGCACCACTTAAATAATCTGATAATTCAGAGGGTTCCTCTACCAGGATACAGATTGGCTGGCAGTTTTTCAAGAACTTCTTTGCAGAGTGGGGGAGTGGCCAAGTATGTAAAAAACAGCATTCCATTTGAATCTGCAGATGTATCAAAGCACTGCATTGAACAGGTATTTGAATGTTGTGCAGGGGCAGTTGAATTTAGTGAAACTGAACGTTTAATTATAATTATTCATAGGTCCCCTAACTCTGACTTCAGGGCATTTCAGCTCTAGCTATAGAAGGTTCTTAGTTCACTTTATAAGAAGAATAAAATTTTGTTGTATATGGTGACTTCAGTATTAATTATGTATGTAACTTTTCAAGAAAAAGGATACTGGAAGACCTCCTAAATTGATATTATCTGATGCACATTGTATTTTTCCAAACTAGGTTGCAGAAGAACAGTAGCACAACAGACAATATTTTCATTCATTCTTCATTACTAGATGGGCATTCTGTTAGTAGAAGGATGTATGGTTTTTCAGAACATGATGCACAAATTTTAACATTAAAAGGTTATTGAACTCAAACAAATGTTATATTGTTAATTACAAACTATGTAGAAAAGGTACACCAATGGCAATAGAGTGTCTTTTAAACCTCGTTAAGGAACAAGAGTGGAAGGATGTTTGTAGTGCTGATAATAGATGACAAATATAATGCTTTCCTTAACACATTTCTCATACTCTTTGAAAGTTGCTTTCCATTATAATGTTCAAAACAATGTACTAGCAGTAAAAAGTAGCCTGGATGGCTGACTAGTGGGAGATCATGTACAACAGAGTGTGAATTAGATCAACATGTTAGAAGTAGTTACACTCGAGCTACAGTATCCCATTACAAACATCATGGTAAGGTGCTTAAAAATGTTATTAGGAAGGAAAAGAGTATGTGATATGCAAATAGAATAGCTAATTCTCAGGATAAAATTAAAATCGTATACTTAATCATGAAGAAAGCATGTGGTCAGCTACATAAGGTCGAGTACACAAAGTCAGTACATAGTAAAAATGGTTCTGTTACTGGTAAGTCAAATATATGTACAGCGTTTAACAATCACTTTCTGAACATTGCTGCTGAATTAAATAAAAACTTATATAGTCTCCACATGGAATCATATAACTCTCTTGGAAAATGGCTTTCCGAGACTGACATCCGAAATACTCCTCCCTGATACTGACAAGGGATAGATTGAGCCAATAATTAAATCACTGAAGTCTAAGGACTTTCATGGAGTACCTATCAGAATACTAAAGTACTGTAATGCACATGTTAAACCTGTATTTAGCCATATTCGCAATTTGCCATTTAGGAATGGTCAGTTTCCTGAACGATTAAAATACTCACTAGTAAACCTGCTTTATAAAAAGAGAGAAAGGGATAACGTAGACAATTTTAGATTATTTCTATGCCATTAGTGTTTGCTAAAGTTATTGAATAGGCTGTGTATTAAGGATAATTGATCATTTCATTTCACATAATTTGTTGTCAAATGTACAGTCCGGATTGAGAAGTGGTTTAACAACTGAAAATCCTACATTCTCTTTTCTCTGTGTGGTACTGGGTGAATTAAACATAAGGTTTTGAATGTAAGGAATCTTTTTTGGGATAACTAAAGAATTGTATTGTGTTGATCACAAAATATGGTCCCAGAAGTTTGACCATTATGGAATACGGGAGTAGCTCACAATTGGTTCCCCTCTTACTTTAAGAAGAGACAGTAAAAGGTCATTCTCTACAGTACTGACAATTTTGAGAATGGCTATGATGTGGGGTCCAAGTCAGGCACAGTTAAATGAAGTTGTCCCAGGGATCAGTGCTGGGACAATTCAGTTCCTTATTTATATAAATGATGTTACTTGTAGTACTACACGTGATTCTAAAATGTTTCCGTCTGCTGATGACACTAGCTTGGTAGTAAAGGATGTTGTGTACAACATTGGCACTATTTCAAACAATGTAGCTCAATAAATAAGTTCATGTCTTGTAGAAAATAAACTAATGCTAAATCACATTAAGACTCAGTTTTTACAGTTTCAGACACACAATTCAACATTGACAGCATCAGAGGTGACCTTGGCAAGGCTACTATTCTACACAATATGCGCATGTGATTGGAGAGACTGAACAGTTCAGATTTCTAGGTGTTCAGATAGATAGTAAACTGTTGTGGAAAGCTCATGTTCAGAATCTTGTTCAAAGACTTAATGATGCCATTTTTATTGTTAGAACAGTATTTGAAGTAAGCGATAGTCAGACATGAAAAGTGGTCTACTTTACTTATTTTCATTAGCTTATGTTGTATGGTATTATATTTTAGGGTAATACTTCTCATTCTCAAAGGGTATTTTTGACTCAGAAACTGACAGTTCGGGCAATAAGTGGTGCAATTTCACGTACCTCTTGTCGACCCCTGTTCATTAGTTTGGGTACTGACATTGACTTCTCAATATATACATTCTTTAATGTGATTTCTTGTTAACAGTATCAACTTATTCCCAAGAATTAGCAGATTTCACTCAATTAATACTGGGCAGAAATCCAATCTGTATTTGGATCAAACCTCGTTGTCTCTTGTGCAGAAAGGCACGGAGTACTCTGCTGAATCTATTTTCAATAAGCTACCAGAAAAATTAAATAAGCTTAGCAGTAATCCACTTGCTTTCAAATCCAAACTGAAGAGTTTCCTCATAGTTCACTTCTTCTATTCAGTCAAGGAGTGTCATGAAAAATTAAACTAGTTCCTATGCTACAGTGTTGATTGTGTTTATATAAAACTTATAACCTGCCATTTTATTTTATCTATTATTACTTACCTTTTGTAATTTCATGTACTGACACATTCCATGACATTTGTTCCTCAATTTAGTCCTACAGAACTAGATGTATAAAATAACAAATAAAAATAAATAAATAAATATAAGCACCATGTCCACGACCTTCCAGTTCTTGCCTCTATGTGTTTCACTTCACAACAGAAAACTACCTACTTCCCAAAACAGGTGTTAACATCAGCAAAATGCCACCAATCGACACGTCCCCTCCCACTGTCACGTTGCACGTCAACTTCGTGCAATGTGGCAAGATGGCAGTTGACCTACCATCATTGTTCCCAGTGACAAACGCCTTCAATACTCAGGGAAACATCATCCAGTGCCTTATCATTCTTGACGAGATTCAATTACTCAATGCTCAATATTTTATCATACGCTTCTCCAAAGCTCAAACGTGTGATGAAAATGATGACCACCAATTTATCACTGCAGCCACTGCCTCACTGCAAGATACACAGCACAATTTCATCAATTTAAGACATCACGTGGCTCCATCTCCATTGAGTTCAACTAGGAGGCACTGACACTGCTCTCCCTGTCTCTCTCTCATGACAGAGCCATGGTGTACCTCACAGACCAACTCAGCGACCTAACTGGATTTCATACACAAAGTTAGTGAAGTGCTGCTATCGGATACTGTGCATGAAGCTGACAGCGCAACTGGCATGCTACCCTCACGTAGCCTTACTCCCCTTGCACACAGTGCTATCTGTAATGAATTGTACACCAGACTGTACTGATCGATGGTTCATGTGTTAGACACATAGACTACACACAGCAAAAACTGCTGCAGATGAATTATTAAAAGCAGGAATCCTCCGCCTTTCTGATAGTGCTTGGGCGTCACCCATTAAACTTGTCCTAAAGAAATATGGTACTTGGTGTTTGAGTGCTGATTACAAAGCTTTAAGCTTATGCATAACTGACAGCTACCCGATTCCTAACATGCAAGGCTACACACACTTTCGTGCGTGCATTAATCTTCAGTGTGGCAGATTGCAAGAAAGTGTACTTACAAATTCGTACAAGTGAGGAGGACATTCCAAAGACTGCTATTATTATGACATTCATCCTTTTTGAATTTCTGTTCGTGGTGTATGGACTCAAAAATGCAGTGTAAACTTGGCAGCATTTTGTTGAGGGCATCCTCTTCAAATTGCCCTTCGGTTATGCTTATTCTGACAATATCACCATTTTCTCCACTACACCAGACGAGCACAAGCACCACCTCAAATTAGTTTTTGACACACTAGCACAGAACTGCGAGATCATTAATGACACCAACTGTCAGGTGCAAATACACGAGGTAATCTTCCTTGCCCACCTGGTTGACGCCATTAGTATCTGCCCCACTCCCGGGGAGGGGGGGGGGAGAAGGGGGGGAAAAAAAGTAAGAAAAGGACCAAATCAGATTGTTACCACCACCCTTGGACTAACACAAATTACAAAGGTTTTCTTTTCTTCTTTTATGATAATCTTCTACTGAACCCATTCCTTTATGGTGCTGCCACCTGTCTACTCCTAACAGAGGTACTGTCAGGCATAAATAAAACTGGCAAGCACCTGTACAACTAGACTTCATGTATGCAACAAGCATTTGACAGCATCAGATGTGACCCTGGCAAGGCTACTATTCTATCCCAGCTTCAATCACAATGGATGCGAGAGACTATGCTATTGGGCTCATTCTACAATAGGAACTTCGGGGTGTTACCCAATCACTGCACTTCTTGTCCCGGAAACTCTCTAATTGCCAATGAAAATGGTCCGCATTTGACTGTGAACTGTTCACGGTGTTTGAGGCCATACTTTACTTTCAGGAAGTTGTTGTTGAAGGCCAACCCTGAACAATCTACACAGATCACCGTCCCCAAGCAGATGTCATCAAAAACTCATCAATCGAGTCCATCCCCTGGCACTTCCGGAACATGGAATACAACACCCAATTTCCTACCAATGTCAGACACCTTAAGGGTGTGGAAAATGTCATTGCTGACTACTTGCCTAAAACATCTATGACTGCATCACACATGGACTATGACCAACTTGCCAATGCGCAATCCCACATCCAGTAGATCATTGACGTACTCCAGAAACCAAATACCAGACTACATTTCAAAAATCATTGCTTTCCGGGCTCTAGTAAATGTGTGCTGTGTGATATTTCCCAGAACAGACTTGGCCCAGTTGCACCTGAGCTTTTTTGGAAAATCGAATTCAACCATCTGCATTATCTATCTAACACCGGAATTTGGCCATCAGTCACTCATGTAACAGAACAGTTCATCTCACTGACTGCAAAAAAAGACTGTAAGATATGGGATCATGCCTTGAGATTTCCCTTGGCCACTTCCAACACATCTACATAGAGCTTGTTGGGTCCCTCCAGGAGTGAAAGCGTGTCCAATATATCCTCTCCATCCTAGACAGAGTTACACTGAGAGTGGAAGCCCCACCCATTGCAGATGAAACTGTCACCAAAACATTCGTCTATATCTGGATCTTCCATTTTGGATGCCCGGTGTCTATTACAAATTATCATGTATGTCAATTTGAGTCCGCCTTATTAATGTAATTGTGTAACTAATGTGATGCCAGCAGAAACCACACAGCATACCACCAGCAGAGCAAAAGGCTGGTCAAACGTGGGCACTGGGGCCTCAAGTCAGCTCTAATATGCCATGACAAATAGTGGACTGAGATCCTTCCATGAGTGTTGCTAGGGGTTAAGGGCAGCCCACAAAGAGGAACTTCTTGTCCCATTTGCAGATCCCCTCTATGGTGAATCTTTATCCTTCCCTGATGATTTTGTCACACAAACTCACCCCCTTCCCTCTCCACGACTCCAAAGTCCCGACACTAGTTGCACACGCATGCATCATCACACAGCCTGCCTTTACAGTCCCCCTACCACTCGACACACCACGCCTCACATGTTCATTCACCAGGCATTCTTCCCATGTTCCCATGTCATGCTCTGTGATGACACTGTCAGTCGTGCTCTACACCACCCCCCTCCCCAACCCCAATTCTGGCCAGTATAGAGTGGTCTAAAGTGGCACAAACACATTTGACATTATCGTTAATGTTCAATGCTTCACCATCTCCGTTAAAAGATTAAAGTCCGCGTGGACACTATCAGACACTGACTGCACCAAGCTTATCCCCAATGTGCCTCCTTCACCGCGAAGTATACTCAGTGCTTTCAAATTCAACACTGACGTTCATGGTTTCCTCCTGCAAGACATCTCTGTCAAGTTAGCTGACAACCACCTCATCACTGACACCTATCATGATGACTGTCTGTCGGACAACAGATCTATCGCGCACCAGCCCCCTGCCATTCAATGTCAATGTGGCCAGACTCACGTCGTACCTCCCTGTCGATGGGATCCTGCACATCACGATGCTGAGAATTATACTGCTTCCAGCCCCAGCTTCAGATCAGATTGCTGATGGCCCAACCATCACCCCAACACCATCTCCCACAGTCTCATCCCTGACACTGACTGATACTGGTACGTTTCGCTTCGGATGACATCACCGTTTACCCAAACACCTATATGATTACCACCTAACTGTCATCCACTGGCTACAGCCAATCTCTCTACAGCATATGTCACAACCTAAAATGTCCTGCCAGGTGCAGCCACAAGATGCACTACAGCACAACAACACTAAGTGCTCCTTGCTTCTTCCCCTGCTCCACATTATGGAAGGGGAGGGGGCTGTGTGGGGACTCAACTAATAATATTGCTGCCACAAGCGAAAAATCTCTCTATGGTTCACAGCAGTAGTGTACTGTGTGGACTCTCTTTGCTATGACAGTCTGTTCTCTCACTTGTAACACACTGATCACATTTTGTGTAAGCGCCAATGCTCAGTAATAAATCAGCACTTACCAGTTGTATGTGTATTAATTATGCAGTTTGCACACCACTGTGGTAGAACACCACATATTTACAATTTGAAGAGCTGGACGATTTATTTTATGAACCTTGAACTGAGAACATAGCTCCAAATTGGAGGAGGAAGTGACTTTCACCTTACAAGAAGAAATTAGGTGTGCTGTGGTCAAGCCAAACATCTGTTAAAACCTTTTCAAAGGAAACAATTCATTAACATCAATCCAGAAGATCCTCAGCTATGTTCTTAGTTCATGGTCCACGAAGTAAGCCATTCATTTAGTCCGACTGTAAACAGCATTAGCAATGGGTATCATGAATTAGTCAAGTTTTTTCATTGAAAGATTATAAAATAATATGTTTTTCAAAGTAATTATTCACTAGCTAAGAGAAAATTATGGCAAATACAATTAAAAATAAGGGCTGTAACCAAGAGCAAAAAGTTAATACCTTTCAATATTACTAATTTGTACTCTAACAAACTTGTTCAAATAACAATGGAAATTATGGACAAAGACCCGTGTGCTTTTAAGAAAGATAAGGAAGATGAACAGATTGTAGATCTTGTACAGTTAATAAAAGTGGTAGTTAAGTACAGTTACATCAAATCTAATGGAAAACTGTTTCAACATCTAGATGGTTTTGCAATGGGTAATCTATTAGTGAGCATTCTAGCAAAAAATTTTATAAATTCACTAGAAGAAAATTGTTTTAGAAGTTATGACTCTACAGAATTACGCATTCAGTCCTACTTGAGGTATGTGGATGATATTTTAATTATATACAATGGAACTAAGGATGGAGTACACCAACTTTTTGAAATACTTAATAAACTTAATGAGAAAATTAATTTCACATGCGGGCTACATAGTAAAAATGTGAACTAAACTTTTTGGATCTCAGTTTGACCATAACAGATGATACAACAACTTACGACATTTTCTATAAAGCAGTAAGCACCACCCAAATCATATCTTCTGAGTTGACACATCCTCAGTCACACAAGGCCTCTGTCAAATATAGACAACAAATAACCCCCCCCCCTCCCCACATACACACACACTCACCCAAATGCAACTTACACACGCGACTGCTGTCTCTGGCAACTGATGCCCCACTGCGAGCAACTTCACCAGGGCATGATGGGAGTGGTGACTGGGTGCAGGTAAGGAGGGGGCTGGGGTGGAGAAGGGGAGGGTTAGTAGGGTAGGGATGGTGGGCAGGGATGAGGTGGAGAGAGGGAAGGGCAACTATGTGCAGTTGGGAGGTTAGACGAAGGGCTCGGGAGATTTGTGTGTGTGTGCGTGTGTTTGGGCGGGGAGGGGGGGGGGGGGGGCACGGAAAAGGAGTGAAGTAAAAAGACTAGGTGTGATAGTGGAATGAGGGCTGTGTAGTGCTGGAATGGGAACAGGGAAGGGGCTGGAGGGGTGAGGACAATGACTAACAAAGGTTGAGGCCAGGAGGGTTACGGGAACGTAGAATATGTTGCAGGGAAATTTCCCACCTGTGCAATTCAGAAAAGCTGATGTTGATGAGGAGGATCCCAATGGCACAGGCTGAGAAGCAATCATTCAAATGAAAGATGTCATGTTTGGTAGCATGCTCAGCAACAGGGTGGTCCACTTGTTTCTTGGCTACAGTTTGTCGGTGGCCATTCATGTGGACAGACAGCTTGTTGGTTATCATGCAGTACCACCCAGATAGACTGCAGCACAACGATTGCAGTTTAGCTTGTAGATCACATGACTGGTTTCATAGGTAGCTTTGCCTTGATGGGATAGGTGATGTTTGTGATCGGACCAGAGTAGATGGTGGTGGGAGGATGAATGGGACAGGTCCTTGCATCTAGGTCTGTTACAGGAGTATGAGCCATGAGGTAAAGGGTTGGGAGCAGGGGTAGTGTAGACATGGTAGAGTATATTGTATAGGTTTGGTGGACAGTGGACTGCCACTGTGGGAAGGGTGGGAAGGATAGTGGGCAGGACATTTCTCATTTCAGGGCATGACGAGAGGGGGGCCACCTTCCTGAATACTGATCTCGACCTCAAAGATGGCTACATTAGTACCTCCTTCCATATCAAAACTACTAACCAATAGCCATACCTCCACTTTGACAGCTGACACCCAATTCATACTAAGAAGTCCCTTCCATACAGGCTAGCTACCCACGGCCGTTGCATCTGCAGTGACGAGCGGTCGCTCTCCCAATATACCAAGGGTCAGAGTGAAGCCTACACAAACCGCAACTATCCTCCCAATCTTATGCAAAAACAAATCTCCCATGCCTTATATTTCCAGTCTCCCACCACCTCCCAAAGTCTCATCATCCGGCCACAGAGTAGCATTCCCCTTGCAACTCAGTACCACCCAGGACTGGTGCAACTGAAATGCATTCTCCACCAGGGGTTTCGACTATGTCTTGCCATAGCCTGAAACGAGAAATGTCCTCCCCACTATCCTTCCCATCCCTCCCACAGTGGTATTTTACTGTTTACTGAACCTACACAATATACTTGTCCATCCTTACACAACCGCAGCTCCCATCCCCTTACCTCAAGGTGCTCATACCGCTGTAATAGACCTAGATGCAAGACCTGTTCCATACACCATCCCGCCACCACCTACTCCAGTCCAGTCACTAACATCATCTATCCCATAAAAGTCATGTGATCTACAAGCTAAGCTGCAACCACTGTGCTGCATTCTATGTGGGCACGACAACCAGCAAGTCATCTGGCCAACGACAAACTGTAGCCAAGAAACAAGTGGACCACCCTGTTGCTGAGCACGCTGTCAAATATGACATCCTTCATTTCAATGACTGCTTCAAAGCCTGTGCCATAGGGATCCTTCCCACTAACATCAGCTTTTCTTAACTGCACAGTTGGGAAATTTCCCTGCAATATATTCTACATTCCCATAACCCTCCTGGCTTCAACCTTTGTTAGTCATTGTCCTCATCCATCCATATCCTTCCCTGTTTCCATTCCAGCACTACAGAGCCCTCATTCCACCATCGCACCCAGTCTTTTTACTTCTCTGCTTTTACTCCCCCCCCCCAACACATCTCACCAGTCCTTTGTCTAACCTCCCAACTGCATATAGTTGCCATTCCCTCTCTCCACCACATCCCTGTGTACGCCCCAGCAGCACTTCACTGTCTGCCACCCCTACCCTACTATCACCCCCCCCCCCCCCCCAGCCACAGCCCTCTCCTTACCCCCACACAGTCGCCACTCCCATCATGCACTGGTGCTGCTGCTCACAGTTTGGCTTCAGTTTCCAGAGATTGTAATTTATATATATTAAAAAAAGATGCTGTGACTTACCAAACGGGAAAGCGCTGGTAGATAGACACAATAAAAAACACAAATATCAAGCTTTCGCAACCCACGGTTGCTTCATCAGGAAAGAGGGAAGGAGAAGGAAAGACGAAAGGATGTGGGTTTTAAGGGAGAGGGTAAGGAGTCATTCCAATCCCGGGAGCGGAAAGACTTACCTTAGGGGGAAAAAGGGACAGGTATACACTCGCACACACACACATATCCATCCGCACATATACAGACACAAGCAGACATATTTAAAGGCCTTTACAGGGAAGGAAATGCCCCCCACCATCAAGCTGGTAGGTGTAGTCTACCAGCTCCGAGAGGTGGCCAGCGTTTGGCGGAGCTGAAGGTGTCAGAACTGTTGTAGCGACAGCGTAAGACGATGTCATACGTACAGTATGTAGGCGTTCAAATTTTATCTTTTCCTCAGTGTAGGTCAGTTGGTCCAAGGTCTTGTCCTTCATGATTTTCCTTTCTTTCTGGAGAATCCCACAGTCCGGCAAGCAAGGCAAATGATGCTCTCCACAGCTGACACAGATAGGAGGCGGGGCACATGGAGTATTGGGATGTGATAGGCGTCAGCAATCTTGACATGTGATGCTGGAAGTACAGCAGGAAGACATATGGCCGAACTTCCAGCACTTAAAGCATCACATCAGGGGAGGGATATAGGGCTTTACCTCACAGTGGTAGACCAACACCTTGCTATTCTCAGGCAATGTATCACCTTCGAAGGCCAAGATGAAGGCACCGGTGGCAACTGATTATCCCTCGGGCCCTGATGGACACACCGGATGAAATGTACACTTCGCCGCTCTAAATTGGCACGCAGCTCATCGTTAGACTGCAAAAGAAGGTGCTTGTGAAATATGATACCCTGGACCATATTTAAACTCTTATGTAGCGTGATGGTAACAGAAACATCCCCCAACTTGTTACAAGTGAGTAATGCCCGTGACTGGGCAGAGGATGCTCTTTTGATCAAGACTGACCCAGACCTCATTTTGGACAATCCCTCCACCTCCCCAAACTTGTCCTCTAAATGCTCAACAAAAAACTGAGGCTTCTTCACCATGAAAGATTCCCCATCAGCTCTCGAACATAAAAGGTACCGGGCCGAATGACATCTGCTGCCATCCTACACCTGACTTTCCTCCCATGGTGTGCCCAGGGAGGGGAACGATTTTGGGTTGTACTTCTGTGCACTGAAATGAGCTCATGAATGCTTAGAGTGTGCTGGTGTTTCAACATCAGCAAGAGATGATGGACTACACTTCATCGCGTGTCATCCGTCCTGATGCCAGCCACTCCGACCAGGGACCCTCCCCATGGGCGCCACCCAGCCACAGCAAAGGCCACCTGGCAGGATGGCCATTGCCAGGAGTCCCGATGCCCCAAGGGGATGGGCATCTACCCCTTGGCATACGTGGGGAGTCAATGGCGCAGGCATCACTAGAGCAATCCCTGTGTGGTCAGGGGGCTACAACCAACAGGATACATGGCGGCCCCACCACAACGCACTGGCTATCGTGCTGGATATCAGGTGTAAAGAAGGCCATGGTCATTGTCAATGCAGAAAGCGACATTGGCTAGTGCATGGTGGAAAATGCACCCAGGAAGGTGTCCTCGCCCAAGAGATAGAAAATGTGTGAGACTGAAATGCAACGACGAGAAAGTGGGATAAAGATCTCAATGCACGACAGACACGTTGCACCATGTAAGGCGTCCTTCCCCAATTGGCTCGCTCTTCGTGAAAATTTTGAAGAATGGAGGTCAAACCCTACAGAGGACCGTCACATAAAGGCCAAAACATGTAAACTTCCTTTTAGTCGCCTCTTACGACAGGCAGGAATACCTCGGGACTATTCTTACCCCTGGACCTTCAGGGGGGGCTAAAAAATTATGTGAAGGCTGGAAACAGTTGTCCTATATAGGCTCCGATACTGTACACAGCACATGTGCCACCCACCATAGGTGCTGCAATTAAGATTGGGTTTGTGGCACTGTAACTGGTTGAACACCTGTGTCAACAAAATATTGCACTCAAAAGAGTATCCTCCAACAGTCTGGCTGGCCACACCAAAGAACGTTGTACTTTGATGTGAGACAGTACGCAGTTCCATCTCCTACTAAAAGGAACACACTTGTCTCCATTAATCAAATTGTCTGACAACCTTATTTCAAATTCCATCTTATAAATACTGTCCCAAGAACCAGATACACTGGCAACTATCAGGGTCTCATCATTTTCTTCCCATGTTCCTCATTTAAATAATGTTCCACCACCGCTAGTTTTTCAGGCTGTTGAAGCAGTGTGAACTGTAATGTTCCACACACCTTTCCTTAACAGTTTGAACTGACTAATGACAGTATTTTGAGCATGCCAGGCTTCCTATAACCCAAATCATCATTAATGCATTCAAGAAGTGCCCTAATGTTGGCAGATGGACAAAACACATTTTTAATGTCAAATCTCCTCAAAATTCTTCCAATCTTAAGGCTATGCCCCCAGCATAAGCAATAAAGGCCACAGATCTAAGCTCTTTATTGTGTACCTCCAGCGATACTCAAAACTCGAAAGCTTGATGATTGAGTTTCTCGGATTATTTTTCTTGAACACAGCTGCCATGTGTGCAACTTCCTGTGTTAGACTACCCACTTTGGAAATAGCATATGCTCTGCTTGCCAGAGTCCTAAGGATGTCACTGCATTTATAAAGTGAGTGGTAACACTTTGCACGCAGTTATCAATCAGTATGTGAAAGTTTCTGGTAAACATTGTCCCACAGTAACATCACATTTTTGTAAACCATTATAATCAAAATTGAAGCTTACCCATCACTTGCGACCTCCAAGGTAAATTTAATGCTGGGATAAAGGGAGTTGAACTGGTCAAAAACTCAGTTAAGAGCATCAAGTACATGGAGATAGACCAGAAAAGTATCATCAACATATCCACAGACACACACTAGTTGCAAATCTGAAGTCCTTAGTGCTCTATCCTCGAAGTCCTCCACGAATAAAGTGGCAATTATGGGTGATAAAGGACTACTCATAGCCACACCATCATTCTGTACAAAAATATTGCCATTAAGTGAAAAATAAATGGACACCAACACAAGGCGACAAAGTTTCAACAACTCCTAATCCAATTTTTCACAAACCATTAACAATTCTTCGAAAGGGATCTATGCGAACCCAGCTACCACATCAAAACTCACAAGTAAATTCTAGGGATTCAGTCTCTGTGACCTTTGTTCATTAAGCTGGGAGCACATCCTTCAAGACTGGAGGAATCTGAAGGAGATTTTACATTAAGAGAGTGTTCTGTTCACTTGCAAACACTAGGGCACTACTTGGTCTGTCAAGAATGATTTGGGACTTTAGAATCCTGGTATACATAAAATTCTGTGTCAGTGTGGGAAGGCTTACATCATCCAGCCAATTCACAAAGTTCAAGAAAGGTCATCACCATCATATGATGCTAAAACAGCCTGAAAAATCTGCAGTAGCAGAACACTGTTAAATAAGGGACTTGGGATGAAATTTGACAAGACCATGACAGTTGTCAGTATGTTATGTTTTTGGAACAGTGTATAACAGGAGGCATTTGAAATTAAGTTGGCAAACAATTTGATTAATACAGACGATGGTTTTCTTCTTAGTGGGGCGTTGAACCCTGTACTATCTTGCTCCAAAATACAGCATTTTTTGGTACAGCCAACTAGGCTTGTTTGCGGATTGTTTTTGAGTGCAAAAGATCGTTGGTACCTGTCTTCTTACATGTTCTTTTATGGGCAACCCCGCAAACTAAGTCTTGGGTGCTCCACCTGTGATGAGTGGCACATACGCCATGTACAGTATGGGGGCCTATTTTAGACAATTAATTTCAGACGTGTTATCAGTTTTCAGGACTGAGCAACAGCTGCAGCAACAGCATCTCTCATGAAGCTGGCCAAAATACCAAGCCTTGTTGATTTCTGGATCTGGCAGCAAACACAAGGAGACTACCGAGTATTATAATACCAGGAAAGCATATGCAGTGAAAACGAAATTGGCGCGAGTTAAAATGAAACTGATACATTTCTACTTTAAAATATATTTATCTAAAAACAAAGATGATGTGACTTACCAAACGAAAGCGCTGGCACGTCGATAGACACACAAACAAATACAAACATACACACAAAATTGGAATGACTCCTTACCCTCTCCCTTAAAACCCACATCCTTTCGTCTTTCCCTCTCCTTCCCTCTTGAATTTTGTGTGTATGTTTGTATTTGTTTGTGTGTCTATCGACGTGCCAGCGCTTTCGTTTGGTAAGTCACATCATCTTTGTTTTTAGATATATTTTTCCCACGTGGAATGTTTCCCTCTATTAATTAAAATATATTTATATATTTTTTGTGAACAGTCAAAATTAGCAGGTTGCAGGATATGGTCTCTCCTTGTAAGATGCACTGAGAAGGCAGCCCATCACTTAGTGACACAGCTTCTGAAGAACCTCTGCATATTTCTCTCTCGGCAAGCAGAATGACTGCCAATAGAAGGAAAGAGAGAATAAAGTTTAATTTATCATCAACATTGAAATATTAACAGAAATATCACCTGTTTGAAACGCACAAGAATGTGACCAGAAATTGGGTGTATCCTTTTCAAACGAAACATCCCAATGATCACCGTAGCTGATGTAGGAAATCACTTGGTTTTCCAAATCTGGGAAGTGGGAAAATACTGAACGTCTCAAAGTTTATATCTGATGTGTCAAAATAAAATAGAAGTTGAAGTCCACTGAGCAAATCTTCATCTATTACTGACAGATTTTTTGGACTTTACTTCTTAAAAATAATGTCAGTTAAATGCAATTCAGCATGCCTAAGGCATTCAGTTAAATAATGAACAAAATTTTGCATGATGACTTAGCATGTAAGCACTGGGATGGCTGTCACTTTGCTATGGGTATTTGCTTTCTGTTGCTGAGCAGAGCATATCCCCATAAGAAAAAATCCATGGAGCTCAAATCTGGACAGTGTGGGGGCCAATTTATGTCACTCCTCTTTGAGGTCAATCTTCCACGGAAAACATCAGAAACACACAGGATAGACACATTGGATGTGTGTGCTATAGCTCTGCCTGGCTGAAACCATGCTGTTTGGTTATAACATTGTCATATAACATTCCGAATTCACTGTAACTGCACGGCTGCTCTCTTACTCAAAAAAGTAGGGGCCAATTATTCCTCAAGCTTACATTGCAGCCTATATAGGACCTTTTGGCAAATGAAGTGGTTTCTCACGCTTCGGTTTAGGATTCGCTGCACTCCAGTGGTGGCAATTTTGCTTGCTTATGTGACTGTTCACATGAAGATGAGCCTCATCAGAAAACAAGATGTTTTTAAGACGGACATCCAGTCACATCTTTAATTAACTGCAGCCGACGTCTAGCACACTGAGGCTTTAATTCTTGCACCAACTGGATTTTGTAAGGATGCAGTTTAAGGTCGTTTTGTAGAATTTGGCACAGTGATCACCTATGCACATTTAAAGAACTTGCACATTTACGAATGGAGAAGTTAGGATTGTCATGAACAAAAAAATTTACACTCTCCATGGATTTGGCCTTTCTTGATGATCTTGGTCACCCAGATTTCATTCTGGCCAGTGTTGAACCAGTCTCCTCAAATGTTCTGATTCATTTCTGGATAACAGTAACACTTGGAGCTCATTTACATTATGCAATCCACAACCATTGCAAAATTTCTTGTGTGCTGCAGTTGCCGAATCACTGTTTCTGTCAAATTCTCACACACAGAATGCGTGATACGCTCCCAAAAAGCACTTCATATTGACTGAACTCCTAAATGTCAAGCAAATGATGTGTGTAACCCCCACTCTCCTTTGATTTGTTGTGCATGGGCAGAGAGCTCGTCAAATGCAAAGCATATTCAAAAAGAAACCGAACTTTTGGTGTATCAGCTTTATTGCTTATTGTACACCATTTTAAGCACTGTCCCCTTCCCTTCAAAAGAGTCCCCTATACTGGCAATACACCATTCCCATTGTTTCTTCCAGTTTTGGAACACCTCCTGGAACACATTTTGTTGGATGACATGCATGTTTCTCGTCACATTGTCCTATATCCTCTCCATGGTTTGGAAATGATGTCCTTTCAATGTGTTTTTCAATTTGGAAAACAGGAAAAAGTCTGCTGGGCCTAGGTCTGGAGAATATGGTGGATGGGGCACAACGGGAATGTAGTGTTTTGCTAGATAGCTGCAGGCAAGGAGTGACGCGTGAGCTGGTGCATTGTCATGGTGCAACATCCAACTCTGGTTTTCCCACCATTCAGACCTCTTCCAGCACACGGCATCCTTCAAGTGCAGTAGGAGTCTGTGGTAGACTTCCTCGTTTACCATCTGACCACGTGGCAATGATGGATAATGCCTTTGTAGTCAAAAAACACAGCCAACATCACCTTGATCTTTGATGGACCCATGCATGGTTTTTTTTGGATGATGTGACCCTTTGCCCACCCTCTGCAGTGACTGCATCTTCGTTTCAGCATCATAGCCATACACCCATGCCTTATTGCCTGTTATGATGTTCTTAAGAAAATTTTCATTATCATTAACAGCAGCAAGCAGTTCCTTGCACATTTCAACACAGGTCTGTTTCTGATGCTCAGCCAATAAATGCGGTATGAATTTTGCAGTGACATGACACAGCTCAAGTTTTTCACTCAAAATTTGATGGCATGATCCAGTGCTGATGCCCACCTCTTCAGCAACTTCCCAAACAGTTAAATGGTGATTTCCACGAATCACAGCATAAACGCTATCCACACGGCCATCATCTGTTGATGTGGAAGAACATCCAGACTTGGAATCTGTGCTGGCGTAAGCTGATACCAGCACTCCGGACAGCAAACAGGCTGCGAGAAGATCGATAGAGGCACAAGCAACTTGCCTATCAGGAGAGAGGCCAAATAGAGACTCACAAGCAATGTGCCACCAACGCCCTGTTGACTGCTAGTATTAAGATCGACGCCACAGACCGCAGGGCCCAGTCAGTCATCCAGTGAGTCAACAAGTCAAGTCATCAGCAGGAGCGCAGTGGAAGTCGCAGTCACAGTTAGCTCAGCTTCTAGCTGAGAGTTAATCAGTATCTAGCAACCAGAGTAGTGTACACAGTGGACTTGTGCTTCACCAGTAGCGAGGCTAACATCAACTATTACAGAGAGTTTGTACTACAACATCTGGCTATCTTAAGTTAAGGAGCTTCCTGTTTATGTTAATAAAGAACCCTGTTAATACATACGTGCAGTTGTGTTATAAAAAGAGGATACTGGTCACCAATAACATCCTCTCCTTACTTCTCACGGTACAAGCCTACAGTGACAATGAGGCGAAACAAAAGAGTCATCACTGAATGACGTTCTGCCCTACTGAAAATGCTTTAACCAATCACAGCACTGCATGCGACTCATACAGTCCTCCCCATATGCTTGGCTTTCTCTGTGAAAGTTTTGCGAAATTTGTAGCAGAATCTCTCTCTCTCTCTCTCTCTCTCTCTCACACACACACACACACACACACACACACTCACACAGTTCTTCAAGCTCCTTCACTGCACTAATCCGATGAGCAGGCTGTACGTGTGCTTACTTCAGTGGCTGTGGTTCACTTGCTAATTGTCCAAGTGACACGAGGCAAATTGCAGTTTGTTGTCTAAACCTGGCAATAGGTGTGCTCAATAGCCACAGCTGCTGGTTGGTATGCTGTTTCAAGAGTTCAGTTTCTTTTTGAACACACCTCATACAAACTTTCTTTTGAGACACCCTGTATTTGCACCTGGCGAATACATTTCTAGCATCCCACATTGCTTGGTGGCTGCTAACAGAACTTAGGATGACTTTGCCATTGAACATTTGCTACTGCTGCCGAGCACATGTGGCAGGTAGGAGTAATTATATCCCCTGTTAACCATTATGTCACTGTGAGTGGGATTTTCTCACTTTGCTTCAACGTTATATGGCTTCAGAACTTTTTGTATTACAGGTTTTGAACACTATTGTATGCCATACTTCTAATGATTCATTGTAATCTTGTCTTACATCCTGTTCAGACAATAGGACCTAATTTCCAGATCATGTGTAACTTTGGACGCTAGTGGATCTTTCACTATTGCCATTTTAAGTCATTTATAAACTGTTTTCAGTAAAAATGGTTAAACTTTGCAAAAGCTGTGAGAATGATTACATTATGAAATATACAGTATTTTGTAAAAATAATCTTATGTCTTAATTTTGCCACTTATGTGCATATAGTAGGATGTGTTTTCCAATGTGTCACAGGATGTTTTCAGTCTTAAATTGTGAAGTAAGCACAGATTAAATTAAAAAAAGAAATTATTTTCACAGAAAATACATGAAGAAATGTTAAAACAAAATAATACTTCAGCATGAAAGTATTTTGATTGTGTTGCTTGGGAGAATAATACCGTGATGTATATTTAAAAAAATAATTAAATAAGATACTAAAGGTAGGTAGGTAGGTAGGTAGGTCGATCAGTCGGTCATTATTAACCTATTACCATCAGGTCTCAGAAGTCCTTCTGTGATTTTCATCATCTTCTCTATTAATAACTATACACTTAATTTTAAAGAAGTTTTAGGATTTTTCCTAATTTGTCTTGTCAGTCATAATTTTGGAGTATAATTATAAAAATTTACCTATGGAATTGTGTTAAAGTGTTGGTTCATGTCTCCCCTGTATGGGCCTCGCAAGTTCATGCAGTTAGAAGCAATTTTTAACAACTAGATGCATATCTGGGCAGCACCTGTTACATCATTTGCTATTGTTTACTCTCGATGTTATTTTTTCCAGAGACGAGGAATGTCAAATGATGAGACAAGGGAATTGTTGGAATAGTCTTCATTTTCTACCGACGATGATAATGGGGTAGATATTGCTGAAAACTCAGAACAACACAATGATGATGATAATGAAGAATCTCTTTGTGAAGGAGCAGAAGAACAATTTAGTGCAAATTCTGTTGAGTGTGACATATTGTTTTCTTGTAATGGGAATGAAATGTGGGATGCTGCCACTCAGGTTGGCATTTCTGGTAGGCAGAGCAAAACGGAATGTACTGAAAGACCACGGACCAGTAAGGTATTTGATTAGGAATTGTGAAAATGAAGAGTCTTGGTTTATGTTGTTCTTTCGTGCACCCTTCGTTAAGAAAGTATATATACGGACCAACAAGGAAGGTGGAATCATTTGCAAGGATTGAGTGGATACAGATTTGCAAGAAATGAAAAAGTTTCTTTGTGTTTGCATCCTGACCGATGTTTACAACTCAAGAAATAAAAATATCAGTCAGCTTTGCCATTTCGAGGATGGCCAACCACTGTTCAATGAAACTGTCTCAAAACTGTATGCATGCTATTCTGAGGATGTTGCACTTCGACAACGAAGCAGCCAGATGTGAACATAGCTCAATTGACAAACTGGGACCAATCAAAGAAGTTTTTGAGATATATGAAACCATCCTGATGGACACCTACATTCCAGGATGGTGCATCATCTGAATAACCAGCTGGTCACATTTTGAGATTGCCGTCTGTTTTGACAATTCATATCACAAAACCTGGTAGATGAAGAATAAAGTTTGTAACGGTTTGCCTTCTTTATTTCTTCGTTGATTGTCGTCAGTGTCAAGGTACTGCATTGCTACACTGGCTGAAAAATGGGGTTTGTAATTTGGACACTGACTACTGTAAATAATGTAGCCAACAGATTCCCAGTTGCGTTACACAATAGTTTACTTTCACGGTTCACCCCCCCCCCCCTCCCCCATCCCACAATAACACACAGTTATATGGCCAGTGCACTATTGTTTTAATTTTCCATAAGCCTCATTAATAGTTTTCAGGTGAACATCCACATACTGCCACAATAGTTTACTGTTGAATATCTATGAGCAGTAAAAACATAACCACATAATTCACAGTTCTTTCAGAATAATCAGGTACATATGGAACACACACTGTCATTTTTTTAACACATGGCCTAATTGTAATGTCATTGTTTTAACACTTGGCCTAAATATGTCATTGTTTTAACACAAGGCCTAACTGTGTTACACTTATTTCACAGTTACGTTGATGCACTGTTGTTATAACCAACACAAGTTTCTCGTCTGAAACTCGGCCGTGGACTGACTGCCTCGGAACCAAAAATCGGGCCCTTATATATCCTCACAATAATAGGTTAATTTACAGAAATTATAATTAAAACTTAACTTATTCGATTAAGTGAATACATTGAAATATTCTGTCTTTTTAACAGTTTCTTCTACTACAAGAGTTAGACCAAATTATTTGTTTAAACCACCAAATTAACAAATATAAGTATGCAAACAATACTTTGAAAAAAGTGAAAATTACTTTGGAATTAATGAAGGGCTGGTTTTGCTAATATGTTTTCAAAGAGAGACTAATAGATACTTTAACATTATTAGTATTTCGTCTTCCAAATGTTTATAATTAGTATAGAATTTACAGTTGTTTATAATTCAACAACATAATTTAAGTTATGAAACAATTATTTATTTCACCCTATAACAAAAGATACTAACTAGGAACAGTCAAAATAATTAGAAAATTAATTAAGTACATAAAACTAAGCACAAAATTAGATCTGGTGTTACATTCTTTAAAACTGAGAGCCAACCTCTCTCTTTCATGAAAATGCAGATTACACTCACGTATGTTAATGGTAACTTTTTAAAAGCGAAAAAACAAATTTAAGGAGGCAGATGGCAAAACAAGAGGGGAAGTATAAAAATATCCCAGCTTGCTTCTTCACAAGTTCTGGGCAATTTGAGACAGCACAACAAGCTACTGGTAGAAGATGAGAGTATATTTGGGTAAGGAGGAAGAAATCGGAGGCATACAATTTATATAGATGTCACAAAAACCCTGGTGATTCAACTTGAAAAGTCTGGACATAGCCTAATAGCACCTGTGATAATTTTTTTACATCTCTTGAGGGGGGGTGGGGGGGTGGGGGGGGAGGAAAAAAAACATGAAGGTAAAATGCCCATTGATTTCATTACACCTAAAGAAAGTGGGAAGTGAAGTACACTCTACAATATTTGGTTTTCGAGCAGATGTGATGATAGCCTCAAATGTTCCTGAAAACAACCAAGTTGCTACAATCCTTAGCCCTTTTCATGACCAACCAACAGTATCACCATCACAAGCAAAAAAAGACTGAAGTTATAATGACGAACAGTGCCACAAAAGGCGGCACTGACACCACTGGCACCTTGTATCAAAAGAAGTGTTTGTTATAGTCTGAACAGGAAAACATGGTGCTGGCCACTGGTAATTTTCTTCAATACGATCGATGTAAATGTAACAAACGCACACATAATTTGGATGATGCAAGCTACCAATAAACAGACGAGTCATCCGACTTTCATCATCAATCTGGGAAAGCATCTAGCAGGCGTAAATAAGTCAATGAATTCATTAGCAGTCTTGGATCCAAGAACCTGCACTGAAACCTCCTGTGAAGAAAGGGAGAAGATATGCATATTGTGTAGAGAAGAAAGATAGAAAAAGTCGAATTACTTGTTATAAGTGCACCGAACTGTATGCTCAGAACATTCTGCTACTGACTATGTAAACTGCACACATCTGCAATAAGAATTACATTATAAAAACACTTTGTGCAGAATGAGAATAAACTGGATATGCTTAAAAAGCCACTAATAAAAGTATAAAAACTGTGTTGTTTAAATGTAGGGCCTAAACTTTACATAATAAATAATTTTAAAAGTATTCATGCCTTAAAGGCAGTTCACATCATAAAGTAGTCAAAATAGTGTCAATTTAAACAATACAGGTCTGAAGGGCCTGACTGGTAGGTAACATTCTACAGATTTTCTGGCAAGCAGAGGGTTAATATTGTCTGCCAAGTCACGAATAAACAGCATCAGCATCAGCATCTACATCTATATCTATACTCTGCAAACTACTTTGAAATGCATGGCAGAGGGTACATACCACTGTACCACTTACCAGAGTTTTCCCCCCCCCCCCCATTATATTCACATATGGACTACAGGAAGAATGACTGTTTAAATGTCTCTGTAGGTGTGCAGTTAATCTAACGTTGTCCTCATGATCGCTATGGGAGCAGTACATAGGGGGTTGTAGAGTATTCCTAATGTCATCATTTAAAGCTGGTTCTTGAAATTTTATAAGTAAGCTTTCTTGGGATAGTTTATGTC
This sequence comes from Schistocerca nitens, assembly GCF_023898315.1. NCBI lineage: Eukaryota > Metazoa > Arthropoda > Insecta > Orthoptera > Acrididae > Schistocerca > Schistocerca nitens. The sequence goes on from NC_064615.1 coordinate 36,908,278, forward strand.
CATCTTCAAGATGAGAGTTTCTTTGGGATCTCTGTGACACTCTCCCACGGATAAAAAACAAACCTGTGACCATCTGTGCTACCCTTCTTCATACATGTTCAGTACCTCCGGTTAGTCCTACTTGGTATGGGTTCCACACACCTGAGCAATATTCTAGGGTGCGTAACATGATCGATTCAAAAGCAACCTCTTTCATAGACTGCCTGCATTTCCCCAGTATTCTACCAGTAATCGGAAGTGTACCACCTGCTTCACCCACAACTGAGCCTATGTGATCGTTCCATTTCATATCTTACAAAGTGTTACACCCAGGTATTTGTAAGAGTTGACAGATATCAACCGTGACTCACTTTTACTATAGTCATAGGATGCTATGTTTGCTGGTCTTGTGCAGTGCACAATTTTACACTTCTGAACAATTAAAGGAAGTTGCTACTCTCTGTACCACTTTGAAATCCCACACAATCTGTACTGAAGGCTTATTTATGCAGCTTCCTTCAGATAGTACATCATTACAGATAAATGCATCATATTGCAAATAGTCTGCAAGGTCATTAATACAGAACATGAACAGTAAGTGTCCCAGCACACTTCCCTGGGGCAAAGTGGAAGTTATTTCGTCATGTGACGATCTGATTAGAGTCAGATCGTCACATGACTAAATAACTTCCACTGTGCCCTATCCATGGAGAGCTCCATCCAAGGCAACTTGCTGGATCCACCCTACTAAAAAATCCTCAATCCAGCCACAAATTTTACTTTTGGTAATAAGTGTACAGATGGTACTGAATCAAATTCTTTTCAAAAATCTAGAAATACTGCATCCGCCATCATTCAAAGGTTTCAGAAAGCAATTGGTTGGGTTTCACATGACCAATGTGTTTGGAATCCACGCTGGGTGGCATGGAGGTTATTTTCTCTGAGATATTTCATTATGTCTGACCTCGGAATATGTTCTACAGTTCTAACAAATCAATGCCAAGGATAACAAAGCAATGTCAAGGATATTGGACGGTAGTTTTGTGGTTCACTTCTACCACCCTTCTTGCAAACATGTATGACCCATACTTTCTACCAATTATTGGGTACAGTTTTTTCATTGGAGCAATCAATGACAGACAATAATTAAAAGAGGGACTAAGTCAGCTGCAAATTCTGTATAGAGTCTGAATGAATCTGATTCCATAGGGACCTGCAGCTTCGTTCAGTTTTAACTGTTTTAGGTGCTTCTCAATGCCACTGACACTAACATCTATTTTATTCAACTTTACAGTGGTGCGAGGATTAAATTGTGGTAGTTCTCCCGAGTTTTCCTTCATAAAGAAGCATTTGAAAACAGTTAAGCATTTTTGCTTTTGATTTGCTACCCTCAATTTTGGTTCTTGTCTCATCCATGAGTGGCGGACACTAACTAGGGTGCCACAAACAACCTTTACACACACTCAGAATTTCTTTGGGTTTTGTGATAAGGTCATTAGACAAAATTCTAGTACAGTAGTAAATGAAGGTTTCACACATTCCTCTCTTGACAGCCAAATGTGTTTCATTCAGAATGCCTCTGCCCATAGTACTACACTTTGTTTTGCACCTATTATGCAGTTGTCTCCATTTCTTTATAAGTTTCTTTCCTGTGAACATATCCTGTGGAGGTTCTCAACCACTAAAAACTGTTCTATTGAGTACACACCTATACACTGTATGGTCAACTACCCATTTCAGCTTGAGCCTTGGCTCCTCTACATGATATTGTCCTGTGCTAAAAGTTCCAAGTTTCTCATTCAGTTATGACACCACTGCTTTTTCTTCTAATTTACTGAACATTTAACTCTTTCTACTTGTTTTAGTTGCCCTTTGTATATTGGTAATCACTCTTGCTGTAAACACGTCATGATCACTGATATCAGTTTCATTGTGAACATCCTCAAAGAGGTCAGATCCATTTGTTGCCACTAAATGTAATATATTTCCATTGTGAGTGGGCTTCTGAACCACCTGTTCTAGGTAGTTTTAAGAGGCAGCATTTAGTAACATTTCACAGGATGTTTTGTGATGCCCACCAGTAACAAAACTGTTATTTTCCCAATTGATTGTTGGACAATTACAGTCTCCACCAATAACTACAGTATGACTGGGAAACTTACACACAAGCAAACAGAGGTTTCCACTGAAGATTTCAGTAACATCAGCAGGGGAGTCTGGCGATCGCCAGAAGGATACAATTACAACTTTACGCCGACCTCTGATATTGAGTCTCGCCCAAACAATCTCACATGCAGCTTTAATTTCTACCTTCAGATTTCAACAGCAAGAATTCACAAAGACACCCTTGAAGTTACTTCTATATCAGTCAACGAGTCTTGACCCAAAATAATGTAGTGTAGCCATCGGTTCGAATACATGATAACTGTGGGTTGACTGACTCTTCTAACCAGTTCAAGCGATAATGTAACAACATGTTCATGAGCAAAAGTTCGGTGATCTATCATTATTTACATAACTGCGTGGCTGATTATAATCTGCAATACGACTGGTCAATTGGCCAATACGAAATAATAATTTCTTTAATATATGTCAACACAATAAAGTATACAGCAACAGAGCCTAAGTGTCTCAGGGGTTTCTTTCGTGTAATTATTAGAGTCTAAAGCATAAACGTGTAGTACGCACAAACATTTTTCATCTCTACGTATAATCGTCTTACATTCTTGAAGGAATATGTTATTAGATTCATATAATGTACTTACATAGCTTTCTACTGAATTTAGGGCAGGTAATACCTTGGAAAAATTTCCTCTCAATACATCTGTCCAGTAAATAAGTTCGAATGTTTTATTTATAACAGAAACGCCGAAACCTGGAATTCGAATTCCTCCTCTCAGCGAGCATGCCAACGTTAATACATTCTGTAGAGCCTTAAATAAAAGAAAACATACGTTTTTGAAGAATATACATCTTGTAGAATACAATTATTATATTCTGGCTGAACATATGCGTAGACATACGGTTATTATAGTTTTTATATGTAAAGGAGTCATGGGATAGCCAATATCAAGCAGCACATGTTGCACTGGCTGACGACAATATGCTGTGCGCGTATTCTGAGAAAATCGGCTCATTATCTCAACTTTGTTTCGTTTTATGAAACTGCAAACAACTCTATCCAACATTGACGATGAATCCAATGTTTGGCGCCGCAATAATTCGAATCTCCCACTAGAATCTCACTTGTCATATGGTCACTCTGAACTAGTGCTGCTGCTGTTGCTTCGTGCGGCAGTAAAATGAAGTACTGACAGGGGTTGGTCATATGTTAGTGGATATATTCTGAAATATGAGAAACCCAAATAAATCTCGGTTTTGGTGTCGTACATCAGTCTCTTGATGGACCCATGTAATACAAAATAAACGGCCTCACTGTCTGTATTAGGCATTGCGCCCCACAAATTCGGGTAGGTATGCACAGTGAAGTTCCGTCACGGTAATAGCGTGAATACTATGTTGGGTGAAAGCGTAAAAAGATGGCTGCCTCTGTGGAAGCTGTTTATGTTTCCATTGTCTTGTAATGTCGGTTTACGATTTCAGAAATGGAGCTCCGTGTGGGGAACAAATACAGACTAGGCCGTAAAATAGGCAGCGGATCGTTTGGAGATATATATTTAGGTACTCGATTCGTTCAAGTTCCTAGTATTACGACTTCACTTTTACAACTTAATCTCCCAGATAAAATTAATTAATTCTGTTGGCTATTACAGGGACGAATATATCAACTGGTGAGGAAGTTGCAATTAAATTAGAAAGTATTAGGACTAGACATCCGCAGTTACATATTGAGTCGAAGTTCTACAAGTTGATGCAAGGTGGAGGTAAGTAGCCGGAGTATCATTAAATGCAGGCATTAAACATTAAAGGAATCGTCAAGGTACGTTTATTTCGTAACATTGTGTCCCCAGTGCATCCCCATATAAAATTTTGTTTCGAACCGTATGAGTAATGAACCTTCGTTAAAATACCAGACTTAGTGTCGGTGGTTCCTGATGTAATGGCAGTATATTTTATAATCGTCTTGAAACCGCATCCAGTGCGGGTAAAAAATCTGATGCTTGTGCTTAGACCGTTTTGTTTGATTCTTACTTTCCTATACAATATTTCAGTTGGCATACCATCCATCAAATGGTGCGGTTCAGAAGGAGATTATAATGTTATGGTGATGGAGCTCTTGGGTCCATCTTTAGAAGATCTCTTTAATTTTTGTTCACGTCGGTTTTCGCTGAAGACTGTTCTCTTACTGGCTGATCAACTGGTAAGTCACTCTTTATAAAAATTTCTCCTGTGTTCTTTCAGTCTGTGTTTTCTTATGATTTACATCCAAACGGCTGTTGACAATATTTTTTCACTTTGCTCCTGTCAAATGGCAACATACTCATATAACAGTTTTCTTACTAAAGGGGAAAACACTGCATGCAGAACTAGGATTAATGTCAGATTTGGTTAATTTTGTGTTCGGAAAAGTTATCAAGTTTAATTAGTGTGCTGCTTGAATGTAATGTTTGAGTTGAATTCCCTATGGCATCTAGCCAAGTTTGCTCTCATATGAAATTTTAGCTCTTTCCCTCCCCCTCCCCCCCCCTCTCTTCACCACTCCCCCCCTTCATAATTTTTAAAATTGTGATGATTAATAATTACTTGTATGATTTTGAAATAAATTATTTTATCATCTAATCTCTTTGTAGTTTGATAGTTATGTATGATTAGGAATCAGTATTTTGAGAGTAAAATAAACAACTGACCTTTAAGTAAAACAACTGTAGCAATAAAGGAAATGTGTTGTTACAGGAAAGGAAATGTGTTGTTACAGGACCGTATTTTATTTTGGAAACATGGCTCAGCTTTGCATTTAGTAGCGCATAAAGGGAAAGAATAATCCACAAAGCATAACATTTAATTAATAAAAACAATTTAAAGAAGCATCTGTATCACTGTAAGCAAACTATTGAAATTTCAGAGGCTGGGAACCATGTGCTTTCTATAGAACTTTAATTTTAAACAAACTGAGTCACTAATATTTAAAAAATATCAAATTAAAGCAGTTGCAATATTGACAATTTTTGCCACTTGCATCAACATTCAGCAGTAGTGTTCTCTTCTGAACAGTACATATATGGTTGTTGTGGTCCACAGTCCAAAGACTGGTTTGATGCCGCTGTCCCACTACTCTATCCTGTGCAAGTCTGTTCATCTCAGAGTAACTGCTGCAACCTACATCCTTGTGAATCTCCTTACTGTATTCCTCCCTAGGTCTCCCTCAACAATTTTTACACCGCTCCACACTTCCATCCAGTAGCAAATTGGTGATCCTTTGATGCCTCAGAATGTGTCTTACTAACCGATTGCTTCTTTTAGTCAGGTTGTGGCGTAAATTTCTCTCCTCCCCAAATTTTATTCAGTACCTCCTTATTAATAACATGATCTACACTTCTAATCTTCAGCATTATTCTGTAGCATCACATTTCAAAAGCTTCTATTCTCTTCTTGTCCAAACTATTTATCGTCCACGTATCACTTCCATACATGGCTACACTCCATACAAATACTTTCAGAAACGACTTCCTTACACTTAAATCTATACTTGATAAGAAATTTCTCTTCTTCGGAAGTGCTTTCCTTGCCATTGCCAATCCACATTTTGTATCCTCCGTGCTTCGACAATCCTCAGTTATTTTGCTTCCCAAATAGGAAAGAAGTGTCTTGTTTCCTAACGTAATTCCCTCCCCATCACATAATTTAGTTTGACTACATTCCATCATCCTACTTTTTGCTTTTGTTCATGTGCATCTTATATCCTCCTTTCAAGACTGTCCATTCCATTCAGCTGTTCTTCCAAGTCCTTTGCTGTCTTCGGCAAACCTCAAAGTTTTCGGAACTTTAATTCCTACTCCAAATTTTTCTTTTGTTTCCGTTACTCCTCGCTCACTATACAGATTAAATAACATCGGGTATGGGCTACAACCCTGTCTCACTCCCTACTCAACCACTGCTTCCCTTTGATGCCCTTTGACTCTTATAACTGCCACCTGGTTTCTGTACAAATTGTAAATACCCTTTGTCTTCTTGTATTTTACCCCTGCCATCTTTAGAATTTGAAAGAGAGTATTCCAGTCCACATTTTCAAAAGCTTTCTCTAAGCCTACAAATGCTGTAAATGTAGGTTTGCCTTTCCTTAATCTATCATCTGTGAGCAGTCGTAGGGTCAGCATCGCTTCGCATGTTCCTACACTTCTCCTGAATCCAATCTGATCTTCCCTGAGGTTGGCTTCTACCAGTTTCTCCATTCTTCTGTAAAGGATTTGTGTTAGCATTTTCCGGCCATGACTTGTTAAGCTGATAGTTCGGTAATTTTCACATGTCAGCACCTGATTTCTTTGATAATTGGGGTTGTTGTATTCTTCTTGAAGTCTGAGGATATTTCGCCTGTCTCTTACATCTTGCTCACCAGGTGGTAGAGTTTTGTCATGTCTCCCAGGGCTATCAGTAGCTCTAATGGAATGTTGGCTACACCCGGGGCCTTATTTCGACTCAGGTCTTTCAGTGCTTTGTCAGATTCTTCACATAGTATCAAATATCCCTTCTCTACTTCCATTTCCATAATATTATTGCCCTCTAGTACCTTTCCCTTGTATATACCCTGTATATAGTCCTTCCACTCTCCTGCTTTCCCTTCTTTGCTTAGGACTGGTTTTCCATCTGAGGTCTTGATATTCATACAGGTGGTTCTCTTTTCTCCAAAGGTCTCTTTAATTTACCTGTAGGCAGTATCTATCCTACCCCTAGTGATATATACTTCAACATCCTTACATTTGTTCACTGGCCATTCTTGCTCAGCCATTTTGCACTTCCCGTTGATCTCATTTTTTAGAGATTCGTTTTCTCTTTCTCCTGCTTCATTTATTGCATTTTCACATATTCTCCTTTCATCGATTAAATTCGGTATCTCTTGTGTTCCCCAAAGATTTCTGCTAGTCTCGCCCTTTTACGTCTTGGATCCTCTGCTGCCTTCATTGTTTCATCTCACAGCTACCCACTCTTCTTCTGCTATATTCATTTCCCGTGTTCTTGTCATTTGTTCCCTAATGCTCTCTCTGAAACTGTCTACAGCCTCTGGTTCTATCAGTTTATCCAGGTCCCATCTCCTTAAATTCCTGGCTTTTTGCAGCACATATACTACTATGATAGATATTAGATATTAGAGTTGATTGTTTAGGATGATGGTTAGTTTTGTGTCCATGTAACAAAAATGTAATTGCTTCTACAGGATAGAAGTTGAGATCTTTTTCTGTTTGTTTTCAAGTTTTACTTTGCTGCCTGTCGGTCATTTTATATTGTTATGTAAATGAAAAAAAATTGTTGGTCACATTGTATACCCACTTTTATGCTAAAGACAACATTAATGTGGAGTAATGACTGTATTTTTCTTTCTGGTATTGTAATTGTGCAAACAATTGCTCCTTTTGGACTGTAGTAGGTTATTTACTACAAAATTCATGAGGGAATAAATATACTGTGAACCAGTAGTCACAGTGCATAACTCCTTAAACAAATGTCTAAAAGTTGATTTTGGATGAGCACCACATATTACTCTTAAAGCAAGTTTGTGAGCAATGAAGACTTTCTCTCTTAAATATGAGTTATCCCAGAACATCATTACATATTATGGAATGAAAATATGTCGACTTCCTGATTTTTGTCTCCCCAAGAGTTGCATCTCACCGTGCTGTAGAGATTAGTGATATACGAAGTGCTGAAAAGTAATGTCTGTGAATATTTTATATGAGAGCTTTTTAAATGAAGCAAATGTTATTAACATTCTGCCCCTATTTTTCGAGTCTACTTACTTGCAGCTCTAAGCCACCAGAGGGCTCCGTATTATAACATGTAACTTGGCGGCATGTACTGTAACTGTGTCAGTGCATGAGAAGCAGTGTGGTGTAAAAAAGTTTGGAATTTGATGAATTTACTCACACCGGAGTATCCTCTCTTTCAGCGACGTTGCCCGACACACGTGAGCACTGTGACATCTGCAGATCATCCTCCATACAGTTTCACACCTTGGCTCCATTTGATTTTTTTCTGTTTCCAAAACTTAAAGGACACCTTCAGTTACTCCACTTTGGTATTGATGAAGCACTGCAAGTGGAGGTGAGGTTGTAGATACATTGACAGTCAAACATTCCGTAGTGACGATATCAACAAATTGGTCTCCTGTGGGGGAAATGTTTGTCACCAGGTTGACTATATTGAGAAATAAATATGTAGACATAAAAAAATTTAGATGTTGAATGTTAACATTTGTTTTATTTAAAAAACTTAAGCATTTTCACATAAAAATTTGGAAACAGTGCAGCTGAACATGCATGGGCAAAAGTAAAATTTTTGTTTAGGGAGCGCAGCAATTAAGGGGACAATCTGAGGGACACAGCCAAAGACAATCTGTTTAAGATTGCAAGTGTATCCCTCATTTCGGTAACTGCTGATGACTGGGAAGGGTACTGCAAGAAATTTCCACAACTGGGAGAAGATTACTGGAGATTTGACTGTGTCATCGAACTTGGAGTAAACTAAATCATTAATACTGCTGAATCGGACAGTAGCAACAATAATACATTATGCACGTATGAGGAACAAATGAGACTGATTCTGAGTGATTTATGTGCACATACAGTTCAGCTTTACCTATGTGAATAAATGTTCAAAACTTTTCTCATTCTCCTTTTTATTGCCAGAATGTAAGTTTTACTACTTGTTCTTTTCGATTTCGAATTGTCGATGAGAGTGGGTGGAGGTATTAGTAGCAGGCACCATCATTCAAAATGAAACTATCAATTTTGATTTCACGGATCCTGTAAACTTTTAACATACTCTGGCCTCAGTTTTTACTTTCATAAACACACATGTTTCAATTGACAACTATTACGGCGGTAGTTAATAGTTGATACTGTTGGCACTGCTTGAAGCACAATTTGTATGTGAACCCAAGCGTGTTGCTGGTACGGCTTGATGTTACTGCGGCTTACCCCCCTCCCCCCACTGCCTCTCCCCCCTAAACAGCCTGTGTACTGCGAGTCAGTGGGTGGAGCTTGCTTACTCCACTCCCCGCAACCCCCCTCAGAATTCGCTCTTCTTCTTGTGAACAGACTTAAACAGAAGTGACCCATAAAACAATCATACAATGTCTTTGGCATCCATTTGTTTTAGAATGTTACAACATATTCTGAGCTCAACTCTAATGAGGTATTTAAAATAATTCTCATTTATTTTTCAGTCTCTGGTGTGCATTATTAATTCGGTGATATGTTTCAATCACTCTGGACCATCTTCAGATCTAAGTAGCTGTGTGAGAAAACCATCTTGTCTATCTAGAACTTCAAATCAGTGTACTCTTGGGTCTTGATAAGAATTAAAAGTAGTGCAAAGATTGGCAACTTGCTTCAGATGTTCAGAAACATAAAATTATGCACTCATGAAATGAAAAGACACATTGCACTATAACTACAATTATTAATGGGTCACAGTTGGAATATGTCAGCTAATACATATACATATATCTAAAAACAAAGATGATGTGACTTACCGAACGAAAGCGCTGGCAGGTCGATTGACACACAAACACACACACAAAATTCAAGCTTTCGCAACAAACTGTTGCCTCATCAGGAAAGAGGGAAGGAGAGGGAAAGACGAAAGGATATGGGTTTTAGGGGAGAGGGTAGGAGTCATTCCAATCCCGGGAGTGGAAAGACTTACCTTAGGGGGGAAAAAAGGACGGGTATACACTCGCGCGCGCGCACACACACACATATCCATCCACACATATACAGACACAAGCAGACATCTCACAAGCAGATATTACATAGACGTAACATTTTGTAGGGGTATGAAATCTACACCCACATCTAGATCTGTACTTTGCAAACCACTGTAAAGTGCATGGCAGAGGGAGCGTCGCATTGTATATTAGGATTTCTTCCCATTCCGTTCACGTATGGAGCACAGGTGGAATGTTTGGTTGAAGGCCTCTGTGTGTGCAGTAATTATCCTTATCTCATCCTCACGATCCCTATGTGATTGATATGTAGGGGGTATTAGTATATTCCTAGAGTTATCATTTATATCCAGTTCTTGAAACTTCGTCAACAGAGTTTCTCGGGATAGTTTCCGTCTATCTTCAAGAGTCTTCCATTTCATTTCCTTCAGTATCACTGTGACCTTCTCCCATGGATCAAACAAACCTGTGACCATTCATGCTGCCCTTCTCTGTATACTTTCAGTATCCCCTGTTAGTTCTATTTGGTGCAGGTCCCACACTCTTGAGCAATATTCTAGATTTTGTCCCACAGGTGATTCGTAAGCAATCTCCTTTGTAGGCTGATTGCATTTATCGAGTATTCTACCAATAAACTGAAGTGTACTGCCTGCTTTACCCAAAACTGAGTGTATGTGACCATTCCATGCTGCGCGGAGTGGCTGAGTGGTTTGAGGCACCATGTCACAGACTGCGCGGCCCCTCCCGCTGGAGGTTTTGAGTCCTCCCTCGCACATTGATGTGTGTGTTGTTCATAGCATAAGTTAGTTTAACTAGTGTGTAAGGCTAGGGACCGATGACCTCACCAGTTTGGTCCCTTAGAAATTTAGACACACATTTTTGATCATTCCATTTCATATCACTGCAAATTTGTATGAGTTGACCGATTCCAACAGTGACTCGGTGATATTATAGTGATAATATACTATTTTTTTTCATTTTGTGACCTGCACAGTTTTAAGTTTCTGAACATTTAAAGCAAGTTGCCAACATTTGCACCAACTTGAAATCTTACAAAGATCTGGCTGAATACTTATGCAGCTTCTTTGAGACATTACTTCATCATAGATAGCGGCATTGTTTGCAAAAGTCTGAGGCTACTATTAAATTATCTAAAATATAATATAGAACATGAACAGCAAGGGTCCCAACACACTTACCTGGGGCTCACCTGAAGTTACTTCTACTTGTGACAATGACCCTCCATCCTGCGTTCTCCCAACCAAAAAGTCCTCATTTCAGTCACAAATTTCACTTGATACCCCATATGATCGTACTTTTGACAATAAGTGTAGGTGTGGTACTGAGTCAAATGCTTTTTGGAAATCAAGAAATACTGCATCTACCTAACTACCTTGATCCAAAGCTTTCAGTATGTCATGTGAGAAAAGTGCGAGTTGGGTTTCACATGATTGATGTTTTCAGAACGCATGCTGGTTGGAAATGAGGCCATTCTGTTCAGGATACCTCATTGTGTTTGAGCTGAGAATATGTTCTAAAATTCTACAACAAATTGATATAAAAGATATTGGACAGTAATTTTCTCGATCACCTCTGCTACCCTTTTAGTAGACATGTGTGACAAGTACTTTTTTCCAGGAAATTGGCACATTTTTTTTTTGTTCAAGGGATGTTTTTAGATTATAGTTAGAAGAGGGTCTAACTGAAGCAACAAATTCAGTACAGAATCTGATAGCGATTCCATTGGGCCCTAGATCTTTGTTCAGTTTTAACGATTTTTTACTTTTTCTTAACACCACTGACACTAATATTTATTTGATTCATCTTTTCAGTGGTATGAGAACTAAATTTTAGCAGTTTCCTTTGTAAATGAAAATATGAAGATGAATGCCAGCTTTTGCTTTGCTAACCTCCAATTCTGGTTCCTGTCTCATTTGTTAGGGACTGAACATTAACTTTGATGCCACTAACAGCCTTTACACATGCCCAGAATTTATTTGGGTTTTGTGAAATATTGTTGGACAATATTTTGCTACAGTAGTCGCTGGAGGCATTGTTCTGTTGACAGCCAAATGCATTGTATCCAGCATCTCTCTATTATAGCCCTACACTTTGTTTTACACTTATTATGCAGTAATTTATGTTCTTTAGAAGTTTCTTTATAGTGACTGTACACATGGAAGGTCCCTATCATTATGAACTGTTCTACTGGGTACATAGCTATCCAGTGCACGGTCAACTATTCTTTTAAACTTGAACCCTAGTTCCTCTAAATACTTGGGCCCTGTGCTGAAAGTTTCATGTTCCTCATTGAAGTATGACACTGCTGATTTTGTCATGGTCACTGATACCAGTTTCAGTGTGGACATCCTCAGAGGTTAGCTCTGTTTCTTGCCGCAAGATCCAATATATTTTCATTTTGAGTCGGGTACCAAATTATTTGTTGTAGGTAGTTTTCAGAGAAGGCATTTAGTAATGTTTCACAGGACGTCTTGTCATTCACACCAATAACAAAATTGTAATTTTCCCAGTTAATTGTTGAATAATTAAAGTCTCTGCCGATGATAACAATGAGATTGTGGAACTTACACACAAGTGGAACTAAGATTTTCTCTAATTTCGGTGGATTTGAGTTCCTTGTCTACTGCGACAAATACAGCATCTCCATGTCCCATTTGCCTATCCTTTCGATATACACTCAAATTTCCTCCCAAAATCTCACTGCTATCAATTTCAGATTTCAACCAACTTTCTGTACCCAGTATTATGCTGGCCCTTTGTTGTGAACGTTTCGGCAGTTTACCATAAAGATTTTAATCCTGTCACCTATGGGAGGCATTTCTTTCGGTCTTACACTGATACTTCTGGGTTTCCTACAGCTATCACCTCAATTGGATGGAGAGTCACCTAATTTTAAAAAACACCACCCTCGTGTGCTTCCCACAGAGTCAGCTACCTGAGTAGCAGCCTCTGATGTGTTGAGCCCACCTGACCCATTTAGGGGGAACCTAATGTTCTCAACCCTGTGGCGCAAGTCCAGGAAGTTGCAGTCTAGCTTGTCACAAAAGCTTCAGTCCCTGGTTAAGTCTTTCCACTTGACTCAGAACCAAATGGTCACGATCAGTTCTGGGACAGTGCTGCAAATTGTGAGCTTCGTTGGAACTCCAGGCACAAGGCGGTCTTCTCAGTATTCTCTGCCAGTCACTAGACTGACCCAAGTATGACCTTGGCTCTCAGATGACAGGCATCATTTGTTCCAACGTGTACCACAGTCTGCAGTTGATTGCACCTGTTCCATCAGTGGCTGCTGGGATAGACTCTTCAACTTGCTGAAAGAGCCCTCCCAGTCATTCATACTGAGTGCAACTGGTGTCCTTTCCAGTCCCTTGCTGCCATTCCAGAAGGACTACCATCATTAGCCATATGTTTGATCTGCTAACGAGTAATAGACCCTACTTTTTTGCATTTGCTTTCTATTGACACCAGACAGAACAGGTTCCCCTAAAACAGGTGGAGTGAGTCCCATTGGCTCATTTTCAGTTCAGTGGAAGACAGCACCTGAAACTCCTTGGCCCCCGTCCACCCTATACAGGGCACTGAGATCTGGCATTAGACAGATATTGTGCTTTCTGCAGAGGAGACAGGATATACTGGAGAGGATAATACTTGAGGTAATTCAGGTACCAGTATCACAGGTACATGACTCTCTGGAGCTCCTACAAGACACAGATTTGCAGCGGCTGCCAATTGTTTGACAGGATTCAGGGCGATTTCCAGCTGTTTACGAATGTCAACCAACTCGTCCCATGTTCCAGAACAGCATTCACAGTGGGGCTGCATTATAGCTGGTGTGATGTACTACAGGGCAGTGAACAAATAACTTTAAATTAAGCTCTGCTGATTATCTCTTAATCTTTTTGAGCTAAAAAGCTGCTAATTCCCTGTAAGAATTGAAGTAAATAGTCAAAATGAGATTTCTATTAAGGCAACACAAAAACCTGTGGTGTAAATTTCTAGTTTCCTAAAATGGTTTGTGGTTCATTATAGTTGTTAGCAAATTCAAAAACAGAATTAAATTACAAGAAATGCAGATAATATATAGGGCTGTTCCTCTTTATGAGAGAACTAGATGTAATGCAATTTTTTAAATCATTTTGTGATGCTGTCAGCTGCCATTCTCTTTATTTCATGTGCAATTGTACAATTTCGACCTTAGGCCCTTTTCAGGCTTGTAAAACAGAAGCATTATGCTTTGGCCACATTAGTGACACCTATGATTTTGTCATAGGAACAAGTCATATCTGTAGATATACTAGCTGCGTTATAATTTATGAATGATTCTTTAGTCATATGTTATGCCATGTACTTCCTTCTTTTGTTGACTGCATGTAATGATCATAAAATAAATTAGAAATGTTCTTCAGTATTTTACGAGCACGTTACTTTCAAGCACTTATTGCAAAACTCTTATATAAAAGGCCAGTGTTTTAACTACTTTACACTAAGAAGACTATAATTATTTTACAGAAATTTGTTAATTAACCTACATATGCCTTTATTCTCAATTATATTTAATTATTCTTCATGATTGGTGTAAATATGAAGATCTCGTACATAAAATTGATCACAGTACTCTTATGAAACAGTACTGAAAACTATGAGAATCAAATAAAAACTGCTTTATGGTTGCATGATCTTTCACGTTTGTCACATTTATAATGAGTGCAGTGATTATTTTACATTCTATGGTACTTTAATGCTTCATCATAGAACTGGTAAAAAGTTGTCAAGGAATTTACAATTTCACATATCTTTTTGCTTGTTAAGGTACCTTCACACTGGAAACCAACTTTAATAAACTCAGTTGACAACTGTTTTCAACTCGAAGTTTGACTTAGTTTTCAACTGTTGTCAACAGCTGTTTGAAGTCGCGAGTCTGAACAACTAGTTGTGTGACTTGCACATGCACGTTTGCAGTGTTGTCTGCTGTGCTTCTTTCTTCGTCTGCTGTATTTCTTTCCACAATGGCAACTCATGAACCAACAGATCCAACAGATCAATTTTTGTTGGAAATTGAAATGAGGAAATGTCTGTAGGATCCTTCTGATTCTGCATATAAAGACAGATATAAAAGGAAAGATTTGTTGAAAGAAGTTTTGGATGAATTGGTGTACCGCTTGTGGAATGTGAAAGGAAATGGACAAATATGAAAACACAGTACAATAGTGAGCGTTGTAAAATGGTCAAAACTAAAAGTGGGTCTGGGACAAATGAGATCTACGTTCCGAAATGGATATTTTACAAGCATATGAAGTGTTTGGAAGGCATGAACAAGCCAGGAAGAAAAATATTTTCAATCACAAGTAAAATGTGACTAGTGGAACCGAGGCTGTAAGACTTTTGGTTGAAATTTTGTAATTACAACTGTATTTTCACTGGAAATTTATTTCTCCTGTCATATTTGCAAATTAATGGCTTACATAGTTAATAACTAAAGCTATAAGGATTTTGTTCAGACGTTTTTAATTACATTTGTCTTTTCAATCGATATTTATTTATTCATATTTCTCATGCCATTTCACTTTACCAACATTCGATACAAAGTAGATCGCAAATTCATCCCTTATATTCATATATATTATATTATATTCTTTGCGGTTCTCTGTGTTGCCTCCCTTTCTCTGAAGACATTTATTCTGCGGAGACATCCTCCAACTGCCATCCGAAACCCTGCCTGTTTCTGTATCTCCCATATAAAAACTGCCAGGTGGTGAGTAAACTTATTTCTTGTAAGAAAACTGTGCAAAGGCACAGTTGCAGAAGTCACTAATGTTGCTTTTGCAGGACTTACGTGCTTAGTTGTTCTGAGACACTGAAAAACTGCATGCAGTACTCCACAAAGTTTCTCCAAAATTCTTCTAGTGTGAGATATTTGGTAATTAAACATTCTTTCCTGGCTGCCTTTCTCTTGCCATCCTGCAAATCGTTTCATCATGTACTCAGAAAGAGCAAAAGCATCATCTCCCACCATAACAAATGGCAAATCTTCAGTCAGAATCCATTTCCATTGCTTTTCTGTAACAAAAAATAAAAACACTGAACGTGTGTTTACAAGAGTTTGAAAGTGTTGTCAACGTTTTTCTACAGTAGTAAGTTTGCCAAACTCAGAACAGTTGCAAATTTGCCAAACTTAACAGCAGTTGATATTTCTGTTTGTTGGAGTTGGTTTTTGTTGTGAAGGTACATTTACTCTGTCTGACTGGTCTTTCAGATGGATGTAAGTTTTAATTTCCTCCATCATATCCATTATTTTTCCTTTCGTAACTTATGTGAGGTATTTTGTGGGTGTGTCTTTTCAGTGTACAGCAAAGCTGGATGGGTTATTGTTGCGTGTTCTTTGAATTGTATGCTAACTTCCCTTCCTGTTTGCCAAATATAAAGTTTTGAGCATACCTCACAGTTAATATTGTAGATTTCTGATTGTGAAAATGTCTCTGATTCCCGTGGTATGTCTCTTAGTAATCATTGTAGACTGTTAGTGCTTCTGTAGCTAATGTATATTTATTTATTGTTGAAACATGAAGTAATTTTTTGGGAAACAATGCCTAGATATGGCCAACCAAGAAATTTGTTTCTCTGTGGATCATTTGTGTGTCCAGTTAAAATTATTTCAGCTATGGAACGGCATGTGTTTGATTGGTTTTCTTTTTGAGTAATGTGTCCACTAAGTTTTTAGGATAACAGTTACTTGCAGCCATGTTTTGGTGAAGGTCTAGGTCTTTCCCAATTTTTTCTTTCTTCAGTGATAAGCTGATCACTCTGTCTATCATAGAATGAAAGTATGCGAACTTATGTGCTCTCAGTTGGCATGATTGGTCGTGGATAATTATGTCTGTCGTCTTTGGTTTATGAAAAATATCGAATGTGTGTTCAGAATTTTTGTTTGAAATTTTTAAACCCAAAAAGTTTATGCTCTTATTTTTTTCTCTTTCCATTAGTGAAATTAAATTTTGGATGCAAACTATAGAATTGTGAATGCATGACATTACTTGCTTCTATTGTGCCATCAGATTGGATTAAAATGTCACTGTAATGCTGCATTGAACACATGTGATGGGTACTTATAGGGCATAAAGATAAGTTAGTAGTGGTAGAACACAGCATCAACGAGGTACATACTTTTCAATTTGAGAAAACAAAAATATTGTGCCAAGCTAGAGGCTTTTGGAAGAGTATCGTCAAAGAACCTATTGAGATAGGGCTCCATGACAGTCTCTTCAACACGGATTAAGGGCTACCAACTAAGTTCACTATGGAACCCTGCACTAGCAGTTTCACCCCAAGAACACAACCGGCAGTTGATGTTTCACGATTCTGAGCAAGACTGAATGCACCAAATGTCAAGCGGCACTAAACTGCGCAACCACCACGACACATTGCCGTATATTACGCCTGGTGATAGGGGTGAGGAGAGACAGCTACCAATAAGATGTATATATGGGGTATGCCTGCGCAATCTCGACACTCCACTAGGTGGTGGTGGTGAGAGTAACACTTACTGAAACATTGTGGAATTTTGGTGCAGCCACTCAGATAGAAAGCCAACAAGATTTCATAATGTTATATTCAGTCAATGTTTAGTGTTTTCATCTACATGACAATTTAAACATTTTTTTCTAAAATTAAACAATGAAAAATCCAGGATGGAATGAAACAATAGCAGAGAAGGAAAGTTGCTACTCACCATATAGTGGAGATGCTGAGTCGCGATAGACACATTAAAAAGATTCACACAATTATAGCTTGCTCCCATTAAGGCCTTTGTCAGCAGTACACACACACACACACACACACACACACACACACACACACACACACACACTTGCATCTAGGTCTATTACAGGGGTATGAGCCATGAGGTAAGGGATTGGGAACAGGGGTTGTGTAAGGATGGAGTAGTATACTGTGTAAGTTCGGTGGGCGGCAGAATACCATTGTAGGAGGGGTGGGAAGGATAGTGGGCAGGACATTTCTCATTTCAGGGCACAACGAGAGGTAATCAAAACCCTGGCGGAGAATGTAATTCAGTTGCTGCAGTCCCAGATGGTACTGGGTTAAAAGGGGAATTCTCCTCTGTGGCCGGACTGTGTGACTTCGGGAGGTGGTGGGAGACTGGAAAGATAAGGCACAGGAAATTTGTTTTTGCACAAGGGTGGGTGAATAATTATGGTCAGTGACGGTATATATTGAGAGGGACTGCTTGTCACTGCAGATGCGACGACCACGGCTAGCTAGGCTGTACGGAAAGGACTTCTTGGTATGGAATGGGTGGCAGCTGTCGAAGTAGAGATGTTGCTGGTAGTTAGTAGGATGGAGGTACTGATGTAGCCATCTCTGAGGTGGAGGTCAACATCTAGGAAGGTGGCTTGTTGGGTTGAGTAGGACAAGGTGAAGCAAATGGGGGAGAAGTTGAGGTTCTGGAGGAATGTGAGTAAGGTGTCCTCACCTTCAATCCAGATCTCCCACCACCTCCCAAAGTCTCACAGTCTGGCCACAGAGGAGCATTCCCCTCGTAACTCAGTACCATCCGGGACTGGAGCAACTGAATTCCATTGTCCGCCAGGGTGTCGATTACCTGTCATTGTGCCTTGAAATGAGAAATCTCTTGCCCACTATCTTTCCCACCCCTCCTACCCTCATGGCTCATACCCCTGTAATAGACCTAGATGCAAGACCTGTCCCATACATCCTCCTACCGCCACCTACTCCAGTCCAGTCACCAACATCACCTATCCCATCAAAGGCAGGGCTACCTGTGAAACCAGTCATGTGATTTACAAGCTAAGCTGCAACCACTGTGCTGCATTCTATATAGGCACGACAACCAACAAGATGTCTGTCCTCACAAATGGCCACCGACAAACTGTGGCCAAAAAACAAGTGGACCATTCTGTTGCTGAACATGCTGCCAAACATGATACCCCTCATCTCAATGACTGCTTCACAGCCTGTGCCATATGGATCCTTCCCACCAACACCAGCTTTTCTGAATTGCGCAGGTTGGAACTTTCCCTGCAATACATCCTACATTCCCATATCCCTCCTGGCCTGAACCTCCATTACTCACTGTCCTCACCCATCCAGCCCCCTCCCTGTTCCCATTCCAGCACTACACAGCCATCATTTCACCACCACACCCAGTCTTTTAATTTCTCTCCTTTCCGCTACTTACCCCCTCCCCCTCCGCACCTTCTCTCCTGCCCTCCATCTAAACTGCAACACTTCACTGTCCGCCACTCCCACCATACTATCCCTCTCCCACCTCGCCCCGGCTTCCTCCTTACGCCTACTCATTCGCCACTCCCATCATGCACTGGTGCTGCTGCTCGCAGTGTGGTTTCAGTTCTCTGAAACTGAAGACGTGTGTGCAAGTTGTGTGTGTGTGTGTGTGTGTGTGTGTGTGTGTGCTGCTGACAAAGGCCTTAATGGCCGAAAGCTATAATTGTGTGAATCTTTTTAATGTGCCTATCGCGACTCAGCATCTCTGCTATATGGAGAGTACCAACTTTCCTTCTCTGCTATTGTTTTTTCTAAAATGGTTAATTTTTCTCTTGAAAGACCTCAATTACAGCTCCTTAGTGTACTTTCTTCAGTTGGACTTTTTCATACTGTCATTTTAACATCTTTATAGCTGTCTTCAAATGGTACTATGTTTATGGTAAAATTGTGTTCTTGTGGACGGTGTAGACATTCACTGAGCTAGGACTAGTATCATCTGCAAAAATGTAATATTTAAAGTGAATAGAATTTTACAAAAACCTGCTTTAATTTCTGGACATTAACTTTCAAAGTTTGAACAGTTTACATGTTAGTTGCCAAAGACCAACAGTCTTTTTAGTGTATTGCTTCTGCCTGTCCTACCATCTTTCATGCGTGATAATGACAGTTTTATATAAAGTGGGCTCTTGCCCAAGGCTTCAAGTTTTCGGCTGTTAAATCGTGTGTCATGCACTTCTGTCAGTGTCGTACTGTTCATCCAGAACCTGAACTTTACCTTCATGATGATCCACTCACTGTAGTGATTCTTAGGACTTGTTTTTGACGCCCGATTGACTTGGCTACCTCACCTTCGTCAGCTTCAGCAAAAGTGCTGGCAGCACCTCAATGCCCTCCGCTGCCCGAGCAACACCAACTGGGGTGCAGATCACTCTACTCTGGTACAGCTCTACAAAGCCCTTGTTCAATCTCACCTTGTCTATGGGAGTCTGGTTTATGGTTCGGTGGTGCCCTCAGCGTTGCACGTACTCAACCAAATGCCCCACTGTTGTGTTTGCTTAGCGACGGTATCTTTTAGAACGAGTCCGGTGACAAGTGTCCTGGTGGAGTCCAGAGTCCCTCTATTGCAGATCCGACATGCGCAACTGCTCGCCAATTACGTTGCACACATTCATAGTTCTCCTGAGCATCCAAATTACCGTCTCCTTTTTGCACCCGTGACAGTTTATCTGCCACATCAGTGGCCCGGGTCAGGGCTAACAATTGCGGTTCACATGCGATCCCTTCTGCCCTTCCCTTTACCACCTCCCATCCAGGTCCATCCACATACACCTCCACGGTGTACAACTTTGCCGTAGATTCATCTGGACCCTTTACATGACCCTAAGTACTCGGTTACTCCTGCCACTCTCTGCTGTCGCTTCCTCACTATTCTTGACATGTTCTGGGGCTCTGAAATGGTTTACACCAACAGCTCGATGGATGATGGTCATGTTGGCTTCTGCTTCGTCCACAGAGGCCATTTTGAACAGCATTCCTTGCCCGATGGCTGCAGTGTATTCACTGCAGACCTGGTTGCCATCTCTCGTGCACTTCAGTTTATCCGTTCATGCCCCGGGGAATCATTTCTTCTGTGTACTGGCACCTTGAGCAGCTTACAAGCTGTTGCGCAGTGCTACCCTCAGCATCCGCTGGTAGCGTCCATCCAGGAGTCCATCTATTCCCTGGACTGGTCCCTTTGCTTAGTGGTGTTTGTGTGGACCCCAGGACATGTTGGCATCCCAGGCAACGAACTTGCTGACAGGCTGGCCAAAGAGGCTATGCAGAAACTGCTTCTGGAAATGGGCATATCTGAACCTGACCTGTGTTCTGACTTATGCCATAGAGTTTTTCGACATTGGGAGACTGAATGGCATAACAGTACCCACAACAAACCGAGTGTTAGTAAGGAGACTATGAACGTGTGAAAGACTTCCGTGCGGGCCTCTCGCAGGGAATGAGTTGTCCTCTGCGGCTCTGCATTGGCCACGCTTGGGTGACCCACGGTTACCTCCTGCGCTGTGAAGGACCCGCCTGAGTGTCGGTGTGGCACCCGGTTGACAGTGGCCCATATTCTGGTGCACTGTCCCACATTGACTGCCCAGCGACGAAATCTTGGGTTACTGGACTCGTTGCCATTAATTTTATCTGCCAATGTCTCATTGGCTGATTTAGTTTTATATTTTATTTGTGAGGGTGTGTTTTATCATTTGATCTAAGTTTTAGCGCATGTCCTTTGTCCTCCACCCTAGTGCATCTAAGGTGGAGGTTTTAATAAGTTGCAGAGTGGCCGGCTTCTCCTTTTTTATTCTCATGGTCAGCCAACCGTGGTAATCAGATTTGTTGTTTTAATCTCTTCATCCCATTTCTTGTCCCCTTTTGTCCATTTACATGTTTGTTGCCCTTCATCGTTCTTGTGATTTTTCCTTTCATTCAGTTTTGAGTTGTCAGTCTCATTTGTTTTATTCTCACACTTGGGGCATTGTTTTATTCAGAACCAGGGACTGATGACCTTGTAGTTTAGTTCCTTTCCTCCTTTCTTAATCCAACCAACCAATCAGTACACACACACACACACACACACACACACACACACACAAATTGTGATGTTAGTTGTCTGTTTGGTTGTGTGTGTGAATGTGTGTACTATTGCTAGGAAAAAGAGCTAATGCTCAAAAGCTAGTGTGAATGCTGTTTTCTGTTAATGTGTTACTGTGCGCTACGCATCGATCTGCTATGGGGGAGGGGTTACATTTCCCTTATTTTATGTATTGTTCCATCCAAAACTTCCAGTTATTGTAATAGAAAATACAGCATATTTTAAGTGTAATTTTCTCAATACATGGCCGGTTTTGGTGAATAATGCAGTGCACATTCAAATGTGGCTTGTAGCATGCTTTGGAAATACAGTAAGTAGCAGTTTCTGGTAAAAATATGTTTTGAATTATCAGTGCTACATGTGCATGCGTCTATACCTGGAATCTCACATCCGCATTAACCCGGATAATCGCAAATTTGTTGTATGTCTGCACAAGTAATTCTATAGAAGTTTTCATGCCAGTTCAAACATGAACCAAACCTGTTGCCACTACTTCTGTAGGCTTTGCACAAAACATTTTTCATTAAAAATAGTAACTCATCTCTCATATGAATGTGTCGGTTCTGTTTTGGTTTTTTAACAATCCTTTTGCTTTAGATTATATTACAGACACCACATGGGATCCACAGCTGTGATAAATATCCAAAATTAATGGGAGAGGGTGAGGGAGGAAGGAAAGTGAAGGAACTAATGATGTCTACTGCATTGTCACCACTGATTCCACACAAAGTCCTGATGTAGCTGATATCATTAGTTCCTTCCCTTTCCTTTTCTTTCTCCCCCACTCTCTTCAATGTACATAAAAAGAGTAACACTGAAAAAAATCAAAAATATGTAAATTGTTTTTACAAAAATTTCAGCAGTAGTGAATTTTTGTGAAACAACTGAGCAAAAAAATTATTTTAAATGTTGCTGAAATTAAATTATCAACAAACAAAAACCAATAATTAATTCATTGTATCACATCCCACACTTCGATGATTATTTTGAAAATAATATTTGGTGATGGTTACTTTCCATTTAAGTGATATTCAGTGTAATACTGAAGCATGTTTCCTACATAATTTAATGCCAAAATGCTGTCTTTGTAATTTGAGTTACATTTTTTCTTCTTAACAATCGTTTTGCTCTAGGGTATATAACCAACCAATTTCGTGTAGATAAAATTATTTAACAAATACAAATTGTATTCCAAATGTTAGTGTCATTTTGTATCTTTATAATTTCAAAACTGTCAAAATTTGTAAATGTGTGTATGACAAAAAGTTTGATGTGGTTACTAACCTGTGTAGAGAGAATAAATAATCCCAGAATTTAAAATCTTTGATAGTACGTGAGATCTTGTTTTATGGTGAGATTTTGTTTTATGTTCTCATTAATTCACACGGAGTGGCTATACTGAATACTGCTAGAGTACTCTGATAATAGAGTTGATCTAAAGCAATGAAAGCATGCATTTAAATTTTTACACTGACGTGGGTTAGCTAAAATTTTTTTGTTATTCTACCTTTTGACTATTTGATCTGAGTAAATATTTATATAAAATCATTTGTACTCAAGATCTATAATATTTATTTGGTGTAAATTCTTTCAACTATAACCTACTAATGCTTGCTAATTTTGAATCTTCGTATGAGGACAGTTTTGATTGGAATTGTCTTCATTAAATTTGGGAAATTATATTAATTTTGGAAATATTTTACAGTATTCTGAACAAACTCAAAAGAGACAAGTCATTTACGACACAAGTATTTGACAGCAAAATAGTTTGAGTAGGTTTTGATTGGAACCTCGTGTGGACCATAAGTGTATACTGATTTTGAAGATGTCCTCATATTTGTTGTCATACGACATGCAATTCCTTTTCCTCAGTTTAGTTTCTACATTGCATAATACTGTACAACAAAAGATTGCTTTTGGTTTCCTCATTTTCTCAGTTCAAATAATACTTACTTGCAATAATAGTTGCAATTAACCATCTTCCACAGTCTATTCATTGTGGCTTGCACTTCAATAGCCAAGTTGTTATTGTTGTTGTTGTTGTGGTCTTCAGTCCTGAGACTGGTTTGATGCAGCTCTCCATGCTACTCTATCCTGTGCAAGCTTCTTCATCTCCCAGTACCTACTGCAACCTACATGCTCCTGAATCTGCTTAGTGTATTGATCTCTTGGTCTCCCTCTACGATTTTTACCCTCCACGCTGCCCTCCAATGCTAAATTTGTGATCCCTTGATACCTCAAAACATGTCCTACCAACCGATCCCTTCTTCTAGTCAAGTTGTGCCACAAACTTCTCTTCTCCCCAATCCTATTCAATACCTCCTCATTAGTTACGTGATCTACCCACCTTATCTTCAGCATTCTTCTGTAGCACCACATTTCGAAAGCTTCTATTCTCTTCTTCTCCAAACTGGTTATCGTCCATGTTTCACTTCCATACATGGCTACACTCCATACAAATACTTTCAGAAACGACTTCCTGACACATTGCAAGTATTAGTATAGCCAAGTATTAGATTAAAAATAGAAATAATGTGGACCTTTATCCTTGTTTCCACGTAAAAGTTTTGAGGCACTTAACTTATGCAGGCTACTCTATATTGTATATATGAAAACTAAAAGTATGTATGATTGTTCGTGTTGTCTGTTGCACTGCAGGTTCCCTGGATTCTAGCAGGACTTTTCTTACAAAGGCACTATGCAGATATGAGTAACATTGCCTTGCTATCCGTGTTAATTACATCTTGGGTATTTTCAGAGTGGGATAAGTTTACTGTACGCACTTCTGTAAACTGTTAGATTGCACTACTACTACTACTACTACTACTACTACTACTACTACTACTAATAATAATAATAATAATAATAGATAATAATAATAAACTAGTTGGATGTGTAAATTACCCTTACCAGTTAAAAAATAGTCATACTTAGACATCTGGTCACTAAATTGAAACTGAAAGTGACTACTTCTGGTATACATTACCTTTGGTGACCTCTCAATAATCCTGCAAGAAAATATGTTTACTAAGAGTGAAAAATTCTTTCTCTTAAAGAATGAGATCAGTTTCAACTTGATATTGGAATGAGAGCAGTTCTAATGTAGGTTGAAACATTACATTTCTTTGTTTGCTGATGGCTACTACATAATTTGACACTGTATGTTGTTCTTGTGATAATTAGTTTGTTAACATATTGTTTTCACAGGTTTCTCGAATAGACTACATTCACAGTCGGAACTTCATACATCGAGACATAAAACCTGACAATTTCCTCATGGGGTTGGGCAAGAAAGGAAATCTAGTTTATATAATTGACTTTGGTTTAGCCAAGAAATATCGTGATGGACGCTCTCATCAACATATCCCGTATCGAGAGAACAAGAATTTGACTGGTACTGCACGATATGCCAGCATCAACACTCATCTTGGCATAGGTTTGTGTTTTCATTTCATTGAGTCTCCTTACTGCAGGAGAACACATTTTTTGCAACTTCAGTTAATATTGTTGTTTCCTTGAAAGCATGGTAATGAGCTGTACCTTAAAGATTTTTTCATTGCTATTGAGCTGCAGATTGCATCACAAAGATAATAGAAATGTTGTCTTTATATTTAAAAAAAAAAAAAAAAAATTCGCTTCAGTGCATGGTATCTAGAAAACAATTGGGCTGTACAATGTATGCTGAAAAGAGCAAGTAATTTGTGTGAAATTATCCACAGCTTCAGTGTAATTATAGTATAGTCATCTTAAAAAAGAAGAATACTTTTGACATCAATTCAGATAATCAGATCTTTACAGGGAACTAAGATGTGGCAAGCAGAAGATTATTACATGCAGTCTCCACCTCTCAGGATTTGTGCTGTTCCATTTTAATACTTGTTGAACCTTGATTGCGTAGCCTACATTTTTGTTCATAATAATTTCTGTAATTTAAAACACAGAGAATTTGGCTATAACATCATTTAGTTTTAGGACTTCTGTTAAAATTGTAGAGTGAAATAGTCTTGGTAGGCTAATTATGTTTTATATCAAACAAGGCAGCACAGTGTTGGGAATGTGGACTCACTTTTGGTAGGAGCAGGTTGCATATCCCCATCTAGCCTGTCAGATTTAAATTTCCTAACATCACTTCAAATTCTGGGTTGTTTCCTTTGAATAGGCTGATTTCATTCTTTATCCTACCCCAATCTGAGCATGTGCTCAGTTTCTAATAAATGTTGTCAGTGGGATGTTAAATCCCAATCTCCCACCCCTTTCTAAACTGTTCATGTGCAATCACCATATTAGATGTTACAGAAGTTGAATAATATGTATGAAGTCAATACAGTTGTACATTAAACTTCTTTCCAGTAACATTCTTCCTTTCTATTGAAGATAGTTACTAATTCCTTCCAGAGAGATCTACATAAATCGTACAGTTACAGATTTTGTCATCATTTGCTGCTATGTTAGAGTGTATGTGTTCTTCTTATCTGATTACATGTTGCAAGGATTCAAAATGTAGTCCTGTTACACGATTCACAGTAGCTTTCTTGTGTCCCCAACTGAATTTCATTGAGCATAGTTGTAATATTGTTCCAGCGACCATATTAAACCTGATTAGATATTTAAAGATTTGTAGAGAGGAATATTGTTTTTCTGTCAACTAAATTTCATTTATTTGACTGAAGTAGCTTCTTTTACCATGGTTGATTTAAGACTAAGGTCACACATAATGATGAAAAACAAGGAGTAAATGCATTTACAACTCTGAAAACTATGAACTTTCTCATGAGAGAGTTGAAACTACATGAAAGGGCACAAAACTTTCTCAGCTCTTCTCTTGTTTTATCAATTGCATTTGTCATTCTAGAGTGTTAAGTTTTGAATGCAATTAAATTTTCAAGATATAATATTGCCTTTGTAATTGGCATCAGAACAATCTATTAGTTATATTTCAGAGTACATCAGAACAATGTATTAGTTATATTTGCGAGTACTCTATACCCCAACTTTCCGTTTACATCAAGTATTGGAAAATTCTATTAACAGCTTGTGTATGTACATTATTATATGACTGATCAAATACCTGCTCATTGCAAAAATGAAAAAAATGAACGCGGACACTGGGTAACAGACAAGAACTAAAGCGATCTGACCACTTCATAGTATTGTATTTTCTCAACTTGAGATAATTTTTCGTCACCCATTCCAGAAGTTTGTTATTCTCTTGAAGGCATGCTGATGTGTTAACATTTATTCCTTGCAAGATCTTATTCAATTTTTACTCTCACAAAACAATGACCGTCTCCAGTTCTAATATGAAAAGATTTTTCTTGTGATGTGACAATTTTAGGGTTCATTTTGCTCAACTTTGCTGCAGTAAGTTCTCCGTCTACCAATCTACAAAAACTGCAAGAATACCATAGACTGTTTTATGAAGATCCATGTTCAACACGGATGCAGTAAAATCAGAACCGATGCTATCCCAGGGATTGGCGAAAGCCAAACAAAATTGATGGATTGAAACAGTATCATCGACATGTCTAAGGGTAGCAGGAAAGCTCAGCAACTGCTCAAATGATTAATTAATGATTCAACTCAACTCAAAGTAAGACCCAACATTACCGCAAATGAAGATGCCCACCAGGTGATGCTGAATGGGAAAACTGAAGGAGAACGGAAAAATTAGGAATAATCCGGCAACATCCAGAAACAAATGTGCTGTCTGCTAAGTTTACTTTGGAAGAATTAAAAGCTGCTGTTAAGAAGTATAAATCCACCAAGGTGTCGGGACCTAATGATTTATTAGTGGGGCTGCACTTCATATGCTCACCACTGTTAAAGTGTTATTTTAGGCTTGATGAGAGAAACAGACATATGAATAAATGAGTTTACTTTCCTAGTTGATGTTAAAAGCTTATTAGAAGTCACCTCTGTGAATTTCTGTACACTATGTAAAATGTAAATTTGAAAGCAAGGTCAGATGCTATAGTTTCGCTTCATGCTCTCTTACTGTTGCCAATCTTAAT
Organism: Schistocerca nitens; assembly: GCF_023898315.1. Classification (NCBI taxonomy): domain Eukaryota; kingdom Metazoa; phylum Arthropoda; class Insecta; order Orthoptera; family Acrididae; genus Schistocerca; species Schistocerca nitens. The sequence goes on from NC_064615.1 coordinate 36,936,020, forward strand.
GATCTATAGTGTGTGGTGTGTGTCATGCAAAGTATGTCATAGCGCATCATCTGCACAAAAAGTATATTTTCAGCACTTCACATAATGCTTTCACCCCTGCCTGTACTCCCATTGTTGAAGGGCCACTATCCCTCTCCACACATCCAGTAGGTGAGCTCATTTTACGTGTGTTAGTGCGGTGTGGTTGCTGTGCTGACTATTGGGTGATTTAAAAAATTACCAACCCATAAGAGTTCACTAGCCGAAAATGGGCAGCATTTCTTCGATTATGACCAAGTGTGTTCTTCAAGAATCAGTGTTTGAATTTAAAAGGTTGATGATTGATACTGTCAATGAATACATTAAATCAGAATTACGTCCAAAAGGTGAGACTGAGTTACAAGTGGCACTAGAAAAGATGGTAGCTAGGTCCCTTTGTCATGTATTGGGTTGGTCCAGAACACCTTGAGTTGACTGTCTTATTTTTCCATTACTGCTGCAACCTAGCAGTAGTTGTATCATAAATGCATGTTGAAACTAAATGTTCAAGTTGTGATGGCAATACTGATTGTTGATTACATCAGCAGTTCCTTTCTCACATCTTCCCTCTCCAAAATGGCCTAAAACATTCCCTCAATTCTTTCACCACCCATGATGTGAACCATCTGTCTTTTGTACCACTTATAACTCATTCAGTCACATCAAATGTCAACAGAAAGAAAATGGGATGAAGTCAAGCAAGACGTTGAGTAAGAACTTAGAATTGAAATAAACTTTACTGGAAAGAAATGTAAAATCAGGGAATTTTTAGCATTGATCTTATGGGTTTCTCAAAGGGGCTACGAATTTATGGCTTAGAACCACGAAAAACGTAAAATCGGAGAACTTAAAATCGAAGTTCCACTGTATGCATAAATGGCATAATAGATTATGTCAGAAGTTCTAATAGCTTTTCTGCAGATGGTGCTGTTTTATACAGAGCAGTTGCTTCGCTAGAAAATTGTAGCAAAATTCAAGACAACCTGCAGAGGAATGATGCTTCGTGCAGGGAGTGGCAGTTGATCCTGAACATAAACAAATTTAACACATTGCAAGTACACTGACAGAAAGATCTTTTAATAAATGACTACATGATTCGAGAACAATCACTGGAAGCAGTTGCTTTCTTAAAATATCTAGGAGTACACACATGGGGCAGTTTAAAGTGGAATGACCACACAAAACTAATCGGAGGAAAGACAACTTCTCAGACTTAGCTTCATTGGAAGAATCCTCAGGAAATGAAGTCCATCAACAAAGAAATTCATTCAGCCAATATTTGAATATTGCTCATCAAAATGGGATCCTTACGGAACCCCTCCACGCCTACACCGGCATGATTGCCAAACAAAAGTCTACTGCCATCTCTATGTAAGGGTTAGTTTTCACTAAAGTGAGGTCTCGCAGGATGTGGGTACTGTGCTGTTTGTGCACATCTGGTTAACCATCAATACGCACTCATCTGTAGATAGATTGGTTCGAAAATTGAATGAAGGGTAGTGGTTTGAAGGGTAGAGCAAAAAAAGTGCCAAGGCAAGCACAGGGAAAAAAACCTCTGTGATAGTTAGGTTGGCTAGTAAGAGCAGTAGCGGAATCTTGCTGACTGTTACAGGCCATGTGAGAGCTCCCTGACGCGCTGCGTCACTGGTGACTGGGTGCGGGGGAAGGCCCAGGTCACCCATCAGTGTCTGGTAGCTGAGCATCGTAGCCAAACTCTCTTGAGATGTACGGTAGCGTAGTGGCACCACTCGTCCTTCGTTGACTGTGCTTGACAGCCTCAATGAGGGCCGCGGTCGAGTCTCCCCTGTGTAGTGGATGACATAGGCAATACCCTTGAGTGTCCTGACTGCCGTGGTAGCCCACTCATTGGAGCAGAGCTGCTTAGAGCTGATGGGCTTCGGTGTTCTTGCAGCAGCACTTGTGTTGTTCTTCAGTGTGTACTTTTCCGCCTGCTACTCTGTAAGGGGAGCGGTGGCGGGTGTTGTCCCTTCACCTGTGGCATTCGCACAGATGTCGTGCATCAGTTGTGTGCACAATTGTCACAGTTGGTTGCATGCCTCCTCTGTCTCTGTAGACAGGGTGACCTTAAAAGCCGTCCTATCTGCGTCCATGGTGGCCTTGAAGGTCGCAATCGCCTCCTCCGCTGCGGCCGACAACGTGGTGCGTATCTCTTGCACTTGCGGCGCCTGCTGTACTGCTGCTGGCAGCCGGTCCCCAACTCCACTCTCACTGCTGTGGTATTCTGGCCACGTGTGAGCATTGGGAGCTGTCTTCTCACCTCTCGGTTGCGTCTTTGTTCAGCAGTGCTTATGGTGCCGTCGTAATTTCTTCTTGGTTTGCGCCTTGTCTCCAGCACAGCCATCGCTGGCAAAGGCTGGGCTACCATGCCAGTGTGCCACATGTGGCTCACCACAGCGAGCACAAGTTGGTGCCTCGTCTCGTCTGTCACAGGCACGGGTGCCATGCGCACTGCCGCACTGTGGTGAGTTGTGGTAGTATTTAGCCACAGGATCCATAGGGGGAGAGATTTGGCGGTCACAGGAAAGTCTGAGAGCTTCTTTATCCTGAATATTTCACTGCCATACGTCACAATTTCCACAGAAACTGTTTACAGCGACAGTCTCTTCTTATTCGTCTGATTGTGCAACTTAGCAGTTGCACCCCAGAATCAGTCGCGTAACAGCCCCTCTTGGACTGTATTCTCATTGTAGATCCAAGGCAGCCCCCTGATCAGAGCCTTGGATAATTTCTCACACTGTTTCATCGTGGTCATCTTCTCTGCAGTAGGTGGATCAATGATGTGGACAGCCCCAGCGCTCTTCGGTGCGCACTGGTCGGCCGTGCTTGCTGCCTGCAGCTGGAAAATGGCTTCTTGAGTCAAGGCACTGTGCGTCAACTTCTTCCCTGCAGTGGTTGGCTTTATCATCATACATCTCTGTCCGTTACCTCTACTGCACTTGATGTACAGAGGTGGACAGGTCATGATGTTCATCACACTTCCGTTCCACATTCCTAGTGGGCAGTGGTGTCGAAAGCAGCTTCCCAGTGTCTGTCTCCTTCTGTCCATTTCTGCCCATTCTGTGGTGCGAGAACATGACAGTTTTGCTGCGTCATAGTGACGACGCATAACAATTCACTTTGTGTCATGCCACAGTCTGAGCACAGTTTCACAGCTCCTCTTCTGGCCAAGCTCAGGTAGCGTGCTGCACCAGTGATACAGTTAAATTTTTGTAATTTGGTCTGGTGAGGACTGATAATCTACCAAAAAATTTTACTTTAGTTGACTACTGCAGAATAATATGCAGCAATAAAACATAAATGAGAGAAAAACACCAAAGCAAATCTTCAGTTGCAAAGAAAATGCTCCAGTGTTCCATTCACAACAACAAAACACAGTGCACAAACAAATGTCTGCTGACAACAAAATGTGTCCATGGCTTTAGGACGAAGACTATGCAATACTTCATAACAAAGTAAAAACTGCATTCGATGTGTGTGATGTCACAGCTGTTTACATTTCTAACAGGTCGCGAGAAAATATTGCGAATGATGGTTTGAGAAGTGTTACATTCAAAGTAAATTTCCTTCTAATTAAGATGAATTATGTGACATATGAGAATGTACGATGAATTTCTTAAATCACAGAGCGTGTGACTCTCATTCCAAACTTAACACTTTGAGGAGCAGCCACTTACCAGAATGTTTGCACCCATAAAACCAGACATTTATGTCATTATTTAAAAGTAACTGGCACACTTGTGTTTGATATATCTTAGAGGATAACATGTGCAAAAAAAAAAGGCCAATATTATATGTGAAAGCTTAGCTTTTCTTGTAGCTATATTCTGTGATTATATATATATGATGTGACTTACCGAACGAAAGCGCTGGCAGGTCGATACACACAAACACACATGCAAAATTCAAGCTTTCGCAACAAACTGTTGCCTCATCAGGAAAGAGGGGAAGGAGAGGGAAAGACGAAAGGATGTGGGTTTTAAGGGAGAGGGTAAGAAGTCATTCCAATCCCGGGAGTGGAAAGACTTACCTTAGGGGGAAAAAAGGACAGGTATACACTCGCGCGCGCGCGCGCGCACACACACATATATATATATATATATATATATATATATATATATATATATATATATATATATATATATATATATAAAGAAAGATGATGAGACTTACCAAACAAAAGCGCTGGCAGGTCGATAGACACACAAACAAACACAAATATACACACAAAATTCAAGCTTTCGCAACAAACTGTTGCCTCATCAGGAAAGAGGGAAGGAGAGGGAAAGACGAAAGGATGTGGGTTTTAAGGGAGAGGGTAAGGAGTCATTCCAATCCCGGGAGCGGAAAGACTTACCTTAGGGGGAAAAAAGGACAGGTATACACTCGCACACACACACATATCCATCCACACATACAGACACAAGCAGACATATTTAAAGACAAAGAGTTTGGGCAGAGATGTCAGTCGAGGTGGAAGAGTAGAGGCAAAGAAGTTGTTGAGAGACAGGTGAGGTATGAGTGGCGGCAACTTGAAATTAGCGGAGATTGAGGCCTGGTGGGTAACGGGAAGAGAGGATATACTGAAGGGCAAGTTCCCATCTCCGGAGTTCGGATAGGTTGGTGTTGGTGGGAAGTATCCAGATAACCCGGACGGTGTAACACTGTGCCAAGATGTGCTGGCTGTGCACCAAGGCATGTTTAGCCACAGGGTGATCCTCATTACCAACAAACACTGTCTGCCTGTGTCCATTCATGTGAATGGACAGTTTGTTGCTGGTCATTCCCACATAGAATGCATCACAGTGTAGGCAGGTCAGTTGGTAAATCACGTGGGTGCTTTCACACGTGGCTCTGCCTTTGATCGTGTACACCTTCCGGGTTACAGGACTGGAGTAGGTGGTGGTGGGAGGGTGCATGGGACAGGTTTTGCACCGGGGGCGGTTACAAGGATAGGAGCCAGAGGGTAGGGAAGGTGGTTTGGGGATTTCATAGGGATGAACTAACAGGTTACGAAGGTTAGGTGGACGGCGGAAAGACACTCTTGGCGGAGTGGGGAGGATTTCATGAAGGATGGATCTCATTTCAGGGCAGGATTTGAGGAAGTCGTATCCCTGCTGGAGAGCCACATTCAGAGTCTGGTCCAGTCCCGGAAAGTATCCTGTCACAAGTGGGGCACTTTTGTGGTTCTTCTGTGGGGGATTCTGGGTTTGAGGGGATGAGGAAGTGGCTCTGGTTATTTGCTTCTGTACCAGGCCGGGAGGGTAGTTGCGGGATGAGAAAGCTGTTGTCAGGTTGTTGGTGTAATGTTTCAGGGATTCCGGACTGGAGCAGATTCGTTTGCCACGAAGACCTAGGCTGTAGGGAAGGGACCGTTTGATGTGGAATGGGTGGCAGCTGTCATAATGGAGGTACTGTTGCTTGTTGGTGGGTTTGATGTGGACGGACGTGTGAAGTTGGCCATTGGACAGGTGGAGGTCAACGTCAAGGAAAGTGGCATGGGATTTGGAGTAGGACCAGGTGAATCTGATGGAACCAAAGGAGTTGAGGTTGGAGAGGAAATTCTGGAGTTCTTCTTCACTGTGAGTCCAGATCATGAAGATGTCATCAATAAATCTGTACCAAACTTTGGGTTGGCAGACCTGGGTAACCAAGAAGGCTTCCTCTAAGCGACCCATGAATAGGTTGGCGTACGAGGGGGCCATCCTGGTACCCATGGCTGTTCCCTTTAATTGTTGGTATGTCTGGCCTTCAAAAGTGAAGAAGTTGTGGGTCAGGATGAAGCTGGTTAAGGTAATGAGGAAAGAGGTTTTAGGTAGGGTGGCAGGTGATCGGCATGAAAGGAAATGCTCCATCGCAGCGAGGCCCTGGACGTGCGGAATATTTGTGTATAAGGAAGTGGCATCAATGGTTACAAGGATGGTTTCCGGGGGTAACAGATTGGGTAAGGATTCCAGGCGTTCAAGGAAGTGGTTGGTGTCTTTGATGAAGGATGGGAGACTGCATGTAATGGGTTGAAGGTGTTGATCTACGTAGGCAGAGATACGTTCTGTGGGGGCTTGGTAACCAGCTACAATGGGGCGGCCGGGATGATTGGGTTTGTGGATTTTAGGAAGAAGGTAGAAGGTTGGGGTGTGGGGTGTCGGCGGGGTCAGGAGGTTGATGGAGTCAGGTGAAAGGTTTTGCAGGGGGCCTAAGGTTCTGAGGATTCCTTGAAGCTCCGCCTGGACATCGGGAATGGGGTTACCTTGGCAAACTTTGTATGTGGTGTTGTCTGAAAGCTGACGCAGTCCCTCAGCCACATACTCCCGACGATCAAGTACCACGGTCGTGGAACCCTTGTCCGCCGGAAGAATGACGATGGATCGGTCAGCCTTCAGATCACGGATAGCCTGGGCTTCAGCAATGGTGATGTTGGGTGTAGGATTAAGGTTTTTTAAGAAGGATTGAGATGCAAGGCTGGAAGTCAGAAATTCCTGGAAGGTTTGGAGAGGGTGATTTTGAGGAAGAGGAGGTGGGTCCCGCTGTGACGGAGGACGGAACTGTTCCAGGCAGGGTTCAATTTGGATGGTGTCTTGGGGAGTTATGTCTGCTTGTGTCTGTGTATGTGCGGATGGATGTGTGTGTGCGTGCGAGTGTATACCCGTCCTTCCCCCCAAGGTAAGTCTTTCCGCTCCCGGGATTGGAATGACTCCTTACACTCTCCCTTAAAACCCACATCCTTCTCCCTTAAAACCCACATCCTTTCGTCTTTCCCTCTCCTTCCCTCTTTCCTGATGAGGCAACAGTTTGTTGCGAAAGCTTGAATTTTGTGTGTGTGTTTGTGTTTGTTTGTGTGTCTATCGACCAGCCAGCGCTTTCGTTCGGTAAGTCACATCATCTTTGTTTTTAAACTGTTAATTTTTCCTATTCATGTTTTCGCAATGCTTAACAGTGTGGGCTGACTACATCAAATGTCCTATGCTCTGAATATCAGCTGCCATTGGCTGGCGAGATCACGTGATGTGACCTGTATTGGCTGACAAGAATGCATTGCTGTCTCAATTTGAGTGCTTTGGAAACTAACGTGCTGTGTTCGATGGACTTCGTGTACCTGTTGCTGCATAGAAAAGATCTTCCCAAATAATGTCCTTTTTTTTTAACTGGGAAGTGCAGGATATTTTTTTTTTTTTTTTTTTTTTTTTTTTTTTTCCCTTGTCTGCGTATGTGCCCTGTAAGGTGGCTTGTGGAGAGTAGATGTAGAATGATTGTGACACGGAATAAATATTGATCTGCATCATTTGCTTGAAAATTAAACTACAAAAGAAAATCTAAAAACTTCTTGCTCAGGCATTAAGGAGTCTGCTTGAATGTCACATCTCGGAATACAAAATCTTTGATTCACAGTTTTGGCGTCAAGTTTGCCTTGAAATTGGTTTGGCATTTGACCAAAAGCATCAGATCCAAATATATGAAACTATGCAACATAGGGTTTTCATCCATTGTGCAACTCATGCGGCATTGAATCCCATATCAATGTTAACTGCTCCTGCCCATAAAAACTTTGCCAGTCTGCTGTCAACATCATGTGTGTGGTTGAACAGTTTGTCAGTTCCCCCCCTTAAATCAACGATTCTTCTATGATGTGTATGCAGTAGTTGTTTCCAACTGGATTCCAAGGTTCTGAGAAGCTGTTTTATGTCTTGTTTAATACACTCAGTACCATTGTGCTGCTGCAAAATGATGATTCTTTGACAAAACTGGTTCAACAAGAAAGTGTTGAATTCATGAAATCAGTCAACGATACCAATTTGTGCCTGAGAAAGTAAGCAGTCCTGTAACCAGTTGCATCATCTTTAAATGTTATTTTGTGTTGACGGATTCAGTCAGCCAACATCAGACTGTAGACATCTAAATGAATCAATTCCCCTGAGTTTATGGAATAAATTATCTCTTCATTGTTGAACTTAAGTTGATGCTCCTGATGACTCCAACAGGGTTTACAAAAAAAGAAAAAAAAAATCTTCTGTTATTACATTAAGCTCTTAAACGATCCCCTTGGCTCACATTTGTGAAGTGTCTGTGTATTGCCATGCCCCAATCTTTCATGCCACAATGTTGGGTCATTCACTGCAATATTTACTTCATCACTAGCTCACATGAATTTTGTCAAATAAAAACAATCTACAAACATTGTGATCTGGACTTGGGACTGAGACACCTTGTCCTCATTCCTTCAAAACTTTTATACATTCTTTCCCATCTGCTTCACCTGGTTCTCCTCAACCAATCACACCATCTTCCTCTCTGGTGTCTCCATTCACACCTCAGTCCACATTAAACCCACCAACCACCACAGTAACTGCATTTCAACAGCCGTCATCCCTTCCACACCAAAAAATCCCTCCCATACAGCTTGGCCTCTGGGGGATGGCGTGTCTGCTGCAACAAAAACTTCCTTACCCAGTATGCTGAGGGTCTCACCAAGGCCTTCACAGATAGGTGCTATCCCCCAGACCTCTTCCACAAACAGATCTCCCTTGCCATTTCCCCCACACAGCCCCAATCCTCCCACCATCCCCAAGAACCAGCTACAAAGAACTGCCACCTTTGTCGCCCAATACCACCCTGGACCGGAACAATAGAACCACATTCTTTGTCGGAGCTTAGATTACCTATCATCATACCCTGAAATGAGGGACACAATATCCTTCCTGACCATCCTAAAGTGATGTTCCTGTGAAAGACTCGGGTGCAAGACCTGTCCAGTGCACCCATCCAGCACTTCCTATTCCAGTCATGTCACAGGTTTACGCTACCGTATCCAGGCCCAGGCTACCTGTGAAAGCAGCTATGTCATTTACCAGCTCTGCTGTAACCATTGCACAGCTTTTTACATTGGTACAACTACCAACCAGCTGTCCACCAGGATGAACGACCACTGTTGCCAAGAGCAAAGTAGACCACCCAGTGGTACAACTTGCAGCTGAACATAACATGCTCGATTTCAATGGGTGCTTCACAACTCAGGCCATCTGTATCCTCCCCTCCACCACCAGATTTTCCAAACTGCACAGATGGAAGTTATCCTTACAACACGTTCTCTATTCCTGAAATTATCCTGGCTTCAGTCTATGGTAACCTGCTGTCCTACCACCACCTTCCCCCTCACCCTCTTTATGTGCTGCCCTCTGCCAATGCACCCACCCATCTTTCCCGTTCCCTGCTCCTCTCATTTTTCACTTCCCATTCACCCTCACCCCCCTGTCACAGCCTCCTCACGCTGTTGGCAGTCTAGTCTCTACCCACACCACCAAACAGCACCCACCTCTCCCCCACACATACTCCTCTATCCCTTCCTAGCCCCTCTCCTGATTCCTGCTTTTGTTCAACGTGAGAGTCGCACTGCGATGCAAGATGCCAGGATGGCAGTCAGGTGCATGATGTGTGCTTGCTTGTGTGAATGAATGAATGAATGTATGTGTGTTTCCTTTTCTGTAGAATGCTTTGGCCAGAAGCTAAATGTGTATCTGTCTTTTTGTCATTGTTGTTGTTGTGGTCTACAGTCCTGAGACTGGTTTGATGCAGCTCTCCATGCTACTCTATCCTGTGCAAGATGCTTCATCTCCCAGTATGTACTGCAGCCTACATCCTTCTGAATCTGCTTAGTATATTCATCTCTTGGTCTCCCTCTATGATTTTTACCCTCCACGCTGCCCTCCAATACTAAATTGGTGATCCCTTGATGCCTCAGAACATGTCCTACCAACCGATCCCATCTTCTAGTCAAGTTGTGCCACAAACTCCTCTTCTCCCCAATTCTATTCAATACCTTCTCATTAGTTATGTGATCTACCCATCTAATCTTCAGCATTCTTCTGTAGCACCACATTTCGAAAGCTTCTATTCTCTTCATGTCCGAACTATTTATCGTCCATGTTTCACTTCCATACATGGCTACACTCCATACAAATACTTTCAGAAACGACTTCCTGACACTTAAATCTATACTTAATATTAACAAATTTCTCTTCTTCAGAAACTCTTTCCTTGCCATTGCCAGTCTACATTTTATATCCTCTCTACTTCGACCATCATCAGTTATTTTGCTCCCCAAATAGCAAAACTCCTTTACTACTTTAAGTGTCTCATTTATTAATTTAATTCCCTCAGCATCACCTGACTTAATTCGACTACATTCCATTATCCTCGTTTTGCTTTTGTTGATGTTCATCTTATATCCTCCTTTCAAGACACTATCCATTCCGTTCAACTGCTCTTCCAAGTCCTTTGCTGTCTCTGACAGAATCACAATGTCATCGGCGAACCTCAAAGTTTTTATTTCTTCTCCATGGATTTTAATGTTCGGTAATTTTCACATCTGTCAATACCTGCTTTCTTTGGGATCGGAATTATTATATTTTTCTTGAAGTCTGAGGGTATTTCTCCTGCCTCATACATCTTGCTCACCAGATGGTAGAGTTTTCTCAGGACTGGCCCTCCCAAGGCCGTCAGTAGTTCTAATGGAATGTTGTCTACTCCCGGGGCCTTGTTTCGATTCAGGTCTTTCAGTGCTCTGTCGAACTCGTCACGCAGTATCTTATCTCCCATTTCATCTTCATCTTCATCCTCTTCCATTTCCACAATATTGCCCTCAAGTACATCACCCTTGTATAGACCCTCTATATACTCCTTCCACCTTTCTGTTTTCCCTTCCTTGCTTAGAACTGGGTTTCCATCTGAGCTCTTGATATTCATACAAGTCTTTCTCTTATCTCCAAAGGTCTCTTTAATTTTCCTGTAGGCAGTATCTATCTTACCCCTAGTGAGATAAGCCTCTACATCCTTACATTTGTCCTCTAGCCATCCCTGCTTAGCCATTTTCCACTTCCTGTCGATCTCATTTTTGAGATGTTTGTATTCCTTTTTGCCTGCTTCATTTACTGCATTTTTATATTTTCTCCTTTCATCAATTAAATTCAGTATTTCGTCGTATCTGTCTTTAACCCACTGTGTCATCTGTATGATAAGTAGCAGTTTGTCTTTTCCTTATATTGTTCACTACCCTGGTAGGGGTGGGCCAGCAGTTGGTTTCTCTGGAAAAATTATAAGTAGCCGAAAAGACAGTGGATGACAACAAACTATACCCAAATCCAAAAGGACAAACTGAGAGTAATTCAAATGTGAAGCCAAGAAACGCTAACAGCATACAAATGGAACCTAAACAGCGAAATGAGGGAAATAACAACATGTGTGCCTATATGAACAGTAACATTGGCAACCAGAAAACTTAAATACATCTGCACAACTTGATGAAGACTGTGCTTGGACCTTTCTCATTGCTGCCAGTGAGTCTTGCCAATGGGCCTGTTGTCCTCACTGCCCATGGTGCAGCTGTGAAACAATACAATTCTGACAAGCTAATGATATTGATCTTGGAGTCTGGTGACAATACTAAGTCCCTCCCCATTTAATAGGCGCTTAAGGTTGGACCAGACCCATATTTTGCTCACCGGGGCTATGGGCTGCGTTGTGAGAGTAACCCAGCCATCGGCTCAAAAGACATGTCAGTTTTCGGGGTTTCCATCTATGTGGCACCTTGTACATTTGCTGCCTGATCTACTTGAGGCAGTAGTTGCTGCTGAAGTATTGAGAATGTTTCAGTTGCAGTATTGGAGGAAGTGACTCAACCTCCAAGGGTTGACAGCCTGTGCTAAATCACTTATTATTCCAGCTGGTAATTATGGCTTGAATGCAGATTATAACAGTGCTGTGGCCATGTCCCAGGTGCAGATCAAGGAGCACTGGCAGTCAGAGGAGTTATTCTGAAAGTACAGTTGCTGAGAATGCTGGAGGCGAAAGTCCTCTGCACTGGCTGAAGGAATGAGGATGGTTCCTTGTATATGTCATGACCGCAATGGGTTCTTCAACCCATCTGCTATGAGTAAACTTTGGCGCCACTTGTGATGCACGAATGCCCAACATGGCTTCTGGTAAAATGTATGAGCCCAGAGTGCCACCCTTTTGGTAGCAGAGTGTGTGACTTAGGCTTGGAATCCATGAGGCAGAACACTGCCGATCCAGGGGTGTGTGCAGCGTGCGCCTATGGAGCATATCAACCAGGTTTCGCCCATTGATGGGGTGGTCCAGTAGGTGGCAAGAAACGCTGTTAAGGCTTCATCAGTGAGCATCAATGTCAGTGTCTTGCTCATTTGTGCTTTAAAAATACTGGCCATCTACTCTGCTCCAGATTACAACACCAGGTGGAAAGCAGCGATGGTCAGGAGCTATATTCCATGGTGTTAACAGAAGTCATCAAATTTTACTAAAACAAACTGAGATCTCTTGTTGGATACTATGTTTTGTATGCGGGGGGGGTCACTAACTTTATGGTAAAAACTGTAGTGTGTGCAGTTGTAGAAAACTGACACCACATAATGAAAGTTAGGGAATGCATCCATCAGCAGCAACCACATTGCACCATTAAAAGGGCCGGCAAAGTTGATAAGCACACCCTCCCAAGGGTGCTCAGGCTGTGATTATGGAGAAAAATTTTTTGCTGTAGAGGCTTCATTGTGAGCACAACTTGACACTGCTCACTGCATGCTCGTTGTGCTGTCCATTCCTGTCCAATAAATGTGGTGCTGAACTAAGGCTTTCATCTTAGACATCTCCACCTCCCAGTTGTATATATGTAGCAACAGAAGTGGTGGTGGGACTACGTGACATTCAGTATGGTCTGTAGACAACACTACTCTCTAAACAGCCTGAAGCCTATGTTCCATAGCAAAATAATTTTGCAACATTGAATCTGACCCTTTTAGGAGACACTCTGGCCAACCATTTTACATACTGATACAACTCTACACTGGAGGGTTCTGCCTAGTTTACAGTGCCATTTTGTGATCAATGATTAGAAAATGTTCCAGGGTGTGGTGCATAGTCTGCTTCCATACAGTCGAACTTCACTTTGGGGCTAGGTATGGGAAAAACTGACATTTTTTTTATTTTTTACTAATACCCAGTTAAGAAAAAAAGGAATGCTGAGGATTAGATGGGTAGATCACATAACTAATGAGGAGGTGTTGAATAGGATTGGGGAGAAGAGAAGTTTGTGGCACAACTTGACTAGAAGAAGGGATCAATTGGTAGGACATGTTCTGAGGTATCAAGGGATCACCAATTTAGTATTGGAGGGCAGCGTGGAGGGTAAAAACCGTAGAGGGAGACCAAGAGATGAATACATCAAGCAGATTCAGAAGGATGTAGGTTGCAGGTACTGTGAGATGAAGAAGCTTGCACAGGATAGAGTAGTCTGGAGAGCTGCATCAAACCAGTCTCAGGACTGAAGACCACAACAACAACCCAGTTAAGATGGAAATATCAATTAGCCATAGCAGCAGTGGCAAAATTTTTACTGTTTAAAGAAACCTGTTTTAAAAAGCTAATATTTTTTTATTCTTAATATTTCCATTGATTTGAATGTTGCGTTATTACAGAAAATGGGAAGAGATCAGGGCTATTTTAATAACAGTGCTGACAGACATGAGCAACTAATGCATCACTTAAGAAATGGTATAGTTTCGCTGAGACAGTAATGTACCACTTACCATGTGGTATGGCCTATTAGGTGGTACTTACGCAGATGCATTGTGCAAGACTTGATCTATCTTGTCTGTATAGTAGTTTCTTGCTGTTGTCGGTGGACATCAGCTGTATTACAGAATGGTCCCATCCCTAGTGGGGAAGTGTTTTATGAATTGCAGTATGACTGAAGTACAATCCTCTGTTTGCAGTAAAAGATTAAGAACAGGAGGAGCCACTATGAACTTGCGACATCATATAGTTAAAAATAAAAACAGAAAGTGGCTTAACTACTGCGCGTGTCTTCGTAATAGACCTTTATCTGCTTGTTGCCCTTGAAAACGGACAAATTGACACAAAAAATATTCTACTCCAACCTCAGTTTTCATTCTTTAGCACTAACTGTTAGTAATGCCCAAATAGTTGTATGATCCTCGATTACGACATGAGTGTTGAACAAAGTTTGAAAACATTAGAATCGAGGGGAGAATACTGGTGATTTTTTGTAGTATTCAATCATTTATCACTTTTCAAAAAAGTAGTTAATGGTGGACAGCCATGTTTTATTTTCTTATTTAATTTGCTATTTTGATTCTATGTATCTTGAAACTGAAGGAGTCAAAATTTTTAAGTGTTTGTTTGGTTTCTATGCTTATTACGGGAAATAATAGGAATAAAAAACAAAGAACCAGTTATTTCAGAAACCAGTTACTTTGAGTGGTTTTAACAGTCAGGTTTTTAAACTGGAATTGAAAAAAAAAAGATATAACAAAAAGAAGACCTGTTGTCCCAGCAATAACCGCCATACCGCCACCCCTAATTAGAGCCATTGAGGAGACATGCTAACAGACTAGGGTGTGCGTGCTGTGTAGTGAGCTGAAAATGAATATCATAGTGGTAATTGCCAATAATAATTATCCAAGAACATAGCCCTATGTTGAAACACTGTGCTATTTTGTCTGGAAGTTGAGAATGTGGAGCAAAAAGAACTAAGAGTTTGTATTCAGGAAATAACTGTAATTTATTCCCATATAGGAAGTCATGGAGTTTTTTAACACCGTAGACAATGGCCAATGTCTCCTCTAGTTGTGAATAATTTTGCTGTGTCTATGAATGTCTTCAGTGCAAAAGTTATTGTTTGCTGTATACCAGCAGCATCCATATGCAAGAGGACAACCCCAGTCCTGTAGTGTGACATGTTGGTTGCAAGGATCGTGGCTTATCTGTCGTGAAAGTTGCTAAGCATGGGGTTGACCTGAGATATGTTTTCAGTTGCAAAAATGCTTTGTAACACTCGAGAGACCAAATGAGCAGAATACATTTCTTCATCTGATGGTTCAATGGATTCGTGTGGTATCTGCCTGGGGATGAAGTTCACATAGTACTTGATTTTTCCCCACAAAAGACTGCAATTCCTTTTACGTTTATTCTGTTCGGTGGCTTCTCAGTTACATCAATGTGCACTGCCATTCTCGCGATCGTTTTGCTGCTTAGTGTGTGACATAACACCACGGATGGTGCAAAGAACTGTCATTTGTCCAGGTTACAATGGAGCCTGTGCTTCAAAGCTGCTGAAACAGTGTTTGTAAGTTTGGAATGTGCTCTTCCATAGTAGCACCCATCATCCAAATAGTTTATGCACTTTGAGATACAGTGAGTTAGTTGCACTGCCTATCTTTGGAAGATTCCTGGTGCTGAAATGACCCCAAAAGGCAACCTTTTGTATTGAAACCTTCCAAAAGGCATATTTATAGTCAGTCTTTTCAGTGTGTCACTGTCTGGAGGCAACTGCAAGTATACATCCTTCAAATTAATCTTTGAAATAACACTGCTCCCCTTCCATCTTCGTTAAAAAACTTACTCTGGCCAAGGGATTCGGTAAATGTTGATTTGCCGTACATGTTAATTGTGGCCTCAAAATTATCACAAAGTCTGAGGACCTTTTTGCTTTCTTTACGAAGACCATGGGAGTTGCCCACTGATTAGCTGAGATTTGCATAATTACTCTTAATTCATACGAACCTGTCTCAACTCAGTCTTTACTGCATCTTGCGTTGCAAATGGAACGGCTGTGTACAACAAAATTTAGGAACAACGGATTGCTGTAGTGAATATGCATTTCAGACTCATTGGCCCTACCAGAAGGTGATTTGAATAACTCTGCAATAATGCTTAGAAGTCCCGGAATGATACAAAACTGGACACCAGATTTACATCATCCCATACTTGGAAACGAAAAGTGGCAAACACTCCTAAACCAAAAATATTTACAGCCAATGGAGAACTTATGACAGGCAAAGTGATTTGCCGTTCAGTGCTCCCTTGTATTTTGCTCGTACAGTAATTTGTGCTTCCAAAAAGATCTTTTGCCAGCTGTATGAAATGCTGCCCACTGCAGCAGCTGCATACTGGGGGAGCCCAAACATTGATAGGTGATAGTTTTCCTTGTTAATTGGATAAACTACTTCCCCCTTATCCATCTAGAACTGGATCACAATATCATTGGCATCCAACTCAATCGTGAGTTTATTAGACTCTTGGCTAGGTTTTGCTGAGGCTGGACTTAAAGCAATCACTAACACTTGGTCATGTTTTGCTGCCCGCAGTGTATTACCGAATCGGTGCATTGGCCCACAGTGTTTTCCTGCCTTGTCACACTGTTGCCAAGTGACCTTGCTTGCAATAGGCATAGCATGTGTCAAAAAAATGTGCACTGGCAACGATCTTGCCACGTCAAACATTCTCGACAAGGCTTAAGCATCAGGGGGGAAAGTTTTTCGGTAAGGAACGTGATTTACATCAGAACCCGGCTAGGCCTGTTTACTAAATTCACTTAAGTTTTCTTGGGATATGTAAACGTTACCTTGTGCAGCCCTCTCACCCTGTCGTCGTTCAGGGGACTAAAGGTCTCCACACACATTCAAGCTAGATATAAAATTTCCTCTTTTCTGTCCACAGGTTTGTTGGACAAACTCGTACACCTGGCAACATCATTTGTGAATTTAACCACATTTTTTTAAGCATATGCTGTTTGTGTTGCAAAGTGATTTGATACTTGGGGGAATGGCTACCAATGCAGACAAAGCATTCTTGCATTGACTTTGTCATTGTATGTAAAGAAAAAAGATAACAAGACAAATTGAGAGAGAAATATACCCATGAAAAGTCAGTTAAATGAAATACAGTATTACACTCAGAACCTGACGGTTACATCAACTTTCTCTGAATGGACAGCCTGACTTTAAAGAACAACATTATTTTGCCACCACAGTGGAAAAAAAGACACTTGTATTTGAAAACTTATTTTCTTCTTCTTGATCCTCAAATCACAGTTCATTAAAATACTACAATGTGGGAATATATCACATTACATTTTTATTGGTCCTTTTGATCATTTGTTGTACAAGGTACACAATATGATATTGGACAAGTCATTGTGATTTACAATACATGTTTTTAAGCCATACAAGAATATTTACATTGATTTAGGCTTAATATTATCACAGCTGAAGGTTCAGATTCCATAAATTATATTTAACCCAAGTAATTCAGATTTTTTTTAGTATTTGCCAGAAGTTTTATGTATCAAGATATTCTCTATACTATAAAAACATTTTTGCAATACATATTTATGGACAGCAGTTTTAAATTTTGAAATGTCTTTTAATGTTTGTAGGTAGCTTATTGTATAGTCTGTTTCCTGTTTTCGGTGGTCCATTCTGTTTTAGTGTTGTGTGTGCATGTTGAACATGTATGCCCTGCTTTCTCCTTGTGTTACACAAGTGGATGCTCTGGTTAGTTGACACAAGATTGTTGCTATTTTCTAAGATTTTCCTTACAAATATGATTACTTGTAAAATGTACAGACATGGTAGTGGAAGGATATGTAGTTTCTTGAATAAGGGCTTGCATGAGCTTCTTGATGCAGCATTTTCTATGGCTTTCACAATTCTCTTTTGGCATATAAAACAACTTTTGCTAGCAGATGCGTTTCCCCAAAAGATTATGCCATATTGCAGTAAGGATTCTGCCTGGGTGAAGTATACATCTTGTAGTGTCTCTTTCGATGTGCAATCAGAAAGAATTTTGATAGTATAGCAAATGGTATTTAATTTATTTGTAATGTATTTTGTATGCTGGACCCATCTTAGACCTTGGATCCATATCCCAAGAAATTTTGTAGAGCTTACATTGTCGAGGGTTCTGGTAAACAACTCTGTCTGGTGCTAATGGACATTTATTTTGCACTGTGTGTACACTTATTGTAACTGTTTTTTTCTGTGTTTATTACTAAGTTGTTTCCAGAAAACCAGTCTGTAATGTGGGTGGTACAATTTTTAATCTCGTGTAGTAATTTTTCTTTGGTCCTTCCTTTTATCATCACATTTGTGTCATCTGCAAATTTTATGTAATTATGGCATGGGCTAGTCGGTTCCAAGTCATTTACAAAGAGTAGAAACAGAACTGGAGCCTTGTGGTACACAATAATCGATGCTGTGCTTTCCTGAGCAGTAGGACTTATCTTGTTCCCTTCTTGGATATTAAGCTCAACTATTTGCTCTCTGTTTTGAAGATATGATTTTATCCATTCATAGGCTGGGCCCCTAATACCTACGGATTCAAGTTTCTGAAGCAAGATGTGATTGATGACATTGAATGCTTTAGAGAGGTCTAGAAATATGACTGAGATATGTTCTTTATTCTCTATTGCATTTAAGGCTTCATTTAGGAATGCAAAGATAGCTGTCTCAGTAGATTTAGATTTTCAGAATCCATGTTGAGTATTTGAGAAATAATAATTTTTTTCTGTGAAACTGATAAGTCCTTTATGATAGATTTTTTCAATTATTTTGGAAAAACCAGATAATAGTGAGATTGGCCTGTAGTTTGATACTTTTGTTTTTATCCCTTTCTTGAACAGGGATTTTACTTTTGCTATCTTCAGTTTTTCTGGGATCACCCCTTCTGCTAGAAACCAGTTACAGATGTTGACAAGTGGCCTGGCTATGAGGGGAGCACAGTTTTTCAAGATATAGTCAGGGATATTGTCAGTACCAACAGAGAGTTTGGGATTCAGTTCTTTGATTATATTAAGTATTTCCTTTTCATTGGTGGGGTATAGAAAAATAGATTTGTTATTTATAGTACATCTGGATTGAATTATAGGAGTACACTGTAAATTTTGATTTATAAGGTGTTCAGCTATCTCTGTAAAGTAGGAATTAAATTTATTTGTAATATTTGTAGGTTCAGTTATCACAGTTGAGTTCTCCAGTAGGCAGTTAATGTTATGGAAGTCTATCTGTTCTGCTGCGGTTTCTTTCCTGGCAATATTTCATATGGCTTTCATCTTATTGGTGGAATTTTTTATTTATGTGTCATTTGCCATTATTTTTGCTTCTTTGACAACATTTTTGAATATCTTTTTATAGGTTTTGTAATAAGAGTCAAATTCTGCTGATGTGAGTTGTTTGGACAATCTGTGCAGTAATCTTTTTTTGTTTGAAGATACTAGAATCCCAGGAGTAATCCATATATTTTTTGTTTTCCTTGTGTATGTTTGGAGAGAAGCACAGTTCAAAATAGTAGGAAAAAATTGTTAATAAAGTTAGTATACTTTCCATCTGTGTGTTCGCAGTTATAAATCTCTTCCCAGCTTTCTTTGCTCAAGTAATGGAGAAAATGATTTATATTTTCATTACTGTAGTTTCTATTGGTGGTTGTTAGGCAGTGTTTAAGCTGTAGCTCGGTTTCCATACCCAGAGAGAGTTTTTGAGCTGTGTGATCCCCAAAGCCTGTGTTTTGTGTTTCTATTGTATTGTTCATTTCTACATTTATAAAAACTGATCAATCGTGGTACGTGAGGTCTTTGTGATATGAGTTTCTGTTTCTATGGTGGATTTCATGTTAAAAGTTAGCAAGAGATTCAGTAATTCATTCTTTCCTTTGGTGTCATTTGCAAAGTCAGTATTAAAATCACCACATAAAATAACTCTTCTGTTTCTCTGCGTTAGTCTGTTAAGTGAATATTCCAAACTTTGTGTACTATCTCAACTCCCGATAGGTCTACATCTTTTTCCTTCATTATTTCAACAGGAAATTTCATATTGACAAAGTTTATATTATTTCTTATGAATATACAACTGCCACCATGTGGGGCGGCGGGTGGAAAATAAAGTTATTATATCTCTCTTATTTGTTGCCATTCTCAACACAAGCTCTCTAACTACAATGCTGGCAACCAGAAAGTGATTAGCAATAACATGATGCCTGTAATTACAGTTCACTGTGCCCACTCTGATGAAGAAAAAGTTATTAATTATTGAAGTTCATTACTCTGAGGATTTAGAATGATGCCTGGGATTCATAGAAAATGCAGTTTACTACAACAATTTTCACTATATTCTGAAAACAATAAAACATAAAATTCCAGACAGATGATTACCCCTATCAGGTAATGTACTATCAGAGCTGTTCAGAGTCTATTACGTGGATCCTATTATACCTAGATAATGAAACTGTTCAATAATTGTTATCAATGTAAATGTTCAAAGTGAATGCTCACTAAAATTTGATGTTCATACTCTTCAAATGCCACGCTAGTAATGGTAGAAAGTTTTGTCCTGCAGCGACACGTGAAAATACGACATACGCAAACTGAGACTAAATCACTGGAGTCATTCTGTAATTAACACTTTACCCCAATGCGAACTCATTGTTAAGTGCATATCGAGTTACTTAGTACAGCATCCAAGGCTGTTCCTTGCAACTGCACAAACCCGAAATGACTCGGAGTGCGCTCTTATATGAATCTAGAAGAGAACTGGGGCCTTACTCTAGCTCGCACGCTCTTATTTATACAGCCGCGGTGCAGACCGCCGATAACATTTGCCTTACTGACTAGCCGCTGGGGCTAGCAGAACACCACTTCAAGTTACTAAATAATTAATTGCTTCATTCGACAATGAAGCTCTTGAGTTAATTGTGCAATCAGCACACAGGTAAGTATCTATAATAAAATTTTAATGTGACTAGGTTAAATAGTTTTGGCGAGAGAATTATTTTAGTTGTACTGCACGCAATAGATGAGCTCTGAACTTGTCCTTTGGAGAGACGCTACAGCTATAGTTTTATAGCTACCTTTTTGAAACTTCTCACATCTTTGTTATTACTGTGTATCTCCATTCTACCTAAATCTAAACATCCTAGCTTTATCTGAACACTTACTTAATCTATCTTGCTTCTGAACTTTTAGGACGCAAAAACAGAAAATCATGAATTTCAACAAAATTATTACTTTGTGAGATCCAGTATGCTGTTTCCATTAAATTACAATGAAAAAGGAATCTGAATATAAATTTTGAAGTTTCTAGCTCCTTCCTGTTGCGCCAATGATTTTTACGTAGAATTTCCAAATTTTGAAAACTGTTACCAAACTGAAACTTAACACACATTATTATTTTAGCATCACTCCTGAAATGCTATCAACTTTTCAGATTATTTACTTTATTTTTAAGGTATTGTGCAACATTCGTGACGTCATAGCTAGTTACAGTGGACTAGGCTGGCATACAATGAAAAGCATATGAATTCTGTATGGCGTGAGTAGGCTGCTTCTTTACAACCATGTTTAAGAATTTTTCTACAGAAATAACCACCTAGCACAAAGTTAGGTAGGGACACAATATGTAACTTGTCCTCATCAAGCCAATGTTCTGAGACACAATAATGAGGTACTTTTTAATTCGTTTTCCAATAGAATTTGGATTTCACTTGTTTTACTAGTTAGTGGTTGCACATTTTGGTGAAAAAGAACATTTGTTCATATTTTTGTGTTTTACCTGTGAGTTTTTATTTTGTGTCCCATTCCTGGCTGCGAGGCGGAGGTCTTTATTTCATCTGATACATCATTTGTAGTATTTTTTGGATTTTCTTTTCAGGGAAATGTTTTACAATGGGAATTCAACATTTCTCTGGATTATATTTGCATGTGTGTATTTCCACCCCTATTACTGCCTGTAAGTTTCCCTTGTTCATTATAATCTGACAAGCATCTATGAGCACCTTACTAAATATTCTAGAACCTAGTCTGTTAAGATGCGATCCATCTTTACCAAGACACTTGTCATTAAGAAATTTGTTTGGGTCAATGAATATTACACCCAGTTTATTACATTCCTCTTTAATATTGTCATTTATTCTGTGTATGTATCTCTCATTTCTGTACACAATGCTACTGATTATAATTCTTGAGGTGTTGTAGACGTATCTGGCAGTTCTTCTTAGGTTTCTCGTGTTGTTGTTGATTTCTTCTTCACTGCTGCTTCATAGACAGTTCGTTCCAATGTGAATAAATACATCTTTGGGATTTCTCTCACATATCTTAGTAGCACTTGTTGCTGATTTTAGGATATTGCTGAAATGTTTTTGTGATGCTTAGCCCTGATCCCAGGGCAAACGTCTATTTTTGAGTTTGGAATTAAGATTCATCCATGGAAGAATTAGATAGCTTAGCTCTTTATTTTATTGTGCTGCAACTTTGCGCATAGAATAGTCATTTTATTAACCTCATCTTGCGTAATATATGGCTGGGAAAGACAGCATCTGTACCATTACAGTAATTGCCAGTGCTGTTTTGTTTTTATACCAGATCATAGCTTCCATAATCATGGAAATGTGCAATACAGTCTTTTTCAATAAATGTACATGGTAAAACATCAACGTAAACAATTTCTCTGAAATACAGTCTTTGTTTGGCACACACATCAGAGAGTGCTGCACACGGTCAAATATTTTCTACCAAACAGCAAAGTTTGACAGATAGTTTGTGTACAAGCGACTTAACTCGTTGGTGCATAACAGAGATGAGCTATTTCTATCGGTCCGAAAATACATTTTGAGCTGCTGCTAACACCTGAAATGTTTTGTAAATATAAGGTCATTACAATTGAAGTTTGTTTTGAAACACTGTGTAAAAAAAAAGGCATTGCTCAGAATGACACCAAATTTGAACAGAATATTATCAAAGAAGGGTTAAGTGTTTTCGAAACAAAAAAATTAACAAAAATTTTCCCAGTAGATGGCGCACTAAGCCTCATAACTTAAGAGTTTGGCTACAAATAACAGCTAATGTAGGAGTTGCACATTAAGCAAACCATACTGGGCGATGTGCACGGCCACAAATTTGACGTTAAACAGTTTCGGTGCTGTTGGTTAAGTAAACCCTTCAACCACAGCAAGGTTGTAGCACATAGGTTGATAAAAATCAGTTTTTAACTGTCCTGAGACAAAAACCACATAAAAAGCAACAATAAGATCGGTTTTTAGTTGTCATGAGACTGGTGCAAGACATATTCAATATGATGCAGATCATTTTCCGCCAGAAGTTGAAATCGAGAAACAGTGGGTTCGACAACAGATTGGAGTGTCTGAGGGGCTACTTTCAGAATGCATAGCTTCCATTCTATGTTTGTAATTGAGTACAGAACACAGTGACTTACAGATCAGCCCACAGCCAGAAGCCACACTTAACTAAGATCAGGTGGCCAGTCAGCTGCAGCGCTGCCCTGTACTCCACTAGAACGTGGTTCTGGTTATTGACCCACCTCTTCTACATTAGTTTACCAACGGCTGTGCCATAATTCTTACAAGAGAGTGAAAATCTAGGGATCAGGGGATAAGTTTAATATCAGTTCAACTCCAGTATCATTTAGTAATTGACTTCACCTGATGATGTAACTAACATTATGAAACGGGTTGCACTTTTTAAATAAAGTAACCACCAACAGAAAAATGCTTCTATCGGAGAGCAAAAAAGGTGAATATACTCCTCTGTATTAAGACTCTGACTGATAAGTGGGGTACCAGCTGCCTCCTTGTACCTTGCTCTGCACCTTCAAAAATTTTTACAAAAGTATTGGCACGAGAACATATTCGCACTCTTTTTAAACTTCAGCTCACCTCTCACTCTCACAAGCTACCCTGACTATAGTTCACTCGTGTCCATTAATCTCATGCCCATCCACTCTGAATTACACATTCTCACTCGGCTCAAGTCATTGTAATTATCTCTTTGTGGTTCTCCAACTGTCATTGTCCCCTGTCTCACAGCCGCAGTTGCGTTCATTCTGTCCTCCTGCTACTGTTTCCTTTGAGTGTCACTCTCTCCCTCTTGTTCTTTCTTGCTGCTAATATCTCAGTCATTCTTTCCTACAATTGCTGTCTCTTCTCTCTCTCTCTCTCTCTCCCTCTCCCTCTCCCAACCTCCCTCTCTCCCTCTCCCAACCTCCCTCCCTCCCTCATTGTCATTGTCAGAGACTGTGTGTGTCATTATCGCTGGCTCTCACCCATTTCCACTTTCTCATTCTCTTTATTCTTCTTCACTCTTTTCCTAGCACTGTTCCCTTATTGTCTACTATGTTGCACTGCCACCATGTTCCTATCTTTCTCTCTTACTGCTGTGGTCTCCTTTGCTCTTTCTATACCACAACCTCTGTTTACTATCTTCCAGTATTTATTACGTCTCCATCCCTTTCCCACTACTACTGTATCCTTCTCCCTTAGCATAAACAAGTGCAAATATGGTCACATGTCAAGGTGCTGAGGGAGATAGAATGAGGCAGCTGATACCCCGATTTCAGTCAGTCTTTGAGCAAAGAGGAGCACATTCGCCTTTTTCATGATCAATAGGAGCATTTTTCTGCTGGTTCCCTTTTTTTCCATGCCACAGAAGGGCATGTCAACTCGTACAAAAAGAACTTGATGGGTCAGTAAAATTTTTATAGTTTACTTATGTGAAATTGAAATAACCCAAAACTAATTTTACACCTTGTGTGCACAAAAATTTTTCTTCTTTTTCAGTACTACTGTTTGGAGTTCTCAGAACCCTTCTGTTGATAACAGAGACGCTTTACTTTATAAGCTATGTTTTCGCCTCACACTGCATTTTTCGTGCACAAGTAGGGTAACTTTAGAACTTCTGTATCTTGGCTCGGATAAAGATTCAAGAAAATTTTCATTGTTGTTAGAGATCAGAATCTAAAGAACATATATCGTAAAAATTACAGCCATTTGTTGTGCATAACGGTTTTGGAATCTACGACTGGGGTTTGGTCTGCTACTGATGGTGAAATATGCAATTTTTTCATACATTTATTCAATCATTAATTCATGCATTCATAGATACACATGTCAATTTAATTAAATCATGGGCTTACTACAGATATACCCATCATAAATCAGTCTATTTAATTTTTATGTGCATAATACGTGTGTACCAGCGGGATAAGCCGGCCGAAGTGGCCGTGCGGTTAAAGTCGCTGCAGTCTGGAACCGCAAGACCGCTACGGTCGCAGGTTCGAATCCTGCCTCGGGCATGGATGTTTGTGGTGTCCTTAGGTTAGTTAGGTTTAACTAGTTCTAAGTTCTAGGGGACTAATGACCTCAGCAGTTGAGTCCCATAGTGCTCAGAGCCATTTGAACCAGCGGGATAATTTTGTACCACTGTATCTGGGAAGGGGATAAAGATATCAAGAAAATTTTAAAGGGTATTAAAAATTGGGGTCATAGGAATAAGTCATAAAAATTTCAGCCAGTAGCTGTGTTTAGGATTATCAGGCTGGGTTTTGGGTTGGGGGTTCCAAGGAACCACCCATGAATTAATAGTGCCTCTTTAAGTCCCATCAAGCCCACTATACATCGCATCAAATTCAAAATGAACGAACCGATTTTCTCCATTTGCCTAAGTGGGATGAAATTTGTAACATTCATATTTTGACCTTGTACTGTAACATAGGGACACAAAGATGATACTATTCTTGGGTATACAAATGGTCCCTAGCCCACAGCTATCCAAATCATTTGATGTGAAGCCCCCCCCCCCCCTTTCCTGCCACGCCCCCCCTCCCCCCTCCCGTCATCTGTTGACTTGTGACATGAATATGACCCCTCTCCAGTTGGTATGTGACGTGAACACCCCCTACCCCCTCCCAACCACACACGCACAACATGAACGGGCACTCGCCTTCCTTTGTTGGCAAGCAACGTGAACAAATGCCACCCCCCTCCCCCCATTTCAGGGACATATATAAAACACCCCCCCCCCTTTGCACTGACATCCCCCTCCGATTGCCCCTTCCCGCCAATGCTACTTGATGGGATGGCAGGAGACATGATTGGAAAATGTAAAGGGCAGTGAATACATATGTATCTGTTAATATTCTTACTTGACTTGAGTTTAACAATCTAACTAGTTTGTTGTATGTTGCTCTTATGGAAGGTCATACTAGCAGTGTGCTGTTGATAGCAGTGACTCATGTAACTTACAACTAACTCTGTTCGTACTGTATGTGCACTCGAAGAAGTCTCAGAGTAAGTGAGATGGTTGTTCGAACTTGTAGAATTTAGTGAGATGGTTGTTGGAAATGGTAGAATTTGATGAAGTGTAATGACCAGTGTCTGCATCTTTCTAGTTCTGCAACTTTAGCTAGTTGACAACTTTAGCTAGTTGACAACACTGTGTTTAGTGCATCTGCATCTGTGAAAGTGGAAATGCCATACTTAGTTTACAGTATCTGAAATGTAACGTTATGTATATTGGATTCAATTTTTATTGTGTATTAACATGTTTGACACATTAAATGCATTGGTGGCTGCTGGCTAAAGTTGATCATAACTAGAAAGCCAAAAGTGCACGTCAGCATTGTTAGATTTCTATCAGTTCATTTACTTCTGTCACCCAGCTCACGAGAAGATTTCTTAGAGTGCAAGAGTAGTAGTTTCTGTGTGCCACACCTGCATTTCAAATTATTAACCTGTGATTGTACAGTTATTATCTGTGATAATAATATAATGCTTCAGAATCATACTGGGATTCAATCATGAGGAATCATTGACTCCAGTTCCAAATGATTACAAGTCACATTGTTGGAAAAGCTTGATTAACTTGTGAAAATCATTAGCACTTATGCAGTAGCTGCTTTTTTATGTTTATGATTTATTTTGAGTATTGTATTGGACAAATGGAATGTGCAGTGGTGCTACATGCCTTGGCATTGTGTAAAATTAAGGTTTTTGCAATTATTAGACATGCTGAATTAAAATTTCTGTGTTTATGTAGGCCCCAAGGTTAATATTGCATCCTCCTTACAGTTATTCTTGGTCTATTTTCAAATATGAAAATAATTACAGGAGACTTCCTTAGAGCGCAATATGTATCATTTCATACTTTAACTGATACATTAACATTCACAATGTGTGGAATTCTTTCATTTGGAAATTGATTAACTAGTGTTGCCATGTAGTCCATACCAAAGAATTACAGAATTTACTAAGCAGCCAAGCATATAAGTAACTCCATGAGCAGAAACACATCAAACACCTCTTTGATTAGAATACTTAATGCAAAGAAGAAACCACAGCAACTTGATGATGTCATAGAAACAAGAATTGCTTCTAAACAAATAACATTTGAGTAGAACTACCAAGCAAGGTGGCACAGTGGTTAGCATACTGGACACATTCGGGAGGACAACGGTTCAAATCCCCTTCTAACCATTCACATTTAGGTTTTCTGCAGTTCCCCTAGATTGCATAAGTCAATTAGTGTGTTGGTTCCTTTCAAAGGACACAGCCGATTTCCTTCCCCAACCTTTCCTAATCTGAGCTTGTACTTCATCTCTGGTGACCTCATTTTTGACAGAATGTTGGACTCTGATCTTCCTTCAGTATAACCAATTTTGTTGTTGTGTTTCACTTGGGTCTTGGTGGGCAAAAGTACACCAAACTGATAGTGAGAACCTGATCATTAAAAACTATTTGCCAGAATGTGTTTTTTCCCCCCTCTACAAACTGTATATTTAAAAGGAAGTTCCCTTTCGTAGGAATTCAATGTACTATAATTGTGGTAGTCAAAATATTATGAATGA
This sequence comes from Schistocerca nitens, assembly GCF_023898315.1. Classification (NCBI taxonomy): domain Eukaryota; kingdom Metazoa; phylum Arthropoda; class Insecta; order Orthoptera; family Acrididae; genus Schistocerca; species Schistocerca nitens. The sequence goes on from NC_064615.1 coordinate 36,963,544, forward strand.
ATTGTTTGTTTAAGTTATCCAGTTTGATCCACATATTTGTATGGCCCCTAATTGTCATTGTAGCTGTATTTTGGTCTTAGACTTCTTAGCCAAGGTTGTTGCTAACAATGACACGTCTCTTTAAAATGCAGCCACAGGGGAGGGGGAATAAGGCAAGGACAGAGGGAAGGTAGATATGTCCCATAGACATAATTGGAGATAGGGCACAAACACATTTGGACAAGAACGGGTCAGGAAAATTTCTGAAACTGTCCTGACATTTCTGTGAGGTAGGGTGCTTGATTATTACTTTTTCCAAATACAAATCCAATCATTCTACACTATCTTCCGGACCTTTGTAAAAACAAGGAGTTTATAAGTCCTTATGAAAAGCACTATGTCAAATTTCATGCAGCATAGTCGTCATTTTCCAGGCTGAAGTTGTGTTGATGGGGAAATAGGAAGACGAAAACATACAGGTGTTGACATTAGATGTTCTGTTTGCTTACAACACGAGCAAGTGCATTATTTAGCTTTAATATTTTACTGCTTGATGGGTCATTTACAGTAATTTTATACGTTGCCAATTTGTTGTAATATGCCTCTTCTTTTCATTTGTTCCATATTGATCATACATGAAACATAGAAAGTTGGTTAATATTGCTCTTTACTTGTAATTTGGATGTTCAGTGTCCATTGACACACAGTGGTTCCTATTTCATTAGGCAACACTTGTCAATCTACATCAATGCGGTAAATAAAAAATGAGTCAGTTATTCATCTTGCTGGAAATCTTGGGTGCTACTTCATGTGGTATCACTGAAAGTTCACAAAATTTTAATGCAATACTAGCTGGTGACTTTCAGTGGATGATATTGACCGTTGGGGTTTTCTATTTACTGTCAACATCATCACCTGAAGATACCAGAAAACATTGCATGGGAAAACTATCCTATACTACTAAAGAGTTTCTCAGCAGAGTGTGTTACTTTGAGGAATTCTTAAACAGTACACATAGTTAGTATTTAAATGTTTTATAAGTTTTGCTTTGAAGTGCAATTGGATGAAATCATTGTAGAAACAACTTTTTAGTAATGACTTTCTCATTGATCCCATTTTTTGTTAAAAATGTGTTTGCAACTAAACTCTTTTTTTTGTGACAGAAATGTTCTTCTATTTCAGAACAAAGCCGTAGAGACGATTTAGAATCACTGGGGTATGTTCTCATGTACTTCAACAGGGGGTCGCTGCCTTGGCAGGGGCTGAAAGCTGCTAATAAACGACAGAAATATGAGCGAATCAGTGAAAAGAAAATGTCAACTTCCATTGATGAGCTCTGCAAAGGTTATCCAGGTGTGTGCATGTATATATATATGTGTATGTTTGTGTTTGTTTGTGTGTCTGTCAACCTGCCAGCACTTTCATTTGGTAAGTCACATCATCTCCTACGTGGAATGTTTCCCTCTATTATAACTATATATATGTGTGTGTGTGTGTGTGTGTGTGTGTGTGTGTGTGTGTGTGTGTGTGTGTGCGCGCGCGTGTCACATCAATTACGTTGTTCTTGATGCATGTTGTGTTTTACAGCTAATAAGTTGATCTTATTGTTTATTGCTCTTATTTCCCAAATAGTCATATCTCAGCATTATGAACATTTTCATAAATAGTATAATGGGAATTCTGCATGATGGTTCTTTAATAAGCATAGGTATTTCTGGAACAATTTTGAATAGATGATAAATTTATCAACATTTCATAACAGTATTTCCAGTTTGTAACCGTTATTAAAATGTTATGCAGAGTTTACTGTTATAGAAGCATGCTATGTAACATTGCTTGATTTTGAGAATCTCTTCATCATGTGTGGTTTTTTTTACTCGAATTAGTGTATTGTCGCGTATGTACTGAAATTTACTTTCTGGAAAACGTGTGTATGAAATGACTTCAGCGCTTCCATGTTTGATAGGAAACATTGCTTTTGCCATTGTTATAATCATAATAAAATTTATTCCTTGGTCCAAAGTCTTGCTAGCATTGTTAACATTTGGACAAGAAAGGGTCAGGATATTTTCTGAAACTGTGCAATCCTGTGGTTGTAATCTCATGCAGTATCCATCATTTGGGGATTTCTTGATGAAGTAACCATTCCAATTGTAATCAGCAACTTCCAAACATTCATATCCTGTTTAAAGGAAACTGAAACACATTCAAAGGCTTTACACAGCTCAAGACGGTATTTGAGTAGGGAGCTGTCTATGTGACTTTGACTACTTCATTCTACTCTTACCTGTACCATCTACTTGTAAATTACTGAAGCTAGAATAACTATGTGATAAGCCAATTTCATTTCATTTTATTGGTCAAAGTTTCTCAGGCCTTCGCCATTTGATTTTTTTTGTGTTTGTGAAACTATAAAAAAGGTTTACCATAGTAGTTGTAGGGATCAGGGTTCTCATAGTGCAAGTAATTAGATAATTTGTAAAATAAAGAAATGGCCACAGACACCAAAATGCAGAAACGTTTGCCCTTGTTGCTATGGTGAGCCTTGGCGCAGGTATATACAGTTGGTTGTTGTACTGTGATGGGCGGGAATAACAGGAAATCACGTAGTGAGCAAGCTTATAGGTGCCACTTCTTGCAAAAAAATAACTCCACAGATGTTCTACTTCCTGTTGGTCATTAATCATCGGTCAGGAGCAAAGTTAAGTATTCAGTGCTCTCCAAAGCAGTTTACTGTGAAATATAGATCAATGCTATGGATACAACAGACATGAAATTGTTAATGGAAGTGCTTCAAGGTGGTTACTTACAGTCCTCTTGGTCGATTAAGTGTTGAGAATTGTTTTTATCTGTGATTCTTCAAAGATGCATGGGTAGAAGTGATTAACAATGTTAAATGAAGAGATGCATTTGTGCTACATACTCCTATAGTCAGTAAAAGAATACCTCAGGAATAATTCGTATAGAAAAAAGGAAAAGAAAGAAAAACCCTGGTAAATGAGAGTAAAGGCTTTGAACATCTTATTTCAGTCTGTAAATTGTGCTGAAGTTGGTAATCCTTAAATTACAGAATCTAATTCAAAGAAATTTGGGTACTTGTTTCCACTTAAATTTTATACATGTGCACCGCTGTGTTATCTTTTGTTGAGTCCATGTACTCACATGTAAAAGTGATTGAAGGTAAACTGCACTACTGAGTTTGTAATGGAGTGTAGTGCCACAGTTGTTGAAACTTTTGAATTCCTTTTCTGATGTCTCCCTTTATTTTGTATTTATACCAACTGCCGACATTTACTTTGTTTCACAGTGTGCAGAGTGTGTATGTAGAGTGAGGCAGCTGAGATGGACCACCCAAAATATATCCAGAACTAGTCAATATATCACTAGGTGATTTTTACTAAGCTGTGATGGACATTTTGTTGATTTTTTTTTTTACATGCGAAAGTAATTTTTAAAAATTATAGGTATACTGAATTATGGTTCCATCTTCTATTTATTTTTTTAATAGTACTACCCAGTTCTTTTTTCCTTTCCCTGTGGCATTGGAAATAATCTTTCAAGAGGACTTTGGTCACACAAAGTGTGGTACTCGATCAAGTAGTAACAAGACAGCACTCCAAATCACTGTTCCACCTCAAGCAAACTGGGTCCCACAAATGTGTGCTCTAACACAGAATATGCATGTAAACTCATAATGTAGGTGTGGTTCACGTATTTGTTGTTACGACAGTCATATCAGACGCTCATGAACCATGGACCTTGCCGTTGGTGGGGAGGCTTGCGTGCCTCAGCGATACAGATAGCCGTACCGTAGGTACAACCACAACGGAGGGGTATCTGTTGAGAGGCCAGACAAATGTGTGGTTCCTGAAGAGGGGCAGCAGCCTTTTCAGTAGTTGCAAGGGCAACAGTCTGGATGATTGACTGATCTGGCCTTGTAACAATAACCAAAACGGCCTTGCTGTGCTGGTACTGCGAACGGCTGAAAGCAAGGGGAAACTACAGCAGTAATTTTTCCCGAGGGCATGCAGCTTTACTGTATGGTTAAATGATGATGGCGTCCTCTTGGGTAAAATATTCCGGAGGTAAAATAGTCCCCCATTCGGATCTCCGGGCGGGGACTACTCAAGAGGATGTCGTTATCAGGAGAAAGAAAACTGGCATTCTACGGATCGGAGTGTGGAATGTCAGATCCCTTAATCGGGCAGGTAGGTTAGAAAATCTAAAAAGGGAAATGGATAGGTTAAAGTTAGATATAGTGGGAATTAGTGAAGTTCGGTGGCAGGAGGAACAAGACTTCTGGTCAGGTGACTACAGGGTTATCAACACAAAGTCAAATAGGGGTAATGCAGGAGCAGGTTTAATAATGAATAGGAAAATAGGAATGCAGGTAAGCTACTACAAACAGCATAGTGAACGCATTATTGTGGCCAAGATAGATACGAAGCCCACACCTACTACAGTAGTACAAGTTTATATGCCAACTAGCTCTGCAGATGAAGAAATTGAAGAAATGTATGATGAAATAAAAGAAATTATTCAGATAGTGAAGGGAGACGAAAATTTAATAGTCATGGGTGACTGGAATTCGAGTGTAGGAAAAGGGAGAGAAGGAAACGTAGTAGGTGAATATGGATTGGGGCTAAGAAATGAAAGAGGAAGCAGCCTTGTAGAATTTTGCACAGAGCATAACTTAATCATAGCTAACACTTGGTTTAAGAATCATGATAGAAGGTTGTATACATGGAAGAACCCTGGAGATACTAAAAGGTATCAGATAGATTATATAATGGTAAGACAGAGATTTAGGAACCAGGTTTTAAATTGTAAGACATTTCCAGGTGCAGATGTGGACTCTGACCACAATCTGTTAGTTATGACCTGTAGATTAAAACTGAAGAAACTGCAAAAAGGTGGGAATTTAAGGAGATGGGACCTGGATAAACTGAAAGAACCAGAGTTTGAGGGAGAGCATAAGGGAACAATTGACAGGAATGGGGGAAAGAAATACAGTAGAAGAGGAATGGGTAGCTTTGAGGGATGAAGTAGTGAAGGCAGCAGAGGATCATATAGGTAAAAAGACGAGGGCTAGTAGAAATCCTTGGGTAACAGAAGAAATATTGAATTTAATTGATGAAAGGAGAAAATATAAAAACGCAGTAAATGAAGCAGGCAAAAAGGAATACAAACGTCTCAAAAATGAGATCGACAGGGAGTGCAAAATGGCTAAGCAGGGATGGCTAGAGGACAAATGTAAGGATGTAGAGGCTTTTCTCACTAGGGGTAAGATAGATACTGCCTACAGGAAAATTAAAGAGACCTTTGGAGATAAGAGAACCACTTGTATGAACATCAAGAGCTCAGATGGAAACCCAGTTCTAAGCAAAGAAGGGAAAGCAGAGAGGTGGAAGGAGTATATAGAGGGTCTATACAAGGGCGATGTACTTGAGGACAATATTATGGAAATGGAAGAGGATGTAGATGAAGATGAAATGGGAGATACGATACTGCGTGAAGAGTTTGACAGAGCACTGAAAGACCTGAGTCAAAACAAGGCCCCCGGAGTAGACAACATTCCAGTGGAACTACTGACGGCCTTGGGAGAGCCAGTCCTGACAAAACTCTACCATCTGGTGAGCAAGATGTATGAAATAGGTGAAATACCCTCAGACTTCAAGAAGAATATAATAATTCCAATCCCAAAGAAAGCAGGTGTTGACAGATGTGAGAATTACCGAACAATCAGTTTAATAAGCCACAGCTGCAAAATACTAACACGAATTCTTTACAGACGAATGGAAAAACTAGTAGAAGCCGGCCTCGGGGAAGATCAGTTTGGATTCTGTAGAAATATTGGAACACGTGGGGCAATACTGACCCTACGACTTATCTTAGAAGAAAGATTAAGGAAAGGCAAACCTACATTTCTAGTACTTGTAGACTTAGAGAAAGCTTTTGACAATGTTGAGTGGAATACTCTCTTTCAAATTCTAAAGGTGGCAGGGGTAAAATACAGGGAGCGAAAGGGTATTTACAATTTGTACAGAAACCAGATGGCAGTTATAAGAGTCGAGGGACATGAAAGGGAAGCAGCAGTTGGGAAGGGAGTAAGACAGGGTTGTAGCCTCTCCCGATGTTATTCAATCTGTATATTGAGCAAGCAGTAAAGGAAACAAAAGAAAAATTCGGAGTGGGTATTAAAATCCATGGAGAAGAAATAAAAATGTTGAGGTTCGCCGATGACATTGTAATTCTGTCAGAGACAGCAAAGGACTTGGAACAGCAGTTGAACGGAATGGATGGTGTCTTGAAGGGAGGATATCAGATGAACATCAACAAAAGCAAAACGAGGATAATGGAATGTAGTCGAATTAAGTCGGGTGATGTTGAGGGTATTAGATTAGGAAATGAGACACTTAAAGTAGTAAAGGAGTTTTGCTATTTGGGGAGCAAAATAACCGATGATGGTCGAAGTAGAGATGATATAAAATGTAGACTGGCAATGGCAAGGAAAGCGTTTGTGAAGAAGAGAAATTTGTTAACATCGAGTATAGATTTAAGTGTCAGGAAGTCATTTCTGAAAGTATTTGTATGGAGTGTAGCCATGTATGGAATTGAAACATGGACGGTAAATAGTTTGGACAAGAAGTGGTGCTACAGAAGAATGCTGAAGATTAGATGGGTAGATCACGTAACTAATGATGAGGTACTGAATAGGATTGGGGAGAAGAGGAGTTTGTGGCACAACTTGACCAGAAGAAGGGATCAGTTGGTAGGACATGTTGTGAGGCATCAAGGGATCACCAATTTAGTATTGGAGGGCAGCGTGGAGGGTAAAAATCATAGGGGGAGACCAAGAGATGAATACACTAAGCAGATTCAGAAGGATGTAGGTTGCAGTAGGTACTGGGAGATGAAGAAGCTTGCACAGGATAGAGTAGCATGGAGAGCTGCATCAAACCAGTCTCAGGACTGAAGACCACAACAACAACAACAACAACAACAACAACAACATCAGACGCTCGTAATTGTTGACATTGAACGCCGATAAATGCTACACGCCAGATCCAGACAGACAGTACTGCATGTTGAATTCCATCTGGACATGTCACGTCACAGGGGTGTTCAAAAAGAAACAAGCTGGAGTCTGGAATGCGCAAATCAGTGACAGGAAGATAATATCGTGGTGTGTGAAACGAGGTGGTGGTCTGACCAGAGCATGGAAGTTCACTGCCCGTCGCTAGAGAGAACACGTGCACATCACGTGACTATACAGAGCTAGCAGCAGCATGAATCAATCGTCCAACACTGCTAGTCGCATTGCATACAGTGACATGGAAGTGTCTATAGAAGAGCAAAAAAGTGTTGTTTGTTCTGACAGCGGAAGGAGTAGGAGGAACAGGTATTCATCAACAAATGTCACAAATGTACGGCAAACACTGCATGCCCCTTGCAAGGGTCAAGGCGTGGCACAAGTGCTTCAGGGAAGGACGGGTGTCGTTAGCCGATGATACATGGTCCAGAGCACCACACTGCATTACCGATGTCATCATCCAGCTGGTGAATGCACTTATTACCCAGGACCGGTGAGTGACAGTGAAAGCCATAGCCGCCGTGGTTAGATTGAGCATCGGAAGTGTTCACACCATCTTGAAGGAACGACTGCACATGTGCAAAGTGTGTGTCCAATGAGTGCCCCACAGTCTTCAACCACACCAGAAAGCTTGTCGAATGGCCTACTGTCTTGCTCATCTGCAGCACTATGCTCGGGAGGGAAATGTGTTCCTGGCACAAGTGGCGGCTGGAGATGAGTCATGGTGTCATCACTTTGAATCAGAATCAAAATGCAAAGTCTTGAGTGGAAGCATCCAGGGTCACCACCACCAAAAAAAGCTAAGGCCATCCACATGAGTGCAGGAAAGGTTATTCTGACGTTCTTCTTTGATCAAAATGGCCCCCTTCTGATTCAATTCCTGCAGCACGGGACAACAATGAACGCCCAGTGTTACTCACAAACCTTAACCACCCTTCACCAAGTGATCAAATTAAAATGACCAGGCAATCTCAACTGTCGGTTCACTCTGCTTCACGACAATGCAAAGCTTCAAACGCCCAACACAATCGCAGCACTCCGGCAGAAATTCAAATGGGAGGTTCTTGGCCCCCTCCATATAGTCTGGACATCTATCCCTGCGATTATTGTAATATCGTCACAATAATCTGTGCTAAAACTACAAATTGTTCGAAGACTGATTTACATAAATTACAATTAAAACTTAACTTATTAAATTAACTGAATACATCGAAAACTTCCGTCTTTTTTCAACAGTTTTTTTCTACTACAAGAGTTGAGCTGCATTATTTGTTTAGATGATGAAATTAATGTATATAGTTTCGCAAACAATCCTTTTGACAAAACTGTTAATTACTTGGGAATTAATTCAGGGCTGGTTGTGCTAACATATTTTTGAATGGAGCCAAATAGATACTTTAAGAATACTAGCATTTCATCCTCTAAAAAATTACAGTTATTACAGAATTTATATTTGTTTATAAGTCAACAGTAGAATTTACGTTGCAAGACAGTTACATGTTTCACCCTATAACAAAAAATATTAACTAGGAATACTCAAAATAAATTAGAAAATCAATTACATACACAAAGCTAAGCACAAAATTAGATCTGTTGTTATAATCTTTAAAACTGAGGGTCAACCTTTCTCTATTATGAAAATGCAGATTATATTCACAGCAGATGGCAAAACAAGAGGGGAATTAAAATTATCCCAGCTTGCTTTGTCACAAAGTTAATGTGAAGACTTTTCCTTCTTAAATGAATAGATAAGGCTCAGAATTGTCAATGCTATCATGTTATAGTTAAATTTCTGTATCTCTTCTTTGCTCACAATTAGGGGATTAAATCAAACAATGGAAACTCCAGGTAGGATTATCAATAATGTAGGAAAAGATAGATTGGTACTTACCATAAAGAATTTGCAGACAGGCACGATTAAGACACTCACATGTAGCTTTTGGCCAGTCTTCGTCAGTACGCGCACACACACACACACACACACACACACACACACACACACACACACACAAACAAAAGCAAGCACGCATCACACACACGCGCGATTGCCAACTCCAGGATCTCAGGCTGGAATGCAACATCACATGGGATACAAGCAGCAATCTGGAGGGGTAGTAGTGTACGGGTGTGGGGGGGGGGGGGGAGACAAACACTGTCTGGTGGAGTGTGCAGGGACTTGACTCAAACAGGCGCAGTGTCAGGAGGCTGTTGATAGAGAGGTAGGGAAAAAGGAACAAAAAATCATAGGAGCAGGGAAAGATGGAGGGATGCATTGGCAGAGGGCTGCAAATAAACTGGGTGCGAGATGAGGATGGGGAGGAGATGATAGGACTAGGGGGGGGGGGGGCTGGAAACTGTGGTGTGGAGGGTATGGGGACAGTATGTTATCATAGGTTGTGACCAGGATAATTACAGGAGCGGAGAATGTGCTCTACGTGCTGGGTGGGCAGATGGAGTGGGCAGGTTTTGCACTTCCTATTCCAGTCCTGTCACTGGTTTATCCTACTCCATCAGAGGCCGGGCCACCTGTGCAGCAGCTGTGTGTGTGTGTGTGTGTGTGTGTGTGTGTGTGTGCTGACAAAGGCTGTGGCCAAAAGCTACATGTGTGTCTTTTAATCATGCCTGTCTTCAACTTAGCATGTTTTCTTTGTGATAAATAGGGGATTAACGTTTCAGTTGTATTTCTTACTTGAGTACAAAGAGTTACAGGAGAAAGATGTTTTATTTCTAAGAACAACAAGATGTCTATTTTTATAATTTTGGTAAAGCAAATAAATATTAGACTGTGCTGATTGCAAACATTATATGTACTGATACTATAATAATAACCACAAATATTATGTCATGCAAAAAGCAAGATAGTATTAACTGTTGGAAAAAAAAATCAAGCAAATAAAATGTTGTATACATATAAAACATATTCATTTACAAAAACCTGAATCACTCAAGCATATTGGCTGAAGGACTGGAACCTGGAGTTTCCTCTATTTTTTCTTGAACTTGTTCCTAACTTCCATTTTAAGGTTGTTTTCTTCTTCCAGGATTTCTCTGTCTCAGTTAACAATATTTTTGCATTGTACTTCTCTCAAATTAAACATAATTTTAACGAATGAAGCTTGTCTGCTTTTTCCAACAACTACCTGTTCTTCACCGTAACCATATGTTGTCTGCCTTTTTGATAAGAGAATGCAAGCCGACACTCATGACTTTTGGAAAAATTTCCACTTCCAACAGTTTCATTGTCATTGTTAGAGTGGTTACCAACATCGATGTTGCTTGAAAGGACCACAGTATCTTCAGTTGTGTCATTGTCATTAACGGCAATTATCCCCTCGAAAATGTGTGGGATCATATCAGTAACCATTTAGCTTATATCGTCTATCTTCATCTCAGCTACTACACCACCAGTTTGGAATTGTTCTTGATTGCACTTAGCTTTCCTTTTCTTTGCTCTTGCTTTCATGTCCTTCCAAATTACTTTAAGATGCTCTTTTGACCTTCGTGTAAGAGCCTCTGCACTGAATTCAATGTGAGTTTTTTTTCCCAGGCATATTTTTTCCTCTTTAGCATGTTCACATCGTGCATTTTAGGTTCAACAGTAGTTGTAAAATTTCATTCTTTCAGCAAACCGCTCTCTTTCATATTCTGCACTTTTTTATCATTATTTTTTTTATGTGAACATTTAAATTGTCTTTGGCTACCTCCATGTTGCTGTTAGTGTGTATGTCAAGCTGCAAGTGTCACTTGAATTAACATGTGAGCCACCAATAATAAATGGTGGTAGCTGTAGATTATGCCAACACAATATAATTGTCAGAAAGTGGTACAATAATGTCTGTCGACAATAAATATTTTCTGAGAGAAAATGAAATGCACATGCTAGCAATATGCTGAAATGGCTTAATTATTTAGTAAAATGGCATTACTACTTTAGTTATAGCTAAAGAAGTAAACAATAATTGAGCCCTCCAACAGTTACTAAGAGAGTATATTACTACGGAATTAATTTACAGTAGTAGTCCAGACTAAAGAAGTAAGAATTACTAAGAGAGTAATTTATACTAGTTTGTTGTTCACCACACTTACAGCATATTTTGCTGGATTTCACAGATTTTGCATTAAAATTGTAATTCATAGTATCTATAATAGTGATCATTTGAAAATACAGTCAAGTAGATGTAACCTTAATAGTAATTTTTTCTGCCTGTAGCAAAAACTTCTGTGAGAACTCAGACTGAATGACAGGTTTATGTAAGCGTTATATTGTGTTCATGACGGTGGTGATCATGCCTTTTGTGTTCTTGTGGAGATATTTCCATAGAAACTTTCATCCCATAACAAATATTTATCTAGCGTATTTACTCGAATCTAAGCCGCACTCGAATCTAAGCCGCACCTGAAAAATGAGTCTCGAAATAAAGGGAGGGGGGGAAGAAAAGAAAATTCCCGAATCTAAGCCGCACCTGAAATCTAAGACTCGAAATTCAAGGGGAGAAAAAAGTTTTAGGCCGCACCTCCAAATCGAAACAAAGTTGGTCCATTGTAATATGAGACACAATTTAAGTCGAATGAATGACGATGCAGCTACAGTAGTTTGGTTCAAGTCATAAGCTTAGCAGTTAAGCTTTATCGGGTAGCCATTGCTATGCGTCAGGCGCTCCGTCCGTGTTTATACGGGTACCCTTCCTTTTTCACGTGCTTCGTCTGGTTTGAATCGATTAATTATTTTGCTTTGATCTGATAAGTGCCGTTTTCTTTGTTATAGGTGTCTACGTCACTCTAAGCTGAAAGTGCATTACTGTACTGTGTCATGCATTGTTTGTTGCATTCTGATAGTCCGTGTTTACGGTCTGTCGCCGCTCGCGGCATTGCTTGCTTTTGTGCGCTGCGCGCTACCGCCGCTTACAATTAAAAAAGAGGAATTGTCTCATTAGCGAAACAATGGCAAGAGACTGCTATTTGTTATTACTTACACTGCTGCTTTCTTTGATAATGATCAACAAGAACCAAATAATAGACTGCGTATGATAGAACATAATTCTGAACGAGGATTAGGCGAAAATTTTTCTCCGTTTGAAAATCTTTGCGGCCGCTTCTTTAGTACATCAAATTCTGCACAGATATTAGTCATCTTAGATTTAAAAATCTAGTCAGTTGCCATGCTTCATTTCTGACTGTATCACTATTAGGCATAAGAATAATACGAATATAAATATGAAACGATACGTATATTCTTCCGCGTTTGCTGTTGTCTCACTCTAGTTTCGTAGTTTATTAGGCAGACAGGATTTAAATGAGATAGCAGCAAACACGAAAGAATACATGACAAAATGTTTATATTCGTATTATTCTTATGGTGAAGAGAATACTGCATGTGATTCACATTTCATCAGGTTCCTATTAGCAACCATCTATTCTCACAGGTAGGAAAAAATTCAGAATGTAGAGTTGGCCATATTGACAAACATCACAAACAGTCTTGCCAGTCGGATTTTCGTATTACATTGAAATTCTGCTACATTCGAAGATGAACAATACGGAATTTGTATTTACTTCGTTGAATAATATATGAAAATGCAGTGGTCGAAACTCGGGGCGGAGAAAAAAGCTCGTCTTCCAACTTTTTCTTTTTTTAATTTATTTACTGACGCAGAGGTTTTGGCGCCAGTATTTATCTTTGTGCCTACAAAGCATGCCTGTGCAGCGCTACATATATTCGACGGCAGAAGTTAGTTGTGGCGGCACTTACCAACATTTTTCAGAACTTCCGCTTGCTTTGCACTCGATTCTAAGCCACAGGCGGTTTTTTGGATTACAAAAACTGGAAAAAAGTGCGGCTTAGATTCGAGTAAATATGGTATATCTAATTGAGAAGTGAAATATCAACTTTCATGAATTCAGCTTTAAACTTTTTTTTTTTTTTTTTTTTTTTTTTTTTTTTTTTTTTTTTTAGTGTAACAAAGTATTTTATTATATCTAAAAACAAAGATTCTGTAACTTACCAAACGAAAGCATTGGTACATTGATAAAGACAATAACAAACACACACACACAAATTTCAAGCTTTCGCAACCCACGGTTGCTTCATCAGGAAAGAGGGAAGGAAAGGGAAAGACGAAAGGATGTGGGTTTTAAGGGAGAGGGTAAGGAGTCATTCCAATCTCGGGAGCGGAAAGACTTACCTTGGGGGGAAGAAGGGTCAGGTATACACTCTGAGGCGCGCACGCGTGCACACACGCACGCACACACATCTATCCGCACATATACAGACACAAGCAGGCATATATGTCTGCTTGTGTCTGTATATGTGCGGATGGATATGCGTGCGTGCGTGCGTGCGAGTGTATACTTAGCAGTTTGGGCTTGGTGATGATGAGTCAGTGAGTCATTCAGTCAGGACATTGCCTTTTATATGTAGAGATTTCAAATTTCACCAACTTTACATTTATATTCAGCCATACATAGGTGTAATTCTGTTCAGCCTAAATTATTCACAGTTAGTCTTGCCAAAACGTCACAAGAGGAAGGATTTTTCAAATACTCAAATTAATTTTAGTATCATATTATGTGAAACATTTATTAGGAGGAAACATTAACATCTTGAGATCGGGTATTTTGCCAGATACCAGCATCATTCATGCACAATATTTCTACAGCATCTTTCATCATCTTTATTAAGTGTTACCTGAGACTGCTAGTTGAGTGAAACGGGTCAATTACTGGACTCGTTCCACTCGATGAGCAGTCTGTCGGAAGGTAGCACCTGCTGAAGGTAGTGAATCACATTTCCAGATATTGTGCACAAAATCTGCTGATATATGGCAGAATACCCAACACTTCAAGATTTCAACAGATCGACAGGAAAGCCTAAAGAATAACAGGAAATGTATTTTCTTCGCAAGTTAGTTTGGCGTAGCTGTACAACTTGCTTTAACACCAAAATTGAGTTAGGGTGTTTCCTGCGTTGTGTAATAATGATTCCTGATATAGCTCTGCACTAATGTAGTATTTTGCCACACACAACATAAAAGAGAAGTGTCAGAATTGCAGTTTAGTAACATACGAGGGCGGTTCAGATAGTAACCTCTGATTGGTCACAGTGCGGGTTGTGGGGGGAGTAGCGACGCCATCTGTGCGTTCACGCACTCAACAGGTCAGTCGGCATCAAGCCGTGGTCGAGTGAACGTCGTACCTGCGCTAGTTTAGTTTTTGTGGCAGTTTGAAATGTGTGCTGCAATAGAAAACCCCGCCAAATGTGAAGTGCGTGCTGTCATAAGGTTTTTTACAGCCAAAGGATATTCTGCAGCAGCTATTCATCGTGAGCTTTGTGCCGTGTACGGACCAAGAGTTATGAGTGAAGGAGTTGTCCGTGAATGGGTACGTTTATTTAAAAGTGGACGAGAAAACGTTCATGATGAAGAGAGGAGTGGTAGACCATCATTGGTGACTGACGAACTCGTTCAGACAGTTGATGCAAAAGTTCGTGAAAATCGACGTTTCTCAATGTCGGAGTTGTCTACTGGTTTTCCACAGATTTCTAAGACTCTCTTGTACGAGATAGTGACAGCAAGATTGGGTTACCGTAAGTTCTGTGCACGATGGGTGCCCAAAATTCTTACCGACCACCACAAAACTCAAAGAATGGCCTCTGCATTAGACTTTCTGTCACGTTATGAGGACGAAGGAGAACCATTGTTAAACAGAATCATGACCGGTGACGAAACCTGGATTAAGTACGTGAACCCTGAGACAAAAGAACAATCAAAGATGTGGGCACATTCAAATTCGCCTACCAAACCGAGAAAAGCCTCGCAAGATTTTTCTGCCAGAAAACTGATGGCAACGGTGTTTTGGGATGCCAAAGGGGTGTTGTTGGTTGAATTCATGGAACGTGGTACGACCATTAATCAAGACGTGTACTGTGAAACAATAAAAAAGTTACGACGGGCTATACAGAACAAACGCCGTGGTATGCTGACTTCCGGTATCGTTTTTTTGCACGATAATGCCCGTCCTCACTCTGCTCGCAGAACAACGGTCCTTCTTGAGTCCTTCAAGTGGGACGTTATCAACCATCCACCTTACAGCCCAGACCTGGCGCCAAGTGATTATCACCTCTTCATGCATTTGAAGAAATGGCTCGGGTCACAGCGGTTTGATGACGACGAAGAGCTCAAAGATGCGGTCACAGGCTGGCTCCAGGCACAAGCGGGTGATTTTTATGCAGAAGGAATTTCAAAGCTTGTGAAGAGATACGATAAGTGCCTCAATCGCTATGGAGACTATGTAGAAAAATAGTGCAAAGATGTAGTTGTAAGATGTATATATTAAAATATTTTTATTTAACTTTGTGTATTTTTTTAAATCAACCGGAGGTTACTTTCTGAACGGCCCTCATAATTGGAAAGAGGCAGAATTGCAGTCTAGACTTATATTATTGACCCATTATTTCTCAACAAAATCACTACACGAGACAAAGGACCAAGTTTGATTTTCAAAGACACATGCTGTTCTCACTGTTTCTGTAACACCTAATCCAGTTTTTGTGTGAGTGTGTGTGTGTGTGTGTGTGTGTGTGAGAGAGAGAGAGAGAGAGAGAGAGAGAGATGAACAAAATTAGTTACTTTACTAGTTAAATGACTTATCTGTTAACTTTAAAAGGTATTTGTGTCATTTTCAATTTGTGTATTTATAGCTGTGCAAATATTGGTCCTGCTCATAAAGTTGCAAATATTGGTCGTGCTCATTAAGTAACTTGTTAATATTTTAATTTGCTTTTTGTTGATATATCTGTAGAAGGAAGTTTTAATTTTTAATTGAAATAACTTGTTCCTAGCCGAATTCCATGCCTACCTGAACTACTGTCGCTCATTACGGTTTGAAGAGCGGCCTGACTATTCTTACCTTCGTCAGCTATTTCGGACACTCTTTCATCGTCAGGGCTTCACGTACGACTATGTATTTGACTGGAACATGCTGAAATTTGTGAGTACCTAAAGGAAACCTAGAGACTTGGTTCTTAAAGAACTTAATTAGTTTCTTCAGTTAAAAGTAAAATAAGTTATGTTATTTAGTAGTGTTAGCAAAGTACTTTTGATACATGTCAAATATTGCTTTTGTGTAGGGAGGATCTAGACACGGAGGACCAGAAGAACAGCAACGTGAGCGACGTTTTACATCGAGAACAGCTCAAGGTGCTACAGGTCCTGCTGTATGTACAGGGGCTGCAGCAGGAGTTGGTGCTACTAGCCGTCGCACTCAGACACCATTCGATACAGTCAATACTCCCCCGGGCAATGCTCCTCCAGTTACCACAGCAAATCCTACAACTGGTGAGCGTCATCTACTGCCACTAAGTAATTCATTTGTGAAAATCTAATATATTTTCTCTTACTACAATTCTGAAAGTTTCTCAGTACCTTGAGTGATAATGCATTTTTTGTTCAGGCTCTTCTGTGCCTTTGTGATAGTGAATGTCGATTCTAAATACCACATATATCAGCCTTTGAGTGTTACTTTTGGCTTTATTTCCGTAGATTCAAGTATTTGTGACAGCTTTCTTTTATCATTACTTTATTTCCATAAGAATTTTATATGTGGCAGATAGTACATTATTACAACAATCACAAGCAAAAATCTGCGAAACAATAAAATAAGTTTAGAAAGTCATCTAATTCACTATTTTAATCAGATAACTGGAAGAAACTGGAATTAACACAAGATTTTCTTGTTATCAACTCTGGCTAGATTTATATTCAGTTTGTAACATTCATCCGAGTCATTCCTTTCCAGAGGATTGCCTCCATGCCATTTCTACAGCCTCAATTGAAATGAAATGGTGGGGGATATCCACATCTAGATACACACACCATAAGCCACGGTACGGTGAATGGTGGAATGTTCCGTGTATCACTACCAGTCACTCCCTTTTCTTGTTCCTCTCACAAATGGAGCAAAGGAAAAAAATTATTTGTACGCCTCTGTGCAAACCCAAATTTTCCAGTTCTTATGCAAAATGTACATTGGTAGCAGTACAATAGTTCTACAGCCTGTTGAAAATGACCATTCTATAAACTTTCTCAATAGTGTGTCATGAAGAGAATGCCTTCCCTCCAAGGATTCTCATTTGTGTTCATGGGGCACTTCTTTAACACTTGAATTTTGATTGAACCTACTGGTAACAAATCTAATATCATGTGTTTGGATTGATTTATTGTCTTCCTTTAACCTGACCTGATGGGAATCCTATGCTCTTGAGCAGTACTTGAGAATGAGCCGCAGAAGTGTTCTATACATGGTCTCCTTTACAGATGAGCTTTACTTTCCTAGAGTTCACACAATAAACAAAAGTTGACTATTTGCCTTCTGTTAATCTGCTGTATGCACTCATTCCATTTCATTTCATATTGCAACATTACTCCTAGGTATTTAATCAGCGTGAATGTGTCAAGGAGCAAATCACCAATATTGTATTTCAACATTACAGGATTGTTTTTCTGGCTGATCTGTATTAGCTTCATTTTTGTAGATTTAGAATGAGATGCCATCCATCACACCAAATATAAATCTGTCTGTCTTCTGGTATCATCCTACAGCCTTTGATAATGAAACTTTCCCGTAACTACATTGTCATCAGCAAATAGTAGCACATTGCTGCTCCCCCTATCTGTGAGATTGTTACATATATAGATAACAATATCAGTCCTATCCTACTTTTCTGGAGCACTCCCGAATTTCCTTAGTCATGATAATTACCTGATTCCAATAAATTGTAGATTGAACCAATTATAACGTGGTGCAATTGCTCAAACATCATTTGTCTAGTCTTTTTTACCCTCACACGGGACAAAAAAATTAAATTTTTACTAATCACATTTGCCAAGTAGTTTCCTCTGTTTGGAATGTTGTTAGCACTTTTGCAGCTACAGACATACGTGTATGACCTACAGGTAGAACGTTCAGATGGCTATGGGCAACATGTATGCCTGGCAGGTAGAACAGCCAGACTGCTACAGTGTTCATATGTGTTTGGCAGGTAGGAGGGCCGGATAGCTAAAGGCATTATGTAAGCCTAGGTGTGGGAGCAGGTAAACATGCACTATGGAATGACGACTTGCTGTTCTCTGCATTTCATCCTGCCAGTGCTGCCATTATTTGCTTTTCTTCATAATAACTGAAAGCACTACAGCTTTCACCTACTCCTGCTTCCTTTCTACTTAAAAGTCGATCTAACAGATACAATTTGATATCCTAACCTGTGCAAGACAAATGTGCTAACATATACAGGGTGAATCAGGAGGAAAGGTACGTGCTTTGAAGGGGGATACTACTGGTGATTCTGAACAAAAAACTTCTAATAAACATATGCTCTTTTTTTAACCTTTTCCAGGTAAACCAATGAAAGCAGCTAGGAACAGGAAAGATGCAGGTGACGGTAAATTAAGATACTGTTATGTTGTTGTTTGTTGTTGCTGTCTTCAGTCCTGAGACTGGTTTGATGCAGCTCTCCATGCTACTCTATCCTGTGCAAGCTTCATCATCTCCCAGTACTTGCTGCAACTTACATCCTTCTGAATCTGCTTAGTGCATTCATCTCTTGTTCTCCCTCCACGATTTTTACCCTCCACGCTGCCCTCCAATACTAAATTTGTGATCCCTTGATGCCTCAGAACATGTCCTACCAACCGGTCCCTTCTTCTTGTCAAGTTGTGCAACAAACTCCTCTCCTCCCCAATTCTATTCAATACCTTCTCATTAGTTATGTGATCTACCCATCTAATCTTCAGCATTCTTCTGTAGCACCACATTTCAAAAGCTTCTGTTCTCTTCTCGTCCAAACTGGTTATCATCCAGGTTTCACTTCCATACATGGCTACACTCAATACAAATATTTTCAGAAACGACTTCCTGGCACTTAAATCTATACTCAATGTTAACACATTTCTCTTCTTCAGAAACACTTTCCTTGCCATTGCCAGTCTACATTTTATATCCTCTGTACTTCGGCCATCATCAGTTATTTTGCTCCCCAAATAGCAAAACTCATTTACTACTTTAAGTGTCTCATTTCCTAATCTAATTCCCTCAGCATCACCCGACTACATTCCATTATCCTCATTTTGCTTTTGTTGATGTTCATCTTATATCCTCCTTTCAAGACACTATCCATTCCATTCAACTGCTCTTCCAAGTCCTTTGCTGTCTCTGACAGAATTGCAATGTCATCGGCGAACCTCAACGTTTTTATTTCTTCTCCATGGATTTCAATTCCTACTCCGAATTTTTCTTTTGTTTCCTTTACTGCTTGCTCAAAATACAGATTGAATAACATCGGGGACAGGCTACAACCCAGTCTCACTCCTTTCCCAACCACTGCTTCCCTTTCATGCCCCTCGACTCTTATAACTGCCATCTGGTTTCTGTACAAATTGCAAATAGCCTTTCACTCCCTGTATTTTACCCCTGCCACCTTTAGAATTTGAAAGAGAGTATTCCAGTCAACATTGTCAAAAGCTTTCTCTAAGTCTACAAGTGCTAGAATGTAGGTTTGCCTTTCCTTAATCTTTCTTCTAAGATAAGTCGTAGGGTCAGTATTGCCCCACGTGTTCCAATATTTCTACGGAATCCAAACTGATCTTCCCCGAGGCCGGCTTCTACCAGTTTTTCCATTTGTCTGTAAAGAATTCGCGTTAGTATTTTGCAGCTGTGACTTATGAAACTGATAGATTGGTAATTTTCACATCTGTCAACACCTGCTTTCTTTGAGATTGGAATTATTATATTCTTCTTGAAGTCTGAGGGTATTTCGCCTGTCTTGTACATCTTGCTCACCAGATGGTAGAGTTTTGTCAGGACTGGCTCTCCCAAGGCTGTCAGTAGTTCCAATGGAATGTTGTCTACTCCCGGGGCCTTGTTTTGACTCCGGTCTTTCAGTGCTCTGTCAAACTCTTCACGCAGTATTGTATCTCCCATTTCATCTTCATCTACATCCTCTTCCATTTCCATAATATTGTCCTCAAGTACATCGCCCTTGTATAGACCCTCGATATACTCATTCCATCTTTCTGCTTTCCCCTCTTTGCTGAGAACTGGGTTCCCATCTGAGCTCTTGATATTCATACAAGTGGCTCTCTTTTCTCCAAAGGTCTCTTTAATTTTCCTGTAGGCTGTATCTATCTTACCCTAGTGAGATAAGCCTCTACATCCTTACATTTGTCTTCTAGCCATCCCTGCTTAGCTATTTTGCACTTCCTGTCGATCTCATTTTTGCGACGTTTGTATTCCTTTTTTCCTGCTTCATTTACTGCGTTTTTATATTTTCTCCTTTCATCAATTAAATTCAATATTTCTTCCTTTACTCAAGGATTTTTACTAGTCCTCGTCTTTTTACGTACTTGATCCTCTGCTGCCTTCACTGCTACATCCCTCAGAGCTACCCATTCTTCTTCTACTGTATTTCTTTCCCCCATTCCTGTCAGTTGTTCCCTTATGCTCTCCCTGAAACTCTCTACAACCTCTGGTTCTTTCAGTTTATCCATGTCCCATCTCCTTAAATTCCCACCGTTTTGCAGTTTCTTCAGTTTTAATCTAAAGTTCATAACCAATAGATTGTGGTCAGAGTCCACATCTGCCCCTGGAAATGTCCTACAATTAAAACCTGGTTCCTAAATCTCTGTCTTACCACTATATAATCTATCTGATACCTTCTAGTATCTCCAGGATTCTTCCATGTATACAACCTTCTTTTATGATTCTTGAACCAAGTGTTAGCTATGATTAAGTCGTGCTCTGTGCAAAATTCTAACAGACGGCTTCCTCATTCATTTCTCTCCCCCAATCCATATTCACCCACTGTTTCCTTCTCTCCCTTTTCCTACTCTCGAATTCCAGTCCCCTGTGACTATTAAATTTTCGTCTCCCTTCACTACCTGAATAATTTCTTTTATCTCATCATACATTTCATCAATTTCTTCATCATCTGCAGAGCTAGTTGGCATATAAACTTGTACTACTGTAGTAGGCATGGGCTTCGTGTCTATCTTGGCCACAATAATGCGTTCACTATGCTGCTGGTAGTAGCTTACCCGCACTCCTGTTTTTTTAATTCATTATTAAACTTACTCCTGCATTACCCCCATTTGATTTTGTATTTATAATCTTGTATTCACCTGACCAGAAGTCTTGTTCCTCCTGCCACCGAACTTCACTAATTCCCACTATATCTAACTTCAACCTATCCATTTCCCTTTTTAAATTTTCTAACCTACCTGCCCGATTAAGGGATCTGACATTCCATGCTCCGATCCGTAGAATGCCAGTTTTTGTTCTCCTGATAACGATGTCCTCTTGAGTAGTCCCCGCCCGGAGATCCGAATGGGGGACTATTTTACCTCCAGAATATTTTACCCAAGAGGACGCCATCATCATTTAACCATACAGTAAAGCTGCATGCCCTCGGGAAAAATTACTGCTGTAGTTTCCCCTTGCTTTCAGCCGTTTGCAATACCAGCACAGCAAGGCCTTTTTGGTTATTGTTGCAAGGCCAGATCAGTCAATCATCCAGACTGTTGCCCCTGCAATTACTGAAAAGGCTGCTGCCCCTCTTCAGGAACCACACATTTGTCTGGCCTCTCAACAGATACCCCTCCGATGTGGTTGCACCTACGGTACGGCCATATGTATCGCTGAGGCACACAAGCCTCCCCACCAACGGCAAGGTCTATAGTTCATGGGGGTAGGGCTGTTATGTTAAGACGGTGGACTGTTTGAACATCATCTGTGAAGAAACGTACATAATTAAACAAACTGTTATGTTATGGTTTGTTTAATTATGTAAGTTTCCTCACAGATGATGTTCAAACAGTCCACCGTCATCTTCAATGCATGTTGCCGCTCTTGTAGACAGGTGTTGTGTTGCCGATCAGAGCTCAGTTTTGCATTCCTTTACCTAGGCACAAGCATATAACATACGAGTGAGAAGTTCCTCTCTTGTGTCCATTCTGCACTTGTAGACGTTGTTCTTCAGACACCCCCACAAACAGTAATCCAGTGGGGTAAAATCGGGTGACCTCGGTGGCCAAGCAATGACTCCACGGCAACCGATCCAACAACCAGGATACATTGTGTTGAGATACTGTGTCACTGGCTGTACAGAATGCGTAGGAGCTCTGTCATGCTGAAAGTACATATGAGCTCATGTTGCCAAAGGGATTCCTCCACGTATTCTGGTAACACATTTTGAAGAAACTCAAGATACAGTGTCCCAGTAAGATGGTTATCTGAAACAACTGGACTGATGAGTTGGTCTTAAATAATACCGCACCATACATTGACTGAGAAACGTCATTGAAAATTCATTTCCACAGTAGTGTGCACATTTTCACTTGCCCGTACATGAGAGTTGTGCATGTTGTTGATTACATTGCAGGTAAATGTTGATTCATCAGTGAAAAGAATACGTGGAATTAATCGCTCATTGGCAGTAATGTATTGACAGAATTCTTGCTGGGTGGCAGCATCTCCTTCATGCAAATGATGTACACTCATGTTTGTGGAATACCAAGTTGGGCAGCAATTCTTCTAGAGCTAGTAGTAGAGTTACATTCCACTGCTTGAAGAATGTTCTCAACGTCATTAAGAGTTTGTTGTACAGGATGTTCAAAGACATTTACACTGGGAATCATACCATGCTCACGCAATCCATGAAACACCCTGCTAAACACCTTGCTGTCTGGCACTCTGCGATTCAGAAATCGTTGTTGGTATTCTTGCACAGCAGCTCTGGAATTCCCATTGGAAAAACCATAGACAAACACCGTGTCAGCATACTCTGCATGTGTGAAGATCCGTGGCATTTTCACTACGACAAGCACTGTTGGACTGAGACTTGAGGTAAACAACTGCACCATGTGCAAGTGAAGGCATACTGACACAGTTAGTAAGGACGACACTACATGTTTCCTGTTCCTAGTTGTTTTCATTGATTTAACCAGAAATGGTTCAGAAAAAGGCATATGTTTATTAGGAGGTTTTTTTTGTTTAGAATCACCACTAGCATGACTCCTCAAAGCATGTACTTTTCCTTCTGAGTCGTCCTGTATAATCTGAAGGTGATGAATTATCGCAATGAACTGAAGTATGAGATGTCACAAGAAGCTAACAGTGCAGCCCCGTGAAGTTTCTCAGCATCAGTCGCAGCCACACTGAACAGAAAATGACACAGACTGTCAAGCAAATGTAGTTTGATTTTCTGTCTACAAAGTAAACATGGTGAAAACATACATAATGTGAAAGGGCATGAATTATCCTACAGAACTTCCGTATCAGGTGTTACTAAATGCAAACAATGCAGCGAAATACTTGCGGTTTCTCAGTAATACTCACTGCCATCTGGAACAGAAACTATCAGAGATCTGACCATCTTCACTAGGAACTGTTCGCTTCAAAACTACATATCTTGAAATGTATTTGTCCAGTGTTAATAAAATTTTAATAGAACAATGGAAATTCCAGGTAGGAATATCAACAGTGTAAGGAAAGATAGATTGCTACTTACAGTTTTAAAAGACACGTTAATCTGCAGACAGGCACAACTAAGACACTTACATAAATCTTTTGGTCACAGGCTTCATCAGCAAAAGAGAAACAAACACCATTCGTACACACAAGCAAGCGTACCTTGCGCACACGTGACCACCAATCCCGAGATGCTGGAGATCGAAGTCACATGTGTATGAATGGTGTGCGTTTCTCTTTTGCTGATGAAGGCTGTGGCCGAAAACTTGATGTAAGTGTCATTTACTTGTGCCTGTCAACAACTTAATGTGTCTTCTTTACAGTAAGTAGCAATATAACATTTTCTACATTGTTAAGATTTTAATTGGTTATAGGCTCACATATTGGTAGTATAAATCTCAAGTTACAGAATTTTCCTATCACAAATAAAAAAAGTTTGTATCATTTTTCTAAATTAATTTTTTCTCAGCCCACAATAAACCTATAACAGAAAGGTTGGATTGGTTTTGGAGTTCTCTTTCAAGGTTATCAGAAACTGCAACCACTGTAATGGCACTATGTCATAATGATTTTATAAAGGTTACTTAATTGGATAGCAGCTGCGACAGGGTTAATTTCGCATGTGATGAGTTTGAATTCGGCTGCACTGCCATTGTGGGAAAAGAAATAGTATTGCAGAGTATAAATTTATTCATGTAAATTTGGGGAGCTGAAGCAAACCAGTTGGATAGAAGAGGCACCTTCTCCTGATGTTCTTATAAAGATCGATTATACAAGGGATGCAACATAGTAGAATTCTTCTGAATAATTGCGCGATTTATGAGCATCTTGCTGGTTGACTTAATAGTACCATCTAATGATGGGATTCTGCATACTCATTTTATCATTTAAGTTTAATGAGGGTCCATAAATGTCAGTGTTTATCTTGTTATTGTAGGGTGGGTGGGTAGGCAGGCAAACAGGCAGACTGATTATTGCCATACCTGTGTAACGTGCCCAATGTTTGTTAATGTAGTATATGGTTGTCTGCATTTTTTAATCTGCATTTTCAACTAGTCTGAGTTATTTACATGTATTGTCCATCAAAAGTAAAAAATTCGAAAAGTTTTTTTTGACTCTTTCCAATTTGAAAGTTGTCCTCAAGTAACAAATAACGTGGATGTCCTATTATATTTAAATTTCATAACTACACCAGTACCATAAGGGGTATGTGTCAAACGGCAAGTTAAACAGACTACAATTTTTATGCAGCCACCAAATTACAATACCGAAATATGTGTTAATCCAACTATTTTCACATGTGTCACAATGTATTATTGTTATCAACATCACAAGAATACTGGACCACCACTGTCACAATATTAGTTACAGATTCGGTTAAGATATTGAAGAAATATGTGATGAGAAAAAAGAAATTATTCAGATGGTTAAGGGAGACGAAAATTTGTGTAGGGGGGACTGGAATTCAATAGTAGGAAAAGGAAGAAAAGGAAAAATTTATAGGTGCATGTGAACTGGGGGAAAGGAGTGAAAGAGGAAGCTGCCTGGTAGACATTTGCACAGAGCATAACTTAATCATAGCTAACACTTCGTTTGTGTGTCATGAAAGGAGCTTGTGTATGTGGAAGTGATGTGGAGACATTGGAAGTTTTCAGATGGCAAGACAGAGATTCTGGAAACAGATTTTAAAGTGTAAGACATTTCCAGGAGCAGATGTGGATTCTGACCACAACTAATTGGTTATGAACTGCAGATTAAAACCTAAGAACTTGCAAAAATGTAGGAGACTAAGGAGATAGGACCTTGATAAGTTGCAAGAATCTGAGGTCGTTGAGAGTTTTAGAGACAGGATTAGGCAACAATCAACTAGAACAAGGTAAAGAACTACAGTAGAAGACAAATGGGTAGCTTTGAGAGATAAAATAGTGAAGACAGCAAAGGATCAAATAGATAAAAAGACAAGGCTTGGTAGAAAACCTTGGATAACAATGAATATTGAACGTAATTGATGGAAGGAGAAAATACAAAAATGCAGAAGATGAAGCAGGCAAAAGAGAATACAAATGTCTAAGAAATGAGATTAATAGGGAGTGCAAAATGGCTTAGCAGAAATGGCTAGAGGACATATGTAAAGATTTAGAAGCATATTTCACTAGCGGAAAAATAGATACCACCTACGGAAAAGTGAGAGGTTTTTGGAGAGAAGAGAAGCAGCAGTATGAATATCAAGAGCTCAGATGGAAAACCATTCCTCTGAAATCCTGAATGTATCAGTGATAAAATTCAGGGAGCTAGAGATTATTTACAACTTGTACAGAAACCAGACAACAGTTAAGAGTTGAAGGGCGGAGAGGGAAGCAGTGGTTGAGAATGGAGTGAGACAGCCTCGTATCGTACCCCTGATGTTATTCAATCTGTACATCGAGCAAGCAATCAAAGAAACCAAAGAAAATTTTGGAATAGGGATTCAAGTCCAGGGAAAAGGAATAAAAACTTTGAGGTTTGCTGATGACATTCTAAGTCTGTCAGAAAGCAAAGGACTTGGAAGTGTGGTTGAACAGATTGGACAGTTTCTTGAAAGGAGGATATATGATGAACATTAGCAAAGACCAGTCAAGGATGGTGGAATGTAGTGGAATAAAATTAGGTGATGCTGAGGGAATGAGAAACTTAAAGTGGGGGATGAGCTTTATTTGGGCAGTAAAATAACCAATAGCCAAGTAGAAAGACTATAAAATGTAAACTAGCCTTGGCAGAAAAATGTTTCTGAATAAGAGAACATTGTTAACATTGAATATGGATTTAAGCGTTTGTATGGGGGGGGGGGGACATGAAGTATAAGTGCAGCGGTAGTGCAGCAGCAGTGCAGTAGCAAGTCACATATTTAGCTTTCATATTTGTTTTGTAGTTTGATTCTTAATTTCTTTCTGAGTGTTTGTGTGCTTGCATATTTAATTACACAAAATCCTTGTGTATTCTCGTATTTCAGAGGAGTTATATTGCTTATTGATAGCTGTAAAGTATAAATTCGCGGAGTCGTTAGTCAGTTGTTTGTTTTGGACAGTCAGTGCTTTCTGTTTATTTCGTAGAGTCAGTCAGCAGCAGACAGAGGCCAGTGCAGTTTCATCTGTGCTTGCAGAGTGACGTGTGCGAGCAGCAGTAGCAGAAACTAGTCGTATATTCAGTTTTTCGTATTAGTTCCGCAGGTTTAATTCAAATTACTTTGTGTGTTTGTGTGCTTGAATGGTGAAATTTTTTGGATCTTTGCGTATTTTCGAATTAGAAAGGGGTAGTATCAAATTTTAATAACAGTAGAGTGTAACATCGCGTAGGCGGTTGTCATTTGTACTAAGACAGGGGTAGGATCACATTGTAATATCTGTATAGTGGAGTAGTCGTGGTCATTTGATTGCTTAGTTCGTAAGTAATTGTTCATATATCGTAGCTCAATCTGGCACTGGTGACGCAACTGTGCAGTCGAATATTACTGTTTTGTCACAACTCTATACGTCCAGATATTAGCAGTAGGATGGATAGGGGGTGTGTAGGCGCAGGAGGAACTGGCCGCAGTTCGCGAGCAGCTGAGCGTGCTGTTGGCCACGGTCAAGCGCCCTCAGGCTACTGCCTTGGGGTGCAGTGACAGCAGAGGGTCTGGTGCCTCGCTTGAGTCACCCCAGGTGTCGCTTACTGCATCTGCTGACTCAGCCGCGTTGGGGCCGCTCTCACCTCAGGGTGAGTGGCGGACTGCAACACGTTCGCGTCGCTCAAGGCAGAGGGTCAATGTGGAGGCTGGCCAGCTGCCCTCGCCCGTTCATCCTGTCAGAGGGCAGGTGACCGCTCCTTCAGCAGGGTCCGACCAGATACACGGGGGCAAAGGCTTGCTGGTTATTGGGCGCTCCAACGTTAGGCGGGTGATGTAGCCCCTTAGGGAAATAGCGTACAGGGCTGGAAAGAATTCCAACATGTACTCGGTTTGTCTGCCGGGGGGCCTCATTCAAGATGTGGAGGCGGCCTTACCTGCGGCTATCGATCGTATGGGGTGCAGTCGTCTGCAAGTAGTTGCTCACGTCGGCACCAATGATGCCTGTCACTTGGGTTCTGAGACGATCCTCAGTTCGTACAGGCGGCTGGCGGATTTGGTGCAAGCAGAGCTCTCTATTTGCAGCATCGTTCCCAGAGTGGATCGGGGTCCTTTGGTTTGGAGCTGAGTGGAGGGTCTCAACCAGAGGCTTCGTAGGCTCTCTGACGGTCTTGGCTGCAGATTTCTAGACTTGTGCTATTGGGTGGTGAATTGTAGGACGCCCCTAGATAGGTCAGGGGTGCACTACACAAAGGAAGCGGCTACTGAGGTAGCAGAGTACTTGTGGGGTGCAGATGGGGATTTTTTAGGGTAGGCAGTAGTGTGAGGTGTCCTGATGAACATTCACCAGTCAACGTGCAGGCAGGGAAATCAGGACGTGCTCAGTGTAAAGACACTTCAGCTATCAAGATATAAGCAGTAAATTTTCAGAGTGTTCAGAATAAAGTTCCTGAATTTACTGCCCTCTCGGGACTGACACCTGACTGAACCCTGAGATAGGAAGTTCTGAAATATTTAGCGAGGGTTGAAACGTGTACCGGAAAGACAGATTAGACACCGTAGGAAGTGGTGTCTTCATTGCAGTTGACAAAAATATTGTGTCCACTGTGGTCGAAGTAGTGTGTGATTGTGAAGTTATCTGGACACATTTTACAGGGCTAGGAGAAATAAAGTTAATTGTTGGGTGTTATTACTGTCCACCAGGTTCCACTGTGACAGTCCTAGAATCATTCAAAGGGAGTCTACACTCTGTATCGCAGAAGTACCTGGATCATGCTATATTAGTCAGAGGCGACTTCAACCTACATAGTATAGACTGGGATGTCTATGGATTCATTACAGGTGCTACAGACAAGCCGTCATTTGAATTACTTTTGAACACATCCGAAAACTGTCTTGAGCAGCTAAATCGACAGCCAATGCGTAATGGAAATATTTTAGATCTGGTAGCCACGAACAGACCAGACCTCATCGACGGTGTCAGTGTTGAGACAGGGATTAGTGATCATGATGTCATTATGACTATGGTTACGAAAGTTAAAAAGTTGGTCAAGAAGGCTAGGAGAGTATTCTTACTAGAAAGAGCAGATAAGCAGTTGTTAGCATCCCACTTAGTAAATGAATCGACTTCTTTTACTTCCGGTACGATGAACATGGAAGAATTATGGGCAAATTTTAAACACATTGTAAATCACACATTGGAGAAGTATGTGCCGAAAAAGTGGGTTACGGATGGAGAAGACCCACTGTAGTTTAACAGCACAGTTCGGAGAATGCTCAGGAAGCAAAGACAGTTGCATTCGCGATACAAGAAAGATCGGGAGAATGAGGACAGGCAAAAGTTAGTAGAGATTGGTGCTGCTGTAAAAAGAGCGATGCGCGAAGCGTACAACCACTACCACCGTCATACCTTAGCAAAAGATCTTGCTAAAAACCCAAGGAAATTCTGGTCTTACGTAAAATCGGTAAGCGAGTCGAAGGCTTCCATCCAGTCACTCACTGATCTGCCTGGCCTGTCAACGGAAGATAGCAAAACAAAAGCTGAAATTTTAAATTTAGCATTTGAGAAATCTTTCACGCAGGAGGATCGTACAAACATACCGCCATTTGAGTCTCGTACAGATTCCCGTATGGAGGACATAGTGATAGACATCCCTGGGGTTGTGAAGCAGCTGAATGGGTTGAAAATAAATAAATCGCCAGGTCCTGATGAGATTCCAATTCGGTTTTACAGAGAATACTCTACTGCATTGGCTCCTTACTTAGCTTGCATTTATCATGAATCTCTTGCCCAACGTAAAGTTCCGAGCGACTGGAAAAAAGCGCAGGTGACACCTGTATATAAGAAGGGTAGAAGGACAGATCATCAAAATTACAGACCAATATCCTTAACATCGGTTTGTTGCAGGATTCTCGAACATATTCTCAGTTCGAATATAATGAATTTCCTTGAGACAGAGAAGTTGCTGTCCATGCATCAGCATAGCTTTAGAAAGCATCGCTCCTGCGAAACTCAACTTGCCCTTTTTTCACATGATATCTTGCGAACCATGGGTGAAGGGTATCAGACGGATGCCATATTCCTTGACTTCCGGAAAGCATTTAACTCGGTGCCCCACTGCAGACTCCTAACTAAGGTACAAGCATATGGGATTGTTTCCCAAATATGTGAGTGGCTCGAAGACTTCTTAAGTAATAGAACCCAGAACGTTGTTCTCGATGGTGAGTGTTCATCGGAGGTGAGGGTATCATCTGGAGTGCCCCAAGGAAGTGTGGTAGGTCCGATGTGTTTTCTATCTACATAAATTATCTTTTGGATAGGGTGGATAGCAATGTGCGGTTGTTTGCTGATGATGCTGTGGTGTACGGGAAGGTGTCGTCATTGAGTGACTTTAGGAGTATACAAGATGACTTGGACAGAATTTGTGGTTGGTGTAAAGAATGGCTGGTAACTCTAAATATAGATAAATGTAAATTAATGCAGATGAATAGGAAAAAGAATCCTGTAATGTTTGAATACTCCATTAAGAGTGTAGTGCTTGACACAGTCATGTCAATTAAATATTTGGGCGTAACATTGCAGAGCAATATGAAGTGGGACAAGCATTTAATGGCAGTTGTGGGGAAGGCGGATAGTAGTCTTCGGTTCATTGGTAGAATTTTGGGAAGATGTGGTTCATCTGTAAAGGAGACCACTTATAAAACACTAATACGACCTATTCTTGAGTACTGCTCGAGCATTTGGGCTCCCTATCAGGTTGGATTGAGGGAGGACATAGAAGCGATTCAGAGGCGGGCTGCTAGATTTGTTACTGGTAGGTTTGATCATCACACGAGTGTTACGGAAATGCTTCAGGAACTCGGGTGGGAGTCTCTGGAGGAAAGGAGGCGTTCTTTTCGTGAATCGCTACTGAGGAAATTTAGAGAACCAGCATTTGAGGCTGACTTCAGTACAATTTTACTTCCACAAACTTACATTTTGCAGAAAGACCACAAAGATAAGAGAGATTAGGGCTCGTACAGAGGCATATAGGCAGTCATTTTTCCCTCGTTCTGTTTGGGAGTGGAACAGGGAGAGAAGATGCTATTTGTGGTATGAGGTACCCTCCACCACGCACCGTATGATGGATTGCGGTGTAAGGATGTAGATGTAGATGTAGATGTAGGTTGAGAGGGGGCAGGGTAAAAATTGTAGAGGGGGGCACAAGAGACGGATATAGTAAGTAGATTCAGAAGGGTGTAAGTTGCAGTAGCTATTCAGAGTTGACAGGGTTTGCATAGGATAGAATAGCATGGAGAACTGCATAAAACCTGTCTTCAGATTGAAGATAGCGTTATCATCAGCAGCAGCAGCAGCCTCTGCCGCCATATTCAGCCAAGTCTCATGAAGTTGATTTAATATTTTCCTGTGTAAAGATATAATGGAAAGATACTCTACTCTCTGTAAAGGAGATTCTAATTGTCCTCACATAAGTGAAGTATGGTGCTCTGATTCAAAACTAATTACTTCCACTATCACAGTAAACCCAAGATCTGATACTCATGACTCCATAAATCGTTTCATCCTTAAAAAAGGTAACTGAAATTTTTCAAAAAAAAAGGGGGGCGGGGGTTCAGGATGGCTAGCTGCAATCTGGATCATGAAAAATAACTCCTTCCCATAACACTCACTGTATTGCACTCAAAGACACCTTTGTACCATCCCTAACAACTTTTTTTTATCAATGTCATCTCGTTATATATATTCTCTCCCATGTCTAAATCAAAGCATATTACATTTTTAATTACTTCACAGATGCCACATAATTGAAACTGTCCTTGATTTGTTTTCAGGTCTCTGTCACAATCAGTGTGTATTTGCATACTTTGTCACTGTGTGTCTCTTTTCCAAGAATGTGCAACATACTTTTTTTAGGCGTTAAAACACAAAAACAATAATTAAGTTCTGCTCCCTTCATATCTATATAGTTTATAAAACACTTCATTTGTGTGCTGCATAATTACCTGCAGTTCTTATTAGAAAAATACATGCAGATTATGAATGAAATTCGCTAACCTTTATGCAAGTAAACTTACACCTGAAAGTGTTATGCAGATATTTTCTTCAGCTCATATGGAGCTGAGTAAATTATCAATTATATTATTTTTCAAAACAATGATCTGTGTTGAAAAAATGGAATTCCTCCTTCTTAAATATTTGAAATCTCCTTTTCATGCAGAATTCTAGATTTAAATATGGGTTATGCAATAGGCAGGTCATTTACTACATTTAACATTGTTTTTAAAATATACTATCTTCATTGATATCTCTGGTCTTTGCAATTATAATGGTAATATTATAACCACATTGATCACATTTGTTGGTGCATTTTCCATTGCATCACTGCAATGACATGTCACAAATATTAATGTACACTTCTCTAGTTAATGAAATTCATGCTGATAGGCAACAACTGGTATTTGAAAGTCGAATTTAGTTGAGAGATGCGATGTATCCCATTATAAAACTTTTATCCATTGTGGATGTGGAACACTGCAACTTGAATATGAAAAGGTTTTCAGAAATTACCACAACGAGTTGCCTGTTTAAGTAGATGTATTTCAGTAAACCATGACCAGTTTTGAGCTGCCTAGCAGCTCTTAATCAGATGGTAAATACATACATTCAGTGCTTTTTTTATTGTAGCTTTGTGAGGCTTGTTGTGTATCTGTGGCAAGGTAGAAAATGATAGCAAATAATCACTACATGTGGTACACTTTCACAAAATATTTACAGTTTAAGTTCTACTTAAAGATGTTACTGACAGTTAATAGATTCTGCTGACATATATTTATGAGTAGCGCTTCGGAAAACATTATTCACATTCCCGAATTGCTTTCACACACTACAAGTAACAGACTTTGCCACAGACACTAACTTCCATGTTTTATAAAAGAAAGTGATTAAACTACATGCTCAAAGATTTCGTGTTGAATCAAAGATCTTGTTGGCTAACACTCACATTGATAGAGGTTATATCTTTCTTACAGGGAATATATATGCCAAATAAACTTAAATTAGTAAAAAATGAGTTGCAAATTAATATGTGCAATTAAAAGGTGTATAAAACTTGATTTTTTAAAGATTATATTTCTATTACAATTAGCAGTACTGGTGTTGGAATTATTTTTATTTTTAAGAGCTATTTTCTTGCTTGATGTATTGGCTGAACTAGGCATACGACATTTTAAATTAGTAGGTTAGTGGTTAATTTAAAATAAATGAGTGATGTGGGTATTTGGTAGGGATTGGTAGGTTGGGTTGCGGTGGGAGGGGGGGATGAGAAGGAAGAGGGGGAGAGACTGTTAGAGTGAGTGGGGGTGGGGGAGGGAGGGTGGGACGGATGGGGAGGGTCGCAGAAAGAGAGAGCAGGGCAGGGGAGATTGTGTGTGTGTGTGTGTGTGTGTGTGTGTGTGTGTGTGTGTGTGTGTGTGCGCGCGCGCGCGTCAGTCTAGTTCTTAAAGTTTAAAGACTCTTTAAAATTCCGAGAGAAGGGGTTATTTGCTAATTCTTTCTGTTCATTTAAAATGGTGTGGGGTGATTTATATTTGTGAGTGAAAGTCTCTAATTGTTTGAGAAGGTCTATCTGCCTTCCAACACAACTACTCTTATTTGTATTAAACGTCTAAAAATCTAGTTTCATGCCCCTTGTAAATTGCACATAATAATTTTCAGCTCAACTTTTACTAATTTAAGATAATGTGGCATTTATATTAACTGTAATTTAAATTAATTTGGCATATACTATTTTTACTCGAATCTAATGCACCATCAAATGTAATGCGGACCCCAATTTTAAAAATTAAATTAATGAAATAACGGAGTTTTGGGACATTGCTAGTAGGGTATTTTTGTATTGTTGAAATTTATTTCACAATGCTAACTTTATTTCAAACAATAGTGACTGTATACATGATTCTAATAGAGGGAAACATTCCACGTGGGAAAAATATATATAAAAACAAAGATGCTGTGACTTACCAAACGAGAAAGCACTGGTAGATAGACACAATAAAAACACACACAAACACACACACAAATTTCAAGCTTTTGCAACCCGAGGTTGCTTCATCAGGAAAGCAACCTTGGGTTGCGAAAACTTGAAATTTGTGTGTGTGTGTGTGTTTGTGTGTTTTTTATTGTGTCTATCTACCAGCACTTTCTCGTTTGGTAAGTCACAGCATTTTTTATTTATTTATTTATTTATTTATTTTATATGTGACATTTTTATTATTGAAAAAGAACACCTAACTCGATTACTTACATGACATACAAAGAAACATACTGTAAATTACAGGCGTTACTCATCATTATTCACTAATGTAATCGTTACTGGAATCATCGGAAGAGTCTACATCAGAAATAGATTCATTTCCTCCTTCCCTGCCACCCTCTGTGTCGTTCCAGAGCACATCATCTTCACTGTCATCCAGAGTATTTGAAGTACAGCATTTCTTGAATGATTTTACGGTCATTGGTGCTTCAACGCATTTCCAGGAAGCCGAAACCCAGTGCGCAATAATTTAGGGTGCAGCACATTTAATTGTTCCTGTCTGAGTCAGTTCATGATTTAGTTTACAAAACCATTTTTCATACTGTTCCTGAATGTAACCTTTGAAAGGCTTAGTTATACTAACGTCCAGGGGTTGTAATACAAAAGTCATTCCTCCAGCAGGAATAATAACAAGGTCACTGGGTAGTCTGTGGAGCTTCTTTTGTACGTCGTCAGTGAGATGACCACAAAATGCATGAAGACAAATCAATCATACCAGCACACACTCTGCTGCAGAGTGAAAATCTCATTCTGGAAACATCCGCCAGGCTGTGGCTAAGCCATGTCTCTGCAATATCCTTTCTTTCAGGCGTTCTAGTTCTGCAAGGTTCGCAGGAGAGCTTCTGTAAAATTTGGCAGGTAGGAGACGAGGTACTGGCCGAAGTAAAGCTGTGAGAACGGGGTGTGAGTCGTGCTTGGGTACCTCAGTTGGTAGAGCACTTGCCCGCGAAAGGCAAAGGTCCCGAGTTCGAGTCTCGGTCCGGCACACAGTTTTAATCTGCCAGGAAGTTTCATATCATCGTTCACTCTGCTGCAGAGTGAAAATCTCATTCTGGAAACATCCCCCAAGCTGTGGCTAAGCCATGTCCCCGCAATATCCTTTCTTTCAGGAGTGCTAGTTCTGCAAGGTTCGCAGGAGAGCTTCTGTAAAGTTTGGAAGGTAGGAGACGAGGTACTGGCAGAAGTAAAACTGTGAGGATGGGGCGTGAGTCGTGCTTGGGTAGCTCAGTTGTTAGAGCACTTGCCCGCGAAAGGCAAAGGTCCCGAGTTCGAGTCTCGCTCCGGCACACAGTTTTAATCTGCCAGGAAGTTTCATATCAGCGCACACTCCGCTGCAGAGTGAAAACCTCATTCTGGGCAAACCATTGTTGTTTGCTTGGAAAGCTCACCAGGAAGGAGTTCCCACATTTCTGAGCCAGTCAGGTATTAAATTTTCAGCCATCCATCCCTTCTCTTGATTCTGAACAATGACGTCATCAGGGAATAGCTTTTCATTTTTTGGTGTCTTGGGGCTTGTTTTTCACTTGAAGATGAAAAAAAAGGGGGAAGTTTGTTCCTGTCTGCTGATTGCCAGCATTACCTTTACATGCTGTTTCCACATTCAAATGTTTTGATGGTAACTTCTTTTGTATTCTTCTCATCAGTCGTGAAATTGCGTGGCATATCAAACCAAATTGGAGTCTCGTCAGCGTTGCCTGTTTGGCCCACCGAAAAATTCTTCTATTTCCGAAGTGTGATAACATACCGCTTAAATTCTTGAAGTTTCTTCTGAAGCTTTTGGCATACTGTTGTACGGCATCACAGAGATAAGCCCACTCATCTCATAAAGCGATCAACCCATCCGGCTAGCCTTAAACTCTTGCTTCAGTATATTAATAGCTGCAGCCACCTCTTTTGCTTTTTTTATTATGGTGTCACTGGTCTCAGGTTGCCCATTCTTCCTCCTTACTTGGGAAAATTCCAAAAGATTTACTTCAATGTCAGGATGTCTTCCTTTGCGAGGTCCAGTGAATTTCTTTCTAGTAGTGGTAGCTGCAAATAATCCCAGTTTCTGTTTCTTCCATAAGCAAAC
Organism: Schistocerca nitens; assembly: GCF_023898315.1. Classification (NCBI taxonomy): domain Eukaryota; kingdom Metazoa; phylum Arthropoda; class Insecta; order Orthoptera; family Acrididae; genus Schistocerca; species Schistocerca nitens. The sequence goes on from NC_064615.1 coordinate 36,999,375, forward strand.
ATTACTCTCCGCTACATTGAACTATCTTCCAGCCAATCTGTTAGCATATTTTTCAGGATAAAGAATTACTTCATGTTTGAAAGTGGCTTCAAATATTCTTCTCTGCTTGCCTTCTATTTCATGACTGCCTGGTGCAAACACGATGCGAAGTACTGTAGTAGGCCAACAATAATGAAATGAGGTTGAAAAGTACAACAATGTGTTGTAATGTGAGGGACAGTACCTAAATTTCAGTGAAACGAGAAAAAAAGGACAAGTTTTATTTGAACCGAAGACTAAAGAAAGTTTCCTCTTGTGACAGTAATTGATTTTGTTCTGACACCTCTGAACAGAATTCAGAACTGGAAATATATACCAGCTCTTTTTAACTCGATAGCGTCTGATTTGCGTCTTCCTTTCTTTAATTCACAGATACTATACCTGTATTTCCTTGCTAGAGTTTAATAAATGTTTTGCTACTTCAGATCATATAGGGTAAGAAATACCGGTGAATGGTTCAAGTTTTACTCGAATCTAATGCTCCATTGAATCTTATGCACATTCCAGTTTTGAGTACTTCGTACGATAAAAATAAATGTGCACTAAATTCCCATAAATATGGTATACTCTCTGAAAGAAAGGTGTTAACCTATAACATTTTTGGTTCAACACGAAATCTTTGAGCCTATAGTTTAATCCCTCTCTTGGTTTTTTTATCAGTTTTATGAAAAGGAAAGTTGCTATTCACCATATAGCGGAGATACTGAGTCACAGATGGGAACAACAAATAGACTGTCACAAATAAAGCTTTCGGCCAGGAAGGCCTTTGGAAAAAATAGACAACTCACATGCACATGCACTCACGCAAACACAACTGAAACACACGACTGCAGTCTCAGGCAACAGGCCATTGATCTTTGCTTTTTTTACAATTTATAAATTGTGGAAGTCAATGTGTGTGGCAAAGTCTGTTAATTGTAGCGTGTGAAAGCAATTCAAAAACGTGAATAACGTTTTCCGAAGTGCTACACATAACATACATATATCTGCAGAATCTATTGACTGTAACACCTTTAAGTGGAACTTATATGGTAGGTATTTCATGAAACTGTACCTCATTTAGTGCTTATTTGCTGTCATTGTCTTTCTATCTTGCCACAGATACGCAACAAACCTCACAAAGCTACAATAACAAAAAATGCTGAATGTATATATGTACCTTCTGATGATGAGCTGCTAGGCAGCTTGAAACCGGTTTAGGATTACTGAAATACATCTATTTAAAAAGGCGATCAGTTCTGGTAATTTCTGAAAACCTCAGCATCCCATTATATTCATACTACCATTAATACTTAGCATTGTCTCAACACCACCTTTTTCACAATAGACCACACAGAATGAAATGGCAAAGTGATTACCACACTGGAATCAATTTTGGAAAGACACCAGTTCCAATTCTCATCTGGCCACCCAGATACCTGTTTTCCGTGATTTCCCTAAATCACTTAAGGTAAAGGCCGGCATGGATCCTCTGAAAGGACACGGCCAATTTCCTTCCACATAGCTCATCAATCCAAGCATGCAGTCTTTGTCTGGTGGCCTCATTGTCGTCGGAGCTTTAAGCTATAATCTTCCTTGCTTAGCTTCCTAATAGAACAGTGTTCAGTATTACCCTTCAAACCTTCCATTTTCTCAGTCCAAAAGCAGATGCTAAATAGCCTCATTATTTCTCCACAACTTACACAATAACAAAATAATTGTCACTGTTCCTCTCCTGAATGACAGTTACCACCTACTCTCTTAACACCACCTAAAGATTAGTCACATCCTGCTGTCAAACATACCCCTTCTACACACAGTGTTGAAATTTTACGTACAAACAAAATGGATTCACTCACTTTCTGATGTTGTTACCTGTCAATAAAAATTGTTTTCCTCCCCTTTTTCTTGCGGGTCATTTCATAGCTTTTAGTAATCTACTTTTCACTTAAAAATCATCTTCCTTTCATATTGCCCGGTTTACTCATTTAAATAAAGTCCTTCTGTATTGCATCTATATACTTATTCACACTACTTCATTTGCAGTGTATGTGGCGTGTAGAGTTCACTCTGTGCGAACATTCAGAATACATCTCTTCATTACTTTAGAATACATTAAAAATAATAACCAACCCAGTACTAAAAGTAAACAATGTATTGTAAAATAATCATGTTAAGACACTCTGTATGTATTCTACATTTAAGCCCCTTCATGTCACTTATTACGCATAGAATACTTGACAAAATACAGCAATATATCTCTACTATTGTTCTAGCTCCTCCCTCTCTCCCTCTCCCTCTCTCTCCCTCCCTCCCTCCCTCCCTCCCTCCCTCCCTCTCCCTCCCTCCCTCCCCTCCAATCACTGAAGGCAACACTCAGAGGTGCTTATGATGACTATCTGATATAGTGTTCACCAGTGTTGGGCAGTTATGAAGGATTGTGGTTCTTACCTCACAACAAAGGGTCGGAAGATAGTCGTCCAAGTTGAAGGACACGGTTATAAAAAGTCATGTAAACATTCCAGCAAAGTAATAAACATCTTGCAATATATGAGAATGCACACTCCTCCAGCAAATAATACTGCTGAAAAACACTTGGATTTCCATCTGGATTGCAGTGTCGTGCTAAGAGACTGTGACATTTTGATGAGTGACACCATATCTCAACACTGCCAACCAACTGTAAAACAAAGAGCTTTTCATCGTATGGAGAAAAAAAAAATTGCATCTCTCTCAGTTGATTAGATCTCAGAAATACTCTGAAAATAAGCTACCAGTCATAAACCTGGAGATTGGTTTGGACAGTTATGTTACTTGACTAGCCACTGTAATGTTGATCATCATACGCCCTCAGCTTATTTCAGCCAGTTATGGGGGAACTTTTAGGTTAAACATTGGAAAATCCAGGATGGAATGTAACAATATTATGAAAAGGAAAGTTGCTACTCACCATATAGAGGAGATGCTGAGCACAGATTGGTACAACAAAAAGACTCCTACAATTAAAGCTTTCAGCCATAAGGCCTTCATCAACACCACACACACACACACACACACACACACACACACACACACCACGCGCACGCAAACACAACTCACGCACACTACTGCATTCGCAGGCAACTGAAACCACACTGCGAGCAGCAGCACCAGTGTATGATGGGAGTAATGACTGGGTGGAGGTAAGGAGAAGGCTGGGGTGGGAAGAGGGTCTGTCTGACACTCCCACCATACTATCCCTCCCCCTCCCTGCTCCAGCCTCCTCACCTCCACCCAGTCGCCACTCCCATCATACACTGGTGCTGCTCCTCACAGTGTGGTTTCAGTTTTCTGAGACTGCAGGTGTGTGTGTGTGTGTGTGTGTGTGTGTGTGTGTGTGTGTGTGTGTGTGTGTGTCGTCTATTGTTGACGAAGACCCTATGCCCTATGGCTGCAAGCTCTAATTGTGAGAGTCTTTTTGTTGTGCCTGTCTGTGACTCAGCATCTCCCCTATATGGTGAGTAGCAAGTTTCCTTTTCATAATATTGGAACTTTAATGTTGGAATACAGGACATGGTAAACACAACTTAATTTACAATGTAATTTTTATGTATGTGTGTATGTATAACCTCCAGAATGTTATCTAGTTAAGATGATAATTAAAAAAAAAAAGTTAGTTTCCTGTAACAAAGGAAAGCTTTTACTCATCTTTCTGATGGTTATACGTACACTAAAGAAATGAACACAGTTTAGCTGTTGACATGTGTAATACTCAAAAAAGTGAACTAAAGATCTGGCAATAGCGGTAGCTAACGTGGTCAGTTGAATTGGTACAGCTATGCTCTAGTTGAAAGTAGTGCATGTTATTACTTTAAGTTGTAAGCATGGAAAGTGGTCACAAAAAAATGCCTTTCCTATTAGTGGAATTAAATTTATTGTTGAAAAAATGAGAAATCAGTGACTGTGCAGACACAAAAGGTGACAAAATGGGCAAGCAATTTTAAAGTTGAGTAATCAGTGGTGTGTAAATTACAGCAGGAGGAACACGATTGGATTCAAATGGAACTGAAGTATTTACTCCAAAGAAAAAGTAACAAAGAGTGCACAATAAATATGGCATTGACATTTTTGGTAAATGTGTTGCTAGGCAATATTTTCTGTGGTATTGTGAACAGTAAAAAGAAATACCAACTGTTCAAGAACTTAACAGCCTGTGTTACACAGAGCTTGACTTTGTGATTAGCAAAGAAACTCTGATAGGGGAGGGCAGTGGATAAGAGATGGGTATCGATAATCAGACTAAACATTGGTGTTTGGGTGCCATCTATCTCACTGTAAAGCTTTTCATCCTGGTGGGCCTCCCTTCAGGATATATTATTTTTGGAAATCTGAAATGATAAATTTACTTACTATCAGTTAAAACTGCCTTACATTGATTAAAATGGGCACAATATTTGAAACAGTTTGATAGTAAAGTGTGTAAAGTGCCAAGCTATTAGGCTGAGTGGCGTGGGTATGATCCCTGTGTGATGGAACTTTTTTATTCTTGGTTTACTTTTACTTTTGGTAACAGCTTGAAACCACCATTATGTTGGTTACAAAATAGACAACAGAATGAGGAAAAGCAATTGATTTCATATTTAATATGTAGCAGCCACATGCAAATTTATATATTATATTGAGATTTATTACTTTTACAGTGATGGCCATTGTAGAAACTCTAGCAGCATAAATTATTCTTGCTCCATAAGCATTGTATGAAGGATACCGTGCCACTAAAGTCTTTCATTTTCAATAAAGTTAAGGGGTAAACTAAAACCAGTGCCATTTTAACGGATGGTAAGTAAATTCATCTCATCTGCTATTGGAGGATGATATCCCCTGTATAAAGATCTCCCAAGCTGAGTGGCTTTAAAATGAGATAGCTGGGACCTTAAACTAAACCACCATTCAGTCTTTTCTTTGGTCCCCTTCCCCAGCCTCTGTCCTCCCCTTGTGAGAAAAACTGTTACATAAAATTTGTTTTTATAGGGTGCCAAAATAAATGAGTTACAATGTATGAATGAATGAGGAAACATAGTTTCATAAAAGACAAACTACATTAGATTTTAAAGAAAGGGAAAAAGTGGCCAGTATGATTTATTTAGACAAAATACAGTTTTATACATACTATGCTGTGAATAAATGATGGCACAGTGGTAGTGACCAAGAAAAATTGTCAAATAAAAGTGTCGGCCCACATTTCTACACAGTACATTGACATACAGACATATAGCCTGTAACAGTGCTCAACTTGTAAGAAGAGTACAGTTTTAGTCCTTCTATCTGTTTCTCTAGCCTTAGATGACAATGCTGCCACCATGGCCAGGCTTGCCAGGTAACAGTATTATCAGAATGTTGACAAAGGGATCTGATGTTGTTATGCCCATACCCAGGCACCATTGTTAGGTGCAGGATTTCACTGTATCCTCAATAGGTATGTACAATGAAAAAGACTTCATTGGTGTGCATGCACATGCATAAAATTGGACCCATTTTTAATGTTGGCACACTTTGACATTCATAATGTACATGATGCATTGTTCATATTTGATACATAATAAATCTAGTAGATATTAGAACTGTTTTTTACTTATGTTTTTAGCATCTCCCCGAGGTCGTGCTGGAGAGGTACAGGAAAGAAGAGTTAGTATGCGGTTACATAGAAGTGCCACCGGTGGAGCACCAAATGTTTCCACATCAGACCTGACAAATACACGCAATCCTGATGTGTCTAAGCAGACCAAGTGAGTACCATAATTGGTGCTGCATACAGCCACTAATGGCTTCAAATCGTTTGTTTCACGCTAATGTGGCTCTTGTGTGTGTTTGTTTTGGAAGCGCCAACGTGGCTCAGATGGCTCCACCAGTCCCAACGGGGCTGAGCCCCGGGGGAGGAGGGGCCGCAGGGGGGGGAGGAGGCTCTGCTCATAGAGGGAGCTTGTCCAAGGATAGCATCGTTCGTCATACCAAGAAATGAAAGATTGGTGTTGTTGATACTAAAACTGTGATCAAAAAGCCATTGTATTGAGTCAAACAGTTGTCTGCTCCCTCAATAAATGCTTTGATTATTCAGTATGACAGTCTGAACTGAAAGGTATGAATTCCTCTCATGGGGTTTGGGAGCATATGCTGGAGGTGGATGTGTTGGAAGTTGAGCCTGTGAGTACAAGCAGCTCTCAGTTGTGTTGCCTATGTGATGTCTGTGAAGTTTGATAACTATCATCTGGAGGAATATTACATCAATATGTGCACTGTGTTGGTAAAAAAAAACTGATTAAATCAACAGAATTATTAGTAAAAAGATTACTGGAAAAATACCCACTTTGGGTGAAGGTTGTCTACAAGAAATATGTTTAAAAAGACTTTAAAAAAAATTACCCACCTTGCATTTTATAAGAAACATGCCTTTGTAATTTTAAATGTGAATTTTGGCAAAATCAATTGTGTATTGCAATTTCTGCGAGAGAATGGAGCTGTTGTGTAAGGAGAATGAGTCTGCTGTCAGGACATATCTCTCTCTCTCTCTCTCTCTCTCTCATGTGTGATTGTGTGCCTGCGTGTGTAAAGAGTGGTGTGTGTGTGTGTGTGTGTGTGTGTGTGTGTGTGTCTCCAAAGTTGTCTTATGTTTTGTTTCATACACATATGAAGCAGCTGATATCTCATACAGAAATGAAATATGTTTTAATGTTTTTATATAGATATATTTTATTCTTTAATTAAACTAGTCATTCACTCCCTTCGTGTTATTTGACTTCTGTGCAGCAGAGAGAAATTTAATGAGCCAAGCTGTCTGTGGTTTTCTGTGGCTGACATCTAAATAACAGAATTTTTGTAATGTGATTTCCACTAGTTCTTGCTGTTGAGAAGCACCAGAAAACAAAGAAACCATCTTTTTTCCAGTTACCTAGAGTCAGACACATGGACATAGCGATATTGAAATATAATTCCTAATTTTTATTTATATTCTAGAGATTGTGTCTTGTTTAATTGTTTATAAAAATGTATGTGATATATTTTAATTAATGTTCTACACAATTATTTTGTATTTTTGCATTGCAGAAGCAATGTTCATAACATTTCCTAGCACCAGTTCTGTGTTTTAAGTTACAGAGAAAGTTTTGAATACTAGAATAGTTATCCGTGTAATGAATGATGTGAACCTTCCCCTTGCTCATTACCTGTAACAGATGGAATGTATTCATCCAAGCTATTTTCAGAACTGCTTATTATAAGGAACAATAACAATTTTGCACTAACAACATTGTAAGACTGATTCCTGATACAGTGGTGTTGTTGTAGAAATTTGGTTTTAATAATGGAAAATTGTTTGAATAGGTGTGTATATAAATTAAAATTTGTATGTATTGTGTGCTTTGTAAATTGTTCATGTTATATGTATTGCCTTCGAGAACATAGAAAATGCTAGTTATATCATTTAGACAGTGTGGTTGTTGGATGTTGAAAAATAATTCTGCAAAAAGAACTTCTTAGTTTATTCCCTTATTTACAAAATAAATTCTGCAACCAATCATTTAAAAACTGTTGTGAGAACAGTTTCAGATTTAAATGTCCTGTTTGTGTGTGTGTGTGTGTGTGTGTGTGTGTGTGTGTGTGTGTGCACTCTGTTATAATACATTTTCGGTGTGGCCTGCAGATATTTCTTTTTCCTCCAAATAGAAAAGGAGTACTAGAACTATACACTAAAATTAATTTGGTTCCAAACTGGAGCCTGGTGATTTTGACTTGACATTTACACAATAACCTTAAGATTCTGACCAAAGACTTCATTCCTTAGAGAACAGAGAATTAAAAATACGGTATCCTTCATTTACATACATATGTATTGTGTGGAGCCTGTGGTTTTGTAAAAATTTCATTATGTTTAACACTGTCAAAAATGATAACTAGTCCCTCATATTTCATAAAGTGTACTGCCTCATTCTGATTATGGGAACAAACTACTCTGGCTGTTTAAAACTTCTGGTTTTTTTGTGGAAGCTGGAGCCCTTGGAAGTGGGATGTGCTGTATTATCACCTGTATGCAAAGGTGTCCGTGACAGGGGCACTTGCACTCCCCCCTTCCCTCCTTGAATCTGGGATACAGAGTTTTTACTCATATATTGAGTGGATGCCCAATTCTCTGGGATAGAATAAGGTTTGTGTATCACCTATAAAATTTGATTCTTATGGCATGACATCTCAAAACTGACCACCTCATTTATAAAAGAAATGCTGATTTTTAGAGTCTCGACATCCAATCCCCACTGCTTGGAAAAATTTCAGTGAATACCCATGTCTGTAAGTGACTGATCTGGACATTTCATCACACATTAAGAGAGATGTTTATATTAAAGTTACACTGAAGCAAGCAAGGAGTCAAAAATTGTGTATTTGTGTAGCTAAATCTGTGCAATTGCCTGTTAGTTTTCCAGTGTCAAAAGTTGTTACGCTTCAACATCATTACATTTTCGTAAATAAATAAGATTGAAATGTCTCATGCACTTTTGTTAGTTATAAAAGGAATTTAAATTTTCCTTCAATAGGACAGTATCTATTATGAAAGAAAATTTGGCAGAAAAATGAGAACTTATGAGACAGGCAATAAACTACACAGACTGTTGAAGAAAGATCCCTCAGTCTTATTTGATGTTTCAGTTTGCAGCTTTTTAAGAACTGTAGCGTTTTCTTAGAATGTATTCTGCCTACCCAGTCATCACCATCAAAATCTCTTAAATGTATTCGGAGTTAAAACTGCAGCAGAATCTTGCAACAGTTATCATTAAAATCACATTACTCTCTCTCATTACTAATTTCTTGGACTATATTTCTTTACCATCGAAATTATTTCTCAGATTTTATCAGTATTTTATATCAGTGTGGTGTTTATTGGTCTGTTTTCAGCTGCCAATTAAAAATAAATAAAATTCTTTCAGTCATCTTCACTGCAATACTTTCTTCTGCATATCTTTTACGATGCAGTGTTTTTGAAATTGTTAATAATTACATTAATATAATGAAATATCTGGTATGTTAACTTAATTTAACGTAATTACTTGTGACCTCCTCCTTCGATGCCAAAAAATAAAATGTGGCTATTGATCTTTTTCCTGAAAATTTTTTAAGTTGTTGTAAACTGCTTATTTCTGTTATGTTGGTGGTAAAAATACTGAAATCCAGTTGATACTAGTGATGTCTATTGAGACAGCTGTTTGACTGCAATCTGACACAGAGATTATTTGTTCAGCACATAATTGTAGAAAAATATCTTTTTGCCCAATTAGATGATTCTATGTACCATTTTTAAGCGAGTTATAGGTCTTTAAGCAAGAAACGATAGTGAACACACTCACAGCTAAATATAGGGCTTTTTGACTTCGCTTTGAGATTTTTTTTAAGCGTACTAGTCAGTATACAGTGCACTCACTTCAATGAGAAATATCTCCAACTTATTGCTTTAAAATTATGATTTTCATAAATTGTGTGCAAACAATTTTCATCTTTCTGCAGACTCCACCTGAAATTCCCACTAAGTTATCAAATATTCATTTGCTCAAGTCATTAATATTCAGAACACCTAACTGATGATTAAACATAATGTTAAAGTGGATGTCTGTAATTGTCTGATTTTTTGGGGTTTGGTAGCGTGTTTTTTGGGTGTCTAGTCTGATTTATATAAAGTTGAATCATCAACTTGACTGGATACCCAAAAATGTTTTGCCTGTTAACTCATATTGACATTCATTATTTAGATCAGGGGTAGTCAACTTTGTTTACCTACTGCCAACTTCTGTATCTCTATTGATTGTAAAATTTTCTAGCTGCCCACCACTTCGACAGTAATGTTGATTTATGTAATAGAGAAGTAACTTTATTTTGTAAGATTTATAAAGCAGAGTTAAAGCATGTAATAATAATTACTTACCAAATATTTTATCCCAAAATTTTAAGAAAACCTAATGAAAATGTTTTTAAAAGCCATACCACCCATCATGAAAGCTGTAACTCCCACTAGTGGATGGTAGAGGCTAGGTTGACTACCACTGAGTTAGACAGTACTGTACAAAGACTGTCGTAGTGGAAGTAATCTATTATTATTTTTCTCTGTCCATGTAAGTAGTACTGTACAATAACTCCAATTCTGGACTAGTTTGCAACAAATGTCGTCAACAGTAGTTTTGTTTGGATAATTTCATGTTAAAAAAAAGTGTTTCAAAAATCATTGTATTAAAATGCATACATGGGAATTTCAACACTGCTGTATCAGTGGTACATTTTGTAGTAAAATCACCTGATAAATACAGGCAGATGAATGTTAGGTAACAGTTTACAGTACAATTTGAAATCAAAACTAGGTACAAACTTCATATTCTTCACATGTAAGATTAATTTTTCAGAGGTGGAAATTTGTCCTACTGAGGTCATGTTTAATGAGAATAAAAAATAATCTCCCATGCCATGGCTGTTAGCCATAAATTCAGTGCACGTTCTAAGGTATTCAGATTAGTGAATTACAGATGACAACTCTTCAATGTAATCACTGGCCTTCATATATAAATGCCTTCATTGCAATAATGAGCTGCCTAAAAATCGGTGCATCAGTAGTATATGTATCCCAGAGCATTAGTCACTGATTCATAGAATTTTAAAGTGACATGTAGCATCAAGAACATCACCAGATTCTTACTCTGATTTCAACTAGAGGCTTTTGAAACCACAGCTAAACATTTTACTTTTTTTGCCACTTACGAGAAACTTGTTGTCAGTGATCAGTCTGGTCACAGTTTATTCAATCATCTTACAAACTGATGCTGAACATTAACTGGAAGTGCTGAGACAAATGTTTGAGTGACACAGCCCCATAAAGAAGAAGAGAGATTTAATAGTTGCACCTGATTAACGTGGTTTGGAATGAGTTAAAGTACTGAATTTCCTCACACATAAAAGGAAATTGCCCTTGCCTATCAACATGATTTTGATGAAAACGTAAATACAATCTTAGGTTGGAATATAATGACCCAACATGAATAAAATATCTGTGTGACTGCTGATTAACATAGTCAGTTTCAGGTACATATGTAGCTTAATGTGAGAATGTCAAGGAAATGTGTGTGAGTTTTATAATTTTTAAGTACAGTATTTAATTAACTGTTCTTCAGTTGAAAAAAGACAGACTTTTGCACTAACAACTGACTGTCAGACAAAAGACAAAGCTTTTGAGAGAATTGATTCATATGTTCTTAAGCATCTTCTTAAACAAAGATATTACCCCAAATTTGCTGATGTTACTATCCTTTTCAGTTACTGGGCAAGGTAAGAGTAGCTTCTAAGCTGGACATCATTCTCAGCTAAAAACTTTTACTGCTACAGATGTCACCTCTGCATTCCATGCTGAGGGCAAATTTTGTTATGACTGTACTGTTCGCCAAATGCTGTGCCTGTGGTGAGAGATGGCCTTCCAACCAGTATGAAATACTCATCAGATTTTGCAAGAACTATTAGGTGAAAAAAATTGATTTTTGCACATCTCTCAGTCTGATATCTTCACTTGATAAAGATCTGTGTTGCTCTTCGTTATACGTCATGCTTACTGCAATGCATCAAATTAAGTAAAACACTGAATGAAATTTTAAAGAGCTTGCAGAGGTAAAAACACATTGTGTAGGGTTGATTTTACTCATACAGTTGCACTGAATGAAATGTAGATAAGATATTGAAATTCTGTTTAAAATTGAGAGCAGAATGATATCTCACTTTGTTATAGAGTTATTAGGTTTTGTATCTGACAGACAGTCATGTGCCACACGCCCATTGACATCCTTCCGCACCATGAATCATGTTGGCATAATTCTCATGCCTCGTAAATGATTCAAGATATTGAAATGAGGCTTTTTGCAAATAATGGCAGGCAATGAGACATGTATGTTAAATACATGCAACTTTTTAATTCACTGAGGAAGTAGCTCGTCCAGAGCACTGAGAAATTGGTGACTCAGGACGCATACAGATGTCCATAGCGCTGTAGGGAAACCAAGTGACACGTATGTACATGTCCACAGCACCTCGGGAACAACGTAGCAGGATGTGTAAACATATCCACAACAGTGAAAGGGTCGAAAACCTTCATTTGTGCATGTGAGAGAGCATATTAAAAAACTAAAGTTGTAAGATTTAAGGCTCACAAAAAGCCCTCTCCAGATACATAGGGAAATAAAACTGTTTCATTTTTTCATTATTGTGTAGACGGGCTAGATATCTTGACAGGAAATCTGTTGAACAGTTAATTTAGTTTCTATATCATGGTTTGGGATTTTAATGGAAAACTCTATGAACATAGACTGAGAAATAAGATAGAACCTTGATATCCAAATACAACAATATGCAGTGCCTCTCAGGGCAGTTCTGATTATTCTTTCATGTTTTCGCATTTCAGTGAAATTTTATCACATTTAAATGGCAGATGGCTATATGCGTGCGTGAGAGGGAGAGCTTCAGTTATAAAATTGCTCCATGTATGCATTTGCTGGGTCTTTCACTGATTGGTCTGTAAAATAATGACCATGTTTTTAATATTATGAAAAGTATGGATTGCTACTCACATATGTCAAAGGCGCTGAGCTGCAGATAGGCACAATACAAGACCGTCAAACAAGTAAACTTGCGGCCAAAAAGACCATCAGAATTGGACCTACCCGTGCACGTACACGTGTGCATGCATAAACACAACTCACACACGCATGACCACAGTCATGCAAGGCTAGCTAGCCAAAGAGAGAGAGAGAGAGAGAGAGAGTGTGTGTGTGTGTGTGTGTGTGTGTGTGTGTGTGTGTGTTCCAAAGGAGACCTTTTTATCAGAAAGCTTACTTGTTTGACAGTATTCTGTTGTGCCTGTCTTTCCTGACTCAACATCTCTGCCATACGGTTAGTAGCAATCTATTCTTTTCACAATATTGCCACTATTCCATCCTGGATTTTCATTGTGTGACCATGTTTTCATTTATATCTTATTGATTTAAAAATACATATAATTAGTGGGATACACTTTTACAGTATGGAAGTGCATTTGCAAACTGGAAAATCACCCACCGGTTGGATAAAACATGACAAGATAATTTTAATTGTTGTGCACCATTTGCAGAAATATTTTAAGTAGTTTCTGCTAAGATTATTTAAGTGGTAATTGAGATCTTGTAGTATTGTTCATTTGGGTATCTAAAATTTACACTAAATTACTTTTGAATCCAGGATGCACCATTTCTCAACAATCACATGCAGAAAATTGTTCTCAGTACCTCTGAAAAACCAATGGACCCTTTGCTATATAACTTGATGGGTAGCCTACAGTAAACCTTTTCACAAAATTGAAGGAAAAAAAAAACAAAGATTTCGTTTAATCATCCTCTCCTTCTTGTTAAGCAAGAATCAATTGTGGCATTGTTAGACTCACTAATGGTATCTCAGTGTATTTTCCTGTAAACAAAGTATTTCCATTGTAAGTGGGTATTGTGGATGATTTTGGTATGTGCTTGTGCATGTTGTTAAGAGAGAGGTGGTGATGAAGTGAAAGAGGATAAGTGTTGGAACTGGAACAAGATATTTTTTACTGAATATTGTCATGGTTTCTGCCAACCTTAACATCCTCATTAGATAGTGGTGCACCATCTAACAATCAGGAATTTTGCTTGAGCAGATATCATTCTCCAGCCAGCCAAATTCTTGTGTGAATACTTTGTCTTGTGTAGGATTCAAATTGGCTAGCTGCTTTTAGGTTAATCATATCATACTGCTGCACATTAATGACCTCAAGTGTTAATATTTTGTTAAAGGTCTTAGAATCCAATACAGATGACTGATAAATTTCCACTCAGCTTCACTATTGGGGCTTGTCATCAAAAACTATTATTTTATGCACAGTATACTGAAGATTGTAATTGGATTGCTAATGATTAAGTCCGAAATTGCATTTTTAATGTATGTTACTGAGTAACTTTATGAGCTGATGAAACTCACACTTTTCCTTTGTGTGGCTGGTTTCAAGGTTAACAGAAATAGGTTTTATGGAAAGATTCGTCATTGGTAGTCATACTTGTCATGAGACTATTCATGTATGTTCACAAAACAAGACTGACTAATTCATTTTTCATGAATAAGAAAGACTTTTGTTGCATTGTGTATACAGTAGTTATTCTCCTACATTTTATGTTAGAGCTAATTGTATTTTAGTGCAGGTTTGCTGTCATTTTTCTTTGTATGTTGCTGGCAAACAATCTCAAATTAGTAAATGTTCACCTAACAAAATTTACAGATTTTCTGTCCAGTAAAAGAGATACCCTAGAAATTACGTGAACTATGCATCTGCTGAAATTTTCCTTTTCTTCATAATCATTACCAAAAAGAATGTGTCATTGGCACAAAAGTGAGTTGTAGATAGTTGTTACCAGCTAAATGGTATGTATAGATTGGCTAAAAGTTGTTTTAACTTAAGTAAAAGAAGGAAATGATAGTATTAAGTTCTTCATACTCTCAGTATCAGTAGAAAAAAGATATGTCTGGCAGTACAGAGTATTGTGTGAAAGGAAGGTGCAGTTATTCAGAAGTGTTTACATTTTTATTTTAAATGTACCAGAAATATCTTTTTATAAAGACAGGCATGAGGCACTTTCAGTAGAAGACAGTCTTCAGTATTCCATTACAAGCAGTTTCATTCATATAGCTGCAGTGTCTGTCGTCTGCCACGAATAACACAACCATTGTATCAGTATGTTGTATCCAGAAAATGGAAGTTATTTTGGTTGTAATAAATTACACTATGCTTTCAAATAAATGTTAAAAAGGTCATGATTTTCAAAAGCCTCTTATAATTATACACTGTTTTAAAATAATTCTAAAATGAAATGTATAAACTTTTCAGCTATACTATAACTCTGAGTTTTTAATTTTTTTTCTTTTTTTCCAATTTGTATGAGATATCACGCTGTTAAATTACATTAGATTGAAGATGTTAAGCTGTCCTGTAGTATCTGATGCTGCCTCATCTCTTAGAGTTTGGTGAAGAATAGGTATACTTCCTTGCATGTAATATGTGTAAGATATGGATGTGCAACTGATGCTGCGTAAAAATAGGTTGTAATAGTGACCTGTTCAAATTATTATTTAATCATAACTGAATGCTCCAGTTTCTTGTAAAGTTTTTGCATTTCAATATGTGGCTGTGTTGTTTTTTTTCTCTTTACTTATTCTTTAAATTCTCCCAGGAGCTGCTTTTCATTAATAAAACATGCAGAATCTTTTAGCAGATCCTGTAAACATTAAACTTCAGTAATACCTTCTTTCTTTTATGGCCTATAGGTACTAAAATTAAAATTAAATGAACAAAGGAGCCTTTACGCCCTCTGGCTTTTCTTCATTTGAAATCTGTATGGTATATTAGTCATTAATCTTCCACATTGCCCTATTAGGTTTCTTGTGGAGGGTTGTGTTATACATTGTGATTGTGTGTGTGTGTGTGTGTGTGTGTGTGTGTGTGTGTGTGTGTGTGTGTGTGTGATTTTGATGTGCTACAATGACTGTTAAAACTTTTGTACATTTTTGAACATGAAATGATGCTAGAATGATTGTAAGTAAGGAAATGAATAGCTCATATGAATGAGTGTATATTTAAATTTTGTAATTTGTTTTTCCATTTGTTGATTAATGAATAATTTTTATATATATTCATAATCTATATAATATGGTACGAATTGTCTGTGTAAATAGATAAATAAAAAAGGAATTTACAAGAATATAGCAGGAAGTCATTTTACCATAAACTGCTTGAGTGCCCCAACAAACAAAGTTTCTCTGTGCCACATTATAATGAAAATGGCTTTGCTCTTCACTCATTTGTGTATTCTTTCTTGATATAAGTATTTTACTGGTTTTGTATATTTTGCTTATTTGCCAAAAGTCCTGGTACCTGTGATAAACTTGTTACTTCAATTGTGAATCCCGGAACCACAGTTAATTAATTCAAGGTGGAAATTCATAGTTAAAATTGCATATAAAAATAAAATTAAAGCATCATTAAAGAAGAATATTAAAATTCAGTTCTTACTGAACATTCATTGATCAAAAAGGATGTTGTTATGAAAAGATTTATATCAGTTTACAAATACTTCATTACATATTGCAGGATAAACAGTGATTACAGCCTTCGGCATTAGAAATGAAAAATAAAAAATAAGAAATTACCAGGTTTTATAAATGACAATTTCTATCATAATAACAGCACTGGTGTAGTGTTGGAGTGTTGGTAGATTTCTACAACTATATTGGAAACAATAATACTAAAATTTTCGAATGCCCCCCCCCCCCCCACACACACACAAAATGCAAATGTGATACGCGCATTAAACATAAATCAGGGTGACTGAAGGGAGATATGAACACAATTCCTTCCTAATACAAAACTAATGCCCTTTTTTTACATCCACTTCAGAGGATATGTTGTTTGCAACACTTGTATGACAACCTACCAAATAAAGTTTGCTGATAACATTAATAGCCATAGTTAAAGCAATAAAACAGAAAATTGTCCAATGTAAATTAGTTTGGTGTGCTACTCCTTGCAGTTGTGTCATCTGAATTAGAAAATATTTGTCACTCTAGATAGGAACTAAAGAGACATTGAGCTATTTGTACCACAGATGTATGACGAGTTTGTTACCCAAATATGTCCAGAGTGCAGAATTTCAGCTGATGTTGGCTAAGTAAGACCTGTCAACTACCCTTAAAATGCACTTTGAAGCATGCCATATGCTGAGTACACACACACACACACGCGCGCGCGCGCACGCACACACACACACACACACACACACACACACACACACACACACACACACACACACACATTTTTCTGATAGCAACAATTCTCTTCGATCACATGGGCTGAATTGTATATGATCCCCTGTCATTACCTTGACTCCTTATCTCATTTAAATGGTCCACTTTACTTAGTTATTGTTTCCTGAGTTGTTGGGCACTGTCTTTATGTTGTCTGCAACAGCATGTAGTTTCAACTTAATGGCACACTAGCCCACTTTTGTGTCTGGTACCCAAATATCATATTAATAGATTTGGAAAGGGAGGCCCTGTTCCTATAAGCATCACAGAATCTTAGTATTCTGTATTTGTTTTCCTGGGACTACATGTAGAAGCTGACGTGTGAAACTGCAACTGAAATTTATCTGAAATTTATAAGGAGCTTATGCCTTAGTACTGTAACTGCCAGTCTCAATTTTGCATTGGACACCGGGGATGTATATGTGTTACAGGAAAATTTTTTGCACTGTAATTATGCTGCAATTGGTAGTCCCCACATTGAACAATTGCACAGAACTGGGAGTTGTTTCTAGGAGGCATAAATTGTTTCGTATAAATAAAAATGTACCTAATGAGCTACTGATTTCTTGTCTCAAAAGATACAACTTTTGGTCTTTTACTATCTGCATAAGAAAGTGTAAGAAAAAAAGAGGTGATATTGAATAAGTTTCATATGAAGACATGTTACAAAATTCACTGTATTTCATAACAAATTTGTGGCAATATTTCTAAGCTGTTTTCAAAAATCTGAACAGAGATTCAGTTTAAATAAAAGTAAAGTGTGGATAACTAAAGTGTCAGGAAAATATTGTACAGTGTAAAGAATATTATACAAAAGTTACTCCAGTGGAATTTGCTCAACAAAGTTTTGCATCATATGTATATCTGTGGATGTGGTGTGGTGGGGAGCAGTAAATGAAAGAATTAACCTTGTGAAACTAATAAATAATGATAATATAATAATAATAGTTAGGTGCATAAGTTCTTAGCATTTTTCCATAAGTTTAATAAACTTACAACTGAGACTTTAATCATCAATAATATATTTTCCTTCACAATTTACAACAGTCTGCAAACACTGGGGGGGGGGGGGGGTTGTTAACTTCTCAATCCGTGACAGTAGAAATCTTGTGGTTTTGAGGAGACAGTGGACTTTCATGCGGAAAGGAAGTTCCGTAAAGGTTGTTTGATAGAGAGTAGAAAAGATGATAATCTGGGGTGCAAGATCAGGCAAATGAGGTGAATGTGGAATGACTTATCAATCCAACTCCTGTGTAGTGTTTTTTGTCAGTCTAGTGGAATGTGGGCAGGCATTATTGTGGAGTAGCATAACTTCGAGCAGTCTTGCTGGTGGTGGTTCTTGAATTGCATGTGCAATTTTTTGTTGACAATAAATGTCAGCAGTGATGGTTACACATCGGGGCAGCAGTTCACAGTACACCACATTGTTGCTGTTCCACCAGATGCATAACATTATCATTTTTGGATTCACACAGGTCTTCACGGGGAATTTCTACTTTGTTTGAGGTCAACCATTCCTTTCTTTTTCTTATGTTGTCTCCAGTAATGGTACGGGATAGGAATGGTCGGTGTTCCTCATGAGCCAACTGATGAAGAGCAAGTAGAGATGCACATATCGCCACCTGCAGATTTTTGTGATTTTTGGCTTAGAGCATGCAGCACCTGTTTACCCAATTTTTGAACCTTCCCCATTGCATGCAAATGTCGCACAATGCTGAAATGATCGCTGTTCATCACGTTTGCCAACTCTCAAGTACACTGATGTGGATCATTGTGGATTAATGTGTTTAAATGATCTTCATCAAATCCAGAAAGTCTTCCTGAATGTTGACGGTCACAAATACCAAAAGGATTCTTCTTAAAATGAGAAAACCATTTTCTTGTTGTGTTCTGTCCAGTGGCACTATCCTGAAACACAGCGGGAATGTTTGTGTGTGCCTCCACTGCTATCACCCCTCTACTGAACAGAAACATATGAATATGTCAGAAAGGTTCTGATTTCTCCACTTGGCACACCATTTTCTAGCATCCACAGCTCTCCTCTCCCCCCCCCCCCCCTCTCTCTCTCTCTCTCTCTCTCTCTCTCTCTCTCTCTCTCTCTCTCTCTCCAGGTGACAATATGGAAACTCAAATAGCCACAGTGAACTACAAATAAAAAAAACTGCAATCGATAAATAGGCCCATACCAACATACAAACTTATACTCCAACCTAATAACAACAACATTGTGAAATGAAACAAAACAGTACCTTAAATAAAGGCAGTTGTGAAGACAAAATCTGCTATTCCATAACATTCATTATTGTATTGTTCCAACCCGTGTATTGTAACATGCTGGGATCCCTGCTTGACAAACTGTCCACAAATTGATCAGAACATTACTGCTCAATGGTGACTGAAGAAAAGTTCAAAAGCCAAGATCAGTAAAAAATCATTTTATTGGATGACAGGTTTCGACAGAGCTATGCTGTCATCATCGGATCTTGTACTTTTGAATTTTAACGACATCTTATCCATCACTGTTACACATCACTACACACTGCATATGTGGCCCCCATTACCATGAAGATCACTACACATCAGCATGTTAGATGTAATGATCTTGGTAGTTGGGTGCACATATGCAATATGAAGTGTCTTGTAAAACTGATGCATACGTTGTAAAAATTCAAAAACATAAGATCTGATGATTACAGCCTAGCTCTGTCGAAACTGCTCCAATAAACAGCTTTTTTAATGACCTTGGCTTTTCTTCGATTACCATACATTGTAGATCACCCCCCCCCCCCCCCCCTCCCAGCTGACAATGTCAGGAATAAATAAATTACTGCTCGAGCCTGACCGACTGTTACATTCGCCCTCCTGAGATCATCCAGTGTGGGAGGAGGATTCCTGCGTCAAAGCTCTGAGTGTTTCAACTGGTCCCCAGCATGCTCAATCACATTCCTGTCAGCAGTTATTGCAGGCCATTCGAATTTGGTTGGTTGCTCCCTCTCATATGGATGTGTTCTCCAGGTGGGCACAGTCTGAATGTGCATTATCATCTTGAAAGATTGAACCATCATCCAAATCGCAGAAGCTGAACAGTAGTTTGGAGCAGCTAGTACCGATACTGCACAGCCCTCAATTTATGTTTGTTAGCAATGAGAGGCGTAACATCTGTACATTTTACCAACCTAAGTCATGATTGACCCACCTCTCTGGTGAACCTCTGGGGCTGCAGCCTGAATTGTGCTCTGACACAATAACATACCACTGTGAAGATCATGGCAAAGTGTGTTACCCATTGCACCAGTTATTAAAGCAGCTTCCTGTACCACTCACATATTTAGTGTGGAAAGAATGATTTCTTAAGCACCCCTAATCACACTGCCTCCGTGATCTGTATGGGAGTGATTTTTAGAGGGTCATGTATTTCTCACAGAAGCTGGATCTCCAAACTTTCTGATTAGATTTTCACTGCAGACTTTGTGCCAGTCTTCATGTGCCTGCCAGTTCCCAGAATTTCCGTGACACTCTCCCATGGGTTAGAGAAACCCGTGACCATTTGTGCTGCTCTTCTTTGTATGCATTCAGTAACTTCTGAGAGTCCCATTTGGCATGGGTCCCATAGGCTTGAGAAATATTCTCGAATGGATTATATGAGTGTATCACAAGCAATCTTCTTTGTAGACAGTTTCCATTTTCGTGATATCCCACCAATGAACTGAAAACTCCCATCTCCCTTACATAGGACTTGAGCCTATGTAATTCAATTTCATATCCTTACAAACTGTTATGTTGTATGAGTTACCAGTTCGAATTGTGACTCATTGATAATGTAGTCAAAGGGCACTACATTTTTAATTAACTAAATAAGTTTACATTTCTAAACATTTACACCAAGTTGCCAGTCATTGCACCAATTTGAAAACTTATCAATATCTGACTGAAGATTTATGCTGGTTTTTCCAAGTAATAATTAATTACAGGTAACTGCACCATCTGCAAGAAGTCTGAAGTTGCCATCAGTCTTCTCTTCCTGGTCATTAATAAAAAACATTAACATTGAGTGGCCCAATACTCTTACCTGGAGCACATCAAAAGTTATTTACGTATTTATTGACAGTTGTCAATCCAGGATAACATCCTGCATCCTATCTACCATGAAATCCCTAACCCAATCACAAATTTAATGTGATTCTCCTTACAACCATACTTTCAGTGATAAATGTTGGTGTAGTACAGAGTCAAATGATTTTCAGAGGTCGATAAATACTGCATCTGCCTGATGGCCTGGACCCTTGGTTTTCAGGATGCTATGTGCGAAAAACACAGGTTGGGTTTAACATGACCATGCTGGTCAGTATGGAGGATGTTATTCTGTTCAAAATACCTCATTACATTTGAACTTCAAATATATCATAAGATTCTACAACAGACGGAATCAAGGAGATTATATGGTAGTTTTGTGGATCATTTCTGCTACCTTTCTTATATACAAGTGTGACCTATATTTTCTTCCAAATATTGGACACAGTCCTTGTGTGTGGGACAAAACTTTTTTGGGGAGTTTATTAAGGAAAGTTTCTGCAAGGTATAGAATTACACACATTATGACAGAAATTTGATAAAGTTGACAGGGAAATTAAAACTGTGTGGAATATTGTGAAATGAGACACTGGGCAGTTAGTCTACTGCACAACATGATAGCACAAACAGAACAATTATATCATGATTGATTTTAGGCATTTTTACATTGTAGGTACTTTATTTAGTACAGGTTGTAGTACTTGTGTTGAAGATTTATCTCTATAAATTTCATTAACAGTAGGAAACCATATATTATTTCTATACTGTGCTGGTCACATGAGTAAATACAATTTTGTTAGAACATTTGTAACTTAAACTCTTTCAAATAAGAAATAGTACATCCAAATTTTGTTAGAATTAAATACTGATCAGAATTTGTTGTTCTGCTATTTCTGATAGTTGTCCATCGTAGAAAGTAAAAAGTCAGCCACTTACTGGCATGATCTTCAGAAGTGTGCTTTTGTTTACATAGTCGCTCTATTTAAAGTTCAATTTAAGTTTTGTAAATTCTTTACCATCAGTATTTCTGAATATAAAGAGCAATCAATTGTAACGAGACATGGGAAAAAATAAGTAAACTGTTTATTATTTCAAAAGTAGTTACCATAACTGTTAATACATTCATCCCACTCAGAGATAATGTAGTGTTGCACGTCATTTAGGTGAATGCCATTTCCAACTCCCTATTTATGACAAGGAAAGATAATCATGACAAAATAGTAAAGTACTGTTAGGTAGGGAATAGTCGTGTAACACACAGTGTCCACAGTCATTTTGTTTTATCTTTGTGCAGAGTCGAATGGAGAGGTGCACGGTTCGAGTAATCGACAAGGCGTGATGGTATCTGTCCTGTGTCAAGTTCTACCAAGGATACTGCTTTCAAATGTATGTTGTGCACTTTGAATGGTCCCCTGTAATGAGGGAAAAATTTATTTGTCTCCTCCTTTTGTCACTATAATCGTTAGTCTGTCTATTCGTCTGTCAATACTCTATAGGGGTGATACCTCACTATCCCTGATAGACTTCCCCTAAGACTCCATGGAGATCACAGAAGACAAGGAAAGTTGATGACATGCCAACATGCATTACAGAACAAGAGATAGTATGCTAAAGAGTCAACAAGCTAACAAATTGGTATGGTAACTTATCTTCAACAAGAAGTATGTTATGCAGGATAGGAGTTAGAACGTAATATGTGTCGTGTGACTAGGGCCTCCCGTTGTGTAGACCGTTCACCGGGTGCAAGTCTTTAGATTTGACACCACTTCGGCGACTTGCGCATCGATGGGGATGAAATGATGATGATTAGGACAACACAACACCCAGTCCCTGAGCCGAGAAATTCTCCGACCCAGCCGGGAATCGAACCTGGGCCCTTAGGATTGACATTATGTCGCGCTGTCCACTCAGATACTGGGGGCGGACAGAACATAATGTATGTTCATAATGAAGGATTTTATAAAACAGGAGATGAGATGCTAACGTTCTCTTAGTATATTAAAAAGAAGCGCATTGTATACACTCAGACAGTCAGGTGTTTTCTAAATCAGGTAGATGTAAGAGAGTGAAAGATAAGTATTTATCAATAAGCAGAAGTAGAATACATAGTGATGAGAACTGTGTGTACATGGTATTGTTATATACGTTATAAACAAGAGTAACAAGTAAAAAAACATAAGTTAAAAAATAAGAGTTAACATTCAGAGGTAGAGAGTAATCGGGTAAAGTAAGTGTAAAGTGATTGTGGAGAAACTTCTCATTTAAAGTGAGTAACAATTGTAGAAAAGGGCTAGTAGCTGTGTTTACTAATGAAGTTAAGTTGGGACATACCCAAAAATTGCAAATAGGTGTAGGAGAAAAAAAGGAAAGGTGGATACTTATCAGAACTGGCTTCTGCCTTGGTCAGGTGAATTGATGGAAGGAACAACGTTTACCAATTTATGTAGGTAAGAGAGGTGTAGTGGCAGGCAAACCGATGGAAGGGATGGTCTATCTTGTTCAGGTGAATCCTGTGGTGAATGCCCTCGTGGTCTTGGCATTCTTTTGCCGAGTACAGGCTTGGTGATCCTGGGGTTCCTGAGTTGGGGGACTGGTAAGCGCCACCAGTCCCGTCACTATAAGCTTTGGGCAAGCTTCAGCGAACTCTGTGTGGCGCGGCTGTGGAACATTGCGTGACAGGGAAAGGGGATCTTGGCTTCACTGCTCAGTTCACGAGGATGGTAAAAACTTCTATTAAAAAACCATCAATCTCAAAATGTGCTGCCAGCTAAAAAGATGCATGGCTGTTGAGGTGGAACAGTCATTAGCGGACAGTTTCTGGGAAACCTGCTGTGCCTCAGTAGTAAGACTTACCTAGGCATGTTGGGATCTGTCTAGGTGGACTTTTATTCCCTTAGCTGCTTGGGGAACCGAGATGGATCCTTCGAAGTTTTCTCTTCCACCTCCCAGTGGAATGTGTGGGCCACTGGCACAGTATCAACACCCAATCAAAAAAAGAGGGCTCATTTATCCAGTCCACCTGATTGTGGACATATTCATAGTGGTGGTTTTATAGCAACATAAGACATGCTGTTGGCCAGAATTTGTTTTTCATAGTCATGCGGAAAGAGTGTAGTTTTGGAAAGGTATCACCCTTCTGTATCCAAAAGGGCTTAAAGGGAATCTGTGGCTCTTTAAAATGAGTCAACTTGACAAAATGGAACATTGTTAGAGGAAGCTTCTAATTCCCAGCAAGGAGTTAAAGTACAAAAAGCTAGATATATTGGGGAGTATGCAATACAGACAGACCTGCACAACACCTTGAACTATGGCAAAGGTGTTGTGGCTTCCAAGGATCTCGTTGACATTCTCAGAGAAGAATTGAAAAATGAGTGGGCCCAAGAAGGTATTGTTGATGTATAAAATATAATGAAAAGAGCGGATGGCAATCTAGTGAAATCAGACTCTTCAATACTTAGTTCAAGAGCACAAAACTTCCAAAGCATGTCAAGGTATATTTCCTTCGCCTCAGTGTGTGGCCTTATTTCCTGAATCCAGTGTGCTGTTTAAGAACCAGCACTTTGGGCACACTACTGTCGAATATAAGGAAAAAGGCGCTTTTGACAAATGTGGGAATGCCGCCCATGAAGGAGTTGTTCATCTCCAGTGAAGTGTGTGAACCGGTCTGAGGATCACTCTGTCTAGAGTAGGGACTGCAGTGTGTTTCTCGAAGAAGGAAAGGTAGACGAAATAAAGACCACTGAATGTATCTCTTATGGAGAGGCCAAAAGGATCTATAAGGCCACAGAGGCCCAGACGTTCACTACCTCCTTTGCACCTGTTCTTCAAAAAGCCATTCCATAAAACCGATGCTGCTACGGAAATGGAGGTTGTCAGTGTCAGCACTAGTACCTGTGTCTGCCAGTGCATTTGTTCTGCTGTAGTTATTTCACAGCCCATACCTCCACCCAGGACTTCAGACAAGGCTATGGTCGCCGCTGTTGGAGAGCTCCCTGCCCCTCCAAAGGTTCAGCCTATGGTTGTGGCCCCAAAGCCCATTCAGAACAAGAAATCCAAAACAAAATGTCAACCACTGACAGAGCCAGGAATTCAACTGTCCTACAGTGTCGAACTTATCCTCTCTGACATATCTCTTGATTCGATATCAGAGCTAATGGACCTTGATGTTTGACAGCGGCAATCGTCTTGCCCCAAAGCCGAGCCGCCTCGTATGGTAGGCTATCCTCCCAGGTGGAAAGATGTTGAAAGGGCAACCCTTGTGATAAATGGCTCCCATCTTCCACTGTAATGTTAATGGGTTCAGGATATGTGTGGAGGAACTGAAACCCCCGGAATAGGAATGCCCAGTAGGCATATGTTTGCAGGAAACATTTTAAAGCATCTGATGGCCCTGTATTACGGGGCTGTACACACTATTGCAAGTATGACGTGTGGACGGGACATGGGAGAGGTTGCTGTGTTTGTAAAAGATGCAGACCACTCCTCTGCTCTCCACCTGGTTACTGACCTGCTAGCAGTTGCTTTTGAAATTCGCACATGTCAAAGGATCACAGTTTGCTCACTGTATTGACCTCCATCTCATGCAGTAGACTCCGAAGCTCTTATAGATCTTATTGAACAACTCCCCCACTCATTTCTCCTCCTGGGAGACTTCAGTGTTCATGTCTTGTGATGATTGACCTCCACTTGCCATCTGGGTGGGGTTCTGGAGAGCCTTGTGACGTCTCATCCTGAACACTGGTTTCTGTGCTGCGACTGGGTCATTCTCAGCCATTGACATCTCCTTCTACTCTCCAGCCCTCGTAGACTCTGTTTAGTGGGAAGTCATTGATAACCTTCATTCTAGTGACCACTTCCCACTCAGCATTCACCTACTGGATGGAACATTACCTAAAGAAAAGCCACCAAAATGGATGGTCAGTAGGGCTGACTAGATGCTGTTCGTCTAGCTGGCTGTATTTGAACACCACAACATTGTCCAGGAATGGGTGGACAGCATTACACAAGTTATCCATCATGCCACTAACCTATCCATTCCAAAGTCTTCAGGTCGTCTTAGGAGGCAGCCTGTAACTTGGTGGACTTGTGAGTGCCACTCAGCTATCTGGGCCAGGCGTGTGGCTCTTCAGTGATTTAAGTGCCGCCCGACAGAAGAGAACCTCACAAAATTTCATGTCGCAAGAGTCAAGGCTCGATGTGTAATTAAGTAGAGAGCAAGAAAATGTGGCAAGCATTCCGGGACTCCATCTACCATTCCACTTGTTCTACGAAAGTACAGAGAGCCATCGGGAGGATTTCCGGTTAACATAGCTGTTTACCAATAGCAGCAGTGCTGAAACAGGTGTCTCCAAACACTGCCCAGATGATGGCAGAGCATTTTGCAAAGACTGCTGCTAATTCCAGTCAGGATCCAGCATTTTGCCACTACCATGCGACTGTCAGGAGATAAAAGTTGTACTAGAGATCCCACAATTCTGAGTCTTACAATTGCACTTCCTCCATGTGGGAGATGGAATTAGCACTATCTGGTACTGGTGACACTTCAACCAGTCATGACCAAATCAGGTACTGCATGCTTCGACATTTACCAGCGACATCAAAAGAAACTCTCCTTGATTGTTTTAATCTTATATGGCAGACAGGGAACCACTCCGAATCATGGAAGGAGGCAGTTTTGAATTCTCTCCTCAAACCAGGTAAGGACTGCACATGTCCCAGTAATTATTGGAGTGTCATCTTAATGAGCTGTGTAGGAAAGACCCTGGAGTGCATGGTTAACCTCACTTTTGTGTGGTTGTTAGAGACCAGGCAACTCCTTAGCTGTTCTCTTGTGGATTCTGGAGATTTCGGCCCACTGTCAACAACCTGACCCTACTAGATGCAGCTGTTCAGCAGGCTTTCCTACCTAAACAGAACTGTTTCGGTATATTCTTCGATATCAGTAAGGCTTTCAGCTGGTAAATGATGATGGCGTCCTCTTGGGTAAAATATTCCCGAGGTAAAATATTCTCCCATCCGGATCTCCGGGCAGGGACTACTCAGGAGGACATCGCTATCAGGAGAAAGGAAACTGGCGTTCTATGGATCGGAGCGTGGAATGTCAGATCCCTTAATCAGGCAGGTAGGTTAGAAAATTTAAAAAGGGAAATGGATAGGTTAAAGTTAGATATAGTGGGAATTAGTGAAGTTCGGTGGCAGGAGGAACAAGACTTTTGGTCAGGTGAATACAAGGTTGTAAATACAAAATCAAATAGGGGGAATGCAGGAGTAGGTTTAATAATGAATTAAAAAAATAGGAGTGCGGTTAAGCTACTACAAACAGCATAGTGAACGCATTATTCTGGCCAAGATAGATACGAAACCCATGCCTACTACAGTAGTAAAAGTTTATATGCCAACTAGCTCTGCAGATGGTGAAGAAATTGATGAAATGTATGATGAGATAAAAGAAATTATTCAGGTAGTGAAGGGATACGAAAATTTAATAGTCATGGGTGACTGAAATTCGACAGTAGGGAAAGGAAGAGAAGGAAACGTAGTAGGTGAATATGGATTGGGGCTAAGAAATGAAAGAGGAAGCCGCCTGGTAGAATTTTGCACAGAGCATAACTTAATCATAGCAAACACTTGGTTCAAGAATCATGAAAGAATGTTGTATACATGGAAGAACCCTGGAGACACTAAAAGGTTTCAGATAGATTATATAATGGTAAGACAGAGATTTAGGAACCAGGTTTTAAATTGTAAGACATTTCCAGGGGCAGATGTGGATTCTGACCACAATCTATTGGTTATGAACTGCAGATTGAAACTGAAGAAACTGCAAAAAGGTGGGAATTTAAGGAGATGGACCTGGATAAACTGAAAGAACCAGAGGTTGTACAGAGTTTCAGGGAGAGCATAAGGGAACAATTGACAGTAATGGGGGAAAGAAATACAGTAGAAGAAGAATGGGTAGCTTTGAGGAATGAAATAGTGAAGGCAGCAGAGGATCAAGTAGGTAAAAAGACGAGGGCTAGTAGAAATCCTTGGGTAACAGAAGAGATACTGAATTTAATTAATGAAAGGAGAAAATACAAAAATGCAGTAAGTGAAGCAGGCAAAAAGGAATGCAAACGTCTCAAAAATGAGATCGACAGGAAGTGCAAAATGCCTAAGCAGGGATGGCTACAGGACAAATGTAAGGATGTAGAGGCTTATCTCACGAGGGGTAAGATAGATACTGCCTACAGGAAAATTAAAGAGACCTTTGGAGAAAAGAGAACCACTTGCATGAATATCAAGAGCTCAGATGGAAACCCAGTTCCAAGCAAAGAAGGGAAACCAGAAAGGTGGAAGGAGTATATAGAGGGTCTATACAGGGGCGATGTTCTTGAGGACAATATTATGGAAATGGAGGAGGAGGCAGACGAAGATGAAATGGGAGATATGATACTGCGTGAAGAGTTTGACAGAGCACTGAAAGACCTAAGTCAAAACAAGGCCCCGGGAGTAGACAACATTCCATTAGAACTACTGACAGCCTTGGGAGAGCCAGTCCTAACAAAAGTCTACCATCTGGTGAGCAATATGTATGAGACAGGCGAAATTCCCTCAGACTTCAAGAAAAATATAATAATTCCAATCTCAAAGAAAGCAGGTGTTGACAGATGTGAAAATTACCGAACTATCAGTTTAATAAGTCACAGCTGCAAAATACTAATGCGAATTCCTTACAGACGAATGGAAAATCTGGTAGAAGCCAACCTCGGGGAAGATCAGTTTGGATTCCATAGAAATGTTGGAACATGTGAAGCAGTACTAACCCTACGACTTATCTTAGAAAATAGATTCAGGAAAGGCAAATCTACGTTTCTAGCATTTGTAGGCTTAGAGAAAGCTTTTGACAATGTTGACTGGAATACTCTCTTTCAAATTCTAAAGGTGGCAGGGGTAAAATACAGGGAGCGAAAGGCTATTTACAATTTGTATAGAAACCAGATGGCAGTATAAGAGTCGAGGGACATGAATGAGAAGCAGTGGTTGGGAAGGGAGTAAGACAGGGTTGTAGCCTGTCCCCGATGTTATTCAATCTGTATATTGAGCAAGCAGTAAAGGAAACAAAAGAAAAATTCGGAGTAGGTATAAAAATCCATGGAGAAGCAATAAAAACAACTTTGAGGTTCGGTGATGACATTGTAATTCTGTCAGAGACAGCAAAGGACTTGGAAGAGCAGTTGAACTGAATGGACAGTGTCTTGAAAGGAGGGTATAAGATGAACATCAACAAAAGCAAAACAGGGATAATGGAATGTAGTCGAATTAAGTTGGGTGGTGCTGAGGGAATTAGATTAGTAAATGAGACACTTAAAGTAGTAAAGGAGTTTTGCTATTTGGGGAGCAAAATAACTGATGATGGTTGAAGTAGAGAGGATATAAAATGTAGACTGGCTATGGCAAGAAAAGCGTTTCTGAAGAAGAGACATTTGTTAACATCGAGTATTGATTTAAGTGTCCGGACGTCGTTTCTGAAAGTATTTGTATTGAGTGTAGCCATGTATGGAAGTGAAACCTGGACGAGAAATGGTTTGGACAAGAAGAGAATAGAAGCTTTTGAAATGTGGTGCTACAGAAGAATGCTGAAGATTAGATGGGTAGATCACATAACTAATGAGGAGGTATTGAATAGAATTGGGGAGAAGAGGAGTTTGTGGCACAACTTGACTAGAAGAAGGGATCGGTTGGTAGGACATGTTCTGAGGCATCAAGGGATCACCAATTTAGTACTGGAGGGCAGCGTGGAGGGTAAAAATCGTAGAGGGAGACCAAGAGATGAATACACTAAGCAGATTCAGAAGGATGTAGGCTGTAGTAGGTACTGGGAGATGAAGAAGCTTGCACAGGATAGAGTAGCATGGAGAGCTGCATCAAACTAGTCTCAGGACTGAAGACCACAACAACAACAATCAGTAAGGCATACAACTATACTTGGAGATACAATATTCTTGTGCATCTCCATGAATGGTGCTTTCATGGCCATATCTCCACTTTTGTATGGTCCATCATGTCTAAGCGCTTTTTTAGGTCTCAAGTTGGTAGTGTGCTATTGGATTGCTTTGAGCAGGAGAATGGTGTTCCTCAGGGCAGTGTTTTAAGTATTACCCTCTTTGCCATAGCTATCAACAGTATCACACCTACGGTAAGGAGTCTTGTACAGTGCTCCTTATTTGTGGACAGTTTTGCTGTTTTCTGTTCCTCCTGCAGTACTACAACAGTGACTCATCAGTTGCAACTTACATTGCAGAGTAGAGGAGTGGGTTGCAAAGATGCGTTTTTAGTTTTTTGCAGATAAGTGTGTGTGATTTTCATTTTAATGGTTCTCGTCATATTTTTAATTTACTTGACTTACGTATTTTAAAGACTGAGTGAGGTTTCTGGGCTTCATTTTTGACTCCAAACAGTCAAGGTTACCGCACCTGCGAGACCTGAAAGAAGGCACTAAATCTCATCGAGTGCCTTACTCATGGGTCTTGGGAAGCAGACAGGGTGTGTTATAAAGCATTTTTGTGCATTCTCAGCTAGACCAGGGCTGCACAGTGTACAGGTCAGCAAGGCCATCTTACCTGAAGATCATTGACAGTATCCACCATGAGTAGAATAGGCTAGCCACAGGTGCTTACAGGACCAGCCCCATCCCCATCCCCAGTCTCTGTACTGAGGCTGGGGAACTGCCACTCACCATCTGGTGGCACCTCTCCATGATGCATAAGGCATATAAGTTTCTTGCAGCTCCAAATTCACCTGCATACCATACTGTTGCTGATCCACCTCTGGAATGCCTTTTCTCTAATCACCCACGAGCAACAGTGTCGTTTGGGATCTGCATGCGGAGTGTGCTGGATCACTTGATGTGGAGCCATGTACAGCCACAAATCCAGTGTCTTAACCATCTGCCACCATGATTTCTGCAGAGGCTCAGGTTTTTTTATTTAGTGCAGTGCAGGAGAGATCGCACTCCTGCTTCCGTTTTTTTTATGCGGTATTTTTTGCCATTTTATATGAACACAGCAACTGTGTAGTTGTCTTTACGAATGGGTATAAACAGGGCAACTCCGTTAGTTGCTCTGTTGTTTTCCCAGATCATGTCATCAAGACCCGACTGCCTCAAAACTGTACTGTCTTTGACGCAGATTTATATGTGATATTGTGGGCACTGGAGCAGATGAGAGATTTTCCAGTGCTAAATTTCTTGTTTGTTCCAATTCTCTAAGTGCCGTTACTCTCTACAATGTTTGAACTCGGCAGAGAAAGTAGTCCAGAATATCCAGGATTACCTCCTACAATTACAATGATTGGGGAAGAAGGTATGTTTCTGCTGGGTACCAGGGCATTTGGTATTGCAGTGAATGAAAAGGTGGATCCAGCAGCCAAAGAGGCTTTTTGTTATTTCAGTGTGCCATCCCCCTGCCTGCTGTGGCTTTGCTGTTGGGATCCAGAGAGCTGTGTCGGTGGGAGGATGAGTGGCTCGAAGTGACAGACTATAAGCTCCGTCTAGTACCTCCTTTCAGTCACATGGGCAGGACAAGGTCTTCCTTACTTGTATTTGCATAGGTCACAGCCCTATCATGCATGACTTCTTGCCTCAATGTGTGGTACTTGTGGCATACAGGTCACTGTACACACCATTTTATTGGACTGTGTTTTATTTTCCGAACAGTGGGCTGCAGTGGATTTGCTGCTAGATCAGTCCTCTCTTGTAAGTAATGGTCAAATGAATGTGATTTGAGTTTTAAAGTTTGGTGAATTGTCCGACATTTTTCCCAAGATTTTAGGGAGATGGTTTTAATGTGTTAGCAGGGTGACTGGCTCACCCACATTTTTTTGTAAGTGGTCAGCCTGTGACATTTCCTTGTGCTTTACTTTTAGTGCCTTTGTCATTTTATTTGTGTTTTTACTTCATGTATATCTTCTTTTTCTCTTTCTAAGTTGTTTTAGCACATGTGAGATAGAGTGATTGTGGGGTCATTTCCAGTGCATGAGTGTGAACAACAGTTTTAGAGATTATCCCCACATTTGTTTGTTTTAATGAGTGTAAGGGCGCTGATAACATCACTGTTGAGTGTACATAAACTTCAAAACGCTCCCCCCCTGCCCCCCCCCCCCTCTCTCTCTCTCTCTCTCTCTCTCTCTCTCTCTCTCTAGCACACTGGACTCGCATTCGGAAGGACGGCGGTTCAATCCCGCGTCCGGCCATCCTGATTTAGGTTTTCCGTGATTTCCCTAAATCGCTCCAGGCAAATGCCGGGATGGTTCCTTTGAAAGGGCATGGCCGACTTCCTTCCCCATCCTTCTCTAATCTTATGAGACCGATAACCTCGCTGTTTGGTCTCTTCCCCCAAACAACCAATCTCTCTCTCTCTCTCCCTCTCTCTCTCTCTCTCTCTCTCTCTGGGGTGTAACCTGTACCACATTTCTTTGTGTATATGAAGGGAGAACCATGTCTGTCCTTAGAACAAGTGTAAGTACAGTTACTGCAGTAGCATTAAGTTGCATTGTGACTGATGGTCACGATATGGATGTTTTCTCCAAACTAGTTATAATATTGAATACATTCACCTTGTAGCCCAGACAAAGGATGGCTTGGAGCAGAGATACTCCACACAAGTTGACAAGAGCATGTACCGAGATTTGACTCTAGAGATCGTATAATAGACATATATGCAACAGGCAACTCCTCAGATAACAGCAATGTAAGAAACTGTTTGAATGTATGTTCAATGTTACATATGCATATACTTACACATACTTATTTAAAATAAAATAAGAATGCAATTCTCAAGTAATAAATAAATGGAAAGAAATGTAAATGGTGCAAGAGATTAAAGACAATACAGTAGCTAATAGCATAAATACAGAAAATGCAAGAGCATTTTAACAAATCGTCTTTATTTAAAACTTGTCAAGAAGATCTATATACATATTAAAATGATATATTTGTCTTTGCAGAAAAGCTAGTCATTACATGACAGTTTACCGCATTAGATAAACAAAATGTGAAGTATATAAGACGGATACTCATAAAATAACATGCACAGCAGAATCTGCCTGAAACTAAATAAAATACTTATCATTTTCTAAAAAAAAATTTAACACTGAAAGGACAATACTGAAACTAGTGTTCAGAACTGTAAATGGATGGGACTATACAAGACTTGTACCTTGTTATTAAATATGGAGTATTTTCACCTTAACGAAAGGTCAGTTAGCATTAAGTAGTTATTTGTTTATAGTTTTATGTTATAAGAATTCATTTGTAACTAGTAGATTAAAGGATTGTCTGATATCTTTCCTTTAAGTGGAGAAATCTGTAATATTACACGCCATTTACGCAAACAACATTTCCCATTCCCTATTTATGATGAGGAAAGATGATTGTGACAAAATATTAAAATAGTATTAGGTAAGCAGTAAGTCGCAAAACACAAACTGTGTGCAGTCATTTTGTTTTACCTTCATGCAGAATTGAACAGAGGGGTAAGGTGAGCAATTCAAGTAATTGGCAAGCCACAACGGTGAGTAAACGCCTTCACCTGCTGTGGACAGGGCCTTTTATTTGATGTTGCGGCATGGCGATGTCTTGACTGTCAAGGAGC
Organism: Schistocerca nitens; assembly: GCF_023898315.1. Lineage (NCBI taxonomy): Eukaryota > Metazoa > Arthropoda > Insecta > Orthoptera > Acrididae > Schistocerca > Schistocerca nitens. The sequence continues at coordinate 37,032,998 of NC_064615.1, forward strand.
AGACACCCTCTCTGAGAAGTAAACAGCAACAAACAAAGGAAGCTCAAAAATGAAATGTCACTGTCTTACTTCCATTCAAGCCTTCAAGGTGTATGTTGTACTTAATTTATATTGTATCTGCTCCAAGTTATGAAATAATTATGATCTGAACACTCATTGAAACAAATACAAGACAGTCGATGAAGAAACGTTGACGTAATTTCATAGAGTACATATTGTTTTTTTGCTTCCACCAATAACAGCTGCAAAGGAGAAGAATTGAAGTCTTTCCAGGGCTACACTTGGTTCTATGGAGATACTGGTTTGCAGGACCTCCATGTAAAGAAGATAATTAATAGTGAGTGACATTAAAGGTAAATTAACATACAACACTTCGGGTAATAGATTAAATGTGGTTTTTCTGACACAGCTTCAAACACACAAGAAGAGGGTCAGAAACATTTCAGCAAGACAGTCAGAATAATGTCTGAGCTTGCCTATGGAACCATGATTGTGCTCAGGCGTGGACTTCTTCATCCAAGCAAATTATGTAATGGCTTCCAGCGAAACTTCTGCAGTGCAGTCGAAACGAGCTTGGCAACGTGGGGGTGGGCATTTTGTTGGCAGGTCATTTCGACTACATTGCAGAAGTTTCATTGCAAACCCCCTTATGTATCCTCCATAGAGCTGTGATCTCTCTCTCCACGTGATTTCCATATTATTGGAGCCCTGAAGAAAGACATTTGTAGCTGTCGACTTGTTTCAGCTGAAGACATCCATGCCATAAAGAAGTACATTTTTCCATAAAGGCATTGACCATCTTGTCTTACAGTGGGATAAGTGTATTTACAGTCATGGTGATAACTATTGAAATAATAAACACTTTTCTCACTTTTTTGTCTGTTTTATTTTCACTTGACTGCCCCTCACACATCATTGACACACTCCTTGGATATTCAAGTCTAGGATGGGCCCTCAGATTTATTCCTTCCACCATCCCCTCATCTATAGTTTTCAGCAAGATTCATATGGCCAAACATGCTACCCTTCAGTCCATTTAATTTTTCATTGGGATTTTTTTTTTTTTTTTTTTTTTTTTTTTTTTTTTTTTTTTTTTGTGGGGTTGAGTTATTGCAACATGGTTTTGATCGAAATGAAAGCTGGAAGCATGAATGATCAACAAAAACATTGGGAACAAGAGCCCATCACCTTGATCCCACAAAGAAGCCAAAAGTTTTTGACCTACCGAGGAACCTCTGATGCCGCTTCAACAGCTTAAGGACTGGACACGGTTGTTGTAGCTATTTCAGGTACAAATGGGGCTGGATCAGTTCACCAATGTGTGAATGTAATCAAGAAGAGCAGACAATTGAACATTTAGTCCAACCCTGTCCACTTCATTCATACCCTGGAATCCCCGACGACTTGTTCACTCTCACGCCCAGCTTAATTAATTGGTTGAAAAACACAGAATTTAAAGTTTAATCTTGTATTATATCATATGTATATTGTATAAAATCATTTGCCTTGTATCAACTGTATATTGTATAAAATCACCATATGATTAAATAAATTGCAACATGTCTTCATTCCTTACTTAATTACCCATCTGATACTCAACAGACCATGTAACACCACATATGATAGACTTATAAATGTTCATTTCTGCATTCCGTGTTATCCAGTTTTGCATCCGTACAGAGCGGAGTTCCAACAAAGCTCTTCTTGTATCTTTACCTGGTCTGAAGTTTATAATTTTAGATGCTATTCATAGAAAGCACTTTACCTTTGTGAATTTGTATGTCTTTCTTGTTTCGTTCTCCTTAATCTATTTTGGTTCCAAGACAGCAAAATCCATCCATCTCTTCAAGAGTCTCTTGTCCAAGTTTAACATTTAGCCTTCCATCGCGTTAATTTGTTGCATCCACCACTACCCAAGTTTCCATTCCATATTATGGCATATTGTCATGAATATGATGCATGGAACGAGAAAGAAAATGAGACTATATAAAAATACATTATTCCTTGAATGTAAGCAGCTCTATGTATCACTGACATCCTTAATTGAAACTGAAAGAATTAGAAAAGTTGTCAAAAACAAAAGCTCACATGGTGTTGATGGAATTTTGAAAAAAACTCATGAAAAGTTTTAATAATTTAATGAGCAATATAAGTGAATTATCAGTAGCACAAACAAACTTTTTGTTGTGGTTATCTGCAACTGAACATCTTCACTGTGTGGTGAGTAGCAACTATACTTTTCAGAACATTGTTATCAGAAGCAGGGGTATATTTTACAGGCAGATTAAAATTAGTTATTTTTAAGTATCATCATTAAGAAAATGGCAGATGAAATCTAAATAATTGTTGACAACATTTCTTACTGACATCTCTCTTCTAAAATATTGAGGCACATAATTTACTAAAATGTTGTTTTACTTAAATCAGTTTATAAATCATTCAAAATAACATTGTCTGGGTTGTGAGAATAGCATACATACGAGGTGTATGAGAAAAGTAATGAGACCGACTTTTTATTTACCAAAGTTTTTATTTTTTTCACACTACAATATTGTCCATTTCAAAGTAGTTCCCTTCAGCAGCTATACACTGACGGAACCAGTCCCAGTCTTGGTACCAGCAATGAAAGGCTTCAACTGGTAGGGCCTTTGACATTTCTATCACTAAGGTGTCTTTTTGAATGTTCCCCAAAATCCAAAAATGACATCCTTTTAAGACATTTTTCAACTGTGGGAAAAGAAAAAAAGTTACAGAGACTCAGGTCAGGTGAATTAAGGCGGCTGTGGCCAACAGGAATGCCTTTTGAGGTCAAATATTCCATGATGGAATTGACCATGTTAATGATGCCACCATACACTTGTGTGCAATGTCTGGACTCACCCAATTCACCCTTTTCCTGAGCCTTTCAAGGCCACCTTCATAAAATATTTAACAATGAAAACAATCACTTTTTCAGAATAAATGTAATTGCATAGATAAGAAATCTACTCACCAAGCGGCGGCAGAACACACACATGACTGAAGGTTATAATTAGGCAAGCTTTTGGAGCCAATGGCTTGTTCTTCAGGCAGAAGGATTGAAGGCAAAGGAAGAGGGGTGAAGGAAAAGCACTGGAGAGGTGTAGGAAAAGGGATAGATTTTGGAAAAGTCACCCAGAACCACAGGTCAGGGGAGACTTATATCAGATGGCATGAGAAGGAAAGACTGATTGTTGGGGACTGCACAGGATGAGATTTGAAAACCTGAGAACTTAAAAGTGAGAGAAACGGTAATATGCAAGACAGAGATTACTGCTAAAACATCAGGAACGAGTTAATAAGAGTTGAAAGCTGAGTGCACTGTGTGTAACAGAGGTGGGAGGGGGACAGCAAAAATACACAGATAAGAAAATGAAAAATGTAGAAAATTAAAATAGAGTGAAGAAAGGAGTAGTTACTGTGAAGAAGTGCTGATATGGAAGAAATTAACATAAATTAAGGCCAGGTAGGTGGCGAGAACCGAGGACATGTTGTAGCACTAGTTCACATCTGCAGAGTTTTGAGAAACTGGTGCCTGGAGGAAGAATCCAGAAGGTATGTTTGGTGACACAGGCAGTGAGGTCCCAATCGTCTGTTGTAGAACATGCTCTGAAACACGATATTGTGTGTTGGCAGTATACACCCTCTGCCTCTGCCCATTGATCCTAGCTGATAATTTGGTGGTGGGCAATGTAAAAGGCTGAACAGCATTTACGTAACAGCTGGTATATGGCATGTCGTTTCACGAGCGGCTCTCCCTTTGGTGGTGTATGTTTTGCCACTTACAGAGCTAGCATAGGTGGAGGTAGGAGGGTGCATAGGACAAGTCTTGCAGTGGGGATGGTCGCAGGGGTAGGAGCCATAGGGTACAGAGATGAGTGCAGAAGGAGCATAGGGTCCGATAAGAATGTTACAGAGATTGGGAGGGTGATGAAAAGCTATTCTGGGCATGGTAGGCCAAATCTCAGACATAATGGATCTCATTTCAGGCCACGATTTTAGGAAGTCTTGGCCTTGTCGAAGTAGCTGGTAAGTACATTCCAGACCAGGATAATACTGAGTGACCAGTGGCGTGTTCTGAAGTTGTTTTTGGAGGTATCAGCAGTACCAGGATTGGATGTGATGACCCAGGAAATCTGGGACCGGTGGAGTAATTACGTCCAGTGAAGGCTGAGGTCAGAATGGTGGTGTATCGCTGTAAAGAGTCTGCGACTGAACTAATGCATTTGCCTCGAGCGCCAAGGCTGTACGGGAGGGGATTTCTGACATGGAAAGGATGGCAACTGTCAAAATGTAAATACTGTTTTTTGTTAGTAGGTTTAATGTGGACAGAAGTGTGTAGCTGGCCTTCAATGAGGATGAGATCAACATCGAGGAAACTGGCACGGGATTTGGAATAAGACTGTGTGAAATTTAATTGGGAGAAGGTATTCAGGGATACCAGAAATTTTAACACACCAGCCTTACCGTGAGTCCTTATGGTAAAGATGTTATCAATGGATCTAAACCAAAACAGGGGCTGAAGACTTATGGGTCCCAGGAAAGACCCCTCCAAAGCCCCATGAAAAGGCTGGCATAGGAAGTAGCCATCTTGGTTCCCATGGCCATACTCCTGATTTGTTTGTATGTCTGCCCCTCAAAGGTGAAGTAGTTTTTGGTAAGTATAAAGTTGATGGAAGTGGTTAGGAAGAATATCATAGATTTGGAATCAGATGGGCATTGGCTGAGGAAATGTTCTGCAGCTGACAGACCATTTTAATGGTGGATGTTGATATAGTGGGAGGTGGCATCAACGGTCACTAGTAAGGTGTGTGACGGGAGTGGGACAGGCACAGATTTCAGACGATCTAGGATATGGCTGGTATCTTTGATACAGGAGGGAAGTCTTTGTACTATGTTTTGCAGGTGCTAACCAACTAAGGCAGATATATGTTCAGTGGGCACTTTGAAGCCAGAAACTATAGGACAACCATGATGATTGGGTTTGTGGACTTAGTAAGAAGGTAAAAAGTGAGGGTGCATGGTTTGGGTGGGGTGACAAGTTTAGTGGATTGAGGTGTTAGTCCTTGTGAGGGTCCTGAGGTTTTAAGGATGGACTCCTGTCCTATAGTTGTTGCCTTAGTTGATCAGCACATGCAACCCATAGTACAAAGACTTCCTTCCTATATCAGAGATACCAACCATTTATTAGATCATCTAAAATCTGTGCCCATCCCGCTCCCACCACACACCTTGCTTGTCATTATTGATGCCACCTCCCTCTATACCAACATCCCCCACATACCTGGTCTGTCTGCTGCTGAACATTTCCTCAGTCAATGCCCACCTGATTCTAAGCGTATGACATCCTTCCTACTCACCTTAACCAACTTTATACTTACCAAAAACTACTTCACCTTTGAGGGGTAGACATACAAACAGATCAGGGGTATGGGTATGGGAAGCTGGATGGCTCCTTCCTATGCCAACCCGTTCATAGGTCGCTCGGAAGGGACTTGCCTGGGATCCGTAAGCCTTCAGCCACTGGTTCGGTTTAGAAACATTGATGACATCTTTACCATATGGACTCGTGGCGAGGTTGACCTGTTAAAATTCATGGAATCTCTGAATACCCTCTCTCAATTAAATTTCAGATGGTCCTATTCTGAATCCCATGCCATTTTTCTTGATGTTGACCTCATCCTCTCTGCAGACCAACTACACATTTCTGTCCATATTAAACATACTAACAAACAGAACTTACATGTTCACAGTTGCCATCCTTTCCATGTCAAACATTCCCTCCCATACAGCCTTAGCATTTGAGGCAAACGTATTTGTTCGGATGCAGACACTTTACAGCAATATACCACTATCCTCACATCAGCCTTTACTGGACATAATTACCCCACCAGTCTAGTTCAAAAGCAAATCTCCTCGGACATCACATCCAATCCTTTTCATGGTGATACCTCCAAAAAATGACTTCGGAGCACACCACTGGTCACTCAGTATTATCCTGGTCAGGACTGTATTAATCAGCTACTTTGACAAGTCCGTGACTTCCTAAAATCATGGCTTGCCATGGGATCTTTTCTGTCTGAGATTTTGCATGCCACACCTAGTATAGCTTTTCATCACCCTCCCAATCTCTGCAATACTCTTGTCAGACCATATGCTCCTTCTGCACCAATCACCCTGCCCTATGGCACCCATCTCCCTGCCCTACGGCTGTGACCGTCTCCATTGCAAGACTTGCTCTGTGTACCCTTCTACCACCACCTATGCCAGCTCTGTAAGTGACAAAACATACACCATCGAAGGGAGAGCCGCTCGTGAAACGACATGCCATATACCAGCTGTTATGTAAATGCTGTTCAGCCTTCTACATTGGCGTGCCTACCACCGAATTATCAGTTAGGATCGATGGGTAGAGGCAGAGGGTGTATATTGCGAACATACAATATCGTGTTTCAGAGCGTGCTCTACAACAATGCAATCGTGACCTCATTGCCTGTTTCATCAAACGTGCCTTCTGGATTCTTCCTCCAGGCACCAGTTTCTTAAAATGCTGCAGGTGGGAACTAGTGCTACAACGTGTCCTCGGTTCTCGCCACCTACCTGGCCTTAATTTATGTTAATTTCTTCCATCTCAGCACTTCTTCACAGTAACTACTCCTTTCTTCACTCTATTTTAATTTTCTACATTTTTCATTTTCTTATCTGTGTAATTTTGCTGTCCCCCTCCCATCTCTGTTACACACAGTGCACTCAGCTTTCAACTCTTATTAACTCGTACCTGATGTTTTAGCAGTAATCTCTGTCTTGCATGTTACCGTTTCTCTCACCTTTAAGTTCCCAGGTTTTCAAATCTCATCCTGTGCAGTCCCCAACAATCAGTCTTTCCTTCTCATGCCATCTGATATAAGTCTCCCCTGACCTGTGGTTCTGGGTGACTTTTCCAAAATCTATCCCTTTTGCTACACCTCTCCAGTGCTTTTCCTTCACCCCTCTTCCTTTGCCTTCAACCCTTCTGCCTGAAGAACAAGCCACTGGCTCCAAAAGCTTGCCTGATTATAACCTTCTTTTATGTGTGTATTCTGCTGCCACTCGGTTAGTAGATTTTTTATCTTTATAAAATATTTGGTTTATATTTTGACGTGGAGGAACAAATTCTTTATTCACAATACCCCTAATGTCAAAAAAGCAAATCAGCATTGTTTTGAGCTTTGATTTGCTGATTTGAGCTTTTTTTGGTGAAGAAGATGTCTGTGTGCGAGTCCTCACTTTGCCACTTTGTCTTGGAATCATACTCAAAAATTCTGGATTCATCACTTGTGATCGCCCAACTGAACCATTTGTGGTCATTGGCAGTTGTCTTAAGAAGATCAATGGGAACATTTCTTCAACTGTCCTTCTGCTTAGTTGTGAGGTTTTTCGGCACCATCTTGGCACAAACCTTTCACAGGTACAAACTTTCAATCAAAATTTGATGTACAGTTAAAATGTTAAGTTCAATAGGTCACCAGTCATCCTTGTTGTTAAACATCAGTCTGCTCTCACAAGAGGTTGCACACATTCAACATTTTCATCAGTTTTTGAACTTGAAAGTCCCCCTGTGCGAGGTTCATCTTCAATGTGATTTTGACCTCCCAAAATGAATTGTGTGTGTGAGAAACTTGTGCCCTTGATAAGGAATGTTCCACATAGGTGTGTTTCAACTTTTCAGATGTCACACTTGTGGATTCCCCAAGTATAATACAAAACTTGATGGCATAAAATTGTTCTAAATTCTGTTATTCAATTTTCATAACACACAACAAAAACATAACTTTACTAATAGTGCTCTCAACAATCAGTGATGATTGTATGGAGGTCAAATTTCAACTGAGCATCTGAAAGGGATGAATGCATCTGTCTACACACATAGAATAACAAAGTGTTGCCAGATCACCCACAATGTTGTCAGTCTCACTACTTTTCTCACGCATCTTGTATGTACTATTTATCTATTTGCAAATGACAAAAGCACCAATATAGTTTTTTTAAATTATATATTTCTTGTATGTGCTATTTATCTATTTGCAAATGACAAAAGCACCAATATAGTTTTTTTAAATTATATATTTCAGCCTCAGGTGACACAAACGGTATCACTACCAGTTTTGACTTACTACAAGCTCGATCTCATCCGATGAACAGTAGTTCTCCTCAGTTCTTCATCTGTGGCTGGAGTGTTAAGATGTTTTTTCTCCTCTTCACTTCATTCAGGTTCATTATTTTTTTATCTTTGTGGTTCTGTCATTCAGCAGCAGCTGGTGTTACATTTGGTCAGGACTGATCTTGTTCAACCCTGAGGATGCAACTTCAGAATCACTATCAAGGTTTCTTAAAAATTTTCAGGCTTGTCAAATATTACCTTTAATGTCCAAACTTTCACAATGTTTATACAACTTGGATAAGTTGTTCTCCTCTTTGTATTGTCTCTTCGGTTCATACTTCTTAAGTGGACATTTTGAATTTTAATTATGTCTCCATAAGTACGCTGTTCTACATCCTCTTGAGATGCATTTGTGGGAGATATTCTTTAATAGCTCCACAAAATCTCCATAATTTTCTGCATCAGGCATGATTTTTATGACTTCTCAGTCCAAGCTCTGAGAAAAATCATCTCACCAAGCTTTTCTGAAGTTGAACTGTCTTCTGAATATGAACTTTTCTGCAGCTCTTATAAGAGCACAGTGTCTGCTAAGGGGACTGATTGTGGATTCAGTAGCTCTAAAAACAATCGTGTTTGAATATATAGTGAATAAGAACACAACTGTCAATGGGAAACACATTTTGTGAACAAAGAGAAATGAAAATTGAGAATCAGATATTGGGACAGAATTTAATTTATAAAAAGTAACTAAACTGTTTTATGTTTCCCAGGAATATCTTTAATGAAGCTAAAGTAAAAGTCAGTTCCAAGCTACAGAATGTGAGAAGAAATGATCTTTGAAAAAGACAGGAGGGTCATCTATTGATAATAATAATAATGTTTATTTGTCCATGTTAACTTTACAGTCTTGGACATCGTCATTTTTGTACAATTATATCAATATCATGTCATTCCAAGAATGAATATATACATCAAGTAGCACATTGTATATCATTCCATGCAATAATGTTATAAACACATTAACACATTATGTATCACTCCATACATATAATGATTATATACATCAATTAGCCAATTATAACAATACCACCACTAGTATACTGCAGTATGTAAAAGAATAAACTAACAGTACTGCAGCTCAGAATTCTTTTAATGAGTATAAACATCTTTCTATTAAAAATTTTTTCAACTTGCCCTTCAAAAGATTGCCTTGGAGTTGCTTTATATTTTTTGGCAACTTATTATAGAATTGTCTCCCAGTTACATATGGACTGTGGTCTGTCGCTTTCTTGTTAGTCTGTATCCTATGATAGTCACTTTTGGGTCGAGTATTGTAATTATGGGTGTCACTGTTCTTTACACTATTTTCCCCGTTCTCTTTTACAAACATTATGGTCTTAAATACATACAATGAGTACACCGTCAGTAATTTATAATTTCTGAAGCAGTCCCTACTGGACTGGCGTTTCCTTAGATTAGCAATTATCCTAACTGCTCTCTTTTGAAGCCTGAAAATGTGATCCATACAGACAGTGGGTGCCCCACCCCAGACCTCGATCCCATATTGCAGATGTGAGTGTATTAACCCATAATACACTTGTTTAAGGACAAGGGGAGCTATTATATTTGCAAGACTTTTTAGTAAGTAAATATTACTAGAAACCTTTTTACAGGTGGAGCCGATATGCTCTTTCCAAGTGAAATGTTCATCAATCAATATGCCTAAAAACTTATGTTTGTCAGATGTTTCAACTGTAGAAGGTGATTGAGTATGACTATTATTAAAATGTAGCAAGAACTTTATTACTACAGTCTTGTCCTTATTCAGTGTAAGCTTATTCATTCTTAGATATTCTGTGATCATTTCAAAGTTCTCTTTGTTGCTTTGGAATGCTGCCCACTCTGGGCAGCCCCAGCTAATAATAGATGTATCATCAGCATAGTTCACTAGTTTGGAGTTTTGTGGCTGTGTTATATCACTAATATATACCATAAACAAGAATGGTCCAAGTATACTTCCTTGGGGAACTCCACAATTGAGAGTTCTGTGTGCTGACTTTACTGTTTGGACCTTACTTTCATTCTTATAATTTAGTTTTGTGCACTGTCTTCTATTACGGAGAGCTACTCCTCTTATCCCGTAATTTTCTAACTTGGATAACAGTACTGCATGATTCGCACAATCGAATTCTTTAGACAGATCTAGGAAAGTCCCTATAACTTTGTTTCCTTCATCCAGCCTGTTCAGTAGCTCATGGAAAAAAGTTGCTAATGCTGTTATTGTAGATCGTCCTTCTCGAAACCCATATTGTGTTTTGTTTAATAGTTTGTATTTACAGAGGAAGGATTCCATTTGATCTAGAATTATTCTTTCAAGCAGCTTGCCAAGTGTTGAAATCAAAGAGATTGGCTGATATTTATGTCTGTCATATTCAGAAGTCCCCTTTTTATACACTGGTTGTATCTCAGTGATTTTTAAAAGCTCTGGAAAGGTCCCCTGGCCAGTTGAACTGTTAATTAGATGTGTTATTGGTTATATTAACTCATTTTTGTATTCTTTAATTAGTGTGGACGATATGTCACCCCAGCCACTAGAAGATTTTACTTCGAGTTTTGAGATTATATTCATGACCTCAAACTCTGTTTGTCCTTAGGAAAAATGAATTACTCATTTTAACTGTGTTTATTTCCAGGACTGATTCATCTTTTTCTTCTCTGCATCCCTTACTAAAATGTTTAATGAAGGCCTCACATACAGACTTTGGTTCATTCAACAGTATTCCCTTTTCTTCTAATGCGATGTTGCTGCAGCCTGGTTTTTCTCTATGTTCACATTCTTTGTTTACAATATGCCAGGCTGCTCTGCTAATGTTACTAGTTTTTCTTATCTGTTCAGCACAATGAAGTGCTTTTAGTCTCTTCAGGGATTCCCTGTATGTCTTTCTGGTGCTTGTGTACTTTGTTACTAGGAACAGCACATAAAGGTCCTTCATATTTTCCTTTAGTTTGTGTATTTCTGGGGAATTTTAAGTTTCTTTGTGGGATCTGATTTCTTTAGCTCTTTTTTTACTATTGGACATGCCTGATTAAAGCTATGGTTAAATATTTCATAGAAAAGGCCCAACTTTTCATTAATACCTTGTGATCTATATACTTTATCCCACTCTCTCTCAGCAAGCTCCTTCCTAAGTAAGTTATAATTAATCATCCTTTTATAAGTGTGTAGGTCACTATGCAGAACTATTTTGTCGTCTGTATAAATTTCTATGGATAGAGTTGTATGGTCTGAGAGATATATTTCAACAGCTCTTACCACAATATGTTTCTTGTCTAGATTCGAAAGAACATGATCAATACAAGATTGTGAGTTAGGTGTTATTCTGGTTGGTTCATCATTTATTTTGTTATAGTTATAGCAATGCAATAAGTCACAATATCTAAGATAATTTACACTACCAATATAGTTTAAAGGGTCTATGTTTACATCTCCTGTTATTATTACCTGTTTTTTGTTTGTTGATAGTTTATTCAGAAGTTGTTCGAGCTGGCAAAAGAACTCTTCTACATCACTATTTGGTGATCTATACAGGCCTACAATTATTAGGCTGCTTTTGCCTACCTTCATTTTTACAGCTGCTACTTCAAAGGCCAGCTCCACTGCAAGATTGTCAACCCAGTCAATTTTTTCACAATCTATGTAATTTCTAACAAAAATGCCAACACCCCCACTCTTGTGTATCTTTCTGTAGTATGCAATCACAATTTTGTAATTGTTTAACTTAAAACTACGAGCCTCTTCAGACTTGCATCCAAGTTCAGTCACAATATATATATTTGGTTTACATTCTCCTAGAATTTCGTCAATTTGCTCTATTTTGTTAATAATGTACTGAACATTCTGAAACATTATTTTACATTTTTCGTCTTTCTTGATGCAGTCAGTAAAGCTTTCGCCTTGATGTGTGCACACTGAAGGCCGATTTACACTAAAAAAGGAACGTCGGTTTCACTCGAAAGCAAACTATTTTTATATATGCGGCTACGGAGTTCGATCTTTCCAGTGATCAATATGCTTATTTTTTCGTAAAGAAAACGCTTACCCTCATAGTTCCGATGCAGTCCGTGTTTAGTATGCATGCCCTTATCTAGTGTGCTTATGTCTAGAATTAAACATTTTTCGTAACTTGAACACAATAATTTAATCCTGGCATTTGTTTTTCTAATCTCTGTGTTTACACAAGAGTTGTACATTAAGTCGTGTCGGTGCAGGATGGTAGCAACAATAGTGTTTTTTTTTATTTGTTTCGTTCCAGAAATTTAGACAAACTACCAATACACGAATTGGCTTCATTACAAGCCACATCATTTGAACCTGCAATACAGGCAGCGAAGTCATTGTCATGCGACATTTTGCCGTCTAAAGATGTGTTTATTACAACGTTATTTGTTTTCGCACCTGGCTTCACCACACTACTTACTTGGATATTTTGACCAACACTTCGTAGAATCTCAGCCAGCTTTCTTCCATGACTGTCAGCAAGCAAGAGTACATTGCACTTTGTGGCGGAATTCAGAGTGGGGTTGCCGCTACCTTCATGTTGTTTATTAAGTTTGTTAACAGGCTTTTTTCCTTCTGATTCTACCCTTTCGCTGCTTTCACGATTTTTGAAGCATATGTCAGTACTTCTAGTCGCTGGCAGTCGTTTTCCGTTGCATTCGTCTTTCGCCCACTGGTCTGTTTTCTTGGTCACACACTGTTTACGTAGTTTATCATCCTTATTGCAGTCATCACTACTAGTCGACAGAACACTATACTTGTTTTTATCTGTAATTATAATTTCATTTGCTGCGTTTGATGCCTGTCTATCGCTTCCTTTCCGCTTCTCACAACTCACCAGGTTCCTTTTGTGGCTTAATTGTTTTATCATTTAGAACATGGCGCAACTTCTTCAGCTCACAGTTTTCATTAGTTATATGCGAAATCTCACGTCTTAGAACATCTACAATTTTTTTGTGAACTTGAAATGCGTTCGTTTAGTTTTGCGATTTCACTTTTACAGTCTTCACAGGATTCCTTTTTTTACAAAAGAACAGTAACTTTTATTCACTCGTTCGCTATGCATCACTACACTTGTCGCCATCTTGAAACTTACGTTGAGCGCTACTGGCTAATGAAATGGACAGAAAATACAATATGACAGAATGAATAATGTGGGTGGGGTGAATAAGTACTTGCTGATATTGAAGTCACACATGTTATTAAAACTCAGTGAGAAATACATGAAATGGTTCTACAGAAAACACTTGAACAAAACATACCAGTCATAGTTTCCGACTAATTGTGTCACCACACAGACTCCCCTCCCCACCCCCTGTAGAGTGGATCTCCTGAAATGAAGGTGTATTTGTGATGTACACTCCTAGTGCAGGTTAGTGGTGAAACTGAAGAAACTAGCTGAATGTCCAATGGAGACTGGTCTGATGATGGCATAATCTTGGAAGCAGCTATGTCGTGCAATGTAGGCAGCAGGCAAAAATAGGGAACCCAGACCAAAGTGTTGTCCCTTGTAGAAAGTAGGTCATTTTGATCCATTACAAGGTGGGCTTGCCAGTAACCAATAGCATCACAGTATGTATGTTCCATGCCAATAATGGATAAGAACCCATTTAAGGTGTTTGCAGAGGGGGCCAGCCCTGGTGGCCGTGCGGTTCTAGGCACTTCAGTCCAGAACCGCATGACTGCTATGGTCACAGGTTCGAATCCTGCCTCGAGCATGGATGTGTGTAATGTGCTTGGGGTTAGTTAGGGTTTAGTAGTTCTAGGGGACTGATGACCTAAGATGTTAAGTCCCATAGTGCTCAGAGCCATTTTTTTTTTTTTGTTTTTTTTTTGTTTTTGTTTTTGTTTGCAGAGGGGCTTTGACAGAGTCAGTACATAACATAATGTAACAGCACATGTATAGATCTTTGTGAACGAAGATATCAGGGTTTGTGTGCCCAGGATGCCAGAGACTGATGAAATTTGGACTACAATTCTTATATATATCTATATTTTATAAACATTTTGCACTGCTATTTCTGCCGACATGTTCGTAACCGTCGCTGTCAATAGCCAAGAAAATCTTCAAAACCTTGTACAGAAGTGAAAGGTCCCACTGAGTCAATATGGATATGTGCAAAACACTGTGCAGGCTCTTTCAAAGAACTAATAGTTTGTTGGACATGGTGTCCCACCTTAGCTGTTTTGCAAGCCAAGCAAGTCTTTCCTATGATTGCAGTTATGTTTGATCCCAGGCCATATGTGTCTGACACCATTCATATTGTGCAATTAGCCCCAGAATGTGAGAGTTTATAAACAGAATCAAAACCCTGTTTCCAAAGAACTGGTGGAACTTAATGGCTTTCAAATGTGCGGGTTTTATTGACTAGGGGCTGGGATACGTAATTGCCACATTACAAGCCAAATGCTGCTGAGTCTGAAGTATACAATACGAATACACACATGAATCGAATGTTCCTATCACTCGGCAATTGCGATTTTTTAAATGTAACATAGAAATTTATAAATGAAAGACTGCAATTAAATAAAATCTGCAGTTGCTATTTTAACGACTTTAAATGATGAGTACAATAGCAGAAGTATCTATAAGAATGCCATTTATTACTGCAAAACACTTATTGGCGGTGGTCCAGCAATTAAATAAAATATAAGTTGAATAGCAGGGAAACAATAGATTCCTACTTCACGAAATTAGTTATGAACAACAATATAGCTCGTGAGATATTCACTTCTAAACACATACTACGTCTTTACTGCAGAAGCCTTGGAAATGTCACATGTGCACAATTCGGCACTACGAAATATTTCTGTCTCCCGCGACCACACGCAAACTGCCCCGCTCTTCAAATATTTTCCCCTGACCGCCCGTTGCTGCTCCCTGTCAAGCACTTCCTGTGTCCTCTGCGACCCGATGCTCCTCCCCCACTTCCATACAGTCTCACCATTAACAAGTGCTGTGATTGGCTAGAGCGCTCCCGCCTTTTCTCCAAGTCAACACACACTCACAAACATATTGAAACACATACGAAAATACTGGCTTTACAATTAAATAACTTGAAATTAAATAAATATTCCTACGGATGGACCATAAAAAGGCTCTAACACACATTATTAAATACATAAACAAATCAAATAAACATATATTAAAGGAATTTGACCAATTTCTTCATGAATAGTTTGGATCGGATATAAACAAAGACATGGACGAATAAATATATGTATAAGCATGCTACTACCGGTTTTTGGGTAACTGTAGAGTACTTATGCCCTGAAGCAATCAATATTAATCGGCCACTTTGACCTCCAAATAACTCATGTACTATTCAAGTTACATGCCTGTAATTCATACCAGTTTAGGTTTACACTAATAGCTTTCTACTGACACATCGATCGACAAAATCGGATGAACTGTTTAGATTTTGTAAATTCGATGCTGGGTGTTACTTGTATAATTTACAGTCAGATACTAAACTTTAAACTAATAAATATATTGAAAATCTGAATCATCATGCAAATAATGGTAATGTACGTGTTTCTTTTTTTAAGGTATCATGATTCCTCTGGCTATTATTAATTTCTACATGAACTGTGAAATGTCTGCCATTATGGTTTCACAAAGTCTGCCATCTTTGGCACTCCCAGCATACAAATCTCCTTCATCGACACAAAGCACAGTCCTCGTCACAGCATCAACATGGAATTCCCAGCCATGCGGTCGGCCTGGACCAGACGCTGGGGCTACCCCTCTTGCTCCGGCTAATGTTCGGCACCACACGGTCGGCCTGCCGAGCAGCCCGCACAGCCACGCCAACTCCAAACTTAGAATATTTTTAGGGCGCCACAGCTTGCCCGTTACCTCACAAAGTAAAAGGTCAGTCAGTGTTTCGAAATATCATGCCACACTAGGAAACTGCCCATAGAGACTTTCTCTAGCTGCAATGCAGTAATTTGATCCCTGGCAATTACTGGCCATGTCAGGGTCTTGTGCCATCTCCAGCTGCTTGTAGTCAGTGTTCTCAGAAACCGCATTAATTCAAGGAAAAGAGTCAGCTGCAGCTTTATCAGCCTTCCCTACATGGTGGATTTCAGTATTAAATTGACTGATGAATTCTAGTTGGTAGAACTGTCATTGTAAGAAGGTGTAACATGAGGTTTTGAAAGCAAATAAATAGGTCTATCATCAGTGCAAACTGTGAAAGAGCATGCCTCCCTCTGCGGCCTGACATGCCTAAAGGCTTCATACACTCCATTTAGTTTGCGACTCTGACAGCATGCAGGAAAAGAAACCAAGCATTTGCCATGTAGCTCCTATCTGGTGGCCAAGAAGTATCCCAGCTATTGCCTGATTAGAATCTGCCGCAATGGTGAGTGGCACAAAGTGGTCAGGCTGCACTGAAAAAAAACATCTCTTAAACTGGATTTGACATTTTCAAACACCTGTAACATTTTGAGAGTCCAAGTGTAGGTGCATAATCCTCTTGAATCCAGTTCGACAAAGCAGCAGTGAGGACTGCACGTGAGGCCACTGTGTGAGGAATATGGCATCTATATCCTTTTACGCCCCTACCCCCACGATCGTGAGGGTCTGGTACGACTTCATACATTTTGTTCCCCGAAGCTAGAATGTAATTGCAGCCGGAAACGAACGATCATGAGGGCTACTTTGGTTCAAGTAGTACCGCCGAACGCCACTAGATAGCAGCTCCGTCCATTCTGCTGTTTTAGCGGGCTTCATTGTCGTCGAGTGTCGTTGCGTGACGTGTAGCGGCTTTGTCTTGTTTGTAACAGTTGTGTTTGTGTGTGATTCTGAGGAATTGTTTGGATTCAGTCTGTTTCTAGACATCTCAAAGAATTTTTGTATTATCGAAATATCCATTTTGCGTGATTATTGTGGCTGTTGTGCTCAAAAGTGTCTCCACCATCACAATCGTGAGGGTTAGGCATTGCTGCAGTTTTCACTTATTGAGGTTAGTTTTACTCAACTACTTTTTTTTCGCATTCTTGCATGCTGATTAATGCAATTATATGGTGTAATGTATTGGAACATTTTTAGATAATGAAGGGACTTACTGAGGAAGATATTTTGAAGTTGCTTCATGCATCAGACTCAGAAGTAAGTGATGAAGACGATTCTGAGAATTTGTTTGTGCCAGAAAATATTGATGCATCGAGTTCTGATTCTGATACAGATGAAATACCAGTTCAAAATGCATCAAAATCTTCAAGGAATATTAATCAACTCAAAGCAGACACTCTCAGTTCTCCACAAGTTATATAGAAGAAAAACCTATCAGGCAGAAAATATCTGAAGAAGAAGAAATTATTTAAAGCTAAGCATCACCCAGGACCATCGGACTTTTCTGGAATGCAGGTAAAATATATGCCTTCTCTCTGGGTTACTGTAATATACACTACTGGCCATTAAAATTACTACACCATGAAGATGACGTGCTACAGACGTGAAGTTTAACCGACAGGAAGAAGATGCTGTGATATGCAAATGATTAGCTTTTCAGAGCATTCACACAAGGTTGGCGCCGGTGGCGACACCTACAACGTGCTGACATGAGGAAAGTTTTCAACTGATTTCTCATACATAAACAGCAGTTGATCTGCATTGCCTGGTGAAACGTTGTTGTAATGCCTCCTGTAAGGAGGAGAAATTCGTACCATCCCATTTCTGTCTTTGATAAAGGTCAGATTGTAGCCTATCGTGATTGGGGACTATCGTATTGCGACATTGGTGCTCACGTTGGTCAAGATCCAATGACTGTTAGCAGAACATGGAATCAGTGCTGGATCCCAATGGCCTCGTATCACTAGCAGTTGAGATGACAGGCATCTTATCCGCATGGCTGTAACGGATCGTGCAGCCATGTCTCGATCCTTGAGTCAACAGATGGGGACGTTTGCAAGACAACCACGATCTGCACGAACAGTTTGACAATGTTTGCAGCAGCATGGAGATCATGGGTGCGGTTACCCTTGACGCTGCATCACAGACAGGAGTGCCTGCAATGCTGTACTCAACGATGAACCTGGGTGCACGAATGGCAAAACGTCATTTTTTCGGATGAATCCAGGTTCTGTTTACAGCATCATGATGGTCGCATCCATGTTTGGCGACATCGCAATGAACGCACATTGGAAGCGTGTATTCGTCATCGCCATACTGGCGTATCACCTGGAGTGATGGAATGGAGTGCCATTGGTTACACGTATTGGTCATCCCTTGTTCGCATTGATGGCACTTTGAACAGTGGACATTACATTTCAGATGTGTTACGACCCGTGGCTCTATCCTTCATTCGATCCCTGCGAAATCCTACATTTCAGCAGGATAATGCACGACCGCACGTTGCAGGTCCTGTACGGGCCTTTCTGGATGCAGAAAATGTTCAACTGCTGCCCTGGCCAGCACATTCTCCAGACCTCTCACCAATTGAAAACACCTGGTGAATGGTGGCCGAGCAACTGTATCGTCACAATATGCCAGTCACTACTCTTGATGAACTGTGATATTGTGTTGAAGTTACACGGGCAGCTGTACCTGTACATGCCACCCAAGCTCTGTTTGACTCAATGCCCAAGCGTATCGAGGCCTTTATTACGGCCAGAGGTGGTTGTTCTAGGTACTGATTTCTCATGATCTATGCACCCAAATTGCGTGAAAATGTAATCACATGTCAATTCAAGTATAATATATTTGTCCAATGAATACCCATTTGTCATCAGCATTTCTTCTTGGTGTAGGAATTTTAATGGCCAGTAGTGTATTTTGTTCTGTAAATGAAAATTTGGTCCATTGTAAGCTGTCTGTTCTGTTTTCAAATCAATTTTCTTTTCAATTTACAGATCCATTGCGTACTACTCTCCAATATTTTACCATGTTTTACAGATGAATTCTTTAAGACTGCTGAAGAACATACGAGTCAATATACTGTGTGGAAGCATGGAAAAAGCATTAAAACAGATGCAACAGAACTTAAGAAATTTGTAGCTGTCAACCTTATTATGGGTTGCATCAAACTTCCTCAACTGCAGCACTGAGTATGGCTGTACTCCAGTTTCGAGAATCATGTCAAGAAACAGGTTTGTGGCACTCAGAAATGCTTTTGCACATGGTTGATGCTTCCTCTGCCCCAGGTAATAATAATAAAGTGTGGAAAGTACAGCCAGTTCTTGATGCAGTAAGAAATGTGTGTCTGAGTCTTTCATGGGATCATGTTACTTATTCAGTTGATGAACAAATGATCAATTTACGGCTCGCTGCCCACTGAGGCAGTTTGTAAAAAACAAACCTCGACCAGTTGGTTTAAAGAACTTTGTACTTACTAAATCAGCTGGTCTTGTATTAGACTTTTAAATATATCAAGGTGATTCAACTCCTCTACGACTAAGGAGTGTGGATTATGCCCTTCTGTGATGTTAAGATTGGCACAAACTTTACCTCAAGAAAGCTTCATCTACTTTACATCATTGCCTTTACTGGAGAAATTGACTGAAATGAAACTCTATGGAAGTGGAACAATAATGGCCAACAGACTAAAGGGCTTGCCTCTCAGTGATGCAAGCAAGATGGTTCATGGACAGAGTATAGAACATGTTGCTGTAAACTGTGATTTAGTAGTTGTAGAGTGGAAAGACAGCAACAAAGTAATCATGGCTTCAAACTGCTGTGGCACCACACCGACTGAGCCTGTGCAACGTTGGTCCAAAATTGATAACAAACACATTGAAGTCGATTGTCCTTCTGTGGTGTGCAAATATAATCAAAACATGGATGGAGTTGACGTTTGTGACCAGCAGATGGAATGCTACAGAGCCTGGTTCAGAAGTATGAAATGGACATGGAAAGTAATTTTGCACTTTGTGGACCTTGCTGTGGTAAATGCATGGAACCAATACATGAGAAGCATCAAAAGAAATAATATTCCAAGAAAAGAACAGAAAGATTTGCTACACTTCAAATTAGAGGTAATGGATAATTTGCAATACCACATTATTTTATGTTTACATTAATGTTATTTGATATTGTGTTTTTTGATATAGATATATGAATTTATGTTATTTGATATTATCATATGTTTCTAGGTAGCAGAAGGACTGCTTGCAGTTCCACCTGAGGATAGAAGGGTGTTAAGTGAGACTGAACAAGAAGGAGACATACTTCCTGTGGCCAAAAGGTGTAAATTCTTTAATCAAACTGCAAAGCTTCCATGCAGTGACAAGCGCTATAATGGATATGAACATTTTCCAATTTCTGATGATATTCCAGCACCACACACTTGCAGATACGAGCCATGCAAAAGTCGCAGCAAAATGTGGTGCGAAAAGTGTAACGTGTACTTGTGCCTGTCGAAGGACAAGACATGTTTT
This sequence comes from Schistocerca nitens, assembly GCF_023898315.1. Lineage (NCBI taxonomy): Eukaryota > Metazoa > Arthropoda > Insecta > Orthoptera > Acrididae > Schistocerca > Schistocerca nitens. The sequence goes on from NC_064615.1 coordinate 37,053,595, forward strand.
AAGGAGTTTCATGTTCCTCCCAAACAGAAACAAAGAAGGCAAACATTCATTTAAAACAGCTACAACAAGAGTTTTGTACATTTTTGTATAGTTTTACAAGCACAATAAATGTTGTGTTCTCTAAAGTATTTTGTATTAGTATCTACCTGACCCTGACGATCGTGACAGTACCGCCCTGCCCCCCCCCCCCCCCCCCCCCGAATTTTGAACTCCAGAATTTTTTTCTTATTTTTCTAGTAACATTTAAGGCTAAACAAATATGGAAAAGCATTGGGAAATGAAATAACTTTTTGAAAAATCTTCAGGTCGTAAAGGGATACAAGTTTGCCATGCTCAGAAAACAACATTCGCCATGCCCCAGAGAGTATCTGGAATAGGTACAAACCGAATTGTGCCATTTTTATGCTTTAAGGGGTAACCAAATGGCCAAAGAATTCCACTGTTATCTGTATGATTGAGAACATTTTTGACCTTGTTGAACTGCAACCCATTGCTTGAAAGCCTATTAAAATAATTTCTAGATGTCTGTAATTTTGAGAAAATTAGCATGTTGTCCAAGTATGCAAAATGGCTGGCTGATGGCAGACCACTTCATTGACTAAGTGTTGCCATGCCTGATCAGCATTCTTTAGACCAGTTGGCATCCAGATGTACTTGAATAGTCTGAATGGTGTGATTATGGGTGTTTTTGGTGTGTCTGCTGGCGCCATGGGAATATGGCGGTAGGCATTCTTGAAACTGATCACTCTGAATATCTGTGTACCTGCCTGAGCTCCTGTTAAGTCCTGTATGTGGGGCACAGGGTAACAGTATGGAATTGTATGCACATTTAAAGTGCAGTACTCATTGGAAGGTTGTCAGGAACCATCCTTTTTCTTTGCAAATGTGAGGGACACCCCAACTGTCAGAGCCATGAATAACCCTCTGGTTAATAATTCCTCAAATTCTTTCTTTACCGCAGCACTTTTCCCTGGCGCTAATTTATGAGCTTTGAGGGCGGCTAATGAGCCCAGTGTAGTTGGAATGTGGTGTCAAGTGTTGTGTACAACACCAGGGAGAGAGCGGGTTGCTGTTCAAAGTCTGCAAAGGTAAACTGAAGAGAGAGTAGTGGGGAAGTGTCTACACTTGAACTCTGAATTTCAGCTTTTGCATTCTCCAGCTCTTTGATTCCTTCACAAATTTGAGAACATAACACTATTTTCTTTAGCTGACTTCAGTCTCTAATGGTCAATAACTTGTCAAGTAATTTATACACTGTTGCACAAAGTACCTTTCTCAATGAATCTTTAGTGTTGACAGCTGAGCCCATATAATCCAACTCAGCTGTCACAGCACATGAAGCAGATGTATGATTCGGTGCATGATGGCTGTTGGAAGAGCCTATATGCCCATAAACAATCTTTCCATTGGTACAGATTTGATCCTTGCAGTTCGAGACATCAGTGTTCAAATGATACGGCAAATTAGTGCCAAGAATGGCATCTGTGACATCAGCAATCAGAAAAGTCTGCTACAAATGTTTCTTGAAACCCCAAGGTCACCGCTTCGATACGCTTGCCAAAAGAAGGAATTTTTGAGATATTAGCTGTGGTGAGCCAGGAGGCAATTGGAGATCTTTCTTCTAGTCTCGCCAGAGGAACACTGACATCTGATCTAGACTTGATGAAATATATTTGTGAAACACAAGTGTCCTGGACATAGAAGCGACATGGTCAGCCAAGACTGTTAGTAGCACACTGTTGATTTGGCATTCCTGAGAAGGACACATGACCAGTGGTGGGAAAGACTCTACCTTCTTGAGTTGGATTGGCAGAAATTAACTCTGGGTCATATGAAGCAGTACATCCACTGTATAGTCTTGACATTCAAGATTAGGCACTCCAGTTCAGAGTAGCTGGTCATGCTGATTCCCACTTGCTGTTGTCATTTGTGAAGCTGCAAGGAGTTGTGCATTTTCTTCCCTGTATTCAGAATCGGAACTAATATCAATACCATTTGTGTAAACGGTTGTTGACATTGCAGTGAGGGTTGCACTGGCTTGTGTGCTGTGGGTTTCAATGACATTGTAGTTTCCTCGGACTGTTGCTGAAGAGCACTCAAGTCACGCTGGGGCGAGTGGATTCATTCACATGTGGGAGCTGCTGCCTTCTAGAGCATTCAGTGCAACTCAACATGTAATTCTATTACCAATTTGCAGGCCACCACCCAAGTCATCACGTAGGGGAGTAAGTTTAAATATGTTGAGGCGGGAACATCTGGCCTGTGTGACAAAGAAAGCGTTGGAAGTCCTGAGGCAGCAACCATCTAGTTTCACACGCAAAATGTTGACAGATTGATTCAGGACGATCATTGTATCACTCAGAGAGAAATTGCAGACACAACTGGCATTTCAAAAGGACGTGTGGGTCACATTGTTGCTTTGCTTGGCTATCGGAATATCTGGTTGTGGAAACAGAGTGTCGACTTCTTCTGAGACAGCTTCAGAAAACTTGTTCATCATTGGCAGAAATGTATCCAATTGGCTGGTGATTATGCAGAAAAGCGAATATTGGCAATTAAAGATCACATTCTAAGGGTTATTTCTGCATTTGATTTATTAAAATGTTTTCATCCAAATCCAATTAATGAAGGTGGATGTACTACTTTTCATTCAACTCTCATTTGGTCAGATACTGCTAACTGAGAATTCAAGTCCACAGTACTACTTGAAATCTCAGCACTTTTAATAGCAAAAGGCAATTGCCTGAACCACATTTGTGTTAATGTTGCCTTAGAAACTTAAGATACGCGAGTTCTAAGGCCTCCGATTTTTTTTCTAATTAACTACTCACCCGAAATCGATGAAACTGATGTTACTTCTCGACGTAATCGCCCTGCAGATGTACGCATTTTTCACAATGCTGACGCCATGATTCCATGGCAGCGGCGAGGGCTTCTTTAGGAGTCTGTTTTGACCACTGGAAAATCAGCTGATAGCTGACCACCAGCACGGCTGGTGAATGTGCGGCCACGGAGAGTGTCTTTCATTGTCGGAAAAAGCCAAAAGTCACTAGGAGCCAGGTCAGGTGAGTAGGGAGCATGAGGAATCACTTCAAAGTTGTTATCACGAAGAAACTGTTGCGTAACGTTAGCTCGATATGCGGGTGCGTTGTCTTGGTGAAACAGCACACGCGCAGCCCTTCCCAGACGTTTTTGTTGCAGTGCAGGAAGGAATTTGTTCTTCAAAACATTTTAGTAGGATGCACCTGTTACCATAGTGCCCTTTGGTATGCAATGGGTAATGATTACGCCTTCGCTGCCCCAGAACATGGACACCATCATTTTTTCAGCACTGGCGGTTACCCGAAATTTTTTTGGTGGCGGTGAATCTGTGTGCTTCCATTGAGGTGACTGGCGCTTTGTTTCTGGATTGAAAAATGGCATCCACTTCTCATCCATTGTCACAACTGACGAAAAGAAAGTCCCATTCATGCTGTCGTTGCACGTCAACATTGCTTGGCAACATGCCACACGGGCAGCCATGTGGTCGTCTGTCAGCATTCGTGGCACCCACCTGGATGACACTTTTCGCATTTTCATGTCATCATGCAGAATTGTGTGCACAGAACCCACAGAAATGCCAACTCTGGAGGCGATCTGTTCAACAGTCATTCGGCGATCCCCCAAAACAATTCTCTCCACTTTCTCGATCATGTCGTCAGACCAGCTTGTGCGAGCCCAAGGTTGTTTCGGTTTGTTGTCACATGATGTTCTGCCTTCATTAAACTGTTGCTCCCACGAACGCACTTTCGACACATCCATAACTCCATCACCACAATTCTCCTTCAACTGTCGATGAATTTCAGTTGGTTTCACACCACGCAAATTCAGAAAACAAATGATTGCACGTTGTTCAAGTAAGGAAAACGTCGCCATTTTAAGTATTTAAAACAGTTCTCATTCTCGCTGCTGGCGGTAAAATTCCATCTGCCATACGTTGCTGCCATCTCTGGGACGTATTGACAATGAACGCGGCCTCATTTTAAAACAATGCACATGTTTCTATCTCTTTCCAGTCCGGAGAAAAAAAATCGGAGCCCTTAGAACTTGAATACACCTCGTAGTTACTAGCATTTGTAGGTGACACCAGAATTCAGATGGAGATTTATCACCAATAACATAACTTTCGAAAACTTGTTGAACACATAGGGCACTTAATTTGTAAACACAGTGGAATATGCTTATTTATTTATTTATTCTCCATGGACAAATATGAGGATTTGTTTTGGATAGTTTACATATTGATCATTTCCCCTTAAACATTATGGGAAACAATTATATACAATAGGCCTACAGATAAAAAATTAAGTTGCTTTTTTTGGTACATGTAAATACTATTTATACAAATGAACGTGTTCTACTCCTCTGAGAGGAATTCCTTAATACTATAAATACACTTATTGTTGAAGAACTCTTTCAAGGCAATTTCAAGGCAGCTTCCACTTAAGCTTTTTAATTTTTTTGGAAGTTTGTTATACAATTTTATCCCCATGTAATAGGGGCTCTTGTCTACACTTTTTGTATTATTTATTTCCAGGTGATAATCACGTCCCTCCTAGTATTGTAAATGTGCACTTCTCTATTTAGATGATTGTACTGCTTGTATTTTAGCATCAGCTGAACAGTTTTATAAATATACAGGGTGTTACAAAAAGGTACGGCCAAACTTTCAGGAAACATTCCTCACACACAAAGAAAGAAAATATGTTATGTGGACATGTGTCCGGAAACGCTTACTTTCCATGTTAAAGCTCATTTTATTACTTCTCTTCAAATCACATTAATCATGGAATGGAAACTCACAGCAACAGAACGTACCAGCATGACTTCAAACACTTTGTTACAGGAAATGTTCAAAATGTCCTCCATTAGCGAGGATACATGCATCTACCCTCCGTCGCATGGAATCCCTGATGCACTGATGCAGCCCTGGAGAATGGCGTATTGTATCACAGCCATCCACAATACGAGCACGAAGAGTATCTACATTTGGTACCGGGGATGCGTAGACAAGAGCTTTCAAATGCCCCCATAAATGAAAGTCAAGAGGGTTGAGGTCAGGAGAGTGTGGAGGCCATGGAATTGGTCCGCCTCTACGAATCCATCGGTCACCGAAACTGTTGTTGAGAAGCGTACGAACACTTCGACTGAAATGTGCAGGAGCTCCATCGTGCATGAACCACATGTTGTGTGGTACTTGTAAAGGCACATGTACTAGCAGCACAGGTAGAGTATCCCGTATGATATCATGATAACGTGCTCCATTGAGCGTAGGTGGAAGAACATGGGGCCCAATCAAGACATCACCAACAATGCCTGCCCAAACATTCACAGAAAATCTGTGTTGATGACGTGATTGCACAATTGCGTGCGGATTCTCGTCAGCCCACACATGTTGATTGTGAAAATTTACAAGTTGATCATCAGAATTCGAGGAATTACAGTACATACTGACGAAACTAAAATGAGCTCTAACATGGAAATTAAGCATTTCTGGACACATGTCCACATAACATCTTTTCTTTATTTGTGTGTGAGGAATGTTTCCTGAAAGTTTGGCTGTACCTTTTTGTAACACCCTGTATAGTGGTGGGAGTGTTAGTAGTTTCTTAATTTTGAAAATTGCTTTGCAGGACTCATTATATCTAAGCTTACACATGATCCTATCTGTATTTTTTTGTAGGTTGAATACCCTATTTACATGCTTGGCAGCAGCACATCCCCATACTTCAATTCCATATGTGAGGTATGGATACACTAAAGCATAGCAGATTATACTCATTTCTCATATTTAAGAAATTCTGACATTGCTCACATTGCATAAATTGATTTGCTTAGTTTTTGGCATAAGAAATCGATATGATGCTCCCAAGAGAGATGCTGGTCCAACATTACACCAAGGAGGGAAGTTTTATCTTTCAATTTTATTTCTGAACCATTGTCAGACACTACACTCCATTGCATTTCATCTTGTTGTTGGTGTCTTTGAAATTCCATTAGATTTGTTTTATTGATGATTAAGCTTAAGTAATTGTTTTGGAAGTAATTCTTCAATCCAAATAAGACACCAGAACAATTTTGGGCCAAATCATTCTCGTTGGTTCCCTAGTTAACAACGGTTGTGTCATCCACATGGTTAAGTATCTTGCTGTTGTGTTCTGTGGGCAGATCATTAACATATAGTATGAACAATAAAGGACCCAGAACTGACCCTTGGAGCACACCATACTTTACTATAACTGGACTGGAGTTGTATTTCTTAATAACGTTGCCCACTTTGTCTGTAACTTGTGTGATCTGATATCTGTCTTGTAGGTATGACTGTATGAGACCTTTGGCTATTCCTCTGATATCATAAGTTTCCAGTTTCTCAAGTAGCAGCTCATGAGATACTGTGTCAAATGCATGTGATAAATCTAGGATCAAACATACCATCCTTTCTTTTTCATCTAATTTCATAAGTATCATACATAATACATCACATATGGCCTTTCCTAATAGCCTTTCCTAAAACCATGTTCGGTTTCTCATAGCAATTTTTCTTTGACAAGATAGTTTTCTAACCATAGTGAAATAATCTTTTCTAATACTTTGCTTAGGAATGGAATTAAGCTAATGGGTCAGTAGTTTTCGACTTTGTTGATACTACCTTTTTTGTGCAATGGCTTGACTATTGTATATTTTACTTCAGATGGAAGCACACCTTTATTCAAACTTTCATTGAAGAGGTAGACCAGAACAGGTATGATTGAATGTTTGCATCATTTTAATATAATGGAGGAGATTTCATCTCATCACGTAGAGAATTTGTATTGCATTTTATTTATGATTCCCTCTACTTCAGTTGTATCTGTTTCATACATAAACACTGACTTTTCTACCTGGTAAGAAATTCTGTAGTCATCAGTGTCAGAGGTCACACACATGTTACCTGAATTTATAAAGTGGGTATTAAAAACATTGCTGATCATATATGGATCTGAAATATTTACATTATCAGTTGTTAGTTGGATAAGGTGTAAACAGAGGGCGCGTTATGAATTGTGTCTGATAATAAAAATAAAAAAAAAAAAGAATAATAAAAAAAAGAATTTGATTGTCTAAAGCAGTGATGATCAGGATGAATTGCAGAATTTGTCACATACACCAGAGACCACAAACAAAAGTTTCATTATTTTGAGTCATAGATCTGACTGCTGACATGTACTGCAGAACAACAATTTTTCTTTGAGGCATGGAAGATGCTGTCCTGTAGCAGAACTGGATTGTACATAATGAACACAATTATCGCAGGTATTTTGGAGATTGTAATACTCAAATAACTCACTGCATATGTGAAACGTATTCAGTTTTCTACACTTTGTTGCAAAGTTGGTCAGATAAAACAGACCAGTTGGCAAGTAATTAGTAAATGTATTGTGTATTTTCAACGAATTAGGATGAATACTGTACTGCAAAGATCTTTGTATTACCAAGTGAAGAAAACACAGTTATTGTTGTATTTATTATTTTTGTGGTGGTATTCAAAATGTATTAGATAACAAATGTAAAAATTGCAATGAAAATGTGCTAGGTACAAATACCTTTACATAATGTTGAAGAAATTTGAGATTCTGGGTATGAAGCATTGTCTATGCAAATAAAACCACATATCTACACAAGATGGGAATGTATTTCTGTTAAGCTGTTGTCACATGCATATGTCCACACAAACACACATTTGGACTTCAACTAATCAGCTTTCCAAAATTGTAAAACCTTAATTGTGGTAGTAGCGATGCGAGTCTGTGTTGTAATAGATTTTGTGGTGTCAAGTCTGTGTTACAGGATGCTAAAATCTTGTAAAAAGTTTTCTGAAGTTAAATTCTTAATTTGAGATACTTTATTTCATAGTTAGCATGTCACATATTGTCTAGCATTGTGCAAAGAAATGGACCATAGCGAACATCTTTAATAGAAAAGCTATAAAATCAGAAGTTACACCACCATTTATTTTGATGGCAGATATGAAGATGATCAGGGCCTACTTAGGCAGGTGCAACGTGTGCAGCTACACAGGGTGGCAAAATTTTGGGAGCAGCAAAATGCTTCAGTAATTTATTGGCAAAGTGTTGAGGAATATTTGTACCTGTCATTTGACTCATAGTTTACTACTAGTCCACTTGTTTAATGTATTCCGTGTACGAGCACACTAAGGCTCTGTCAAACACGGAGCACGCAACCTGCGTGGGCTCCTGTTGCAGACCCTTTGTTGCATGCTACAGCACTGTCTTGGTCAAACAGGAGGCGGGCGCCTCCACTTGACCGCCCTTGCTTGAGGCAAGTCGTGATTTTCTTAAGTCCTTGGAGGGCAAGTGTGCACAAGGTGGCAGCAGAAACAAAAACACTGATTGAGTTCTTGCATGCAAATGTATTTTTGTATGTTATAAGATACTGTGATTATAAAAAGTGATGAAAAAAGGGCAACAAGGAAGAAAATTCATGCAAGTGTATATTAGTATGGTGTTTGCTTTGTTTATAAATAAATGCGCAGTTGCTTGATATAGTAACAGATAAATATTGTAGTCACAGTTCAGTTGAAATAATAATGTTCTTACACAAATCGGTGGTGTCATTATAGTACAATTTAAGCTACAAATATGCCACTTTGACATCAGCTTTTATAGTATTCATTGTAAGTCTACAGGCTTAAAAAGAATCATCACTCTTGAGCAAATATACTGAAGGCATTTTTCACCACATGACAGCTCCTACAGATTTGTCTATTGGAAACTGTTTTTGCAAGATCTTCTGGGTACTCTGATCTGTGGAAAGAGTTCATCTGATAAGTTTGTAATTTAAAACCTTATCACTTATCACCACATGAGCGATGAACATGTTTGTCCCCAGCAATAGTTTCAGAGGCAAAATACATGGAATAATGCAGAGTTTTCACAACTTGTGCTGTCACAGTGTGTACAATATCTTTCCATGTTGATAACAATGAAGTTGTAATCACGATCAATAACTGCAAGCATGGCAATTGAAAACAAATTCTTGTAATAAAAATAATGTGACCCACTGTTGTTAGGGCTTTCATTCTAACATGCTTCCCATCTAAGATGTCAGTGCAATTTGGAAATTGTCACCATTCCATATCCCATCTCACTTTTCTTCCAGATTTCCTCTGCTGGTTGGGGTAAATACAGTGGTTGTAAAATGTACAGTTCTTGACACACATTTGATTAAGCTGGAGACAGCAGTCCTTTCCATGTGGAATTAAAAAGCGATGGTAAAGTATGAATAACCAGTGGCAAAATACCTGAAGTAAAATGTACTATTTGTTAGTAGCCTAATACATGCACCATATGAAATAAAATAACTTCATATGTAAGACATTTCCAGGGGCAGATGTGGACTCTGACCACAATCTATTGGTTATGAACTGTAGATTAAAACTAAAGAAACTGCAAAAAGGTGGGAATTTAAGGAAATGGGACCTGGATAAACTGAAAGAACCAGAGGTTATAGAGAGTTTCAGGGAGAGCATAAGGGAACAATTGACAGGAATGGGGGAAAGAACTACAGTAGAAGAAGAATGGGTAGCTTTGAGGGATGAAGTAGTGAAGGCAGCAGAGGATCAAGTAGGTAAAAAGACCAGGGCTAATAGAAATCCTTGGGTAACAAAAGAAATATTGAATTTAATTGATGAAAGGAGAAAATATAAAAATGCAGTAAATGAAGCAGGCAAATAGGAATACAAACGTCTCAAAAATGAGATCGACAGGAAGTGCAAATTGGCTAAGCAGGGATGGCTAGAGGACAAATGTAAGGATGCAGAGGCTTCTCTCACAAGGGGTAAGATAGATACTGCCTACAGGAAAATTAGAGAGACCTTTGAAGAAAAGAGAACCACTTGTATGAGTATCTAGAGCTCAGATGGAAACCCAGTTCTAAGCAAAAAAGGGAAAGCAGAAAGGTGGAAGGAGTATATAGAGGGTCTATACAAGGGCGATGTACTTGAGGACAATATTATGGAAATGGAAGAGGATGTAGATGAAGATGAAATGGGAGATATGATACTGCGTGAAGAGTTCAACAGAGCACTGAAAGATCTAAGTCGAAACAAGGCCCCAGGGGTAGACAACATTCCATTAGAACTACTGACAGCCTTGGGAAAGCCAGTCCTGACAAAACTCTACCATCTGGTGAGCAAGATGTATGAGACAGGCGAAATACCCTCACACTTCAAGAAGACTATAATAATTCCAATTCCAAAGAAAGCATGTGTTGACAGATGTGAAAATTACCGAACTATCAGTTTAATAAGTCACAGCTGCAAAATACTAACGCGAATTCTTTACAGACGAATGGAAAAACTGGTAGAAGCGGACCTCGGAGAAGATCAGTTTGGATTCCATAGAAATGTTGGAACACGTGAGGCAATACTGACCTTACGACATAGCTTAGAAGCTAGATTAAGGAAAGGCAAACCTACATTTCTAGCATTTGTAGACTTAGAGAAAGCTTTTGACAATGTTGACTGGAATAATCTCTCTCAAATTCTGAAGGTGGCAGGGGTAAAATACAGGGAGCGAAAGGCTATTTACAATTTGTACAGAAACCAGATGGCAGTTATAAGAGTCGAGGGGCATGAAAGGGAAGCAGCGGTTGGGAAGGGAGTGAGACAGGGTTGTAGCCTGTCCCCAATGTTATTCAATCTGTATATTGAGCAAGCAGTAAAGGAAACAAAAGAAAAATTCGGAGTAGGAATTGAAATCCATGGAGAAGAAATAAAAACGTTGAGGTTCGCCGATGACATTGTAATTCTGTCGGAGACAGCAAAGGACTTGGAAGAGCAGTTGAATGGAATGGATAGTGTCTTGAAAGGAGGATATAAGATGAACATCAACAAAAGCAAAACGAGGATAATGGAATGTAGTCGGGTGATGCTGAGGGAATTAGATTAGGAAATGAGACACTTAAAGTAGTAAAGGAGTTTTGCTATTTGGGGAGCAAAATAACTGATGATGGTCGAAGTAGAGAGGACATAAAATGTAGACTGGCAATGGCAAGGAAAGTGTTTTTGAGGAAGAGAAATTTGTTAACGTCGAGTATAGATTTAAGTGCCAGGAAGTCATTTCTGAAAGTATTTGTATTGAGTGTAGCCATGTATGGAAGTGAAACCTGGACAATAATAGTTTGGACAAGAAGAGAATAGAAGCTTTTGAAATGTGGTGCTACAGAAGAATGCTGAAGATTAGATGGGTAGATCACATAACTAATGAGGAGGTATTGAATAGAATTGGGGAGAAGAGGAGTTTGTGGCACAACTTGACTAGAAGAAGGGACCGGTTGGTAGGACATGTTCTGAGGCATCAAGGGATCACCAATTTAGTATTGGAGGGCAGCGTGGAGGGTAAAAATCGTAGAGGGAGACCAAGAGATGAATACACTAAGCAGATTCAGAGGGATGTAGGTTGCAGTAGTTACTGGGAGATGAAGAAGCTTCCACAGGATAGAGTAGCATGGAGAGCTGCATCAAACCAGTCTCAGGACTGAAGACCATAACAACAACAACAACAACAACAACTTCATATGGGCTTGACTGACAGGTGAGGCTATTCAAGCAAAGTGGGAGAATCTGTGGGACTTCTATAGCAAATACCTACAATCCATAAAGGCAGGTACAGGTTCAGCCAAGAAGTATCAGATCTGGCCATAGGCAAGTCATTTGGAGTTTCTTCCTGATGCACTGTCATCATATCATACAGCGTCAAATCTTGAAGAATCAGAGGAACCATTTCCTGACAATGGGGATCAAGAAGGAGAAGCATAATTAAATCTGTGTGGGATGTCAGTTCATCTGGCGAAAAAACCAAAATGAGAAGAAATAAATGAAGACGTAGCAGCAGTCATGAATTATCAACACACTAGAGCCAGTAATGGGACAGAGAAGCATGAGCTTGGCCATATGGCAACTCATTTTTGAATTATATGCTCTTTTTCAAGACATTCCCAGCTTGAACATAAACTCACATAAAATGCAGCTGACACAGTATTTGGAGAGCTTGTGATATTAAACAATGAAACACTATCACATCCCCCACTGTCTTTGCATCACCCATCTTGGTGGTGTCAAAACATAGTGCTGATACTATAACAGCCGGCCGCTGTGGCCAAGCGGTTCTAGGCGCTTCAGTCCAGAACTGCATTGCTGCTACGGTTGCAGGTTCAAATCCTGCCTCGGGCATGGATGTGTGTGATGTTCTTAGGTTCATTAGGTTTAAGTAGTGGACTGATGACCTCAGATGTCCCATAGTGCTTAGAGCCATTTCAACCATTTGATACTATAACATAAAATCAAGTCACCATTGCAATTTTGAAACTAGGGGAATCTTCCAATGACTTGTTTAGTGCCAGAGAAATGTATGAGATGGCAAAAGTTTGTCTCAGTGTAGATGAGTGACCTATAGTTCACACTTGTTTGTATACAGTATTGACAATATATTTCAGTTTTTATTTTATTTATATAGTTCCATCTTTTATGATGAGTACTATTTTTGAAAATATATAGTTACAGTAAGTAATAAAGTAAATGGTTCCTATCATAAATAATGTGCTTGCCTTAAACAAATTGACAAGTCTTTCCTCTGAACCAATGGGCTTTCTCTAGTTCATTTCCACTTTTGAGATTTTAAGTTAAATGAACTTGTGTAATGCTTCCAATTGTTCACAAGACATGTGAAAATACCTGAAGAAAAGGTCTTCACTTCCTTGCAAAGGCAGTTATATTTCCTGTCATCTTGTCACTCAGTGCTAATTTCATATTTCCACTTTTTTTGTTTCCTCAAAGCGAGTGCAAATAAAGGCAACAGTTTATCGTCATGAGAACTGATACTCATGCTTACTGGACAGTAGCTGATTCACTCGCAATGAGCACCATTTGACAACTTGATCACTACAGTCTGCCTGTGCTCTGTTTGACCACAGCTAGCTGCAGTTACCAAAAGAGCATACTGAGCACATGCACAGCCTGCTGCCAACATCTACATTGAGACTGCGCAGTCCATCTTACAGCGTGTGGTGGAGGGTACTCCCTGCCTCTACTTGTCATTTATGTTCCACTCACAAATAGAATGAGGGAAAAATAATGGTCTATATGCCTCAATATGGGCCCTAATTCCTCTTATCTTGTCTCCGTGATGCCTATGCACGATGTACATTGGAGGCAACAGAATCATTCTGCAGTCAGCTTCAAATAGTGGTTCTCTAAATTTTGTCAATAGTCTTCCTCCAAAATAACATCCCCTTCCCTCCAGGGATTCTCATTTGAATTCCCAAAGCACCTCAGTAACACTTGCATGTTGTTCAGACCTAACAGTAACAAATTTAGCAGCCAGCCTCTGAATTGCTTTACGTCTTCCTTTAATCTGATCTGGTACAAATCCCAAGCACTTGAGCAATACTCAAGAATAGGTCACACTACTGTCCTATGTGCAGTCTCCTTTACAGATGAACCATACTTTCCCAGCATTCTCCCAATAAACCGAAATCAACCATTTATCTTTCCTACCACATTCCTCACATGCTCATTCCATTTCATATTGCTTTGCATTGTTTCACCCAGGTATTTAAACAACATGACTGTGTCAAGTAGGACACTGATAATGCTTTATCCAAATGTTACAGTGGTCTTTTTCCTACTCATCCACAGTAACTTACATTTTTCTACATTTTTAGCTAGCTGTCATTCATCCCACCAACTAGATGAGTTGGTAGCCCTGCACCAGGCGAGACGCATGAGTTTTGTGCTGCTGTACAGATAAGTGATTTAGACTGTAATAAAACTCTGATTAGTTCAGGAAACTAGTTTAATATGTGTATTAGTGCGTTTTGCAAGCTTACTATTAAAGCTTTTACTTCTCTTTGCGTATTATTCCAGAAAACACGAAAGGAAAATAAAGGAGGGTTACAATCATATTCTTGCATACATTTCAGCGCAGTAAAACTTATAGAATCTCATTTAATTGTTCTGTCCTGTTCCAGCAAGTTAAGAAAAGCATATCCTTTTGTTGTTTACCTCTTATTTTGCGAAACACAGCATAAGTTTTAAGTTACGGTATCTGGAAACTTTGCACATACGGTAGTAGCTTTGTTTACATACGCCGGCCGATGTGGCCGTGCGGTTAAAGGCGCTGCAGTCTGGAACCGCAAGACCGCTACGGTCGCAGGTTCGAATCCTGCCTCGGGCATGGATGTTTGTGATGTCCTTAGGTTAGTTAGGTTTAACTAGTTCTAAGTTCTAGGGGACTAATGACCTCAGCAGTTGAGTGCCATAGTGCTCAGAGCCATTTGAACCATTTGTTTACATACAGTTGTGACTAGGCCTAATTTTTGTAAATGTGTTTTTCTTCTTTTTTTGGTAATCTAACTTATTGTCACTAAAGTAATCAAACAACGGAAAATCCAGGATGGAATGTAACAGTACGAGAGAAGGAAACTTTCTACTCACCATATAGCGGAGATGCTGAGCCACGATAGGCACTATAAAAAGATTCACACAAACATAGCTTTCGGCCATTAGGGCCTTTGTCAGAAGTAGACACACATACACACACGCACACACACACACACACACAAGCGCAACTTGCATACGCATCTGCAGTCTCAGAGAGCTGAAACAACACTGCGAGCAGCAGCACCAGTGCATGATGGGAGTGGCGACTGTTTGGGGGTAAGGAGGAGGCTGGGGCAGGGAGGAGGAGGGATAGTATGGTGGGAGTGGCGGACAATATGAAGTGTTGCAGTTTAGACTGAGGGTAGGAGAGAAGGTGCGGAGGGGGGAGGGGGTAAGTAGTGAAAAGGAGAGAAATAAAACTAAAAATAAAAGAAATTAAAAGACTGGGCATGGCAGTGAAATGACAGCTGTGCAGTGCTGGAATGGGAACAGGGAGGGGGCTGGATGTTTGAGGACAGTGACTAACGAATGTTGAGGCCAGGAGGGTTACAGGAATGTAGGATGTAGGATGCAATTCAGAAAATCTGATGTTGGTGAGAAGGATCTATATGGCACAGGCTGTGAAGCAGTCATTGAGTTGAGGGGTATCATGTTTGGCAACGTGTTCAGCTACAGGGTGGTCCACTTGTTTTTTGGCCACAGTTTGTCAGTGGCTGTTCATGCGGACAGACAGCTTGTTGGTTGTCATGCCTACATAGAATGCAGCACAGTGGTTGCAGCTTAGCTTGTAGATCACATGACTGGTTTCACAGGTAGCCCTGCCTTTGATGTGATAGGTAATGTTAGTGACTGGACTGGAGTAGGTGGTGGTAGGAGGATGTATGGGACAGGTCTTGCATCTAGGTCTATTACAGGGGTATGAGCCATGATGTAAGGGATTGGGAGCAGGGGTTGTGTAAGGATGAACAAGTATATTGTGTAGGTTCAGTGGACAGCGGAATACCATGGTAGGAGGGGTGGGAAGAATAGTGGGTAGGACATTTCTCATTTCAGGGCACGACGAGAGGTAATGGAAACCCTGGCGGAGAATGTAATTCAGTTGCTCCAGTCCCGGATGGTACTAAGTTACGAGGGGAATGCTCCTCTGTGGCCGGGCTGTGGGACTTTGGGAGGTGGTGGGAGACTTGAAAGATAAGGCACGGGAGATTTGTGTTTGTACAAGGATGGGAGGATAATTATGGACTGCTCGTCACTGCAGATACAACGACCGCAGGTGGCTATGCTGCACGGAAGGGACTTCTTGGTATGAAATGGGTGGCAGCTGTCAAAGTGGAGGTATTGCTGGTGGTTAGTAGGTTTGATATGGATGGAGATACTGATATAGCCGTCTCTGAGGCAGAGGTCAACATCTACGAAGGTGGCTTGTTGAGTTGAGTAGGACCAGGTGAAGCAAATGGGGGAGAAGTTGTTGAGGTTCTGGAGGAATGTGAGTAAGGTGTCCTCACCTTCAGTCCAGATAGCAAAGATGTCATGACATCTATATGGTGAGTAGCAACTTTCCTTCTCTTGTATTGTCACTAAAGTAAATTTCTTTACATACGATTGAGACTAGACCTAATCTTTCGTAAATGTGTTTTCTTGTTTTTCAGTAATTTAATTGGACTTATTCTCACTAAAGTAAGATTTTTACCATGAGTGAAAAGTGCCTGATTTGCTGTAGAATTGTTAGCTCTGGGGTTTGGTGTGATGGCTGCAGTAGTTTTTTTTTTCCATTGGGGTGACTGTAGCGGCTTGGGAAATGGGGTAGTGGATCAGACTCATCAGTGGTTCTGTAGGATATGCAGTAGAGATAGGAAAATAGTGGAACAGGAGGGGAAAATTGCTGCCCTTCAGGCACAGCTAGAGCAGGCTAGGGAAGATCTGAACAGGTTAAGGAGGGAGAAGGGTAAAGAGAGGTGGGAAGTGGCAATGGGTAACAAGAGGAACAGACCTAGAATTTTGTCAGACAGCTTTGTGGTGAATGTGAAGAATAAGTTTGTCCTGTTGCTTCATTTAGAAACTGATGAGCCTCAGGCAGAAGTAGATGTAGAGAGGGAACAACAAACTTTCAGTAGAAAATTGAATAAGAATGTAGGGAAGTCAGCAAAGAGAAAGAAAGTTTTGTTTTTATTTATTTATTTATTTGATTAGCCATCCGTAGACATTTTGCAATGTATGGATGTTGTCAGTTTGGATACAGTGATTTTTGCAGATACATTGACACTTTTATATGCATTTACAGAGTATACGAATACAATGACATTTATCACTTAAATTACATTCAAACAATTAAATATTCACTTATTGTTTAGAAACAGTGTTCCTGAAAATATAGTTTAAGGGTTTTCTGTAACAGTACATGTTGTTAATTTCTTTGATGTCCTGTGCAGCTTGTTATACATTTACAGAATATACAATACAATGTCATTATGTCACTTAAATTACATTCAAACATTTAGATATTCACTTACTGTGTAAAAACAGTGTTCCTGAAAATACAGTTTAAGAGTTTTTCTGAAACAGTACATGCTGTTAATTTCTTTGATTTCCTGTGGCAGCTTGTTATACAATTTTACACCCTGATACAAGAAACTTTTTTGGGTCTTATGCTTGTTTCTCCTATCTAGATGAAGGCAGTGGCTTGTTCTTGTGCTATAGCTGTGTAAAATGCTGTTTGTACTATAATTCACTATATTTTTCTTTATATATACTATAGTGTGGAACATAAATAAACAGGGAACAGTTAGAATACCAAGTATTTTGAATAGTTCTCTGCAGTGAGCCCACTTACTGCTTTTAGTTATAATTCTCACTGCTCTCTTCTGCACTTTAAAAACTGTTTGTAAGTTGAGTACATTATTTCCCCAGAAAATTATCCCATAGCTTATGACTGAATGTACATAGCTAAAATATACAGTTCTTAGACATTCATCGCTGCATACTGAGGAGAGAACTCTAAGTGCGTAACATGTTGTAGATATCTTTTTTGTGAGTTTTTTGACATGTTCACTCCACCTAAGCTGGCTGTCAATATGCAACCCTAGGAATTTTGTGGTGGGCACTTCGTCTACAGAGGTGTTATGTAGCTTTAACTTTAGGGGACTGTTTTTTCTGTTTATTCTAAAGCGTATGCTATTTGTTTTCTTAATATTTAAGGTCACTTTATTCTCTGTAGACCATTTGTAGACATCTTTCAGTGATTCATTACAATTTTCCAACATTTGTGCTGATGTCTCACTGGTGATTATAATATTGCTGTCATCGGCAAACAATATCTTCTCTCCATGTCGGATATATTTTGGAAAGTCATTTATATAAATCAAGAACAACACCGGACCCAGCACACTTCCCTGAGGGACCCCAATATTAATATGTTGTGGATCTGACAGGTGTTTTTCTATGAACTTTGATCTACTGGAGACATGCGAGATCTCTACCCACTGTACTCTATTTTTTAGGTATGAATGGAACCATTTGTTGATTACCCCTCTTACTCCTAGTGCTTCTAACTTAAGTAATAGATTCTGGTGGTCAACTGTATCAAAGGCCTTTGACAGGTCAAGGAATATGCCAGATACATAGTTGCCTTCATCCAGTGCTTCTAGAACCACTTTAGTGAAATGTGCTATTGCCATTTCTGTATCTCTGCCTGGTCTGAAACCAAATTGGTCATTTGAAAGAAGGTTGTATTTGTTTAGATAGCTCATAAGTCTGTTCTTCATTATGGACTCTATTATTTTGGAAAATGATGACAGTAGTTCACATGCCAGAGGTGTAGACCAACTTTTGCAGGACCAGTTAGGATCAGAATACCAGGTCACAATTTTTTTAAAACCTAGTGCTGGTCTGGGTCAGGCGACAGAGCATTTAGGTTCACTCTGTAAAGATTTTACCAAGGAAGGTACTGCGGTTATTGTGGGTGGGCCAGGCAATTGTATTGACAGAGATCCTGGGTACAATATAGAGTGTGAACTGGCAAAGATTGCATCAGCAATGAGACATACCAGTGTTGAGTTTGTGTCTGTTCTGAGACACCAAACCAACCTCATTTAAACTCTTCTGTTGGGAGAGTTAATTTGGAGTTGTTACGGCTACTTTGGTCGGGTGCAGGCTCACATATTGGTTTGGTTCCTGTTGATTCTCTCAGTAGGTGGGATTATACTAGATATGGCCAACACCTCAAAAGGAAAGGGAAGGGTAAACTGGCTGGGCTAATATCAGGAAATGTGAAAATGCAAGGGGGGAGGGGGAGGCACTGGCATGAGTGGTAATATACCAGTGGTCATAGGTCTTGGAGCAGCACCTTCTTTAGGATAGGTAGGACAGGACAAAGTCAAGTTCTGAGAAAAGTAAAGATTGAAACAAACTTTCAGTTTGAGAAAGAAATCAAACAGCATAATCCTGGCACATTGGACCAGTGAACACAGCTGTTGGTTAAAAATTTACAGCAATCAGCAGAAATTTTATTTCCATTCGATTTCATCTCAGTAAATGTGAAATACCAACTATCTTTAGTGCATCAAAATATTCGAGGGCTTAGAAGTAAATTTAAGGGCTTAGAAATAAATTTAATGAACTACTTATGTGCATTGGTGAATTAGTCATTGAACCCAGTTGATATAATCTGCCTCTCTGAACATCATGTGACCACTGGTATAGATATGTTAAACCTTACTGAATTTAAGTTAGCCTCTTACTTCTGTAGACAAAATATGGAGAAAGGAGGAGTTGTTACATTTGTTAAAAACAGTTTTAAATTTAAGAATATTGACGTTAATAAATTTTGATTAGAGCAGCACTTTGAAGCATGTGCAACAGAGGTAGAATTTCATAATAGGTCCTTTATATTAGTAGCCATCTACAGAGCACCTTCAGGAAATTTCAACCTGTTTATAAATGGTCTTGAAGATTTATTATCTCGCCTAAAATTAAAAAAACAAAGAACTAGTGGTTGCTGGTGATTTTAATATTAATTTCTACTGTAAATTTCCCAACTAGGGTATACAAATGTTCTAAGACTGCCATTGATAATATCTTTATAGACAATTCTATGAAACTAAGCCACATTACAAAACCAGTAGTAAATGGGCTATCTGACCATGACATGCAACACCTAACATCAAATTTTGAAAATTGCCAGGGTAAAACATCTATCAGAACTGAATACAGAAGGCCAATAAAACAGTCAAAAACTGAGAAATTTAGGAGATTGCTCAAAGAAATTAATTGGATGGATGTTTACAGCAGCCAAGACACAAATGGAAAATACAAAACATTCATTAATAAAGTTAGCACCTTATTTGAAAATTGTTTTCCCCTGAAGGTAACTCAAATTAAGCAGAAGTCTAACAAGAAACTATGGATCACACAAGGGATAAAGATATCATGTGAGACAAAAAGGAAACTCTATATGATATATAGGGACACCTTTGATACTAGCATTATACCTCATTACAAAAATTACTGCAAAATATTGAAGAAGGTTATCAAGAAATCTAAACACCTTCATTATGAGAAGATGATAAATACATCCAGCAATAAAATAAAAATAATATGGGATATAGTTAAGTCAGAGACAGGTAGGACCAGAAATGAGGAGGAACAAATAGCTCTAAAAATAAATGAAACCCTGGTAACAAATGCATGTTGTGTTACAAACCATTTAAACAAGTATTTTGTCTCTGTTACTGATAGCATGGCGTTGTCAGGTTCAGTAAATGATGCAATGGAATATCTGAGACCAGTGTACACAATCAATCTCAGTAAAATGGAATTGACACTTACTTTACGCAAAGAAATAGAATCCATCATAAGGTCCTTGAAATCAAAGCACTCTAGAGGTTATGATAACATATCAACAAAGTTAATAAAAGAGTTTTCATGTGAGCTTAGTCATATCTTAAGTTATTTGTGTAATCAATATAATAGAGGGAAACATTCCACGTGGGAAAAATATATCTAAAAACAAAGATGATGTGACTTACCGAACGAAAGCGCTGGCAGGTCGATAGACACACAAACAAACACAAACACAAAATTCTAGCTTTCGCAACAAACAGTTGCTTCGTCAGGAAAGAGGGAAGGAGAGGGAAAGACGAAAGGAAGTGGGTTTTAAGGGAGAGGGTAAGGAGTCATTCCAATCCCGGGAGCGGAAAGACTTACCTTAGGGGGAAAAAAGGACGGGTATACACTCGCACACACACACATATCCATCCACACATATACAGACACTAGCAGACATATTAAAAGACCAAATGTTGTTGACTAAAATGTTGTAGCATCTGAGTGTGTCTTGTAGCAGGTCTATACTGTATAAGAGAATAATACTCAAGATGGAATCGGAGGCTTGCTCACACTGAAATGAAACAGGAAAAATATTTTTTTTTATTTAGGAAATGTTGGGGGGGGGATTGTTATTTCTGATAATATGCAAAACGTATTTTCCTTAAGAAATAGTTTTGAGAAAAGGTAATAAACTGATGAACACTAATGTCCAGAATCACATTCTGTCATGGGAATTTGAAACTGCTGTGGGATTACACTTGGAATTGTTTACTATTTTTTGTAAGCAGTTAAATAAGTTATGAGGATATATATCAAATTTGTTTCAGAAAGTAAGTGAGTAAAGATGGCGGCCAGTGCGAAAGTACATCGTGTATCTTTGCGAAAAAAAGTAAATTTCGATGAAAAAAAGAAAGCGTGTGTGAATTTTAAGGGTGAGATATCAAAGTTAAATGAATTTTTAACAAGTTTACAATTCATAGTCGGTGCCCCAAAACAGTAAATTAAAAAACTTCAAACGGGAAAAAGTGAGACGCTAATGAAACAAGAAGACTCGATCTCTACAGATAAGTGGAAAACAGTGATGGAAGAGGACAGCATTCAGGAAGTAAAATCTCAAAAAAACAGTGAAACCATATTGCAACAAAACAATGTGTGCATATCGAATGCAACAAATTATGGAATAAAACCATCTAACAAAAATATGGTGCAAAAAACTATAAGCAAACAAAAAGGCATGTGCAAAAACAGTTATAGTGTGTTAGTGAAAAATAACAGCCAAAAGCATGCAAACAAATCAAACTTGCTTCACAATAATCTCAAAGTGCAACACTCTCAAAGAAAACATGAACCTAATATCGTCTGCAAAAACAGATTCAGTGTGCTAGCAGAAACAACAAATGGACTAAGTGATGCAAATATTCAACCAAAAGTTTCAAAACCCAAAACAAAAAAACAACAGTCAACGTGTAAAACAAAATTTATTTATCTGATTGCTGATAGTTATGGAAAAGGATTAGCAGAAATTATGGATGAAAAAATAATAAATCAAAATGTTGTTGGATTCATGAAACCAGGTGTTCCAGTACGAGAAGTTACTCAATACATTGACACATGCATCAACCAAGGAAGTTGTAACTCTTGCATTATTATAGATGGAGCAAATGATGTCTAAAAAAATGAGGCAAAGTTTGCCTTGAGATCTTTATGGTAAGCATTGGAAAAGGTTGCAGGCACAAAAGTGTTTGTAACAAGCATACCTATGAGAGATGACCTCATGAAAACATCGTGAATGCAGAAACTGAAGCAACTAACCGAAAGGTCAAAAAAATTTGTAAATTTTTCAGCAATATAACATATATTAATGCAGATAGCCAAAAAAGGGAAGACTTCACTACCCATGGAATGCATAGAAACATGAAAGGCAAAGAAGCACTATGCGATGTAATGCTGAAACAACTGAATCAAAATCAGCCTGGCTTAATGCGACCTACAATCACATCAGCAGCAACAGAATCATCAGCTTCAACTAAAGAGCCAGATACTTCAATGATTCGAGACAAAGCTGAAGAAACAAGAAGAGGATCTCCAACAAGTTTGGCTACAGTGCCCCAAGTTAAAACTTAAAAAATCACCTGTGAAATGCCACCTCACTATGCATCAAGCCACACCACACCACACCACAAAAGGAAAGAACCACAACATTTTCTATGGTAAGTGGTTCCAGAGAAATGTTACATCAATTGTGGAAAACATCGCTCTGGAAAGAAAACTACAACAGTAAAAGTGAAGGGGGCTATTCAAGGGAAGATGTGTTGGAAACTATAAGTAAGTGTAAATCTTCATTCCTAATGCACTGGAACATAAATGGCCTAATTGCAACATATCCTCATGATAAACCCACAAAAACTGACGAGCTGCAAATTATTCTTTCACAAGGAAGAAATATCAAAGTCGTTTGCCTGAACTAACACTGGATCACGAAAGATTCAATCTCAGTTTTAAATTAATTTGATAACTTTAGGATAGCTAGTTGTTTTTGTAGGCAAAACAGTACTTGTGGAGGCTCCTGTATATTGATTAACAATTCATTGGAATGTAAAGAAAGAGATGATTTTAAATTTCTAAATGAAGAGCTTGTATTTGAAAGTTGTTGTGTAGAGCTAGAGCAACAGAATATCATCATCATCTATATATACAGAATTCCAGGTAGTGATGTAAATACATTATTCTTAGATATATTCTAGTGTCTCCTATATAAACTCACTAAACAAAATAGGAAAAAAATTGTAATTGCTGCTGATTTTAATGGAGATACAGCAAGCAAAACAAGGATGTCAACTGTGTTTATTGACATAATTCAAGAATATGGCTTTAGACAATATTTCACTGACTTCACCAGTGTAATTGAGCAAACAGCAAAATAAACAGTTCCCAAGTTTTCTTTATACACGTATATTTTACCATAAAGAATGACACATGAACACTGCATGAAGTACAAAGGCAGACTGAATTAAACCTGGCAGCTCGTAAGAGCAATTAATATTCCAAAGATTGTAATTTGTGTGGTCGATGTGACCTATCGACGCCACACAGCCGCCCTCCCCCTCTCCACCCCCGCAGTACGGAGTACGGCCTATGAGACCTGAGGGGGGGTCATGTGGATTGCAACGTCGGTGTGAGTGGTGCTAGGCGGCAGGCACTTGACTGGAAGCTCCATCTCTCGAACACATGATGGGTCACACTCTTGTCGGAGGGACAAGCTGTGCACTATCTTGACATTGAGTGCCTCGGTGAGGGTCAGGTCTGTGCTGTCAGTGAGTAGTACAAGCACACGATTATCTAACACCATAACCGACACATTGTCGATGTGGTCAGGTGGTACATTGTAGTGCAAAACGAAGGACAGGGCGTCCGCGTCTCTAGTACCAGAAATGTCTTCAAAATCTATTAATGGAGATGATGATGATGACATGTCTGAGGAATCCACGAACTGTGGTGGTGAATAGTTGAATGGAGAAAACCCAACTGTAGGTTGAACGGACTTGTTAGCGGGTTCGTCAAATGTGCTCGGGCAGTCCGAATGGGATGCAGAAGGGTGTCGGAGTGTACAAAGGCAGACTTGAGCCTGTGTAGAGAAACGGTTTGCAGGCGATCTTTTATCATAATGTTGAACGTCATCTCGGCCCTCCAGAGTACTTCAAAGGAACCGAGGTAAGGGGGTTGTAAGGGTTGTCTGACAGAGTCATCCCTGAGCCTGATGTGTAAGCAAGAGCTGAGTGCGGTCAGCACATTAGTGTCAGGTGGGGAATGCCTGACATGTGTGTGTAGCTGGGTGTTTCTAAAGTGTGCATGCATCCTTCTGATAAAGTCTGGGAAGGATAGGGA
Source organism: Schistocerca nitens (assembly GCF_023898315.1). Lineage (NCBI taxonomy): Eukaryota > Metazoa > Arthropoda > Insecta > Orthoptera > Acrididae > Schistocerca > Schistocerca nitens. The sequence goes on from NC_064615.1 coordinate 37,077,782, forward strand.
ATCCCCAGGATCTTGGGGGAGAATCAGTTCCCCAGGTATAACCGGGTTTTTGCCGAAAACGAATTCGGAAATCGTCCCGTGTAAATCTGTTTTAAATGTAGAATGTAGGCCCAGCAACACCCAAGGAAGTGCCTTGGACCAGAGACAGTTGTGGCACCTAAGTGCAGTTTCAAGGGTGTGGTGCCATTGTTCCACCAACCCGTTGCTTTGAGGGTGGTAGGCTGTCATATGGACCTTTTTAATACCGCAAAGATTACAGAGAATCATAAAAAGTGCAGATTTGAACTGTCGACCGTGGTCAGTTGTGATGGTGGACAGACAGCCGAACCTAGTGATCCAAGAAGAAATGAATCCTTTGGCCACAGTTTCTGCTGTGATATTGGGTATGGAGATGGCTTCCACCCAACGAGACATTCAGTCTATTGTGGACAGGATATACCTGTGGCTCTCCAACAGAGGCAAGGGACTGATAAGGTTGATATGTACTTGATGGAAACAACCCTTAGGGATGTCAAACTCGCAGAGTGGTGGAGAGGTGTGATGTCCTATTTTGTTTCGTTGACAGGAAATGCAGCTGTGTGCCAAGTTTGACAGTCTCGTTTCACATCTTTCCACACAAAATGCTCGGTGACGAGGTGAGTGGTGGCTCGGACGCTGGGGTGGGCGAGATTATACAAGGCGTCAAAAACCTGTCGGCGCAGCATGGGTGGGAGCAAAGGCCGCAGAATGCCCATTGAAAAGTCGCACCAAAATTTGTCCGAAATGGCAGGGAACTTAGCCTTGGTAAACACGAGCAAAGACTGTGGGTCCATGAGCAGAACCTGACTGTCCTCGTCTGAAGCCTGTAGAGTGGCGAGGTCGGATAAATTGACGATACTTGAAATGGCATTGATCTGCGAGAGGAAATCAGCAGGGATGTTCTCCATGCCTTTGATGTATCGTACACCCATAGTAAATTGAGAGACCAGGTTGAAGTGGCGGAAACATGCGTGGGGGGAGGATCCTCTGGTGGGTTGCAGAAGGCATCCGCCAGTGGTTTGTGATCAGTAAGAATGAAGAAAGGACAGCCCTTGACATCAGTGTGGAAATGTTTGATGGCCTTGTATGACACCAGAAGCTCTCTATCAAAAGTGGAATATTTCTTCTGAGCTGTGGACAGATTTTTGGAGAATATATGAAGTGGTAAAACTGTGTCACCTTTGCTCTGTTGTAATACTGCCCCAACCATTATGTTGCTGGTGTCCGAAGTGATGAACAAATCGGCAGACGGATCAGGATGGGCGAGTAACACCCGAAGTTTGTTTGCCAGAGAGCGAGTCCGTCGGCGGGGCCTGCACGGCAGCGGCAGAAGGTAGATGGTGGCGGTAGTAATTTATAGTACCTAGGAAACATCTGAGTTCTTTGTACATAGCTGGGGGTGGCAATGATGTAATAGCTTGCATGCGAGATTACGGAGGCTGTATTTCATCTGCGGAGACAGTGTAACCCAGAAATGTTGCAGAAGACTGACGCAATTGGAATTTTTCTTTGTTGACCTCGACACCATTGGATGCCAAAGTCTGGAGGACCTGAGAAAAATTATCTTTGTGGTCTTCAGTCGATTTGCTGAAAATGAGTTTGTCATCCAGGTATGCAGAGTAGAACTCGAATCGTCGTAAGATTGAGTCAATGAAACGTTGCCACATTTGTGCCACATTCTTTAAACTGAATGGCATGAAGTTGTACTGGAACAAACCGAGCAGCGTGATGATTGCAGTCTTTGGAATGTCTTCCAGTGCTATGGGAATCTGGTGATAAGTACGTTTATAGTCAATCACTCTGAAGATTGTGGTGCCCGATAACATATGAGTGAAATAATTTATGTTTGGCATGGAGTAATTGTCCGTGACAGTGCGAGCTTAAACGTCCCTAATCACCACACATTCAAAAAGAACCGTTGTGTTTGGTGACGAGGTGAACTGGTGAAGACAAATTGCTGTCCGATGGCTGTAGAATGCCTGCCTCCAGAAGTTCGTTAATTTGCTGCCGAGCCACGTGCAACTTAATGGGGTTGAGACGGTGGTAATTATCTTGTGTGTCATTCCATCAGTGACAGAAGAGGCTGAGAAATGCACACGAGGCTGGGTAATGTTCGGACGTGGAGTTTTGGGACGAGTGGGGTGCGATGAGGCATAGCCGTTAGTGCAAGTGGGAAAGGCAGCACAAAAGTCACATGCCTATTACGCAAGTGAGGCGTGCACTTGTTTGCACGGGTCGGCCGCACGTGCGGCACGGAGTGGATTGGGGCATGCAGTGACTGTCTGTTGTTAACTTGGTCTTGGGTATCCGGTGCGGGCTAGAGAGGCACTGGCATCACACGAGGGACAGTGTGGCCACCGAGTTGCTCGGCTGGTGCGCGGGAGGGGGGGAACATTTATCAACAAGTGGGGCGGCTTCCTGTGTAGTGGGCATAGTCGTGCTGCACAAGCAACTGTTATTAAAGACACTGTTTGAAACACGAGGCACTGTGCATAGTGGGCACTTGGGCAGTGCGGAGGTCACTGAATGTGAATCATCACACACAATAAATGTTTTAGAACTAACCTGTTGAGTGATCAAACTAATGCTGGCAATGAAGTTTGATCCGGTGAAGAAACTGCGGATTGCAGTTTCAACAGTGAGGTGCGGGCTGTAGCAAGCTTGTTGTAAGTGTGAGAAATGCGTTGTTTCAGCTCGTTGTTCTCCCAGCGGAGGTGTGCCACTGAGTCGTATTCTGAAAGTAGGTTAGTGGCACAGGTCACAATCTTGCCTGCGAGGGCGGAACACTCGCGAACTAAATCCCACGTTGCGACGGAAACGGAACAAGGAGTATGGGTGCTGGAGCATGGTATCTGAGTGTTATATGGGTGGTGTAACACTGAACACTGGACTAAGTTTGGGGAGAGCTTGTAATGGGACAAAAAATCCATACTGAGAATAGGTTTGTTGATGTCGGCGATGTAGAAGGTCCTCGGGAAATGCAGAGAAGGGGATAGGTGGACCATCACTTTCACAGAAACAACAGTTTGTAATGTTCATCAGTGAAAAGTCAGTAGGAGCCAATGATCGAGGTATGATAGACACATCAGCGCCGGTGTCAATTAGGTTGACAAACTGCGATGAAATGTTTGTCACGTATAAACAACCACTTGGCCGAGGGGACGATTGGACAGAGTGCAATGTTAGGGGACGCCTGTGAAGTTCCCGGCAGCGTCAGTTAGTTCCTGCGGTTGTCACTTGGGTGTTGGAAAGGTAATCTGCACTTCTTGGCCTTAGCCCCATAAATCTTGTAGTACCAACAGTACGGATGAGCCGAATGTGGCGATGGTGGTGACTGTGATAGCGGGGGAGGCTTGTCCTCTTTGATATGTTCTTGACATAAACAGGGATGTAAGGAGATTGGACAATTCTTCAGTGCTCAGAAAGAGGAGAGCCTGCCTGCAGACGGCCGGTAAACAGGAGGTGTAGTGTCACACAGCGATGGGGGATGAGCTGGGTGTTTCTGGTGCAAGATTGCATATAGCTGATCTATGATACGTAGGCGAGAACCAATAGACTCAAAATGGTGTGCCAGTAGGTGTATCTGTAGGTCGGTAGGTAACTTGGCGGACTATACCGCCCACAGAGTGATATCTGGCATTTTGTGTTCACTCACGAGTAACCTGAGGCGGCGCCAAAGTTGTGACAGTGCGGTCCCCAAGGTGCTCCTCATACAGCCTCTTGATTATCAATATCGTTTTCTTGGTGAACTCGTACTTCGGTGGCAGTGGACGCGAAAGTAGGAGATCACAAATTAAATCCGAGTAGTCGTGAAGGTGTGTGACCAAACATAGGAACTTGGAGTTGTCATCAGTCACTTGATGCAGCTTGAAGAGATGCTCCACCAGTGTGAACCATGTAACTGGATTGTCCTCGTATATGGGAGGTAGCTTGGGTAGGTGGCCTGGAGGTGGAGATGAAGGTGGCTTCAGCATATCTTGGATGGCCTGTGGTCCCACTGCACAGGAGTTCATACTGGGATCTGGCATCATCAGAGTGTAAATGTTACTAGCACACACGTTCAGAACAATGGCTGGTTGTAATGTCTCTGAAGATACCCGAAAACACGACGTGGCAGGCACGGTGGATACCGTTGGAGCGAACAGGTGAGTGGCGCGTAATGAGTGCCCGTAAACTGGACTGGAAATTGCAGGAATAGCACTGACATTGTCCAACTCAGAAATGATGCAGAAGGCCGGCGTGGCAGATTCAGACGATACTGCGGAAGGAGTGAGGGGGGGTAGGGGGGGGGAGTGGCCTGGAGCTTAAAGTGGCGACAACAAGAGTTTTCCGCACACACTGGCCATGCAATCTTCGTGGTAGGACCGTAAAACACTGGTGAAACCTGTTGGCAGTCGCAATGTCATAGTACAACATTGCTGGGTGAAGAGGCTATGTTGGGTGCACTTGTACCCACGTGGTCATGAAACTGGGCCGCTGATCTGGTGGTTTGTTGTGGCGAACTGGATGCATAAAAATATCTGTTACTGATTTGTGAGGAAGGCGAGGATGGCGTATCTTGGTAATAGTTGACTGCATTTGTGTTTTGCATAAATGGTGGCATTGCACATGGCACTACTGTAACCGATGTTGTAGCATGCAGAAGATCAAAGCACATGTGCGAATTTCGGTCGCTTTGAACTTCGTATGAGTGATCAATTGTCACACTATTTAGTAGATTGTCCACTTCACTTTTCACTTGTTGTTGTTCGTAACCCAGCGAAACAAAGCCTAAGGTAACTGCGTAACACTCGGTCATTGTGGAGTTGCTAAAGTAGAGGTTATCCTCGTCGAAGATCGTAGATCATTGTCCATTAGCTGCGAAATAACTGATGGTGGAAGGTTGTGTTGGCCTGGTCGTAAGAGCTGGGCCTCCAAGTCTTCATAAAGAATGTTCGGTGATGTGGCCATGGCATCAGATGTGAAACCTGTTGATTCTATACAACAGGTGCAGAAGTCACGGAAGACATAGAACTTTCTTTGTCCTGGGTCACCAATATGGGATTCTGGATACGGATCGTAATATACGTAATAAACAGTTCCCAAGTTTCCTATATACACATGTATTTTTCCATATAGACTGATACACATGAACACTGCATGAAGTATAAAGGCAGACTGAATTAAACATGGTGGCTCATCAGAGCAGTTAATATTCCAAAGATTGTAATATGTGTGGTCGATGTGACCTATCGGCGCCACAGATTAAATGAGGTAGACTGGTCATTACAACAAGAAAACTCATGTTCAGAAAATTTTGATAAGTTCTTAAACAGCTTTTTACATGTGTTCAATGAAACATTTCCACCCATAGCCGGCCCAGGCAGGGCAACAAATAAACTAAAGTGGATTATCACTGGCATAAAAATGTCTAGTAACAGAAAGAGAGACCTACATGCTGAGCTGAAATCAAATAAGAGTCCTGAGTTCATAAACTATGTTAAAGTGTATAAAAAACTAATTAAGATGGTTGCAAAAGCAGTAAAGGAAATGTCAAACACTAAATTCATTAAAAAACACACAAATAAATCCAAGGCAGCATGGACAGTAGTCAAATTTGAACTTGGAATCAAACCTAGCAACCAGGAAATCTCTAAAATAAAGGTACAAGGCAAAATAATTGTACATCCTGCTCAGATGTCATAAATTTTTAATAAATTCTTCATAAATGTAGCAAAATCTGATGTTGATGTAGACTATTATCAAGATAACGTACATTTGTTTGGCTCAAGTTAGAGCAAGATAGAGAGCCTAATTAAATTGTACAAAGTAGCAATAAAAGATGTAGAAAAAAGTATAGTAAACCTAAAAAAAATAAAAAAAAATAAAAAAAATTGTGGGATGAAATACCTGCCAAAGTCATTAAAGCAGTTACAAATACAATAGCTTACCCACTACACAAAATAATTAATCAATCACTTGAAGGAGGATACTTTCCAGAATTTCTGAAATATGCAGAAGTCAAACCAGTATTTAAGAAAGGCTCCAAAGATGATACGGGAAATTACCATCCAGTTTTCCTTCTTCCTGTGTTTTCTTAGATATTTGAAATGATTGTTGCAATTCAAATTCAAAATTTTGCTACAAATACAATGTAATCTCAAAAATCAATTTGGATTCCAGAAAGGCAAAAGTAGAATTCATGCAATCAATGAATTTGTAACTTAAATTAGTTCCACTTTGGGCAAGTCATGAAAAGCTGCGGGTATCTTCTGTGATGTGTCCAAAGCATTCAACTGCTTGAATCACTCCATACCATTATATAAAATGAAAAATATGGAATTATGGGTAGCGCCTTACAGTGGTGTAAGTCATATCTAACAGAGAGAAAGCAAAGGGTTGTCATAACGCCAAGCAAAGGGAAATACTCCTCAAAGTTGAGAACCACCTCACAGGTAGTACACAAGGCTCAATTCTGAGCCCAATCTGCTTTCTTTTTATATGTAAATGACCTACTCATAAATATAAATTATCATTCTGTTTTATCTGCTGATGACACATCAGTACTGGTAGAAAATAAAAACACAGAAGAAATTCCTAAAAAGTCATAGAAACTCTAGACAACCTGGATGTTTGGTTCCATCTAAATGGCCTAAAGCTAAATATTTCAAAAACACAGCTGATGCAATTTAAGACAAAACAGTCTCGAATAAATGATATTCACATTATGCACAGAAGCCAGGAGCTAAATGAAGCAGACCATGTTAAATTCTTAGGAATGCAATTGGACAGAAACCTATCATGGTCCTCCCACATAGATTATCTTAAAAATAAACTAAACAGCCTGGCATTTGCTGTGACAATCTTAGCCGATGTCACTAGTATAGATACACAAAAAAGTAGTATACCATAATTACTTTGAGTCAGTAGTGAGATACAGTATTGTCTTCTGGGGAATGCTAGCAACATGACAAAAATATTAACTTTGGAGAAAAAAATTATCAGGAAGATATGCAGTGCAAAGCCAAGAGAATATTGTTAGCTGTTATTAAGAGATCTTAAGATACTAAGCATTCCCTCGTTGTATCTGTATGAAATAATTCTTTTCACAAGTAATAACCCCAAACTCTTTTTGTCAAATAATTTCCAGCATAGTTACAAAACTAGAAACAAATAAAGCTTCACACTGCCTACACACAGACTTAATCTTTTTGCACAGACTCCACAATACATGGGAATGAAAGTACACAATATACTGAAAGACACAAATTTTAGAAAGTCTTCGTACATCCATAGTTGAAATGGAGGACTGTGGGACATCCGCTGGTGTAAATTTATATTAAAAATGAAGAAATTCCTCCAGCTGTATTTAAGGTGTCGATTTTATTTTGGCAACTAGTTTCAATGTTGTAACAACGTCATCTTCAGGGCCCATACACATGTTGATGTCATCTGTGTGTGGCTGATACTGGAAGTCAGTGGTGAGATATGGACGTGCTCCATGTGGAAGGTGGGTAACTAGTTACTACCCACCTTCCACACAGAGCATGTTCATTTCTCACCACTGGCTCCTAGTATCAGCCGCATGCAGTTGATGTCAACAAGTGTATGGGCCTGAAGATGATGTTGTTACAATGTTGAAACTAGTTGCCAAAATGAAATTGACACCTTAACTACAGATGGAGGAATTTCTTCATTTTTAATATAAATTTTAGAAAGGTCCAAACTGAGGCAATAAAAAGAGACTTGTGTAGCACCCTGGTGCAGAAATGTTATTACTCAGTTGATGAATTTTTTAATGATCTGACCATCTGAGCAGGATAAAAACTATAATAATAAATAATATTCATATTTTATTGTGATTATACAAAAAAATATTATATTCCATGTATAATTTATCAGAGTTATAAGCTCATGAACCTCCTGTACATAAAATCAATGATTTAACTTGTGCATTATGAGACAATAAAATTCTGATTCTGAAGTATTCACTAAAGAACAGGTTCTGTCATTCTGTAATGTTGTCACAATTACACTTAGCCTTATTTGAGATATGTATTTTTAACACAAAAACTTGATATGTAATGCTTTACATTCAAGATACTTATTCTCAACAGATAATGAAAGTAGTGTACAGAAAAACGTGAATGAGTCATCTGTCTGGATACACATAGCAACAAGGAAAAAGAAAGAATAAACAATATTAGGGGTCACACAAACACCGAATACATGCACTATACATATCTGACTTGGAACACTTTGCATCACTAAAGTATCCCCCCCCCCCTCCCCCGGTGTTAGTGATATCATCACTTGAATCGCACTTGGTATCCATGGTATCTGGACCATGTAACAACTTTCTTGGTTTCATCTGTTGAAGTGTCACCAGAATCATTGCTCAATGGTAGTTCTGGTGCACCTGTACTAGGAGTGGAGGGGGGGGGGGGGGCACAGTTGGTCTGTCTGTGGTAAATTGTCTGGGTGCTATGCCCCAGTTGGCATAGGTAGTGCAGCAAACAGGGTTTAATCTGTTGACTGAAATTGTTATCAGAATTCTTTCAATATCTAACTTAAACTGCTTTTCACCTCTGCTGAACACACTGTAAGGTTCATTATAAGGTGGCTGTGAAGGTTTACACATGGCATCATGTTGAACAAGAACTTACTTGCATTTTGACAACTCACTGAAAACAAATGGATCATGAGACTGCTGTGTCCTCATTGCTTCCAGATGCAGTTGCCGTATCTGCAAATGCAGCTTAGTTATAGAATCTGGTGCTTCAATAATGTCACTTGGAGTGCTGCTCAAGAATTCAACCAGTAGGCAAATTGGTTGTCCGTATACCAACTCAGCTACTGTGGCTCCTAAATCCTTCTTTTTAGATGCACAGATGCCCAGTAGAAAGATGGGTACATTTCTGTCTCATGCTGCAAATTGTGACAATATAAGGATGCCTTAACCTCTTGATGAAATCTTTCTGTCAGTCCATTTGCCACTGGGTGGTACACTGTGGTTCTAATCCTCTTTGTGCCCAACAATGTAGCTAGAGCCTTGAACAGGTATGAGTCAAATTGTCAGCCCTGATCTGTAATAATTTGTAAAGGCATGCCAAAATGATTGAGCATCCCATAGAAAAAGGTGGTAGCTACTGTCTCCATTGCAATATCTGCCATGGGGGAAACCTCTGGCCAGTGTGTAAATCTGTCACCTGCAGTAAGATAATAGGTAAACCCCTTAGATGGAGGTAGAGGTCCTATTATATCCAGATGCTCGTGTTCAAAATGTTGATTAGACAGTAGAAATGTACCGAGTAGTGCACAGACATGCCAAATAATTTTATTGCAGACATATGATGCACTGAAGGCACATAGGTCTTGCAGTCTGTGGCTAAGCTCAGCCACACAAAAGCTTCTTTAACCAATCCGGTAGTGCCACAGACCCTTGGATGTGATAGTTGATGTAATGAAGTAAAAGGTTAATGGCGGAAACCATTTGTCACAAATGGGCATACGCTTGGCACTGACAAGTCAAGTGTATCTATATGTTTGTTGTCAAAAGGAGAAGAGCAGGAAAGGGCAAAGATGGGCAGAAGGCAAACCTCAATGAGGGCAAGGAGATGAGAATGGGGAGGAGGTAATAGGACAGAGAGGACAGAAACTGTTGGTGGAGGGTGTGGGGACAGTAGGTTACAGTAGATTGAGGGCAGGATAATATCAGGAGTGGAGAACTTGTTGTAGCAGTAATTCCCATATGCTCAGTTCAGAAAAACTGGAGGTGGAGGGAAGGATCCAGATGGCTTGGTTGAGAAGCAGCCATTGAACTCAAGCATGCTATGTTCAGCTGTATGTCGTGCCACAAGATGGTCTACTTTGCTCTTGGCCACAGTTTGGTAGTGGCCATCCATCCTGGTGGACAGCTGGTTGGTAGTGATACCAATAAAAACAGCTGTGCAATGGTTGCAGCAGAGTTGGTATGTGGCGCAGCTGCTTTCACAGACGGCCCAGCCTCTGAGGGGGTAGAATAAGCCTGTGACAGGTCTGGAATAGGAAGTGCTGGGTGGGTGGATTGGGCTGATCTTGCACCTGGGTCATCTACAGGGATATGATCCCTGTGGCAAGGGATTGGAGTTGGAAATGACATAGGGGTGGACTAGCATGTTCTGGAGCTTGGCTGGGTGATGAAGCACCACTTTTGGAAGCATGTCAAAGACATTGGGTAGGGTGCCCTCATTTCAGTGAATGATGATAGATAATCAGATCCATGACAAAGGGCGTGATTCAGTTGTTCCAGACTGTGGCATCTACAGAGCAGTATAAGTTAAGTGTTTATTTTTTCCTGTCTTTCCCTTATAGTATATTTCTAAAATTTCTCATGTGTTTCCAGTTAAGAGGTGTAAGTCCCCATTCTGTAAGTGTAAATTTGGGCAGTCTGTAGTGCAGTTTTCATTCCTTCTGAAAAGCCAGCTACATAGCTCATTGAGGTATCATAGGTTTTGGAGACACATCAGGAGGGTAGCAAGCTGTATATCTAGGATTCTGTCTGCTTTTATAGTTTACTTCTTCAGATAGCCTTGCTAGTATGGGGAGGACGTGTCCATGCTGTGTGCAAACGCAAGAGGAGCTGGCCACAGTTCGCAAACAGATGAATGCGCTTTTGGCTACCATCAATCACCTTCAGGCTAATGCCTCAGGGTGTAGTGGTGGCAGAGAATCTGGCATATCACGTGGGACACCGCAGGTGTCGCTTGTTTCACCATTGGGCCCTGCTACCGATGCACCTCCTAGTGTACCGAAATGTTGGATCTGCTCTCACAACCTGGTGAATAATGTGTTGTAAGGCATTTCCATTACTCAAGGCAGAGGGCCAATGTGGAGACTTGTCATCTGGCCTCACCCATTCACCCTGTGAGTGGACAGCTAACTGCTCCTTCAACAGTGTTTGAGCATGCACATGGGGAGAGGGGTTTACTGGTTATTGGGAGCTCCAATGTGAGGCGCATTATGGAGCCCCTTAAGCAGATGGCATTCAGGTCTGGAAAGAAAGCCGATGTGCACTTGGTATGTCTGTTGGGGAGCCTCATTTGTGATGTGGAGGCGGCCTTGCCTGTGGTTATCGAGCATGCAGGGCAGCAGTGTTCTGCAAGTTTTGGCTCACGTTAGCGCCAACAATGCCTGTTGCATGGGTTCTGAGGCCATCCTCAGTTGATACAGGTAGCTGGTGGAAGAGATGAGTGCTGCTGATGCATGGGGTGCAAGCAGAGCTCCCAATTTGCAGCATTGTTCCCATAGTTGACAGTGTCCTTTAATTTGGAGCCGAGTAGACAGTCTCAAGCAAAAGAACTGTGACAGTTTCGGCTTCAAATTTCTAGATGTGCATTGGGGATTTGTAGGACTCCCCTTGATGGATCAGGGGTGCACTATACAAGCAGCTACTCAGGTGACAGCACTTGTGGAGGGCACATGAGAATATTTTGGTAGGCAGTAGTTTGAGGTATTCTGATGAATGCTTGCCCATCGACAGACAGCAAGGGAAGCCAGGCCGCATTCAGAGTAAAGACTCCTTGACTGTCAATATTTTATAAGTAAATTGTTGAAATATTCGTAGCAAAGTTCCTGAATTTATTGCCCTCCAGAAAAGTTCTAAAGCTCAAATTACTCTCAGGATCGAGTGCTAGCTGAAACATGAAGTGGAAAGTTCTGTATGCAAGAAATGCAGATTAGACATCATAGGAGGGGTAGTACTGATTGCAGTTGACAAAAATATTGTCTCTATTGAGGTCAAAGTTATATCTGGGCATGTATAACAGGTCTTCGTGAAACCAAGTTAATTGTTTAATGTTTTTACCAGCCACCTGATTCTGCTGTGACAGTTCTAGAGTCCTTCAGAGAATGTGTGTGGTCAGTAGCCCATAAATACCCACATCAGGCTAGCTCGAGGTGACTTTTACCTAGGAGTATAGGCTGTGTTGTTTATGGATTCATTGTGGCGATTTTTCAAAGAGTACTCTACGACATAGGCCCCATACCTAGCTTGTGTTATTGTGAATCACTCACCCAGCACAAATTCCCAAGCAACTCAAAAAAAGTACAGGTGACTGCAGTATATAAGAAGGGTAAAGAACAGACCCACAAAATTGCCGACCCGTATCCCTAACTTTGGTTTGCTGCAGAATTTTTGAACATGTCCTCAGTTTGAATATAATAAACTTTCTTGAGATTGAAAAGCTTATGTCCATGAATTAGTATAGTTTTAGAAAGAATCACTTGTGTGATGCTCAGCTTGCCCTTTTCTCATGATATATTGCGAACTACAGATGAAGGGCAACAGGCAGATTCCATATTTCTACATTTCCGGAAAGCATTTGACAAAGTAGTACATTGCAGGTTGTTAAAGAAGGTTCAAGCATATGGAATAGGTTCACAGATATGTGAGTGGCTCAAGGACTTCATAAGTTACAGAACCCTGTATGATGTCCTCAATGGCAAGTGTTCATCAGAGACAAGGGTATCATCAGGGCTGCCCCAGGGAAGTGCGACAAGACTGCTATCACTCTTTATACACATAAATGATTTAGTGGACAGGCTGGGCAGCAAATTCAGTTATTTGCTGATGATGCTGTAGTGTACAGTAAGATGTCACAATTGAGTGACTGTAGGAGGATATGAGGTGACTTAAACAAAATTGGAAAAATGTAAGTTAATATGGAAGAGTACGAAAAGTAAACCTGCAATGTTTGGATACAGCATTAGTAGTATCCTACTTGATACAGTCACGTTGTTTGCATGTCTGGGCATAATGCTGTAAAGTGATATGAAGTGGCATGAACGTGTGAGAATTGTGGCAGGAAAGGCAAATGATTGACTTCAGTTTATAGAGAGAATTCTAGGAAAGTGTGGTTCATCTGTTAAGGATGATCTGTCCTAGCATATAGGGCGCTAGTGTGACCTGTTCTTGAGTACTTCTCAAGTGTTTGGGATCCATACCATGTTGGATTAAAGGAAGACATCAAAACAGTTTGGAAGCAGGCTGGTAGATTTGTTACTGGAAGATTCAGACGACATGCAAGCATTACAGAGATGTTTCAGGAACTCAAATGGCAAGCCTTGGGGAGGAGGTGACGTTCTCTTTGGCGAACACTGTTGAAAAATCTTAGAGAACCAGCATTTAAAGCTGACAGTCTGTTGCCTCCAACACACATTGCCTGTAAGGACCAATTTCCACCATGTGCTATAAGGTGGATTGTGGAGTATCAATGTAGATGTAGATGCAGTTGTAGTTGTAGACTGAGTGAAGAAGGAGGGATTCCTTTGTAGCTGGTTCCTGGGGATGGTGAGAGGGTTGTGGTTATGTAGGGAAATGGAACAGGAGATCTGTTTGTAAACTACTTCTGGGGGATGGTGCCTGTCTGTGAAGGCCTCTGTGAGACCATTAGCATACAGGTCAAGGGAGTTCTTGCCATTGCAGCTGTGCTGTCTCTGGGTATCCAGGGTGTATGGGAGGGATTTTTTGGTGTGGAAGGGATGGCAGCTGTTGAAATGCAGATCCTGTTGGTCGTTGGTATGTTTAATGTGGACAGAGGTGTGGATGATGTCATCACAGAGGAGGAGGTCAGTGCACAGGAAGGGGGGTTGAGGAGGATCAGATGAAGCAGATGGGAGACAAGGTGTTGAGGTTGTGAAGGAATGAGGATAGGGTGTCTTAGCCCTCAGTCCAGATCATGAAGATATCATCAATGAATCTGAATCAGACCAGGGGTTTGGTCTTTTGGGAAGGTTTCCTCTAGATGAACCATAAGTAGGTTGGCATAGGGAGGTGTCATGCAGGTGCCCGTTGTTGTGCTGCAGGTTTGTTTGTATACCTTCCCTTCAAAGGAGAAGTAGTTGTGTGCTAGGATAAAGTTAATAAGATGTATGGGGAATGAATTTGAAGGATGCTGGGAAAGTTAGTGTTCAATAATGGCAAGACCATGGGCATGAGAGATGTTAGTGTATAGGAAAATGACATTAGCAGTGATGAGTAGGGATCCAGGAGGTAAAGGATTGGGGATGGTGGAGAGTTGGTGACGGAAGTGGTTGGTATCTTTGACGTAGGAGGCTATCTTATGGGCACCTGACTGGAGGTGTTGGTCAATGAGGGATGAAATTCTTTCAGTGTGGGCACACAACCAGCCACAATGGGGCATTTAGGATTGTTGGATTTGTGGATTTTGGGAAGCATGTAGAAGTTAGGTGTGTGAGGTGGATGTATTGTGTTGTCAGTAGAGAAGCATTAACAGCAGAAGGATTGGTCAGGAGAGCTCAGTGACTTCAAATGTAGTCATAGGATGTCACCTGAGTAACAAGTCCATCAGGGACAGTGCAACCCTTCTAAAGCTGCCCACATAGACTGTTGGTGGTGTGACTGAGAAGTGTAAATTCAAAGGAACAACAACAGCTAAACCAAGACTAGGCAGACCTCTTGTACTGATAGACAATGACCTACAGAGCATTGCAGAAGGTAACAGCAAAAAATTGCATGAAAGCAGCAGAAGGAACTACCTGTGAGTTCCGAACTGCTACCAGCAGTCTAGCCACAGAGGTTGGACAAAAATATGGAAAACACAATACATTTCCATGCCTAATACACTGTAGGGAAACCATTGACATTCAAAACAGCTTCCTGTCACTCAGAATGGATAAATACAAGTCCTGTATGGTTGTCAAGGGAATCTTATATCAGTGTTCCCACAAATCAGTGGCATGTTGAGTTAATGAAGATAGTTGTGGATAGTGATCATGCACCCTCCTCTCCAAAGTAGGCCACAAAGGCTCAATAAAATTGAGGTCTGGTGACTCTGGTGGTCAGGGGAAATGTGACAATTCACCCTTGACCTCACAAAACCAGTCCTGGATGATGCAAGGTGAGTGAACAGGGGGCCTATCATCTTGGAACAAAGCATCAACAATGAGGAACAAACATGTACCACAGGATGGACCTGATCAGCCAAAATGGTCACATAATCCTTGGTAGTAGTGTAACCTTGCAGAGTAACCATGAAGCACCACCATGCTGCTCCCCAAAAATTACTGAACTCCCCACCCCACCCCCTGTTTACTCTTAGGACATAAACTTGAACAGAAATTGAAAACAGATTCAGACAAGACTTGTCCAACCAAACGGCTGTCTTCCCCTGCTCCACAGTCCAAGTTTCATGCTTCAGCGCCATGTTTTCTTCCTGTTACAGGTGTTTGCATCATTGATGAGTGGTTTTGGAATTCCAGCTCACCCTGCATATGGAGCTCCCTTCATGTTGTTTTTGTGCTGATGTGGTTCACAAGTGTAACATTCAATTCTTTTGCAGCTCCCATCGTCTTATTATTCATCACAGTCACCCTTAATGACTGTCCATCATGATCACTCAACACACACTTTCATGCATGTTGTGACTTAGTGGGTGATGTTTCTCTGCTTTATTAATGTGGAAACAGAAAGCAAATCTTAGGACATACTTAATAATTCATTGTTTAATGCAGAAAAGAGCCTATACAGTACTAATGTATTGCAGTTCATTAGTTATTCACTACTCTACAAGGATATTACTTTTAACACCGCCATTAAGTGATGCAAAACCAAGAAAAGAGGTCCAATGCAGCCGGCACTGCTGTTGTGGTCCTAAAACTGCACTGCTCTGTGCAACAACAAATAAATTATGCTTAGTGTCGGTACAGTACATCAAAGGAAATGGTTCATTCATCAGCACTCTCTTTGTTGGCTTTCTCGTTTTCCTCATTATTGGCGCTTGTCGGTGCATACAGGAACATTGTTGCGCTTCTACCAATGCTCTGCTGCAATGTACACTGTGAAAGAGGTGGGTATTGTTCCATTAAACAATAGTTTTACCTGGAAAGGTCATTATTTTCTGCCAGTCTCAGTTGACTAGTAGCACTTTAAGCAGGCACAGTAACATGATGTCAAACAAATGGTGTGTGTCGTTAACACTTAATGAAAAGATTAATGTAATCGAGGTGAGTGAGAAACACAAACTCTCTGTGTGCTAAATTATGTTGCATTTCAAATGAGGTAAAACACAAATTTACGAGACTTTAAGAAACGGGGACAAGATTCAGGATGAAAGGGAACGGGCAGATGAAAAGAAAGGCGAAGAAGACCGGAAATGAAGAAATTAATGAAATAGTGATGGCATTGTTCGTCAGTGCGCGGGGAAAAAATGTAACCTTTATGTGGACCCATGTTGCAAAGTAAGGCTCTGAAAGTCACTAAAGAGCTAGGAATTACAGAATTTAAGGCATCCACTGGATGGATGGACAATTTCAAAGCTAGGCACAACATCGTGTGGAATGAAGTGTGTGGGAATGCTAGGGATGTGCAAGAAAGTGTAGCAACAGAATCAAAGACAATACTGTCAAAATTAACTGTGAATTATGACCCACAAGGCGTGTTCAGTGCCAATGAAACAGGACAATTTTATTGCGCACTGCCTTCAAAATCGCTAGCAATTCAAGGTGAAAAGTGCACCAGCAGAAAAATGTCCAAGGAAAGTTTCACTGTACTGATGTGTGGAAACATGTTAGATGACATGGAGAAGCCACTGGTGATTGGAAAGGTGGCAAAACTGCATTGTTTCAAAAACATAGACATCAGTAAGCCTCCAGTCACATAGAGAAGTAATAAAAGGGGTGGATGGTGAGTGGTTTGATGGAAGAATGGCTGGGCTTTTTCAATGCCAAAATGAAAAAAGGAAATCACCAAGTTCTCATTTTCCTAGACAATGCAACCTGCCACCTGAAAGTAACGTTATCAAACATGAAATTGGCTTGGTTCCCTCCAGTTTCAACCAGCCTCACACCAAACCATGGACCAGGGGGTTATTTACACATTCAGTGTCATTATAGGCAATTACTGATGCAATCTCTTATTCTTAGTGTTGAAGAAGCTGAAAGTCCATTTGCTCTTGCATGATCAGTTTCTGTCTTGGATGCAGTAAATTGGATTGGATTGGCAGTGAAGGAAATAAAACCAGAAACAGTCACCAAGTTGCTTTGACAAAGTGTGGTTTGGAGGTCAAGAACAAGATGCTTCTGTGGCCATTAAAGCTCAAGAAAATGCAGCAGCAATTGCTGAATTAATGAAAATGCAACACATTTCATGTAGTGCAGATGATTACATTCCAAGTAATGACTTTCTGTCAACTCACTCCACTTTCACTTCAGCAACAGACTTAATAGAAATCCACAACACACAGGATGATGAAGAAGAAAAAAAGGAAGACAAAGAGGAGAAAAATAATGTTCCCAGAAAAATTAATATGCCTGAAGAAGACATTGCATGGATAAATGATGTTATGCAATTTGCAGCACACACAAATTCTCCTAACTTGTTGGAACTATTGTATGGTGCAAAAAATTGCCTAGAAAAAATAATTTTGAACAGGAAATTAAATCAAGTTTCCCTCCTTAATATGTGGTGAAAAAAGAGAACTTTAAACTACATACAATAATAAATGAATTTAATGTTCGATTAAAAATATAGAAATGCCATGTTATTTATTAATTAGTGTAATAGTCCAGTGTTCTGTTGTCCAATATACAGTAAATGAATATCTACTGTGCTGGAGTGAAAGTATGTAAATGTGGTGTCACTGCCAGACACCACACTTGCTAGGTGGTAGCTTTTAAATCCGCCGCAGTCCGCTAGTATATGTCGGACCCGCGTGTCGCCACTGTCAGTGATTGCAGACCGAGTGCCGCCACACGGCAGGTCTAGAGAGACTTCCTAGCACTCGTCCCAGTTGTACAGCTGACTTTGCTAGCAATGCTACACTGACAAATTACGCTCTCATTTGCCGAGACGATAGTTAGCATAGCCTTCAGCTACGTCATTTGCTACGACCTAGCAAGGCGCCATTACCAGTTTATATTGAGATTATTATTGATGTATCAACAAGAGCGATGTTCTACAATTATGGATTAAAGTTAAGTATTACATCAACTACGTACTTTATTTGCTACTATTAATTCCCTTAACTGTTCCAGACCTCACACCAGTCTGCGTGTGTTTTAACGCGTGCATTTCGGCTACCTCCGAGTGGCTTGGCTGTCTTGCCAAGTCACTACAGTAAATACAGTATATGCATAATTAAAAATTGTTACTGTACTTTTGTGCATGATATCTGACAAATTTTATGTAGCCCATTGAGTTCTGTGTAATATAGGAACTTGTCCAATTTGGAAAATTATTTTAGTCCCAGGCAATTCTGTTTTGAGCATGTTTTACTGTATAAACGTTCAGTACTGTGTCTTTTGAGACATCAAATATTTTGACTACCTTGCCTACAGAAGCACTGACCATATGAGCACCAACAATTTGCTCCATTTGAATCCACATCTCCAACATGACCGGCTCACACCTACACAGAACACTGTTCTGACCACAAATGACGCTTGCAGTGTATTGAGGACATTGCACATGTGCTGACTGTGGTCAAATACAACACTGCAAGCTGCATGTTGGGCTATTATCTGCATTTATGTTTGGCCACACATTTCTTGTGGTGTTTCCATATTTTTAGCCATCTCCTGTACGACAATGACTGTAGAAAAGGAGTTAAAAAGGGTGGAGTACGATAGTTGATCAGCTCCTCATATGTCAACATTTCTGTAGTAAAAGCTAAGTGATGCCAGGGTTACTATAAAGAGCAACAATACTGGAATGACGAAACAAGTGATTTGGAGTAATGAATCATGCTGTACCCTTTGGCAATCTGATGGTGGTGTTTGGGATCGGTGAATGCCAGGAGAAAGTTACTTCCCATCAAGTGTTGTGCCAGCAGTGAAATTCAGAGGAGCTGTTTTCCATGTTTACACTTTGTTGTCTTATCGTATTTAAGAAAATGCTAAATGCAGAGGATACGAACACATTTTACAGCATTGTGTACAGTGTACAGTAGAGGAACAGTTTGGATATGATTACTATATTAGCACAGGGGTGTCCAACAAAATTTCGAATTGGGCCACATTATTAAATTTGATCACTGTGATGGGCCAGATCAAAAAAAGATTTTGTAAATGAACTAAACCAAAGGAAATAAAACAATTTTTCTAGGTATGCAGGCCATATGTGTTAATATTATAATACTACAACTTAAAATGAAACTTAAAATTAACGAAAAATAAAATGAAAACTTAATCAAATAACATCTTTTTGCTTGCACAGTTCCTTGATATTTGGAGACATATTAGTTGTCAGAATTCTGAGAATTCCTCTCAGATGGCTGTCTGTTAGTGAAGATCTCACTTTATATTTTACACTTTTCATCCATGAAAAAACTGCTCACAGATATATGTGTTTCCGCATAAGGAAACCTTTTGAAGTGCTAACTTGGATAGGTTAGGATAATGATTGGGTTTGATATACTTTTTTATAAAATTTCAACAGTCCATTCTGCAGGCAACTATGGTAGTCTGTTTTAAGGCTTTTATTACTTTTAAGTTCAGTCAACTCCATCTGTAGGTGTAACACGGCATCTTCAATCTCATATCCAAAATAATTTTGGGAGCTTTCTATAGGGTCTTGATTTTTAAAATTTGTGAATCTTTCCTCAAACTTATTCTCCATTTTTTTGCAATAAAGATACTTACTTGGTGAAATCCAGTGTCTCTTAGTTTCATGTAGACAACTATCTTTCCCCTATCTATTTCTCGAACAAGACTAAATTTTTAATAAAATCTTGAGCATGTCCATACATTTTTACACATAGTTGATTTTTACCTTGAAGCTTTAGAGTTAGGTCAATGAGGTTGTGGTGCCGATGAAATCCACACCAACATCGATATACATTCATCATTGGACTTTAAGCATTATCTTTGCCTATTCCGCAATGTTCAGTACAGTTCTTTGGGATCCTTGTATGTGTTAAGGTTAATAAATGAACTATTGCTAAACGGGTGTGATTATTGGTGCAACCAACACGGTAATCCTCCTCACTGGTGACCCCTGAGTTGTAAAGTCTTCAGTTTCCACAATTTTACTGTGTCCACAACCTCTGCGTCGGTTATTTTCGCGTGTATTACATCGACACAGCATTCAAACAATGACTTCGGCCCAGCGCCTAACGCCAGATTTTGTGATCGACATGCATTGTGTTGCGGGCGATGTACACCCACCAGGACTGCAACACGATGCCTCTCACTCGATGATTCTGCCGATTTCGCCGGATGTTTTCGAGCCTGCAGCAATAAGTGAGGGTAGGAGTGTGCATGACTCTGGCTATCAAACACCTTTGTTCCCGCCACATGTGGCCTCCCTCAACGACTGTGCAGTTACCTCTTATGAATCTCCGTGCAGTGCGGGACCAATGCTGATTTCTGCAAATGCTTCGTCAGACAACCTACTACCGCCAGGACAACAATTTGCAATGCCGCAATCCATGCAGTACCACACGGATACCTGCCACGTACCGGAACTGCTTCGTTCACAGTTCTACCTCCTCAGCATCCGACCACGCCTATGCCTGCCTCTGTTCAGCATCAGCACATGCCTTCGTACTTCCATACTTCGGCCTGCAAAACAATAACTTGTTTCCAGAATGAGATTTTAACTCTGCAGCGGAGTGTGCGCTGATATGAAACTTCCTGACAGATTAAAACTGTGTGCCAGACCGAGACTCAAGGTTCACAGGAGAGCTTCTCTTAAGTTTGGAAGGTAGGAGACGAGGTACTGGCAGAAGTAAAGCTGAGGATGGGGCGTGAGTCGTGCTTGGGTAGCTCAGTTGGTAGAGCACTTGCCCACGAAAGGCAAAGGTCCCGAGTTCGAGTGTTGGTCCGGCACACAGTTTTAATCTGCCAGGAAGTTTCATATCAGTGCACACTCCACTGCAGAGTGAAAATCTCATTCTGGAAACATCCCTCAGGCTGTGGCTAAGCCATGTCACCGCAATATACTTTCTTTCAGGAGTGCTAGTTCTGCAAGGTTCGCAGGAGAGCTTCTGTTAAGTTTGGAAGGTAGGAGACGAGGTACTGGCGGAAGTAAAGCTGTGAGGACTGGGCATGAGTCGTGCTTGGGTAGCTCAGTTGGTAGAGGACTTACCCGCGATAGGCAAAGGTCCCGAGTTCGAGTCTCGGTCCGGCACACAGTTTTAATCTGCCAGGAAGTTTCACAATAACTTGTTATCTGTGTCTGACCTCTACCTCCGTTCCACTGCTATGCCTCAGTGTTTTGTGCGATGACATTCACCTCATCCACACACCGTTTTGAGTGGAGTGACTATGGACAGTGAACATTCACACATTCCGTCCCACGTTCGACATCATCATTTACCACACTGTGCTCCTGGACAGCCCACACCTCCACAGCCTCCCTGAAACACAGGTGGCCCCAGCTCTGATCATACATCGAGCTTTCCACAGACTAACACGCGTTCTCAAACTTTGAACTTTTTGCCACCTGTCGCCTCCGCGTCGGCTCCAGTCGAGCTTCCGCTACCGTTCTCGGCATATCTTGGTGCCTCATACACATTGGCCTTCCGCGATGTGTCAGTCCGAACACACCCGCAATGTGTTAAGCTTCCGCAACCTCAATCAACACATTACGGTGTGTCACCCTCGTCGGCCTTCCGCATCACGACAGATCACGCTCAACCACAACGTGTCACCTTCACGCTGCCATCCGAACAGCCATTGTTGCCACATCCCTTGGAGGCCCACTCTTCTGGAATACTACAGCAGCAACAGCTCGATTCAGGCAGTACCCCGACGAACTCAACTCAACCTGCTTACCGACACTGCCGCCGTTTAATCCCGACAGAGCAACAACCTGGTTCAAAATTGTGGACGAAGTGTTCGACCATTACAAACTTGATGAGTCAACCAGGTTTCTGTGCCTCATCACCCACCTGCATGACCAGAAGGACTTGATTGCTAACCAGGTCGAAGTCCCAGACTCATCTACCTGGTACACTCTAGCCAAAAAGACAGTTCTACGTCAGCTTGCATGCTCAACTGAGGCAGCTATACGGCAAGTGCTCCACGTCAAACAACTGGGCAACGACAAACCTTCCCAGCTCTGGAGATGGCTACGTGCCCTGGTCAGCGCCAATCTACTATCTGACACAGCTCTCCTCCCCATCTGGTCAGATAAACTATCTCTTCACATCTGCTTTGCTCTGGCTCAAAGGTCTCCTGAAACTGTCGAGTAAAGAATGACAATTGCTGACAAACTACACGATACATCACTGCTCTATTTCACCATCCACTGCCTACCTGACAAGTCTCAGGTTCAGGCTCATCGCCCTGCGTCTGGATGCGGCTAGGGCCATACCATGCCAATCGTTCCACTTGCTCCAGGAAGCAGTAAACAAGCAACTGGGACATCACCGGCTCCACTCACGGTCATGCCCCCTCCTGCAACTGAACCTGCTGCAGCTGCCGAACCTCGGCCACTGCCACTGGCAACGAACATTCTGCAGGAAATGCAACCACACTACCTGTACTGTTACTTCCACACACAGTTTGGTGAGGCAGCACGGAACTGCAGACCACCCTGCTACTTCCAAAATGCCAATCGCAGGTAGGCCCGGGTGCCGCCTCCTGTGCACAACATGTCAGGCACCCCCCAGTGCTCCATTCTGTCTAGGAATGACAGGATAATTGTGGACGACTTTACATTAAAGACTTTTCGTCAGGATACCTGTTCCTAGTGGACACAGGCGCCGATGTTTCACTGCTGCCTACATCCTTAGCTTCATATAACATCCGCCCACATCATACTTCACTGCAAGCCGTGAATTGCTACAATGCTCGGGTTCAACTTCCCATGTCATCTCGCTCTCCACTTCTTGCGACACCACAAACTTTCACCGGACCTAGTGTGAAACACCGTGTTTCATCATCCGTCCAAGACTCACTTCCCCTGTGCTCCATCGAACAACCCCCCTCGTGACACGTTGGTCCGGGCTCATCTAATCCATACATCTGTGTCGACGATGTTACAAGAAACCACGCACAAGTGCCTTGTCGAACTTGAACATGTTGCTCGCCTATGCAAGGCTCCACGAAACACAGCTCCAACTCTCCAATGCAGCAAAGGAATTACAGACACTACAGCAAGGACAAAGCAAGGTCAGTAACTGTGCCGAACCTACTTGCAATCCCAGCAATCGAGCCTCTGTGTTTACCTCCCACTACCCCTCGCAACGGTGCTATCAAGACTGCCATAATGTGTACTGACAGTTCCGCAGGGCCACACCCTCCTAACACGGCAGCGTTTGACACTCGGCCGCACACAAGTAGCATGCGTGACGAGCGTCACGTGTTCCCAAACTGATGGCTCCTACCCCAACCCTCACGGACAGCACCTCAAACTATGCAACTTTGACTCCTGCTCGCCGCCATGTGACCACCACTGACAAACCAAACAGTGCACTCGTGCCAAGCGTTTCGCCTGCGACCGTGCTGCCACAGGCCGCGCCCTAGGACAGTGGACTCACTAACGGCTCACGAGCTCAACCGAGCTCACCCGACCACAGTGCCACTGCTTCGGGCCGGCACCCATATTGTCACGTTGACTCCTGGGACACTTTGCCTCCTCCCGTCGGATCCGCCGAGTGGCTCGGAACACCACGACCACGCCTCGCCTGCCCTGCCCGCCACACATTGTAAACAAACCGCCTTCCATGCCGCCGGCAACATTTCTGTCGTCACCAACGGCACGGTTCACAAGCTTCGCCTCACACCGGGTCCCCTGATCTCCAGTAAACCACGTCAAGTTGGTCCCGAGCGCCTCTCTGACCTTAAAAATCAGATTTCTGAACTGCTAAGCTTCGGCGACATTGAACCCTCTGCCAGTAGCTGGTGTACGCCCATACATATGACACCCAAGAAAGACGGGTCGTGGTGCATTGACTAAACGTAGAAACAATTATGGACACCTACCCCATACCCAACATTGCCGACTTTACCAGTTCCCTCGCAGGTGCAACCACGTTCTTTGTCATTGATTGCAAACAGGCCTACCACCAGATCCCCATGGCTCCTGAAGACATCGAGAAGACAGCAATCACCACCCCTGTCAGGTTATTTCAGTTTTGATTCATGCCCTTCGGTCTGAAAAACGCATCCCAGACCTGGCAACGCTTCATCAACGAAGTGCTATTTGAACTAAAATTCTGCTTTGCGTATCTTGATGACATTCTGGTGTTCAGCTCCTCCATCGAGGACAACATTCGACATGTGCAAACTGTTATGAACGCTCTCACGGCACCAGGAATTGAGACCAACCAGGACAAATTGCAGCTACATCAACCCACTGTCACTTTTCTTGGTTTTCGGGTCTCTGCCGAAATAATTTCACTGCCCTTTGAGAAAGTACAAACAATACTAAACCTACCCAGACCTTCGTCATTCAAAGAGCTCTGGCACTTTCTGGCGATGGTTAATTATTATCGCCGACATCTACCTCGGGCTGCGGAGATTCAGGCTCCACTGGCGGACGCCTTGGCAGACACCGACACTTCTGGATCTCAGCCCATTCGATGGACCCCCGTTAAGACTGACTCTTTCACTGCCCTCAAAAATCTTCTTGCCAAGGCCTGCACCATCGCGCATCCTCATCCCAATGCACAGCTTTTCATCACCACAGATGCGAGCGATACTGCCATCGGCGCTGTCCTTAGCCAGACATTCGACGGACAAACTTCACCTCTGCAATTCTTCTCGTGCAAGCTCACCAATGCACAACGGAAATATTCCGAGTTTGACAGGGAGTTGCTCGTGGTCTACGAAGCATTTTAAGACTGGTGGTCTACGAAGCATTTTAAGACTGGCATTGAGGGATGCCCTGTCTATATTTTAATGGACCACAAACCCCTGGCTGTGGCCATTACAAACCCGCCAGCTGACCCACCTCCTCGCTGCTTCAGATACATGGACTTCATATCTCAGTTCACCACTGATGTCAGACACATAAAGGGTGCTGACAATATAGTTGCTGATTTTATTTCATGAGTCGACGCCATCCATTCGCTGTTAGACCTCTCTGAACTGCCTAACCTCCAACCCACCAACGAGGAAACACAAAACCTGATTTCAGACCCTACTTCTTCACTACACTTCGTCCCCACCACCTTCTGGTGAGATCTGGTGCGACGACAGTACGGGCACATTACGCCCCCTCATCCCAACCATGCTCCAATGAGCTGTCTTCAATGCATTGCATAATTTAGCCCACCCTGGTGTTTGTGCATCCACCTGCCTCATAGCGGAGCACTTTGTGTGGAGAAATGTCAACAAGGAATGCTAGCAATGGGCACACTCCTGCGTTGCGTGCCAGCACTGCAAAGTATACAAGCACACTTCACCCCCCGCTCGGCGCCTTTTCAATCCCACCTGGGCGTTTCCAGCATATTCACATTAACATTGTCGGCCCTCTCTCCCCCTCTAACGGCTTTCGTTATGTTCTCTCATCTGTCGACCGAACAACTCGCTGGGTCGAGACTGTCCCCCTCCCCAATATCACGGCAGAAACTGTTGCTCGAGCTTTCGTCGAGTCATGGGTATCACGTTTCGGATGTCCAGCTATCATCATGACTGACCAGGGCAGACAATTTGAGTTGGCCCTGTTCGACAGTATTTTTTAACATTTGCAGTATCCGGCGCATCCGTACCACAGCATATCACCCGCAAAGTAACGGGCTAGTCGAGCGCTGGCACTGCATTTCCAAGGCGGCTCTTCGAAGCCACGATTCTCTATGGACAGAGGCCCTTCCCCTTGTGCTACTCGGCATTCGTGTGATCTATAAGGAAGACCTCAAAGGCACAGTAGCCAAGTTCGTATACGGCCAGAACATTGTTCTCCCTGGCGAACTTGTGAGCCCTTCTGCTTCTCTCCCTCAGTCTGACTTACCTTCCTTCGTGGACCACATCAGACGCCACTTCATCAACCTCCATATCCCTCCACCTGCCAGCCATTCCCGCCCTAAGGTTTACGCCCCGAAATCTCTGGGAAATTGTGAGTACGTCATGCTCCGAGATGACACTGTCCATGCTCCCCTCCAACCTCCATATACTGGCCCGTACTGAGTTCTCTGGCACTCAGTCACCACCAATGACATCCAGATGAAAGATTCAGCTGTTACAGTCTCTCTCAACAGACTCAAGCGTGCTCATGTCAAGCCTGCTACTACCCCCCTTCAGGCCACGACCACGCCACTCACTGTCATGGCTCACAACGCTCCGACCACTCCCTCCATGTTGGATTTACACACTTGATCGAGTGACTTCCAACTCCAATCATCGAGCTCTCCTCCAACCTCGCCCTCTACTCCGGTCTCACGCATTCTGTCAAGTGACCACATGCTCCCCACGTCGAGCTTACCTACAATCACGCCCTTGCCGCCGGGCCCTTCGCTGGTCCCTTCGACCTCTCCACCATCGCCTGCCTCGCCCTGTCAATGTTTTTCACGCCCCCCCCCCCACCCCCATCTTGAACGTGCCCTTGCTCGAGGTGTTTGTGCCTTTCCCCCTGGACATAATCCATGACATCTCAATAATACTGCGCGATTATGCACTGTTCGTAATGTGTTTCTCTTCATCCAGTACTCATGACACAACCTCCGCCATTCCCTGCCACCTGGTGAAATGTGTTCCCCTCCCGCCTGATGTTGACCTGGACATGCTTCGTGTGTTTGCCACGACCACCGGAGACATTGTCGTCATCGTTCCGTTCCACCCCCGCCGGCCTATCTGTCGCCGCACGACCAGCACGCCCAGTATGATGCCCGGCTCGCTTCAGTGACTTCCAGTTTCGGTGGCCCAACCTTCCTTCATGACATCTACCCACACAGCTCCCCAACGATGCTGTTGAGCTGACTGTGGTCTGACTCCCGCGGACCACCTCTGCTGACACCACAGTCATTCCCCCCTGGCCTCTCAAGAGTACTCTGTACTGCGTGCGTGGGGGGGTGGGGGGAGCTATGTGGCGCCGATGAAATTGACACCAACATCGATATGCATTCATCTTTGGACTCTAAGCATTATCTTTGGCTGTTCCGCCATGTTCAGTACAGTTCTTTGTGATCCTTGTATGTGTTAAGGTTAGCAAATGAACTATTGCTAAATGGGTGTGATTATTGGTGCAACCAACCCGGTAATCCTCCTCAAGGTATTTAGTAATGTCAACTAAAAAGCCAGATTATTCAACCATTATTCATTCTCCAAAAATCTGACACTTCGTCCTTTGCCAGTCATAAAGGTTTCTATTCGCATCAGAGAATAAAATTGTGTGAGCATTGCTGATCTGCTGAGCCAGTGAACTCAGTTATGGTATATGATACCATCATGCCCTAGGCCTACTTCAGACAGGAATGTATGAAATTGTCTACTAATTTTGCAGGTATAAAACTGACAGTCTATATTACCTTTTTCAATCAAATACTTTAAATCAAGAACTTCAGGACATAGCTGTTCTTGGCGAACAGTGTAGGGTGTTTCACAATCATGTGTGTTGTGCTATTACTCATCAGTTACAAATGTATTTGTTCTCCCTATCATTGCTGACACACCATCTGTGTTTAAGCCAGAAAGATTTTTGCCTTGAAGATCAAACTTTTCCATATAACTTGTTACTTCTTCATACGTGTCTTGTCCTTTTGTTGTACTTTTCATTGAACACAAGTCAAGTAGTTCTATATCTATACCTGATACACATACAACTCACTCACCCTTCACAACCTTTCCAGCAAACCTCAACCTCCTCTCATTGCACACAAACCCAGTCTCTCCCATCTACTCAATCTCCCACTTCCAGCTCCACTCCCTCCAAAACCTCAAAATTCCAATCAACACAATTTGGAACCACAACACCCTAATTCAGTAGTTAACCTTTCCTCCAAACCTCTCTCCCAATCCGAAACCTCTGTCCTATCCAAAGGCCTCACCTTCAGCCCCACTCCCAGATTCAACCAAACAGCCCTCGTCAAAGATTTGCTGTCCTACTCTCGTACTCTCTGCTGGAAATATCACTTTGCCACGAAGAAAAATGATCCTAATCCTACTCCCAATGATCCAACTCCTCAGGACACTATCCAAATTGAACCCTGCCTGGAACAGTTCCGTCCTCCATCGCAGCAGGACCCACCTCCTCTTCCTCAAAATCACCCTCTCCAAACCTTCCAGGAATTTCTGACTTCCAGCCTTGCATCTCAATCCTTAAAAAACCTTAATCCTACTCCCAACATCACCACTGCTGAACTCCAGGCTATCCGTGATCTGAAGGCTGACTGATCCATCGTCATTCTTCCGGCGGACAAGGGTTCCATGACCGTGGTACTTGATCGTCGGGAGTATGTGGCTGAGGGACTGCGTCAGCTTTCAGACAACACCACATACAAAGTTTGCCAAGGTAATCCCATTCCCGATGTCCAGGCGGAGCTTCAAGGAATCCTCAGAACCTTAGGCCCCCTGCAAAACCTTTCACCTGACTCCATCCACCTCCTGACCCCACCGACACCCCGCGCCCCAACCTTCTACCTTCTGCCTAAAATTCACAAACCCAATCATCCCGGCCGCCCCATTGTAGCTGGTTACCAAGCCCCCACAGAACGTATCTCTGCCTATGTAGATCAACACCTTCAACCCATTACATGCAGTCTCCCATCCTTCATCAAAGACACCAACCACTTTCTCGAACGCCTGGAATCCTTACCCAATCTGTTACCTCCCGGAAACCATCCTTGTAACCATTGATGCCACTTCCTTATACACAAATATTCCGTACGTCCAGGGCCTCGCTGCGATGGAGCATTTCCTTTCACGCCGATCACCTGCCACCCTACCTAAAACCTCTTTCCTCATTAGCTTAGCCAGCTTCATCCTGACCCACAACTTCTTCACTTTTGAAGGCCAGACATACCAACAATTAAAGGGAACAGCCATGGGTACCAGGATGGCCCCCTCGTACACCAACCTATTCATGGGTCGCCTAGAGGAAGCCTTCTTGGTTACCCAAGCCTGCCAACCCAAAGTTTGGTACAGATTTATTGATGACATCTTCATGATCTGGACTCACAGTGAAGAAGAACTCCAGAATTTCCTCTCCAACCTCAACTCCTTTGGTTCCATCAGGTTCACCTGGTCCTACTCCAAATCCCATGCCACTTTCCTTGACGTTGACCTCCATCTGTCCAATGGCCAGCTTCACACGTCCGTCCACATCAAACCCACCAACAAGCAACAGTACCTGCATTATGACAGCTGCCACCCATTCCACATCAAACGGTCCCTTCCCTACAGCCTAGGTCTTCGTGGCAAATGAATCTGCTACAGCCCGGAATCCGTGAACCATTACACCAACAACCTGACAACTGCTTTCGCATCCCGTAACTACCCTCCCGACCTGGTACAGAAGCAAATAACCAGAGCCACTTCCTCATCCCCTCAAACCCAGAACCGCCCACAGAAGAACCACAAAAGTGCCCCACTTTTGACAGGATACTTTCCGGGACTGGACCAGACTCTGAATGTGGCTCTCCAGCAGGGATACGACTTCCTCAAATCCTGCCCTGAAATGAGATCCATCCTTCATGAAATCCTGCCCACTCCACCAAGAGTGTCTTTCCGCCGTCCACCTAACCTTCGTAACCTGTTAGTTCATCCCTATGAAATCCCCAAACCACCTTCCCTACCGTCTGGCTCCTATCCTTGTAACCGCCCCCGGTGTAAAACCTGTCCCAAGCACCCTCCCACCACCACCTACTCCAGTCCTGTAACCCGGAAGGTGTACACGATCAAAGGCAGAGCCACGTGTGAAAGCACCCACGTGATTTACCAACTGACCTGCCTACACTGTGAAGCTTTCTATGTGGGAATGACCAGCAACAAACTGTCCATTCGCATGAATGGACACAGGCAGACAGTGTTTGTTGGTAATGAGGATCACCCTGTGGCTAAACATGCCTTGGTGCACGGCCAGCACATCTTGGCACAGTGTTACACCGTCCGGGTTATCTAGATACTACCCACCAACACCAACCTATCCGAACTCCGGAGATGGGAACTTGCTCTTCAATATATCCTCTCTTCCCGTTACCCACCACGCCTCAATCTCCGCTAATTTCAAGTTGCCGCCACTCATACCTCACCTGTCATTCAACAACATCTTTGCCTCTGCACTTCTGCCTCGACTGACATCTCTGCCCAAACTCTTTGTCTTTAAATATGTCTGCTTGTGTCTGTATATGTGTGGATGGATATGTGTGTGTGTGCGAGTGTATACCCGTCCTTTTTTCCCCCTAAGGTAAGTCTTTCCGCTCCCGGGATTGGAATGACTCCTTACCCTCTCCCTTAAAACCCACATCCTTTCGTCTTTCCCTCTCCTTTCCTCTTTCCTGATGAGGCAACAGTTTGTTGCGAAAGCTTGAATTTTGTGTGTATGTTTGTGTTTGTTTGTGTGTCTATTGACCTGCCAGCACTTTCGTTTGGTAAGTCACATCATCTTTGTTTTTGGATATATATCTATACCTACATCTACATAGATACTCGACAAGTCACTGTACAGTGTGTGGCGGAGGGTACCCTGTATCACTACTTGTCATCTCCTTTCCTGTTCCACTCGCAAATAGAGCGAGGGGAAAACGACTGTCTGTACACTTTCATATGAGCCCCAAATTTCTCGTACCTTATATTTGAGGTCCTTATATGCAATGTATGTTGGCAGCAGTAGAATCATTCAACAGTCAGCTTCAAATGCCAGTTCTCTAAATTTTCTCAATAGTGTTTCTCAAAAAGAATGTCGCCTTCCATCCAGGTATTCCTATTTGGGATCCTGAAGTATCTATATCTATACTTACATCTACATAGATACTCGACAAATCTCCCTAACACTTATGTGTTGTTTGAACCTATCGATAACAAATCTAGCAGCCTGCCTCTGAACTGCTATGTCTTCCTTCAATCCAACCTTGTATGAATCACAAACACTTGAACAGTACTCAAGGACAGTTCACACCAGCATCCTGTGTGTGGTCTCTTTTACAGGTGAACTGCTCTTTCCTAAAATTCTCCCAATAAACTGAAGTCGACCACTCACCTTCCCTACCACAATTCTCATATGCTCGTCCCTCGTCATATCGCTTTGCAAAGGTATGCCCAAATACTTAAACAAATTGTCTGTGTCAAATAGGACACTAATAATATTGCATCTGAACATTACAGGTTTGATCTTCCTACTCATTCACATTAACTTACAGTTTTTCACATTTAGAGCTGGTTGCCATTCAAATTTCTCGAATACAGTATAGTTCTCTGTCACTCTTCTCACAAAGGCTGCCAATTGGGCTATACCTGGAACATCAGCACTTTCATAGAGCACTAAACTATAAAATACCAGTCTGGAGTGGCATGGAAAAGGGGGAGGGATAGCAGGGTACAGGTGGCAGGAGAAAATAGCACTATCTGGCAGAGCATGCAGTGACTGCAGTGACTACAGTGACTAGATGGAGGCATGACAAGCCTGCCAGGCACAACTTCGGGAGGCTGCGGGGGGGGGGGGGGGGGGGCAAGTAGGGAAGAGTGTGCATTAGGGGGGGAGGGGGGGGAGCAGGAAAGAGGAAAGATGGAAGGGTGCAGAGGTTGCATTGGCAGAAGGTGGCATACAATGAGGGCGAGGGGATGTGAATGCAGAGGTGGTGATAGAACAGAGAGAGTGGAAAATTTTGAGTGGAGGTTACCATAGGTTGAGGCTGCAGTAATTTCAGGAGCAGAGATTGTGTTGTAAGGATAACTCCCATCTGCAGAGTTCAGAAATGCCGGTGTTGGAGAGGAGGATCCAAATGGCCCGGGTTGTGAAGCAGCCAGTGAAATCAAGCATATTATGTTCTGCTACATGTTGTGCCACAGGAAGATCTACCATGCTCTTGGCCACAGATTGGCAGTGCCATTCATCTTGGTGGACAGCTGGTTGGTGATCATACCAATACAAAAAGCTGTGCAATGATTGCAGCAGATATGGTATATAACGTGGCTGCTTTCATAGGTGGCTCAGCCCCTGATGGGGTAGGAGAAGCCTGTGACAGAAATGGAACAGGAAGTGCTGAGTGGGTGGATTGGACAGGTTCTGTACCTGGGTCTTCCACAGGGATATGATTGCTGTGTCAAGGGGTTGGGAATGGGAGTGCCATAGGGATGGACTAGGATATTATGGAGGTTGGGTGGGCAATGGAACACCACTTTGGGAGGGGTGGGCAGGATCTTGGGTAGGTCATATGATGATAGATAATCAAAGCCCTGATGAAGGACGTGGTTCAATTGTTCCATTCTGGGGTGGAATTGGGTGGCTAAGAGGGCACTCCTTTGTAGCTGGTTCTTGCGTGTGGTGGAGGATTGGGGGTGTGTGGGGAAATGACATGGGAGATATGTTAGTGGACTAGTTTTTGTTGATGGATTGCAGAAGTCAGTGAAGGCCTTGGTGAAATCTTCAGCACACTGGGCAAAAGAGTTTTTGTCACTGCAGATACCCTGTTCCCTGGTGGCCAGTCAGTATGGAAGTGATTTTTTTGGTGTAGAAGGGGTGGCAGCTGTTGAAATTCAAGAACTGTTAGTGGCTGGTGGGTTTATTGTGGACAGAGGTGTGAATGGAGCCATCAGAGAGGAGGAAATTACTGTCCACTTAAGTGGCACACTGGATTGAATAGGACCAGGTGAAGCAGGGAGGAGAGAATATGTTGTTATGAAGGAATGAGGATAGGGTGCCTTGGCCCCGAGTCCAGTTCATGAAGATATCATCAGTGAATCTGAACTATACCAGGGTTTGAGGTTTTGGGAGGCTAGGAAAGTTTCCTGCAGATGGCCCATAAACAGGTTGGCATAGGAGTGTGCCACGCAGATGCACGTGGCTCTGGTGTGCATTTGTTTTTATACTGTCCCTTCAAAGGAGAAGTGGTTGTCTGTTAGAATAAAGTTAGTAATGTATATGAGGAATGAGGCAGTGGGTTCGGAGTCTGCAGGATGTTGGGAAAGGTAGTGTTCAATAGTGGCAACCCCATGGACATGAGGGGAGTTGGTGTATGGTGGCATCAACAGTGATGGCGAGGGATCCACGAGGTAAAGGGGTGGGGATGGTGGAGAGTCTGTCAAGGAAGTAGTTGGGATCTTTGATTGGGACTAGATTTTGGGCAATTGCTTGAAGGTGTTGTTCAATGAGGGCGAAATTCTTTCAGTGGGGCCACAGTAACGAGCTACAGGAGCACTGAGTTTGTGGATTTTGGGGAGCATGTAGAAGGTGTGCGTGTGTGAAGTGTCATAGGGGTCAGGAGGGAAATGGATTCAAGGGAGAGGTTCTGGGAAGTGCCTCAGGCTTTCAGCAGGGATTGGAAGTTATGTTGAACTTCTGAGATGGGATCACTCTGGCAGAGTTTATAGGTGGAGCAGTCAGTTAATTAGCATAGGCCTCCTGCCAGTTAGTCACTGCAATTCATAATGACAGTGGTGGAACCTTTGTTTGCAGGCAGAATGATTAGAGTGTGTGTGTGTGTCAGATTTGTTTGCCTGTGTGTATATATTTATTTTTCTTTTCTGAAGAAGGCTTTGGCCATAAGCTAAATGTGTAGCTGTATTTTCAGTATGGCTTCCTGCAACTCAGCAAGTCAACCTTATTGTGAGCAGCAATCGATCCTTTTCCTAATATTGTTAATGTATATTTACATAGCTTTAATCACCCACACACGAATGATGGGAAATATGCAACTTTGGGAGCTAACTATTAAGCACTGCCCAACACTGCAACAACATAGAATCAGTTTGACAGATTTAAATATGAGCAAATGAGTATAATCTACTATGCTTTAGTGTATCCATACCTCACATATGGAATTGAAGTATGGGGATATGCTGCAGCTGGGCATGTAAATAGGGTATTCATCCTATAAAAAAAGGCAATTAGGATCATGTATAAGCTTAGATATAATGAGTCCTGCAAAGCAGTTTTCAAAATTAAGAAACTACTAACACTCCCATCACTCTATATTTATAAAAGTGTTCAGCTGATGCTAAAATACAGGCAGTAAAATCATCTAAATAGAGAAGTTCACATGAACAGTACTAGGAGGGATGATGATTATCACCTGGAAAGAAATAATACAAAAAGTGCAGACAAGAGCCCCTATTACATGGGGATCAAATTGTACAACAAACTTCCAAAAAAATTAAAAAGCTTCAGTGGAAGCTGCTTTGAAATTGCCTGGAAGGAGTTCCTCAGCAATAAGTGTTTTTATAGTATTAGAATTCCTCTCAGAGGAGTAGAATACTTTCATTTGTATAAATAGTATTTACATGTACCAAAAAAAAAAGTGACATATTTTTTATCTGTAGGCCTATTGTATATAATTGTTTCCCACAATGTTATAAGGGGAAGTGATCAATATGTAAACTATCCAAAACAATCCTTGTATTTGTCCATGGAGAATAAATAAATTGAACTAAAATAAAGAAAGCAAGTAAGTGCGATTGAGCATGCCATCGCATGTCATCTATGTGGCCGACATAGCATGCGCATGGGTCACTGATGAGGAAACGTGTGGCACATACCAGGTGTGGAAGAAGGCAACCACTCACTCCCCACACATGCTTGTTTGTTTATGACCATGCACAGTCTGCAAAGCATGTTAATTTTAAAATACTGTCACCATTTACTACTGTGTCTAAAAAAACAAGAACTTAGGTGGGCTGTGGTGGGCAACATTCTTTGTGGCCTGTGAGCCATATATTGGACAGCCCTGTATTAGCATTACACTACATCCTGTCATGGAGCAGCATTTGAGATGTAATAGTCTGTGCATAACAACATTTCTGAAATAGACTGGGCTGCCCAGAGCATTAACTGAATGCAATGGAAGACCTTTGGTATGAGTTAGAACATCAACTTTGTTCCAGACCCAGCATCCAAAATAACTATTTTCTCCAGTTTTGGATCTTAAGGAAGAATGGGCTACCATCCCTTTATAAACATACAGACACTTCATTCAGTATCCTCAGCAGAGTTCAAGTGATCATAAAAATGAAGGGTGGACAGAAATGTAAAATCATGCATATTACAATATGAAAAAAATGTAGTGTTCTATGACTAGAATATCAATGAAGCACAACTAGAATCAGTCAATTCAAAGATCTGGGAGTAGCAATTTACAAGGATGTGAAATGACATGGTTACATAGACAAAGTCATAAGTAAGGAAGATTCATTAGCAGCATGCTCAGAAAATATGGTCAGGTGTTTGACTGCGTTGATCATAAAATATTGCTCCAGGAGTTGGACCATTATGGAATACGGGAAGTAGCTCACAGTTGGTTCACCTCTTACTTTAGCAACAGACAGCAAAAGGTCATTATTTACAATGTTGAGAATGGCTAAAATGTGGGGTCTGAGTGGGGTACATTCAAGTGAGGGGTGCCCCAGGGATCAGTGTTGAGGCCACTTCTATTCCTTATTTATATAATGATATGCCCTCTAGTATTATGGGTAACTCTAAAGTATTTCTGTTTGCTGATGACACTAGCTCGATAGCAAGAGATGTCATGTGCAACAACGGCTCAGTTTCAAATAGTGCAGTTCATCACCTAAGTTCATAGCTTGTAGAAAATAAACTAATGCTAAATCACAGTAAGACTCAGTTTTTACAGTTTCTAACACACAATTCAACAAAACCTGACGTTTTAATTTCACAGAATGGGCATCTGATTAGTGAAACTGAACAGTTTGAATTTCTAGGTGTTCAGATAAATAGTAAACTGTCATGGAAAGCCCACATTCAGGATCTTGTTCAAAGACTTAATGCTGCCATTTTTGCTATTTGAACAGTATCTGAAGTGAGACAAAAATTAGTCTACTTTGCTTATTTTCATTCGCTTATGTCATATGGTATTATATTTTGGGGTAACTCTTCCCATTCTAAAAGGATATTATTGGCTCAGAAACAGGCGGTCCAGGCAATAAGTGGTGTAAGTTCACGAACCTCTTGTCGACACCTGTTCACTAGTCTGGATATTTTGACATTGGCCTCTCAATATACATATTTCTTAGTGTCATTCCTTGTTACCAATATTAGCTTATTCCCAAGTATAAGCAGTTTTCACTCAGTTAATACTTGGCAGAAATCAAACCTGCATTTGGATTGGACTTTCTCAACTCCTGTGCAGAAAGGTGTGCAGTATACTGTTGCATCCATTTTCAATAAGCTACCACTCGAATTCAAAAATGTTAGCACTAATCCACATGCTATCAAATCGAAACTGAAGAGTTTCCTCATGGGTCACTCCTTCTATTCTGTCGATGAGTTCCTTGAAAAATTAAGCTGAGTCTTGTTGCATTGTTGATTGTGTTTACTTAAACTTATGGACTGACTTTTTTTGGGTTCATAAACATTTTATTTTTATCTGTTATTACTTTTATGTTGTAATTTCATGTACTGACATGTTCCATGGCCTCCGAGATTTGTTCCTCAATTTGGTCCTACAGAACTTGGTGTGTAAATAAATAAATAAAAATATGTAGGAGTCAAATTATTTGTGCATCCCATCTTAGAAAATTGCCCAAGTATGTGGTACCCATACCAAACTATGTTGTAACTACCCACACAAACATGAAAACTGACAAAGACTAAACATTTTAATATGAACACAGTTCCGATATTCCATACAAGTCCAAAGTATGAAACCAGTCCAGGTCCCTAACATAAAACAATATGTCCCAAGAGTGGATTCAAGTCACTGCAAAGAAATACAATAGCAAAATGAGAGAGACACTGGTACACTCTGGGGTTATACAAAGTTAGTTTGTAGATTTGTGTGTTGATGTGGTCTGGCCATCGGTGGCATACGCACATCATGAGGCAGTGCTGTCTTCTGATGTTTGATTAAGCTACCATCTGGTGGCTGGCCTCATGCAGCCTAATGCTGGTAAGGGCAAGTTGACCAGCAACAGCTTATGTTGACATGTTGCGAGATGATGTGGCGGCCACACAGATGGCACTGGTACAAAATGACGCTGTGGGTTACCACAATCCCCTCCATGTTGGGGTGGGGTGGGGAGGTGGCAACCCCCAGCACTCCTCCCTCACTCTGGGAGTTCCCATGTGGTATGCAAGACAGTGATGTCCTTGACCATCTAAGTGTCAGAGACCAATACCTGCAGCACAGACAGAAGCTCCATGTTTCTGGCAACCAGAATGTAGGGGTGGAAGTGGCCCCAGCAATGATGATGCCATTGTGGGCGAATGCCCTGCAGTACAACACCAGCCATTGGGGTTGCCACCACCAGGAATGGTGCCATGTGGAAGTCCGGTTCCTCAGGAACAGGAGTGGGGATGGGCTGGGGTGGATCCTGTGGTCCCCCAGGAGCTCTGCTCACTGAAGGACTTTATCCACCAACAGACTCTGTGGGGTACAGGAAAAGAAAGCATGTAAGCGGCTGCATGTAGTGAGGAGCATAGTACAGAAGGCCAGACCAAAAGAAGAACAGGTGCTCCAAGAGGTTGTGCAGAGGAGAGAAAACCCAGTTCTGATAGGTGAGTTGGCTTGGAATGAGCATGCAGGGTGGTGGAATCTGGTCCTACGGGCATAATTTATTGTGACTGTGTGTTACCAGCCTGTCACTTGCATGCAGCATGGAGATGTGCCGACCCTGCTGATCATAGATGACTACCAAAACCCAACACTCATGGTGACCAAAGGCACATGCTCCAAATGGGGGACCTTGATGCATAGCATGGCCACTGAGGTGCACAAGAAAGGTGAGATGCAGCATCATGCATGACTGCTGCTCATTAGGAACTCTGTCAGGATCTTCTCACCAATAGGAGTGTGTAACAGGACGTCCTGCTCTAACATTACTTTTCCTCAACAGTAGTTGTCGATACCAGCATTATTGTTCAAATTCTGGACAGGTCAATATTATCTCAGTTGCTTTTCTGAAAACTTTCAAATACTTTTATACACAGTATGTTATAGTTCAAGATAAAATTTATGAAAAGGAATTACATTATAAAATATTTTAGTTTCAATGTTATAATCGATAAGTACTAATTCTGAAGGTACAGTTAAATTTTATTTTTAGGAACATTTAAATTATGAATTATTGGCACACTTAAAATTTCTATATTAATTACACAATTCTGTACTGTTTATTTCTGGATTCATTTATGAAATAATAATCAAAATTAGTTATGTAATGGAAACTAGTAGAAATTCATTTGTTAAGAAAAATTGTAAACCCTCTGGAATATTGTTATATCCACAGAGTATGAGAATCGTAAGCATGCCTCTGATATGATCAGATGTATTTTTGTATTTTTATGTGAACAATGTAATTTTGGCTTTGTCAATGTGAAAAATGAAAATACTGTATAATATAATAACAATGTGTGGAAATACATTCACGTAAAAAAAAATACGGTGCAACAAAAATCTTCAAATTTATTTGGTTCAAACCAACCATGAGGACCTGATGTAAGACTTTCAGCTTCAAGAATCAGACCCATAGACAAGAAGAACTGGAGCCATCTCAACAAGACAAGCTAAGTAAACTTGAAGTTTATTGTAATCTTCACTCCTCTCAAATTTTCATAATAGACTTTGCTTATTACTTACTTGGACTAGACATTGTTTAATGTGAATATAGATGGAAGAACAAAGAAGGGGACAGATTACAAGTGTGGGCATCATCCGTAACTAATTGACTTATAATGTAGTTTTGTCTGTTGCAGAAACTGTTTTATTTCATAGATCTTTGAAATTTATATATGAATAATTTTTTTATAACATGGAGCAAAACTGAAGGCTGCCCAACAAGTGATCTTTATACCAACAGTGCCCAACAAGTGATCTTTATACCAACAGTGATGATGTACTACCAATAATGATGGACCAGATCTAAAGAAAGTGAGGAGGACTTTACACCTACAACCAGGGACAGCAAAAAGGAAAGATAAGTATGGGGTGTTGATAGGTCATATCGACCATGATTAACACCATTTTTGGACTCTTATTGCTCTGCCGAGGCTCCATGTTAGTTTTTAGTTCTGTTCTGTATCTCAAGCTGTGTACACATTTATGACTAACTACGAAATATATCTCTATGTGGAATTTAATGGGGGTAGTTATTGCATTCGACCGATAATCGTATCCCGTTCCCATACTGGTGGCCCCAAAGTTTCTACGTCCTCTGCAGCTTCCACGCCGGGTGTTGTAAATCAACAGTTTATGCGCACGACACCATGGCTACCTCACCAAATGCTTTGTTCGAAGATTTGGAGGCCCAACTGCAACAACCAGGTCACTCCAATCCTTAGCCAACAGCAAGCTCTCCACTAATCAACAGTGGTTTGCGATCTCCAATCAAGTTAACATCAAACTTTGTTGTTCTACAACTGTCGAGTGCTACACTGTTAAACCAAACAATGGATTCAGGTTTCGTGTTGCCGGACTGTGCACACCAATATGTGAAATGTGAAGTGGATAATTTTCAGAACTGTGTAACTACTGATCAATCATGTAATGTTCAAAGTTTAGTTTCTTGTGTTTCTGAGTGTAAATTTAATATCTAATAGCCACAGTTGTTGTGTTTTCATTTACATTGGAAAGTAAACCGATTTTGTGACATATTAAAAGTTCCTAATCAGGGCCAAATTATTTAGTTTCACCTGAGTTCTTTGGTAGATAGGTTTTTGAATACCTGCGTATCACTAGACACAGTTCGTGCGTTTTTGTCAGGGTCTACAGTAGAGTTGTGCAGCACATGCCAATAGTCCGTTTATCTGCATAGTTTAGTATGGACAGGGACTGCGATTGTTGTGTGTGGATGCGAGCCGAGTTGGTGACACTTAGCTCTCAGCTTCAGGCTGTGATGGCTTCGGTCACACAGCTTGAGGCTGCAGTGGATGGGCAACACTGTTGTGGGCTGGCCATGGGGATCCAACGGACGTCCACCACGTCAGAGTCTTCCGATCAGTCCTCATCGGTGGCCAACCCAGTTACTACTAGCACTGAGGTTGACCCCTCACCTGTGGTCGAAGGGGAGGTCGCCCTGAGGCATAGCAGGCAGCGAAAGACTTCCCAGGCGGCCGCATGTAAGGCTTCCTCGGTTTGTCTGACAAACAGGTTCCAGGTGCTGTCTGTGGCTGACACTGTCGCTGAGCCAGTTCCTGTCGCCTGTCCTGTTTCAGAGGAAACCTCTCAGCCTGAAAAAAACCGGATAATCACATAGGGTGGGGTTATTGATAGTTGGAGCTCCAACGTTGGGTGCATTATTAGACCCCTTAGGAACATGGCTGCCAAGAATGGAAAGAAAAGCAATGTGCAATCTGTAATGGGTCCCCCCCGATGCCATGAAGAGCACAGGGTGCAGCCAACTGCAGGTGGTTGCTCAACGTCGGTACCAATGATGTGTGTCACTTTGGATCAGAAGATATTCTCTCTGGTTTTGAGCAGCTAACAGAAGTGGTAAAGGCTGCCAGTCTTGCTTGCAAGATGAAAGCACAGCTGACCATTTGCAGTATAGTCGACAGGACCAATTGCAGACCTCTGGTACAGAGCCGAGTGGAGTGTCTGAATCAGAGGCTCAAATGGTTCTGCAACCGTGTAGGCTGTAGATTCCTTGACTTGCGCCAAAGGGTGGTTGGGTTTCAGATTCTGCTGAATAGGTCAAGTGTCCACTAAAAGCAGGAGGTGGCTACACGGGTAGCAGGGGCTGTGTTGTGTGGACTGGGTGGTTTTTTAGGTTAGAGGATCTCAGGAAAACAAAACAAGGGATTCAGTCACAAAGGGTGCAGGCTGAACACAGGAAAAACGTAGATACAGGAACCATTGGTATAATAGTTGTAAATTGTCGTAGCTGTGTTGGGAAAGTACCAGAGCTCCAAGTGCTAATAGAAAGCACTGATGCTCAAATCGTTATAGGCACTGAAAGCTGGCTGGCTAAAGCTGGATATAAGCTCAGCCAAAATTTTTGCGAAGAACCTAACAGTGTTCCGAAAGGATAGGCTAAACACGGTTGGCGGTGGCGTGTTTGTTGCTGTCAGAAGTAGTTTAACTTGTCGCAAAATTGAAGTAGATACTTCCTGTGAATTAGTATGGGCATAGGTCATTGTTGGCAAGTGGAATAAAATATTAATTGGATCCTTTTACTGACCTCCCAATTCCGATGATACAGTTACTGAAAGGTTCAAAGAAAACTTGAGTCTGATTTCAAACACCTACCGGACTCATGAGATAATAGTTGGTGGTGACTTTAATTTACCCTCAATATGTTGGTAAAAATGCATCTTTAATTCCAGAGGTACACATAAAATATCATCCAAAATTGCGCTAAATGCTTTCTCTGATAATTATTTCGAGCAGTTAGTTCATGAGCCCACGCGAATAGTAAACGGTTGTGAAAACACACTTGACCTCTTAGCGACAAATAATCCTGAGTTAATAAGCGATTCAGGGATTACTGAACACAGGGTTGTCCTAGCGAGATTGAATACTGTAATCCCCAAATCCTCGAAAAATAAGCAAAAAATATACCTATTCAAAAAAGCAGATAAAAATTCACTTGATGCCTTCCTGAGAGACAATCTCCACACATTCAAAATTAATAATAAAAGTGTAGACCAGATGTGGCTTAAATTCAGAGAAATAGTATTGGCAGCAATTGAGTGATTTGTACCAGATAAATTAACGAATGACGGAGCTGATCCTCCTTGGCACACAAAATGGGTTAGAACACTGCTGCAGAAACAACGAAACAAACATGCCAAATTTAAACAGACGCAAAATCCCCAAGATTGGTAATCTGTTACAGAAGCTTGAAATTTAGTGCGGACTTCAGTGCGAGATGCCTATAACTGTTTCCACAACAAAACTTTGTCTCGAAACCTGTCAGAAAATCCAAAGAGATTCTGGTCGTATGTGAAGTATGTTAGCGGCAAGAAACAATCAATGCCTTCTCTGCACAATAGCAATGGAGATACTATCAAAGACAGTGCTGCCAAAGCAGAGTTACTAGACACAGCCTTCCGAAATGCCTTCACAAAAGAAGACTAAGTAAATATTCCAGAATTCGAATCGAGAACAGCTGCCAACATGAGTAACGTAGAAGTAAATATCCTCATAGTAGTGAAGCAACTTAAATCAATAAAAGCAAGTCTCCTGGTCCACACTGTATACCAATTAGGTTCCTTTTGGAGTATGGTGATTCATTAGCTCCATACTTAAGAATCATATACAACCATTCGCTTGACGAAAGATTCGTAACCAAAGACTGAAAAGCTGCACAGGTCACACCAATATTCAAGAAAGGTAGTATGAGTAATCCACTAAATTACAGGCCCATATCGTTAATGTCGATATGCACATATATTGTGTTCGAACATTATGAATTACGTCAAAGAAAACGGTCTAATCACACACAGTCAACATGGGTTTAGAAAACATCATGCCTGTGAAACACAACTATCTCTTTATTCACATGAAGTGTTGAGTGCTATTGACAATGGATTTCAGATCGATTCCATATTTCTGGATGGCTTTTGACACTGTACCACACAAGCGGCTCGTAGTGAAATTGCGTGG
The DNA here is from genome assembly GCF_023898315.1 of Schistocerca nitens. Lineage (NCBI taxonomy): Eukaryota > Metazoa > Arthropoda > Insecta > Orthoptera > Acrididae > Schistocerca > Schistocerca nitens. Next base: position 37,120,372 of record NC_064615.1, read on the forward strand.
TTATGGAATATCGTCTCAGTTATGCGACTGGATTTGTGATTTCCTGTCAGAAAGGTCACAGTTCGCAGTAATTGACGGACAGTCATTGAGTAAAACAGAAGTGATTTCTGGCGTTCGCCAAGGTAGTGTTATAGGCCCTTTGCTATTCCTTATCTATATAAAAGATTTTGGAGATAATCTGAGCAGCCGTCTTCAGTTGTTTGCAGGTGACGCTGTCGTTTATCGACTAATGAAGTCATCAGAAGACCGAAACAAACTGCAAAACGATTTAGAAAAGGTATCTGAATGGTGCAAAAAGTGGCAGTTGACCCTAAATAATGGAAAGTGTGAGGTCATCCACATGAGTGCTAAAAGGAACTCGTTAAACTTCAGTTACACAATAAATCAGTCTAATCTAAAAGCCAGAAATTCAACTAAATACCTTGGTATTACAATAATGAACAACTTAAATTGGAAGGAACACATAGAAAATGTTGTGGGGAAGGCTAGCCAAAGACTGCATTTTATTGGCAGGACACTTAGAAAATGTAACAGACCTACTAAGGAGACAGCGTACACTACCCTTGTCCGTCCTCTTTTAGAATACTGCTGCGCGGTGTGGGATCCTTACCAGATAGGACTGATTGGAGCACATCGAAAAAATTCAAAGAAAGGCAGCACGTTTTCTATTATTGCGAAATATGGGAGAGAGTGTCACAGAAATGATACAGAATTTGGGCTGGACATCATTAAAAGAAAGGTGTTTTTCGTTACGACAGAATCTTCTCACGAAATTCCAATCACCAACTTTCTCCTACAAATGCGAAAATATTTTGTTGACACTGACCTACATAGGAAGGAACAATCACAACGATAAAGTAAGGGAAATTAGAGCTCATACGGAAAGACACAGGTGTTCATTCTTTCCGCGCGCTGTACGAGATTGGAATAACAGAGAATTGTGAAGATGGTTCGATGAGCCATCTGCCAGGCACTTAAATGTGATTTGCAGAGTATCCATGTAGATGTAGATGTAGATCTACATTCGCACACGTACTTTGACTCTCAACGGACCACAACATCGGTTACAGTCATGCCGTGTGCAACGGCACCATTTGTGCAAAACGCACATGCTATCAACCTATTCCAGTTTTGCCTCACTCACAAACTAATAATGGACATTTTCATGCACCAAATTCCCCTTGCTCACCCACCAGATCAGTTGCTCAGTTTTTTGACCGCATGGGCTCGAACACATCTTACGGCGCTTCGCCTTCCAGGAACATTTTTCCGCAACAATGTGATTTTCAGCAAGTTTCACCGATAATTTATTGTCCGACAATACGGGGTCTGTTCCCGATGTGCACAGGAAACTCACACTGTTGTCCATGAAGTACCAACCCCCTCCCCACCCCCACCCCTCTACCAGCCATGCACGGGGGTGCCCCGATTCCAACTGTTCAGCCGCTTGCCTCTCCCACAGTTCTGTCTGTGTCTGCCACGCCGGCTTTCCACATCATTCCCGAGGTGGAAAATTTCAAATCTGTACCTATAACCTGCGGATCAGTTTATGGCACCACCACACATATTGTACAACCGCTCGTTCCCACGGTACTGACTGTGCCGGCGTCGTGTTTTCGTGACACGTCAAGGACAATGCAACCCACCATTGCTCCGGACATGCTTACCAATAACACACCTACAGCTGTCAAATTATCAATGTTACAAACCTCAGGCTCTGCCAAAGTTATGGTGCACCTATCTCCTTCTATGTGTTTTTCGTGGACTTTCTACATTGCCGACATCGATAAATCAATTCTCGGTATGGATTTTTTGTCACATTACAAACTCTCTCGGAAAATGGTTCAGGGCTCAGTGCTACATCATGCCACTAACACTCAGATACTGTGCCGGGCTGCTGTGTGACCCCTCCTACAACAGACCAGCAGGCCTTCCAAGATACGCCAAAGCCGCCTTCAACTTGCCAGCACCCAAACGCTGACTGCAGGATCTAGAAGATGCCGAGTCCTGTGGGGAAGCTCAAGGGTGTCCTCACACATTGCACTCCGTCCACTCATCCACCCGGCAGAGTGGTTGTTTATACGTGACCGACATTTTGTCATGGCTCTTCTTCCTAGTCAACACAGGTGCTGACGTGTCTATCATACCCACATTGTTTGCTCCTCCCGCCTTTTCACCATCGAGGTCACTTCTACGAGCTGTCAAATTATCAATGTTACAAACCTCAGGCTCTGTCAAAGTTATGGTGCACCTATCTCCTTCTATGTGTTTTTCGTGGACTTTCTACATTGCCGACATCGATAAATCAATTCTCGGTATGGATTTTTTGTCACATTACAAACTCTCTCGGAAAATGGTTCAGGGCTCAGTGCTACATCATGCCACTAACACTCAGATACTGTGCTCCCACACTTATGTTCCACGTTCTGTTTCTCTTGCGACATGTGAGTTAGTATGCGAGTTGTGATATTCGCTATTTTTGACTTCATTAAAACAGCAAATACGAGTAGTTAATACTTTCAGCCAGAAGGCAAATACTTGTTTATAAATAATGATTAATGTATAATGAGGCGTCGCATGGCGACGGTGGAATTTTCTAAATAATGTAATTCGTCGTCTATGGGCGGCAATATAAACAAAAATACGGATAGATATGCGATCCTTCACTATTTTGTTCGCTGGAGAACAAATGAAGCCATGAGCGCTAAAGAATTGTACTGTTTTTCTCAAGTAAGACGGACGCAGATTTGTGGTAGTCTGATCTAATTTTTACTAAATGTATAAAAACGTGTTATGTCTAAGTTTGAGTGAAGTGTAAAGAACTGTTATAACTTACTGTGACGACGCACGAGCGACTCAAAGAAGACAATGACTATATAAAAGAGCGCTCAATGGACATGATACGGACATAAAAATCTACCGTCATTGTAGTACTAAGCTTAAGGTACGATATATGTTTTAGTTATAATAAATATTTGTTCTGGGAATACTGACTCATTTAGCAGTGCTCATTCCTATTATCTCCTCAGTATTATTTTCATTTTAATTATGCATTTTGCTAATATTACAGACACCAAGATCAGCAGTCCAATGTGCGTGTTACATTGATAAAAAGAAAACTGTTTTATCGTCTTCTTGCATCAGCTTTAATATTGACGTCATGGGTCAAAGCCGACGGGTTAGATCGGACGCTTCCGTATTTCCATTGTGATTGATAAAACAGTAAGCTAAATCTCAATTTCCAACTTTCCATTGAATAACAACATCACTTTTATTTTGTAACATCACACTTGGCGCCCGAACAGGGACTTGACCAAAAATTAGTTCAAATTATTGGAAAAGTTTCTATGTGCTTGTGTTAATAAATGTTCTGTCGTTTCATGTACACATCATCTCTCTGTGAGAATGACGGAAAATATGCTGTTCAATAATGCAGTTTAATTATCGAGAGAAAGGAAAAGAAAAGAGACGCGAATTTGCTGAGACAACGTAATGCTAACAAAGCCATCAAAAAGTAAGTCAGAATTTTGCATATGCAGTGTAGTGCTTCAGTAGCAATGTTGCTTTTCCAAGTCGATCCACATCCTTTCTATCTCCTTCCCGCTATAGAAAATCTGCTTTATTTTATCTTTCAAAGTAAAATTCTTCGTAGTCTGATAATAGAAATTATTTCTCCCCATTGTTAGTATAGCTGTATTACATTTTCAACATGGTGGATAGTGTGTGCAATTTGCAGTGAAGAGCATCTTCATTCATTTGTCTGAAACGTTTAGGTTCCATCTTGTCTTCTCGCCAGATAGAATTTCATTTGTTGCTCACGCGAGAGCGGTGCTCTCAGCGGACTCACCACGACACTGACAAACGACGAAAGCCTTGCATAGCACGTGATTTACTGATGAAAATGGCAGATAGTAAACAGAGACAGGTGACAACAGGAGACGGGAGTGAAGACGTTAATAGTATTCCATACCCTTTACGATCGCGAACGGTAGGTTCCCGTGTGGAAACTGAACTAACCATGTCTGTAACAGGGGAAAGTGACCCTAAAGTCCAAACTCTTCCCGCTGCAGCTACAAATGACCTCGGTGCGTTAATGGAAATGCTGAAACAACAGTTTGACGCAGTAAATGAGACTATAAAAACACAAAATGAGACTGTTAACGCCCGATTAGATGCTGTAAGCGAATCAGTAAAAACACAAAATGAGACTGTTAACGCCCGATTAGATGCTAAGCGAATCATTAAAAACACAGCTAGGCACAATCAAAACAGATCTGCATAAAGAAATTACGGCTGAATTAAATACCCATTTGGGTGAGGTGCAAACTAAGATCAGTGATCAAATTCAGAAAATGCAGAAACAGGTGAAAAGTGAAATAGCTGAAGTATCTGGAACATTAAACACAAAATTCAGGCAGCTACCAAAGAAATAAACTCTGTTAGAAATGCAGTATCTGACATTGAAGGTGTAGTGGAGGATCTGTCGAGGCAGATAGACTCAATCAATATTAAGGAACAGGTTAAGAGCACCGTGAAAGCACACACGGAGGCATTGTCGGAACACTACGGTGAATGGATAAAGGGTAAAGATATTTTTATCGAAAAGAAGGTCAGGGAGGAGCTTAGGGAGACTATCAAGGATGTAACTTATGAAATCTTAGCTGCTCCTGGTAAGTCGGGAGACACAGTGGTTTCTGAATTGGGACAGATTCAGAGGACACTTACACGAGATCTTCCCGAGTGGAAGCAGCAAGTAGTGGACGAAGTCAGAATGCTGAGAAACTGGGTAGAAAATCCGCACACGCATACGCAAACTATAGGGAACAACTCTTTAGACGGTGACGAATGTCAGTCAACTCCTTATCGTTCACCGCCTGATTACATGCAAAACAACAGTCCTGTTGAGCCCCGAGTAGGGAAAATAAATGATCCGCCCACAATTGTGAGTTTAATGCAAGAGGAAAGTGTGATTAAGCATCGCACTTTTCCTGTTTTTCATCCGCAGAAGCGAGAAATACACCCCATCGTGTTCCTAAAGAATTTTTCCGGCATATTTCCCAGGAGCTGGACAGACAGACAGCGTATTCAGTTCGTCACTGGCTTTATTTCTGGTGATGCAGCATTATGGGGAACGGAAATGGTAGACACGTGTAGGAATTATGAAGAGTTTGAGAAAATGTTCTTGGCAAAATTTTGGAGTAATGGGGTACAGCAAAGATTAAGGAAGGAGGTGTATGGTGCGGAAATTTTCAATGAGAAGCATGGAAGTCTCCGGCTATACTTCGAGAAGTATCTAGCAAAAATTAAATTCTGGGATTCTCCGATTTCTTCCAAGGACGTAATTACGATTCTCAAAAGCAAACTCCCTGTGTCTATTAGAGAGAAACTAGTAAATGTGTCCGAAGAAGACACGGATGTATTCCTTGGCAGCAGCTAATTCTTCCCTGGCAGCCAGCAGAATGCATCGCACGCGGACAACAATGCGCCGAAGGAGAGAGTGCGCTACTGTGATCGCGGGTACCAACCTGCCAGCCGTTATGAAAACGCAAACAGCAATAACTTTAAACGGAAGCAGAAAACCAATTACAGTAATCAGCAGAGATACCACCCAATTTACAACCACCAGGTACAACATCAGTACGGAAACCCACCCTTTAATTCTGCGCCTGAGCAGTATGGAAATTCTCCACAAACGATTGGTAATTTTTCAAATGGGCCAGTGTACAATCAAAGTTATAGGTCGAAAAATAGCAAGTGGCATGGGCAAGGCGGAGGCCACCCAGCACATCAGAACAACTTTTCACAGAATAGAGGACTGCGGAACAATTTTCAAACGGTACCAAATGCGAACTTTCCTTCACAAGGAAATGGTTTTGCCGGCAACCAAAAGATCGGGCGACAGCAGCCGTCTCAAGTATTCTATTCACAAGTGAATGCACCCAGTGGATTTTACCCCTTTACACCGGCATTTGTACCACATAACCAGCACCAATATGAAACGGAACAAACACTTAAGGCCATGATTGACAAACAGGTTAAACATCCTGCGGAAAATTAGAGGCAGCGCCTTTCAGCCTCCTAGAGGTCGCTGCCGGTTCCAGTGGGGGTACTAACGTATACTCTGATTCTGAGTATGTTAATGCGATATGGTACGACCATGAGACCGACTTACGAGATGACCTTGCACGTGACAAAGAAGCTCAAGACATTAACAACATTTATGATGAACAGGTCCAGGCTTCGATTAAGATTTCTATTGCCAACATTCCTTTCACAGCCGTTGTTGATACAGGAGCAAACATCAATGTCATGTCACCATGTCTCTTCAGACAGGTGTCTTCTGTTTCAAAAGTTTTATCATTGCCGATTCAGGGCTGCTCCATATCGGGAGCGATTGGTCCATTGAAACAGAGAGTTAGTTTACAGACACAGCCTCAACTGCAGATAGAATCTGTTTCGGTTTCCTGCCTCTTGCGTACTGGAAATTTCCTTGTGTGAACTGTTATTGATAAGTATTGTGTTGAACAGTGCACTGACTACATGGTAACGGCTACTACATGTAAACTTTAAGTATTAAATGCTATGTATGGAAAAATTGTTTATAGTGATGGACATGAACTGATATTTCTTCAACAAGCTGAAGCAGGAAATTAAGGTTGCAGAAAGAATTTCAATTTAGCTTTAAGTTAGTATAAAAAAAAATGTGCTTGCGAGGTGATTGCCAGGATCTATATAAATATGTAAAGGTGAGAAATGGAGGAGGATGCGTAAATAAGCACTTCTCTCAAGGTACAAGAAGATTTATAGATTTATTTTTAGTAATGTAAGTACTTGAAGTTCTGTTGTAAAAGCCCAAATTACCTGCTTAAAAAAAAAGGTACATGTTCAAACAGTCCAGACAGTGGACAGGAGTATAGCTTAAAGTTCAGTTAAAGCGTGCTGTTAAATGGAAAAACAAGTGGTAACCCACATGTGTTCACGCAAGGAGACAATAAGCTGTAGTAAACTAAGTTAGGTGAAATACAGTACTAATAGAAGCAAACCATGAAGCATGACTAATGTAGCGTAAGTACTCCATGAGGCCATTAATTGCTATGAAAGTAAACTATTTCCCTGTGATCTGAGCCCAATGTAAAGAGTATATGAGGAATGTTAGCTGACGAATTGATTTCAGTAGAATCAAGGTACTAAATAACCACACAGCAAGCCCCCTGTATCATAAATAAGTCCAAGTAAAGATCTTCAGAAGATTTGTAGTGTAATCTAGTGACCATTCAATACCCTAATTGAAGGCTAATCTAAAGAACAAGCAATGCAGTGATATTTAAACTTAATACTGACTATAACCAGAGTAAGACGTAGAAGTAGCAAAGCATGCTGTAATGAAAGAGGTTGAAATTTATATATGTGCCTATGTTTATTATGATAATTTTATTTACATGCAGATTTTATTGCAAAAATGTCTCCTAAGACACTCCTCTTACGAAATCCATTTTCCTTGTGCCCGTTCCTTTTGATCCTGGTTCATTAACCCAGACCAAGGGTCGACTTGCAAAAGGCATGTGTGCTTCGAGGCAAAGCAGTGCTTATGAGAAATGAGACATGTAGCGTGATGAACTTCGCTAGCTTTGGTAATGTTTGTTATGGACCGGTTGCGTAAACCCAGTGAACTGTCGGTAATTCCATTCATGTGAAAAATAGTAGACACGCGTTACCCTATTTTTTTTTTAACAGAGAACGATTGCTGAGTACATGAAGCGAAGAGGGAGACCTATTGTTATCCAGTCTGCCCTCAAACATTAAAAAAAAAAAAAAAGAAAAAATGGCAAGCACAAAGGAAAGCACAAAAAAAAGAAGAAGATTCAGCGTTAAATGCGTACTCGTTAAGTAGTAGATATGCTGCGTGGCAGTATAAAATGATCTTGGGTGCACTAAAGAATAAATGCAACGAGTGTTGCGAAACCTGTAGTTTTCATAATGAGGAGATGAGCCCTTAAAAGAAAGTTTGAAAGAATATTTTTAGGTTCACTAGTGAAAGTAAACCTTGAGATATAAAGAGTCCATTCATAAAGCAGTTGTTCACTGGACTTAACAAAAGGAGTGACCATTAATTGTAAATATTAGCTCGTAAATGATCTTCTGTAAATAGTAGAATATAAGTCTTTCTGTACCAATGGAGGAAACCTGTAAAATTGATTGTTTTGTAAATGAACTCTATCGGCGAAGGAACTAAGCACGAATGCTGTGTGAAGATGCACACTAAAGTGCGACGTGCGTAATAAAAATAACTGTTCACTGTATATTAGTGGTAGTGTTGTACTGCAAGTGTAAAAAGAAGTCAAGGCTACGACAACAGGTGCAACGCAAAGTTCAGTGTTGTTCTAAGTGCAGCGACAGCTAAAACGTTCGTCGTCACTTACCTGTGAGCCTCATGGGAGGCAGGTGACAGAGAAGTATGGAGGCAGCTTCAGTGTCCGGCTCCTCCGATGGAAAACACGCGCGAGGTGTTTGTATCGATGCACTCGTGTGATACGAAGCTCACAAAAAAAAGGAGCAATCGACGACCAGCAGCTCTGTTACAGCCTGAGCGCGAACGGATATTGAGTATTGGAGCTCACGCAACACTGTGCAGCCGCTGTGAGTGGCTAACGTGTGGGTGACGAAACAATCCAAACTTTAAACTGCTAACCGCCATGACTTCCATCGTACATACTGGAGGAAAGACATTTGTACACTTGTGTGACTACATCTTCATACGCAAATTAAGCAATTTTCTTGAGTTGAAGTTAAGATGAGTAAGAAGTAGATTGTTAGATTACTCAGACCTTAAAGCCATTAATAATGGCACTCCTGAACACTGCTAAAATGAATTATAATCCTGTCTCTTGATGGACAAAGAAAATGAATGTGCACTATAGGAAGACCCTAAACTCCAGACCAGTCCCGATCCTTAACAAATGTATCCAATAGGTTGTAAGTTACACTAATAATTTTCCGCTTCTTCTGTTTCATATTGTAAATAAAAACCCGGGAAGCCACTTGAATTCCTGGCACCACAGTGGAAAGGACAGATGTACTGCATGATGAACGCCGTAGACAGCTAACACAGAAAGTGAAAGCATCACGAAGTGTAGTGCTACGTTATTAAACTGTAATTGAACCACAATGAGTCAACAGATGCTCGAACATTGTCCACTCTAGTTTAGTGAAAATAAGCACTCACTGTACTCATGTATTACTTGTGAAGCTCAAGAGAAAGTAATTTCTGAATTCTATCCCCTAAAGTGCGAAATGAACATTCACTTATTGTTATAAGCAAACATGGACCAAACTTAAATATGCTCATAAATGTTAATCTTGGTATTATGGAATGAAGTGACTGATATGAACAAAGAATGAAAAACTTTATTTTGAAAAATGATAAATATCTGATATATGTTTATAAATGTAATTTCAATTTATGTACATAGTACACCAGTAACATTATGTAAATGTCACACCAAAAATCACGAATATCTCATGAGGACATGAGGATCAAGGTAATCCTTCAGCATTCCCTCTCTCCTCATGGGAGGCAATGTGATATTCGCTATTTTTGACTTCATTAAAACAGCAAATACGAGTAGTTAATACTTTCAGCCAGAAGGCAAATACTTGTTTATAAATAATGATTAATGTATAATGAGGCGTCGCATGGCGACGGTGGAATTTTCTAAATAATGTAATTCGTCGTCTTTGGGCGGCAATATAAACAAAAATACGGATAGATATGCGATCCTTCACTATTTTGTTCGCTGGAGAACAAATGAAGCCATGAGCGCTAAAGAATTGTACAGTTTTTCTCAAGTAAGACGGACGCAGATTTGTGGTAGTCTGATCTAATTTTTACTAAATGTATAAAAACGTGTTATGTCTAAGTTTGAGTGAAGTGTAAAGAACTGTTATAACTTACTGTGACGACGCACGAGCGACTCAAAGAAGACAATGACTATATAAAAGAGCGCTCAATGGACATGATACGGACATAAAAATCTACCGTCATTGTAGTACTAAGCTTAAGGTACGATATATGTTTTAGTTATAATAAATATTTGTTCTGGGAATACTGAATCATTTAGCAGTGCTCATTCCTATTATCTCCTCAGTATTATTTTCATTTTAATTATGCATTTTGCTAATATTACAGACATCAAGATCAGCAGTCCAATGTGCGTGTTACATTGATAAAAAGAAAACTGTTTTATCGTCTTCTTGCATCAGCTTTAATATTGAATTTCCCTTTTGTGTGATGTTACAGTTGTTTTTGCGCCCTTAAGAACTTTCTGGTCCCTTAGGAAATTGTTTTGTCATAACAATAACTTCACAACCGGGTATAATCGTATCTACGATCATGAAGTAATTAGAAAGACGATGACGCAATTTCTTAATCAATAGCACGCTAGTTGTGACTGCCTCAAGCCACGCGAAACAGCAAGTAAAAAAACTATTCACATCTCATAACGCAATATTTTATGACAATCGTCAATCCATGATTCTTACGCCAATTGTGATTTCAACTTTCCATTGAATAACAACATCACTTTTATTTTGTAACATCACAGAGTGCTCCGCCCTCGCGGGCAACATTGTGACCTGCATCACTAACCTACTGTCAGAATACAACTCGGCGGCACAACACTGCCGGGAAAATGACGAGCTGAAACAACGAATAGCACACACTTACAACAAGCTCGTTGCCACTCATACCTTGCTGCTGAAACTGCAGTCCACCTAATCATGTTTCTTCAGCAGATACCAGCTTGGACACTCAGCAGGTTAGTCCAAAAACATTAATTGTGTGTGACGATTTGCGTCTGGTAGACATCGCACCCCCAACACACTTGCCACATTCAGTGTCATGTGTATCAAACAGTGCTTCTAATGACAGTCAAGTGCATGATACAAACATGCCCACCATGCAGGCAGCCACCCCACGTGTTGCTAAACATTCCCCCTCTCTTGTGTGCCAGCCACATGACTCGGAGGCCATTTCTGTTCCCCGCGCGATGCCAATGCCTCTCTTGCCTGCGCCCGTTACCCAAGGCAAGGCTGACATCAGACAGTCGCTGCGTGTCCCAACCCGCTCCATGCTGCACGCACAGCTGACCTCTCCAAACAAGTGCACGACATGTCCACATAATAGGCATGTGACTTTTGTGCTGCCTTTTCCCACTCACGCTAATGGTTACGCCTTGTCGCACCCCACTCATCCAAAAACTTCACATCAGGACATTGCTCAGTCTCGTGTGCAGTTCTCAGTTTCTTCCGTCACTCACGGAACAACACACAAGATAGTTACCACTGCCGGCCCTCCTATTAGGCACAAGGTTAGATACTTCAACCTCATTAAGTTGTGCACGACCCAGCAGCAAATTAACGAACTTTTGGAGGCAGGTATCCTGCAACCGTCAGACAGCAACTGGTCTTCACCGATTCACTTCATCACCAAACATGACGGTTCTTTCCGAATGTGTGGCGACTACAGATGCTTAAATGCTCGTACCATCATGGACAATGACCCAGTGCCAAACATAAATGATTTTACTCGTATGTTACCAGGTGCCACAATCTTAAGTGTTATTGACTGTAGACGTGCCTATCACCAGATTCCCGTAGCACCGGAAGACATTTCAAAGACAGCTGTTATCACGCCGCTCGGTTTGTTCCAATACAACTTCATGCTGTTTGGCCTAAAAAATGCAGCACAAACATGGTAACATTCCATCGACTCAATCTTACAACATTTTGAATTTTGCTTTGCATATCTGGATGACATACTCATTTTCAGCAACTCGGCTGAGGAACATGAAAATAATTTATCCAAGGTCCTCCAGACCTTGAACTCCAACGGCATCGAGGTCAACAAGGACAAATTCCAATTGCGCCAGTCTTCTGTCACATCGAGGGCCGTTCTTTCTTCATCTTTACTGATCACAAACCACTAGTGGACACTTTCTGCAACCCTCCTGAGGACCCACCCCCTCATTGTTTCTGCCACTTTGATTTAGTCTCTCAATTCACAACAGACATTTGCTACAGCAAAGGCACAGAAAACATTCCCGCAGATTTTTTCTCGTGGATCGATACTGTCTCACACATCATTGACTTATCCAACCTGGCAACTCTCCAGGCCTCTGACGAGGAATCTCAAGCTCTCCTTGCGGATCCTCAAACATCTCTTGTGTTTAGCAAAGCCAAGTTCCCCAGCATTTTGGACGAGGTGTGGTGTGATTCTTCTACCGGCACTCGGCAGCCGTTGCTCCCACCCACATCACACTGGCAAGCCTTTGACGCCTTGCATAACCTCGCTCACCCTTGTGTCCATGCCACCACATAGCTCGTATCCAAGCGTTTTGTTTGGAAAAATGTTAAACAGGACTGTCAGACGTGGGCACGCAGCTGCATCTCCTGTCAACGCAACAAAAACGGCTGCCAGACCTCTCCTCCACTAGGCAAGTTTCACATTCCACAAGGAAGACTTCGTCATGTACATATCAACCTTATCAAACCACTACCACCATCGGAGGATCACAGATATATCCTCTCAACAATCGACCAAATGTCTCACTGGGTGGAAACTATTCCTTTACCCAACATCTCCACTGAAACCGTAGCCAACGGTTTCGTCTCCTCATGGATTCAACTAAGATCGGCAGTTTGAGTCTGTCCTGTTCACCATTTTATGTAACATCTGCAGCATTAAAAAAATTCATACAACAGCCTACCACTCGCAAAGCAATGGGTTAGTTGAACAGTGGCACCGCACCCTCAAAACTGACCTCAAATACCAAGACTGCCTCTGGTCTGAGGCTCTTCCATGGGTGTTACTCAGTCTCCATTCGACCTTTAAACCAGACTTACAGGGAACCATCTCTGAATTCGTTTTCAAGGAGAACCCAGTCTTACCAGGGGAACTTATCCTGCCTCAAACAGGCGTCAATAGGCTGTATTTCATTAACACCATCTTTGGACTCTTATTGCTCTGCCGAGCCTCCATGTTAGTTTTTAGTTCTGATCTGTATCTCAAGCTGTGTACATGTTTATCACTAACTATGAAATATATCTCTATGTGGAATTTAATGGGGATGGTTGTTGCATTCGACCAATAATCGTATCCCATTCCCATAAGTACAAACTAATTGTGAAGTTAATTTATTTATCAACTCGTGAGCTTGTTAACAAAATGAATATGGACAAAAGCAAAAGTGGGGTAGAAATTGTTGAAGCTGCAGGATCCAGTCAGGACATGTTAGAGCTGAGTGAAATCTTGGACAGTGGAGAAACAGTAAAGACTGATGTTTTGCAGTTAATTTTAGCAAAAATAGAGAAAATGAAGACAGATACCAATAGCAAATTTAGTGCAGCTAATGATCAGTTAACTGAATTAAGAATAGATAATGATAGCAAAATTACTTCACTGTAAGGGCAATTAAATGACTGGAAAACTGAAAACAATAGTAAAATCATCAGGGTTGATCAGATAGGTCAACTTAGTAACCAAATTTCAGAGTTAAAAAATGGGTTGTCAGAGGGGTTACAAAATGTGAATGATAATGTTGATGTTTTAGGAAATAAATTTATTGTTTGAGAAAATGAGATTGTAGCCAAGTCAGAAATACAATCAAAGAATGTTGATGACATCAGAGTTGAACAGAAGGCCATATTGGAAAAACTGTGTGAGTTGGGAGCTACCACCCAACAAAATGTTTCCAAAATCAAAAAAATTTAAATGTAGAAAACGATATACAAACAAATGTAACTGCTTTATGTCACAAAATATCAGCACTTCAGGAAAGTTGTATTAACAAAAATCTGTGCGCAAACAATAGTATTGCATGGTCCAACATTCCTATCGAAAGTTTTCCATGAGATAATTTACATACAGTGCATTTTCTGCACCACTGCAGAGATAGCTTTGTGTCAGGCATGAATGACTATCAAAAAATTAAAATTTGTTAAAAGATTTCTTGAAGGTGAAACTCTGTCATGGGTAAACTTAAACTTAAGTCAGTGGGAAACATATCAGAGTTTCAAGACAAGTTTTTTAAATAAATTTTTGTCAGAAGCAGAACAGGGGAGACTCAAAAGTGAATTTTTGAATGGTCATAATTATAGGAAAAGGGGCGGCACTTTGAAAGAGTTTTATGAGAACCAACTTAAAAAATGAGCACATCTTGACAAACCACTTAACAAAATGTCCTTGATTGATGCACTTTAAAGGAGATTACTGGAAAGATTGCAATGGGATTTAGTACATGGACCTGACGATTGTATTGAAAAGTTTTTGCAATATGTTGACAGGCTGGATGGGGCAGCAGAAAGAAGTATGTACCATAATAATAGGAATGATGGAAATCACAATGGGAGTAATCACAGAAACAGAAATAACAGTAACTTCCATCAGGATCAAAGTGACAATAAGGAGAGAAATTTTGTGCAGTAGCAGGATAGTAACAATGGGAATAATTATTGGCATTTTAAAAGAAGAAACAAAAGAACTCGCCCATCTAAAGACAGTATTCAGCGAAAATGGGTATTCCATCCGGCAGATTAACAGGGCACTAACAGTTAAAACTAAGAAGCAGGAAGTGAATAAAGAGGAGAACATGCCGGAACAATCTTTAGCTTTTCTTCCTTTCGTTGGCAACACTTCGTTTAAAATAGCAAGAATCCTCCGAAAATTTCAGGTAAAAGTGGTTTTCCGCCCACCATCGAAGATTGCTGACCTTGTGGGATCAGTTAAGGACAATCTGTTACTACGAAAGGCCGGAATTTACAAGATACCGTGCCAATGTGGTATGACTTACATAGGTCAAACCACACGCACCGTGAAAGAACGCTGCACTGAACGTCAACGTTACACCCGCCTTTTGCAGCCAAGCAAGTCCGCTATTGCTGAACATTGTATTTCTACTGGACATTCAATGGTGTATGAGAAAACAATGATTTTGTCTACAGCAACGTCTTTCTGGGACTCCATTATTAAAGAATCCGTAGAAATACGACTGGCGGAAAATCTGTTAAACCGTGACAGCGGCTACCAGCTGGACAGTGCATGGAATCTCATCATCTCCACAATTTGCTCAAATCGAAGACGACAGAGTGCGTCGATGGTCGTGGCAAACAGCAACGCAGAGGGTGACTGAGTTCCGCTATTCCACCAGCGAGGGCGCTGCCGGCGGGCAGTGTTGGTTCAACTATCAAGTTTTCGACGCATGCGCAGAATAGTTACAGTACGCTATATATTGCGGAGCGGAGAACTTTATCGCCAGTCTGCGACGGCTCACCTGAAGATGACTGGCAGGTGCCCAGTCGAAATATCGTGCGAAGTATTGAATGACGACTGGCTGCAAGCCCGAAATTTGTTTGAACAGTCAATTTGCCAGGAAAATTTTAAAATTCACAGTGTTGTTGATGTATGTAAATCAGGTGATGACAGTATTGGATCTGAACTAGGTGGTATTTTTGATGTAGATGTTAATGATAGCTTGAAGTAACTGAGGTTGGTAAGTCTGAGACTGGTGACTTATTGCAAATGAATGTAGGTGAGGTAAGTGACTTTTATGGAGAGAAGACTTGTATTGTCAGTGATGTTGTTGATGGAGTAATTTTGGAGGAATATGTTGATGATGAGTATCAGGTATTTGTGGAGTTTAAGAATAATGGAGTTTCAGAGTAATCTGTAAATGATATATGTGATGTTGTAAGGACAAAAAGTCTGTTCCTAAAGACTGGAAAGTAACACAGGTCACACCAATATTCAAGGAAGGAAAAAGCCCATTGAATTACAGACCCAAATCGCTGACCTCAATTTGCAGTAGGATTTTGGAGCATATACGGTACTCGAACATTATGAATCACCTTGAAGAAAATGACTTATTGATACATAACCAACACAGATTCAGAAAATATCGTTCTTGTGTAATACAGCTAGCTCTTTATTCCCATGAAGTAATGAATGCTGTCAACAAGGGATCTCAGATCGATTCCATATTCCTAGATTTCCAGAAGTCTTTTGATACCGTTTCTCACAAGCGACTATTAATCAAATTACATTCGTATGGAGTATGATCTCAGTTGTGTGACTGGATCCATGATTTCCTCTCAGAGAGGTCACAATTCATAGTTATAGATGGTAAATCATCAAGTAGAACAGAAGTGATATCTGGCATTCTGCGAGGTAGTGTCATAGGCCCTCTGCTGTTCCTGATTTATATAAATGATCTAGGTGATAATATGAGCAGCCCCCTTAGATTGTTTGCAGATGATGCTGTAATTTACCATCTACTAAAATCATCAGATGATCAATTCCAATTACAAAATGATCTAGAGAGAATTTCTGTATGGTGCGAAAAGTGGCAATTAGCACTAAACAAAGAAAAGTGCGAGGTCAGCTACATGGGTACTAAAAGAAATCTGATAAATTTTGGGCATACGATAAATCAAAAAAATCTAAAGGCTGTCAATTCAACTAAATACCCAAAAATTACAATTATGAGCAACTTAAATTGGAAAGACCACACAGTTAATATTGTGGGGAAGACGAAATAAAGACTCCACTTTGTTACACTTGTCCGACCTCTGCTGGAATATTGCTGCATGGTGTGGGATCCTTACCAGGTAGTATGGATGGAGGACATCAAAAAAGTGCAAAGAAGGGCAGCTCATTTTGTGTTGTTGCACAATAGGGGAGAGAGTGTCACTGAAATGATACACGAGTTGGAGTGGCAGGCGCTGAAACAAAGGCGGTTTTCTATGCGGCGAGATTTAATTACGAAATTTCAATCACCAACTTTCTCTTCTGAATGCGAAAATATTTTTTTGACACTCACCTTCATAGGGAGAAATGATCATCATAATAAAATAAGAGAAATCAGAGCTCAAACGGAAAGAGTTAGGTGTTCCTTTTTCCCACATGCCATTCGAGAGTGGAATGGTAGAGAGGTGGTATGAAAATGGTTCAATGAACCCTCTGCCAGTCACTTAAGTGTGAATTGCAGAGTAACGATGTAAAAGTAGAGGATCGTGATATACCAGTCCAGTCAAAACAATTTTTTCATTAATGTCATGCAGAGTAAAGATCCAAACAGTAAAGGTTAGATATCTGTTAGCCTGGAGAATAAAGGTGAAAACTTTTTGAAGTTTTTTGGCATCAGATTGATGATAAAATAGATAAAGGTGCTTTCTGAAATAAGTTAGCTGTGTTTAGTCAAAATTTGTATACCAATTGGTGGATTGAAGTGAAAGAGGATCTAAATAGGAAGTGTAATTTTGACAGTAATGTGTTTTGTGTTCCTTCTATAACAAGTGATGTTAGTTGTGCCATTGAATCTCTTCATTGTGTTCAATCTTTACCTGAAAACATGAGTAATCGAAGTAATGTTATGATACCTGTAAAGTTGATAAAACCTTGTGAAGAGCATATGGATGTAGCATTTGTTGAAACTGAAAGTGATCTTGTGCATGAGATGTCTGACAACAGAGAGGATGATACAGATTTTGGGTGTCCTTACATTAAAATTAAGACTGATTAGAGGGAAGACAACTGTTTGATTGCTACAGGTAGCCTATTTTGTGGTGCACCTGAAAAATTTAGGAACAAGATCAAGTATAGTAAGAATTTTGTAGAAATGCCTACAGTAGGTGTAAACATAAGAGGAGCTACAAGTAAGCAAAGCAAATTGGTAAAATCTCAGGTACTTTTAACTTTTAGTATAGAAGACAAGAGCTTTGAACATGGATGTTTAGAGATCCCTAGTCTGGAAGAAAATATAATTCTTGGTATGGATGCGATAATGAAAGTGGAGGCTTGTTTTGGATGGTGTGCTAAAGAACTGTTTATTTTGGAACCTAAGAGTAATACTAATTTCTACATTTCCAACTGCGGGAAAAGTTGTTACTATCTGCAAAACATTGTGAATCAAGCTGAGTACCAGTTGTTTGACGATGATATAGATTTTGGTGGGACTGAGGATCAGGATTTTTTAAGTGTAGTGGATTCCAGTGAGGGAAACTGCAACTCTTAATGACCAATAAAAGGAACAACTTAGGAATTTGTTACTGGAGTTAAGAAATGTGTTGAGTGAAAGACCAGGGAAAATCCTTTGAGGAAGGTTACTTCCCTGATCTCTTGAAATATGCAGAAGTAAAAGCAATGTTTATAAAAGGTTCAAAAGATGATATGGGAAATTATCGCCCGATTTCTATACTCCCAGTCATATCAAAAATATTTGTAAAAAATGTTGCTTTACAGATACAAAACTTCATCACACAGAATGATATCATTTCACATAACCAATTTTGCTTCCAACAGGGCAAAAACACAGTAGATGTGATAAATGAGTTTATTGAAAAAATTACTTCATCACTAGATAGGAAAGCTAAGGTTGCAGGAATATTCTGTGATCTAACAAAAGCTTTAAACTCTGTAAACCATGCCCTGATGCTTTTCAAACTCAACAGGTCTGGAATAAGGGAAATTGCTTTGAAATGGTTAGAATCATATCTCTTGGAGAGGAAACAAAGGGTAATCACATCAAATGGAGCAGATTACTTCTCAGAGTGGAAAACTGTGTCACAAGGTGTTCTTCAAGGCTCAATCCTTGGGCCCATTTTATTCCTGTTCTATGTAAATGACTTGCCTCTCAATATAAATACTCACTTAGCTTTGTTTGCAGATGATACTTCTGCCCTAATTGAAAATGAAAATTCTGACAATATACCACAGAGTGTCATGAATATGTTGAGTAAATGTCTAAGTGGCTTAAGGCAAAACATTTCAAAAACCCACATGATGAGTTTTAAAACTAAACAGTCAAAAACTGAAGAAATCTGTTCCACTCACAACAATTAAAAAATGGAAGAACTTGACTCAGGTTCCTGGGAATAAACTTAGACAGACCTTTGAGTTGAAATTCTCATATAGAATATCTAGTATATAAATTAAACAGTCTTGCATTTGAAATGCAAATTTTAGCCTGTGCCACTGATATGGCCACCAGGAAAATAGCATACTATAGCTATTTTGAATCTGTTATTCGATATGGCATAATTTTTTGGGGAAACTCGGGAAATGCTACACAAATTTTAAAGATGCAAAAAATCATCATTCGCAACATGTGCTCTGCACAGCCAGGGGCATCATCTTGACCATTATTTAAAGACCTAAAAATATTAACTGTCTCCTCTTTATACATCTTTGAGAGAGTTCTTTTCCTATGCAGCAGAGCTGATCTATTAAAAAAATCATTTTGAACACTCATACGATGCAAGACATAAAGAAAACTTTATTCTCACCTCTCATCGCTTAAAACTGCATGCTCAGACTCCTCAGTATATAGCCATGACAATTCACAACACAATAAAAGGGTGTGACATAATGAATATGAAGACAAATATTTTAAAAAGCAAGTTACATGATTTTCTAATTGAATGATGCTACTACTCTGTGGAAGATTTCATGAAGGACAAAGTGATACTTTGAGCTGGATCCCTAAAATGGAATAAAAATTTATGATAGTTATAGTAGATGTAAATACTGTAAGTTTGACAAATTTTAAGTAAGTAAATTCTCCACAAAGTATTATTGTAAATGTGGGAAAATTTCAAATAAGCAAATTGTAACCTTGACATGTCTCCTGTACATCAGACGTATGTTCTGAAACTGTGTGCGTTATGAGATCAATAAAACACATTTCACAAGTGAAAATCTATCAGTGCATTCTTTATCTTACAGATCCTCAACCTTTCTTTCTCAAGCCATATAGTATACTATTTTCAAAAAGGAAAGATGTTGAGAAAGAAATTCAGGAAATGGAAATGAGGGGAGTAATTGAGAGAACTAGAAGTGCTTACAATAATCCTTTGGTTCTGATAAGTAAGAGAAATGGTGGAGTGAGAAATGTTTTGGACTCTAGACATCTCAGTAAGTTTCTTATCAGAGAGAATGACCATTCTGAGAACAAGGATGAGCTTTACACAATTTGATTATGTAAAATTCATGAATAGTTTGGACCTGAGCTCTGTATTTCACCAGATTCCACTTGAAATTAATTCTAGAAAGTGTATTGCATTTTTGTATGGAGGTAAGCATTTTCAATACTGTGTTGTGCCATTTGGGCTAAATGTATCTGTAGCTGAATTCATAAGAGCTCTGGATTCTATCTTCAGAAGTGAAGTGAATTCAAAATTAACCCTCAAGCAGGTGTGCTGATTTTTGTAACACTAGCGGGCAAGCAGCGCATATTGTACACATGTAGTCAACAGCTGTCATTATGCTACCAAAGGAAACATGTATGAGCTAAATCACAGTTTAATTTTAGTTTATTTAAACAACAATACAAGAAACTTCTATTACATCATTAATTTACAATTTGATTAAACAAATAAGAAACTTTCATATCATTATGTTGCTGCAGCTGACATATAAATCTATCCCAACACCTTTTTAAGCACATACTGAACAAAGACACTCTTTCATTGCACTATAAGAATACAAAGACTTTATATATTGAAGAAGTATCAGTTATCATAAAGTTCCTTCAATCTGCACAGTTAACTGTCTTGCCCATTTTCAAGAAATGCTTTACACTTCTCACATGTATGCACTGCTTTTACATGTACTTTGCAAACAAAGCTATAGAATGAGTTACACCTTATGATAGTATATGTGTTTCTCGCATGTCCATATGTCACATACTGACCTCTTTTCTTGGTGGTAGGCTTCTCAGTTCTTTCAAAAACATAGGTCTTTGTATTTCATGAGGAAAGTTGCTATGTTGGCAGGAAGTGAAGGTATTGTGACTCGCCGATCTTTCAACGTGCCACCACGCAGTTACATGCATCCCATACATGTGGCGCTGTCTGCCAGCCATGCAGCAGCAGCGCCACCTAAGCGGCCAGCCAGCCAGCGGCCGCTAGACTTGGACTCAGTTATGATTTGACTGTTAAAGTGTACACACGTCTTACTCTGTTTACTTGATATGTGACTTTCATGTATTGCGTCTCCCTTGAAATATATTTGTTCAACTTGAAGTTATAATAATTGGCGATGAGGTAGTGATTTTTCTTTTCCATCGTTGACCCACATGTTTCCATGGCTACTTTAGAGCAACTATTGCAAGGTCTCATAGAACAGCAAATGCTTCTCACAAATGCGATTCGTGATTTTGTTGCGGCATCAAATGCGGGGCATCTCTCGTCGTCGTCTTTACCTCCTTTTCCTCCTTACGACGAGACGGCTGAAGACGGGTCTGATTACGAAAAACGTCTTCGACAGCACTTCTTGGCATTTAATGTCGCGGATGAACAAACATGTAAGTCTCTGTTCCTTTCATGGATTTCACCTCAAATGTATTGGTTGTTGTCACAATTGGCTCCTTTGAAAGATCCTGCATCTTTGTCCTTGCTGAAATGTGCTCACTTCTGTCTGTCTATTTTCAAAAGCAAACGCATGAGGTAGCCTCTCGTGTTGCCTTTTATCGTTGTCAAAAACAACCGAATCAATCCTATCATGCTTGGGCTGCTGAACTTTACGGCCTCAGTAGAAAGTGTCAATTTGTTACTGAAGTTCACAAAGAATCCTACGCCAATTCCATGGTACGGGATGCTATTATCCGATCAGTGCCCGACAAAGAAGTTAGGCAACATGCCCTTCAGTTGGCAAATCCGACTCTAGATGAAGTCCTATCCATCGCTCAGTCTTTTAAAAATTTCTCACGCCACTGGAGCACAAATAGAGGCATGGGGCAATGTTGGGGAAACACAACCTCTGTGCGATATTGACAAAGCGTGGGGCGTGTCCCCACCAGCCGACGTGGCCGCAGTACGCTCCCAAGTGCAGCCTTGGCCTAACCATAAACAAACCTCTAAGAAACTGCAGCAAAACCCACGGCAACTTCCTTCATGTCCGCGGTGTTTTACAAAACATTCACGAGAAGATTGTCCACAACATTGAGCTGTGGGTCACAAATGCAAAAAAAAGGGTCATGTGTCATCCGTTTGCAAATCCGACCGCATACTTGATGTTCCTGAACATGACGCTGATTCTGATTCTGTGCTGACTGTCAATTGTACTTCTTCCTTTCAGGGACGTTATTCCTCACTGTCCAAATACTTGGTCGAGATGTTCGCATGCAGGTGGATACTGGTTCTGCTGCCACTATCATCAATTCTCAGACTATCTTCAGTTGGGTTCTCCAATCCTGTCACCTGTCACTAGGCAATTACGGACTTACAATAAACAGAAGATTTCTCTCTTGGGACAATTTGATGCTGAGGTATCTGACAAATCTGTCGTTCGCACTGTTCCCATCTTTGTGGTCGACCATCGTAACGCGGAGAATCTTTTTGGTTTTGATGCCTTTCGCGTTTTTCGGTTCTCCATAGATGACTCTGTCAATATCGTCTCTGATACTATTCCTTATGCTCAATTGGATTCCTTGTCGATGACATTTTCGTCCCTTTTTTCTCCTGGGTTAGGCTGTGCAAACGACTTTGAAGCTCATATCGCGCTCAAATCCACTGCTCAGCCTAAGTTTTCTCGGGCTCGGCCCATTCCTGTGGCCCTTCGTGATCAGGTCAATTGGAAGCTGGATCGCCTCACTGCTTCAGGGGTCTTGCTTCCTGTCACTCCCAGTGAGTGGTCCTCTCCTGTCGTTGTTGTTGCTAAGCCAAATGGTGATATTCATCTCTGTGGTGATTTCAAAGCCACTGTAAATGCTCAATGCCTTATCGACACTTACCCTATGCCTCGACCTGACGAATTGTTCACTAAACTTGCTGGAGGCAAGCTGTCAGAAGCTTATCATCAACTTCCTCCTGACGCTGCTTCCCAGCAGTTTCTGGTCCTTAACATGCCTTTCAGCCTCTATCAATACCAATGATTGCCATTCAGGGTTGCCAGCACCCCTGCTCTCTTTCAGCAATTCTTGAAACATTTATTGCTCACTGTCCCTGGGTGTATAAATTACATGGACGACATTGTTGTCACTGGCTCCACCACTGACGTACATCTTCAAAATCTCTGCACACTTTTTCATGTCTTACAGACTGCCGGTCTTAAGTGTAATCTTAAGAAATCAAAGTTTTTCAGGCATCTATCACGTACTTGTGGTTTCAACTCTCTCAGGGTGGTATTCGTCCGCTTCAGCAAACCGTCGCTGCAATCGATGCCCTTCCCCACCCTACATCTGTTAAGGAACTGCAGGCCTTCTTGGGGAAAATAGCATACTATCACAAGTTTGTACCGTCTGCTGCTTTGGTGGCTCAGCCGTTGCATCGCCTGTTGCATAAAAACGGGGGCCTTTTCACTGGTCCGCGTCATGTGATGCGGCTTTCCAGAAATTGAAGACTACGCTGAATCAGGTCCCGTGCCTGGCTACTTATCGACCCGGCCAACATCTTATTCTTGCCACAGATGCCTCTCAATACGGGGTCGGTGCAGTCCTTGCGCACCGTTTTTCTGACGGTTCTGAACAACCCATTTCTTATGCCTCCAAAACGCTCACCGATGCCCAATGAAAGTATTCTGAAATTGAAAAAGAAGCTTTGGCCATTATTTATGCTCTTTATAAGTTTGGTGTTTTTCTCTATGGATCCAAATTTCATCTTGTTATGGATCACAAACCACTTGTTTCCTTGTTTCATCCATCAACGTCACTTCCCGACAAGGTTGCACACCACCTCCAGCGTTGGGTTCTTTCCTTGTCTCGTTTCAATTATGAGATTCATTTCCAGCCGACAGCTCAACATTCGAATGCTGATGCACTGTCTCGCCTTCCCATGGGTCCTGATCTGGCATTCGATAAGGACGAACTTTTGTGTTTCCACCTGGATGTTGCCGAGCAGCAGGTTGTGGACGGGTTCCCCATCACCGGGGACCGGCTGGCGGCTGCTATGGGTTCTGACCCTACCCTCTCCCGGATTTTACGCTGTATTCAGAAAGATCGTCCATCCATTGTGGAACTATTATGCTTTGCATTACCGCCTCACGGCTAGGGATGGTGTTATCCTCCTTTCCACCGAAAATGCTTCGCCGCATGTTGTGGTACCTGCGTCTTTGCGTGCTTCGGTCTTGCGCCTCCTTCACCAAGGACACTGGGGTGTGTCTCGCACAAAATCTCGGGCGCACTGTCATGTGTACTGGCCCGGCATCGACTCTGAAATAGCACACATGGTCGCTGCCTGCAGCCCTTGTGCATCACATGCCGCCTCCCCGAAGTCATCTTTGTCACTGTGGCCTTCGCCTGAGAAGCCCTGGGAGCGTATTCATGCCAACTTCGCGGAACCTTTTTTAGGTACTTATTGTCTTCTCGTTATTGATGCCTACTCTAACTTTCCTTTCATTGTCCGTTACACGTCGCCTACCACTGCAGCAACCACCAATGCTCTAGCTTGCATTTTCTCTTTGGAAGACCTTCCCTCTACTCTTGTTACTGATAATGATCCGCAATTTCTTCCGATTTTGCGGATTTTTGTGACTGTCACGGCGTCATGCATGTCATGGCCCCTCCATTCCATCCACAGTCAAATGGTGAGGCTGAACGACTGGTCCACACATTTAAGGCTCAAATGAGGAAACTCCTGACTTCTTCTGTTGATGATGCACTTCTCCAATTTCTGGCTTCTTACCATTTCACCCCCATGGGCGACCACAGCCCGGCTGAGCTCTTACATGACCGACAGCCCCGCACGCTACTTCATCTTCTGCGACCTTCCGCGTCATGGACGCAGGTGCCTTCACTTGGCCGGTTCACTGCTGATGACCTTGTATGGGTACGGGGATATGGCAGGCGGCCAAAATGGAGGCCTGGCCGCATCTTACGATACCATGGCCAAGGCCTGTATGAAATCCAGACAGACACGGGTGTTGCAGTGCGTCATTCAGACTAGCTTCGGCCTCGTGTGCCGGCAATGCCTGTTCCGGATGCCGCTACACCACCTTCGGCTCTACCTGACGCTTGGGATACAGGAATTTCTCATTACTCACAATGCAGTCCTCTCACCATCATACTGGTGCCAGCACAAGAACTGACGCCACCAGGAAACGTGCCCATGCAGGAACCAGATGACCATCATCTGTCGGAGCAACTCTACCCGCCTCCTTCTCCTACGGACGCGGGCACATCGCCCATGTCTCCTGTTATAACAACTGGACTTGCCACAATGGGCAGATTGGTGCACAGGGCCCCAGCAGATTCGACCCCTACATCTCCTGTCATCTCAACGCGTTATCATCGGGGACACTTCCGTCCGTACAGGAAGCCTCCTCCTTGAGACTTTACCGCCAGTCAAACAACACCTATGGACATTAGCAATCTATAGGCCACCTCCATCAAGACCTGTGCAAAAAATTAAAAGGGGGGAAAAGTGTTGTGACTCGCCGATCTTTCAAAGTGCCGTCGTGCAGTTATGCGCGTCCTCTACATGCAGCGCTGTCTGCCAGCCATTCAGCAGCAGCACCACCTAAGCGGCCAGCCAGCCAGCGGCTGCTATACTCGGACTCAGTTATGATTTGACTGTTGAAGTGTACACACATCTTACTCTGTTTAGTTGATCTGTGACTTACATGAATTGCGTCTTCCTTGAAATATATTTGTTCGACTTGAAGTTATTACAGAAGGAATATTAGCTCTTTTCATTAGTTGAGGCTTCATAAGAGACAGTGCTAAATCTTTCAAGAAAATTCTTCTCTTATTTTTTGTATTTGCCTCATCTGCATGAAAAATTATTTGAGCATTGATTCCTGCTATACCCAATAGAGCATAGAATACAACCAATGGCCATCTTGTCACCTGTGTGTTGGAATACGCACCTCCCAGTTGATCGACTGTGTCAACTCCTCCTTTTGTTATATTGTAATCCAATACTATCTCTGGTTTATATGTAACTTCATAAATGGTTCATAAATAATGGATAGTTGAAATTAATATAACTGCCTTCTTTTCGTTTCAGCACATACGAAACTAGTGTCATATCATTCTGAAAACCAAATAAAGAGGAGTGGATAGCCCTACATTTCCCAGGTAAAAATTCTTGTGGAATCTTGCATTTGTTTTTCTCAATGTGCCGATGCATTTTAGTCACTTTTTCAATAGGGAGTTGGCTATGGAACAGCTAGTGTACCAATTATCCATTGTAACATTTATTCCCAAGCCTTCAGTGTGAGTAATTAGCCTTCCTACAATATCTCAGGGAAAATTAGAAACACCATATAGTCCTTTAGATTGTTTTCCACAATATACTTTAGTATTAAACGTGTAGAATGTTTTAGCATCTGCTAAAACAAAAATCTTTATCCCATGCTTCACTGGTTTGTTCAGAATATTCTAAACAAAAGAACAGTGACCCCGGAAAGCTTGCAACTTTTTGACTACAGTCACAAATTTTCCTACACTATAAGCGTTCTTGCAGTTCACCAGAAAGGTATCCAATATTTGCCTTATTGCAGCAAGTTTATTAGTTACTCTTCTTTCTTGCCTTATACTCTTTGTCATCAAAAGGGATACATCATAAAAGGAACAGAAATCTTCTGTAGCTCATCACAGCTCTCGTAATCTCCATACCAGTACCATCTACTGTCCACAGGTCAATGACATTTATGTAGTTTACTTTCTTAGTCCTGATGAGATACAGCAATCTCAACAATGCCATTATTTCACACCTTGTAGTTTCCTTAGCATCCATTTCTCTGGAATATTGTACACATTCTTTCTTAGATTGAATGTATATATCCATTACAATTATCAATCACTTCCAGGCTAAGTATTGCCCATAAAGCCTCTGTTTCACTTGTAACCCCTCTGGCAATGCAATATTTTCACAATATTCTTTCTTTTTGTTTTCGAAGTCATAGCAGGACATATTTTATTCCATTTAAACGTTTTGTCCCTTTCAATGACAAGACCACCAGTGGAGAGTGGCTCTTCACAGTCATCATCTCAATCATGGACTTGATCAGAATCTGAATTGTGGTCACTTTATGTGATAAATTCCTCTTCTTCTACAGTGTCATCATCGTTTTTGTTGTCTGGTACAGAGTTGAACTCTAGATCCTCACTGAGTAACCAATCAAGCTTGTTGTCTGTCAGCTTTGATCTTGCACGGCACAGTGATGTACCAGCTTGTTACATGTTACCTCTGATACGATTAAAAAGAAATGAAATAAAAGTGAAGGAAAAATTCCTGACATGACTGGGCACATGGCATACTTTGTACACTAAGATGACACATTCGCAGTTCATTTTAAATTACTGTAGCTCATGTGAACCTATGACAACACAACTTCTCACTGTGCTAGCTGTAACAATAATGCAGGAATAGTTAAGGGCTTGCTATTGTAAAACAACAATGGAACTGCGCACGACAATGACATTTGTGGTTGGTGCACTTGATACACAGGTGCGCCCACTCAAGGGTTAATTGTGTATGTTGATGACATTTTTGTCATTGAAAGGACTTGTGAACAACATTTGGATCTGTTAAGAGAAGTGTTTTCATAATTGGAATCTGGAGGTATGACTTTGAAAATAGGGAAGTCTAAACTGGGTGTAGAAGAAGTAAAATTTTTAGGACATGCTATATCTGAGAAAGGAATTGCAACTGATAAAGAGAAACTTGGCGCTATTGCTAATTTTCCTGCTCCTCACAACAAAAAACAGCTTAAATCATTTTTTGGGTTAACTGGATTTGATAGAAAATTCTGTAGCAGCCAAGCTTTCAATGCTTCTTTCCTGTGTGAACTTTTGAAGAAGAATACTGTTTGGGATTGGAATCAGGATACTTTTGATGAGATCAAAGACATTTGTTTCAGTGTCAGATATTGTTCAGACTGGATTTGTCTCTTCCTTTTTGTATTATGACAGACAGTAGTGATGTTGTTTTGGGTGCTCATTTATTTCAGGAGGTTGAAGTTGAAGGTGTTATTGAACACAGATCTCTTGCATTTACTAGCAGAGTATTGCAGGAGCATGAGAAGACATACACTGTAACCGAGAAAGAACTTTTGGCTGTACATTGGACATTCAACAAGTTTAAAAATTATTTGCTAGGTCACAAAGTCATCATCTATACTGATCACAAAGCATTATGTTATCTCCAGTTGTGTAAGCTGTACCATAACAGAATTATTGTTGGGCCATGTTTTTACAGCAGTTCAATTATGAATTTAAATATATTAAGGATGCAGACAGTGTAGTTGGTGATGCTTTGTGTAGGCTACCTTTAGGGAGTGAATTATATGACAACTTTTGAGAAGGAGATAACGAGTTTAAAATTATGTACTTGAGAAGTGTGAAAGAGGAAAAAAAGATCTTGAAATTTTGCAAAGACATCCGCAGGTATAAAACTCACAATAAAAATTTGAAATTGGTTAAGATCATGTTGGGTAAGGAGGGATGAGAAAAGATGGAACAAGATTATAAGGCACACATGGATATTTTATTCAGGACACATAAGAGTGACTCAGATGATTGGAGACTATGTTGGCCAGAACAGTATATTGATACTTTAATTACTTATACATATGAGAATTTTGGTCATTGTGGAAAAACCAAATGTGCACAAAAGATTCAGGAAAACATCTACTTTCATAACATAGGAAGGAGAGTCAAGAAGAAGAGTGCCAGCTGTGACAGATGTCAAGGAGTAGAAGTAAGTAACCAAACAAGTGGAGGCCAAATGCAAAACATACTGCCTAATAGTATCCTAGATCTTGTGTCTGTGGATGTTTATGGACCTTCGCCTAAGTCTAAGAATGGATTTTGTTATATTTTCGTGGTGGTTGATGTATCTTCGAAGGTCATAAGGCTATTTCCTCTTAAGAAGGCTACTAGTAAGCAAACCATTTCTAAGTTTGAAAACACATATTTTCATGAGGTGGGTATTCCTAAAACAATTTTATGTAACAATAGTTCTCAGTTTACATCACACGCTTGGAAATATTTTGTTGATCATGCAAAAATAAGGCATATTCTAACCTCTGTGTACCATCCATTGAGTAATCCTGCAGAAAGGTATATGAGAGAAATTAGAAGACTGTTTACAACATATTGTAGTAAGAATCATACCAGTTGGATAGATTATGTCAGTGATTTTGAGGATATTATGAACAGCTTACAACATTCTTAAACAGGTTTTTCACCATTTGAAATCATGTTTAATGGCAGAGCAACTAACTTTATTCCTGAGGATGTTGAGTTTCCATCATGTAAAATTCTGTCACTGCAAGAGAGAAGAGTACGTCATGGAGATGATGAAAAAGCAGTGTGGAAGGAGAAAGCAGAGACATGATGGTAAAGGCAGATTTTCTAAGTTTGAGGTAGGAGATCTTGTGTTGGTGAATGCCAAAGAGAAATCTAAAGTGTTGAAATCTGAGATAAACGAATTCTTCAGTATTTATATAGGACCATTCGAAATTCTTCAAAATCTGCATCCTAATGCATAGACTTGTGTATCTTAAAGCTAAGAAGTTTTTTAGATCATGCAATATTCCTGAACTGAAAGCTTACAGACATGATCCATATACAACTATATAATTCTGTCATGTAATAGATTTGTGTTTTGGGTTTTGATAAATATATGCCATGTGACTAAGTGGGTAGATCATTTTACAATTTTGGAATCTGACAATGCCATTAAATATCTAGTGATGTATTTTAATTTTAGTATACTATTAGTGGTAAATATTATTATTATTATTATTATTATTATTCCTGTGTACTCTGCAGAAACCTGTTAGTTCATCCCTATGAAATCCCCAAACCACCTTCCCTACCCTCTGGCTCCTATCCTTGTAACCGCCCCCGGTGCAAAACCTGTCCCATGCACCCTCCCACCACCACCTACTCCAGTCCTGTAACCCGGAAGGTGTACACGATCAAAGGCAGAGCCACGTGTGAAAGCACCCACGTGATTTACCAACTGACCTGCCTACACTGTGATGCATTCTATGTGGGAATGACCAGCAACAAACTGTCCATTCGCATGAATGGACACAGGCAGACAGTGTTTGTTGGTAATGAGGATCACCCTGTGTCTAAACATGCCTTGGTGCACAGCCAGCACATCTTGGCACAGTGTTACACCGTCCGGGTTATCTGGATACTTCCCACCAACACCAACCTATCCGAACTCCGGAGATGGGAACTTGCCCTTCAGTATATCCTCTCTTCTCGTTATCCGCCAGGCCTCAATCTCCGCTAATTTCAAGTTGCCGCCACTCATACCTCACCTGTCTCTCAACAACTTCTTTGCCTCTACTCTTCCACCTCAACTGACATCTCTGCCCAAACTCTTTGTCTTTAAATATGTCTGCTTGTGTCTGTATGTGTGGATGGATATGTGTGTGTGTGCGAGTGTATACCTGTCCTTTTTTCCCCCTAAGGTAAGTCTTTCCGCTCCCGGGATTGGAATGACTCCTTACCCTCTCCCTTAAAACCCACATCCTTTCGTCTTTCCCTCTCCTTCCCTCTTTCCTGATGAGGCAACAGTTTGTTGCGAAAGCTTGAATTTTGTGTGTATATTTGTGTTTGTTTGTGTGTCTATCGACCTGCCAGCGCTTTTGTTTGGTAAGTTTCATCATCTTTCTTTATATATATATATATATATATATATATATATATATATATATATATATATATATATTTCAAGTAGGGCGATTAACTTCCCAAAACATTATGTAAATTTAAATAATGCTGTGGAAGGTTGATTTTCTATGACTAATGATTTGTTATGTTCAACAAAGAAATGTGAAAACTTAAAAAATTCAATAGTACATTCTATGAACCATGTTGTAACTAATTACCAAAATCAGATAAAATTAGGCCCTGTTTGGTTCGTAGACATACATTTCAATGAACTTTCTTATCTCAACACTCAGTACGTATTTTTTTATCAATGGTAAATGAATCTTCTAGGCTTCTATGCACGTAGGTTAGTGGAAGACATTTATGACTGAGATCATAAATCGAGTATAGACTGTATAACAAGATGTATACATTTCTGATTTCACACAGTGATTTTGATCCTCAAGCTACTCAATTATGCCATCATTCAAAGCTGTTTATAACTCTGATTACCTGTATTTATCCTGAGTAGTGCATTATTGTATCTCACTGGAACTTGAGTTGTGCGTAAACTCATGCTTAACTCTGCTTTGGGTACCCCTGGTCATTGCGACCATGTGTGTGTGTGTGTGTGTGTGTGTGTGTGTGTGTGTGTGTGTGTGTGTGTGTGTGTGTGTGTGTCCTGAAAAAGTGTCCAGCTATTGATTGAGGCTAGATGCTTCCTCTAATTATTCTTTGCATACAATTGAACTTATTGATGCATGAATATGAACTGTACTCATTTCGTTGTGTCAAAACATTTCTGCTCGTGTGTACCTGGTGTGGTTTGGATTCATGGGTTGTCCCCACATCGTAAGCATAGGTCCTAATATTTTTTTCATTATTTTCTCTTTTCATGAGACAACATGTTCTTATATACTCTGGTTTATGTGGCTGACTGATTTCGTGCTATACGCCTACTTGCAACCAAGTATATTCTTCTGGTCTGTACCCGTCGTTGAGAGTTTTTCGAGTCGGCTCACTTGTCATACACCTAGGCTCTGAATATTTTTCTTCTCTTTTGATGATTTTGAAGGTGACATTAGAGATGTAAACTTGCAATTTGTAATTCTAGTAATTTACATTGCATCTGCACTTATCTCTATAGCTTAGTGTTGTCATGTTGTAGTTTTGACTTTGTATCATTTGTTTTGAGACAGAATGTTCCACAGACCTGAAAATATGAATGCCATGTCCTCATATATGTATAGATTATGACATGTATAGTAGGTATTTTTCTTATGTTTTCTGTCATATGTATCAGATACTTCCATATGTCTGTATTCTATCTTATGGCTTCCTTTTGTACACTGTTTGGCAAACCTTATAGTAGGTCACAAAATATTGTAAACACATTGTTTCCATATTATGTGAGGGGGATATTGTAATGGGACATCTTCCTATAGCATTAATTTTCTTTTAACAGTAGTTATCGATACAAGGACTATTTTTTGAATTTTGGACAGGTCAGTATTGTCTCAGCTGCTTTTCTGAAAACTTGCATATAATTTTAAACACAATATGTCATATATCAAGCTAAAATTTATGAAAAGGAATTACTTTATTTTTCATGTTACAATCGATAAGTACTAGCTCTGAATGTACAGTTAAAATTATGTTTTTTGGAATGATTTGAACTTACAAATTATTTGCCACACTTAACATTTCTATTAGTAACTATGAAATCTAGAACTGTTTAATATGTTTATTTCTGGATTAATTTATGAAATAATAATTGAAATTAATAGAAATTCATTTCTCAAGAAAAATTGTGAACCCTTTGGAATATTGTTATTACTGCAGAATGAAGGAGTAGTGAGCATGCCTCGGATGTAATTGGACATATTTTTGCATTTTGGGTGAACAACGTAATTTTGGGTTTGTTAATGTGAAAATTCAAAAGACTGTTTGATATACTAAAATGTGACAAAATATATTAACATAACAACAAAAATTCTGCAACAACAATCTTCAAATTTATTTAGATCAATTCAACAACGAGGTCCTAAAATGTGAGAATTTCAGCTTCAAGAATCAGACTCCTAGACAAGAAGAGCTGGAGCCAAATCTACACGAAAAGCTAATTAAACTAGAAAGTTTATTGTAATCTTTGCTCTTAATGTTTTCATAAAAGGCTTTGCTTATTGTGGACAATAACTAGAATTAGGAATCAGAGGGAGATTACAATGGTAATATGAGCTCAGGAAAAAAAAGTCCCAAAAACACTTGCAAAGTTCATCAAGTTCCTGGTAAGGCAATTAGTCAGAAAAGAGATCAATCGAATTGGTCAATGTGAAACCAAATGCCATGAAATCATGCAAGCAAAACACGTTATCCATGAAGGAACTAACCATCACAAGAAAAGATAATGGGCTGATCACTGCCTCATACTCCCACCTACTGTAAATTGTCCAAGAATGGGGTTATGTTATCTGTTGAAGCTTTCAAAATGATGTGTTGCTGGAGACAACATTGGTGCACTGAGGAGCATATATGTTTGATAATTAATAAGAGATCCTGTATCTATTTGCAGCTGAAGCAGCTACCCATTGTTACCCACATTAATGAACAACTTATTAGAGGCTATTGCAAAGTTGTCACCTACAGGACTGACAACACTTATGTCCTTCAGTTAGGGGCCGAGGGTCTGGCACGACCAGACAGTGGTTGACATACTGCTACAAGGTGTCCTTTCTTCTGACAGCGACGGCAGGAAGACCAATGCTTGGGACAGTCTGCCCAGTCATGCTAAGAAAAACAAGCAGGCTATGATGGAAGGGGTTTGCGGGGAAACAGTCTGCAATGGAAGTGTTAAGCAACATGTTTTTTAAGGGTGTGCTGCACCGCTGCAGTTTCTGTCTTTGAGGACATGCTTGTGCCTGCCATTGTCAAAATTGACAGTGGCCACATGTGCCCAGGAATCCAACTGGTGATCTGTTGCGTGAGAAACCTCAAACAATTAACCAATAGGGAGAACTGCTTCCAGGGAGGGATCTTCAAACTGAAACACCCACTGGCAGACTTCATCAGGAGCCATCCTAATGATAGCATCCTGAATCACAGTATCAGCACAAGACTCCTTATGTTGAGAGGAAATGAAGCAGCACATCTGACTGAGACCCTACAAAACCACAGCTAAAGCTCAGTTTAATTGATGAGGTTATTTCCAGCACTGACAAAACTCCACCCTTGATGAAAGAAAATGAACATGCTAGTGATAATAAGATGACAGCAAGCAACACATCTTGCCAAACGAGAGGGAAAGGAGTTCCTGAAGCAGGACAAACTTCCCTAATAGGTGATGCAAAGAGGGCAAAGTCCATGAGAGGAAAAGAGTGTTAATGGTATTGGCGCCCATTACCTTGAAGTGGGTGAAATGGTGCCTTAAGTGCTTCTCTTATGCCTCTCAGTACTCTGCAGACTCATCAAAGCTGGGGAAGGGCATTGGACAGGTTGGCAGTAGCTGTGGTTTTGCTACTTAGCACTCTGTCAAACATCACTGTGTGTTCCTCCTGTTGCAATTCCAAATGCCATTGGCTTTCCAGCTGCTGCTGCTGCAGCAAGCTCTGAAGCACCAACTCTATGGATATGCTGGTTATCATTGACAAATTGGCAAGAAACATATGTTAAATGTGCATCTCTATCCCCATCACCACTTGTGTTGTAACTAACCACACAAATATATTCCATAGAAGTTCACAGTACAAAGCCAGATTAAATCCACGATACAAAACATAATACATCCTATGAGCAAAGTCAAGTTAATATGACAAAATACAATAATGAAATGAGAGACTGCTCCACTATGAGGTTGTATGAAATTAGTTTGTTGATTGGTGTGTTGATGTGGCACTGGCCATCAGCTGCACACAGTGGTCCCAAGACCCTGCTATCTTCTGATGTTTGATTGTACTGTCACTTAGAACTACCGTATATTCACAGCCCCTACGAATCTAAATAAAATGTACTAAACATTAACCGATTATGTTCAATCATGGTATACTACTTTTTATTATTCAGAAGAAGATCTCCTCCAAATTTCAAAGCTGTACATATAACAGTTTTGGAGATTCAGAAAATTACCTAAAACCCACTAAACTGCCACTCAGGTTGAAAAATTCAGTTAGGAATGATTAAAGTTTGTCTTTTGTTACCATTTGAAATCATTCATAGAGTTCTCAATATATCAAATCAATTAGTTTGGATTTTTATTTTCAAAACTTTAATTACTCTTAAATTTTGTAGTATAAAAATTAGTATCTGTTTATGTGTTTTACCCACATTGCTGATGACATATGTCTAGGTGTGATTGCTTTTGTAAGAAGGCAACCAGAATATCAGTTTAAAGTGCAATCATTTTCTGAATTATTTTGAAGATTAATTTTATTTTCGTTTTGCTATATTAAACATTGTGTTAGTATTTGCATTTTGGAAGATGCAAATGTGTTTCTGAATAGTGATTGGCTTAGGCGAATTTTGCCACGAGAATGATCTTGAAGGATCATTCTGATTGGTCCATCAGACTGACCAGCCAATCAGAATTAAGTAGTTCCCATGCACAACTAGTTAGATATGCTGTGAGTGACAGAGTTTTGAGAGAGTCGCTCGCCAGATTTGGATGCGCAAAGGTAATGTTAAATGTCTCAGTGTTCATTATGTGTAAGATGAAGAATTATTGAGTGCTGCGCGTTTAAAATGAGTCATAATGAAAGATGTTGCAATTACAGACAGTTTGTTGAAATTTTGGAGTTTTTGGATTATTTTGTTCGAAAGTTACGAGCGCGTAAACTTTCAGCCTTTGTGAACATTCTGCGTGGCGTATTCTGTAATCATTTCTGGAATATTTGGCAAGCAGTTTCTTTTGAAGAAACCCATTGAAAAGGACCGAATGTGAACCTCATTTATAGTAGTGGATATGTGAATGTGAGATCACGTCTTCAATCGGGTTGGACTTGTGTAAAATTCTGGCTGCTTTGCGTGTGAAGTTTGTCATTTGACTGAGCATTAAGAATGATAGAATTGTTTTTCACTAAATGCAGACTTGGTAGAGCATAAACTCTTGTCATTCAGTCAAATGCATCATATTACCGCACGAAATCCTGATAAATGAGAGATTGCGGGACCTTAAATTCTGCTAGAGTTTACGCGGACTTTGCAGGTTAGATATTAGGTGATGTCTTTTTTCAACACTGCTTTTTCATCGTCTAGTAAGTATTTATGCTTGCAGAGAAAAGGGACAGCGAGTGGATGCTGTGCTGAGGTAGGTGGACATTCAATGTTGAGCAGTACGACAAATGAAAAGTAATCATAACCCACCCTGCCACAGTACCTCCACCTTATGACTGTCTCTACCCCATAATAACAACATGGTCAAGTTGAATGTGAATGTGATATAACCATGGTGGCAGTACCTGTACAAAAGAGTCATAACATGATGGGTTACCACAAGATTAGCAAAGGATATTGAACACATACCATATACAAAAAAAAAGCAGCATAAACTATCACAGGTTTGCTTGAGTAACAGCAGAGTATTCCAAAACTGCTGAAAAACTGTAATTGGTGGACTCTTGTTCAAGATAGAAACAGATTATCCTACAAAAGCCTACTTACAAAATTTCAAGAATCTGTATTAAGTGAAAAATCTGGAGCTATTCTTCAGCCCCCAAACTCTAATTACAGCAGGCACTGAGGCATTTAAGGAGTCATTCTTCCTGCCCTTCATATAGAATGGGTAGAAATCCTAGCATGTGGTACCATGCTAAGTACCCTCTGCCTGATAATTCACAGAGGTCTGCAGAGTATCTGATAGCTACGGTAAGAAATTCTTCTTTGGAGATGATGGGGCCAAAGCTTTCCCTGAGACGCATGGGATATTTAGCAAGATGATGTACCTTATCACATGGCTGGAATAGCACAATAAAGGCTTCAAAGTATTTTCCTGGCCTCCAAATGTCTTTTATGCCAACTTAATTGAACATGTATGGAACAGCTTTGACTTTAATGTTTGCTATATGAATACTCCACTGTGTATGCAACAGTAGCTGTGGGAAGTACTGTAGACAGCATGGCTACTATTCCTTGGGCTGATCTATTAAGTGCATGAATGAGTCACTACCTGCACACTTTAATGCTGTAGGCCTATGCTATATACCCAGGAGGTAGCCCTAATAAAATGACTCAATGAAATATATAAAAGTTGACAGCATAGGCAACTCTGAAGGGTTTCGAGTTTGATAACAACTACAGTTAATCTCAAAATGTTTTATGAAACTAGTAATTTTTAGTACAGATTTTTGTCTTACATTAATAGAAATCTCATTTTGTATATTTGCTTCAGTTCTTATTGGGAATTAGCAACTATTTAGCTCAACAGATTAAAATATAATCAGTGAGCTTAATTTAAAGTTACTTGTTACTGCACTGTAATATGTCACACGAGCCAAAATGCAGCCTCACTATGAATGCTGTTCTTGAACACAGGATGAACAGGTTGATGTTTATAAGCAGATGGAAATTGTCCTGACTACTGGCTAATGATTGACAGCTGCTGCAGATTGATGTGCTGGAGGAGCTCCCAAGAGTCGTTTACCTGTGATACTGGTACCAGAGGTACCCTCAAGTACTATCGTCTCCTGTGAATCCTGTCTCCTATGCAGAAAGTACAGTACATTTCATTACTCATTCATTTGACTGTGAGAGGCGTGTCAACAGTAGACCTAGGTGTCCTGTACAGGGTGGACGGGACCAGGGAAGGCTCCAGGTGTTGTACTGATCCCCCTAACCAACAAGTCTGAGCTGCTCCCTTTCACTGAAACTGAGCCAATGGGAATTACATCACCTGTTCTGTGTAAACCTGTCTTGTCCAGTGTCAGAAGGAGGCAGTTCAAATATATGGCAAATAATTGTACCACTTAGGGAAATGGCAGCAAGGGACAGGAAGGACACCATGTGCACTGTGGGCCTCATTCAACATGTTGAAGACGCTATTGCAACAGCCACTAGCGGAACAGGGTGCAACCCGCTGCAGACTGTGACGTGTGTTCTAACAAATGATGCCTGTTGTTTGGGCTCCGAGACCATACCAGTGACTGGTGCAGAGGATTGTGAGGACCAGACTTGTACATGGAGTTTCAGTGAAGCTCACAATTTGCACCATTGTCCCCAGAACTGATCATTGCACTTTGGTTGTGGGTTAAGTGAAAGGAGTGAACCATAGACTTCTAAAGATCTGTGACAAGCTAGGCTATGACTTTCTAGACTTGTGCCATAGTGTTGAGAACTGTAGGGTCCCCCTAAAAATATTAGGTGTGCACTATACATCAGAGGCTGCCACTCAGATAGCTGACTGTGTGTGGGGTTCACACAATGGTTTTTTTTTTTTAGATTAAGCGACTCCCCATTCAGTCCAGATAATGATAGCTGTAGGAAAACGAGAAGTGAATTGCCAAAGTATTTTCAACAAAGTGCTAGAGCTTGAAGTGCTCCTGAAAAGCAGCGATGCTCACATAATACTAGGTACAGAAGCTGGTTGAAACATGAAATTAACAACAATCAAAATTTTTGGCGAAAATTTAAGTGTATATCGAAAGGATAAGCAAATGGGAAATGGAGATGGTGTATTTTTCACAGCAGACAAGAAAGTAAACTCCAACAAGATAGAAATTGAACCTGTATGTGAGACTGTTTGGACAAGACGCAGTATTAAGGATGGGCATAATTGATAAGTGGATCCTTTTATCATCCACTGGACTCATCTGATATAACCAAAAACTTTAGAGAAAACTTCAGTTAATTTGTACATAAGTTCCCCATCACACTGTAATCAATGGTGGAGACTAATCATCCAACAATTAATTGGGAAAATTATGGTTTTGCTACTTGTCAGTGCGATAAGACATTCTGGGAAACATTACTAAATGCCTTCTCTGAAAACTACTAGAACAGACAGTAAAGAACCCCAGTCATGATGAAAATGTATTGGACTTAATGGCAACAAATAGACCTGACCTCTTTGAGGACATCCACATTGAAACTGGTAAGAGTGACCATGACGCGGTTGTGGCAGCAGTGGTTACCAAAGTCCAAACGGCAATTAAAACAAAAGATATATATGTTCATTAAACTAGATAAAAAGTCAGTCATGTTGTATGTCAATGAGGAACTTGAAACAGGGCAGGAGCATGTAGAGGAACTATGGCTCAAATTTGAAAGAACAGTTGTGCATGCACTGGATGGATATGAGCTCAGTTCATAATGGGAGGGAACTTCCACAGTATACAGTCACTGTAAAGAAACAGATATTACTGCATACTGGGTATAAAACAAAGTGTAGAGCTATAGATAGAGAGATGCTGAAGGAAGCACGCTTAGCTCTCAAGAGAGCAATGCCTGATGCCTTCAATTACTACTGTAGCAAGATACTGTCAAATGATATTTTACAAAACACACAGAAATTCTAGTGTATGTAAAAGCTGTTAGTGGTGCCAAAGTTAGAGTCCAGTCCCTAGCGAATGAGACGGGAACTAAATTTGAGAGTAGCAAAGGAAAAGTTGAAATGCTTAACTCCATTTTTAAATATTCCTTTACAAAGGAAAACCCAGGAGAATTGCCCCAATTTAATCTTCAAATCTCTGAACAGATGAATGAAATAAGCATTAGTCTCAGTGGTGTTGAGTAACAGCTGAAATTGTCCAAATTGAACAAAGCACCAGGGCCCAATGGAATCCCTGTCAGATTCTATAATGAATTTGCAGCTGAGTTATCCCCTCTTTTAACAACAGTCTATCATAGATCCCCCGAACAGAAAACTGTGCTCAGTTCTTGGAAAGAAGCACAGGTCACATTTTTCTACAAGAAACGTGGTAGAAATGATCCACAAAACTATTGTCCAATATCCTTGTCACTGATTTGCTGCAAAATCTTAGAACATATTCTGAGCTCAAACATAATGAGGTATCTTGAACAGAATTACTTCCTCAGTTTCAATCATCATAGATTCCGAAAACATTGATCATGTGAAACCCAAATCTCCCTTTTCTCACATGACATACTGAAAGCTTTGGATCAAGGCTGTCAGGCAGATAGAGTATTTTTGATTTACAAAAAGCATTTGACTCAATACCCTGCCTAGCCTGCCTGCCTGGCCGCACGGTCTACCGCACAGCTTCCCAAGTGGGAAGGCATACCGGTCCCTGGCACAAATCCGCCTGGCGGATAAGCGTCGAGGTGTGGTGTGCCGGCCAGCCTGGGGATGGTTTTTAGGGTAGTTTTCCATCCACCTCAGCGAATGCGGGCTGGTTCCCCATATTCCACCTCAGCTACATTGTGTCAGTGATTGCTGCACAAACACTGTTTACATGTACGTGTACAAAATAATTACTCTACCATGCAAAAATTGGGGTTACATTCATCTGCTATGAGACGTTCCCAGGGGTGTCCACTGGCAGCCCAATCGCACCATAACCCAGGGTCAGTGTGGGGCAGTGGTGAGGTGGGTGGACTGCTGTGGCCTGTTGTTGGGTTGTGAACCATTGAGTGCTAAGGCGGGAGAAAGCCTCTCCATCATTTTTAGGTCTCCGGTTTAATACAATACAATACAATACCACACCTACACTTATTGTCAAAAGTACCACCATATGGGTTATTAAAAGAAATTTGTGACTGGATTGAGAATTTTTGGTAGTGAGTGTGCAGCATGTCATTCTAGATAGAGTGTCATAGTCAGATGTAGAAGTAACTTCAGGTGCGCCCCAGAGAGGTGCATTGGGACTCTTGCTGTTCATGTTGTATATTAACAACTTTGCAGACAATATTAATAGAAACCTCAGACTTCTTGTAGATGATGCAATTATCTATAATGAAGCACTGTCTGAAAGAAGCTGCATAAATATTTAGTCAGATCTTGATAAGATTTCAAAGTGATGCAAAGATTGGCAACTTCTTAAAATATTCAGAGAGCTTGGGAGCTAGACAACAAGAACTCTCATGATCAGTCCAAAGCCAAATGCTTCACTGAGTTACTATAATAATGTTGGAGAAAAATCTGCAGGTGCTCCACCTTGTGGGAAGATCATTCCACCTCATATTTCTAAAAACTATTCACCAACTATTTCTATCACAGATTCTATAGATACTGGCTACAAAAACAAGAAACATAAATTGAGTAGAACATCACAACACAGCACAACAGAAAATATACACCATGTTAGTGTACTCTAAATGTGTAAATACTGATGGCCTTTAATAACTCAGTACAAACAACATTAAGAGATTGTTGTAACCTTTTCAACTCAAACAAGACAGATGCTAAGTTACATCAGTCCATTTCACATCTCTTCACAATGTATGTGTCAATCAAGTGCTCAACATGACAATTTGTATGTTTATCTATTCAAAAAAGTCTTTCCAGATGATGGGACACATTACTAAACACACGCATATTTACACACACACTTACACAAAGTACAAAAACCGTATTACTTCAGCAAGTACATGAATTTTTTCTTCATCCATAAAAGAGCTTCTAGCAGTAGCTGCACTGTCTTGTTTCAAGTCTCTATAATTTCAAACATTCTGAAACTTCTGAGACTGAATAGAAACAATAATCCAAGAAGAACGCCCAAAGGATTTACAAAAAAATGAGACTGCGGGGATAATTTTTACCTGATATTGAAGACCACTGCAAATCTGTACTGCAGTCTTTATAGTGGAAATTTTATTAGCTGTTGCCCTTACTGACTGGACATGAAGCTGTTCCTTTAGCCTTGTATCATGCTCATGGATATTAAAGTTTTTATTTATGTTTGTTAAATTCTTTCTGACATAATTACACACACACACACACACACACACACACACACACACACACACACACACACACACACAAAAGGGAGGATTGACGACTTTTGAAAGAGGGAGAGGGATTTGCAAAAATGTTTGTCAAGTATGATGCACTGCTCTTCTTTTCAGAGTTAAGAAAATAACTGAACTAGGTAGTGTATTACCCCAGGATATAATTCTGCACGGAAGGATGTTGTGGAATTGGGCAAAGTAGGCAGTTCAAGCAGTGTGAAAACTAGTTTTAACAGAGAGTAAATATAAAGTATAAAATATTGTATTGACTATCTGACGCATAACTTTCTTTCCAATGAAGGTATAGTCAATTCACCTGTTCTTCCAGGCACATTTACAGGCTATCTCAAAATTTCTAAAGTGGTCTGCTCATAAGAAAGGAGACAAATCAAATGTAGAAAACTATAGACCAATTGCCTTATTATCAGTCTTTAGCAAAAGCTAGAAAAAGCAATGTGTAATAGACTAATGAAAACACTCTCAGTCAATGACAGGCAGCTGTAAATAAAACTACAGCACAACTAAATGTATGGTTTGAGGGAATAAGCTACTGACAAACACAAAAAACAGCATACCTAAATTTCTGTTAAAAAGGTGATGTGTGCATTACTTGGATAACAGTAAACTCCAACAAAATTAAATCTTCATTGGAAAGAAATTTGCAAGGAAACGTCTAAGATGAGAGAGATACCTAACATACCGGTACCAGTATCTGAAGGAGTGGTAGAATATGAGGTACCAGCAGAAATGTCAGGAACATCCAGCAGAGTTGAAGAGGAAACAATTTCTTCAGATGAGGAAGCCTACAAACCTAGTGTAAACTCATGTGCACCTGAAACCTCCAAGGATGAAGCTGTCAGCACATTCGACACACTCAATGCTTCATGCTCACTTGTAACTAGGACTGCAACCACACCAACAGCCAAGAACCATTCAATTAGATCCAGAAACTCATCAGCTGCTCTGCAGACATCTCAAAGGAAGAGCCTCAGGATAAGAAGAGCTGCTGTGCGTAGTGACTATTTTTTATGGGACCTTCGCAATTTGAAGAAGAAGAAAAGGCAGAATCTTTACAGTGTCAGCAACAAGAAAGTACAAAGGTAAATAGTGCAGCAAATCCACTACTTGAAACTTTAACAGTTGTATACCAAAATGTGCAAGGACTAGAAAGTAAATTAGCTGAAATAGTTCTATTAACTGACTATCTAAAAGACATTAACATACTATGCATAAGTGAGCACTGGGTAAAAGAAATGCAAGCATCTAGCATAATTATTCCATATTTTGAAATGATTAGCAAATTTTGTAGAATCAACCATAAAGGGGGTGGGACATGTATTTATGTTAGGACAGGGGTAGAATCAAAAGAAATTAAATGTAAACTAAAATGCATAGAAAAAGATTTTGAATACAGTATATGTGAGCTAACCAAATTAAAAATTACTATTGTGTGTTTGTACCGATCACCACTGGGCAACTTTGCCATTTTTATGGAAAACCTTGAGGGACTGCTGAATGAACTTAAACATAATGTAATTGTTCTTGGTGATTTTAATGTTAACTTTAAGAATGATTGTAGTAAACAACAGCAACTGTGCAATCTGTTTTTGTGTCATAATATGATGGCAACTGTAAATGAAGTTACCAGATGCAGAAATATGTCTGAAACTATAATAGATCAAGTATTTATAAACAAGGGCAAGTGTGAATATAACACTGAAGTAATTGACACTGGTTTCTCGGATCACAAGGGTATCAAATTGAGTTTAAATGTCACATCTTACAAGGACCCTGTTATCAATAACAATTACAGAGAAAGGAGATTTATAAATGATGACAGCATAAGAATTTTTAATTACATTCTGGAAAATAACAATTGGGGTAGTGAATCAAGTGGTGATGTCAACAGAAAGTTTGACTCATTCCTTGAAAGCTACAAACACTGCTTCGATGTTGCCTTTCCTATAAAAAGAGTCAAAACTAAACATAAAACCAAAACATGGGTTACAAAGGGGATTAGAAAGTCATCAGACACTCTCAGAAAGTTAAATAAATCAGCCAGGAAGAATGTAGTACTGAACGCACATGTGAAATGAACATGGGTTACACAGGGGATTAGAAAGTCATCAGACACTCTCAGAAAATTAAATAAATCAGCCAGGAAGAATGTAGTACTGAAAGCACATGTGAAATGTTATAGAAGCCTGTACAAGAAAGTAATAATTGCAGCTAAGAAGCTTGATAATGATACCTATATTGAGAAAGGTAACAACAAAATGAAGTCAACTTGGGAGGTAATAAATAAAAATATAGGTAGACACAAAAGAAAAGATAACAATTTGTCATTAAAAGTGGGGGTAAAACTGTTAAGGACTCACTTCAGATTGCCAACATATTTATGAACATTTCACAAATATAGCCATAAATCTAATTAAAACTAAATGCAATTCCAATAGCAAGGTAAAAATCCCCATGAATGACATGACAATGTTCCTTTATCCAGTAACTGATTCAGAGGTACTAAATGCTATAAATAAGTTAAAAAATAAAATGTCATGTGGGTGTGATGGGATTCCTGACAAAGTCATTAAGCAAAGTGCAAGAAACATAGCCTCGCATCTCACTGAAATTATAAATGAATCTTTTAAGACAGGGGTGTTCCCATCAAAACTAAAAATGTCTACTATAAAGCCACTTTACAAGAATGGTGATAAATATGATGTTAGTAACTTTAGGCCTTTATCAATGTTGTCAGGTTTCTCAAAAATAATAGAAAGGATAATGTATCAGAGACTATACAAATTTCTTATTAAGAATAGAATATTGGTTAATGCGCAAAATGGTTTCCATAAAAATAAATCAACTGAAACAGCTATCTTCAATTTTTTGCAACTTGTTCTAAATTCCATAAACAGAAAGGAATTAAATTGTGGATTGTTTTTAGACTTATCAAAGGCCTTTGATGTCATCGACCATAAGTTACTGCTTAGGAAGTTGTATGCCTATGGGATACGTGGAGTTGCCCACAAATGGTTTGAATCATATCTGTCAGACAGATATCAGAAGGTGGAGATAAGCCAGGCAGATAGGACATATTCATCAAGATTCGAGAGAGTTTTGTATGGAGTACCCCAGGGATCTGTATTAGGGCCATTACTGTTTTTAATATTTATTAATGACCTACCAAGTCAACTATCTGAAGCAGAGGCAGTACTGTTTGCTGATGATACAAGTTTGTTTGTTAAAGCAAATAGTGAAGCTGACTTACAGGAAAAAGTCACATTAGCAACAGACGAAGCAGACAGATGGTTTAATGAAAACAGACTCATTGTGAATGCCAAAAAAACAACGTGGATCAACTTCAGACATATTACAAATAAAATAAAAACTAACCTTACAGTAGAACTGGGTAAGTGTAAGATTGAACAAGCATCATACACTAAATTCTTGGGAGTATGGTTTGATGAACACTTAAGATGGG
This sequence comes from Schistocerca nitens, assembly GCF_023898315.1. Classification (NCBI taxonomy): domain Eukaryota; kingdom Metazoa; phylum Arthropoda; class Insecta; order Orthoptera; family Acrididae; genus Schistocerca; species Schistocerca nitens. The sequence goes on from NC_064615.1 coordinate 37,165,348, forward strand.
AAAAGCATGTAATATCATTGAACAAAAAATTAAGTCAAACATGTTATATACTTAGAATGCTTAAAAGCTCATGTAATATTAAAACAGTGTTATGTGCTTATTTCTCATTCATGCACAGTTTATTAAGATACGGCATACAGTTTTGGGGGAACATCAGTCTAACAAAACACTCATTTAGACTACAAAAGAAGGCAGTCAGAATAATAAAAGGTATAGGATATAGAGACTCTTGTAGGCATGCTTTCAAAGAATTAAAAATCATGACACTACCATCTTTATACATATATGAAAGCATATGTTTCTTAAAAGAACATGAGGAATTTTCTACATTAAACAGAGAATTTCACAACTACGAAACAAGGAATAGGAATGATTTCCACAGAGAAATTCATAAAACAGCTATGTATCACAAAAGTGTACTAAACCAACCCAAAATCCTCTACAGTGCTCTCCCCAAAGAACTAAAAATAATACCAAAACTGTACATATTTAAAAGAGAATTAAAAAACATTTTATTGAGCAATAGTTTTTACAGTATTGAAGAGTTTGTGAATCGTTGACAACAAAAGCGCAGTTAATATTTCCCTGACATAATAAATATGTGTAATTGCTCACATTTAAATACTTGCTGTTTCTATGAAAGTGTGAAACTGTTAATGTAAGAATGTAAATAATCTTTGATGTGAGAATCACTAACTTTTTTTTTTTTTTTTTTTGTACATTGTTATCCTACTTGTATATTTTTATGTTAATGTTCTAAAAGTTCTATTAAAATTGTAATGTCTAAGTGACAAGTAAATTCAATTACGAATTTTCATGTATATGTATTTTAAATTGTAATGTTTATTGACAAGTCCTATATCATTTCAAAGATGTACTACAAGGACGCTAATAAATTGAATTGAATTGATTTATGCTGTAATCTGAATACCATCATTCCTGACGACATTTTCTTAAAATTTGCTGCAAGACAGATGATTTCATCCAGAATTGTTTTGAAAATGTGGACTTAAGAGAACCAAGAGTGCATTTTGTTTTACTTTTTGTTTCTACTATCTCTTTTGTCACTGATTATTAAATTATTTGTGATATCTACATAGTAACAACGGAAGAGATCTGCAGTATGTTGGGGATGAGTGGCACTCTTTTTTTCAGGGTTCAGAGTGATATTTTCATTTTAGCAACATTTTACTTGCCTCCTTCTTTATTATTTTCCAAACTGATTGGCTTTTATTTGCTGATTCTGTTATGAACTTATCAATGGCCTTTCTTTTTCTCCTGGCACATCACTATCCATATTTTTGCCCCTTTTTTTTTTGGAACCTATTGGGAACTGAGGTTTTTTTTTTTATATTACATAGTTCACTCACATGAATGTGACCACCCGTTAAGAGCCTGAATAACCACCTTTTGCAGCGTGGACATGCAGTAAGAGAATCAGTGAGGTTCTGGAAGGTATGGACAGGGCTGTGGAACCATGCAGACTCCAATGTTGTAGCCAGCTACACTAGGTTTTTTGGTTGGTGCAATCAGTCCAATCAAGGTGGTCCCACAGATTCTCAATTGGATTTAAATCTGGGGAGTTTGGTGGCCAGGGGAGTGCAGTTAACTCATCCTGGTTCTCTTCGAGCAATACATGTACACTGCAACTGTATGACATGTTGCATTGTCCTGCTGTTAGAGGCCATCACGCCAAGAAAAAAGAAATGTGTGTAGGGGTGGACATGGTCTCCAAGGATAAATGCATGCTTGTGCTGATCCAATGTGCCTTTTAGAATGATGAGATCACCCAATAAATGCCACAAAAATATTTCCCAGACCATAGCAGTCCCTTCTTTGGCTTGGACCCTTTCCACAATTGTTGCAGGATCATACATACCAATAGCTATCTGTCTAATCGAGTTTAAAGATGATTCATCTGCAAAGGCCACCTATCACTACTCAGTGGGCATCCAGTTGTGGCATGACATGCAAATTCCAGCATTTGTCAGTGGTGAACAGCAATCAGCATGGTGCGGAGACCCATATGCAACCACGTTCACTGAATGGTAGTTAAGGAGTTAAGGAGACACTGTTGGTAGCCCCTCGATTCATCTGGGCAGTCAGTTGTTCAACAGGTGCACATCTATTCACCCCTACACATCTCCACAGCCGTCATTCACCCCTTTTCATTCACCCCTTTTATCTATTGCCTGGCACAGAATAGTTTAACCACTGTTGCAAGTAAACAGTTTATGAATGAAGTCACTTTGGAAATGCTTCCACCCTTGGCCCAAAAGCCAATGATCATGCTCTTTTGGACATCAAATAAAGTGCTTTCTTTTTGCATTATGACAACAACAGCACTGTTTTCCGTGTCCACCTGCCATGATTTATATACTGTCCACTGCTAGTGATGTCACCTGCCATCTGTGAGTGGTTGTAGCATGTTGACATTGAACATAGATAATGGTTGTATTAATGTGATTGGGCCGTATATTTCCACTTTGTAATGATTCTTACTCTGATCCTTTATCATGTACCTATTTTGTTTCTCAAAAACTCTGTATTTTAACATAGCAAAATGACTTTGGTCATGAAGAAGATGGGATAAAAAGCTAATGCATCATATGTCATTATTCCTGTAATTCCCTACTAAAATTTTATGATTTACACATTTAAAGACAGAGTAACAGGAATCCCATACTAATAAATTTCTAATTTTATAAGTAAATATTTGAGTCTGTGCTTTGCCTTTCACATTGTCTTAAATTATAATTTTACTGGTTCTAATCTGCCAACAATCAACAGTGTCTTAAAGAGTCAGTGTCAGAACCACTTATAGTGATTTTCATGGTATTATGTTGGATTCATATGCTATAAGGTATAAAATTGTCATAAGAGTTTGAGGCATTAACATTGTTTTGTTACAGGAGTGACTCCAAATTTTATTTGTCAGTACTGACAGAAACTGGAAAAACAAATATTTATCTGTTCCATGTATAACTGCAAATTTTCCCTTATATTACTGATTTACATGCTAAATTAATATTATATATGAAATTCAAAATATCATTTTTCCTTTAGATAAAGTGTGAAGTTTTGGTTCTTCTGACACAGCTGTCATTTATAAGATACATATAAACAGTGTTAGCATGCAAGGAATCCTCCATCAATAGGTACACATATCCCATTTATCATATCAGATTTACTGCTGAGCAGGAAGATTACAGCATTAACTACATCTTCAGGTTCTGAAACAAAAACAACACCACTAAGCAGCATTGTATTTTTTAGAGTACATGAGTTGCAACATGTTCTGAAATTTATTCTTACATTCTGGAAAACTGTGCATTTCTGTGGCTCTGCAAGTCATTTTAAAATTCTATTTTTATATCATGGAATATGCTATTCAAGTACTAGAAGTCTTACCAGCAAACCTTCCCATAGGAATTTTGGATAGCATTGTTGCTGCCTTCTCGGGCTTTGACCAACCTATCTTCCCCATTTCAGTCATTACAACAGTTGGATTGACACAGTTGACTCTAATATTATGAGGTCCAAGCTCAAGAGCCATCACTTTAGAAAGCTGGTCTACAGCAGCCTTTGAAGCACAATATATTGCATGATCTGCCAGTGCAGCCTAAAATTAAAGATTCAGTAGTAAATTAAAAAGACAGTTACTTTTTCATTTTAGTTCTTGATCTACATTAAAAGAAAGGTAAATAATGTAATAGATTCACAACCTGTGAAGCTTGAGAGGATAAATTTACAATAGTTCCTCCTTTTCCTCTTTGAATCATACTTTCTGCAACAACCTGACTGACATTAAGCACTGCTTTAACATTAATAGCAAAGCTCCTGAAAATAAAATAAAAATTAAAAAAATACAAGAAATTTGAATTAATATGTAGTTGGATACAACTATGTTCCAATGGAAACAAAGTAACAAACAAGACAGGTCAAACACCTGAGAATAAGCAGCCCACAATGGCCCATATCATATGTAAGGGCAGTAGGATTGAACAAAAGAAAAGAGAAAAAAATTCACTGATTTGTTTGTAGCATAAGATGAAAAACAGAAAGTAACTTCAAGTAAAATAAAGAAAATTTCTAAATAATTAGTCAAAGCTGAAGCTGTAAATGAAAGTATAGACAGTACATTCAAAACACTATGCAAAATACTCAGTTTTGTTAGTTTCCCACTAATAAATTTTTTTGCAAGTTATGTTAATACACAAACTGTCATGGTTGCAGAAATTGTCTTATTACTTAAATTACTTAAAGAGCTTCAACACACTGCTTTCAGCTGCAAAATAAGTATCACATCAGAAATAAAAAAAGAAATAAAGTCAGTCTAATAGAAGAGTGTATGTAATGGGAGAGCTGGAGAGAGAAAGAGAGAGAGCACGTTACAAATTTCTACAGTCTGCTATTTTCCTCACTTTTGTAACAAATGAATTTAATATGTATGTGCCAGAGCTAAGTGTTTCTGGATTATTTGTGTACTAAAATTGCTCACTAACTTAATACAAATATCCAATTTGAAATGATGCAGCATCACTTCATAGCCAATCTTTTTGATTTTTGCTCCTAACTATGACAGGGACACAGTTCACATGTTAAACAGTGACCAGCACTTCAACAGTTTGAATCCCAGTGATGGCTGAAGATTATAGTGGGACACATTCTATGGTTATTCATCAAATAACAAATACTTTCACATTTAATTTAACATACAATTCTGAGTAATAGAGGCAGAGGTTACACAATTTTCAACCCCAGCATTATTATGGACATAATTTTGGTAAAATTAAAGACATCATCACAAAAACTTCCACTGAACAACAACAGAGTTATGTGGCTGGTGCAGGGTAGAGTGAAAATCCAAAAGATCCCTATAAAATTCATCAGAATGACTGTGGTGTCACTGCCAGACACCACACTTGCTAGGTGGTAGCTTAAATCGGCCGCAGTCCATTAGTACATGTCGGACCCGCGTGTCACCACTGTGTGATCGCAGACTGAGCGCCACCACACGGCAGGTCTCGAGAGACGTACGAGAACTCGCCCCAGTTGTACGGCGACGTTGCTAGCGACTATACTGACGAAGCCTTTGCTCTCATTTGCCGAGAGACAGAATAGCCTTCAGCTAAGTTAATGGCTACGACTTAGCAAGGCGCCAATTGTATCAGTGCATGTATCTTACGAGTCTCATTTGTATAGTCAAGAGAGATGTACCAAAGGAAGCATTAATAGTTAAGTATATTCCAAAGCTACGTATTTTCTTTATCGCATTCATTAAGTCTCCTGTTCCAGACTTGACGCCAGTCGGCGTGTGTGTACGCGTGCCTTTCGGCTTCCTCCTCAGTGTGGCGTAGCTCATTGTTACGCCACAACAGATTGGCGACGAGGATGGGATCCGACGCGCGATGACGAATATGTGCTCTTCTTGCGTGGCGTGTGCCGAACAACAATCCGCCGCGCCGCGGAAATTCTTTGCATGGCCGACAGCCACTTCCCCTTGGCAACGCTTGCACATCGATTTTGCTGGTCCATTCTGGAATGCTCGATAGTTGGTTGTTGTCGATTCCTTCAGTAATTTTCCTTTTGTTGTCCGGATGTCTTCCACGACGTCATCTGCCACCATCCAAGCGTTGTCCGCTATTTTTTGCATTGAAGGTCTTCCCAGACTATTGTTTCCGACAATGGCCCACAATTCATGTCCGCAGAATTTCAGTCATTCTGCAAGGCCAATGGTATTCAACATCTGATATCCGCGCCGTTTTCGCCTCAGTCAAACGGTGCCGCTGAAAGGTTGGTCCGGACTTTCAAGTCACAGATGTTGAAGTTGAAAGAGTCGCATTCTAGGGAGGACGCCTTGTTGCTCTTTTTGTCTTCGTATCGCTCTCAGCCCCGCGATGGTCGCTCGCCGGCTGAGTTGCTCCATGGTCGTCCTCATCGAACCTTGATGTCTTTGCTGCATCCGCCGCATCAGGTTCCTGTGCAGCGGCAGACTCCTGCTTTTGCTCCAGGCGACGTTGTTTTCTATCGCAACTATCGCGGTTCACGGCGTTGGCTCGAAGGGCGCATTCTTCGCTGCCTCGGCCGCGCGCTGTATTTGGTTTTGGGGGCCTCTGGTGAGGTGCGTCGGCATCTCAATCAGCTGCGCCTCTGTCGTCGCCTGGGTTCTGCCACTCCCCGTCTGCTTTCAGCGACGGTGCCGTCCGGTCAGCGCCCTGGGGACCCATCTACTGGCTCGCCTCATCCCCAGGTGTTACCGACGCTGCCTTCCATTTTGCCCCATGGTGACGCGCCGCCGCCGCCGCCTGTTCTCCCGCCGGCGCCGCCCGCAGTGGACGCGTCGCTGCAACCGCCTGGCGCCTCCCTGGGTCACGCGCTGCCGCTCGCTTCCCGTGACCGGCTGTCCTCCGCCATGGACCTCTTGCCCGCTCCGGACCAGATGTCGTCTTCGCCCGTCGGGTGCCCCGACCACATGGAGGTCGACCCTTCGGCCCCTCCTGTCTCTCTACGGGCGCATACACCGCATGTTGATGTGCACCCCGGACTAGGTTTTCAGGCGTTTCCTAGCTCCCCTCGGACCGAATGGCCGGGTGCGGGTGGCACAGCCTCGCCTGTTGTTAGGCTCCCCACCTCATCGCATACGTCAACATGGGGTCCTCCCCACGGCGGGCGGAAGCCTTATAACACGACCGTTCGCCGATTTGCGGGGGAGGAATGTGGTGTCACTGCCAGACACCACACTTGCTAGGTGGTAGCTTAAATCGGCCGCGGTCCATTAGTACATGTCGGACCCGCGTGCCACTGTGTGATCGCAGACCGAGCGCCACCACACGGCAGGTCTCGAGAGACGTACGAGAACTCGCCCCAGTTGTACGGCGACGTTGCTAGCGACTATACTGACGAAGCCTTTGCTCTCATTTGCCGAGAGACAGAATAGCCTTCAGCTAAGTTAATGGCTACGACTTAGCAAGGCGCCAATTGTATCAGTGCATGTATCTTACGAGTCTCATTTGTATAGTCAAGAGAGATGTACCAAAGGAAGCATTAAAAGTTAAGTATATTCCAAAGCTACGTATTTTCTTTATCGCATTCATTAAGTCTCCTGTTCCAGACTTGACGCCAGTCAGCGTGTGTGTATGCGTGCCTTTCGGCTTCCTCCTCAGTGTGGCGTAGCTCGTTGTTACGCCACAACAATGACTACTTCCTTTAACAGTGTTACTTTAAAGAGAGGGGTAAAATAGCAATAGTTTTAAATAATTTCAAATGATGTTGCATAGAGTATCATTTTCATATCACTGACAGATCAAACAACAACTTATACTGAATATGATACTTATGAAGCAGACACACATCTATGCACCTGGTTCATGAACACTAGAGGTAGTTTCTTCCCTAAAATCAGCTCAGTCTAGTAGTATTAATAATGCATATACTGGTGACACTGAAAAGCTAAAACAACAAAGGAGGGCTGATGTGCAAATTATGATTTTCATGGCACCTTAATGCAGTAAAACTTCTCACATTCCTCACTGCATCGTGTATCCTTCCATCTTCTGACACAGTTGACACATGCGCATACTGTGAATTTATGCTATAAAATACTAGAGAAGATTTCACTGCAAAATAGAAAAATGTTGCTGCCTTTCCAGTCTAGTTAGACATAATAAAAAAGCTTCACTACAACTACTACTTCATTCACAGTGAATAAACATATGTCCTGAAGGACTGTCATCAAGATAGAGCACTATTTGTGTTAGGAATACTTAAAATGACCATAATCAATACCTTCACCATCAACAAGAGCCAATCTGTACCAAATATATGCTACACTGATGATACCCAAGAACACAAACTGTGTTTTGCTGTAAATGTTGTCTACAATAAAAAGGAGGAAGGGTGATTAATATTTTCATGTTAGAAATACTGAGGAGGCTGACATGTTTTAAATTGCAATTCATATCTAACTGATAGAGCAGAAAAGTATGTACAAAACTAATCATATTACCAGGCACTGCAATCTTTCTGCCTTTAAGCAGCTCTCTATTTGATAATACTGACTGAGAACACCGTTGATATTCAGTTTTGTATTTGTTTCCATAAAAAAATCCCCAGTGACGGCTGAAGATTATAGTGGAACACAAAAATCCCTAGTAAATGGTTTAGCCGATCATAGAGGTCAACTGCCAACAATATAATATGTCAAAACTACTGTGTGTGTGTGTGTGTGTGTGTGTGTGTGTTTACACTTTATACAATTTTGGCAGTAGTATCCTCTGAAATGTTCTCTCATACTCAGAATTATCAAAATTGTTTGATATTTAGGTACACTGACTTTTTCTCATCCTTATATGGTTCATATGGCTGACTGTCATTGGGCATTGTCCATTGTCTTATACATGTCCTCCCTCCAGCTTATCTCAGGCTTGCAGTACCCAGACAAGGCTCTGCTGGCAATGTCAAGGGGGAAGCGTGTGGTACAGACACTCAGGGATCAAGTTGACGCTGATGCCAAGGAGATGCATCAATGTGGTGTGGTCTCAATTCTTCAGTTGACATGATATGAGTAAACCTTCCCATAGCTTACTATTTTGCACTCAAGGCTGGATCCCAAGTCTTAGTGAGTTGGAAACCACAGTTGTTAATTATCAGTTCAAGATGTAGCACAACAAAGGGCTTTGAAAAGAGTCACTCCTGCCTCCTGCCTCACCAACTGATGAACCTAGTCCTCACCACATAGACACATCTCCTCTACATCAGTGGTGTCATGACCCATGCAGTGGTGGCACAAAGACTCAGGGCCACAGCTTGTGTCCCGATCATGCAGTTTCCCCGTTCACCCTGCTTCCAGATATGCTAGGTACCACAGACCCGAGATCGACAGTGGGAGAAAGGGGGTGCAGATGACAGAGTGGAAGACAATCAGTCAAAAAGATTGCAGAAAGACATCAACAAGACAGCTTGCTGAAACAAACAAACAAATACACACACACACACACACACACACACACAAATAAAAAAAAAACTGGTTCTTGAAGGGATTGGGTACTAAAAATAAGTTGTTAGTAGCTCCTCTGCTATGATCTTCAGTTCTCACTGAGAACTTATTTACAGAAACAAATACAAAGCTGAACAACAACAGCTCTAGGTGTAGTTAACAAACACCATCAAACTGTAATCTGGTAAAAGTCAATGTGATTTTAGAGGCTGAGACCTTAATATGTTCTGTAGAAACTTTACTACTCCGTCACTTAGATATGAACTGCAATTCAAAACATATTCTTTGAGCAAAAATTTGGCAAATGAAGTATGACCCTTAAATCACAAGAAATGTTAAGAAAAAAAGGACCAAACTTTTGAAATAGACTGCCTGACGAAAACAGTAAAGCACCTAGAAGGAGAGTAACAAACAAAATGAAACATAATGGGTTGAGAGGGTATACGATGTTATTTCAGTCAAATCTACAAAGAACTTGACAGTACGAGTCCACTTATCACTATGACGTTGCACTCCCTCTAGCCTGGAGGTACCCAATGGTTCAGTTGGGAAGGATGTCATAAAGCCATTGTATCCTTTCCTGAGGCAAGGTGGCCCACAACTGTTGGAACTGGTCCTTGATATCCCAGGTACTGGCACTGGAACACATGAGATGCCGAGCTGGACCCACAAATATTCTGCTGGGGCATATGTGGGGATTTTTTCTTCTCACAGGAGTGCCTCAACATCGTGAAACAGTTCCTATAGACATGTGGCATATGTGGTCAGATATTACCATGTTCAAAGATGATATCATGATACTGTCGCATGAGAGGTAACACCTGACGGTGAAGGATGTCTCTGACATACTGATGTGCTGACAGAATTCCCTCAATAAACATTGAAAGAATGGGACCTCTCCCCAGGTTGCCACCATAATTGCCAACAAAGGTTATATGGGGTAGTGTCAAAGCACAATTCATTACTGGACACAATGCAACATCAGTCATCAGCAATCCATGCTTCCCAGTCATGGTACCACTCCAAACACTGCCATTTGTGTTGTGGTATTAATGGCAGCCTATGCATGGGACAGTAATTCCCTAGTCTGGCAACTTCTAGGCTCCAATCAGTGGTGTGGGATAATGTAAAATGTTGCATAGACTCCATTACTTGTTCTTGGATGCAGTTGCAGAAGTAAAGTGGTTATGATGTCCTTGAAATCCTCCCTTGTGATGGTCAGACACAGTCAACCAGAACCTTGACAAGTATGCTTCCCCTTATTTTATCATACAGTCCAACATCAGGCCATTGTCACATCCGAATGCCCCACAGGTCGAGATATAGCATGATTCAACCAGCTGGCCAAATGGAAACCCACAATGGGGTCTCTTTCAAACTCTTGTAGGATGCTGATAATGCTATCTTATGCAAGTACAGGGCCTCATTCATGTCCTTCAGAGTGATTCCTCAGCAACTGAGCTCCTTGTTTACCCCACCAGACCTGGTAACAACACTAAACATGACCAACACTAATACATTCTCATGCCTGTTCTACCTGTCACACAGAATTGCAACTCCAGTAATTTACATACTGGCAACCGTCTGTACATGAATGAAGTTCTCCTGACATCCGACGATTTCTTCTGGGTGCATAACCTTTTTATCAGGCAGTGTAGCATGTCAACAGCTACATTGAACTTAGTGATGATACTAAGCGCTCTTTATAGCAAGTTTTAAGAGCAGGGTGCTGTGTACCATATTTGATGCACTAAATTGTGTTTGAGTTGTAACAGTTGACATTAATATATGTACACAGTGTTAGGAAAATTTCTCAGTTAAGGGTTTGGAAAAACAAATCAGATGCATAAAGTTTCTCACAATGGAGAGATCAAGTTTACAGGAAAACTTTAACTGTTTAGACAAGAATGCAGTGCACAGCATGGGGCACACTCAGTGCTATGATAGTTTCAGCCATTTAAGTGAGAGTAATGCTGGTTGAAGTGACCCCCAATCTGCATTACCTTCCACATCAAGCAATGATCACTATGTAGCGTATTGATCCAGTGTTTTGCAAAAATTGTTGATAAGGGCCCAATAGATTTCTGATGAAGTGGGCATCAGTCTGAAATCATGCCATGCAATTTTATTGACAAACATCACATGGAACAAGACAATGAACAATCCATCCCTTCAAATGTTGTATTAGGTGATGCCTGAAAATGCAAATTCCAAGAAATATTCCCAAAAAGCAAAATAATGTGGAAACACAGTGGGTTAGGAAGAGGCCTCACAACCAAAAGAAATTTGCACACACCGATCCATTATCAAGGTTTTAATGATTCTATTCTTCGATTGAAAAGGCATTGTACAACACAAGTTTGCACATTATAATGAGATCTAGAGTCCTTGCCACCTGAGTGATGTATGGTAAATGTTTCTTTATAAACATATTTAATGAGATTTTTATTATGGCCTGGTAAATAATCAGAAAATGTTAATTCTTTATGTTTCATGTTGAATAAGCACATATCAGAGTAATACAGTTTCATATATTTTGTTGGGAGCAGACCATCACTGCACCAAACACTGAAACACATTTAGCTGATAGTCAGCGATCTTTTTCTCATACCTTGTGGCTATCAGTATTTTATTGTACTTTTAAAATAAAGAAAAATTACATGAAAAAGTCCAAATTTAACGTTTGTAACAGGCAGTTTCAACTTGTATCTGATGCCAAAAAATTGTCTGTCCTATGACTTCCTGAAATGACAGCAACCCATTTGTTAATTATGACGTTATATATGGTATTGGAATATGTAAACATAAATATTTTATTGGGCAAGTGTGCATGTCAACTATTCAGTCTGAAGAGTCAATTTTGTTTATTTTGGCAGATTTTCCACATTTTACCATAAGTTTTTAACAATGAATGAATAGAGAAAAGTATTTTACACAGACTGTCAAAAATAACCTATTCCTCAACTTTTTGAAATAAATTTCCATCATTTGGATGTAAATTACTATTAATTTATTTCACACAATCATGATTTCAGCTTTATGGCCATTTTCAGGTGCAACTGAAAGGAAAAAGCACTATTGCTGAACCATTAATGTGGAAAGTTCTTCTTAAAAGACTTACAAGGTTGCAAAATATTAAACGTTTATTTGAAAGAAAGCAAGAAAAGATCTGCAAGCAATGAATATCTTGATGATAACAAAAACCAATTTAACAGTTGTATAAGTTATCTTAAGCACCGAGTAACAAAGTTCATGTCATGTTGCTGCTATAGCAATGGACAAAATAAATAAATAAAATGGTGTCAAATCAGAACTGATAACCTAATTCACTGAGCAAAATTGGATGCTAATAATGAAAATTCCTGGACAGAATCTGCAACTGCTGATGAAATACACACAGTACGTAAGATGTGGTCACATAACAACACAGCCTATCACTGCAACCTGCAGCCATGTAGTAAATGAAAAACAGTACAAAGGGTTTTGAAGAACTGGCAAGAAGCTGTGAATGAGAAGAGTCCTAAAATGTGTAAAAACTAATAACTGATGTTGCATTATGATATTTCTGATGCACAGTTATCTGGCAGAACATTGCACTTGTATACACCTCACCCACGCTGCTTCTCAACTTGAGCCCAGCATACTTCATTGGTTCCCCATATTCGAAACTACATTGAAAGGACATTGTTTCCACAGAGCAGAAGAGATTCAAGAAGATTTAACACTAGAATTTTAATACCACTGCTGCTACTACTACTAATACTACTACTACTGCTAATAATAATAATAATAATAAAATGAAATTGGGTGGGGGTTGGGAGTCATACAGGTCTCATTCCCCAATAGGAGAAACAATGAGTGATGTGTGTATTGTCACAAGATATTCAAGCTTCCACACTGCTACACTTCCTGTCTAAGAGAGGGTTGGGTTGGGTTTTTTTGGGAAGAAGACCAGACAGCGAGGTCATCGGTCTCATCGGATTAGGGAAGGACGGGGAAGGAAGTTGGGCGTGGCCTTTCAAAGGAACCATCCCGGCATTTGCCTGGAGCGATTTAGGGAAATCATGGAAAACCTAAATCAGGATGGCCGGACGTGGGATTGAACCGTCGTCCTCCCGAATGCGAGTCCAGTGTCTAACCACTACGCCACCTCGCTCGGTTCCTGTCTAAGATAATACAGGCAAGAAGATGTATGTTAAAGAGTTTATGAGAATTTAAATGATTTTGTTTGTGTAATGCAGTATTATATAAAAATATATTTCATAAAAGTCTTTGTTTCTTCTGTTTCATCTAAAGAACACAAGCAATGCAACATGCCAATAACAGAATCTTCATTGTGCCCAATACTGATATTTCCTATAAGTAATGAAATATTTTAAAAATACTACACCGTGTGCTAAATAGGGAATCAGGCTGGTTATTTTACCTGGAAAATTTTGAAGTAACATGCCACATGTGGTTACAATTTCATCTGCTAGATCGTGTTGAAGGCATAGATGTTTTATGTCAATGACAGCCTGTGAATGCTTAGTAGCTGTGAAAGTAATGTGCAAGAAGTAGCAGACAAACATAGCATCATGGATCAAAGAGCTGTGATAAAATTTTACTGTAAATCACGAAAAATGGCATGAAAAGTTTACAAAGATATGCAACGTGTTTACAGAGATGATTGTCTCAGTTCTGCATAAGAGTTCCTCTGGTTTTCAGCATTTAAGAATAGAACAGAAATCTTAGAAGATGAACCAAGTGTTGGATGTCTTGCTTTGTTTGGACACGTGAAAATGTGGGAAAAGCCAAGGAAATTGTTGTCAGTGATAGGCAAATTTCCACCAGAATGCTTGAAGTGAAATGTGGCATCAGTAAGGAAATGACCAGGTCCATTTAGCGAATGCTTTGCACAAGATTTGGTGCTACATTCACTGACAGAAGAGCGGAGAGAGCATCGAGCTGCATGCTGTAACACTTACATCTCTGTAATTGCTGAGGGTCCTAATCTGTTGAAACAAACTGTAACTGAGGATGAAAGTTGATTTTTCAGTTTGGCCACAGACAAAACACCAAATTATGGAATGGCACAGAACATCATCATTGAGACAGGAGAAGCTTGATTTGGAAAAATTATGCAAGACAATGTTAATAGTTTCTTTTTTTTTTTAATGTTTCTGGGATGACCCATTGTGAATTTCTCCCAGAGCGCACAACAGTGACTGGATTGAACATATAAAGTTCTTAGTTTGGGTGTGATGCTAGTTGTCTCATTAGTCATTTACTATTTGATACAATGTGTATCAGAATTAAATTTAAGTATGTCTAGCTAATATTAACTATTACAGAAAAGAAATAAATAAAAGGGGACATTTAATGTCTAAAATCTTCAATATCTAATTGCACCACATACAGTGAAGACAAAAAGGCCCAATAAATATATAAAAATAAATATATAAAAATATGATTATAATAGAGGGAAACATTCCACGTAGGAAAAATATATCTAAAAACAAAGATGATGTGACTTACCAAATGAACGTGCTGGCAGGTCGGCAGACACACAAACAAACACAAACATACACACAGAATTCTAGCTTTCGCAACCAACGGTTGCTTCGTCAGGAAAGAGGGAAGGAGAGGGAAAGATGAAAGGATGTGGGTTTTAAGGGAGAGGGTAAGGAGTCATTCCAATCCCGGGAGCGGAAAGACTTACCTTGGGGGAAAAAAGGACAGGTATACACTCGCACACACACACATATCAATCCGCACATACACAGACACGAGCAGACATTTGTAAAGGCAAAGAGTTCGGGCAGAGATGTCAGTCGAGGCGGAAGTACAGAGGCAAAGATGTTGTTGAAAGACAGGTGAGGTATGAGCAGCGGCAAATTGAAATTAGCGGAGATGGAGGCCTGGCGGATAACGAGAAGAGAGGATATACTGAAGGGCAACTTCCCATCTCCGGAGTTCGGATAGGTTGGTGTTAGTGGGAAGTATCCAGATAACCCGGACGGTGTAACACTGTGCCAAGATGTGCTGGCCATGCACCAAGGCATGTTTAGCCACAGGGTGATCCTCATTACCAACAAACACTGTCTGCCTGTGTCCATTCATGCAAATGGACAGCTGGTCATTCCCACATAGAATGCGTCACAGTGTAGGCAGGTCAGTTGGTAGATCACGTGGGTGCTTTCACACGTGGCTCTGCCTTTGGTCGTGTACACCCTCCGGGTTACAGGACTGGAGTAGGTGGTGGTGGGAGGGTGCATGGGACAGGTTTTACAGCGGGGGTGGTTACAAGGGTAGGAGTCAGAGGGTAGGGAAGGTGGTTTGGGGATTTCATAGGGATGAACTAACAGGTTACGAAGGTTAGATGGACGGCGGAAAGACACTCTTGGTGGAGTGGGGAGGATTTCATGAAGGATGGATCTCATTTCAGGGCAGGATTTGAGGAAGTCGTATCCCTGCTGGAGAGCCACATTCAGAGTCTGATCCAGTCCCGGAAAGTATCCTGTCACAAGTGGGGCACTTTTGTGGTTCTTCTGTGGGAGGTTCTGGGTTTGAGGGGATGAAGAAGTGGCTCTGGAGATCCATCCTTCATGAAATCCTCCCCACTCCACCAAGAGTGTCTTTCCACCATCCACCTAACCTTCGTAACCTGTTAGTTCATCCCTTCAACCCTATGAAATCCCCAAACCACTTTCCCTACCCTCTGGCTCCTACCCTTGTAACCACCCCCGCTGTAAAACCTGTCCCATGCACCCTCCCACCACCACCTACTCCAGTCCTGTAACCCGGAAGGTGTACACGATCAAAGGCAGAGCCACGTGTGAAAGCACCCACGTGATTTACCAACTGACCTGCCTACACTGTGAAGCTTTCTATGTGGGAATGACCAGCAACAAACTGTCCATTCACATGAATGGACACAGGCAGACAGTGTTTGTTGGTAATGAGGATCACCCTGTGGCTAAACATGCCTTGGTGCACGGCCAGCACATCTTGGCACAGTGTTACACCATCCGGGTTATCTGGATACTTCCCACTAACACCAACCTGTCAGAACTCCGGAGATGGGAACTTGCCCTTCAGTATATCCTCTCCTCTCGTTATCCGCCAGGCCTCACCTCCGCTAATTTCAAGTTGCCGCTGCTCATACCTCACCTGTCTTTCAACAACATCTTTGCCTCTGCACTTCCGCCTCGACTGACATCTCTGCCCGAACTCTTTGCCTTTACAAATGTCTGCTCGTGTCTGTGTATGTGCGGATGGATACATGTGTGTGTGCGAGTGTATACCTGTCCTTTTTTCCCCCAAGTTAAGTCTTTCCGCTCCCGGGATTGGAATGACTCCTTACCCTCTCCCTTGAAACCCACATCCTTTCATCTTTCCCTCTCCTTCCCTCTTTCCTGACGAAGCAACCGTTGGTTGCGAAAGCTAGAATTCTACGTGTATGTTTGTGTTTGTTTGTGTGTCTGTCGACCTGCCAGCACTTTCATTTGGTAAGTCACAATATATTAAATATTTTAAGTGGGTAATATGTCCTAACTTCAGCAATATTACAATTTGTGTAATGGACTGTCTTTATACACCAGTTAGTTACAGTTGAAAATGGGCTATGTGTTGCTTACTATTCTCTAGTTATATTGCAGATATCATACTTCACAGTATTCAAAAGCAATCTGATTTGCTTCAATTAAAAGCCAATGTTAAGTAGACTGATGCTACATAGTAGCACTATAGGAACTGGTAGATACCTAGAAAATTGAGTATTGTGCAACACGGTAAAATTAATTATTAGTACTAAATTTTCAATCACATTAAAAAAGGTTCCTTTTCTGTAACTTAAATTTTTGTGGCTTTTTCATGTTCTATTCAGTCAGTTTATTTATTAACTGTGTTTTGCCTTCCCAAAACATGGCCTTTCCAGCAACAATGAGCTGATGGACTTTGTTATTGCTCACAGATACAACCATAATATAATTGCTGAGCACAATTTGCAATATCAGGACATGACAATCACAGGTTGTAGGTACATAACGCATGTAGTGCTATATCTACATGATTATGCAGACAAAGAGCTTTTTGCAGGACACTGTGTCAGTGGTAAGCAGACTGATGACAGGGTATGAGAACATAAATATCCACATGAAGCAGTACATCCTATATGCTAACAAGGAACCATTTAGGCGGATGGTGGAGATATCCTCATGTCTGAGATCTTTATACAGTATAAAATGGGGCCTGTCATATGTCTGCTACTGCCTCTCATCAGTGAACAACTCAGGTGTCTACTTTCCTATTAAGAGCATTGGTGTCTTCATCTACAGCAGTCTTAAACAAGACAATGCATCAACACATCACTCCTGAATTGTGTCAGAATGGTTTGTGTGGTACACCACACACATGGAGTGTTCGTGTGGGCTTCCTGGGCACCTGACCTTAATCCTACTAATGGTAACTGGAATGACGCTGACTGAGATAGGCAAAATTTGTACTCAGCTTCCGAGTTGTGGGCGGCAGTTGAGCAGGCGTGGATCAGGCTGGCTCCACAACAGTTTCATTGCCTCATGGAGCCCATACAACACTACCTGACCCTGGTAACCAGGGAAATTTGGATTGCCACCCTCTACTAGGTATGTGTGTCTCATTTCATTGCTACAGAGTCAAAACTATATTTCAAGTAACAAAATTAATATGTGGTAGGCATTTTTTGACAGTTCTGAAGTACAGTCACTTAAACTTCAAACCACACAGAAAATTTACAGACAATTAAATCTGAAACTCAGAGCATAATAACACCACTCATATTTACACTAGTATGTACAAATCAAATAATTGAACATCCAGGATGGAATGTAGCAATATTGTACCAGTATGTATAGTGGAAAAAGAAGGGAAAGTTCATAGAACAGTTCTTAGCAAGCTTAGGAAACAATAATATCTTATTATGAACTACTAAATTTCTTAAATTTTTGTAACTGAACAACTAAAGTTAGAAAGAACTACATACTCTGATCAGTGTTCTGTGCTAATATTTAGTGAGTGTTACTTGATATATAATCTTCTTTAAATGGAACTCTGACTAAATCAACACATTTTTAATGGAAAGCATAAGGGATTAACATTAACAGTTGCAATTAATATATGAAAAATGTCAAATCATGAAATTACTTATCAAAATCTTCTGGTTTTGCCTTCAAGAATGGGTCCAGTAATGCAACAGCAGCATTATTTACTAAACAGTCAACTGGGCCAATCTTCCTCACCGCTTCCCGAGCCGTATCCCAGTCTGATAGATCAACACACACTGGAGTCACTTTTACTTCTTGACACAAAGTATCAAGATGCTTCTTTGTGCGAGACAAAGCAATAACTTCTGCTCCATAACGGACTAAAGCTTTTACAAGTTCTCTTCCTATACCTGTAAGAATAAAATATGACATGCTTCAAGTAATTGTTTACAAATGAGCTTGGTTTTGTAATTAAATGTCTTCCTGAGTAGTGGAGTCTGTACTGATATGAAACTATGTGATTAGTACTCAAATCTGGCCTCTTATCAAAGTGTGAAATGTGTATTAATTGATTGTTAGAGTCACTTGCCCACTATAGGTACCTAAGGATTTCCTGAAAACATTTTGCCAGGAATGTATATGCTTGTTAAATTCAAGTCAAATTGATACAATTTAATGGACAAATGGTTTTCACATTTCAAAACAAAAATTGAGAAAACATAAACATGCATATACACTGAGGAGACAAAAGTCATGGGATAGCGATAGGCACATATGGTGGTAGAATCAAGTACACAAGGTATAAAAGGACAGTGCACTGTCAGCAGTGTTATTTGTACTCAGGTGAGTCATGTGAAATGGTTTCTGACATGATTAGGGCCACACAATGGGAATTAACAGTCTTTGAACACAGAATGGTAGTTGGAGCTAGACACATGGGACATTCCAGTCCAGAAATCGTTAGGGAATTCAAAATTCCAGGATCCAAGTGTCAAGTGCATGCCAACAATACCACACTTTAGGCATTACCTCTCACAATGGGCAATGCAGTGGCCAACTGTCTTCACTTAACGATCTGTGTTTGCGTAGAGTTGTCAGTGTTAACACACAAACAACACCAAAATAACCAGAGGAATCAATGTGGGATATGTGATGAATGTAACCATTAGGACAGTGCAGCAAAATTTGACATTAATGGGCTATGGCAACAGATGACTGATGCGAGTGCCTTTGTTAACAGCAAAACATCACCTGCAGTGCCTCTCCTGGTCTCATGACCACGTCAGTTGGACCCAACAAGATGGAAAACCATGATCTACTCAGATGAGTCCTCATTTCAGTTGGTAAGAGCTGTTAGTAGGATTCAAGTGTGGCACAGACACCACAAAGCCTGGACCCACATTGTCAACAAGGTGCTGAACAAGGTGATGATGGCCCCATAATGGCGTGGGCTGTTTTTACACAGAATGGCCTGGGTCCTCTGGTCCAACTGAATTGATCTTTGACTGGAAATGGTTACGTTCAAATACTTGGAGAACATTTGCAGTTATTCATGGATTTCATGTTCCAAGACCATGGTAGAATTTTTATCAATGACAATGCGCCATGTCACCAGTGCACAACTGTTCGTGACTGATTTGAAGAACAGTCTGAACAGTCTGAGCAAATGATTTGGCTACCCATACTGCCCAACATGAATCCAGTCAATCATTTATGAGGCATAATGGAGAGGTCACTCTGTGCACGAAATCCTGCACCGGCAATACTTTTGCTACTATGGATGGCTATAAGGGCAACATGACTAAATATTTCGGCACAGGACTTCCAGTGACTTGTTGAATCCATGCCATGTCAAGCTGCTGCACTACACTGGGCAAAAGGAGCTCCAACACAACATTAGGAAGTATCCCATGACTTTTGTCACCTCATTATATGTACATATACTACAAAATGACTGAGAACACTGTTTGAAAATGAACTGAAAGGCAAATAATGAACAACAGACACAAAGAGAAAATGAACATGGCAGATGATAATGTAAGACTGTGCCTTTTGTGAAAGAGACCTGGTAGTCTCTGTCTTTTACTATGGTATTACATTCCACATGATGTTAAATGGTTGCTTACATGTGTATGAATGTGATTTATTCATCTCATAACATACAATTTTCAAATCATTTGATTTGATGTATAGGAGACATGTTAACATTTACAAAAAGAAACTTTGTTTTAAAACAGATACAAAAGTTTACATTACTTTACATACAGTTCTGAGATACTGCTACACAAATACATACAGCAGTTTCCAGCACTCAAAAAAAGAAACTGTATAATTGGCTTGTTCAGATTGTGAAACTCTGCTCAGTGACTTCTTCAATAGAATAGCACTTTTGCACACGAAGAGTAAAGAGTAAGCTTTTCAGTGAACCAAGCTCCATATTAGATGTATTACTGCCCTTTATGGTACTGTAAGCTTTTAACCCTATATACTCTGGCATTTGGGCATAGAGGATCAAATGTTGCAAGAGGAATTCAAAATTCTCTCTGTGGTGAGTGTTGTAGCTGTGGTTAAAATGAAAACAGTTTATTGTATGCTAATTTTTATATAAAAATAACACCTCATATATGTAAAGGGACGGAATAGACAGCACTTTTAGATTTTTTTAACAGTGGTGAACAGGACATTCATTGTTTGCTAACACACATGTTCTTAATTATTTTCTTTTTTAATACTATAGGTCTTGTAAGAATTGCTGAATTTCCCTGGAAAATTATGCCATAACAAATTAGTGATTCAAGGCAGCAGTGATAAACTATCTTACTGATGTCCACGTTTGTGACACCTAATGAAATACACACTGCAAATACTAAGCAGTTAAGTTTATTGGCACAGTTGTCAATGTGTACCTTCCAGTTTTAATTTTTATCACGATTTAGGATTTAGAACTTTACATGATATCATTCTGTGATATCCTGATCACAGTAAGTTACATTTATTTCACTATTTCCTAATGATTTAGCTTCAAACTGCGTCATTTTGATTTTAGTCCATTTTGATGGAAACAAGATTCAAGATTTTCTAAGTGTTTCTGACACTTTCTGGAATTGCTTCAGGCAACTCAGTTTCAATCAGAACTGATTTATCATCAGTAAATAAAACTGAATGAGCATCAGTAGCAAGTGGTAGGTCATTTGTGACATTCCCTGGGAAACTGTTTTCCAGTTTGAGGAGTAATTGCGTCAATGTGAAATTACAATCGTTTTTCGTTTCCTATCTGTGTCCCTGAGTCCGTATATTTGTAATTCATGGATAATAAAGGAGTTGTCACTGAATCAAATGCTGTTGTCAGGTCACAGAGTACTCCTATGACCACTTTTCCCCTTACCTAGTGTGTAACATATTTTTTGAGTAAATGCATTGATGGCATTTACAGTGCTTGGAATAGAAACTGGTGGAATAGAAACTGGTTTTTAAAAAATTATGCCATTTACAGGAAGAAATTTTTGAATTTGTTTTGCTACAATCTTTAAAACTCTTTAGAGAAGACCAGTTGAAGAGAAACAGGGTGGCTGTAAAAATTATAAACATTTGGAAGAAGAACTACTAGGATTCTTAAAGTATTTATTTGGCTCTATTCAAAAACATATTAGCAAAGCCAGCCCTTAATTAATTCCAGAATAATTACCAGGTTTGTCAAAAGTATTGTTTGTATGACTATATCTGTTAATTTCATTATTTAAAAAAACAGTATGGCCTAACCTTTGTGGTAGAAGGAACTGTTAAAACGAAGGAATTTTTTGATGTATTCAGTTCATTGAATCAGTTACGTTTTAATTGTAATTTCTGTAACTTAAACATCAAACAATGTATAGTTTCAGTGCCTATTATTGTGAGAATATATAAAGGACAGTCAGTCCACGGCCAATTTTGAGACGTGAAAAATGTATTGGTTAGATTAACAACAATGCACCAACGTAACAGAGGAATAAGTGTAACACAAAAAAAGGTTCAAATGTGTGTGAAATCTTATGTGACTTAACTGTTAAGGTCATCAGTCCCTAAGCTTACATACTACTTAAATTAAATTATCCTAAGGACAAACACACACACCTATGCACAAGGGACCAGCTGCACAGTCCATGACTGGCGCGCCCTAGACTGCTCGGCTAATCCCGCGTGGCTAAGTGTAACACAAATAGGCCATGTTTAAGAATAATTAATGACAATGTCTGTTTAATTTATTTGAAAAATAGTGTCACACATACCATACAATTCTGCAAGAATTGTGTGGTTAGGTTTTTACTGCTCATAGATGTTCAACAGCAAACTATTGTAGCAGTAGCTGATGTTGCCTTCAACATTTAAAATAGTGCACTGGCCATATAATTGTGTATATTGGGGGGGGGGGGGGTTGTGAACAATGAAAGTAAAGGACTGAAATTTAATAATTTTGAACTATATGGGGAAGTGCATCCACTGGATTTCAATAGGGAATTTAATGATTTGCCTGAAACATGGAACAACAAAGAGAAAATGTCATTTGTGAGAGGTTTTTTGAAAGTGAATGCTTATGGATGAACAACTCAGGTAGCTGATGGTTGTACTTCAGGGCATATCTTTAAGAAAGCATTTTTAGATGAATATTGATACAAAGAGAAGCAGCAGAGAATTTTGAGTGAATTTTGGGGACAAGAGAAATTTGACCCTAGGAAGGGTACTGTGAAAGATTTCTGTCAGTTTTGGATAAGCAAACTGAATTTTTCAGGCAAACAGCTAGGTAGTGAATCAATAATTATGATTATGATGAAGTCCCATACTCCTTGACAGAGTGCAGGGGAACGATGCGGGAGACCCGCATGGCCACACTAGGCAAGGTCCTAGTGGAGGTGGTTTGTCATTGCCTTCCTTAGACCATAATGGGGATGAATGATGATGATGATGATGATGATGATGAAGATGACACAACAACACCCAGTCATCTCGAGGCAGGTGAAAATCCCTGACCCCGCCGGGAATCGAACCCGGGACCCTGTGCTCGGGAAGCGAGAACACTACCATGATATTAGATTAGAAATTAAGTTGCGTAAGAAAGTTAAAGAATCATTTGTACCTGCACCTAGGGGTAATATTAGTGATTTTTTGAACTATGTTGATAAGGTGGAGAGGGTGAAGCCCTCAGTGGAATTGTAGGAGGAATTTTGATGATAATAAGCAATCAAGGAGAAAGTTTCAGGTAAATAGGATGAACAGAACTAATTCTAGTAGAAATTCAAGGAATTATCAGGTGGAGGATAGCCAGAATGGGCAGGGAACAGGTAGGAGAAATTCAAGGAACAGAAATGGAGGAGAAGATGGTAATTCTGGATCAAAAGATTTAAAGTAGCAAGTAGGAGGTTCAACATTCTGTGTAGAGTTCAATTATATGGTGATAATGCTTACCCCAGCTGTCTGTCTCATTTTCCCTTTTTCCTGAGGCAGTCAAACTCTTCCCCCATCCTATCTGTAGTTTATAAGTGAATCAGAAATATTCTATGTTTGACTTTCATGTGATTTGAGTACAGCAGGACACTTTAGTATAGTAATATTTTAGAAAAGGTTTCTCCAGTGTTATCTATATATATTATGTTGCATCAGTGATAAGTAATGGAGTCATAAGAGGAGGGAAGAAAGGGCAATATAAAAAACAGCAGAGGTAGTTGGTAAAAATCTATGTGATACTGTGTTTATTCTGGTTTTATGAAATATGATGAAAGTAAATTGATGTCATGGTTAAAAATTTCTGTAAAACAAAGAGGTAAGGTAAATGGGAAATGAAAGGTGTCAATGTATGTGGAGGAGAAGGTGCAGATTATCTGAAAACTAATAATTAACATCTGAAGTAATCAGCTTATGTGTGAAATTAGTATAATCTGATGCAGCAGCAGAGGCAATGTGCTTTCATCTCGAATACTAGGTCTTAATATTAATTGCGGTATACTAGAAGTGTTTGCGATCAGTGCAGTCAGTATATGGAGATACTATCTACCTGTAGAAGAGTGTCATGGTACGGCCTCTTCTAACATTAAGGAAATAAACCTTTAAATGTAGTTGCCAGGAGTAACGTGTGTGGAAAGAGTAAGAAAGATTTATATGTATATCACCCTTCAGGCTAGAATCTCAAGCAATTTGATGGAATACAGTGACATAATAGTTTTTCTAAGTGATAATCTTGTCTGATCAGTAATGAGAGTTAAGTTTGCCTTAGCATAAGGATCTGTTAGTGTGGAGTGTTTTTCAGTAGAATCAGTTTTACATTTGCTAAGTAGAGCAGATGTTTATTTATTAGATAATGAAGGAATAATGAAATAATAAAATAATGAATAATGTTAGGGTGTTAATAGTTAGGGAGCCTGTCTCTGCACTCTCTCTCCACTCACTCCACTAGCTAACAAGGTATGAAATGTAAGTAAAATAACTGTATACAAACAAATTTAGTATAACTATATTGATGATTTATTTTTTAACTAGGCAACATTGGGTACTGTGTATATTGTGCAATTCATGACACTGCACCTGGGAATGAAAGCTTAACACAAAGGGCAATATTTTATTGAGGTACAAGCCATACAATGTGGCATTATCGGATCTATACGTTATCTGAAAACTTCTTTTGTGTTGTGAGGAATATGAGCTTAAAGTGGTAATAATGGAATGAAGAAAAGTAATTTTGCTGATTAACTGATAACTGCAGTGCTCGAGTAATGTGAATATTCTGACAAGTCAACTATTTGGTAACATTTCATGAGGATTTAATTTTCTGTTGAATGAGAGCAGTACTCAGAGTTGAGTGGAGAAGTAGGGCAATGATTTGGTACAACTTCCATCCCTTAATTTTGATTTGAGTAGTAATTAAATTACATGATGGTGACTGTATTCTTTTTTCATAATGTAATGTTTAGTAAATCTATGCTACTGCACAACTTGATTTTTTAATAGAGGTAATGTACATATTTTGGACATTAAGGTGATATTAGTCCATAAATGGCGTGAATTTCAAACCAGGACTTGGCATTTTAGTGATTTTGCAAATGGAAAAGAAACCCAAATCTTTCAAGTTTAACCAGTCTGAGACAGAGTTATGACCTAGAGTAATTTTTTATAGTGTAATGTGCACTTGATTTAAAATTTTTACTAGTCCCCACCTTTTGTACTATAGTCAATTTTAGTGCTAATAGTTGTGATGTTATGAGAACTGTGTAATGTCTTTATTTATGAAGTAATGACTATTATTTGCCATTAGTGTGACAAATTTTTAACTTATACTTAGTTAGAAGTAAAAGTGAGTGGTCTAAAGTAGGGTCTTTTGTCTAATTTTTTCACGTACTGTGGCAGAGGAGAACCACCACAAAGGGAACTGATAGCAGTGCATTTCCTTACTAACTGCCACATGGACCTGTTGAAGTCATGGACGACTTGGTGAGAAAACGTGTTAAAACTCATTAAACATGTGAATATGCTTGTGAAAAACACTTAACATTGAAAGAGAGAAATTTTCTGTCTGAAAATGAACTGCAAGGAGCAGTGCAATTTAACTCTTAGCAACCCATGATCATTTATTCTTTGAAGCCAGACAGGACTTGTATAAGGTGATGAATCTTACAATGTAATCTTTGTTTATCCAAAACGGGCATCCCTTATGATGAAGATGTCCATTTTTATTAAAAATATAATTTGTGGATATTTTGTGCCAATGTACAATACACTATATGTAAATATTTTCTATGGGGTTTTCATTTGGTCAGTTTGAAAAACCTATGTACTGCAGTTTTTGATATCGAGATTTCTTATGTAATATTCTTTTGTGTGTAGAATGTTAAACCCACTTTCTGGGATCACTTGTGGTCATTGAATTGCCCAGTTAGCTATTTTCAATATCTGTCCAGTCAGTAAGAGGTTTCAATGAACCACCATCAAGCTGTCTCTCTACCGTCCCACTCTCGAACGGTGCATGGGAAAAACAAGCACATACATTTTTCTGTGCAAGCCCTGATTTCTCTAATTTTATAGTGATGATCATTTCTCCCTATGCAGGTGGATGCCAACAGAATGTTCTCACAATCGGAGGAGGAGAAAACTGGTGACTGAAATTTCATGAGAAGATCCCGTCACAATGAAAAACGCCTTTGTTTTAATGACTGGCACTCCAATTCACATATCATGTCTGAGGCACTACCTCCCCTATTTCGTGATAATACAAAATGAACTGCCTTTCTTTGAACTTTTTTGATGTCATCCCTCAGTCCCACTTGATGCATATCTTACACAACACAACAATACTCCAGAATAGGATGGACAAGTGTGGTGTAAGCAGTCTCTTTAGTATACCTGTTGCACCTTCTAAGCATTTTGCCAATGAATCATCATCTTTGGTTTACTCTACTAACAACATTATCTATGTGATCTTTCAAATTCAGGTTATTTGTAATCGTGATCCGTAAGTATTTAGTTGAATTTACAGCCTTCAGATTTATGTGACTTACCACATAGTAAAAATTTAACAGATTTCTTTTAGTACTCATGTGAATAACTTCACACTTTTCTTTATTCAGGGTCAATAGCCACTTTCCACACCATACAGATACCTTATCTAAATCATTTTGCAATTCATTTTGGTAATCTGAAACTTTACAAGACGGTAATTGACAGCATCATCTGCAAACAATCTAAGAGAGCTACTCTGATTGGCTCTTATGTCATTAATTTAAATCAGGAACAATAGAGGGCGTACAACACTTCCTTTGGTAATGCAGGATGTTGCTTCTGTTTTACTCGCAGACTTTCCGCCTATTACTACAACTGTGACCATTCTGACAGGAAATCACAAATCCAGTCGCACAACTGAGGCAATATTCAATAGGCATGCAGTTTGATTAGAAGATGCTTTTCAGGAATGGTGTCAAAAGCCTTTTGGAAATCTAAAAATATGGAATCAATTTGACAGCCCCTGTCGACAGCTCTCATTACTTAATGAGTATAAAGAGCTAGTTGTGATTCACAAGAACAATATTTTCTGAATCTATGCTGACTAAGTGTCAATAAATCATATTCATCGAGGTAAATTATAATGTTCAAACACAGTATATGATATAAAACCCTACTGCAAATTGACGTTACTGATATGGGCCTGTAACTCAGCGGATTACTCGTATTTCCCTTTGTGGGTATTGGTGTGACTTGAGCAATTTTCCAGTCTTTATATATGGATCTTTCTATGAGTGAGTGGCTGTATATAATTGGTACATATGGAGCTATTGTATCAGCATACTCTGAAAGGAAACTGACTGGTATACAATCTGGACTGGCGGCCTTGCCTTTCTTAAGCGATTTAAGCTGTTTTACTACACCAAAGATATCTACTTCCTCGTTTCTCATATTGGCAGTTGTTCTTTATTGCAATATTTACTTCATCTTCTTTGGTGAAGGAGTTTTGGAAAACAGTATTTAATAACTCTGCTTTAGTAGCACTGCCACCAGTGACTTCACTGTTGTTATCACGCAGTGAAGGTATTGACTGCGTCTTGCCACTGGTGTGCTTTATATATGACCAGAATCTCTTTGGGTTTTCTGCCAGATCCTGAAACAGAGTTTCATTGATTATTAAATGCATCCTGCATTTAAGTACATGCTATATTTTGAACTTCTGCAAAACTTTGCCAATCTTGGGGATTTTTCATTCTTTTAAATACTGCATGCTTTTTTCGTTGCTTCCGCAACAGCGATCTGACCCATTTTGTGTACCATGGAGGATCAGTACCATTACTTATTAGTTGATATGGTCTATATCTCTCAATTGCTGTCGATACTATCTTTTTGCAATCATTCCACAGCTTTTCTACACTTACATGATCCGATCGGAAGGAGTGGAGACCGTCTCTTAAAAAGACATTAAGAGCATTTTTATCAGCTTTTTTTAAAATAGATGTACTTTGCATTTTATTTTGATGGTTGTGAGTGTTATGGTATTCAGCCTAGTAGCAACTGCCTTGTGGTCGCTAATCCCTGTATCTGTCATGATACTCCCTATTTGTCCAGGATAATTTCTTGCTAAGAGGTCAAGTATGCTTTCGCAACCATTTACTCTTTGAGTGGGCTCATGAACTAATTATTCAAATTAATTTTCTGAGAAAGCTTTAAGTACAATTTTGGATGACATTTTGTGCCTGCCCCTGGCTTTAAACATATAATTTTTCCAGCATATTGATGGTAGTTTGATGTCTCCACTGATTATAATTGGTTGAATGAGCACCTATCAGAAATGAGACTCAAGTTTTCTTTAAATTGTTCAGCAATAAATACTCCACTACCAATTGTATTTAATCTGCCCTTTCTGAACACTGTTAGGTCATTTGAAAAAATTCAGCTGAACTTATTTCCAGCTTTAGCCAGCTTTCTGTACCTACAATTATTTGAGCTTCAGTGCTTTCTATTAGGGCTTGGAGCTCTTGTTCTTTCTTAACACAGCTACGACAATTTACAACTACATTGCTACAACTATCTTACTGTGTTTTACCTGCCCCCCAATTAATCGGAGCCCTTCCTGCAGTTTCCTGAAACCCTCTAACCTAAAAAACCACCCAATCCTATCCACACAGTCCCCGCTACCCATGCAGCCATTTCCTGTGTGTAGTGGACTACTGTCCTATTAAGTGGAACCCGGAAACCCACCACCGGGGGCGCAAGTCAAGGAATCTGCACCCTACATGGTCACAGAACTACCTGAACCTCTGATTCAGACCCTCCACTCGGCTCTGCACCAAAGGACCTCAGTCGGTTCTATTGACGATGGTGCAGATGGTGAGCTCCACCTTAATCTCACAAGCAAGACTGCCAGTATTTACCATTTCTGCTAGTAACCTGAAACCAGAGAGAATCTCCTCCGATTCAAAGTGACACATCATTGGTACGGACATGAGCCACCACCCGCAGTTGGCTGCACCCTGTACTCTTCATGGCATCTGGAAGCACCCTTTCCACATCCGGAATGAATCCTCCCAGTATGCACATGGAGTGCACACTAGCTTCCTTCCTCTCCTTGGCAGCTATGTTCTTAAGGGGCCCCATTATGTGCCTAACGTTGGAGTTCCCAACTACCAGCAAAGCCACTCTCTGTGAATGCCCATGCCTTGCAGGCGAAGAAGCTTCTGCTGGAACAGGGTGGATGACTGCACCTGTCTTAGATACTTTGTCAGCAAAGACAATGCCTGAAATCTGTTCATCAAGTGGACCAGGAAGGCCCAACGATCGGCCCCTTGAAGAGTCTTTCACTACCTGCCAGACTTTGGAATGTTCTCCCACTTGACCACGGGCAGCACAGGCAGCAGCTGGGGCGGCCAAAGCAGTGGACCGATAGGGGGACACGTGGGACGTCTCTCGCATCCACACGTCCAATCCCCCCACAGTGAAGTCCCTTGGCAGCAGACTCAAGTTGTGTGATGGAAGCCAACACCACCTGGAGCTGTGAGCAGAGGGTCATCAACTCAGCTCGCATCTGTACACAGCAATCACAGTTCACATCCGTTACTGAAGCCCCCAGTAGCTGAATGGTCAGTGTCACGGATCGTCAATCCTCTGCGCCCGGGTTCGATTCCCAGCTGGGTCGGGGAATTTTCTCTGCCCAGGGACTGGGTGTTGTGCTGTCCTCATCATCATCCTATTATACTCATCGACTGCAGATTGCCGAAGTGGCATCAAATTGAAAGACCGGCACCTGCTCAACAGCCTTCCCGACAGGGTGCCCTACCCATATGACTATATTAAAAAAACTGAAGCCGCTCCTGTTTCAAGCTCATAAAAATATGTAACAAACAAATGGTGCACTCAGCTTATTAGCAGCAGGAACTCAATGTGCTCTCTCACTGATGGTCTGTGACACTGAGTCACACTAAGCAAAACAAACAAAAGCCTGTATGATACGAGGGCCGATACAAGTGTCAATAAAAATGGTGGTACTGTACACTACACTGTTATTAAAATAAAAGCTTGTGCCCAATAAACACTCTAACAAGCAAGACATTACAAAAATAATCTAGTAACTACACAGATGCCTGAAAATAAGTTGCTTCTGTTTGAAGCTTGTAAAAATATATAACAAACAAATAGTTTACTCGACTTATTAGCAGCAGGAACTCAAGATGATCTTTCACTGACAGACTAATTCTTTACTTACTCTCTAAGTTTTGCCATATGCCTCCTTAAATTAATTTTATTTTCATTTTTGCCTAATTAATGTTAACATGCATGAGTATAATCTGCATTTCCATAAAAGAGAAAGGTTGGCCCTCAGTCTTTAAGGAATATAGCACCAGATCTAATTTTGTGCTTAATTTAATGAATATGAATATATTTGTGCTTAGTTTTGTGTATTAATTAATTTACTAATTTATTTTGACCATTCCTAGTTAATATCTTTTGCTAAAGATCATTATGGGGCGAAATCAGTAACTGTTTTGTGACTTAGATTCTATTGTTGACTTACAAACAAATATAAATTCTGTACTAATTATAAACATTTGGAAGAAGAACTACTAGGATTCTTAAAGTACTTATTCGGCTCTATTAAAAAACATATTGGCAAAGCCGGGCCCTTAATTAATTCCAGAATAATTACCAAGTTTGTCAAAAGTATTGTTTGTATAACTATGTATGTTAATTTCGTTACTTAAACAAACAGTACGTCCTAACCTTTGTGGTAGAAGGAACTTTTAAAAAGAAGGAATTTTTTGATGTATTCAGTTAATTGGTCCGCCGCTTGTGGTCTCGCAGTAGCATTCTCACTTCCCGAGCACAGGGTCCTGTGTTCGATTCCCGGCAGGGTCAGGGATTTTCACCTTCCTCAAGAAGACTGGGTGTTGTTGTGTCTCTTCGTCATCATCATTAATCCCCATTATGGTCGGAGGAAGACAATGGAAAACCGCCTCCACTAGGGCCTTGCCTAGTACGGTGGTGCGGGTCTCCCGCATCGTTCCCCTACGCTCTGTGAAGGAGTATGGGACTTCATCATCAGTAGTTAATTGAATGAGTTATGTTTTAATTGTAATTTCTGTAACTTAAGCATCAAACAATGTATAATCTCAGTGCTCATTACTGTGAGAATATACAAAGGACCAATTTTTGGTCCCAAGACACACATACCGTACTATTCTGCAAGAACGGTGTGGTTAGGTTTTTACTGCTCATAGATGTTCAACAGCAAACTATTGTAGCAGTATGCTGATGTTGCCTGCAACCTATTAATGAGGCTTATCAATATTTACCAATATTCAACAGGCCATGTAATTGTGTAATATTGGGAGGTTGTGAACAGTGAAAGTAAAGAACTGTGAAATGCAATTGTGCAACTGTTGGCTACATCATTTACAGTAGTCGGTGTTTAACTTCCAAACTCAATTTTTTAGCCAGTATAACAATGCAGTATGTTGACACCAAGGACAGTCAATGAAGAGACAAAGCATGCGAACATTCACAATCTGAACAAGGTTTACTATAACACCATTTTCAAACATGCTTTTCAAAGTCTCTTGACTTTGACTTTGGCTCCTAATTCTGATTTAACAACTGACCGCACTGCTTTTGTCTTATTTCTGTGTTTGAGGAGGAACGTATTATTTGCCATTTTTTTAGCAGCCGCAACTTTCTTGAATACAGCTTTGTAGCATTTAACATAAATAACAAAATCAGGATTTTTGTTTGATGTTAAGCCATTGTGGAGTTCTCTTTTTGGCATTAGAAATTTTTATTCCAGGTGTAATTCATTTAAGTTTACTATTTACTTCCTTTTGCTATGATTTAGGATGAAAAGATTCATTAGGTAATATAAAAAACAGTTTTAGAATTAGTCATAGTTTATGGTCCTTGAACTGTAGTGGTCTACATGCTAACTTACAATACGTAGTTTACTGTGGAATAATGCCATATTACTTTTGATGAAATCCCTTGCTATGTATATTTCTGGAGGCTTCAATTTATCTCGTTTTGGGATCTGAATAAACAGATCTGAATTATGCTAAAGACCTAGTTCTATGCAGTACTTATTTGCATTGTCAAACTGGTATAATAATATAAACTGGTGTAATAACAGGTATTATCACTGCAGGTCACTGATCTCCTGTTTTCTCTAATGCCTTCAGCAAAGTTTAACTTGAAACCAAATTCCTGAATTAAGTCACAAAATTTTGTGGAATATGCTATCAGTCTGAAGTCTGCTGTAATAACAGCTTTCTTCATACTTTCTTTCTGAAACTTTTCTATGAAGTATTGGAATTTAGCTAAGAACAGTTTTGTTACATCACATCCACAAATTCTATGAATTGCTGTAATGAGTATTCAGATCACTTAAAACCACAGAGCATCGCTCAAACACACACTCTTCATCTGAATAATTAAAATTTTATCTTCCTTTATAACTTACTGAAGAATCAACATGAATGGAGGGCACTCCACGAGATATGTTTATCCTATAAAAGCTGCTAGCTACTTTAAACTTATTAACACATTCTAAGACAAAAAAAGAAAAAGACAGCGCATCATGAAGGAATTATCTGAATGGGAATGAAATCAATAGACGTGACATTTGTTATAGACAAACAAATGATCACAGTTGAATTGTGTATAGTGAGCATAATTTGCTCCAGAATCTTACTCATAGTGCGAAACACTCATTAAGAGATACAATTTATACTATATAAATTAATGTGAAATAAGATAATGTGTTACATGCAGAAAAAGTACTAAAATTTTTATCTTATTCATGGCATTTATTCAAAGAAAATTATACACACATTATTATGTACTTTATTATTCACAATACAGAACTAATTCTTTTTTACTAGGAAGCTATCTATAGTTACTTGTTTCCTCAATGCTTCAACACTTGGTGAAAATATGACATAGCATTATCATCAAATAAACTTGTAGCACACATAGCACTGCTCTATTGAGGTTTCAATGTACATTGCAACTGATTGCCACACTTTCAGCATTTCTCTTATTGTGCCAGAAGAGTGCTGCTTTGCTGTTACCACCACCTCCTCCTCCTCCTCCACCTCCTCCTCTGAACTACTCTCCACAGCTTCCTTCTGTGAAACACACTGCAATTCCACAAGTTCTTCGGTGGTTATTTCTTGGCTGTGATCTTCCACAAGCTCATCGATATCATTGTTATTCATTTCTAGTCCCATGCTCTTGGCCAAAGACACAATCTCATTGACTACAGGCTCCACAGGTACTGACTCAAATGCCTCAGAGTTACATTCGATAACACGCTCTGCCCAAAGCTTCTTCCAAGCAGAAGTGATACTTCTTCCCTTGATAACCCCTTCCCTTGCCTT
This sequence comes from Schistocerca nitens, assembly GCF_023898315.1. Lineage (NCBI taxonomy): Eukaryota > Metazoa > Arthropoda > Insecta > Orthoptera > Acrididae > Schistocerca > Schistocerca nitens. The sequence goes on from NC_064615.1 coordinate 37,198,713, forward strand.
TTCGATTGTCTTGATGCAGGCAACGATGTTGAAGTGATATTTCCAAAACTCCCTGAGAGTGAGATTGGTAGCTTCAGTCAACTCAAAGCAATGCTCAAAGAATGCTTTAGTGTAGAGCTTCTTAAAGTTAGAAATAATCTGTTGGTCCATAGGCTGGAGTAACACAGTGGTATTGGGAGACAGAAATTGGATCTTGATGAATTGAAATTCTTCAAGGAGGTGGTCTTGTAAGCCTTCTTGTTGGACCTGCACATCATACTTAACCAGCTCTTCTGGACTTTACCCTTCTTGAAGGCTCGTGGAGTTTCTGAATGGTAAACAAGCAATGGTTCAATATTTTAAAATCACTGTTTGCATTAGCATAGAATAGCAGTGTGAGACAATCTTTCATTGGCTAGTGACTGGGCAATGCATTCTCCTCTGTTATTATACAGAGATGCCTTGACACCTTTTTCCAGAATATACCCATATCATCACAATTGAAAACCAGTTGTGGCAGATAACCCTCAGAATCTATGAGCATCTTGAAGATACTGATGAAATTCTCTGCTGCCTTTGTGTCCGAGCTGTCAGCTTCAAGCAGCCTCACAATACTGTGGATACCAGTTCTTCCCTTAAACTTCTCGAACCACCCATGGCTTCCCTTAATAACTTCTTCAGCCACTGATGATCCTAGTTGTTGTAACGGCGACTGGAACAGTCACAGGGTTGAAGTGACGGAAAACGCGGTGGGACCCGCGGAGCGGACTGCAAACAAAAACACAATGGAGAGGACGGACACGACAAATGAAGAACATTACGACAACAACAAGTACGAGACAACAGAGTCAAGAAAACATAACTAGACAACCACGTCCACTCGTAAACAAAACACAAAAGTAAATACGCTGTCTAAGGCGAGGCGATATGTCCAGAGGCCAGTGGCTGGCTGAGCGAGAGACAGGTGCTTAAGTACTCTATCGAGGACACCGCTATTGGCCACTGCAATCACGTTTTCCACTGTGGCGCCCTCACGCTAAATGCGGGCCAGGAGGCGTGCGCCGCCACAGCTTACCGCGCGATGGTGCAGAGACCTGTAGGGGTCTTCAACGTCCATGACGTCTGGTGGGGATTCAAAGTCCACGGCGCGTGGTACCAGATCCCTCCCCACTGAAACTTGAGCGTAGGGGCGGAAACGCCCCGGACGGTGCCGAGGTGGGCGGCAGCGTGAAGAGGAGCTGGGCTCATTAAACGCTATTGGTGGGGAGGAAGGGACGCCCGAGGTATCCATGACAGCCGATCCAGAGTCCAGGGCGGGGGAGGGAGCCGCTGATCCACCCAGAGGCAGAGAGGGCTGGCGGAAGGCCCTTGGGGAGATGGCAACCGGGGGGCAGGGACAGTGACTCGAGGACCGCCTCCGTACCTGAAGGAGGTAGGGAAAGAGGCGGCAGCACAAGTCCTGTGGCGGCACGTGGACAGAGCTGATTATGATGGGGGCGCTCCAACCCTTTCGACGTCTGCACTGATGTCACATACCGCCCATGGGCCGTGATGATTGTGGCAGGTGTCCAACCCGCCTTGCGCCCGTACTCACGGGCCCACACGGCCATGCCAAGGGCATACTCCTGCGAGGGCCAGGAGTGGAGGCGGGAGGAGGAGGGCATCAGCAAATGGAGCAGGGTCCGCGGCTGTCGCCCATGGAGGAGCTCTGCCGGACTGCGTCCGTCAATTGGCGTAGTGTGATAGGTGCTCAAAAACAGGATGAGGGCCGACTTGGTCGGAGATGTGTCGACCGCCTTAGCCAACTGTTGTTTAAAAGTGTGGACAAGCCCATCTGCTGCGCCATTGGACAAAGGGTGAAAAGGGGGGCTACGGATATGTTTGATACCGTTGGCCTGACAGAAGTCGTGGACGGAGGACGCCGTGAACTGGGGATCATTATCGGAGACCAATGTGTGTGGCAGACCCTCGATGGCGAGAACCTGGGCCAGGGCCGTGAGTGTAGCCTCCGTGGTGTTGGATGCCATTCGGACAACATATGGGTATTTGGAGTAGGCATCAACGACGGGTAGCCACATGGACCTCAGAAATAGGCCCGCAATAAATGTGGATGCGATCCCAGGGCCGCTGAGGCACAGGCCAGGGTGCAAATGACTGAGGGGGACTCACCCGGTGATGCACACAGACAGTGCACCCACGGACCAGGCGCTCAATATCGCCATCAATGCCGGGCCAATACACGTGCCGGCGAACGAAGACTTTCATATGGGACATACCCCAGTGCCTGCGGTGTAACAAACCGAGCACCCGAAGCCGCAATTCCGGAGGGATGACACCCGATGGGCATCCAACTCCGTGGCCAACAGAAGGACATCATTGACCATGGAGACAGGTGGGACAGGTAGCGCCAGGGGTTGAAATCGAACTGCATCCGACGAGTAACATAGGACGGCCACCCGTGGACCACGTAGTTGAGAACCTGCTGCAAGACAGGGTCGTGGCTGGTAGCCGCAGCAATGTGAGCAGCCCTAAGAGGCAGACTGTCCAGCGCATCCCGGTGGGCGGAATCAATGTGAAAGCAGAGGACCTCCTGTTGGAAAAAGGTAGAATTGGGGCCTGCTGGGAGACGTGACAAAACGTCCACATTAGCTTGGTGGGCGGTGGGCTTATACCAGATGGTGTAAGCGTAACGTAAAAACAATGCCCAGCGCTGGAGACGTTGAGCCGTCAGCTCTGGAAGGTGAGAGTGGGGTCCGAAAAGTGTAAACAAGGGTTTTGGTCCGTCAGGAGGGTGAACTTTGCCCCAAAGAGAGAGGTGTAAAATTTTTGGACAGCGAACACGATAGCCAGAGCCTCCTTTTCAATCTGGGAGTAGTTCCGATGTGCTCGGGTCAATGTCTTAGAGGCATAAGCGATGAGTTGTTCGGAGCCATCGGCATCCCGGTGCACTATGACGGCCCCAATGCCGTTTGGCGACACATCAGCTGCTACAACCAAGGGGCGGTCCGGAGAAAAGGCAGTAAAGCAAGGGGTCACAGGCAGGAGTCCAGTCAAAAGGTACCCCTTTGTGATGCAAGTGATTGAGGGGTTGAGCAACGGAGGCAGACTGGGACAAGAACTTAAAAGTAATAAGTAACCTTGCCCAAAAACACCTGGAGTTCAGATAAGTCTTTGGGACGAGGAAGGGCCTCAATGGCCGCGGCATTATGACCCAAAGGGCGAATGCCATCTTTGTTAAGCCAGTGGCCTAAGTATTCCACCTCCGGTTGAGAAAAACAACACTTGTCCAGCCGACAGTGTAAACCAGCAGACTGCAGAGCATGAAATAAGGCATTGAGGTTTTGCAAATGTTCCTCGCGAGAACGCCCGGTGACCAAGATGTCATCCAGATAATGCATACAGGCAAGGATAGGCTGTGTAAGCTGCTCCAGGAATTGCTGGAAAATGCCCGGCGTCGAAGAGACACCAAAGGGAAGGCAGTTGTACTTATACAACCCGAAAGGCGTGTTGATAACCATCATGTTCTGAGATTCGGCATCCAAGGTCAACTGGTGGTATGCTTCAGCCATGTCGATCTTGGAAAAATACTCTCCCCTGGCAAGCTTGGCAAGAAGGTCTTCCTGTGGGGGAATATGGTAAGCGTCAACGAGGGACTGAGCATTGACTGTAGCACCGAAGTCCCCACACAGCCGAAGGGACCCATTGGGTTTCCGTATGACCACCAGTGGTGTCGCCATTCACTGTAAGTTACAGGCTCCTGCACGCCAGTGGCCTGGAGCCGATCAAGTTCCTGCTTGACCGCCGGCCGTAAGGCCACCGGAAGGGGCCGGGGCTGGGCCCGGAAAAAGCGAGGCTGTGTATCCAGCCCTAGGGTGATGTGTGCCTGAATGCTGGAAGCACATCCGAGATCTGGAGCAAATGACGACGCAAAAGCGGAGCACAATTCTTCCAAGTACTGAAAGGGAACAGCGATGGAAACGACCTTAACTTCGTCAGAAATTGAAAAGTCAAACAGTTGAAGCGCATCCAGGCCAAAAATATTCGAAGCTGACGGATGGTCAATGACAAAGAAGGTAAGGGGTCGGGGAACAGGCTTGTACATCACCTGGACGATGAACTGCCCACGCAGGGGAATGGAACCGTCTCCGTAGGTGACCAAATGGCGAGAGGGAGGCGACGGCGACAACGCAGGAGAGCACAGCCGGGTATATGTTGCCACATTAATCAGGGAGACTGTGGCCCCAGTGTCGACCTGAAAACTGACATCCTCCGTGAAAGTGTGGAGTGTGAGGAAAAGCTTCCGCACTGACGGGTGATCCTGTGGGATGGTATCGTGAGGCCCAGAAGGGGCAGGACTGGAGCGAGTCAAGCGACTATGACAAACCGATCAGATGTGGCACTCCTTGTTACACAGTGTGCACGTTTTCCAGTGGTGGGGAGAGTAAAGCACTGTGAGCAAGATGGAATTGGGCTGCGCGACTGGCGATGAGGGGCGACTGAAGGTGCCAATGCCCACAGAGACGTCGGACAACGAGGAGTCCTGATGGTGCTGGCCTCTGTGGGCCGGGCCATGTCGATGTCGCTAGGGCGGAACCCGCCGTTACGCCGCAATTGGTGCCACCTGCGGTCACGCCATAAGACACTTCTTAGCCGCTTGAGCAATTTCAAAGGAGTGGATAATGAAGAGAATCTCTTCCAAGGAAGGGTTGTCAAGTTTCAACACCGCAGTATGGACCTCAGGATTGGGAGCCAGCTAAACCACCACATCCCAGATCAGGGAGTCCGCATATGAAGCCTTACACCGCTGATTGGTGCACGTAAAATCACATTGACGGCTGAGACCCTGCAAGTCTGTGACCCAGGAATGATACGATTGACCAGGCTGTTTATGGTACTGGCGGAACTCCAGCCGAGAGGCGACCAAATGCTAGTGTTGAGAATAATAGTTTGTCAGCAAAAGGCAGATCTCATGGAAAGAGAGAGCCACAGGATCGGACAACAGTGCCAACTTGTGGAGAAGAAAGAACGTGTCTGGGGAGGTCCAAGGCGAAAACAACGACCACAGCAAGAAGTCGTCCATGACTTGAAAAGCTGTAAAATGTTGTTTCAGCCGATGTAAGTAGGTTTCCCAGTCCTCGTTAGCATCATTAAAGAGTGTAAACGACGGCGGACGTGGGAAAGCATCAGACACCCGAGGACTCTGAAGCTGTTGTAATGTGTCCCAGCCATCAACTTTGTCCGTTAGCAATTGCAGTGACTTTTGTAAGATGTCTGACTGGAGCTGCTGCTGCTGCATGAGCTGCTGCTGTTGCTCCAGCAGACAGACCAACTTCGCCTCCATACCAACAACAACCACTGTTTACCTTGTCGCCAAAATGTTGTACCGGCGACTGGAACAGTCGCGGGCTTGAAGTGACGGACAATGCGGCGGGACCCGCAGAGCGGCCCGGGAACAACACCACAACGGAGAGGACGGACACAACCAACGAAGGACCTTACAACAACAACAAGAATGAGACAACAGAGTCAAGACAACCTAACTAGACAACCACATCCACTCGTAAACAAAACACAAAAGTAAATACGCTGTCTAAGGCGAGGCGATATGTCCAGAGACGTACGCACTGTTAGGCTGGCTGGCTGAGCGAGAGGCAGGCGCTTAAGTACTCTATCGAGGACCCCGCTATTGGCTGCTGCAACCACGTGTTCCACTGTGGCGCCCTCACGCTAAATGTGGGCCAGGAGGCACGCGCCACCACAGCTTACGGTGCGATGGTGCAGCGACCTCTAGCAGTATTCGATGTCCATGACGTCTGGCGGGGATTCGAATTCCATGGCGCATGGTACCAGACTAGTATCATCTTAAAGAGGCTCGTGACAATCATTCTCACCTTGTCACAAATGATGTTCTCATTAATACTATCACCTTGCAATTGCTTTTCATTTTTCCACATGAGAAGCATACTTTTGTCATTGTCCAGAATACAAAACCATTGTTTAGATATTCTAGTCACTAACTTTGAAACACCTATCTCATTAATCTTGTCCTTGTTCTTGAGGATAGTGCAAATAGTTGATGTAGACCAATAGTATGTGCACGATAAATCAGCAATGCTCACACCACGTTCACGTTTTCAGTGATTTTACATTTTCAGAATGAGGTTTTCACTCTGCAGCGGAGTGTGAAGAAAGGATATGGGGAGACATGGCTAAGCCACAGCCTGGGGGATGTTTCCAGAATGAGATTTTCACTCTGCAGCAGAATGTGCACTGATAGGAAACTTCCTGGTAGATTAAAACTGTGTGCCGGACCGAGATTTGAACTTGGGACATTTGCCTTTCACGGGTATGTGCTCTACCAACTGAGCTACCCATGCATGACTCACGACCCGTCCTCACAGCTCTAATTCTGCCAGTACCTCGTCTCCTACCTTCCAAACTCCACAGAAGCCCTCCTGCACACGTTGCAGAACTATCACTCCTGGAAGGAAGGATGTGGGGAGACATGGTTTGGCTAAAGCCTGGGGGATGTTTCCAGAATGAGATTTTCACTCTGCAGCAGAGTGTGCACAGATATGAAACTTCCTGGCAGATTAAACCTGTGTGCCGGACCGAGTCTCGGACTCAGGACCTTTGCCTTTCGCGGGCAACTGCTCTACCAACACAGCTCTAATTCCACCAGTGAGGACGGGTCGTGAGTCATGCTTGGGTAGTTCAGTTAATAGAGCACTCGCCCATGAAAGGCAACGGTCCCTAGTTCATATCTTGGTCCGGCACACAGTTTTAATCTGCCAGGAAGTTTCATTTTGCATTTTGTTTGTAAGGTCATTTTTTTCTCTTATGGTCATCTTCTTGCAGCTTTATCTTCGAGGACATTTCTACAAAGATTATTAAAATTTGCACACAAAAAAACACTGTGTTAACAAAAGTTTAAAAAATGTTTGATCACCAGCTGCACTAAGATGGTAGCAGAAAGAGCGGTAAGCCCAGACTACTGTGCCACTAAAGACATTGTTCATATGCTGTTGCTGACAATGAGAGCTGTTCATACGGTTAAACATTTCCCATGTGGCGCATGAACAGCTGGTGACGTCATCACACTAAATTGTAGTCACTCATTATGCAAACCATTGCTCGTTGAGTGAGTCAATTTTTTTCAATTTGTTTTGCTCGTTATGTGAATTGAGCATTATGGGAGGTGCTCATTAAGTGAGGTTCCACTGTATAATGTCAGAAAAACTGGGTGATTTATTTAAGAGAAAGAGCTTCACAAATTGAACAAGTCACTGACATGTTAAGCCACCTTTGGCCCTTATGCAAGCAGTTATTCAGCTTGGCATTGATTGATACAGTTGTTGGATTCCTCCTGAGGGATATAGTGATGGATTCTGTCCAATTCATGTGTCAGATCATCAAAACCCCCAAGCTTGTTGGAGGCCCTACCCATAGTGCTCCAAATGTTCTCAACTGGGAAGAGGTCTGACGACCTTGCTGGTCCAGACAGGGTTTAGCAATCATGAAGACAAGCAACAGGAACTCTCATTGCATGCAGGCAGACATTATCTTTTTGAAATGTAATACCAAGATGGCTTGACACAAAGGGCAACAAAACAAAATGTCATCAGTGTACCATTGTGATGTAACTGTACCGCAGATGACAACCAAAGGGGTAACGTTATGAAATGAAATGGAACCCCAGACCATCACACCTGGTTGTCGGCTCGTATGGTAGACAACAGTCAGGTTGGTATCCACCACAGTTTGGAACATCTACAGGCATGCCTTCAGTCTGGAATCTCATTGACTGGAGTAGAATAGTCTTCAGTGATGAGGCCTGCTTTGAACTGAGCCCCAATGTCCAGAAAAGACATGTGTGGAGACACTCTGGACGGAGGTGGGATACCAACTTGACCCTCACATGCTATATGGCCTGACAGCAAGACATGATGATCTGATTTGCCATTTCTTTTCATAGCAGCACAGGTATGCAGTTCGGCAGCATAACTTCTACCATGCAAGTCACTGGACATTCATCACCTATAAACCGCTATCATAATTGATGGTGATTAGTTTGTCCACACCAGGACTTCAGTATCAGATAAAACATGTAATCAGCAATGACTGGTTTTAAATTGTCCTCAAAACACATTTTGAAAATTGAATTTAACAATTTCCTGGTTTCTGCCTGAAACCACCTTTATATTAATTTTGTTTTGAAGTACCAGTGTCTTTAGCATGAACATACTGATGCTGTTGCAAGACGAGACATTTAGTGGTATAATGTGGCACTTCTATGAGTAGACTCCACTGTAGCAGTCACAACATTCAAAGCACGCATCATTGACAATGAGAGTAAGTGTAACTGAAGTTGTAATGTAATTTTGAGTGTTTACTACTGTACTGATTTTATGAGTGGTTTTGAAATGAGACCACTCGGTCAGTATGTAGTTTTTATGCAAAATTTACTAAATTTCAAGCCCTTTTTGCTAGTTATTTTGGACTATAATTTGCTTTAGGCATTATGAGTTCAATGATGTGGGATTACGTCTACGAAAAATGTACACTTTCTTTCAAATATATCACATGAAATGATGGGTGGTTGTAAACTGTATATCCTAGTGGTTCCAAAATGAAACCACCTCCTTAGAACACCTGACTGTTTACTTTTTGCCAAAGTCTTCTTGTAGTTGTTGCTTACCATGACAATAAAGATCATTTTGAGAAAAAATTTAAAATTATATTCCAAAGTGAAACCACCCACTTAAAAAAGTTAAGTGTTTACTTTTTGCCAACTTCTTCTTGTATCCATTGCTAACTATGATGATAATGGTTCCTTTTGAGAAAAATTTTAAAATTATTTTTTTCATATTGTTGGGACTTTAAAGAGCCACATGATTGACTTCTTCTACATCCAGTGCATCAAATTAATTTTCAGTTTCTTAAAAGCACAATAAAATTTTTGGCAAAATTTTCCACATGTTGTCATGTAATATTGCACCTTGTAAGAATAGGTTATTTCATTCATTCTATCAGTTCTGACAAGGGTTTGTTTTTCTCCCATATGCACTAACGTGCACCAAATGCTCATCTTCACAGCAGTCTTACTCGGAGGTGTTTCCGTACAACAAGGCCTAAATTTTTAATTCTTTACTAATCCAAGTAGTTTGAGAAGTTTATTTGCCTACCTTGTGAGTATTCCTTATTGATGAACTTACCTTATTAATCCTATTCCTACCAATTTTGATGCAGGAAAAAAAAAACTGCAGAATCCATCTGGGCATCAGAGACAGGTCCTTCGCTCCACAGCCAAATGACTTTCTCACTAAGCCAGTGGAACTTTCATTGGATACTGTTTACCTTATGGATACACAAAGGCAGCCATAAAAGTTTCTTTCCTTTATTTCTAGGAAAATGCGCATTTGCAGAAATCACATATGATGATGAAACATTCTGTTTTCAGTTATCTGTCAATCCCAGCAATTTTGAGTCAACTGCATATCATGAACTTTAGGGTTGATTTCCTCAAAACCAGGGGTGTTGAGGCTGTTGGGCCAAAATTTTAGGTTCTTTTATTTTAGGTGGTACACAGGTGACCTAACAAATATGAGCTGAATTGGTTGCCCATGTCTGAGCCCTTCCCCTTGTTAGTAATTCGACCAATATAGTCAGGAGAGAGAAAATGGGGAGGGGGGGGGGAGGTGGAATCATGTATGGGGTTCCCCAAAGCTCAACTTTAGGTCCACTATTGTTCCTGATATCTACAGGGCATCTGGGCTAGAGCTATACAAAAAACTTTTTTATATTTCAGTGTCTAGTAAGACTTACAGCTTTATTTGTTCAACACTGTACAAAGGTACAAAGGACCTCAAACATTTTTACATGTGTTGGTACAGTTCCATGTGGGCACCATTTGCAGCTCAACAGAATATCAAAAGGAACTCCACTTTCCGCCACATGTATGTAAGCATGAAAGGTGTAGTGGCCCTACTGCAGCACAGATCTCAAATCTACCAGATCTTCAACCTTTGTTCTGTAAACAATGTCCTTGACAAACGCCCATGCACTGAAATCCAACAGAATCAGATCAGGAAACCAGGAGGGCCAGGCAAGAGGACCCCGTCCCCCTCCCATCCAACACTCGGAAATATCTCACGGAGAAATGTGATGACAATCGATAGAGACTCTCTCCAAGATGTGATTCTCACCATTTCATGAACAGTACAAATTTTTACTGTACAGCAGGCAGACATACTCCTGACAGTTAACATGTGGACACCACAACAAAAGGTGCAGTGTGTGCTACGGTTAGTAGAATTAAAATCTGTAACATGTGTTCAGCAGCATGCAAAAAGAGAATGGAACATGGATCCTCTCACACACAAATCAATTTATCAGTGGGGCAGTACTCCCCAAGAAATGGGAAGTCAGATTTCAAATTCTGGAGAAGAGACACTCCTAAAGTGAACGTGTGGTTGGAATTACAGAAACATGGTGTGATTGGTCCATTTTTTTTAATGGACTCTACAGTGACAAGGCACACCTATCTTGACATGTTGGCTAACTACGCAGTCCCACAGATGCCTCCTGACATCATTTTCCAACTGGATGGTGCCTCACATCTTGGAGAGAGTTTCTATCAATTGTGTATTTACCCAAGCATTTGTTTGTGTATACCTCTACCCTGGACAGCCTGTATAACCAATTTTCCCATTTAATATACAACAAGTAGAATTAGTCCTTTCTGAATGTGACACTAGTATTGCAACGTAATCCAAGCAGACGTTCAGCAACAGAAGACATGGTAAACAAGGTTCTTAAAAGCATCACTGGCTGGTTCTCTTTGAATGGTCTCGCTCTCAATTTTAAAAAGACTCTACTTATTCAGTTCTGCATACCTTGAGGCACAATACCAATGATAGTGTAGCATACGAGTATGGTGAATAATAAATAGGGTGGAAACTTCAAAATACTTAGGTGTCCATACTGATGATACTTCAACTGGGAAAGGGACATTTTGGAACTACTAAAACAATTCAGCTGAGCCATATTTGTACTTAGAATCATTGCAAATATTGAGGGGGGGGGGGGGGGACAATCAGTAAGTTCATGCATTTCACATGTATTCATTCAGTCAATAATGTCATATGGAATAAATTTCTGGGGTAACTCCTGTTTAAGAAAAAAAGTCTTCACTGCTCAAGAATGTGCTCTAACAAGGGAACCTCCCCATCGCACCCCCCTCAGATTTGGTTATACGTTGGCACAGTGGGTAGGCCTTGAAAAACTGAACACAGATCAATCGAGAAAACAGGAAGAAGTTGTGTGGAACTATGAAAAAAAATAAGCAAAATATACATACTGAGTAGTCCATGGCAAGATAGGCAACTTCAACAACAGTATGAGCTCAGGAGCGCCATGGTCCCGTGGTTAGCGTGAGCAGCTGCGGAGCGAGAGGTCCTTGGTTCAAGTCTTCCCTCAAGTGAAACGTTTAATTTTTTATTTTCAGACAATTATTATCGGACAAACTCTTATGTTTTCAACACTTTTTGGAAGTGATTATCACATACACAAGAAAACCTAAATCAGGCAAGGTAGAAGAATCTTTTTACCCATTCGCCAAGTGTGCAAGCTAGGTGGGTCGACAACATATTCCTGTCATGTGATGCACATGCCGTCACCAGTGTCGTATAGAATATATCAGACGTGTTTTCCTGTGGAGGAATCGGTTGACCTATGACCTTGTGATCAAATGTTTTCGGTTCCCATTGGAGAGGCACGTCCTTTCATCTACTAATCGCACGGTTTTGCGGTGCGGTCGCAAAACACAGACACTAAACTTATTACAGTGAACAGAGACGTCAATGAACAAACGGACAGATCATAACTTCGCGAAAATAAAAAAATTAAAATTTTCACTCGAGGGAAGACTTGAACCAAGGACCCCTCGTTCCACAGCTGCTCACTCTAACCACGGGACTGCTGCGCCCCTGTGCTTACACGGTCCTCGATGTTGCTTATCTTGCGCATGAACTACTCTCAGTTTGTATATTTTGCTTATTTTTTTCATAGTTCCACACAACTTCTTCCTGTTTTCTCGATTTATCTGTGTTCAGTTTATCAAGGGCTATCCACTGTGCCAACTTATAACTAAATCTGAGGGGGGTGCGATGGGGAGGTTCCCTTGTAAGAATAACATGGGGTGCTCACCCACGATGATCCTATAGACATCTGTTTAAGGTGTGGGGCATTGATGACTACTTCAAGTATATTCATTCATTCACGACGTTTGATGTAAATAATCCACTGCTGTTCAAAACGAACAGTGATGTACATAATTACAATCTTAGAAGCAAAAAGGACATTCATTATGACACACTAAGGTTGTTTTTAGCACAAAAAGGCATGCCCAATGCTGCAACAAAAATTTTTGATCACTTACGCAGTGATATAAGATGTCAACAGGCAGTAAAGTTAGAACTTGAAAAATTAAAAAAGTTTATCCTTGACAACTCCTTCTATTCCATAAAAGAATTTATGTTATTGTAACGTGTAAAAACTAGTGGGTAGGAATTACTGACACATCTGCATTTCCTTTTTTAAAAAATAAAAAACATGTATAAGATCAGCATTTAGTCATATTTACACAATATGTCAATATGATGACTCACTGCACATTACAATTTAGCAAGCAAATGATCCATGGGACATGAAACTAACCAATCTCTTTGAGGTTTACGATAGTAGCAAGAAATATTACTATCTTTCTACTTGAAAAATTGATGTTGATACAGAAACTAGTATAATTTATACAGCTAGCAACAAAGGACTATATACTGTACAGTGAGGACATCCCTACAAATCATTGTAGTGAAAACAATATTTTGGTGTCTTAAATAGTTCCAGTGCTATTTTAAATGGACAGCTCAGCTGAATAACCCTGTACATATAGAAATTCTAGAGGACGCTTTCAGGTTCTGAAACTGGATAAAAGAAGGAATTAATGTTAATGCGGTTTTACCATCCCTCATATTGCTTATGGCATCATGCTGTTTATCACTAGTGCAAATAAATTTCAATAATAAATGGAAGGGTTTAATAAAGCATCTTTTAAAGTAGTCTTGATAATTAATTACAATAAAACTGAGACAATGTGTCAGATAAAAATAATACAATGAAACAATATAAACAGTTGATATTCTTTAGTATTTACAGCAGCTGAAGTTATTAATCAAATAGATGGCAAAACAAATAACAAGATGACTAAAAGTGGTGGAGAGTTCTTTTGGTAAACTAAATAAATTTTCCAAAATAAGTAGTGTGTCTATGACTGAAATGAAAATATTACATTTATTTTATTAATAGTCATGACTTACAACAGTTACCTGGGCTTTTAATCAAAAACCACTCAAAATCTGGAATTACTAATACAGAAAAGGAAACAAATGAATTCAGGACCAAACTGCAGTGGAAGATGTAATTATGAGCATGTTGTTGTTGTTGTTGTGGTCTTCAGTCCAGTGACTGGTTTGATGCAGCTCTCCATGCTATTCTATCCTGTGCAAGCGTCTTCATCTCCCAGTACCTACTGCAACCGTCATCGTTCTGAATCTGCTTAGTGTATTCATCTCTTGGTCTCCCTCTACGATTTTTACCCTCCACGCTGCCCTCCATCACTAAACTGGTGATCCCCTGATGCCTCAGAACATGTCCTACCAACCGATCCCTTCTTCTAGTCAAGTTGTGCCACAAACTCCTCTTCCTTATCCTTGTTTTGCTTTTGTTAATGTTCATCTTATATCCTCCTTTCAAGGCACTGTCCATTCCGTTCATCTGCTCTTCCAGGTCCTTTGCTGTCTCTGACAGAATTACAATGTCATCGGCAAACCTCAAAGTTTTTATTTCTTCTCCATGGATTTTAATACCTACTCCGAACTTTTATTTTGTTTCCTTTACTGCTTGCTCAATATACAGATTGAATAGTATTGGGGAGAGGCTACAACCCTGTCTCATTCCCTTCCCAATCACTGCTTCCTTTTCATGCCCCTTGACCCTTATAACTGCCATCTGGTTTCTGTACAAACTGTAAATAGCCTTTCGCTCCCTGTATTTTACCCCTGCCACCTTCAGAATTTGAAAGAGAGTATTCCAGTCAACATTGTCAAAAGCTTTCTCTAAGTCTACAAATGCTAGATACGTAGGTTTGCCTTTCTTTAATCTATTTTCTAAGATAAGTCGTAGGGTCAGTACTGCCTCACGTGTTCCAACATTTCTACGGAATCCAATCTGATCTTCCCCGAGTTCGTCTTCTACCAGTTTTTCCATTCATCTGTAAACAATTCGTGTTAGTATTTTGCAGCCGTGGCTTATTAAACTGATTGTTTGGTAATTTTCACATCTGTCAACACCTGCTTTCTTTTGAATTGGAGTTATTATATTCTTCTTGAAGTCTGACGGTATTTCACTTGTCTCATACATCTTGCTCACTAGATGGTAGAGTCTTGTTAGGCCTGGCTCTCCCAAGGCTGTCAGTAGTTCTAATGGAATGTTGTCTATTCCCGGGGCCTTGTTTTGACTTAGGTCTTTCAGTGCTCTGTCAAACTCTTCACGCAGTATTGTATCTCCCATTTCATCTTCATCTACATTCTCTTCCATTTCTATAATATTGTCCTCAAGAACGTCACCCTTGTATAGATCCTCTATATACTCCTTCCACCTTTCTGCTTTCCCTTCTTTGCTTAGAACTGGGCTTCCATCAGAGCTCTTGATATTCATGCAAGTGGTTCTCTTTCTCCAAAGGTCTCTTTAATTTTTCTGTAGGCAGTATCTACCTTACCATTAGTGATATGTGCCTCTACATCCTTACATTTGTCCTCTAGCCATCCCTGCTTAGCCATTTTGCACTTCGTGTCAATCTCATTTTTGAGACGTTTGTATTCCTTTTTGACTGCTTCATTTACTGCATTTTCGTATTTTCTCCTTTCATTAATTAAATTCAATATCTCTTCTGTTACCCAAGGATTTCTATTAACCCTCGTCTTTTTACCTACTTGATCCTCTGCTACCTTCACTATTTCATCTCTCAAAGCTACCCATTCTTCTTCTACTGTATTTCTTTCCCCCATTCTTGTTAATCGTTCCCTAATGTTCTCCCTGAAGCTCTCTACAATCTCTGGTTCTTTTAGTTTATCCAGGTCCCTTCTCCTTAAATTCCCACCTTTTTGCAGTTTCTTCAGTTTTAATCTACAGTCAACATCTGCCCCTGGAAATGTTTTACAAATTAAAACCTGGTTCCTAAATCTCTGTCTCACCATTATATAATCTATCTGAGACCTTCCAGCATCTCCAGGCTTCTTCCATGTATACAACCTTCTTTTATGATTCATGGACCAAGTGTTAGCTATGATTAAGTTATGCTCTGTGCAAAATTCTATCAGGCGGCTTCCTCTTTCATTCCTTAGCCCCATTCCATACTCACGTACTACGTTTCCTTCTCTTCCTTTTCCTACTATCGAGTTCCAGTCACTCATGACTATTAAATTTTCGTCTCCCTTCACTATCTGAATAATTTCTTTTATCTCATCATACATTTCATCAATCTCTTCGCCATCTGTGGACTTAGTTGAGCATAATGAAAGTAAAATGAAGGAAGTTCGCTGCTGGATTCCACGAAATAAGAAAAGACCTAGACAGCAACCTAATAGAAGGTGGGTAGATGACATCAGAATACTTTTGAGTGATATGGATGAGATAACATGAAGATCATAATACATGGAGGTATCAGAAAGAGGCCTCATTCAGCAAGTTAATGTCATATAACTGATGAGGAGACAAAATGATCTGAAGTGCAAGAGAAATAGAGTAATTAGAAAACATCTTAATACAAGAGGGTAGACACATGTCGATGAAAAAAATAACATTAAACATTCAAGGAATGAAGAACTTTTGTTATTTGTTGTCACTCTCATTCCACTGGAAACATCTTTTCTTCCTCAAAACCACTCATCAAAATAATTGAGGAGCAAGTTTTCAAAATGCAATTGGTCCACATATAAATATTTTACTGGAGAGACCAAAAGATTAATATTGAGTAAAGTTTTATAATAATTAATAATTTCAATATGAACAGTTATTAATTGTTCAGAATAAAAAATGGGATAAGTAACGAAATCATCCCTCTTTGTTTAAACGCACAGCTGCTACTCAAATATTTCAAAACTGTGGACTTATTTTTGTACCAACCACAGAGCCTTTTTGTGTTCTGGACCAAACTGACTTAAGAAAAATCGAAGAAACTACTCTTTAACTTTTATTTTGCACAATAATAGATAATACAACGCAATCAGATGACGTTTCCAACTGCATTGTAAATAACAATCAAAGTTAATGATTTTGGTTTATAGGTAACATACTGTTTGTATGAAAAATTTTCATTTATTTTCTGAGCACTGTTTCAAAATTTTAACAGGACAGTACATTTTAAAAACACTCTTTAAGCAAAACAACTAAAACTGTAATTAAACTTATTGTAATAATACATTTTTGTTTTTCAGAAGGAAGCTTTTTAATCCCCTCAAAGCATTTGATATCCAGTTCCTCGTCCAAGCAATCACACTCTCCATCCTCAGCTTGCTCCTCTACATTGTCTGCCAAATCATCTCTCTCAAGAAGTTGCACATTAAACTGCAGGCTTCCAGCCACTCCAGTTGCTGCTAAAGCGCTGGTTCAAAAGCCTGACAAGTCCACCCTGCCCTTTTTATTTATTTATTTATTTTATTACTTTTTTTATTTATTTATTTATTTTTTTTTTTGGGGGGGGGGGGGGGGGTCAAGGCGGATAAACTGACAACTGACAATATTTGCATCAGGTATGTTAACTGTTGCTATACACCTTTTTAGCATGCTCATATAATTTTTCAATGCGTCATCCAAGATGTATGAAGTTTCCATTTTAAAAATAACATATGTTATTTTCCTCCACAATTTCTTGTTCAATATTATTCACTTCATGTGTCTTATCCTCACTGGCTTCTTCAAATAAAGTATAAAATATTCCATTCCATTTCTAGGTTTCGAAGATCCCCATTTTCTGATAAATATTATGATACTGCTGAGCAATTAATATTTCAACCTGTTTCTGAATACTCTCCTCCACTGTACAAAAAAGGTGATCTGCAGACAAGTATGAACAACCATGAACTGTAAATATTGGGTGTAGTGGTTTACAGTCAGTCGGGGTACCTTTGTATCATTTTTCTTCAATTTTTTTTTAAATACTGGACACAAAATAATTTACACATCACAACAAACATCGTAACATTTTACATCTGTAGTTACTGAGTGCTTGGAAAAGTAAAAAGTACACTAACTATGCCCTATTGGAGAAAAATTTCTATTTTCATACTTGTACAAGGTTACGCTGTCATTTAGGGTAACTTTACACCAGTCTTTAAAAAAAAAAAAAAAAAAACATAGCATTTTCAAATGTCAAATTTTCTGGGTAAGTTTAGATCATGCTGGAACAAAATCGGATGTTAATAAGATGTAAAACCAAGCAGTCTTGATAATGTTGCAGGTTTACTGTGAAATATCAAGATATTTATATAGACCTCACATTGTTCAACTTGCAAAAACTGTCTTCATAGCCAGTGTAATAAAAGCATAAGCACAATCCTACTAGCTTGTAAGACAGCAGCCATTTGAAACAAAATTAGTAAGTGGTATAAAGATCCCCTGACTGGTATTAAGTTACCCTGATTGACTGTACTCCTGAATCTGGAGATTTTTTTAGAAGCTACCAGAGTAGAGAATGAACTACTTGGGCATTTCTCTTCTATCCTAGACTGCCATTGGAAAATGATCTTATACTTTCACAGTGTATTCTTCATATCTACACTTACTTATAATCCCTATTGAGTCTGGAGCTACCTCACTTCATCCACTATTTCAGTATTATCCATCTCAATTTTCTTTTCACCATGTTTTTCTGCTGAAAAGCAGTCCCCAACACGTACAATTCCTTCCATGTCGGTCATATTTCACATGAACTGCAAGCTCAACTGAAAACACAATGGTACACAACAAAACTGTTGTACATGACAATGCATTGGCAGCAGCAATAAGCAGTATACAATGGAAACATTATTGTGAACTTTTGAAATGCTTCCTCTCTTGGCATCACAGATTTAATTTGACTTTAGGTACTGGTAACATTCCGACTGGGCAAAGTGGACCTACTGAAATTTTAATCAAATTTGCAGCTGGACATACTGTGTTTTCAACCAAAAACAACTTCGCACTTGGTTTAGGTGGTTAAAAATTGTGTTTTGAATGAAAACAGCACCATAGCTCAATGCAGCCAATCTTGTAGAGTAGATATCCACTTCAAACTAATTTATGATCAAGAGTGGACTTAACACATTTTGAAATATCACTCCTCATTTATATTTGTAACTGTGTACTACTGACCTCTTGGTACATTCCTTGTCGCCCAATTGTGGAAAATAAAGCTCCTCTCAATGAAGTGATCACTTGTGGAAAAAAGCAAGGCTCATGGGGTACAGATAAGGGCTACAGGATAGATGCTCATAAATTTTGCAGCTTTCATAGCTGAAGAAACAGTCTATATTTTGACTAATTTTCTGGCACATTATCATCATGAAACTATTGGTCCTGCATTACTGACAGACGGTTTTGAGTGCGTTCATCTTGAGGTAGGCATTGCTATTCACACCATCTGACAGTGCAGTGACACTTCTCCAACATTCTCTTTTTAATAGGCCAGGATATCTGACTTTTACACCTGTGTCCCATCTCCCAACACCCACAACACATTTTTCTGTGCTGCTGAAGAGTGCAGCAATATAAACAGAGTTCATTGCCTGAACAATACTATTTACTGTGGAAGAAGCATCAATTTTGGAACTTTTGAGTTTTTTTGTACCTGAAGAAACAATGTGCCATTTATTCATATGTCAAGGGGAATAGTGAAGCTTCCTTACTTTTTTAGCCAAATTTCATACAATGGTGTGGACAGCAGGTCTATTAGGCCAAGGATTATTTTTGTATTTAGTCATATGATACAAAAACATTTTCCTTGTTATTTCTCATATTGCAATAACATTCTCTTCGGTGGTCAATAAATAAAGGTGATGTGTGAGGAAAGTTGGGCAGTTTCTGCAGAATCACTTGAGCAAAGGACACAGTAACAAATAACAGAAAACAATCATGTGACTCTGAGTGCAGGCAGTGAATATAAAGGAGTTTCAGTTGAACTCTGCGTAGGAGGTTCAATGTACATACTGATGAACAGCTAAGCCAGAACTGTTAGAAGAAGCTTGATCTTTTTGCTGTAGTGTATATACAATTAGATCTAAACATGTAAAAAAAGGAAGATATCATTTGTGCACTTGCCGAAGTCTCTACTGATTTAAAGAAAATTGAAAACCTATCTTATTAGCAACTCCATCTACAAATCACTCAACCTTCTAGACCAATTACTGGGGGGATCCAGTGAAAATAAATGAAAAATTGGATTTGTCAATTTATGACCCAGATGCAAAAAAATCTGTGTCCCTCCTAAGAATGTCACATGTGTTTTCCCTGGTATTTCAGCAGATATTTGTAATTTTGTTTTTTCAGTGTGTTGCTGGAGTCAGTCCAAACAAATACTGATCATCATGTCTTTCATGTGACACCCAGCACCAATTTGTCTCTCATTATAAACAAATAATTTTTAAAATGGAATTTTATGTACCCATTCAATAGTCAACTGCAATACTTAAGAGGAATAGATATATGCAAAGAATAACTAGCAGAAACTCATGTGCTAGCCTGGCTGCTACCGCCATGCAGTGTTGCTTCTCAGTTGCTGCTGCGGCAGTTACTCACATGTTGCCCTGGCCCATGTGGCATCGCTACTCAGTGGCCACTCAAGTACTAGATTAGAGATTAGATTAGATTAGTACTTGTTCCATAGACCATGAATACGACACTCTGTAACGATGTGGAACGTATCAGGTTAATAAAAGGTGTCTATACAAGATATTACATTAGACAAAATATTACATGACACTCAATTATTATTATTATTATTATTTGTGGGGTTGGGGAATTACCCACTTACTATATCCAAAAATTCATCTAATGAGTAGAAGGAGTTGCCATTAATAAATTCTTTTAATTTCCTTTTAAATGCTCTATGGCTATCTGTCAGACTTTTGATGCTATTAGGTAAGTGACCAAAGACTTTAGTGGCAACATAATTTACCCCCTTCTGAGCCAAAGTTAGATTTAACCTTGAGTAGTGAAGGTCATCCTTTCTCCTAGTGTTGTAGCCATGTACACTGCTATTACTTTTGAATTCGTTCGGATTGTTAATAACAAGTGAATATATATATTGTGAGGCTACAGTGAAGATCTCTAGCTCTTTAAATAAGTGTCTGCAGGATGATCTTGGATGAGCTCCAGCAATTATTCTGATTACACGCTTTTGTGCAATGAACACTCTTTAACTCAATGATGAGTTACCCCAGAATATGATGCCATACGAAAGCAGAGAATGAAAATAGGCGTGGTAATCTAATTAACTCAGATGTATATCGCCAAAATTTGCAATGACCCTAATAGCATAAATAGCTGAACTCAAACATTTCAGCAGATCCTCAGTGTGTTTTTCCAGTTCAACCCCTCATCAACGCATACACCTAGAAATTTTGAATATTCTACCTTAGTTACTGATTTCTGATCAAAGTCTATATTTATTAATGGGGTCATTCCATTTACTGTGTGGAACTGTATATACTGTGTTTTTCACCAGTTAATTCTTTTCTGTCTGGTGTGATAGCTATACTTGTATCATCGGCAAAAAGTATCAGCTTTGCATCTTCGTGAATATAGAACGGCAAGTCATTAATATATATTAAGAACAGCAGAGGACCAAAGACCAAACCTTGCGGCACCCCATTCTTGATTGTTCCCCAGTTTGAGAAATCACCAGTTTTTTGCATATTATGTGAACTGTTTATTTCAACTTTCTTCACTCTTCCAGTTAGGTATGATTTAAAACATTGGAGCACTGTCCGACTCATGCCACAGTACTTGAGCTTATCTAGAAGTATTCCATGATTTGCACAATCAAAAGCCTTTGATAGATCACAAAAAATTCCAGCGGGTGACTTCCGGTTACTCAGAGCATTTAATATTTCATTAGTGAAAGTATATCCAGCATTTTCCATTGAGAAACCCTTCTTGAAACCAAACTGACATTTTGTTAAAACTTTTATTTTTACAAAGGTGTGAAGCTACTCTACAATACATTACTTTTTCAAGAATTTTGGATAAGGCAGTCAGAAGAGAGATTGGGCGGTAGTTATTGACATTAGACGTATCCCTTTTTTTTATGCAGTGGTCTAACAATGGCATACTTCAGTCTATCTGGGAAAATGCCCTGACACACACACACACACACACACACACACACACAGAGAGAGAGAGAGAGAGAGAGAGAGAGAGAGAGAGAGAGAGAGAGAGAGAGAGAGAGACCTTTATATGAAAAATCACTAAAATTATTACTCTCTCTCTCTCTGTGTGTGTGTGTGTTTTATGCAAACAGTGATAGACAAACAGTAGAAAAGGAAAAGGAGTACTTTTCCAGTAACAGCAACTTTTACATAAATTGTAACACACGTTTATTCATAGCCTTCTTCAGCACGAACAGGGAATTTATAATTAATGACAGTGGACTGATAATATGTTGTGATCTTCAGTCTAAAGAGTGGTAACAAGTAACACTCTACACTAATCTATCCTATGTAAATTTCCTCATCTCTGCATAAATACTGCACCCTACATCCATCTGTACCTGCTTACTGCACTCAAATCTTGGTCTTCCAATCACACCACATTTCAGTCCAGTTACCAAAAGTGATGATTCCTTCATGCCTCAGGATGTGCCATGTCAATCGATTTTAGACATGTTGTGTCATAAATTTCTTTTTTCCACAATTTAAGTTAGTACTTCCCCATCCAATACTCAGTCTATCCATCTGATCTTCAACTATCTTCTGTAACATCACATCTCAAAAGGTTATAACATATCCTTGAATAGTTTACTGTCCACATTTCACCTCTGTACAAGTCTACACTCTAGACAAAAAAATTCAGAAAATACTTCCTCATACTTAAAATTTATATTCAGTGTTAACAGATATCTAGTTTTCAGGAATGCTTTTCTTGCTACTGCCAGTCTGCATTTTATATTCTGTTTGCTTTGTCTATCAGCAGTTATTTTGCTGCCAAAATTGCAATACTCCTCTTCTACTATTAGTGTCTCAATTCCTAATTTAACTTTCTCAGCATTACCTGGCTTAATTCAATTTTTATTTACATATTTAGCCTTCCTTGGAAATAGTACAATGTAAAGATGTTGGATTATGTTCCGCTGTCCTAGTTATACCTTTGTTGATGTTCATCATATAACCTCTATTCCAAAACTACCTGGCATATTAAAAATATTTGCCGAATTGAGACTCAAAACTCAGGACCTCTGCCTTTTGCAGACAAGTACTGAGCTACTCAAGCACAACTCACGACTCCTATACAGGTTGGCCCAGGCTGAAGCATAAAAGCATGAGTTGTGGTTCAGTAGTTCAGTTAGTAGAGCACTTGCCCGTGAAAGACGTAGGTCCCAAGTTCAAGATTCGGTCTGCCACACAGTTTTAATATGGCAGGAAGTTTGGTATCAGTGCACACTTTGCTGCAGTGAAAAATTCATTCCGGGACTATCTATTCCACTCAACTACTCTTTCAAGTCCCTTCCCACCGCTGACAGAATTCCAATGTCATAAGCAAGCCTCAATATTTTTATTTCTTTTCTCTGAACTTTAATTCCTTTTCAAAATTTTTCCTTTGTTTCCTTCACATCTTTCTCAAGGTACAGATTGAATAACCTTGGGAACACGCAACGAGCCCGTCTGACACTCTTCTCAACTACTGCTACCTTTTCATATCCTTCCAATTCTTACAATTGCAGTCTGGATTCTGTACAGGCTGTGAATAACCTTTTGGGCCCTATATTTTAGATCTAGCACCTTTATAATTTCAAAGAGTGTAGTCCTGCCAACATTATCGGAAGCTTAATCTAAATCTACAGATTCTGCAAACATAGATTTGCCTTCTTTTAAACCATTTTTTGTGATAAGACACAGGGTTTTCTTCCCTTACAGTTTCCTACATTTCTGCATATCCCAAACTGGTTTGCCAGTTTTTCCATTCTTCTGTAAATAATTTGTGTCAGTATTCTGCAGCCATGACTTCACTGCTCGGTTTGTCAATATATACACTTGTCAGCAGCTGTTTTTTTTAAATATTTTTATTGTTGTTATTATATGCTTCTTCAGGTCTGAGGTTATTTTGCCTGTATTATATGTTTTGCACTTGGAATATCAATAATTCTGAGGGAACATCACCTACTCCAAGGGCCTCATTTTGAGTAAGGTCTTTCAGTACTCTGTAAAACTGTTTTTACAGTATCATATTTATTTATTTATTAATCCATAGATTATTTCGTACAACAGTATCAGACATGTCATACACATACAGAAACAATATATACACAGAAAACATTAACAAAGTAGAATAGTATAAGATGAGGCAAGGACAGGATTTCCCAAATCATCTTCATTTGCTTCCTCTTTCCTTTCTATAATATTGCATTCAAGTTCATATACCTGGTATTGCCCTTCTATACATGGTGTCCCAGGAGGAATGATAAATATTTGGAGATATGAGAAGGAAGATCATTTGAAGCAAAAGAGTCCAGTAAACATTGGGTCTGAAATGCATACCTCAGAAGCTATAAGGATTTGTGCAATTTAAAAAAAAAAAAAAAAGACACTTTTCACAGTAGCAAAGATGAACAATTGCTCATAACTCTTAAGTTGTGCATTTTGGAGCCCATCTTCATCAGAGTTTTTTGCTTTGAATGATCGTTCCTGTCATACCCCTGAATACAGACTATTCCGCCTGTGACACGCTGTATACCACTTCAACATTTCAGCTTTCCCTTCTCTACACAGCACTGGTTTACCATGTGACTTCTTGATATTCACAGATGTGCTCTTCTTTTCTCTAGAGGCCTCTTCAGTTTTCCCGTAGGCAAATTCTACCTTTCCCCCAGTCATACATACTTGTACAGCCTTGCACTAGTCCTTTAGCCACAGCTGCTTACACAGGTTCTACTTTCTGTCAATCTCATTTTTACATGTACTTCAGAAAGTTCCCTCTCATAGTAACTTCTCTATGTCAATGCATAGTTTGACTTAGTAAGTCTTGAGAACATTTCTTATGGAGAAAAACAGTGGTCTGGCTAAAATGCTTTAAAAATGGTTAAGAAACAGTCTTGACTGCAATAAAATATTTATTTCCAATGGTTACTGGCTTTGTTCACAATGTGATCACCTTCAAAACATTTATACCACGATGGTAGGCAATGTGGTGATCGGAGGAGGTGTTGTGACTCAGCTGTTGATATTCATGGAATCACATCCGCTCCATTGACTGCCACCACCTACCATCATGGTATAATTGGTCTGAAAATGGTCACATTCTGGCGAAAACCAGTAACCATTGCAAATAAATATTTTTTTGTGGTCACGATTGCTTTTAATCCATTTTTAAAGTACCTTGACTCGATCCATTTACGCAAACAAGCTCCTGTTAATATGAAACCCATGGAACATTATGTATGTATCAATGAATGAATCAATTTGCCCACAAGCTCCAGTCAACTGCTGTGTCACTATCTCATCAGAATCAAAACAATAAACCTATTAAACAGAACTGTACAGTATAACTGATGTTAAAATATCTTACTGTTAAGTGTTTTTCAGTTCTTGTCTCCATCTGCAGTCGTGTCCATGAGATATGGAAACCTTGTATATGAACAAAGCTAATGAATCATGTCTACGTTTAGAACTGTGATGACTGTGCAAAAGTATATGTTACAGAAAGGCTATTGTACCTCTGCAAAAGTATATGTTCCAAGAAGGCTATCGTACCTCTGTTTTCGTGTTATCAGTACTATCAAATGCTTAATAACTGAATTTCAATGTGTGCCTTCTGTTATTCTACTTTTATACATCACATCTGGGATAATGGCACCAATTTAAATTCACATAAAAATGGAAGAATAAATGGTTTGCACTGCAAGTATACATGGTGATGACAACAACACAGAAAAATCTGTACTGAATCTTGAGTTTCGTTATACCTATCTGATTTAGATTTCCTTCCAGAATAGAAAATAAATATGAAACGAAAGATTATGAAATATATAAAGGTGTGGTGATATGGCATGTGGATTGGTCTCCTTTGAACTTCATTTTCTCTCCGCATGGGATGCAGTGGCTCATTCTCAAATATGTATCTCTACCACCGTGTTAATTTTTCCTCTCTTTCGACAATGGTATTCAAAACACTTTCAATTGGCTGGTACAGATCACTGATACATTTTGTATCTGGTAACTTACCACATAGTCTTTCATAGTAATGGTTGCATAATTTGTTACTTTATGAATGACAATCATTTTCTTGTTTTAGTGGTTTACAAGTGTGAAATGATATAGTAAATAATAAATGAAAATTTGATTGGTGTGCAAGCTTTCTTAAACATGATTTATTCTGTATCTTGAAAACTAATAAGGTACGTAAATTTATGAATCCAAATCTATCAATAAATGATGATTGAGTGATGAAGTTTACATTGCATGGTATAATTAAAAGAAATTACGCCAAGGACAAATAAGATTTTTTGTACTGAAGCGACCATGTTTGTAATGCAGAGTAAGCTTTGAATGATCATAAAAAATTCATACTTTTTGGGACACAACATTGTCAGTGGCAAGTATTCATATAGCCTATACACATATAACGCACAATTTATCTTTTAACCAACCGACGCATCAATCACTAAAACGCTTTTATCTGGAACAGTTGAAGACAATGAATACGGTACGCAAACAACGCGAGTTAATCATTAATGAACAGCAGCGTTATTTATTGAAATAACGTAGTTTCTACGTTTACAAACCTTGTCCAGCCCCAGTTACAAGCACGCGCTTATTTTGAAAGTTGATATCCATTATGGGCTATTGCTAGAAAATACGTTTGAACAAGCTGGGACTTATTCCTAACTACTGAGTAGCAGTGGTTATATCGCTAATGAAGTGAAGGTCAGTTTCGTCATCAACATTGTTTTAACACATCTAACGCTGTATCTGTGTGTCGAATAATAATTATGTAAGAGGTCTCGACCTCGCATGATATATCGCGTGCCGACCTCAAAGCTTCAGACATATACACTGCGCGACTGCGAGTCGAAAAACTAAGTCGCGCGAAGTATAATTTGGCGCGCTTACGTAAAGTTGATATCTTATCATCTGTTTTTCCCCGCTCGGCATCCATTGATTTTCTGAAAATAACAGCTACTGACGCAAACATACAAGTTTCAATGAGTTTTTCATGATTCTAACATTTAGAAAGAACCCCTGCTACAAGTTACACACAAATAAAGGCATCTGAATGATGAACACATATTCATATTCCATAACGTATATAGCCTACGTACAACAGTGCGACCTAGTATGGTTTGTCATGTGTGCACGATGTGGTTTTGTATGTATAGTCCTGCAAAGCAATTATTTCATAATGTTAAAAATTAGTGCTGCGCTGTTCATTCATCCCCCAATACAATTGAACATTTGTATTTTATACAATTGTAGCATTAGTATTCTCGTTCAAAAAATACTTCACCCCGAATTTCAGTGTCTTTTAATTTGAATAAACGAGCATTTTTTTTACTATTTTCGAAGGTTACAAATACTATGCACAACATATTTCTCAGTAAATCTGCGTTTGTGATTTAGTTACCTGTAGGCCTACATACGTTAATGTAGCATGATACACAGTTTTTCCTTACAATAGGGTTGCATATTGTCTACATTTATAATAAATTACTAACGCGCTTTCGAACTTGTTAGTAGAAATAATCTCAAAAATTTCAGGAAACTACTATCTTTTTTTTTTCTACGTTTTTCTGTTGGCGTAACAGAAATCTCGGTTTGTGTACAAATTGACTAACTTTGTAAGGGGAATCAGGGCTAAAGCTTTTAGCTTAACAGATCCAAAAATTAAAACAGTATCAACAAGTTTATTTTAAAGTTATTTGTTCACTTCTTCTGTAAAAAATTTACACCAACCACAATGCAGCCCCATGCGAACACTGTTTCTGAACAAAGGATGAGGGAGTTGACATTCGTAAGCAGGTGGAAATCGTCCAGACTACTGTCAGACAATTGGTAGATGCTGGAAGTGAGTGTGTTGGGAAGCCTTCTGAGAGTCATGTACCAAAGCTGAGGGTCATGTACCAAAGGTACTGGAACCTTAAGTGCTATCCTCTCCTATGGATACTGTCTTCTGTACGGTATCTATCACTACTCATTCACTTGGTTGTGAGTGGTGCATCAGTGGTAGAACTATGTGCCCTGGTCAGGGGTGACAGAGACCAGGAAAAGTGGAGGTGTTACACCCATCCTCCAAACCAACAAGTTCAAGGTGCTAATACCCACTGAAACTGAACCTGAGCAAATGAGTTCACTGCAACTTACTATGTCCTGTGTTAAGAGGAGGCAAATGCAAAAGAGTATTAATCATTGGCAGCTGAAAGACATAAAGGTACCCTCGTATGGGAATGACAGCAAGGGTTGAGAAGAAACTCGAGGTGCATTCATTGTGTACACTTGGGGGCCCCACTCAGCATATTGAAGAGGCTATCCCGTCAGCCATTTAAGGAAGAGGGTACATCCAACTGCAGATTTTAGTGCACTTTGGAACAAACTATGCCTGTCATCTGAGCTCTGAGATCATATTTGGATCATTCCACAGAAGTTGAGAAGTCCAGCCTTGCTCACAGAGTATCAACGAAGCTCATAATCTGCAGCATTATCCACATAACTGATCTTGGTTCCTTGTTCTGACTTGAGTGTAAGCAGAGACCCCGCCCCCCGCCACCAGTGCTTGAAAAGCTGTAGAGGCTACAGTTAGCATGAATGGCAGCCACATTGTGCCTCAGCTTTCGTCTGCTCTCCCCGAGGACTTTGGGAGAGGTTACCAATACATGTCGATGGCAGGCTGTTGGAGTGGGGATGTGGCTGGGCCATTTCAGAACATGTTGAGGATGGAAGATGGGAGCAATCAACAGAGAATGCAGATATATTGGTATGAATCTCGGTCAGCTGGGTGCCATTGTCCTGCCACCACCTGTCTGCACAATAGCCTAGTGCAGTGAGAACAATCGGGTTGTTGTATGGGATCGATCTGTCTGCATTGATCTTTAAAGGAGAAATATTACTGGGGGGTAGGAGAGTATGACTGATTCAGTGCATTGTTGCCAGATGTATAGTGGAGGGGGGCATGGCTGCAGTACATTGCTACTGTGCTATACACTGCCTTTATGTGTGTATTTAATTACTGTATAAAACATTGTTTTACATAATGCTGAAGAAAACATCTTTAGTTCCTTTTCTCCCCTTTCTGTAACTATTTGAATATCAAAATTGTTGAGGCTTTCGTGGCCACTTGTTGACAAACTGCCTATTGGCTTCTGTCTCGGGTTCTTCGGCCGACGTTCATCTAATGATTTTTCTGACGTTTCGCCAGCACGAGTGGCTGGCATTGTCAAAGCTTCACCCTCCATTGCCGGTGGTGAACTGGAGCCGAGCTCGCGGGCGCAGGCTATATGTACCTGGCGCGCCAACATCCGAGGGCTTCTCCGCGGTCATTTCCGGTGCGGTTCTCCTCTTGCTACCTGCGACGGTCGTTCGCTGCAGTACGGGAAGCCAGGATCCGTTGACCTTGAATATCGTACTGAAACTAAAACCCTCTGTACACTTTGATGAAGCCAATTGTATGAAAAATACTGAAAGGCTAATAAAAATATTCTATTCTATTCTATTCTGAAAGTGTTTGTTCCTTTTGGTATTATTTCCTAAGGGCTGAAATATGGAGAAGTAAGAGCCACAGGTACAGCATGCAGCCAGACATGTGATGAGATTTTCAAATCTTTGAAAACGAAAGGATGACGCTGTCTGTGGCATTGTGGGTTATGTGTCTGGTGTTCTTGTATGACCAACTCAAGTTTTTGAAGAAAACCTGTGTGGTCACAGGATGGCAGAGCTTACTGATGTAATAAAGTCAGCCCGCATCTCGTGGTCGTGCGGTAGCGTTCTCGCTTCCCACGCCCGGGTTCCCGGGTTCGATTCCCGGCGGGGTCAGGGATTTTCTCTGCCTCGTGATGGCTGGGTGTTGTGTGCTGTCCTTAGGTTAGTTAGGTTTAAGTAGTTCTAAGTTCTAGGGGACTTATGACCACAGCAGTTGAGTCCCATAGTGCTCAGAGCCATTTGAACCATTTTTTAATAAAGTCACCAGGAACATGCACTGTTCCCTGAATACCAGTTGAGCAAGACAAATAACCCTTTAAAGCTGTCCGTAGGCTGAGTGTAGTCCATGGCAATGAATTAATACAAGCACCTTTGTTGCACGTGAGAACAGATTTCAGGGAGCACTCCATGTGCTCCACCATGCTGTTACTGGCAGGGTGATACCTTGGGGTATAAATATAATGACCACCATAAAGGTAAATTTGGTTGTTGAACAGAGAACTGATGACCAAAGTCGTTGATGATTGTAAGAGGAATTCTATGATGGGAAAATCAGGCACCTACAAGTGCCTTGGCAATTGATTCAGTGGTGATATCTGCAATTGGTGATGGTCTCTGGCCATCTGGTATAATGGTCAATGATAGCTACTAAGCAACTGTGACCATCAATACAAGGTAACAGTCCAATGAGATCAGCTGGATGTGTGCAAAACATACCACTGGGAGAAGAAAATACTGAATAGTTGCATTCACATGCCGTGAAACTGTGTTTTTCTGGCACAAGACACTGGAGTACTCCCACACACACACACACACACACACACACACACACCTGCCTTTTTTAACACAAAGCCAGATCACCTTGCTTGACACATGTTTCAATCTGGCTTTGATGCTAGCATGTAACAATTTGTGAATGGCATTAAACACCTTACGGTGAAGTTTTTGTTAAAGACCTCGGATGGCTGCTGCAGCATGTAACAGGACATCCTCCTCTGACATTACTTTTCCTCAACACTAGTTGTTGATACCAGTACAATTTTTCAAAATTTGGACAGGTCTATACTATCTCAGTTGCTTTTCTGAAAACTTTAATGTAATTTCATACACAGTATATTATATTTCAAGCTAAAATTTATGAAAAGAATTACTTTATAAAATATCTTACTTTTGATGATATAATCCATAAGTACTAGTTTTGAATGTACAGTTAAAATTATTTTTTTAGAAACATTTGAAATTATGAATTATTTGTTCTCTTAAAATATCTATTATCAATTACAGATAGGCACAACAAAATGACTTTTATAATTAAAGCTTTCAGCCATTGGCCTTGGTCAACTACAGACACACATGTGCGCGTGTAACACACACACACACACACACACACACACGCGTGCAAAAGCAACTCACACATACGACTGCAGTCTCAGTATCTGAAACCACACTGTGAGCAGCAATCCAGTGCATGATGGGAGTGCTGACTGGGTGGGGGTAAGGAGGAGGCCGGGTTGGGGAGGGGGAGGGATAGTATGGTGGGGATGGTGGACAGTGAAGTGCTGCAGGCTAGACATAGGGCAGGGGAGAGGGAGGGGGGGGGGAGTAGCAGAAAAGATGAGAAATAAAAAGACTGGGTGTGACAGGTGTGTAGTGCTGGAATGGGAACAGGGAAGGGGCTGGATGGGTGAGGACAGATTCTGCCTATCTTTAGCCCTCACCAACATAGTCTTGCAAAAACATATCAACCAAGCCCAAACATCCTTGCAGTACCTTCTCTCCATCTGCAAAATTCTCCTGCTATGCAATCCCAAATTCCTGGAACCCATAACACACATTGAAACTTTTGCCCTGTAGGAACTTGAGCAACATGCACAATGCCATCTCAAAAAGCTTTCCATCCTGCTCACCTCCTACTCCTGTCTTCGAGTACCACTGTCCACCAGCTCTACAACAAGCTCCAAACCTCCCCCATGTCCCCTCACAGCTGACAAACCATGTCTCGTAGACCTTTTACACTTACCTCACCTCCTAAACTCCCTCCCACTACCTCACAGAATCCATAACCTAAACAGACCCACAACACAGTCATGAACCTTCCTCCAGAAGCATTAGCCCCACAGAAATATCAGTCCTTTCCAAAGGCCTCACCTTTTGCCCCACTCCCAAATTCAATCATGCAAGACTTGTTAAAGACCTTCTCTCCTTCTCCTGGTCCCTACAGTGGAAATACTTCTTTGCCACCAACCCTACCAATCAGACTCAACCAAAGACCAATATTGAATCTTGCCTCACTCAATTCACTCCCCCATCCAACCGTGATCCACTCCCACTGCCCCCAAAGTTAACTTTCCAGAATTTCTTAACCTTGAAACTTGCCTCACCATCATTCCACAAATACCTCAACATGCGGACTAACCTTATATCTGCAGAAAGAACCACAGTCCACCACCTAAAAACTGAACCCTTCCTTATAATCCTAACTGTGGACTAGGGCTCCACCACTGCACCACTGTTGTTTTGAACTGGAAGGGTTACCTGGAGGAAGGACTCCACCAGCTGTCAGATTCTTCCACCTACAGACCTTGTCACAGTGACCCCATTCCAGTACTCCAGCAGGATCTCCTGTCACTATTCAAAACCTTAGACCCATCCCAGAACCACTCCCCAGAGTCCATCTCTCTACTCAATCCTGCCACTCCTCGCACTCCTACCTTCGACATGCTTCCTGAAGTCCATAAACCTAACCACCCAGGATGCCCTGTTGTGGCCAGCTGCTGTGCCCCACTAAGAGATACCAACTACTTCCTCCATCAACTCTCCACAGTTCCTGTCCCTTTACCAAATGGTGCCCTGCTCATCACTGTTGATGCCATCTCCCTGTACACTAAGATTTCTAATGCCCATGGCCTTACCGACATTGAACTGTACCTTTCCCAATGTCCAAAGGATTCTAAACCAATGAACTCCTTCCTAGTCACCATGACCAACTATATCCTCACCCACAATTACTTCTCCTTTGAAGGCATTACCTACAAACAAATCCGGGGTATGGCTATGGGCACCTGCATGGCACCTTCCTATGCCATCCTATTCACGGGCCATCTAGAGGAATCTTTCCTAAAAACCCAGAATCTTAAACACCTCACCTGGTTCAGATTCATTAATGATATCTTTGTTATCTGGATCGAAGGTGAGAACACCCCATCCACATTCCTCCAGAATCTCAACAACTTCTCGCCCATTTGCTTCACCTGGTCCTATTCAACACAACAAGCCACATTCATAGATGTTGACCTCCCCCTTGAAGATGGCTACATGAATACCTCCATTCATATCAAACCTACTAACAACCAGCAACATTTCCACATTGACAGCTGCCACCCATTTAATACCAAGAAGTCTCTTCTGTACAGCCTAGCCACCCACGGTCGTCGCATCTGCAGTGATGAAAAGTCCCTCTCGAAATATACTGAAGGTCTCACTGAAGCCTTCACTGACCATAATTATCCACCCAACCTTGTACAAAAACAAATGTCATGTGCCCTATATTTCCAGTCTCCCACCACCTCCCAAAGTCCCACTGTCCGCCACAGAGGAGCATTCCCCTCACAACTCAGTACCACCCAGGACTGGAACAACTGAATAACATTTTCCACCAGGGTTTTGATTACCTCTCGTCGTGCCCTGAAATGAGAAATGTCCTGCCCACTATCTTTCCCACCCTACCCACAGTAGTTTTTGACTGTCCAGCATACCACTACATTATACTCGTCCATCCTTACAGAACCCCTGCTCCCAGTCCCTTACCTCATGGCTCATACTTAGGTGCAAGACCTGTCCCATACCTCGTCCCACTACCACCTACTCCAGTCCGGTCACAAACATCACCTATTCCATCAAAGGCAGGGCTACCTGTGAAACCAGGCATGTGGTCTACAAGCTAAGCTGCAATCACTGTGCTGTATTCTATGTAGGCATGACAACCAACAAGCTGTCTGTGCACATGAACGGCCACTGACAAACTGTGGCCAAGAAACTAATGGACCACCCTGTTGCTGAATATGCTGCCAAACATGATACTGTTCATTTCAATGACTGCTTCACAGCCTGTGCCATATGGATCCTTCTGCCAACCCCAGATTTTCTGAACTGTGCAGCTGGGAACTTTCCCTGCAATACGTCCTACGTTCCCGTAACCCCCCTGGCCTCAAACTTTGTTAGTCACTGTCCTCACCCATCCAGCCCATTCCCTGTTCCCATTCCAGCACTGCATAGCTGTCATTCCACCACCACACCCACTCTTTTTATTTCTTTCCTCTTCTGCTCCTCCTCCCCCCCCCCCCCACTCCCCACCTCTCCCCTGCCCTTTTTCTAACCTGCAGCACTTCACTGTCCGTTACCCCTACCATAACATCCCTCCCCATCCCCGCCCCAGCCTCCTCACTACCCCCATCCAGTCGCCACTCCCATCATGCACTGGTGCTGCTGCTCGACTCGTGGTTTCAGTTGTCTGAGACTGCAGTCGAGTGTGTGAATTGCTTTTGCATGAGAGTGTATTGTATTGTGTTTTTTATTGGTCCTGTTGTCTACAAAGCAACTTATTCATAAGACATTGGACAAGTCAAGTTATAAATATACAGGCTGAAAGTCATTTCAAGGCATACATATTTAAGGTTACAATAATACACTTTATATGTAAGTATTTATATAACACATTTCATAAATTTAAATATTCTTCAATGGAGTAAAAGCAGTGATGCTGTAAATATGACTTTAGAGTTTTTCCAAATGTATTGACCTCTGTGATAGCTGTTACGTTTTCAGGAAGTTTGTTATAAAGCTTAACTCCCACGTGAAAAGTACCTTTTTGGCACAGTGCTGTGTGTGTGCGCGCGCGCGCGCGCGCGCGCGCGTGTGTGTGTGTGTGTGTGTGTGTGTGTGTGTGTGTGTGTGTGTGTGTGTGTGTGTGTGCACATGTGTGTCTATTGTTGACGAAGGCAATGGCAGAAAGCTATAATTGTGAAAGTCTTTTTGTTGTGTGCCTATCTACAACTCAGAATATCCACTATACGGTGAGTAGCAACTTTCCTTCTCATAATATTGTTACATTACATCCTGGATTTTCTGTTGTTTGCTATTATTAATTACACAATTTATGGAATATTAATTGAAATTAATAATGTAATGAAAACTAGTAGGAATTCATTTGTTAAGAAAAATTGCAAACCCTTTCGAATATTGTTATTTCCACAGAGTGTGGGAGTAGTAAGCTTGCCTCTGATGTGATCAGACGTATTTTTGTATAATAGGTGCAAACAATGTAATTTCAAGTTTGTTAATGTGAACAATCAAAATACTGTTTGACATACTAAAATGTGAGAAATTGGTGGAAAATATATTTACATAAAAAATTCTGCAACAACAATCTGCCAATTTATTTAGTTCAAACCAAACATGAGGACCTGATGTTAGATTATCAGCTTCAAGAATTAGACCCCCAGACAATAAGGACTGGAGCCATCTCAACATGACAAGCTAAATAAACTTGAAAGTTTATCATAATCTTCACTCCTCTCAAATCTTCATAAAGACTTTGCTTATTAATTACTTAGACTGGCCATTTTTTAATGTGGACAGTAAATGGAAGAAGGAAGGAGGGGGGGAGATTACAAGTGTGGGCATCGTCTGTGATTAATTGACTGATAATGAAGTTTTGTCTGTTGCAGAAATTGTTTTACTTCATTGATTTTTGAAATTTATGTATGAATAAACTTTCAATCACATGAAGCAAGACTGAAGGCTGCCCAACTAAGGATCTTCATACCAACAGTGACGTTGCACTACCAATAATGATGGAGCAGACCTAATGAAAGTGAGGAGGACTTTACAACTACAACCAGGGACATCAAAAAGGAAAGATAAGACAAACTATTTGTGAAGTTAATTTGTTTGTGGATTTGTGTGCTTGTTAAAAAAATGAATAGGCATGATAGCAAAACTGAGGTAAAAATGGAAGCTGCAGGATCCAGTCAGGACATGTTTGAGCCAAGTGAAATCATAGACAGTAAAGAAACAGTAAAGAATGATGTTTTGCAGTTAATTTTGGCAAAAATAGAGAAAATGAAGACAGATACCAATAGCAAATTTAGTGCAGTTAATGACCTGTTACCTGAAATATGAACAGATAACAATAGCAATTTTAGTGCAGTTAATGAAAGGGCAAATGATTTGCAAACTTCACTACAAGGACAATTAAATTACTTGAAAACTGAAAACAGTAGTAAAATGGACAGGGTTCAAGATTAGATAGGTCTTCTTAGTAATCAAGTCTCAGAGTTAAAGAATGGGTAGTCAGAGGGGTTAAAAAGTGTGTATGAAAAAATTGATGTTTCAGAAAATAAATTTATTGTTTTAGAAAATGTTTGTAGATGAGTAACTGAAGCAATTAAGGGATGTTGATTATGTCAGAGGTGAAAAGGTGGCCATAGCAGAAAAATTTTGTGGGCTGGGAGCTACCACCCAACAAAATGTCGCCAATTTAAACCAAAAAATTTTTAATGTAGAAAAGAATTTGCAACCTGATATAACTGTTTTAGATCAAAAAATTTCAGCAGGTAAGGAAAGTTGTATTAACAAAGATCTGTGTGCAAACAATGGTATTGCATGGTCCAACACTCCCTTCAAAAGTTTTCTGTCAGGTAATTTACATCCAGTGGATTTTCTGCACAAATGCGGAGATAGCTTTGTGTCAGGCATGAATGACAATCAAAAAATTAAATTTGTTAAAAGATTTCTTGAAGGCGAAGCTGTGTCATGGATAAATTTAAATTTAAGTCAGCGGGAAACATATCAGAGTTCCAAGAAAAGTTTTTTAAATAAATTTTGGTTGGAAGCAGAACAGGGGAAAATCAAAAGTGAGTTCTTGAATGGTACTAATTATAGGAACAGGGATAGCACTTTGAAAGAGTTTTGTAAGAACCAACTTAAAAAAATGAGCACATCGTGACAAAGCATTGGACAAAATGACTTTGACTGATGCACTTAAAAGGAGATTACCAGGAAGATTGCAGTGGGATTTGGTACATGGACCTGACGATTGTCTTGAACAGTTTTTACAATATGATGACAGGCAGGATAGGGCAGTACAAAGAAGTATGTACCATAATAATAGGAATGATAGAAATTGCAGTGGGAACAATCACAGATACAGATATAATAGTAACTTCCATCAGGATCAAAGTGACAATAGGGAGAGAAATTCTGAACAGCAGTTGGAGGGAAATAATGGGAGTTACGATGGACATTGTAATAGAAAAAACAACCACAGAAGTAGCTACTCAGGAAATTGCAATTTGCTTCAATGAAGATCTACAGTTTTGGGGTGAGGAAACTTAACAAGCACAGGACCACTAAGTTACACTTGCAATTAGACAGTAATAACAGTGTTAATGATGCGGGACATGTATCTGATACTGAACAGAAGGAATATCAGATTTCTTATTTATTTTTTGATCAAATCAGGTGATGACTGTATTGGATCTGAAATAGGTGGTATTTTTGATGTAGATACGAATGAGAGCTGTGAAGTAACTGAGGTTGGTAAGTGTGAAACTAATGGCTTATTGTAAATGAATGTAGGTGAGGCAAGTGACTTTCATAGAGATGAGACTTGTATTGTCAGTGATGTTGCTGAAGTAATTTTGGAGGTATATGATGATGATGATGATGATGATGATGATGATGATGAGTATCAGGTATTTGTGGAGTTTAAGAACAATGAGATTTCATAGTTATTTGTAAATGGTGTTGAAAATACACATGAAGTAAGTGATGCATGTGATGTTGTAAGGGAGGGTCATGGAATACCAATCCATTTATGTCATGCAGTAGAGGTGTGGTGTCTGTGAGCCTGGAGAATAGATGTGAAAACTTTTTGAAGTTTGTTTGGAACTAGATTGATGATAACTTAGATAAAGGTGCATTCTGGAATAAGTCAGCTGTGTTTAGTCAGAATATGTACCCTGATTGGTGGAATGAAGTGAAAGAGGATCTAAGCAGGAAGTGTAATTTTGACAGTAATGTGTTTTGTGTTCCTTCTGTAACAAGTGATGTTGGTTGTGCCATGGAATCTATTCATTGTGTTCAATCTTTACCTGAAAATGTGAGCAATCAAAGTAATGTTACGATACCTGTGAAGTTGATAAAACCTTGTGAAAACAGCATGGATGGAGCATTTGATGAAACTGAAAATGATCTTTTGCATGAGGTATCTGACAACAGAGAGGATGATTCAGATTTTGAGTGTCCTTACATTAAAATTAAGATTGATCAGTGGGAAGACAACTGTCTGATTGATACAGATAGCCTGGTCTGTGGTATAGCTGAACAATTTAGTGACAAGATAGTATAGTAAGAATGTTGTGGAAATGCCTATTGTAGGTGCAAAGATAAGTGTAACTACAGGGTTCGATGTGAAAGCTAGACAACAAATAACCTATCCGTTGGAGTGTGTGATGAGAAATCTAGGAAGGAAACTTAAAGATGTGAATGGGTCCACTTCCACACTACTGTATGGCTGCTGCTTGTTGGTCCAGTTGACTTTGAATCAGAGGTCCTAATATTATAAATAAGTTAAAAAATAAAATTTCATGTGGGTGTGATGGGATTCCTGACAAAGTCATGAAGCAAAGTGCAAGAAACATAGCCTCACATCTCACTGAAATTATAAATGAATCTTTTAAGACAGGGGTGTTTCCATCGAAACTTAAAAGTCAACTATAAAGCCACTTTACAAGAACAGTGATAAATATGATGTTCGTAACTTTAGGCCTTTATCAATGTTGTCAGATTTCTCAAAAATAATGTAAAGGATAATGTATCATAGACTATACAAATTTCTTATTAAGAATAGAATATTGGTTAATGCGCAAAATGGTTTCTGTAAAAATAAATCAACTGAAACAGCTATCTTCAATTTTTTGCAACTTTTTCTAAATTCCATAGATAGAAAGGAATTAAATTGTGGATTGTTTTTAGACTTATCAAAGGCCTTTGATGTCATCGACCATAAGTTACTGCTTAGGAAGTTATATGCCTATGGGATACGTGGAGTTGCCCACAAATGGTTTGAATCATATCTGTCAGACAGGTATCAGAAGGTGGAGATAAGCCATGCAGATAGGTCATATTCATCAAGATTCGAGAGAGTTTTGTACGGAGTACCCCAGGGATCTGTATTAGGGCCATTACTGTTTTTAATACACTCCTGGAAATTGAAATAAGAACACCGTGAATTCATTGTCCCAGGAAGGGGAAACTTTATTGACACATTCCTGGGGTCAGACACATCACATGATCACACTGACAGAACCACAGGCACATAGACACAGGCAACAGAGCATGCACAATGTCGGCACTAGTACAGTGTATATCCACCTTTCGCAGCAATGCAGGCTGCTATTCTCCCATGGAGACGATCGTAGAGATGCTGGATGTAGTCCTGTGGAACGGCTTGCCATGCCATTTCCACCTGGCGCCTCAGTTGGACCAGCGTTCGTGCTGGACGTGCAGACCGCGTGAGACGACGCTTCATCCAGTCCCAAACATGCTCAATGGGGGACAGATCCGGAGATCTTGCTGGCCAGGGTAGCTGACTTACACCTTCTAGAGCACGTTGGGTGGCACGGGATACATGCGGACGTGCATTGTCCTGTTGGAACAGCAAGTTCCCTTGCTGGTCTAGGAATGGTAGAACGATGGGTTCGATGACGGTTTGGATGTACCGTGCACTATTCAGTGTCCCCTCGGCGATCACCAGTGGTGTACGGCCAGTGTAGGAGATCGCTCCCCACACCATGATGCCGGGTGTTGGCCCTGTGTGCCTCGGTCGTATGCAGTCCTGATTGTGGCGCTCACCTGCACGGCGCCAAACACGCATACGACCATCATTGGCACCAAGGCAGAAGCGACTCTCATCGCTGAAGACGACACGTCTCCATTCGTCCCTCCATTCACGCCTGTCGCGACACCACTGGAGGCGGGCTGCACGATGTTGGGGCGTGAGTGGAAGACGGCCTAACGGTGTGCGGGACCGTAGCCCAGCTTCATGGAGACGGTTGCGAATGGTCCTCGCCGATACCCCAGGAGCAACAGTGTCCCTAATTTGCTGGGAAGTGGCGGTGCGGTCCCCTATGGCACTGCGTAGGATCCTACGGTCTTGGCGTGCATCCGTGCGTCGCTGCGGTCCGGTCCCAGGTCGACGGGCACGTGCACCTTCCGCCGACCACTGGCGACAACATCGATGTACTGTGGAGACCTCACGCCCCACGTGTTGAGCAATTCGGCGGTACGTCCACCTGGCCTCCCGCATGCCCACTATACGCCCTCGCTCAAAGTCCGTCAACTGCACAGACGGTTCACATCCACGCTGTCGCGGCATGCTACCAGTGTTAAAGACTGCGATGGAGCTCCGTATGCCACGGCAAACTGGCTGACACTGACGGCGGCGGTGCACAAATGCTGCGCAGCTAGCGCCATTCGACGGCCAACACCGCGGTTCCTGGTGTGTCCGCTGTGCCGTGCGTGTGATCATTGCTTGTACAGCCCTCTCGCAGTGTCCGGAGCAAGTATGGTGGGTCTGACACACCGGTGTCAATGTGTTCTTTTTTCCATTTCCAGGAGTGTATTTATCAATGACCTACCAAATCAACTATCTGAAGCAGAGGCAGTACTGTTTGCTGACGATACAAGTTTGTCTGTTAAAGCAAATAGTGAGGCTGACTTACAGGAAAAAGTCACATTATCAACAGACGAAGCAGACAGATGGTTTAATGAAAACAGACTCATTGTGAATGCAAAAAAAAAAAAAAAAAAAAACAACGTGGATCAACTTCAGACATATTACAAATAAAATAAAAACTAACCTTACAGTAGAACTGGGTAAGTGTAAGATTGAACAAGCATCATACACTAAATTCTTGGGAGTATGGTTTGATGAACACT
Source organism: Schistocerca nitens (assembly GCF_023898315.1). Classification (NCBI taxonomy): domain Eukaryota; kingdom Metazoa; phylum Arthropoda; class Insecta; order Orthoptera; family Acrididae; genus Schistocerca; species Schistocerca nitens. The sequence goes on from NC_064615.1 coordinate 37,238,906, forward strand.
TGTTTGATGAAGCTTGTAATATAATTGAACAAAAAATTAAGTCAAACATGTTATATACTTAGAATGCTTAAAAGCTCATGTAATATTAAAAGAGTGTTACCGGTATGTGCTTATTTCTCATTCATGCACAGTTTATTAAGATACGGTGTACAGTTTTGGGGGAACAACAGTCTAACAAAACATTCATTTAGACTACAAAAGAAGGCAGTCAGAATAATAAAAGATATAGGATATAGAGACTCCTGTAGGCATGCTTTCAAAGAATTAAAATTCATGACACTACCATCCTTATACATATATGAAAGCATATGTTTCTTAAAAGAACACGAGGAATTTTCTTCATTAAACAGAGAATGTCACAACTAAGAAATGAGGAATAGGAATGATTTCCACAGAGAAATTCATAAAACAGCTATGTATCACAAAAGTGTATTATACCAGCTCAAAAGCCTCTACAGTGCTCTCCCCAAAGAACTAAAAATAATACCAAAACTGCACATATTTAAAAGAGAGAGAAACATGTTATTGAGCAATAGTTTTTACAGTATTGAAGAGTTTATGAATCTTTGACAATAAAAGCACAGTTAATATTTCCTTGATATAATAAATATGTGAATTGCTCACATTTAAATACTTACTGTTTCTATGAAAGTGTGAAACAGTGTTAATGTAAAAATGGAAATAATCTTTGATGTGAGAATCACTAGCTTTTTTTTGGTATGTTGTTATCTTACTTCGATATTTTTATGTTAATGTTCTTATAGTTCTATTAAAATTGTAATGTCTAAGTGACAAGTAAATTTAATTATAAATTTTCATGTACATGTATTTTAAATTGTAATGTTTACTGACAAGTCCTATGTCATTTTGATGATGTTCTACAAGGATGTTAATAAACTGAATTGAATTGAAGAGATCACAGGTGCTGGGTAATTTACTCAAGCACCTGTCAACTACATCAGTCTTGTGACTGAAATTTGTAAATTGTTAGCCAAGAAATTATCCTATATGCAAAATTCTACATCTACATCTACATCCATACTCCGCAAGCCACCTGATGGTGTGTGGTGGAGCGTACTTTCAGTACCTCTATCGGTTCTCCCTTCTATTCCAGTCTCGTATTGTTTGTGGAAAGACAGATTGTCGGTATGCCTCTGTGTGGGCTCTAATCCCTCTGATTTTATCCTCATGATCTCTTCATGAGGTATACATAGGAGGGAGCAATATACTGCTTGACTCCTTGGTGAAGGTATGTTCTCAAAACTTCAACAAATGCCTGTACTGAGCTACTGAGCATCTCTTCTGCATAGCCTTCCACTGGAGGTTATCTATCATCTCCGTAATGCTTTCACAATTACTAATTGATCCTGTAATGAAGCGCACTGCTCTCCATTGGATCTTCTCTATCTCTTCTATCAACCCTATCTGTTATGGATCCCTCACTGGTGAGCAATATTCAAGCAGTGGGCAAACAAGTGTACTGTAACCTACTTCCTTTGTTTTCGGATTGCATCTCCTTAGGATTCTTCCAATGAATTTCAGTCTGGCATTTGCTTTACCGACGATCAACTTTATATGATCATTCCATTTTAAATCACTCCTAATGCCTACTCCCAGATAATTTATGGAATTAACTGCTTCCAGTTGCTGACCTGCTATATTGTACCTAAATGATATAGGATCTTTCTTTCTTTCTATGTATTCGCAGCACATTACACTTGTCTACATTGAGATTCAATTGCCATTCCCTTCACCATGCATCAATTCGTTTCAGATCCTCCTGCATTTCAGTACAATTTTCCATTGTTACAACCTCTCGATATACTACAGCATCATCTGCAAAAAGCCTCAGTGAACTTCCGATGTCATCCACAAGGTCATTTATGTATATTGTGAATAGCAACGGTCCTACGACACTCCCCTGCGGCACACCTGAAATCACTCTTACTTCGGAAGACTTCTCTCCATTGAGAATGACATGCTGCGTTCTGTTATCTAGGAACTCTTCAATCAAATCACACAATTGGTCTGATAGTCCATATGCTCTTACTTTGTTCATTAAACGAACGCCTTGCAGAAGTCAAGAAACACGGCATCTACCTGGGAACCTGTGTCTATGGCCCTCTGAGTCTCGTGGACGAATAGCGCAATCTGGGTTTCACACGATCATCTTTTTCTAAACCCATGCTGATTCCTACAGAGTAGATTTATAGTCTCCAGAAAAGTCATTATACTCGAACACAATACGTGTTCCAAAATACTACAACTGATCGACGTTAGAGATATAGGTCTATAGTTCTGCACATCTGTTCAATGTCCCTTCTTGAAAACGGGGATGACCTGTGCCCTTTTCCAATCCTTTGGAATGCTACACTCTTCTAGAGACCTACGGTACACTGCTGCAAGGAGGGGGGCAAGTTCCTTCGTGTACTCTGTGTAAAATCGAACTGGTATCCCATCAGGTCCAGCAGCCTTTCCTCTTCTGAGCGATTTTAATTGTTTTTCTATCCCTCTGTCAATATTTCGATATTTACCATTTTGTCATCTGTGCGACAATCTAGAGAAGGGACTACTGTGCAGTCTTCCTCTGTAAAACAGCTTTGGAAAAAGACATTTAATATTTCGGCCTTTAGTCTGTCATCCTCTGTTTCAGTACCATTTTGATCACAGAGTGTCTGGACATTTTGTTTTGATCCACCTACCCCTTTGACATAAGACCAAAATTTCTTAGGGTTTTCTGCCAAGTCAGTACATAGAACTTTACTTTCGAATTCATTGAACGCCTCTCTGATAGCCCTCCTCACACTACATTTTGTTTTGCGTAATTTTTGTTTGTCTGCAAGGCTTTGGCTATGTTTATGTTTGCTGTGAAGTTTCCTTTGCTTCCGCAGCAGTTTTCTGACTCAGTTGTTGTACAACGGTGGCTCTTTTCCATCTCTTACGATCTTGCTTGGCATACTCATCTAATGCATATTGTACCATGGTTTTGAACTTTGTCCACTGATCCTCAATGCTATCTATACTTGAGACAAAACTTTTTTGTTGAGCCGTCAAGTACTCTGAAATCTGCTTTTTGTCACTTTTGCTAAACAGAAAAATCTTCCTACCTTCTTTAATATTTCTATTTACGGCTGAAATCATCGATGCACTAACCACTTTATGATCGCTGATTCCCTGTTTTGCATTAACTGTTTCAAATAGTTCGGGTCTGTTTGTCACCAGAAAGTCTAATATGTTATCGCCATGAGTCGGTTCTCTGTTTAACTGCTCAAGGTAGTTTTCAGATAATGAACTTAAAGAAATTTCACTGGATTCTTTGTCCCTGCCACCTGTTATAACGTTTGAGTCTCCCAGTAGATATCTGGCAAATTAAAATCTCCACCCAGAACTATAACATAGTCGGGAAATCTACTCGAAATATTTTCCAAATTTCCTTCAATTGCTATGCCACAACAGCTGCTGAGCCAGAGGGCCTATAGAGACATCCAATTAGCATGGTTGAGCCTGCTTTAACCGAGACCTTCACCCAAATTATTTCACATTTTGGATCTCCGTCTATTTCCTTCGATACATTGCACTTTTTATCACTATAAACACGCCTCTCCCTTCACTTTCCAGCGTGTCTCTGCGGTATACATTCCAATCTGAGTTTAGAATTTCATTACTGTTTACATCTGGTTTCAGCCAACTTTCTGTCCCTAGTCCTATGTGGGCATTGTGACCGTTTGTTAATGAGAGCAGTTCTGGGACCTTTCTATAGACGCTCCTGCAGTTTACTGTTGTTGTTGTTGTTGTTGTTGTGGTCTTCAGTCCTGAGACTGGTTTGATGCAGCTCTCCATGCTACTCTATCCTGTGCAAGTATCTTCATCTCCCAGTACCTACTGCAACCTACATCCTTCTGAATCTGCTTAGTGTATTCATCTCTTGGTCTCCCTCTACGATTATTACCCTCCACGCTGCCCTCCAATACTAAATTGGTGATCCCTTGATGCCTCAGAACGTGTCCTACCAACCGATCCCTTCATCTGGTCATGTTGTGCCACAAACTTCTCATCTGCCCAATTCTATTCAATACCTCCTCATTAATTATGTGATCTACCCATCTAATCTTCAGCATTCTTCTGTAGCACCACATTTCGAAAGCTTCTATTCTCTTCTTGTCCAAACTATTTATCATCCATGTTTCACTTCCATACATGGCCACACTCCATACAAATACTTTCAGAAATGACTTCCTGACACTTAAATATATATTCGATGTTAACAAATTTCTCTTCTTCAGAAACGCTTTCCTTGCCATTGCCAGTCTACATTTTATATCCTCTCTACTTCAACCATCATCAGTTATTTTGCTCCCCAAATAGCAAAACTCCTTTACTAATTTAAGTGTCTCATTTCCTAATCTAATTCCCTCAGCATCACCCGACTTAATTCGACTACATTCCATTATCCTCATTTTGCTTTTGTTGATGTTCATCTTATATCCTCCTTTCAAGACACTATCCATTCCGTTCAACAGCTCTTCCAAGTCCTTTGCTGTCTCTGACAGAATTACAATGTCATCAGCAAACCTCAAAGTTTTTATTACTTCTCCATGGATTATAATACCTACTCCAAATTTTTCTTTTGTTTCCTTTACTGCTTGCTCAATATAAAGATTGAATAACATCGGGGAAAGGCTACAACCCTGTCTCACTCCCTTCCCAACCACTGCTTCCCTTTCATGTCCCTTGACTCTTATAACTGCCATCTGGTTTCTGTACAAATGGTATATAGCCTTTCACTACCTGTATTTTACCCCTGCCACCTTCAGAATTTGAAAGAGAGTATTCCAGTCAACATTGTCAAACACTTTCTCTAAGTCTACAAATGCTAGAAAGGTAGGTTTGCTTTTCCTTAATCTAGCTTCTAAGATAAGTAGTAGGGTCAGTATTGCCTCACGTGTTCCAGTATTTCTGTGGAATCCAAACTGATCTTCCCTGAGGTCGGCCTCTACTAGTTTTTCCATTCGTCTGTGAAGAATTCGTGTTAGTATTTTGCAGCTGTGACTTATTAAACTAATAGTTTGGTAATTTTCACATCTGTCAACACCTGCTTTCTTTGGGATTGGAATTATTATATTCTTCTTGAAGTCTGAGGGTATTTTGCCTGTCTCATACACCTTGCTCACCAGATGGAAGACTTTTGTCAGGACTGGCTCTCCCAAGGCCGTCAGTAGTTCTAATGGAATGTTGTCTACTCCCAGTTCCTTGTTTCGACTCAGATCTTTCAGTGCTCTGTCAAACTCGTCACGCAGTGTCATATCTCCCATTTCATCTTCATCTACATCCTCTTTCATTTCCATAATATTGTCCTCAAGTACATCGCCCTTGTATAGACCCTCTATATACTCCTTCCACCTTTCTGCTTTCTCTTCTTTGCTTAGAACTGGGTTTCCATCTGAGCTGTTGATATTCATACAATTGGTTCTCTTTTCTCCAAAGGTCTCTTTAATTTTCCTGTAGGCAGTATCTATCTTACCCCTAATGAGCTAAGCCTCTACATCCTTACATTTGTCCTCTAGCCATCCCTGCTTAGCCATTTTGCACTTCCTGTCAATCTCATTTTTGAGACGTTTGTATTCCTTTTTGCCTGTTTCATTTACTGCATTTTTATATTTTCTCCTTTCATCAATTAACTTCAATATTTTTTCTGTTACCCAAGGATTTCTACTAGCCCTTGTGTTTTTACCTAATTGATCCTCTGCTGCCTTCACTATTTCATCCCTCAGAGCTACCCATTCTTCTTCTACTGTATTTCTTTCCCCCATTCCTGTCAATTGTTCCCTTATGCTCTCCCTGAAACTCTGTATAACCTCTGGTTTAGTCAGTTTATCCAGGTCCCATCTCCTTAAATTCCCACCTTTTTGCACTTTCTTCAGTTTTAATCTACAGTTCATAACCAATAGATTGTGGTCCGAGTCCACATCAGCCCCTGGAAATGTCTTACAATTTAAAATCTGGTTCCTAAATCTCTGTCTTACCATTACATAATCTATCTGAAACCTGTCAGTATCTCCAGGGTTCTTCCACGTATACATCCTTCTTTTATGATTCTTGAACCAAGTTTTAGCTATGATTAAGTTATGCTCTGTGCAAAATTCTACCAGGCGGCTTCCTCTTTCATTTCTTAGCCCCAATCCATTTCATCTCCCTTCACTATCTGAATAATTTCTTTGATTTCATCATACATTTCTTCAATTTATCCGTCATCTGCAGAGCTAGTTGGCATATAGACTTGTAGTACTATAGTAGGTGTGGGCTTCATGTCTATCTATCAGTTTACTATTACCACCTTAATATTTTTATTCCCTTTTGCGTTTTGCCTGCTACTACCTTGTCACGTCTCAGGAGGCATCTTGTCGGGCCTAGGAAGGGAATTCTCTAACCTAAAAAACCCACATGTGCACTCCACACTTTTTCAACTACCCTTGTAGCCACTTCCTGTGTGTAGTGCATTCCTGACCTATTCAGGAGGACCCTACATTTCTCTACCCAATAGCAGAGGTCAAGAAATTTGTACCCCAGATCTCCGCAGAATTGTCTGAGCCTCTGGTTTAAGCCTTCCACTTGGCTCCAAACCAGAAGACTGCGATCGGTTCTGGGAACGATACTACAAATAGTTAGCTCATATTCCACCCCGCGAGCGAGGCTTTCCGCCTTCACCAATTCCGCCAACCGCCTGTATGAACTGAGGATGATCTCTGAACCCAGACGGCAGGAGTCATTGGTGCCGACATGAACAACAATTTGCAGTCAAGTGCACTCAGTGCTCTCTATTGCTGCTGGCAGGGCCTCCTCCACATCTCAGATGAGACCCCCCAGCAAGCAGACAGAGTGAACACTGGCCTTCTTCCCCGTCCTTTCCGCTATTTCCCTAAGGGGCTCCACCACCCGCCTAACTTTGGAGCTCCCAATCACTAATAAACCCCTCTGCCCGTGTGCCTGTTCAGACCTTGCTGAAGGAGCAGCCACATGTCCAGTCACAGGCAGAGAGGGTGATGCCACACGGCCAGCCTCCACATTGACCCTCCGCCTCATGCACTGCGAACGCCGCTGAACCCGCCACGCCCCTTGGGGAGAGGGTGGCCCAACCCCGCCCGGTACCCACGAAGATGTCTCGACAGCAGGGACCGTGGGTGAAGCATGTAACACCCGGGCTGTACCATGCAACGCACCAGACTCCCCACTGCGGCTATACTCCGAGGCAGCAGCCTGAAGACGGTTGATATATATATATATATATATATATATATATATATATATATATATATATAAAACAAAGATGATGTGACTTACCAAATGAAAGTGCTGGCAGGTCGACAGACACACAAACAAACACAAACATACACACAAAATTCAAGCTTTCACAACAAACTGTTGCCTCATCAGGAAAGAGGGAAGGAGAGGGAAAGACGAAAGGATGTGGGTTTTAAGGGAGAGGGTAAGGAGTCATTCCAATCCCGGGAGCGGAAAGACTTACCTTAGGGGGAAAAAAGGACGGGTATACACTCGCACACACACACACATATCCATCCACACATATACAGACACAAGCAGACATATTTAAAGACAAAGAGTTTGGGCAGAGATGTCAGTCGAGGCAGAAGTTCAGAGGCAAAGATGTTGTTGAATGACAGGTGAGGTATGAGTGGCGGCAACTTGAAATTAGCGGAGATTGAGGCCTGGTGGATAACGGGAAGAGACGATATATTGAAGAGCAAGTTCCCATCTCCGGAGTTCGGATAGGTTGGTGTTAGTGGGAGATGGGAACTTGCTCTTCAATATATCGTCTCTTCCCGTTATCCACCAGGCCTCAATCTCCGCTAATTTCAAGTTGCCGCCACTCATACCTCACCTGTCATTCAACAACATCTTTGCCTCTGAACTTCTGCCTCGACTGACATCTCTGCCCAAACTCTTTGTCTTTAAATATGTCTGCTTGTGTCTGTATATGTGTGGATGGATATGTGTGTGTGTGTGTGCGAGTGTATACCCGTCCTTTTTTCCCCCTAAGGTAAGTCTTTCCGCTCCCGGGATTGGAATGACTCCTTACCCTCTCCCTTAAAACCCACATCCTTTCGTCTTTCCCTCTCCTTCCCTCTTTCCTGATGAGGCAACAGTTTGTTGCGAAAGCTTGAATTTTGTGTGTATGTTTGTGTTTGTTTGTGTGTCTGTCGACCTGCCAGCACTTTCATTTGGTAAGTCACATCATCTTTGTTTTTAGATATATTTTTCCTACGTGGAATGTTTCCCTCTAAGATGATGTGACTTACTGAACGAAAGCGCTGGCACAACATCACCACTGCTGAAGCCCAGGCTATCCATGATCTGAAGGCTGACCGGTCCATCATCATCCTTCCGGCGGACAAGGGTTCCACGACCGTGGTACTTGATCGTCAGGAGTATGTGGCTGAGGGACTGTGTCAGCTTTCAGACAACACCACATACAAAGTTTGCCAAGGTAATCCCATTCCTGATGTCCAGGCAGAGCTTCAAGGAATCCTCAGAGCCTTTGGCCCCCTACAAAACCTTTCACCTGACCCCACCGACACCCCGCACCCCTACCTTCTACCTTCTTCCTAAAATTCACAAACCCAATCATCCCGGCCGCCCCATTGTAGCTGGTTACCAAGCCCCCACAGAACGTATCTCCGCCTACGTAGATCAACATCTTCAACCCATTACATGCAGTCTCCCATCCTTCATCAAAGACACCAACCACTTCCTCGAACGCCTGGAATCCTTACCCAATCCGTTACCCCCGGTAACCATCCTAGTAACCATTGATGCCACTTCCTTATACACAAATATCCCGCACGTCCAGGGCCTCGCTGCGATGGAGCACTTCCTTTCACGCCAATCACCTGCCACCCTACCTAAAACCTCTTTCCTCATTACCTTAGCCAGCTTCATCCTGACCCACAACTTCTTCACTTTTGAAGGCCAGACATACCAACAATTAAAGGGAACAGCCATGGGTACCAGGATGGCCCCCTCATACGCCAACCTATTCATGGGTCGCTTAGAGGAAGCCTTCTTGGTTACCCAAGCCTGCCAACCCAAAGTTTGGTACAGATTTATTGATGACATCTTCATGATCTGGACTCACAGTGAAGAAGAACTCCAGAATTTCCTCTCCGACCTCAACTCCTTTGGTTCCATCAGATTCACCTGGTCCTACTCCAAATCCCATGCCACTTTCCTTGATGTTGACCTCCACCTGTCCAATGGCCAGCTTCACGCATCCGTCCACATCAAACCCACCAACAAGCAGCAGTACCTCCATTACAACAGCTGCCACCCATTCCACATCAAACGGTCCCTTCCCTACAGCCTAGGTCTTCGTGGCAAACGAATCTGCTCCAGTCCGGAATCCATGAAGCATTACACCAACAACCTGAAAACAGCTTTCGTATCCCGCAACTACCCTACCGACCTGGTACAGAAGCAAATAACCAGAGCCACTTTCTCATCCTCTCAAACCCAGAACCTCCCACAGAAGAACCACAAAAGTGCCCCACTTGTGACAGGATACTTTCCGGGACTGAATCAGATTCTGAATGTGGCTCTCCAGCAGGGATACGACTTCCTCAAATCCTGCCCTGAAAAGACATCCATCCTTCATGAAATCCTCCCCACTCCACCAAGAGTGTCTTTCCGCCGTCCACCTAACCTTCATAACCTCTTAGTTCATCCCTATGAAATCCCCAAACCACCTTCCCTACCCTCTGGCTCCTACCCTTGTAACCGCCCCCGGTGTAAAACCTGTCCCATGCACCCTCCCACCACCACCTACTCCAGTCCTGTAACCCGGAAGGTGTACACGATCAAAGGCAGAGCCACGTGTGAAAGCACCCACGTGATCTACCAACTGACCTGCCTACACTGTGATGCATTCTATGTGGGAATGACCAGCAACAAACTGTCCATTCGCATGAATGGACACAGGCAGACAGTGTTTGTTGGTAATGAGGATCATCCAGTGGCTAAACATGCCTTGGTGCACGGCCAGCACATCTTGGCGCAGTGTTACACCGTCCGGGTTATCTGGATACTTCCCACTAACACCAACCTATCCGAACTCCGGAGATGGGAACTTGCTCTTCAATACATCCTCTCTTCCCGTTATCCACCAGGCCTCAATCTCCGCTAAGTTCAAGTTGCCGCCACTCATACCTCACCTGTCATTCAACAACATCTTTGCCTCTGCACTTCTGCCTCGACTGACATCTCTGCCCAAACTCTTTGTCTTTAAATACGTCTGCTTGTGTCTGTATATGTGTGGATGGATATGTGTGTGTGTGTGCGAGTGTATACCCGTCCTTTTTTCCCCCTAAGGTAAGTCTTTCCGCTCCCGGGATTGGAATGACTCCTTACCCTCTCCCTTAAAACCCACATCCTTTCGTCTTTCCCTCTCCTTCCCTCTTTCCTGATGAGGCAACAGTTTGTTGCGAAAGCTTGAATTTTGTGTGTATGTTTGTGTTTGTTTGTGTGTCTATCGACGTGCCAGGGCTTTCGTTTGGTATGTCACATCATCTTTGTTTTTAGATATATTTTTCCCACGTGGAATGTTTCCCTCTCTCTCTCTCTCTCTCTCTCTCTCTCTCTCTCTCTCTCTATATATATATATATATATATATATATATATATATATAACAGAGGGAAACATTCCACGTGGAAAAAATATATCTAAAAAGATATATATATATATACTGAACGAAAGTGCTGGCAGGTCGATAGACACACAAACAAACACAAACACACACACAAAATTCAAGCTTTCGCAACAAACTGTTGCCTCATCAGGAAAGAGGGAAGGAGAGGGAAAGACGAGAGGATGTGGGTTTTAAGGGAGAGGGTAAGGAGTCATTCCAGTCCCGGGAGCGGAAAGACTTACCTTAGGGGGAAAAAAGGACGGGTATACACTCGCACACACACACACACACACACATATCCATCCACAAGATGACGTGACTTACCAAACGAAAAATTTTTCCCACGTGGAATGTTTCAGAGGGAAACATTCCACGTGGAAAAAATATATCTAAAGAAAGATGATGAGACTTACCAAACAAAAGCACTGGCAGGTCGATAGACAAACAAACAAACACAAATATACACACAAAATTCAAGCTTTCGCAACAAACTGTTGCCTCATCAGGAAAGAGGGAAGGAGAGGGAAAGACGAAAGGATGTGGGTTTTAAGGGAGAGGGTAAGGAGTTATTCCAATCCCGGGAGCGGAAAGACTTACCTTAGGGGGAAACAAACTGCTTGTGTCTGTATGTGTGGATGGATATGTGTGTGTGTGCGAGTGTATACCTGTCCTTTTTTCCCCCTAAGGTAAGTCTTTCCGCTCCCGGGATTGGAATGACTCCTTACCCTCTCCCTTAAAACCCACATCCTTTCGTCTTTCCCTCTCCTTCCCTCTTTCCTGATGAGGCAACAGTTTGTTGCGAAAGCTTGAATTTTGTGTGTATATTTGTGTTTGTTTGTGTGTCTATCGACCCGCCAGTGCTTTTGTTTGGTAAGGGGGATCAACTTCCCAATACATTAAGTAACATTAATTCTTGTTTGACTTGGGTATAATGCTCTGGATAGTTGATGTTCCATGACTGATGGTTTGTTATGATGAACACAGAAATGTGAAAACTTAAAAGTATAGGAGTATTTTCTATGAACCATGTTGTAAATAATTATCAAAATATGATAAAATTAGCCACTGTTGGGTTAGTAGCCATATATTTCAATGAGTTTTTGTATCTCAACACTCAGTATGTATTTTTTAAAATCAAATGTAAATGAATCTTCTAGGTTTCTACATATGTATGTTAGTTTGTGTAAACAATTAGCAAATAGTGGGGAAATCATTTACGTTAGTGATAATAAATTGTGTATAGACTGTGTAACAAGATGTATACATTTCTGATTTCATATACTGATTTTGGTCCTCATGCTACGCAATTATGTCATACTCAAGCTATTAATGACTCAGATTACCTGTATTTATCCTGAGTACTGCATTATTGTATCTCTTGGAACTTTAGTTGTGTGCAAACTCATGCTTAACTCTGTTTTGGGTACCCCTAGTCATCATGACTCTCTCTCTCTCTCTCTCTCTCTCTCTCTCGCTCTCACACTCCGTGTGTGTGTGTGTGTGTGTGTGTGTGTGTGTGTGTGTGTGTGTGTGTGTGTGTGTGTGTGTGTGCGCGCGCTCAAGGAGAGTGTGCAACTATTGGTTGAGGCTAGGTGCTTCCTCCAGTTATTCCTTACGTATGGTTGAATTTATTGATGTATGAATATGAACTTTATTCACTTTGTTGTGTTGAAACATTTCTGCTGGTGTGTACCCGGTGTGATGTTGTAAGCATAGGCCCTAATATTTTTTCATTATTTTCTCTTTTTATGAGTCAACATATCCTTACATACTCTGACTTATGTGCTATACTCCTAATTGTGATTGTGTATATTTTGCTGGTCAGTACCCGTCATTGTGAGTTTCTTGAGTTGGCTCACTCATCATACACTTAGGCTCTGAAATTTTTCTTCTCTTTTGATGATTTTGAAGGTGTGAATTTATAGACGTAAACTTGCAATTTGTGATTCTAGTACTTTACATTGCCTCTGCACTTATTTCTATAGTTTAGTGTTGTAATGTTGTAGTTTCAGCTTTGTATCATTTGGCTTGGGGCAGAATATTCCACAGATCTGAAAATTTGAGTGCCATGTCCTCATATATGTATAGATTATGATTTGTATAGTAGATATTTTTCTTACGTTTTCTGTAATATGTTAAGATTTTGGTTTTGGGATCATTGTAACTATGTTCTGTAACACACCAATCTGTAACTATATTGCACTAAAAATGTACTTGCTTCTTTTGTTGCAGATTTGAAACAGTGTTTCTGTCATAACTTCATCCTTAATTTACAGCCTGTTACTCACTCTCATAGAGATCATTCAGTCTTAAATATATTCGTGAATGAGACCTATAAACTGGTGTAATCAATATTCTTGTAGTTAATATGTTATGTATCAGATAATTCTGTATATCTGAATTCTACTTTATGATGGTTAATATGCTTACACTTGTGGAATTTACTATGTTTGTAGGAACAATATTTCATTTTGTATCATGTTCATTCATATTAGGTTATTATGGTAACAATTTTTATAATATTTTATTATTCATTTGTACATAACATTAACAGACACTTAAACCTCGTTCATTGCAGTGCTGAAAGAGATTTAAAGATTATACTAATTAGACAGTTCCATATGAAGCTAGATATGTTAGGGCAACTTCATGTGAATTTTGTCCATAATTTTGGAAATTGTCACCATATGTTAATTTTGCCATGTCACTACTCAGGTTTCACACTTATTTGGACTATAGACAAATTGTAAGCAAGAAGAACTTTGTTGTAATCAGAAATTTGTCATATGGTATGTATTTCCTTGTATACATTTTGCAGTTTTTTGTAAGCTGACCTATACTTATGTTCATAGTGAAGTGATGATCATGCAACATAAAATTTTCTTGTAATTTTGTAATTTAACTTTGACAATTTGAATTCTATCTTTTGGCATCATTTTGTACACCATTTTGGAAACCTTATAGTAGATCACAAAATATTATTAACACATTGTTTCCATATTATGTGAAAGGGCTGATGTAATGGGACATCATCTTCTAGCTGCACGTTTCCTCAACAGTAGTTGTTGATACCAGCATTATTTTTCGAAATTTGGACAGGTTAGTATTATCTCAGCTGCTTTTCTGAAAACTTTCATATAATTTTATACACAATATTTTATATTTCAAGCTAAACTGTATGAAAAGGAATTACTTTATAGAATATATTTATTTTTAATGTTTGATGTTATAATTGATAAGCTCTAGTTCTTTATGCAGAATTACAAATATTTTTTTAGAAACATTTGAAAGTGCGAATTATTTGCAGACTTAAAATTTCAATTATTAATTACGCAATCTTGAACTGTTTACTATGTTTATTTCTGGATTAATTTATGAAATAATAATCGAAATTAATAATGTAATGACAACTAGTAGGAATTCATTTGTTAAGAAAAATTGTAAACCTTTTCAAATATTATTATTTCCACAGAGTGTGGGAGTCGTAAGTTTGGGCGTATTTTTTGTATAATTGATGCATACAATGTCATTTCAGCTTTGTTAATGTGAAAAATCAAAATAGAATATGATATACTAAAATGTGAGAAATTGGTGGAAAGTATATTTACATAAAAAATTCTGCAACAACAGTCTTCCAATTTATTTGGTTCAAACCAACTGTGAGGATCTGATGTCAGATTTCTGACTTCAAGAATCAGTCTCTTAGACAAGAAGAACTGGAGCCATCTCACCATGACAAGCGAAGTAATCTTGAAATTTTATCGTAATCTTCACTCCTCTCAAATCTTCATAAAGACTTTGCTTATTAATTACTTGGACTGAGCAGTGTTTAATGTGGACAATAGATGGAAGAAGGAAGGAGGGGGAAGATTACAAGTAGTCACACCATGCATCATTTGTAGATCCATCAACCAGCACTAAGTCAAGCAAAATGATAAAGATGTGCCATAATGGATGAACTATTGTATGAATGCATCTGTCAGTTGGTCACCTGCAATTTTAACACAATCCACCATTGTTACACTGGTGATATTCCTGGAAGGACAATCTGTAATGGTGTTGTCCATGCTCTTGATGCAATACATGTCTGCAGTAGACTAAGCCATGTTCGGCAAGCACTGACTTGCCATAAGAAGTTTAGTTGGCCACAGTAAAACAGAAGTTGGTGGTCAGTGGTCTATAAACACAGCAAAATATTGAGCCTCCAAAATCTGACAGAAATGTTTGATAGCCTGATACACAGCAAGTAGTTCCCTATCTATAGTGCTACATTTAATTTGCACCTCTGTAAGACACCCAGAAAAAAGGCATGTGGTTGCTAAGCTCCATTTTTTTTTCTGTAAGGCTGCACCCAGTGCAACCCATCTGGCATAGACAAAAAGTCCAACAGAGGTGCCAGGTTTTGGACGTGTGAGCAGTGTTGGATTGACCGGTGCTATCTTCATATCTTCAAATGCATTTGATGATTTCACAGAGCTTACAATTTTTCTGTTACTTGAAGAATCTTTACCAGAGAGAAGCAGACCAAGAGATCACTGCACAACTGCAATTTGCAGTAAACGACTGGTAAAAATTTACCATGCCAATAAAGAACACAAGGTGTGTGTTAGAGTGTGACATATTCTGAATAGCTAAAATCTTATCATATAGTGGCGCCAGTCCAGTGGAGGAGACCTTTACCCCAGAAAAGAGTTCTCCATTTTTGCAAACACACTTCTCTGTATTAATGGGGATTCCAAAGTCCTCAAAGCATTGGAAGAGTTGGCGCAAATCAAATTTGTTGCAAAAATCTAGAAAAGGTCATATATCATCAAGATAGCAAAAAACAAATTGGAGATCATGTGACAACTATGCAAAAATGTCTTCCATGCCTGCGCAGCATTGTGTAAACCATACAGCATAAAACTGTAATGAGATAATCTAAATGGCATTATAATGGCCATTTCCTTTATATATTCCTTTGCCATTGGGGTCTGTGAGAATACTTTTGCACAATCAAGGACACTGAAAACAGATGCCCCACTAATAGTTTAGCTAAAGTCACCTATGTTAGGTTAGTGGACAACAATCCATTGCATAAGCATTAAATGCTCTGTAGTCACCACTTAATCTGCATGCACAATATTTCTTTTTCACCATAGGGAGTGGAGAGGCCCAATCACTGCCTGAGGTAGACATGATGCCTCCAAATAACATTTCATTCATCTCCCTCAGTGAGCAATGAATTTATCCAGAGACATGCGCAACAGAAACAGCCTTTCTGAGTGAGGTTTTGATATGATGCTACTTGGTCTGGCAGAGCTGTTTTGCTCTGAGTGGGCCCATAAGTGCAGGGAATTCATTCAACAACTGTGTGGAAAGAGTATTATTGCAAAAGGTCTAACTTCATGCACGTCACACAGGGCTGCTGTTGCATTTGTTGAAGTGTCAGTTTCACGAATCAGAAGTAAGTCCCATGGAAATCTTTGTGTGGGCTGTGACGAGCATCATGCACTCGTCGCAAACTGGTGTGGGTGCCGGGACCGGTAAAAGTTATCGATTTTAGTACTTAGCAAGCAGCCATTCCCTAGGTCTGGTATCACTCTGAAAAGTTCCAGAAAATTACCTCCTAAGGTAAGGGTGCTGACATCAGTGATGACGAACTCCAAGTAGAACAGGAGCGTAATGAGACCTCCCATTAGTGAGGTGGATTATTGTGTACATTGTTTGCTGCCATAAATATATGATAAGTAGCTGTTATCAGCTCAGAACATAAATGCCTTAGGGAAACCCTATCTCAGAACCCAAATTGACCTAAGAATTGCATCCTGTATTTCTGTCTTTAATAAACAACCTGTTGGAATGTCTGAGTGCTGCTACTGTAACATGAGAGCACTGTATACTGTGAATGTTTGCGTATTTATTAAGCTTCCCACTAGGAAAATTGCATGACACTGCACATTTTCAAGCTTTGTGTCAAAACTATTGATGGAACCAGCACCAAGTAGTCTTTTTTTGTGCAGCAATGAACCATGGACCTTGCCGTTGGTGGGGAGGCTTGCGTGCCTCAATGATACAGATAGCCGTACCATAGGTGCAACCACAACGGAGGGGTATCTGTTAAGAGGCCAGACAAAAGGGTGGTTTCTGAAGAGGGGCAGCAGCCTTTTCAGTAGCTGCAGGGGCAACAGTCTGGATGATTGTCTGACCTGGCCTTGTAACACTAACCAAAACGGCCTTGCCGTGCTGGTACTGCGAACGGATGAAAGCAAGGGGAAACTACAGCCATAATTTTTCCCAAGGGCATGCAGCTTTACTGTATGATTAAATGATGGTGGTGTCCTCTTGGGTAAAATATTCCGGAGGTAAAATACTCCCCATTTGGATCTCCAGGCGGGGACTACTCAAGAGGACGTCGTTATCAGGAGAAAGAAAACTGGCATTCTATGGATCGGAGTGTGGAATGTCAGATCCCTTAATCGTGCAGGTAGGTTAGAAAATTTGAAAAGGGAAATGGATAGGTTAAAGTTAGATACAGTGGGAATTAGTAAAGTTCGGTGGCAGGAGGAACAAGACTTTTGGTCAGGTGAATACAGGGTTATAAATACAAATCAAATAGGGGTAATGCAGGAGTAGGTTTAATAATGAATAAAAAAATAGGAGTGCAGATAAGCTACTACAAACAGCATAGTGAACGCATTATTGTGGCCAAGATAGACACGAAGCCCACGCCTACTACAGTAGTACAAGTTTATATGCCAACTAGTTCTGCAGATGATGAAGAAATTGATGAAATGTATGAAGAGATAAAAGAAATTATTCAGATAGTGAAGGAAGACGAAAATTTAATAGTCATGGGTGACTGGAATTCGACAGTAGGAAAAGGAAGAGAAGGAAACATAGTAGGTGAATATGGATTGGGGCTAAGAAATGCAAGAGGAAGCCGCCTAGTAGAATTTTGCACAGAGCATAACTAAATCATACCTAACACTTGGTTCAACAATCATGAAAGAAGGTTGTATACATGGAAGAACCCTGGAGATACTAGAAGGTTTCAGATAGATCATACAATGGTAAGACAGAGATTTAGGAACCAGATTTTAAATTGTAAGACATTTCCAGGGGCAGATGTGGACTCTGACCACAACCTATTGGTTATGAACTGTAGATTAAAACTGAAGAAACTGCAAAAAGGTGGGAATTTAAGGAGATGGGACCTGGATAGCCAGAGATTGTACAGAGTTTCAGGGAGAGCATAAGGGAACAATTGACAGGAATGGGGGAAAGAAATACAGTAGAAGAAGAATGGGTAGCTCTGAGGGATGAAGTAGCGAAGGCAGCAGAGGATCAAGTAGGTAAAAAGACGAGGAATAGTAGAAATCCTTGGATAACAGAAGAGATACTGAATTTAACTGATGAAAGGAGAAAGTATAAAAATGCAGTAAATGAAACAGGCAAAAAGGAATACAAACCTCTCAAAAATGAGATCATCAGAAAGTGCAAAATGGCTAAGCAGGGATGGCTAGAGGGCAAATGTAAGGATGTAGAGGCACATATCACTAATGGTAAGGTAGATACTGCCTATAGAAAAATTAAAGAGACCTTTGGAGGAAAGAGAACCACTTGCATGAATATCAACAGCTCAGATGGAAACCCAGTTCTAAGCAAAGAAGGGAAAGCAGAAAGGTGGAAGGAGTATATAGAGGGTCTATACAGGGGCGACGTTCTTGAGGACAATATCATGGAAATGGAAGAGGATGTAGATGAAGATGAAATGGGAGATATGATACTGCGTGAAGAGTTTGACAGAGCACTGAAAGATCTGAGTCGAAACAAGGCCCCAGGAGTAGACAACATTCCATTAGAACTACTGACGACCTTGGGAGAGCCAGTCCTGACAAAACTCTACCATCTGGTGAGCAAGATGTATGAGACAGGCGAAATTCCCTCAGACTTCAATAAGAATATAATAATTCCAATCCCAAAGAAAGCAGGTGTTGACAGATGTGAAAATTACCAAACTATTAGTTTAATAAGTCACAGCTGCAAAATACTAACACGAATTCTTTACAGACGAATGGAAAAACTAATAGAAGCCAACCTCGGGGAAGATCAGTTTGGATTCCGTAGAAATGTTGGAACATGTGAGGCAATACTGACCCTACGACTTATCTTAGAAGAAAGATTAAGGTAAGGCAAACCTACGTTTCTAGCATTTGTAGACTTAGAGAAAGCTTTTGATAATGTTGACTGGAATACTCTCTTTCAAATTCTAAAGGTGGAAGAGGTAAAATACAGGGAGCGAAAGGCTATTTACAATTTGTACAGAAACCAGATGGCAGTTATAAGAGTCGAGGGACATGAAAGGGAAGCAGTGGTTGGGAAGGGAGTGAGACAGGGTTGTAGCCTCTCCCCAATACTATTCAATCTGTATATTGAGCAAGCAGTAAAGGAAACAAAATAAAAGTTCGGAGTAGGTATTAAAATCCATGGAGAAGAAATAAAAACTTTGAGGTTCGCCGATGACATTGTAATTCTGTCAGAGACAGCAAAGGACTTGGAAGAGCAGTTGAACGGAGTGGACAATGTCTTGAAAGGAGGGTATAAGATGAACATCAGCAAAAGAAAAACAAGGTTAATGGAATGTAGTCAAATTAAGTTGGGTGATGCTGAGGGAATTAGATTAGGAAATGAGACACTTAAAGTAGTAAAGGAGTTTTGCTATATGGGGAGCAAAATAACTGATGATGGTCGAAGTAGAGAGGATATAAAATGTAGACTGGTAATGGCAAGGAAAGCGTTTCTGTAGAAGAGAGATTTGTTAACATCGAGTATACATTTAAGTGTCAGGAAGTCGTTTCTGAAAGTATTTGTATGGAGTGTAGCCATGTATGGAAGTGAAACATGGACGATAAATAGTTAAGACAAGAAGAGAATAGAAGCTTTCAAAATATGGTGCTACAGAAGAATGCTGTAGATTAGATGGGTAGATCACATAACTAATGAGGAGGTATTGAATAGAATTGGGGAGAAGAGGAGTTTGTGGCACAACATGACCAGAAGAAGGGATCGGTTGGTAGAACATGTTCTGAGGCATCAAGGGATAACCAATTTAGTACTGGAGGGCAGCATGGAGGTAATAATCGTAGAGGGAGACCAAGAGATGAATACACAAAGCAGATTCAGAAGGATGTAGATTGCAGAAGGTACTGGGAGATGAAGCAGCTTGCACAGGATAGAGTAGCATGGAGAGCTGCATCAAACCAGTCTCAGGACTGAAGACCACAACAACAATTGCTTCATCATTAGAGTCTGGTTCTCTTACACATGAGATTTGTTGGCAGGTGCAAACCTGCATGATAAATTGTATGAACCAGTGTCAGTAGCATTGACTGATGTTGGCATGCATGGTTCAAGTCTGGTATAATCAGCACTCAACATCTGTGTCCTGCGACCACTCACAGAAAATGAAGAAACATCATAATGAAAATCGTCTTCAAAGTAGTCAGCTATAATGTCAGGCTTCTTTGCCAAAGCCAGATTAATGTCCACTGCCATCACAGGACATAATCTGCTTGGGAGTTTGTTAAGCAACTTGTGACGTAATGCAGATTCTGTTAGAAGAGCTTTACTTGTAAATGAGCACAATTCCCATAAAACTTCTAAAGGTTTCAGCTGAATGTAAGGTTGAGGTGAAAGCAAGCTGTTTAAATGTTGTGCATCTGTCACACAAGCATATTACTGTTCATGTAGTACATCCTCATTGTTCTTTATGTCATCATTGTCTAACTGTGCCAGTACTAACACATATCTGTTGAAATTACTATACACTTGAGGTTTGTGAAAAATCACTTCCCCTTTAAGAAACCACAATTTACAGCTTGTTGATTAGAATGGCAGGAGTTTCACATTATCTACATTCGATGCTAATCCAATTTGGTATGAGAACTCAATTGTATATTTGATGCAGGACAAAGTGTCATTAAAGGAGTATCCATTATCTATGATGACAAAAATTCTGACTCCATTTGTAACTATTCTGCGTGAAATAGTTGGAAAGTCACCAATTCGGTATTCCTTTTTTGGTGTTTGTAGAAGCTGCACAAGATTCCACACCCGCAATCCATGCCCACAGTTCTATAGGCTAGCCAGCAGCTTGTAGAGCAAGGCCCCGCCATCCTCCCTCTCAGCCATATGTTGATTTAGACAGATTCAGGTAGTAATAATTTGTTGTGTTTGTTATCATCTGTGTGTTCTTGTAGTCAGAACACATTGGTGAAGAGTAGGGTTATTTTTCACTTGTTTCATTGTATGGTTGCTTTTTGCATTTGGTTGTGACATTTAACTTCTTGTGACATGGAAGCTCTGCTTCAATTATTGGTGCAACAACAGACAGAACTTCATCTGGTCATGCGACAGGCTATTCTGGTATTGCTCTCTCCCCCTTCATCTCTGGCTATGTTTTCTCCTCCGTTCACACCATTTGACGAGTTGGCAGAAGATTGGCAAATGTACGAACACTGCCTACGGCAAAATTCCCATACCTTCCATATTACAGATGTGGAAGTATATCAAGCACTGTTTTTGTGTTGGATTTCTCCGACCACGTATCAAGTGTAGCGGCAGTTGGCCCCCTTGCAGCAACTTTCTTCATTGTCTTGTGACAATTTATGCTCATTGTTGTGTTCCTATTATTACTGCCACAAGCACATCATGGCCACTAGGTTGAATTCTACCAATGTAAGAAGCATCCCCATCAATCTTATCACGCCTGGGCTGCGACTCTGCAGTCGCACCCAAGTCAAAAGAGTCATATGCAGATGTCATAAATTGCAGTATTATAATCCACTCCGTCTTGGATGAGGAAGTCCAGCACTTGGTCCTCCAATTAGAAAACCCTTCCCTTGATTAGGTGTTGCCCATTGCCCAGTCATTTGAGTTCTCACATGCAGCTTGTTGGCAGCTGGAAGCATGGTGCGATGTCACAGCAGTGCAGGGTGACGCAGCTGCATCCACTGCATCCGAGGAGGACAAAGTAGCGATGGTGCAAGCCGCTGATCCAGTGACTTCTGTGCAGCGTGTACACGTTGTTCCAGCTACCGCTCCCTATTGCCATGATGTGCGTCTTGTTACTCCCATCATGTTATCTAAGAGTGTCCCCAGTGTTGTGCCATCTGTCATAAGGATCAGAGAAAAGGCCACATTGGGGTAGCCTGCGACTCAGTGGGACATAATGTGATATCAGAGAACATGGATATGTATATTCATGGGATGTCATTGTCAGGACCAGTTCTCAATCAGGGATCCAGCAAGTTTTTTTCGAGGTTTTGGTTCTCTCACGGCAGCTTCGCCAACAAGTGGACACCGACATGGCCGTATCCCTTCTTAATACTCAAACAAATTCAGACCTCGCAACTCCTCTGCTATTGCTAGGAAACAGGCATCTATGCGGATCTGGTAAACAATAAATCCACTTGCTTGGTTAATTCACAGCTGACATTACCTGTAGTCAGTAACTTGGCCTATTACCTTTATTGTTGTTCACAATGCTAGTTCAGCAAACCTGCCAATTTACCCTACCAATCACGGTGCTCTGAATTTCAGGATGCCTTTGTGGAATGCCTAGGGTGTGCCACAGACTTTAAAGTGCACGTAACAATGGAGCAATCGGCTCGTCCTAGATTTTTTCATGCCCAGCAGATTCCAGTAGGACTCTGCTCAAAAGTCAAAGTGGAGCTGGACCAGCACACATCTCTCAGATTTGTGGTTCCCATTTCCTCCAGTGAATGGGCCTCATGCCTTATTATCATGATGAAACCCTCTGGTAAACTGTGACTTTGTGGTGACTTTAAAGTCACCCTGAATTCAGTGTGTGTGGTTGACACATAACCATTGCCATGTCAGGGAGAGCTGTTCGCATGTTTAGCAGGAGGTCAATTCTTTCTCTAAACTTGGTCTTTCTGAAGCATATCACCAGTTACCCTTGGATAAGAAGTCCATGTGTATCATGGTTCTTAATATGCCTTTCAAAGTATGTCAGTACCAATGATTAATGTTTGGTCTGGAATGTGCCCAGCAATTTTTCAGTGCTGTCTGTAACAGGTCACGTCCACTATCCCACACTGTTTCAACTATCTGGATGACATTTTCATTACAGGGCGTGACATACAAGCAACCACCAGCACAATCAACAGGCCCTTTTTGAAAAACTTTGGGCCATGGATCTGTGTTGCGATCTACAGAAGTCTACATTTTTCCAACCCTCTTTTGATTATCTGGGCCATGCCATCTCACAGTAGGGTGTCCAACCAATAATGTGGCCAGAATTTTCTCAGAGGGAGGGTCTGATTGGTACACAATCTGCTTTTGGGAGGGCATCATAAAAATAGTATTTAGTCTATAAAATTAAGCAAGAAAAGATTTTCTTGAAAACTATAACACACATTCTATATGAGAAATACCCAAATGCACAAATAAACAATTGTTTATTTGGCAACATGATTTTGCCATTTGGGCTACTGGTGATAGACTTTTGAGGAAATTTTTTAAAGAAATGCAACGATTGGTGTATGGGCGACATTTTTGGTGATCAACAAATTTTCAGGCAACACAGGCAAGTACAAGTCTATTTTTATGCACTGACTTTAATTTAATGCTATTTTTAATTACGTTAACTGCTCCACTGCCTTGTGAAATACTGAAATATTGCAATCCCAATGTTCTACCAGTCTCCAAATGTTGACTCCAGAGCTAATATTAATCTGTTGTAGATAGGTAATTAGACTATTATGGTGGTGCATACAAGTTTTTGACTTCCATGACACTAATGAACAAATCAAAATTGGCTTTCCTCTTTGTTCTTGTTAAAAATCCACAATCAGGGACTATCATAACAGCAGACAATACAAAAACAATAAACGACAGCACTTACATTAAAATCAACTGCAAGTAACAACTGAACTGATAAATAAGTAAATAAGTTGAGCTCAAGTAATGCTAATAATGTATAGAAGTTTGTCTTGGCTAAAGTAGGGGTGGGTGATAGCAGATAGTGCTATGGATATAATAATTGTTTGCTTACTATCGATAGTGCGTAACACTTTTTCATCAAATGACTGAAAATGAAATTATCTTTCAATTTCACTACATGACAACTAGATCATGTGAAATTTCATTTAGATGATTTTTTTGAAAGGGGTGGGGGGGGGGAGGGGGCAAACCATCCGGACCTCCGCTTTGGCTACTTCCTTGATCCAACCCCTGAAGGTTTTGGTCAAGCCCATTATGGACCTGCCATGTCACTTATTGTTGCATGACCTTCAGGCTTTCCTGGGTAAAGCTGCCTATTACTACTGGTTCATTCCTGTGGTGTGTGCCATTGCATGCCTTCTCTATCTTCTGTGCAATGGTACTTTTTTCGTCTGATCTCCAATGTATCACTGGCTTTACTACACTGAAGAAAAGCCTCTGGTCAGCACCATGTCTAGCTACTTTTGATTCTAACAAATCATTGGTTTTGGCCACAGATGCCTCTCAGTATGGTGTGAGGGCAGTCCTCACCCATCAGAAGACAAATGGCTCAGAGCAGCCACTGGTGTTTACACCCAAAACTTTCAGTCTGGCACAGGTCCACTACTCTTAGGTGGAGATGGAGGTTCTGGTCATTGTGCATGCAGTCACCAAATTTCATGTGTTCTCAAATGGCACCAAATTCCATCTCATTATGGACCTCAAGCCGTTAGTTTCATTATTCAGTCCGTTCACCCTGGTCCATAATAAGCCGGCGCACACAGGTTGCACTGGAGGGCCTTCTTCCTCTCCAGATACCACTGTTGTTGTTGTGGTCTTCAGTCCTGAGACTGGTTTGATGCAGCTCTCCATGCTACTCTATCCTGTGCAAGCTTCTTCATCTCCCAGTACCTACTGCAACCTACATCCTTCTGAATCTGCTTAGTGTATTCATCGCTTGGTCTCCCTCTACGATTTTTACCCTCCATGCTGCCCTCCAATACTAAATTGGTGATCCCTTGATGCCTCAGAACATGTCCTACCAACCGATCCCGTCTTCTGGTCAAGTTGTGCCACAAACTTCTCTTCTCCCCAATCCTATTCAGTACCTCCTCATTAGTTACGTGATCTACCCACCTTATCTTCAGCATTCTTCTGTAGCACCACATTTCGAAAGCTTCTATTCTCTTCTTGTCCAAACTATTTATCGTCCATGTTTCATTTCCATACATGGCTACACTCCATACAAATACTTCCAGAAATGACTTCCTGACACTTAAATGTATACTCGATGTTAACAAATTTTTCTTCTTCAGAAACGCTTTCCTTGCCATTGCCAGTCTACATTTTATATCCTCTCTACTTCGACCATCATCAGTTATTTTGCTCCCCAAATAGCAAAACTCCTTTACTACTTTAAGTGTCTCATTTCCTAATCTAATTCCCTCAGCATCACCCGACTTAATTCGACTACATTCCATTATCCTCGTTTTGCTTTTGTTGATGTTCATCTTATATCCTCCTTTCAAGACACTGTCCATTCCATTCAACTGCTCTTCCAAGTCCTTTGCTGTCTCTGACAGAATTACAATGTCATCGGCGAACCTCAAAGTTTTTATTTCTTCTCCATGGATTTTAATACCTACTCCGAATTTTTCTTTTGTTTCCTTTACTGCTTGCTCAATATACAGATTGAATAACATCGGGGAGAGGCTACAACCCTGTCTTACTCCCTTCCCAACCACTGCTTCCCTTTCATGTCCCTCGACTCTTATAACTGCCATCTGGTTTCTGTACAAATTGTAAATAGCCTTTCGCTCCCTGTATTTTACCCCTGCCACCTTTAGAATTTGAAAGAGAGTATTTCAGTCAACATTATCAAAAGCTTTCTCTAAGTCTACAAATGCTAGAAACGTAGGTTTGCCTTTCCTTAATCTTTCTTCTAAGATAAGTCGTAAGGTCAGTATTGCCTCACGTGTTCCAGTGTTTCTACGGAATCCAAACTGATCTTCCCCGAGATTGGCTTCTATTAGTTTTTCCATTCGTCTGTAAAGAATTCGTGTCAGTATTTTGCAGCTGTGACTTATTAAACTGATGGTTCGATAATTTTCACATCTGTCAACACCTGCTTTCTTTGGGGTTGGAATTATTATATTCTTCTTGAAGTCTGAGGGTATTTCACCAGTTTCATACATCTTGCTCACCAGACGGTAGAGTTTTGTCAGGACTGGCTCTCCCAAGGCCGTCAGTAGTTCCAATGGAATGTTGTCTACTCCGGGGGCCTTGTTTTGACTCAGGTCTTTCAGTGCTCTGTCAAACTCTTCACGCAGTATCGTATCTCCCATTTCATCTTCATCTACATCCTCTTCCATTTCCATAATATTGTCCTCAAGTACATCGCCCTTGTATAGACCCTCTATATACTCCTTCCACCTTTCTGCTTTCCCTTCCTTGCTTAGAACTGGGTTTCCATCTGAGCTCTTGATATTCATACAAGTCGTTCTCTTATCTCCATAGATCTCTTTAATTTTCCTGTAGGCAGTATCTATCTTACCCCTAGTGAGATAAGCCTCTACATCCTTACATTTGTCCTCTAGCCATCCCTGCTTAGCCATTTTGCACTTCCTGTCGATCTCATTTTTGAGACGTTTGTATTCCTTTTTGCCTGCTTCATTTACTGCATTTTTATATTTTCTCCTTTCATCAATTAAATTCAATATTTCTTCTGTTACCCAAGGATTTCTACTAGCCCTCGTCATTTTACCTACTTGATCCTCTGCTGCCTTCACTGCTTCATCCCTCAAAGCTACCCATTCTTCTTCTACTGTATTTCTTTCCCCCATTCCTGTCAATTGTTCCCTTATGCTCTCCCTGCAACTCTGTACAACCTCTGGTTCTTTCAGTTTATCCAGGTCCCATCTCATTAAATTCCCACCTTTTTGCAGTTTCTTCGGTTTTAATCTACAGGTCATAACCAATAGATTGTGGTCAGAGTCCACATCTGCCCCTGGAAATGTCTTACAATTTAAAACCTGGTTCCTAAATCTCTGTCTTACCATTATATAATCTATCTGATACCTTTTAGTATCTCCAGGGTTCTTCCACGTATACAACCTTCTTTCATGATTCTTAAACAAGGTGTTAGCTATGATTAAGTTATGCTCTGTGCAAAATTCTACCAGGCGGCTTCCTCTTTCATTTCTTAGCCCCAATCCATATTCACCTACTATGTTTCCTTCTCTCTCTTTTCCTACACTCGAATCCCAGTCACCCATGACTATTAAATTTTCATCTCCCTTCACTATCTGAATAATTTCTTTTATTTCATCATACATTTCTTCAATTTCTTCGTCATCTGCAGAGCTAGTTGGCATATAAACTTGTACTACTGTAGTAGGTGTGGGCTT
Organism: Schistocerca nitens; assembly: GCF_023898315.1. NCBI lineage: Eukaryota > Metazoa > Arthropoda > Insecta > Orthoptera > Acrididae > Schistocerca > Schistocerca nitens. Next base: position 37,265,997 of record NC_064615.1, read on the forward strand.
CGTATCTATCTTGGCCACAATAATGCGTTCACTATGCTGTTTGTAGTAGCTTACACGCATTCCTATGTTCCTATTCATTATTAAACCTACTCCTGCATTACCCCTATTTGATTTTGTGTTTATAACCCTGTAGTCACCTGACCAGAAGTCTTGTTCCTCCTGCCACCGAACTTCACTAATTCCCACTATATCTAACTTTAACCTATCCATTTCCCTTTTTAAATTTTCTGACCTACCTGCCCGATTAAGGGATCTGACATTCCACGCTCCGACCCGTAGAACGCCAGTTTTCTTTCTCCTGATAACGACATCCTCTTGAGTAGTCCCCGCCCGGAGATCCGAATGGGGGACTATTTTACCTCCGGAATATTTTACCCAAGAGGACGCCATCATCATTTAATCATACAGTAAAGCTGCATGTCCTCGGGAAAAATTACGGCTGTAGTTTCCCCTTGCTTTCAGCCGTTCACAGTACCAGCACAGCAAGGCCGTTTTGGTTATTGTTACAAGGCCAGATAAGTCAATCATCCAGACTGTTGCCCTTGCAACTACTGAAAAGGCTGCTGCCCCTCTTCAGGAACCACACGTTTGTCTGGCCTCTCAACAGATACCCCTCCGTTGTGGTTGTATCGCTGAGGCACACAAGCCTCCCCACCAACAGCAAGGTCCATGGTTCATACCACTATGACATCCATTTTTCACCCACTGGGCGCTATGCAACAGTGGATGCCTTATCCAGGCTGCCTATTGATCCGAATTGAGAGGAGTTCATGTGTTTTCATTTGGATGTCGCCTCTCACCAAGTGAACAATGGCTTTCTGATCGCTAGTACCTGGGTTTCCAAGGCCGCAGCATCTGACCCCTAAGCACAAAGAGGTTGTCTGACTTGTACAGCAAGGTTGGTCATCTCGTCTGCCAGTCTGCACTACTTTGTTTTGGACCATCATCCATCGGTCTTAAATGGGTTACTCCTCCTCTTCTCTATGGACTATGTAGCTCCTAGTTCCTGGGAGTTTTCAGTCAGAGGTCTTGCAGTTGTTGCATGAAGGTTCCTAGGATGTTTATGACACCAAGGTCTTGGCTCACACATGTGTTCTGGCCCAGCATTGACTGGGAGCTGGAGCATGTGGTTGGTCTGTATCCACAGTGCGTTAGTCAACAGGTGGCTCCCAAGGCTTCATTTTCCCCATGGTCTCCAGCAACCCATCTCTGGGAATGCATCCATGATTAGATTAGATTAGATTAAATTAGATTAATACTAGTTCCATGGATCAAGAATACGATATTTCGTAATGGTGTGGAACGAGTCAAATTTTCCAATACATGACGTAATTAAGTTAATTTAACAACATACTTAAGTTAATATAACAACTTTTTTATTTTTTGTGTTTTTTTATTTTTTAATTTTTTTATAATTTTTTGTTTGTTTTTTTTCTTAATTTATATCTAAAAATTCCTCTATGGAGTAGAAGGAGTTGTCATTCAGAAATTCTTTTAATTTCTTCTTAAATACTTGTTGGTTATCTGTCAGACTTTTGATACTATTTGGTAAGTGACCAAAGACTTTAGTGACAGTATAATTCACCCCTTTCTGTCCCAAAATTAGATTTAAACTTGAATAGTGAAGATCATCCTTTCTCCTAGTATTGTAGTTATGCACACTGCTATTACTTTTGAATTGGGTTTGGTTGTTAATAACAAATATCATAAGAGTGTATATATACTGAGAAGCTACTGTGAATATCCCTAGATCCTTAAATAAATGTCTGCAGGATGATATTGGGTGGACTCCAGCTATTACTCAGATTACACGCTTTTGTGCGATAAATACGTTATTCCTCAGTGATGAATTACCCCAAAATACGATGCCATATGAAAGGAATGAGTGAAAATAGGTGTAGTAAGCTAATTTACTAAGATGTTTGTCACCAAAATTTGCAATGACCCTTATTGCATAAGTAGCTGAACTCAAACGTTTCAGCAGATCATCAATGTGTTTCTTCCAATTTAATCTCTCATCAATGGACACACCTAAAAATTTGGAATATTCCGCCTTAGCTATATGCTACTGATTAAGGTCTATATTTATTAATGGCGTCATACCATTCACTGTACGGAACTGTATGTACTGTGTCTTATCAAAATTCAGTGAGAGTCCATTTACAAGGAACCACTTAGTAATTTTCTGAAAGACAGTATTGACAATTTCATCAGTTAATTCTTGTTTGTCAGGTGTGATTACTATACTTGTATCATCAGCAAAGAGAACTAACTTTGCCTCTTCATGAATATAGAATGGCAAGTCATTAATATATATTAAGAACAACAAAGGACCCAAGACTGACCCTTGTGGAACCCCATTCTTGATAGTTCCCCAGTTTGAGGAATGCGCTGATCTTTGCATATTATGAGAACTGCTTATTTCAACTTTCTGCGCTCTTCCAGTTAGGTACGAATTAAACCATTTGTGCACTGTCCCATTCATGCCACAATACTTGAGCTTGTCCAGCAGAATTTCATGATTTACACAATCAAAAGCCTTTGAGAGATCACAAAAAATCCCAATGGGTGGTGTTCGGTTATTCAGATCATTCAAAATTTGATTGGTGAAAGCATATATGGCATTTTCTGTTGAAAAACCTTTCTGGAAACCAAACTGACATTTTGTCAGTACTTCATTTTTACAGATATGTGAAGCTACTCTTGAATACATTACTTTCTCAAAAATTTTGGATAAAGCTGTTAGAAGGGAGATTGGACGGTAATTGTTGACATCAGACCTATCCCCCTTTTTACGCAAAGGTATAACAATAGCATATTTCAGTCTATCAGGGAAAATGCCCTGTTCCAGAGAGCTATTACACAGGTGGCTGAGAATCTTACTTATCTGTTGAGAACAAGCTTTTAGTATTTTACTAGAAATGCCATCAATTCCATGTGAGTTTTTGCTTTTAAGCAAGTTTATTATTTTCCTAATTTCAGAGGGAGAAGTGGGTGAGATTTCAATTGTATCAAATTGCATAGGTATGGCCTCTTCCATTAACAGCCTAGCATCTTCTAATGAACATCTGGATCCTACTATATCCACAACATTTAGAAAATGATTATTAAAAATATTTTCAACTTCTGACTTTTTGTTCGTAAAGTTTTCATTCAATTTGATGGTAATACTGTCTTCCTGTGCTCTTGGTTGACCTGTTTCTCTTTTAATAATATTCCAAATTGTTTTAATTTTATTATCAGAGTTGCTGATTTCAGACATGATACACATACTTCTGGATTTTTAAATAACTTTTCTTAATATAACAAAGTAGTTTTTATAATGTTTGATAGTTTATGGGTCACTACTCTTTCTTGCTGTCAGATACATTTCCCTTTTCCGGTTACAAGATATTTTTATACCCTTAGTAAGTCATGGTTTGTTACAAGGTTTCTTATGATTATATTTAACTATTTTCTTGGGGAAGCAGTTTTCAAATGCATTTACAAAAATGTCATGAAATAAATTATATTTTAAATTGGCATCGGGTTCACGGTACACCTCATTCCAGTCTAACTGCTGTAGGCTTTCCCTGAAATTTGCAATTGTTAAATCGTTGACTGAACGTACTACTTTGGAGGACTGTTTAGTATTGCTGAATGGAGCTATGTCATATATTGTAACTAGCTGTGTACCATGATCAGAAAGACCATTCTCAACAGGCTGAGCATTTATCTGGTTAAACTTATCTTGGTCTATAAAGAAGTTATCTATCAGTGAGCTGCTATCCTTTACCACCCGAGTAGGAAAATCAATAACGGGTGTCAAATTGAAAGAACCGAGTAATACTTCAAGGTCATTTTTCCTATTACCCTCTTTCAGAGAATCTACATTGAAGTCCTCACAAATAATAATTTGCTTCCCCCTGTCTGACAGCACAACAAGCAGTCCAAATTTTTCAGAAATAGATGAAAATTTCCTGATGGGGACCTATATACAGTTACAATTATAAATGTGCCTTTATTTAATTTAAGCTCACAGGCACATGCTTCTATATGTTTCTGTACACAAAACATTTTTGTTTCTATACTTTTTGCACAATGATAACTTTTGACATATATGGCAACTCCTCCTTTCTCCATATTTTCTCTCATTACATGTGCAGAGAGCTTATATCCACTTACATTTACCTTATCCATATCAGTAACAATGTGATGCTCAGACAGGCATAGTATATCTATTTCATCCTCAGGTTCTAAATCTTCTAAACAAACCAGAAGCTCATCTATTTTATTCTTTAAACTCCCAATATTTTGATGAAATATACTTACATTATTTTTAATTATACTTTTATGAGAACCTTTCCTTATTCTAACATTTGCAGTACTCTCCTGTCTGAGTTTCTCATTGTGCTTAGGCCCAGTTCCTATACCAGTGGTCACATGGTGTTCAGAGAGGCAGATTATGTCAACTGGGTTGGGTGACTTTAATTCATCAATGCAATTACCTAGGACTGAGATACAACTTGGTGGAGATAAAATTTCTGGTGATTGGTGAAAATTTATAATTGACAGCTGTGACTGGTGATCCAATGTGCTAGAATTGTGTTGTTTAATTTCTTTCCTAAACTGAAGATCTGTTTCAATCCTGACCTCTCGTAGAACTTGACATCTTTCTGTCTTACCTATCCTAAAAAAGGTGCTGCTCCAACACCTGTAACCACTGGTATTTTACCATTCATGGCAGTGCCTCTCCCCCTTAAATTTCCTGCTATTACCCCAGCCAGTTTCCCCTTCCCTTTCCTGTTGAGATGTAGGCTGAGCCTGGTATAGTCCCACCTACTGAGAGAATCAACAGGAACCACACCAATATGAGCCCCCGCACCCGACCCAAGCAGCCGTTCCAACTCCAAATTAACTCTCCCAACAGAAGAGTTCAAATGAGGCCAGTCATGGCGTCTCAGGACAGATACAAATTCAACATTGGTGAGTCTCGATGTCGACGCAATCTTTACCAGGTCACACTCTATACTGTACCCAGGATCTCTGTCGATGCTGTTCCCTGGCCCTCCCACAATAACCACGGTGTCTTCCCTGGTAAATCCTTTACAGAGTGAACCTAAATCCTCTGTCACCTGATCCAGACTAGCACTTGGTTTGAAAAAATTTGTGACCATGTCGATTTTTCAGGTCCATTTCTGGGTGTGTTTTGACCAATTGTCATTGACGCATTTCCACATTTTCTATACATTGTTGAGTGCTCCTAAGCCACAAGCGAAGTTACTATTCAGGCTGTTTCCAAATTTTTTCCTGTGGACAGTCTGGTTATTCTTTTTTCTAACAATGGAACTCAGTTCCTGTCCCAGGCATATTGTGATTTCTGCGTGCAGTTGGGTATTCGCCGTGTTTGCTCCCCTCCCTTTCAACCTCCGTCTAATGTTTGGGCTGAGCACATGAGTCTCACCTTTGAGACCCAGGTGAAAAAGGATCTGCATTTCTTTCCTCCACGAGAAGGTATTACTGTTGTTTTTGATGACCTACTGGGTGCCTCCTATGGTTTGCATATCCCTGCTAAGCTTCTCCATTGATGCTAGTTGTGGATGCTGCTGCACCTTCTCTATCTAGGTGCTCCATCCACTGTTGTGTTCCATGGTGCCACCCTTTTTACCAGGGATGGCAGTCTTGGTGCATGGTTATGGTCTCCACCACCGCTGGTTGCTGCAACCATCGTGCATCAGAATGGCCGCCATGTGTACACTCTGAATGGGAGACTGGGAGGTCGAGCAGCTCTGAGTCTGGATGGGTACACACACTCACTCACCTTGGCCACACCACCATCTTCTCTGGTGCCTCAGTTGCTGAGTGCCACCTATCCACTGATGTTCCAGCCTCAATTCTTGCCCATGTCAGTGCTGCCTGATGAACCTATGACACCACAGCCTCCGGTAGTAGCTCTGGTGCTCCTCCAGCTCATGGATATGGCTTTCAACAGTTTGATGTCTCCTACATGGCCTCAGTCTGTGGTGGAGTCACCTCCACCTTCCCCACCACTACCTTCCTAACCACCACTGGACATCGCCACAGATCCTAGCTCGGTCTGCTCGTTGCCAGTCCTGTTGCCTCACACTCCCACAGGGGGCGTCATGGCGCTCCTCACGCCAGCCACTTTTGCCCAAATTCCAAGGTCTCTGCCAACTGGGAATTGCTCCTCCATCTCACTTCCAAGGCCTCCACGGATGTGGACACCATTTCCACTCATGGCCACCCGCATCTCGTCTTGGGAATCAGCGATGCTCCACTCCCGAGGTGGGAAGGGTGCAGTGACCCATGTAAGATTCCACACCCGCAATATGGGCACGCAGCTGTATGGCATACCACAGAAGCCATAAATGGTAGCACCAGCAGAGCCTTCCACTCTTGGATGCAAATGAAGCCTCTCTGTACTCTACCAGCCAGTCCGGCCAACATCGCACTCAGTCATATATAGACTTTCAGCCTGTGTGTCTCAGACTAGTAGTGTCACCATTCAACGGCAATTGTTTTCCTGTACACATATTCAGTAAGCAATAAAATGTTGTGTTTGCTATTATCCACATGTTCTTGTAGCCAGAACATTGTTATCCTAATGGTGAATGATAACACATAAAAAAAATGTATTCAAAAATACACTTTGAAAGAGACACTGGTAGCATAGTCACATAACAAACACAAAAGACAAAAGGTACTAGAGACGTAAAGATATAACTTTGCACCACACTGCAAAGGCACCTCAATCAGTCGATCTCGTGGATGCCATAAAGTCATTCCTCCTGTACTCAATACATGAATGGAAAAGGAAGAAACTGCAATAACTGGTACAATGGGAAGTACTCTCTGCCATGCACTTCACAGTGTTTGCAGAATAAGGATGTAGATGTGGATTCACAGCACACAGTATCCACACAATCAGATGATCACAATAATGTGCAAAATATTGAGCTTAGAAAGAGGATGTGATGCTAGTACTACCCTTTACAAAGCTTTGGTGTAAGATTTACCAGAAAAATTGAACAATATAGTGTGAAAGTGTCTTGTGACATGACAGAGGTGGTTTATAATGATTTGATTGTGTCACATTTCTCACTAAATTTCTAATCTATATAACATAAGTAATTTTCCGTAGTACAGAACATGTTATTTAACAAGAACTTTTTAATTATCTTTTTTAATAACCAGTTAGACCAGAATGTCTAAAAAGTAAGACAGTCATTCTTTGAATGTAGCAAAAGTTTCGTAAAGTACAGATTACTAAATCAAAATAACAGTGAAAATATGATAAGGGAACTAAAAGGTTACTAAAAAGGAACATGCACAGTACGTTGGAAATCAGTAATTCTTACATCAGACTAAGGTTATGGCGCCGATGAAATCTACACCAACATTGATATGCATTCATCTTTGGACTCTAAGCATTATCTTTGGCTGTTCTACCATGTTCAGTTCAGTTCTTTGTGATCCTTGTATGTGTTAAGGTTAATAAATGAACTATTGCCAAATGGGTGTGATTATTGGTGCAACCAACCCAGTAATCCTCCTCACTGGTGACCCCGAGTTGTAACGTCTTCCGTATTCGCCATTTTACTGTGTCCCCGAACTCCGCGTCGGTTATTTTCGTGTGTCTTACATTGACACAGCATTCGAACAATGACTTCGGCCCAGCACCTAATGCTGGATTTTGTGATCGACATGCATCATGTTGCGGGCGATGTACACCCACCAGGACTGCAACACAATGGCTCTTACTCGATGATTCCGCCAATTTCGCCGAACTTTTTCGAGCCTGCAACAATAAGTGAGGTTAGGAGTGCGCATGACTCTGGCTATCAAACGCCTTTGCTCCTGCCACATGTGCCCTCCCTCATCGACTGTGCAGTTACCTCTTACGGATCTCCGTGCAGTGCGGGACCAATGCCGATTTCTGCAAATGCTTCGTTGGACAACCTACTACTGCCAGGACAACGATTTGCCACGCTGCAATCCATGCAGTACCATGCGGATACCTGCCACGTGGCCGGAACTGCTTCATTCACAGTTCTACCTCCTCAGCATCCAACCATGCCAGTGCCTGTCTCGGTTCAGCATCAGCACATGCCTTCCTACTTTGATACCTTGGCCTGCAACAGGGACAATAACTTGTTATCTGTACCTGACTTCCACCTCCGTCCCACTGCCACCTGAATAGCCATTGTTGCCACATCCCCTGGAGGCACAATCTCCTGGAATACTACAGCAACAACAGCTCGATTCAGGCAGTGCCCCGATGAACTCAACTCAACCTGTTCTTCTGAACATTCTACAACGCTTACTGACGCTGCCGCCGTTTAATCCCGACAGAGCTACAACCTGGTTCAAAATTGCGGACGTAGTGTTCGACCATTACAAACTCGAAGAGTCAACCTGGTTTCTGTGCCTCATCACCCACCTGCACGACCAGGAGGACTTGATTGCTGACCTGGTCGACACCCCGGACTCATCTACCTGGTACACTATAGCCAAAAAGACAGTCCTACGTTGGCTTGCACACTCAACTGAGGCAGCAATACGGCAAGTGCTCCACGTCTAGCAACTAGGCAATGACAAACCATCCCAGCTCTGGAGACGGCTACATGCCCTGGTCAGCACTGATCTATTCTCTGACACAGCTCTCCTCGTCATCTGGTCAGATAAACTATATCCTCACATCTGCTTTGCTCTGGCTCAAAGGTCTCCTGAATCTGTCAAGCAAAGAATGAATTTGTCTGACAAGCTACACCATGCATCACTGCTTCATTTCGCCAGCCACTGCCTACCTAACAAGTCTCAGGTTCAGTCTTATCGCCCTGCAGCCAGGACCGTAATGTGCTGACCGTTCCGCTCACTCCGGGAAGCAGTAAACAAGCAACTGGGACATCACCGGCTCCGCTCACTGTAACACCCCCTCCTGCAACCGAAACTGCTGCAGCCACCGAACCTCGGCCACTGCCACTGGCAACGAACATTCCGCAGGAAATTCAACCACACTACCCATACTGTTACTTCCACACACAGTTTGGTGAGGCAGCACGGAACTGCAGACAACCCTGCTACTTCCAAAATGCCAATCGCAGGTAGGCCCGGGTGCCGCCTCCTGTGCACAACATGTCAGGCACCCCCCAGGGCTCCATTCTGTCTGGGAATGACAGGATAATTGTGGACGACTTTACATTAAAGACTTTTCGTCAGGATACCTGTTCCTAGTGGACACAGGCGCCGATGTTTCACTGCTGCCTACATCCTTAGCTTCATATAAAATTCGCCCACATCATATTTCACTGCAAGCCGTGAATTCAACTAAACTACAATGCTCAGGTTCAACTTCCCATGTAGTCTTACTCTCTGCTAACTGCAAACTCGAGTGGACTTTTTTAGTGCGCGAAATTGACAAACCTATACTAGGCATGGCTTCTTGCGACACCACAAACTTTCACCGGACCTAGTGCGAAACACCATGTTTCATCACCCATCCAACACTCACTTCCCCTGTGCTCCGTCGAGCAAACCCCCATGTGAAACATCAGTCTGGGCTCATCTCATCTGTACATGCCCGTCTCTGTCGACAACGTTACAAGAAACAACGCACAAGTGCATTGTCGAGCTTGAAAACATTGCTCGCCTACGCAAGGAAAACCTCGAGCTCTCCCTCCGGCTCCACAAAACTCAGCTCCAGCTCTCTGATGCAGCAAAGGAATTACAGACACTACAGTAAGGACAAAGCAAGGTCAGTAAGTGCACCGAATCCGCTTGCAGTCCAAGCAATCGAGCCTCCGTGTGTTTACCTCCCGCTACCCCTCGCAACTGTGCTATCAAGACTGCCATAACATGTACTGACAGCTCCGCAGTGCCACAACCTCCGGACACGAGTAGCATGCGCGACGAGCGTCACGTGTTCCCGAACTGACGGCTCCTACCCCACCCCTCACGAACAGCAACTTCGGTTCCTGCTCGCCGCCGTGTGACCACCACTGCCAAACCAAACAGTGCACACGTGCCAAGCGTTTCACCTGTGACCGTGCTGCCACAGGCCGCGCCCTAGGACAGTGGACTCACTAACGGCTCACGAGCCCTACCGAGCTCACCCGACCACGGTGCCACTGCTTCGGGCCGGCACCCATATTGTCACGTTGACTCCTGGGACACTTTGCCTCCTCCCGTTGGATCCGCCGAGTGGCTCGGAACACCACGACCATGCCTCGCCTGCCCTGCCCGCCACACATTGTAAACAAACCGCCTTCCGTGCCGCCGGCAACATTTCCGTCGTCACCAATGGCACGGTTCACAAGCTTCGCCTCATGCTAGGTTCCCCGATATCCAGTAAACCACATCAACCCGCTGTTACTTTTCTTGGTTTTCGGGTCTCTACTGAAGGCATTTCATCGCCCCATGAGAAAGTACAAACAATACTACACCTACCCCAAACTTTGTCATTCAGAGAGCTCCGGCGCTTTCTGGGGATGGTTAATTATTATCGCTGACATCTACCTCGGGCTGCAGAGATTCAGGATCCACTGACGGACGCCTTGGCGGGCACCAAAACTTCTGGATCTTGGCCTGTTCCATGCACCCCTGCCATGACTGACTCTTTCACTACCCTCAAAAATCTTCTTGCCGGGGATGCACCATCGCGCATCCGTATCCCAATGCGCAGCTTTTCATCACCATAGACACGAGCGATACTGCCATCGGCGCTGTCCTTAGCCAGACAATCTACGGCCAAACTTCGCCTCTGCAGTTCTTCTCGCACAAGCTCACCAATGCACAACGGAAATATTCCGCATTTGACAGGGAGTTGCTCGCGGTGTACGTAGCGATGAAGCATTTTAAGACTGACCTTGAGGGATGCCCTTTCTATGTTTTAACAGACCACAAACCCCTAGCTGCGGCCATTACAAACCCGCCAGCTGACCCGCTTCCTCGCCGCTTCAGATACATGGACTTCATATGTCAGTTCACCACCAATGTCAGACACATAAAGGGTGCTCCGCACCACCTTCCCTGGCATTTCTAGTGTGATCTGGTGTGACGCCAGTATGGGCACGTTACGCCCCCTCATCCAACCACGCTCCGTCAAGCTGTCTTCAGCACATTGCATAATTTTGCCCACCCCATTGTTCGTGCGTCCGCCTGCCTCATAGCGGGGCACTTTGTGTGGAGAAATGTCAACAAGGACTGCCAGCAATGGGCACGCTCCTGCGACGCATGCCAACGCTGCAAAGTGCGGAAGCACACTTCACCCCGCCTTTTCGATCCCTCCTGGGCATTTCCAGCATATTCATATTGACATTGTCGGCCCTCTCCCCCCCTCTAATGGCTTTCGTTATGTTCTCTCGTCTATCAACCGAACAACTCGCTGTGTCGATGCTGTCCCCCTCCCCAATGTTTTGGCAGAAAGTGTTGCTCGAGCTCTCGTTGAGTCATGGGTATCACGTTTGGGATGTCCAGCTATCATCACGACTGACCAGGGTAGACAATTTTAGTCGGCTCCGTTCAACGAGATTTGTAACATTTGCGGCATCTGGCGCATCCATACCACAGCATATCACCCGCAAAGTAACGGGCTAGTTGAGCGCTGTTACCACACTTTCAAGGCGGCTCTTCGATGCCATGACTCTCTATGGATGGAGGCCATTCCTCTTGTGCTACTCGGCATTCGTGCGATCTATAAGGAAGACCTCAAAGGCACAATAGCCGATTTCGTATACGGCCAGAACTTTTTTCTCCCTGGCGAACTTGTGAGCCCTTCCGCTTCTCTCCCACAGTCTGACTTCCCTTCCTTCGTGGACCGCATCAGACGCCACTTCATCAACCTCCACATCCCTCCGGCCACCAGCCATTCCCACCCTAAGGTTCACGTCCCGAAATCTCTGGACAAATGCGAGTACATCATGCTACGAGATGACACTGTCCGTGCTGCCTTCCAACCTCCATATACTGTTCCGTACCGAGTTCTCCGGCGCTCAGGCAACACCTATGACATACAGATGAAAGATTCAGCTGTTACAGTCTCTCTCAACAGACTGAAGCCTGCTCTTGTCGAGCCTTCTTCTACCCCCCTTCAGGCCACGGCCACGCCACACACTGTCGTGGCTCACGACGCTCCAACCACTCCCTCCACGCCGGACTTACACATTCGGTTGAGTGACTTCCAGCTCCAATCGTCGAGCTCTCCTCCGACGGGGAGCTGTGTGGGTAGATGTCACGAAGGAAGGTTCGGCCACCGAACCTGGAAGTCGCTGAAGCGAGCTGGGCATCGTACTGGACATGCCGGCGGTTTGCAGGCGGAACGGAGTGACTACGACGATGTCTCCGGTGGGCGTGGTGAAAACACAAAGCATGTCCAGGTCGACGTCGGGTGCGAGGGAAACACATTTCACCAGGTGGCAGGAAATGGCATAGGTTGTGTCACGAGCACTGGATGAAGAGAAACACATGACAAACAGTGTGTAATCGTGCAGTATTATTGAGATGTTGTGGATTATGTTTGGGGGGACAGGCTCAAACACCTAACACCTCGAGCGAGGGCACTTTCAAGATGGGGGGGGGGCGGGGGGGGGGGGGGGGCATGAGAAACCTCGGCAGGGCAAGGCAGGCGACGGTGGAGAGGTTGAAGGGACCAGTCAAGGGGCCGCCGGCGAGGGCGTGATCGTAGGTAAGCTCGACGTGGGGAGTATGTGGTCACTCGACGGAGTGCATGAGACCCGAGTGAAGGGCGAGTTCGGAGGAGAGCTCGACGATTGGAGATGTAAGTCACTCGATGGAGGGTTTGAGGCCAGGATGAGGGGGCATAACGTGCCCGTACTGTTGTTGCACCAGATCTCACTAGAAATGCCAGGGAAGGTGGTGCGGATGAAGTTTAGTGAAGAAGTAGAGTCTGAAATTGGGTTTTGTGTTTCCTCGTCGGCGGGTTGGAGATTAGGCAGTTCAGAGAGGTCTAGAAACAAATGGACAGTGTCGACTCATGAAAGGAACCCTTTATGTGTCTGACATCGGTGGTGAACTGAGATATCTGAAGCGGCGAGGAGGCGAGTCAGCTGGCGGGTTTGTAATGGCCGCAGCCAAAGGTTTGTGGTCCGTTAACACATAGAAATGGCGTCCCTCAACGTCAGTCTTAAAATGCTTGATCACTTTGTAGACCGCGAGCAACTCCCTGTCAAACACGGAATATTTCCGTTGTGCATTGGTGAGCTTGTGCGAGAAGAACTGCAGAGGCGAAGTTTGGCTGTCGATTGTCTGGCTAAGGACAGCATCGCTGGCAGTATCCTTAACGTCTGTGGTGATGAAAAGCTGTGCATTGGGATGAGGATGCGCGATGGTGTAGGCCTTGGCAAGAAGATTTTTAAGGGCTGTGAAAGAGTCAGTCTTAACAGGGGTCCATAGAACGGGCCGAGATCCAGAAGTGTTGGTGCCTGCCAAGGCGTCCATCAGTGGAGCCTGAATCTCCGCAGTCCGAGGTAGGTGTTGGCGGTAATAATTAACCGTCCCTAGAAAGCGCTTGAGTTCTTTGAATGACACAGGTATGAGTAGGTTTAGTATTGTTTGTACTCTCTCAGGAGGCGGTGAAATGCCGTCGACAGAGACCAGAAAACCAAGAAATGTGACAGCGGGTTGACGTAGCTGCAATTTGTTCTGGTTAGTCTCAATGCCTGCTGCCGCGAGAGTGTCCATAACAGTTTGCACATGTCGAATGTTGTCCTCGATGGAAAAGGTGAACACAAGAATGTCATCAAGATATGCAAAGCAGAAATTTAGGTCGAATAGCACTTCGTTGATGAAGCGGCCAGGTCTGGGTTGCGTTTTTCAGACTGAAGGGCATGAATCGAAACTGAAATAACCTGATTGGGCTAGTGATTGCTGTCTTCTTGATGTCTTCAGGAGCCATGGGGATCTGGTGGTAGGCCTACTTGCAATCAATGACAGAGAACATGGTCGCAGCGGCGAGGGAACTTGTAAAGTCGGCAATGTTGGGTATGGGGTAGGTGTCCATAATTGTTCGTGTGTTTAGTCGACGGTAGTCTCCGCACATGTGCCAGGACCTGTCTTCTTTGGGTGTCATATGTATGGGTGTAGACCAGCTACTGGCAGAGGGTTCAATAACGCCGGAGCTTAGTAGTTCAGAAATCTGATTTTTAAGGTCGGAGAGGCGCTCCGGACAAAGTCGACGTGGTTTACTGGAGATGGGGGGACCTGGCGAGAGATGAAGCTTGTGAACCATGCCGTTGGTGATGATGGAAATGTTGCTGGCGGCACGGAAGGTGGTTTGTTTACAATGTGTGGTGGGCAGGGCAGGCAAGGTGTGGTCGTGGTGATCGAATCCACTCGGTGGATCTGACGGGAGCCGAGGTGGCGAAGTGTACCAGGAGTCAATGCAACAAGACGGCGCCGCCCAAAGCAGTGGCACCGTAAACGGATGAGCTTGGTAGAGCTCGTGAAGCGTTAGCGAGTCCATTGTCCGAGGGCGCGGCTTGTGGCAGCACGGTCGCGGGCGAAACGCTTGGCGTGAGTGCACTGTTTGGTTTGTCAGTGGTGGTCACACGGCGGCGTGCAGGAGCTGAAGTTGTATAGTTTGAGGTGCTGTCCGTGAGGTTCGGGGTAGGAGCCATCAGTTCGGGAACACGTGACGCTCGTTACGCATGCTACTTGTGTGCGGCTGAGTGTCAAATGCTGCCGTGTTAGGAGGGTGTGGCCCTGCGGAGCTGTCAGTACATGTTATGGCAGACTTGATAGCACAGTTGCAAGGGCTAGCGGGAGGTGAACACACGGAGGCTCGATTGCTGGGACTGCAAGCAGATTCGGCGCACTTACTGACCTTGCTTTGTCCTTGCTGTAGTGTCTGTAATTCCTTTGCTGCATCGGAGAGCTGGAGCTATGTTTCGTGGAGCCGGAGGGAGAGCTTGTAGTTTTCCTTGCATAGGCGAGCAACATGTTCAAGCTCGACAAGGCACTTGTGCATGGTTTCTTGTAACATCGTCGACACAGATGTATGGATGAGATGAGCCCGGACCGATGTGTCACGGGAGGGGGGGGGGGGGGTTTGCTCGATGGATGACAGGGGAAGTGAGTCTTGGATGGATGATGAAACATGGTGTTTCGCACTAGGTCCGGTGAAAGTTTGTGGTGTTGCAAGAAGTCAATGCCTAGTATAGGTTTGTCAATTTCACACACTAGAAAAGTTCACTTGAGTTTGCAGTTTGCGGAGAGTGAGGCGACGTGGGAGATTGAACCCAAGCATTGTAGTTTAGTTGAATTCTTGGCTTGCTGTGAAGTATGATGAGGTGGATGTTTGACGATGCTAAGGACGTAGGCAGCAGTGAAACATCGGCATGTGTGTCTACTAGGAAAAGGTATCCCGACAAATGTCTTTAATGTAAGGTTGTCCGTAATTATCTGGTCATTCCCGAACAGAATGGAGCACTGGGGGCTGCATAGGAGGCGGCACCCTGACCTACCTGTGATTGTGCACAAACTCCTCTTCTCCCCAATTCTATTCAATACTTCATCATTAGTTATGTGATCTACCCATCTAATCTTCAGCATTCTTCTGTAGCACCACATTTCGAAAGCTTCTATTCTCTTCTTGTCCAAACTATTTATCGTCCATGTTTCACTTCCATACATGGCTACACTCCGTACAAATGCTTTCACAAACGACTGTTTGACACTTAAATCTATACTCAATGTTAACAAATTTCTCTTCTTCAGAAACGATTTCCTTGCCATTGCCAGTCTACATTTTATATCTACTCTACTTTGACCGTCATCAGTTATTTGGTCCCCAAATAGCAAAACTCCTTTACTAGTTTAAGTGTCTCATTTCCTAATCTAATTCCCTCAGCATCACCCGACTTAATTCGACTACATTCCATTATCCTTGTTTTGCTTTTGTTGATGTTCATGTTATATCCTCTTTTCAAGATACTGTCCATTCCATTCAAATGCTTTTCCAAGTCCTTTGCTGTCTCTGACAGAATTACAATGTCATCGGCAAACCTCAAAGTTTTTATTTCTTCTCCATGAATTTTAATACGTATTACGAATTTTTCTTTTGTTTCCTTTACTGCTTGCTCAATATACAAATTGAATAACATTGGGGAGAGGCTACAACCCTGTCCTACTCCCTTCCCAACCACTGCTTCCCTTCCATGCCCCTCGACTCATAACTGCCATCTGGTTTCTGTACAAATTGTAAATAGCCTTTTGTTCCCTGTATTTTACCCCTGCCACCTTTAGAATTTGAAAGAGAGTATTCCAGTCAACATTGTCAAAAGCTTTCTCTAAGTCTACAAATGCTAGAAACGTAGGTTTGCCTTTCCTTAATCTTTCTCCTAAGATAAGTTGTAAGGTCAGTATTGCCTCACGTGTTCCAATATTTCTACGGAATCCAAACTGATCTTCCCCAAGGTCGGCTTCTACCACTTTTTCCATTTGTCTGTAAAGAATTCGCGTTAGTATTTTGCAGCTGTGACTTATTAAACTGATAGTTCGGTAATTTTCACATCTGTCAATACCTGCTTTCTTTGGGATTGGAGTTATTATATTCTTCTTGAAGTCTGAGGGTATTTTGCCTGTCTCATACACCTTGCTCACCAGATGGAAGAGTTTTGTGAGGACTGGCTCTCCCAAGGCCGTCAGTAGTTCTAATGGAATGTTGTCTACTCCCAGGGCCTTGTTTCGACTCGGGTCTTTCAGTGCTCTGTCAAACTCCTCACGCAATATCATATCTCCCATTTCATCTTCATCTACATCCTCTTCCATTTCCATAATATTGTCCTCAAGTACATCGCCCTTGTATAGACCCTCTATATACTCCCTCCATCTTTCTGCTTTCCCTTCTTTGCTTAGAACTGGTTTTCCATCTGAGCTCTTGATATTCATTCAAGTGGTTCTCTTTTCTCCAATGGTCTCTTTAATTTTCCTGTAGGCAGTATCTATCTTACCCCTAGTGAGATAAGCATCTACATCCTTACATTTTTCCTCTAGCCATCCCTGCTTAGCCATTTTGCACATGCTGTCGATCTCATTTTTGAGAGGTTTGTATTCCTTTTTGCCTGTTTCACTTACTGCATTTTTGTACTTTCTCCTTCCATCAATTAAATTCAGTATTTCTTCTGTTACCCAAGGATTTCTACTAGCCCTCGTCTTTTTACCTACTTGATCCTCTGCTGCCTTTACTACTTCATCCCTCAGAGCAACCCATTCTTCTTCTACTGTATTTCTTTCCCCCATTCCTGTCAATTGTTCCCTTATGCTCTCCCTGAAACTCTGTACAACCTCTGGTTCTTTCAGTTTATCCAGGTCCCATCTCATTAAATTCCCACCTTTTTGCAGTTTCTTCAGTTTTAATCTACAGTTCATAACCAATAGATTGTGGTCTGAGTCCACATCAGCTACTGGAAATGTCTTACAATTTAAAACCTGGTTCCTAAATCTCTGTCTTACCATTATATAATCTATCTGAAGCCTTCTAGTATCTCCAGGATTCTTCCATGTATACAACCTTCTTTCATGATTCTTGATCCAAGTGTTAGCTATGATTAAGTTATGCTCTGTGCAAAACTCAACTAGACGGCATCCTCTTTCATTTCTTACCCCCAATTCATATTCACCTACTATGCTTCCTTCTCTCCCTTTTCCTACTCTCGATTTCCAGTCACCCATGACTATTAAATTTTCGTCTCCCTTCACTATCTGAATAATTTCTTTTATCTCATCATACATTTCATCAATTTCTTCATCATCTGCAGAGCTAGTTGGCATATAAACTTGTACTACTGTAGTAGGCGTGGGCTTCATGTCTATCTTGGCCACAATAATTCGTTCACTATGCTGTATGTAGGTTCTTACCCGCACTCCTATTTTTTTTATTCATTATTAAACCTACTCCTCCATTACCCCTATTTGATTTTATATTTACAACCCTGTATTCACCTGACCAAAAGTCTTGTTCCTCCTGCCACCGAACTTCACTAATTCCCACTATATCTAACTTTAACCTACCCATTTCCTTTTTAAATTTTGCCCGATTTAGGGATCTGACATTCCATGCTCCGATCTGTAGAACGCCAGTTTTCTTTTTCTTTATAATGACATCCTCTTGAGTAGTCCCCACCCGGAAATCCGAATGGGGGACTATTCTACCTCCGGAATATTTTACCCAAGAGGACGCCATCATCATTTAACCACACAGTAAAGCTGCATGCCCCCGGGAAAAATTACGGCTATAGTTTCCCCTTGCTTTCAGCCGTTCGCAGTACCAGCACAGCAAGGCCGTTTTGGTTAGTGTTACAAGGCCAGATCAGTCAATCATCCAGACTGTTGCCCCTGCAACTACTGCAAAGGCTGCTGTCCCTCTTCAGGAACCACACATTCGTCTGGCCTCTCAAGAGATACCCCTCCATTGTGGTTGCACCTACGGTACCGCCATTTGTATCGCTGAGGCACGCAAGCCTCCCCACCAACGGTAAGGTCCATGGTTCATGGGAGGGCTAGAGAGCATATAGATCCAATGATGCAGCATTATATGATTTGCAAATATTGCCCTTTCTGTTAATCTCTCACTCCAGCTGCAGCCTCTTGCACTGCACAATATAAACAGTACCTAATGTTGCCTGGTTCAGAAATTTATCATCAAGACAGTTACACCAGATTTGTTTTGATATAGTTAGCTTTTTAATTAATCATGTCTGTCAGGAGCATTATTTTTCTTACATTTCTTACCTTGTTAGCTAGTGGATTGTATTCTCAAAAAATATCCCTACTGCTGCACTAATGAGTTGATTACTGCAGATGTTAATTATCCTCCACACATGCTGATGCCTTTCATTTTCTGTTTACCTTGCTTCCTTGTTTGTTAACTGTGGTACCAATTTACTTTCTTCCATCCTCTTATGATTCTATTACTTATAACTCACGCAATGTAATGTAATATATACATAGATAACACTGGAGAAAACTTTTCTAAAATATTCCTATACTGAAGTATCCTACTGTACAAAACTACATGACAGTAGAAGACAGAAAAATTCTGATTCACTTACAAACTACAGATAGTAGAAGGGCTGGACTGCCTCAGGAAACATGAAAAATGAGACAGGCAGCTGGAGTAAGCATTATTGCCACATAATGAATCCAATACAGAATGTTGAACCCCCACTTGCTTGTAGGTCTTACTTGTGGTTCAATGCACACACCATTACCCTAACAAAATCAATACTAGCCAAGCTCAGAAACGTTTCAAGCTGTTGTGGATCAATATTCACACATCTAGTTCGTGATACATAGGGTTTCAGGTCAGTAATATTCTTTAATCCAAAAATCCTGTTAGTTTTTTTATAAGCCAATTCATAAGAGTTGTCATGGGCAATGCATACCACTCAGAAAGGACCATGATACACATGCAAAAACTTCTTAATCTCATCATTTACTTTGCTAGATTTTTCTTTGGTTTTGACGAGGACAAGGTCACCTACTCTGAAACTAGTCGGATTCACTACTTTGGCATGCCTTCTCTTCCTTCCTGCTGCTTTCGTTTTCATTTTTTAGCCAATCTGATCTTTTTGTCCTGTGCTACTTCACTTACCTGAGGGAAACCCACTTCTTCTCTAATGATGTTGCTGGGCCTCTCATTGAACATAAGCTCACATGGGACATATCCGTCAATACGTTCCACATGTTGTTGACAATGTTATCAAAATGTTGAACATGACCCACCCAAGCAGGTTTCTTATTGCAATAAGTCATGCACAGTCTATTAATCTCTTTCATAACCCTTTCACTCATGTTACCTTGTGGAAAATAGATAGAACTCTTGATGTGTTTTATCTTGTGTATTGACATACAGTGTACAAACCTCTCTGAAACAAACTGTGGACCATTGTCAGACAAAAATGATTTTGGTACACCTACATTGCAAAAGTAATCTGATGTCAACTCCTCAGTTATAGTACTAGTATATGCCTTCTGAATCATCTACATAGACCATGATTTCATTTAACATGTGCTTTTCTTGTGCTATCTTCCCATTTCACATTTTTTTGAAACTGTTGTTTTGTTTACTAAACATGAATAGTTAGTTTGTACCAACTGCTGTGATTCTGCACATGTCTGAAAACCTTTTGTTATTATTTCATTGCACTTTTTTGAAGCTGTTGTTTTGTTTACTAAACATGAATAGTTAGTTTGTACCCACTGCTGTGATTCTGCACACGTCTGAAAAACTTTTGTTATTATTTCATTGCACTTTTTTGAAGCTTTTGTTTTGTTTACTGAACATGGATGGTTAGTTTGCACCCACTGCTGAGATTCTGCACATAAAGTTGCAATTGTTTGATGAGTTTGCAGATATCGAAATTTTCTCGGACAGTCACGGACGAAATCTCGTAGAAATATTTCGCTATGACCTTGAGGAAGATGTTCGGGTTAGTTACACCAAACAACACCCATTTCTCTGTAGTTCATTTATTCACCTAAACACAAGCAAAGCTCACTAAGAACTGACATGGCGGAAGAGACCAAAGATAATCTTAGCTTAGTTCAGAGATGGATGCATCGATGTTGGTGTCGATTTCATCGCCCCCCCCCTCCCCACAGTACAGACTACACTTCAGAGGCTGGGGGATTGGGGGGGGGGGTTACTTTGGCATCGGCAGGAGTGGTCCGCGGGAGCCGCACCATGGTCAGCTCGACAATGTCGTCGGGGACTTGTGTGGGTAGATGTCGTGAAGGAAGGTTCGACCACCGAACCTGGAAGTCGTTGAAGCAAGCCGGGGGTCGTACTGGACATGCTGGTCGTGCGGTGACAGGTAGGCCGGCTGTTTGCAGGCAGAACGGAGCGACAACGACGATGTCTCCGATGGGCGTGGCGAACACACGAAGCATGTCCAGGTCAACATCGGGCGGGAGGGAAACACATTTCAACAGATGGCAGGGAATGGTGGAGGTTGTGTCATGAGCACCGGATGAAGAGAAACACACAATGAACAGCGTATAATCGTGCAGTTTTATTGAGATGCCGTGGATCGTGGATTATGTTCGGGAGGACAGGCACAAACACCTCGAGCGAGGGCACATTCAAGATGGGGGGGGGGGGGGGCATGACAAACCTCGAAAGAGCGAGGCAGGTGATGGTGGAGAGGTCGAAGGGACAGGCAAAAGGCCCGGCGGCGAGGGCGTGATCGTAGGTAAGCTCGACGTTAGGAGCATATGGTCACTTGACGGAGTGTGTGAGACTGGAGTAGAGGGTGAGGTCGAAGGACAGCTCGACGATTGGAGCTGGAAGTCACTTGACCGAGTGTGTAAGACCGAAGTGGAGGGAGTGGTCGGAGCGTCATGAGGCACGACAGTGAGTGGTGTGGTCGTGGCCTGAAGGGGGGTAGAAGAAGGCTCGACAAGAGCAGGTTTCAGTCTGTTGAGAGAGACTGTAACAGCTGAATATTTCATCTGTATGTCATAGGTGTTGGTTGAGCGCCGGAGAACTCGGTACGGGCCAGTATATGGAGGCTCGAGGGCAGCACGGACAGTGTCATCTCGTAGCATGATGTACTCGCAATTGTCCAGAGATTTCGGGACGTGAACCTTAGGGTGGGAATGGCTGGTGGCCGGAGGGATGTGGAGGTTGATGAAGTGGCGTCTGATGCGGTCCACGAAGGAAGGGAAATCAGACTGTGGGAGAGAAGCGGAAGGGCTCACAAGTTCGCCAGGGAGAACAAAGTTCTGGCTGTATACGAACTTGGCTATTGTGCCTTTGAGGTCTTCCTTATAGATTGGACGAATGCCGAGTAGCACAAGGGGAATGGCCTCCATCCATAGAGAGTCGTGGCATCGAAGAGTCGCCTTGAAAGTGTGGTAACAGCACTCAACTAGCCCATTACTTTGCGGGTGATATGCTGTAGTATGGATGCGCCAGATGCCGCAAATGTTACAAATCTCGTTGAACAGAGCCGACTAAAATTGTCTACCCTGGTCAGTCGTGATGATAGCTGGACATCTGAAACGTGATACCCATGACTCAACGAGAGCTCGAGCAACACTTTCTGCCATAACATTGGGGAGGGGGACAGCATCGACACAGCGAGTTGTTCGGTCCATAGACGAGAGAACATAACGAAAGCCATTAGAGGGGGGGGAGAGGGCCGACAATGTCAATATGAATATGCTGGAAACGCCCAGGAGGGATCGAAAAGGCGGGGTGAAGTGTGCTTCTGTACTTTGCAGCGTTGGCATGCGTCGCAGGAGCGTGCCCATTGCTGGCAGTCCTTGTTGACATTTCTCCACACAAAGTGCTCCGCTATGAGGCAGGCGGACGCACGAACAATGGGGTGGGCAAAATTATGCAATGCGCTGAAGACAGCTCGACGGAGTGTGGTCGGATGAGGGGGCATAGCGTGCCCGTACTGTCGTCACACCAGATCACACTAGAAATGCCAGGGAAGGTGGTGCGGAAGAAGTGTAGTGAAGAAGTAGAGTCTGAAATCAGGTTTTGTATTTCCTTGTCGGGAGGTTGGAGGTTAGGCAGTTCAGAGAGGTCTAGCAGTGAATGGACGGCTTCGACTCGTGAAAGGATATCAGCAACTATATTGTCAGCACCCTTTATGTGTCTGACATCAGTGGTGAACTGAGATATGAAGTCCATGTATCTGAAGCGGCGAGGAGGCGGGTCAGCTGGCGGGTTTGTAATGGCCGCAGCTAGGGGTTTGTGGTCTGTTAAAACATAGAAAGGGCATCCCTCAAGGTCAGTCTTAAAATGCTTCATCGCTACGTACACCGCGAGCAACTCCCTATTAAACGCGGAATATTTCCGTTGTGCATTGGTGAGCTTGTGCGAGAAGAACTGCAGAAGCGAAGTTTGGCCGTCGACTGTCTGGCTAAGGACAGTGCCGATAGCAGTGTCACTCGCGTCTGTGGTGATGAAAAGGTGTGCATTGGGATGAGGATGCACGATGGTGCAGGCTTCGGCAAGAAGATTTTTGATGGCAGAGATCCAGAGGTAGATCAAGGCGTCCGTCAGTGGAGCCTGAATCTCCGCAGCCCGAGGTAGATGTCGGCGATAATAATTAACTGTCCCCAGAAAGCGCCGGAGGTCTTTAAATGACAAAGGTTCGGGTAGGTGTAGTATTGTTTGTACTTTCTCAGAGGGCGATGAAATGCCTTCAGTAGAGACCCGAAAACCAAGAAAAGTAACATCGGGTTGATGTGGTTTACTGGATATTGGGGAACCTAGCATGAGGCGAAGCTTGTGAACCGTGCCATTGGTGATGACGGAAATGTTGCCGGCGGCACGGAAGGCGGTTTGTTTACAATGTGTGGCGGGCAGGGCAGGCGAGGCGTGGTCGTGGTGTTCCGAGCCACTTGGCGGATCCGACGGGAGGAGGCGAAGTGTCCCAGGAGTCAATGGGTGCTGGCCCGAAGCAGTGGCACCGTGGTCGGGTGAGCTCGGTAGAGCTCGTGAGCCGTTAGTGAGTCCATTGTCCTAGGGCGCGGCCTGTGGCAGCACGGTCGCAGGTGAAACGCTTGGCGCGAGTGCACTGCTTGGTTTGTCAGTGGTGGTTACACGGTGGCGAGCAGGAGCCGAAGTTGCTGTTCGTGAGGGGTGGGGTAGGAGCCGTCAGTTCGGGAACACGTGACGCTCGTCGCGCATGCTACTCGTGTCTGGAGGGTGTGGCACTGCGGAGCTGTCAGTACATGTTATGGCAGTCTTGATAGCACAGTTGCGAGGGGTAGCAGGAGGTAAACACGCGGAGGCTCGATTGCTTGGACTGCAAGGGGATTCGGCGCACTTACTGATCTTGCTTTGTCCTTGCTGTAGTGTCTGTAATTCCTTTGCTGCATCAGAGAGCTGGAGCTGAGTTTTGTGGAGCCGGAGGGAGAGCTCGAAGTTTTCCTTGCGTAGGCGAGCAATGTTTTCAAGCTCGACAATGCACTTGTGCGTTGTTTCTTGTAACGTCGTCGACAGAGACGGGCATGTACAGATGAGATGAGCCCAGACTGATGTTTCACGTGGGGGTTTGCTCGACGGAGCACAGGGGAAGTGAGTGTTGGATGGGTGATGAAACAT
Organism: Schistocerca nitens; assembly: GCF_023898315.1. NCBI lineage: Eukaryota > Metazoa > Arthropoda > Insecta > Orthoptera > Acrididae > Schistocerca > Schistocerca nitens. The sequence goes on from NC_064615.1 coordinate 37,290,079, forward strand.
GGTGTTTCGCACTAGGTCCGGTGAAAGTTTGTGGTGTCGCAAGAAGCCATGCCTAGTATAGGTTTGTCAATTTCGCGCACTAAAAAAGTCCACTCGAGTTTGCAGAGAGTAAGACAACATGGGAAGTTGAACCCGAGCATTGTAGTTTCATTGAATATATGGCTTGCAGTGAAATATGATGTGGGCGGATGTTCGATGAAGCTAAGGACGTAGGCAGCAGTGAAACATCGGCGCCTGTGTCCACTAGGAACGGGTATCCTGACGAAAAGTCTTTAATGTAAAGTCGTCCACAATTATCCTGTCATTCCCAGACAGAATGGAGCACTGGGAGGAGCCTGTGATGTTGTGGGCAGGAGGTGGCACCCGGACCTATCTGTGATTGGCGTTTGGGAAGTAGCAGGGTGGTCTGCAGTTACATGCCGCCTCACCAAACCGTGTGGAAGTAACAGTACGGGTAGTGCGGTTGCATGTCCTGCGGAATGTTCGTTGCCAGTGGCAGTGGCCGAGGTTCGGTGGCCGCACCAGGCTAGGTTGCAGGAGGGAGCGTGACCGTGGGCGGAGTCCCAGTAGCTGTTTACTGCTTCCCGGAACAAGCGGAACGGTTGGCACAGTGTGGCCCCGGCCGCGTCTAGCCACAGGACGATGAGCCTGAACCTGAGACTTGACAGCTAGGCAGTGGCTGGCGACCAGAGCAATCTGACCAGATGGCAAGGAGAGCTGTGTCAGAGAATAGATTGGTGCTGACCAGGGCACATAGCCATCTCCAGAGCTGGGAAGGTTTGTCGTTGCCTAGTTGCTTGATGTGGAGCACTTGCCGTATTGCTGCCTCAGTTGAGCGTGCAAGCCGACATAGAACTGTCTTTTTGGTTAGTGTGTACCAGGTAGATGAGTCCGGGGCGTCGACCAGGTCAGAAGTCAAGTCCTTCTGGTCGTGCAGGTGGGTGATGAGGCACAGAAACCAGGTTGACTCTTCGAGTTTGTAATGGTCGAACACTACGTCCGCAATTTTGAACCAGGTTGTAGCTCTGTCGGGATTAAACGGCGGCAGTGTCAGTAAGCGTTGTAAAATGTTCGGAAGAACAGGTAGAGCTGAGTTCTTCAGGCCACTGCCTGAACGAGCTCTTGTTGCTGTAGTATTCCAGGAGAGTGTGCCTCCAGGGGATGTGTCAATGACGGCTGTTCGGGTGGCAGCGTGCAGGTAACACATTGTGGTTGAGCGCGATCCGTCGCGACGCGGAACGCCGACGCAGGTGAGACACCGTAATGTGTCTATTGCGGTTGCGGAAGCTTAACACGTTGCAGGTGTGTTCGGATTGACGCGTCACGGAAGACCGATGTGGATGAGGCACCGAGATGTGCCGAGAATGGTAGCCGAAGCACGACTGGAGCCGGCGCGAGGGCGACAGGTGAGAAAAAGTTCAAAGTTCGAGAATGCATGTTAGTCCGCGGAAAGCTCGACGCATGATTAGAGCTGGGGCCACCTGTGTTGAAGGGAGGCTGCGGAGGTGCACGCTGTCCAGAAGCCCAGTGTGGGAAATGATGTCGAACGTGGGACAGAATGTGTGAGTGTTCACTGTTCATAGTCACTCCACTCAAAACAGTGTGCGGATAAGGTGAATGTCATGGCTACACTGAGGTGTAGCAGTGGGACGGAGATGGAAGTCAGGCGCAGATAACAAGTTATTGTTCCTGTTGCAGGCCGAGGTATCAAAGTAGGAAGGCATGTGCTGATGCTGAACCGAGGCAGGCACTGGCGTGGTTGGATGCTGAGGAGGTAGAACTGTGAACGAAGCAGTTCCGACCACGTGGCAGGTATCCGCTTGTTACTGCAAGGATTGCAGTGTGGCAAATTGTTGTCCTGGCGGTGGTAGGTTGTCCAACGAAGCATTTGCAGAAATCGGCATTGGTCCCGCACTGCACGGAGACCCGTAAGAGGTAACTGCACAGTCGATGAGGGAGGGCACATGTGGTGGGAACAAAGGTGTTTGATAGCCGGAGTCATGCACACTCCTAACCTCACTTATTGATGCAGGCTTGAAAATGTCCGGCAAAATCGGCATAATTGTCGAGTGAGAGGCATCGTGTTGCAGTCCTGGCGGGTGCACATCGCCCGAAACATGATGCATGTCGATCACAAAATCCGGCGTTAGGCGCTGGGCCGAAGTCATTGTTCGGCTGCTGTGTCAATGTAATACACATGAAAATAACCGACATGGAGGTCGCAGACACAGTAAAACGCCGAAAACAGAAGACGTTACAACTCGGGGTCACCAGTGAGGAAGATGTTCGGGTTAGTTACACCAAACAACACCCATTTCTCTGTAGTTCATTTATTCACCTAAACACAAGCTAGGTTCACAAAGAACTGACATGGCGGAAGAGACCAAAGATAATCTTAGCTTACTTCAAAGATGGATGCATCGATGTTGACGCTGATTTCATCGGCGCCACAACCTTAATGTGAAAGCATGCGGACACGTTCAAACTGGGGCACCTATGAAGGAAGTTACAAAAATCATAGGATTAGTAATAAGAGAGAAGAAAAATGGAAGTATCGTGTTGATTGCGGACGCAAACGATGTTTACAGAAATGAACTAGCAACTGCAACTTATAACCTAAAGCAAACCTTACATTCACAAGAGAGGGGATCATTGTTGGTAGTGGAATACCTCACAGATATGATTTAATGCCCACCTATGTGTAAATCTTGAAATCAGAAACACAAACAGACAGTTCCATAAGATCTGCAAAATGAACCATAATGCGCATTTTCTCAATATAGACTTTCTCCAAAGGAGTCACCATGCCAAATATGGAATGCATTTAAACAGAAGTGGTAAAACTCTACTAGGTAAAAAAATTCTTCATATGTTAGAAAAACTCAGTCAACAAGAAAATGGTACCGCCATCACAGTGATGTTCTCTGGAGCAAAAGAGCAGCCTTCGACATCAAATAACTGCCAATACAAATGTGATGATACTGCAAATACTACTCTACCGGATTCACAAACAAAGACAAAAATAACAGAAGCAATTGGACAACCGTTAAGAAAGAAAACAACAGAGACTACAATAAAAACAGTTAAGTAGCCATTAGCTTCTCCAGCAGATAAAGAGTCACACAGCAACAAAAAGAGTCTATCAGCAATCAGTTTTTCCACCAGCAATAAACAAAAAGACACAAACAGCAACCAAATCAGTCAACCCGCCATCAGTCTCACCAGCAGAGATAAACAAGATGACACCTACAGCAGAGAAAATGGTGGTCAGCAGAAGAACTGTTCCTCCTCCTCCCAGATTCAACGATTTTTTATGGACAGGACTGAAGAGGAAAAACCCACCTCCCAGTCAGCTACAACAAGTAAGGTAGAACCAAAAATTTCTCAACACTGTTCAATACTTTCTGACTCTTATAATCAGCAAATTCACTTCCACAATGTACAAGGACTCAGACACAAATTGAGTGAAATAGAAATTTTTGCAGATAGTAACAGTGAATTATCAAATATCCAAATACTATGTGTCATTGAGCACTTTACGAGCTGTTCTGAAATTGAAAGTGTTATGATACCACAGTTGAAATTGATAAATCATTTCTCAAGGAAAAAATTCAGAGGTGGAGGGAGCTGCATATTTGTAAAAAACAATACTATTGCGCTACCACTGGACATATGCAACTCCCACAGTACTGAAAAAGCCATAGAATTATCGGGCATAGAACTCACTAAACATTGTATATACTTAATATCAATATACAGATCACCCTCAGGCAACCCAAGCTGTTTCTATAAGAACTTGGCCTTAGTATCAGAAAAACTAACAAAACGGAAATCCTACAGAATTTTAATCTGTGGCGATTTTAACATAGATTTCCTAGTAGAAGATAGGAAAATCAAATGGCTCTCAGCACTATGGGACTTAACATCTGAGGTCATCAGTCCCCTAGAACTCAGAACTACTTAAACCTAACCAACCTAAGGACATCACACACATCCATGCCCGAGGCAGGATTCGAACCTGCAACTGTAGCGGTTGCGCAGTTCCCGACTGAAGCGCCTAGAACTGCTCGGCCACAGCGGCCGGCTCACTTAGGATATTTGTTATTAATAACACCCATTCCAGTTCAAAAATAACAGCAAAGTGCATAGCTACAACACTAGAAGAAAGGATGATCTTCACAATTCTGAGTTAAATCTGACTTTGGCACAGAAAGGTGTGAATTATACTGCCACAAAAATCTTTGGTCATTTGCCAAATAGCATCAAAAGTCTCACAGACAGACAACCAATATTTAAAAACAAATCAAAAGAATTTCTGAATGGCAACTCCTACTCAATAGATGAATTATGTATGTATGTAAGAGAGAAGTCTCCACTTTACGCGTTGCATATGTGACTTGTACAGTTGTGGAGGGGGGGGGGGGGGGGTAGTTCATTTAATATTTGATGCTGAACACTCCAGTTCCTCAGTGTAAGAGTGAAATTTAAGGTGAGGCAAAATGTGAAGTACAATATTTCACATTAAATATGCTGCAGTGAGATATTAAAAATATGCATTTATGAACTTTATATGTGACTTACCAAACGAAAGTGCTGGCAGGTCGACAGACACACAAACAAACAAACACAAACATACACACAAAATTCAAGCTTTCGCAACAAACTGTTGCCTCATCAGGAAAGAGGGAAGGCGAGGGAAAGACGAAAGGATGTGGGTTTTAAGGGAGAGGGTAAGGAGTCATTCCAATCCCGGGAGCGGAAAGACTTACCTTAGGGGGAAAAAAGGACAGGTATACACTCGCACACACACACATATCCATCCGCACATACACAGACACAAGCAGATATTTGTAAAGGCAAAGAGTTTGGGCAGAGATGTCAGTCGAGGCGGAAGTACAGAGGCAAAGATGTTGTTGAAAGACAGGTGAGGTAGAGAGGATATACCGAAGGGCAAGTTCCCATCTCCGGAGTTCTGACAGGTTGGTGTTAGTGGGAAGTATCCAGATAACCCGGACGGTGTAACACTGTGCCAAGATGTGCTGGCCGTGCACCAAGGCATGTTTAGCCACAGGGTGATCCTCATTACCAACAAACACTGTCTGCCTGTGTCCATTCATGCGAATGGACAGTTTGTTGCTGGTCATTCCCACATAGAAAGCTTCACAGTGTAGGCAGGTCAGTTGGTAAATCACGTGGGTGCTTTCACACGTGGCTCTGCCTTTGATCGTGTACACCTTCCGGGTTACAGGACTGGAGTAGGTGGTGGTGGGAGGGTGCATGGGACAGGTTTCACACAGGGGGCGGTTACAAGGGTAGGAGCCAGAGGGTAGGGAAGGTGGTTTGGGGATTTCGTAGGGATGAACTAACAGGTTACGAAGGTTAGGTGGATGGCGGAAAGACACTCTTGGTGGAGTGGGGAGGATTTCATGAAGGATGGATCTCATTTCAGGGCAGGATTTGAGGAAGTCGTATACCTGTTGGAGAGCCACATTCAGAGTCTGATCCAGTCCCAGAAGTATGCTGTCACAAGTGGGGCACTTTTGTGGTTCTTCTGTGGGAGGTTCTGGGTTTGAAGAGATGAGGAAGTGGCTCTGGTTATTTGCTCCTGTACCAGGTCGGGAGGGTAGTTGCGGGATGCGAAAGCTGTTTTCAGGTTGTTGGTGTAATGGTTCAGGGATTCCGGACTGGAGCAGATTCGTTTGCCACGAAAACCTAGGCTGTAGGAAAGGGACTGTTTGATGTGGAATGAGTGGCAGCTGTCATAATGCAGGTACTGTTGCTTGTTGGTGGGTTTGATGTGGACGGACGCGTGAAGCTGGCCATTGGACAGGTGGAGGTCAACGTCAAGGAAAGTGGCATTGGATTTGGAGTAGGACCAGGTGAATCTGATGGAACCAAAGGAGTTGAGGTTGGAGAGGAAATTCTGGAGTTCTTCTTCACTGTGAGTCCAGAGCATGAAGAGTCATCAATAAATCTGTACCAAACTTTGGGTTGGCAGGCCTGGGTAACCAAGAAGGCTTCCTCTAAGCGACCCATGAATAGGTTGGCATATGAGGGGGGCATCCTGGTACCCATGGCTGTTCCCTTTAATTGTTGGTATTTCTGGCCTTCGAAAGTGAAGAAGTTGTGGGTCAGGATGAAGCTGGCTAAGGTAATGAGGACAGAGGTTTTAGGTAGGGTGGCAGTTGATCGGGGTGAAAGGAAGTGCTCCATCGCAGCGAGGTCCTGGACGTGCGGAATATTTGTGTATAAGGAAGTGGCATCAATGGTTACAAGGATGGTTTCCGGGGGTAACAGACTGGGTAAGGATTCCAGGCGTTCGAGAAAGTGGTTGGTGTCTTTGATGAAGGATGGGAGACTGCATGTTATGGGTTGAAGGTGTTGATCTACGTAGGCAGAGATACGTTCTGTGGGGGCTTGGTAACCAGCTGCAATGGGGCGACCGGGATGATTGGGTTTGTGAATTTTAGGAAGAAGGTAGAAGGTAGGGGTGCGGGGTGTTGGTGGGGTTAGGATGTTGATGGAGTCAGGTGAAAGGTTTTGTAGGGGGCCTAAGGTTCTGAGGATTCCTTGAAGCTCCGCCTGGACATCAGGAATGGGATTACCTTGGCAAACTTTGTATGTAGTGTTGTCTGAAAGGTGACGCAGTCCCTCAGCCACATACTCCCGATGATCAAGTACCCTGGTCGTGGAACCCAGCATATGCATAAAGTATGAAAAAGAGCAGATAGAAGAGGTTGAAAGTCTTAAATTCCTGGGATTACAACTTGATAATAAATTCAGTTGGGAGGAGCACACCACAGAACTGCAGAAACGCCTTAACAAATCTGTATTTGCAATTTGAGTGTTAGCAGACATAGGCGACATAAAAATGAGAAAGCTTGCATACTTTGCCTACTTTCATTCCATAATGTCATATGGTATAATATTTTGGGGTAACTCTTCAAGCCAAACAAAAGTTTTCAGAGTCCAAAAGTGTGTAATACGTATTATTTGTGGAGTAAATTCACGGACGTCATGTAGAAACTTCTTCAAAGAACTGGGTATACTAACCACTGCCTCTCAGTATATTTACTCCTTAATGAAATTTGTCCTAAATAATATATCTCTTTTTACAACAAACAGCTCAGTTCATACATACAATACCAGGAACAAAAATGATCTGCACAAAGACTTAAAAGCATTTACTTTAGTTCAAAAAGGGGTCCACTACTCAGGAACACTCATCTTCAATAATTTGCCAGCAAACATAAAAAATTTAGTTACAAATAAAGATCAATTTAAAAGGAGCCTGAAAGACTTACTAGTGGCCAACTCCTTCTACTCCATTGACGAATTTTTTAATAGAAACAAATGATGTATTGTATATATTCATACTATTAGTATTGTTATTTCATCTAAAAAAAAAAAAAAAAAAAAAAAAAAAAAAAAAAAAAAAAAAAAAAAAAAAAGAAAGTTGACATGTTCCACATCCACGAGGATCTCGTCAGCATGGATCTATGGAACGAAAAACTAATCTAATCTAGCTCTCCATGCTACTCTATCCTGTGCAAGCCTTTTCATCTCCGAATAAGTACTACTACCTACATCCTTCTGAATCTACTTACTACATTCATCCTTTGGTCTCCCTCTACAATTTTTTACCCTCCATACTTCCCTCCAGTACTAAATTGGTGATCCCTTGATGCTTCAGGATGTGTACTACCAAGCTATCCCTTCTTCTAGTCAAGTTGTGCCACAAATTCCTCTTCCCCCCCAATTCTATTCATTAGTTACATGATCTACCCATCTAATTTTCAGTATTCTTCAGTAGCACCACATTTCTAAAGCTTCTATTCCCTTCCTGTCTAAACTGTTTATTGTCCATGCTTCACTTCCATGCATGGCTACACACCATACAAATACTTTCAGAAAAGACTACCTGACAATTCAATCTATACTCGATGTTAACAAATTCCTCTTCTTCATAAATGCTTTTCTTGCCGTAGCCAGTCTACATTTTATATCCTCTTTACTGCGACCATCATTAGTTATTTTACTCCCCAAACAGCGTAGTTCATTTACTACTTTAAGTGTCTCATTACCTAATCTAGTCCTCTCAGCTTCCCCTGATTTAATGTTACTACTTTCCATTACTTAGTTTTGCTTTTGTTGATGTTCATCATATATCCTCCTTTCAAGACACTCTACATTAGATTCAATTGTTCTTCCAGGTCCTTTTTCCGTCTCTGACAGAATTACAATGCCATTGGTAAACATCAAAGTTTTTATTTCTTCTCCATGGATTTTAATACCTACTACTTTTTTTTTTTTTTTTTTTTTTTTTTTTCCCTGCTTGCTCAATATGCAGGTCAAATAACATGGGGGAGGCTACAGCCCTGTCTCACTCCCTTCTCAACCACTGCTTCCCTTTCATGCCCCTCGACTCTTATAACTGCCATCTGATTTCTGTACAAGTTGTAAATAACATTTTCCTCCCTGTATTCGACCCATGCCACATTCAGAATTTGAAAGAGAGTATTCCAGTCATCACTGTCAAAAGCCTTTCTCTAAGTCTGCAAATGCTAGAAATGTAGGTTTGCCTTTCTTTTACCTATCTTCTAAGATAAGTCGTAGGGGTCAGTATTGCCTTGCATGTTTCAACATTTCTCCGGAATCCAAACTGATCTTCCCCAAAGTCAGCTTCTGCCAATTTTTCCATTCATCTGTACAGAATTCATGTTAGTATTTTGCAACTGTGACTTATTAAACTGATAGTTCGGTAATTTTCACACCTGCATTCTTTGGGATTGGTATTATTACAGTCTTCTTGAAGTCTGAAGGTATTTTGCCTGTCTCATACATCAGACGGAAGAGTTTTGCCATGGCTGGCTCTCACAAAGCTATTAGTAGTTCTAATGGAATGTTGTCTACTCCCGGGGCCTCGTTTCGACTTAGGTCTTTCCGTGCTCTGTCAAATTCCTCAGCTGGCTGGGGTGGCTAAGCAGTTCTAGGCGCTACAGCCTGAACTCCGTGACCACTGCGGTTGCAGGTTCGAAACCTGCCTCGGGCATGGATGTGTGTGGTGTCCTTAGGTTAGTCAGGTTTAAGCAGTTCTAAGTTCTAAGGGACTGATGACCTCAGAAGTCCCATAGTGCTGAGAGCCATTTGAACCATTTCAAATTCCGGAAGCAGTATCATATCTCCCATTTCATCTTCATCTATGTCCTCTTCTATTTCCATAATATTGCCCTCTAGTACATTGCCCTTTTATAGACCCTTTACATTCTCCTTCCACATTTCTGTTTTCTCTTTTTTGCTTAGGACGGGTTTTCCACCAGCGCTCTTGATATTCATACAGGTGGTTCTCTTTTCTCCAAAGGTCTCTTTAATTTTCGTGTAGGCAGGCAATATTATAAACATGTAATGTCTTGTAGAAGCTACTGATACTTAAAGTGCATTTAATCGAATGTCAAGTATATTATACAGTATGGTTCTCTTGTACTGAACGTATATTCACAGCTACTCTCTCTCTCTCTCTCTCACACACACAATAACTGACTTAAAGTATGCTGTAGTAAAATACAAAACATTGTTTGCAAATATCTGTGTGCATCAAGAAATTTAATGGCGAGACTGCACAATACTAATTGATAAACAAAATACGGTAGTGAAGGATTAAACAATTATTTAAGGGTATCATTGTGAGTGTTACCACACAGTACAATGTGTTGTTAAACTGTATTAATCAAACTCTTTTGAGGCCAAAGGTCTGAAGTAATTTTAAGATAATACAATTACTGAGAGTAGTATGTTTTAGTGTCAAGAGAAAATAATAATCAACGACCAGTAACATCATTTGTATTTCTGGGAAGCGGTAATGGCTGGTACGCTAGGTCGGTGCATGCCGAGCTGGGCCACTTGAGGGCTGTGTTTCGGCCGTAGTGCTACAACGCTGACGTCGTCAAAGCTGAAAGCACGCCCAGGCCAGTATCTTTAGTCGGTCGTAGCAAAACTTCCTTCCTTACAAATCTTGACAATGCCCTGACGTGACTCGACAGGACGGCCATTGTGGATTCTTTTGATTATTCTAAATACATAACAGCATTTACTTAATTTTTTATGGAGCCATTCTATTGTTTATCGCATTCAATGTGCTCAACTAACCAAATTTCAAAAAATTTAATACTTGAAGTTCGTAGTATTTTCTGTTCGCCCAACTTCACCATTATATTAGGGATTACTTTCTTTGATGTGTGCCTGAAATTAATCCATAACGTTTTCTTCTCATTAACGAACATACCGGTACTGTTATCTCGAAACCACTGAACTGCTTTTCAGTTGTTATTTCTATTTTTTCTGTGAGTGAGTCACATTCTGAGCTTCAACAAAGAGACTAGTATTATCAGCTTGTGTTAAATAACTTGGTAAGCCATTTACAAATATCAACAACAGCAGTGTTCCCAATACCAATCCTTGGGGTACTTCATGAGTAACTTTTTCATACCCAAAAAACACCGCAATTGCCGCAGATTGATGGACGATGATGCAAACTGCCTCCTCATTACTTTTTTTCAATTTTTGTAGACTAACGTACAATTCTGGTTACTGCTGTACTGGTAACACACTGCTGTACTAATTTGGTGTAATCTATGTACCACCGTCCACTACTTTATGGGGTAAAAAGTGAAAAAAAAAAATTCAAAACACCAACTCCAAATGTTTAAATATACGTATGGGACGACACACACACACACACACACACACACACACACACACACACACACACACACACACACACACACACACCTGGTTTTCTCCGCCCAACATTTCACAAGCATTTTAGTTTTATTTCTTCATATTACATGCTACATGCAGTTCAGAACTTGTAAGGGGTGTCCCAAGAGTATATGTCTAACATACGATGACAAGAAGATAGAAGAAGTGGACAGTGTTAAATTCTTGGGATTACAGCTTGATAATAAATTAAACTGGGTGGAGCACACCACAGAACTGCTGAAGCGTCTTAACAAATCTCTGTTTGCAATGCGAATTTTGTCAGACATAGGGGATATAAAAATGAAAAAGCTGGCATACTATGCTTACTTTCATTCCATAGTGTCATATCAAGCCAAGCTAAAGTTTTCCGGGCACAAAAACGTGCAGTGAGAGTTATATGTGGTGTGAACTCAAGAACATCCTGCAGAAGCCTGTTTAGGGAACTAGGGATACTAACTACTGCTTCCCAATTTATTTATTCCTTAATGAAATTTGTCTTTAAAAATATATCACTTTTTCAAACCAACAGCTCAATTCATGGAATGGAATCAATACTAGAAATACGAATAATCTTCACAAGGATTTAAAGTCACTTAGTCTTGTACAAAAAGGTGTGCATTATTCAGGAACACACATTTTCAATAACTTGCCAGCAGCCATAAAAAGCTTAACAACCAATGAAATTCAGTTTAAGAGAAGCCTAAAGGATTTATTGGTGGCCAACTCCTTCTACTCCATTGATGAATTTCTTAGTAAAACCAACTGATTTGTATATAAGTACAACATAACTTCTGCACAATTTCAGTGCAGTAATGTGTTTGTAGCGACGCTGCCGCGCGCTAATTCAAGCTCGCCAGTGTGTGTGTGTGTGCTGTGCGCGTGTGTCAGTACAGTGATGTAGCGACGCTGTGTAGTTCCGCGCCCAGCCTCTAGAGGCGCTGCGTTTTATAACTTTTATATACGTTCTGTTTCTTATGATTATTATTCCTTGTTTTTTAGAGTTAGTGAGTAGTTCCTTGTCTCCTGACTTGTGTGGACGGATACTATTTTCTCTCCTAACTACAGAAGTTCCCGAGGATTGAGGATCCTCTGTATAGATCGGAAGCAAAATTTTATAGCCCCGAACTGTCCACGCATGCCGGGCGTCGTCAGATACGCGCCGCAATAAAGTTATTATTACTCAACTGAAGGTCTTCATTCTTCCGAATCACGTCAAGCAAAAGTCGGACAGCCACCAGTTTAGCTGTACCCGACAAGTGGTGACCCCGACGTGATTCAAGCAGAGACCGACGTGATCCAAGCAGAGACCGACGTGATTCAAGCAGAGACCGACGTTATTAAGAAGAAGCAGTCGTGAGCTACGCAAGTAACGAGCACATAATGACCGAACAGCAGGCCGTCTCCAGGATTGCAGTCCGTTTGCCGCCGTTCTGGCCCGACAACCCAGTACTGTGGTTCGCGCAGGCAGAGGCAAGTTTTAGCTGCGCTGGAATAACGGTCGAAGCAACTAAATTTGCGCTGATTGTGAGCCAACTCGACCAACGTTATGCAGCCGAGGTGCAGGACATAATCACAGCACCGCCCGAGGCTGGAGCTTATGCCAGGCTAAAATCAGAGTTGATTCGACGGGTTGCCGCGTCACAAGAGGACCGGATACGTCAGGTTCTGACACAGGAAGAAATTGGCGACAGGAAGCCTTCCCAATATCTGCGACATCTACGCAGCAAGGTTGACACCGTTACTGTGCCAGACAGTCTGCTCAGAACGCTGTGGAGCAGTAGGTTGCCGCCGCAAATAAAAGCCATAATCGCCTCACAAACGGACATGCCGCTGGATGACGTGGCGCAGCTAGCAGACCGGATTCAGGACGCGATCACACCGGCTCCGGTCAGCGCAGTCGCGGCGTTGGACAACAGTGCAAACAGTACCGCGTCTGTGGCACGAGCCGACCATGATTCTCTCGCTGCCAAGGTTGAGCTTTTGTGCGCCCAGGTCAGTGCGCTGCTAGCACGGGACGACGACAATAATAGAAGAAGTCGATACAGACGGCGGCGTTCGAGAAGCAGATCTTCCGGCAGTACTACCACTCCGCAAGGCGAGGTACCGTTGTGCTGGTACCACCGACGATTCGGCGATCAGGCAAGGAAGTGCACATCGCCATGCTCGCACCCAAACGCCACCGGCGGTCGACAATAGGCGCAACCGACTGCCAGTTATCCTCCAAGCGCCTGTTCGTTACCGATAGGAGTTCCGGCGTTAAGTTTTTAATTGACACTGGATCGGACCTGAGTATCATACCACGAACAGCCATACATCGTTGCCGGCCGCCAACTGCCTTCCGCCTGACGGCTGCCAACAATTCTTCCATCGCAACATATGGCACACAGAGGATGGAGCTTAATCTCGGCCTACGTCGCGCGTACGAGTGGAATTTTACAGTTGCTGACGTCACGGAGGCGATCGTCGGGGCTGATCTCCTCGCGCACTACCACCTGCTGCTGGACGTCGCGAACGCACGCTTGGTAGACAGCGTCACTGGCTTAGCTGTCACGGGTTTCCGTCGCAACACCGCAACGCACAGTGCCAAGTTGGTCCATGCTACGGAGGGTGAGTACACTGAATTACTGCTTAACTATCCAAACTTGACCAGGCCGCCCGGCGCTCCCAGGTTCATACCACATGACACGGTGCATCACATTCAAACGACTGATGGTCCCCCAGTAGCATGCCGACCTAGGCGTCTCGCTCCGGACCGATTGAAGATAGCGAAGGCAGAATTTGACGCCATGATTCGCGAGGGCATAATGCGGCCATCTAAGAGCCCGTGGTCCTCCGCATTACATCTTGTTCCGAAGAAGGGTGGAGCTTGGCGCCCATGCGGTGACTACCGTGCGCTTAACGCGCGAACGGTGCCGGACAGATATCCCGTTCCGTTACTGAGGGATTATAATCACGCTTTACATGGTGCCACGGTGTTCACAGTCCTGGACTGCGCTAAAGCGTATACACAGATTCCGGTGGCCAATGACGACATTCCAAAGACTGCAATAATAACGCCTTTCGGTTTATTTGAAAGTAAATTTATGACTTTCGGTTTACGCAATGCCGCTCAGACCTGGCAAAGGTTTATAGACTCGGTTCTCCAGGGGCTGCCGTTCTGTTTCGCCTACCTGGATGATGTGTTAGTGTTCTCTGCTGACCACGATCAACACCGACAACATCTGCGAGAGATTTTCGAGCGATTGGAGCGTTACGGTGTCGTCTTGAACGTGGACAAGTGTGTTTTTGGGCAGTCAGAGGTGACATTTCTTGGCCATAAGATTTCTGCTGAAGGCTCTCTTCCTCTGTCCGAGAAGGTGGACGCTATCTTGCAGCTACCCCGACCAACTACAATCAAAGAATTACGTCGTTTTTTGGGGATGCTCAATTTTTATCGACGACACCTTCCTCACGCTGCGGAGCTGCAGGAACCTTTGACGGCGGCATTATCAGGCCCTAAAGTAAATAGCAAGTCTCTGATACAGTGGACAGAGGACATGTGTTCTGCGTTCGAGGCAACAAAGAGGAGTATGGCCGACGCGGCGCTTCTCGCACACCCACGACTCGACGCGCCATTAGCAATTGTCGTAGATGCGAGCCAGACGGCGATCGGTGCTGCGTTACAACAATGGTCCGACAACGCATGGCAGCCACTGGCGTATTATTCCCACAAGCTTTCGCCTGCACAGAGAAAATGGAGCACATACGACCGTGAACTCCTGGCAGTATACCAAGCAGTGAAATATTTTCGCCCTCAAGTGGAAGCGCGAACTTTCACGGTATATACAGACCACAAACCACTCACTTTCGCCTTCCGTCGGAATAGTGTCAACTGCTCTCCCCGTCAATTTCATCACCTTGAGTTCGTGGCCCAGTTTACTACCGACATTAGACATATTTCTGGGATCGACAACATTGTTGCGGATTGCCTTTCACGGATCAGCAGTGTTTCCAGTAACATAGACTTTCCTGCACTGGCACAGGCACAGAGAGACGACGAAGAACTCCTTGCCTATGTTAAGGACACGGCTTCAGCATTGCAACTGAAACTTGTTGATGTTCCGGGGGAGGACACACAGCTATACTGCGACGTTTCTCGCGGCCGACCTCGTCCCTTTCTGACGCCGGCTTTTAGAAGGCAAGCCTTTGATACGGTACATGGATTGTCCCATCCAGGGGTACGCCCGACATTCCGCCTAGTATCGCAACGTTTCGTGTGGCCAGGCATGCAAAAAGACTGCCGCGAGTGGGTCCAATCTTGTCTTCAGTGCCAACGCTGCAAGATTAACCGCCATGTACACGCACCGATCGGCGATTTTCCGGATACCACCGCCCGCTTTGCCCACGTTCATTTGGATGTAGTCGGACCACTTCCACCTTCGAACGGGCAAAGATATCTGTTTACAATGATCGACCGTTTTACGCGTTGGCCGGAGGCAGTGCCGGTGGATAATATCACAGCAGACACATTAGCTTCCGCTTTTGCAATGACTTGGTTGGCAAGATTTGGATGCCTTACCACTGACCGCGGACGGCAATTTGAATCAGACCTGTTCTCACAGCTGGCCAAGTTTTGTGGTTACACCCACCATAAGACCACAAGTTATCACCCAGCAAGCAACGGCATGATCGAACGCTGGCACTGTTGTTTGAAGGCCGCGCTGATGTGCCACGAAGAAACCTGGACAACCGCACTACCAGTGGTCTTGTTAGGCTTACGGACGACTTTCAAACCAGACCTGGGGTCGTCAGCGGCAGAACTGGTTTACGGAGAAACACTGCGCCTTCCTGGTGACTTTGTAGACGCTGATGCCACGGAGACAGTTGCTACTGGCCAGCCGGATTTCTTGCGATGATTGAGGGACCATGTATCAAAGATTCGCCCTCCGAAAGCCACACGTCATGGCAAGCCGCCCACTTTCGTGCACCAGGACCTGGAACAATGTCGTCACGTCATGCTCCGCACTGAGGGCGTTAAACCGCCTCTACAAGCTCCTTATTCTGGTCCATATGAAGTGCTACGGCGCAGTGCCCACACCATGGATATCCTAGTGAACGGCAAAACGACGACTGTCGCGTTGATTCGGGTTAAACCTGCATATGTTTTTCCTGACACCCCACTAGCGGCACCTCGTCGTAGGCGTCCACCTACCGCTGTTCCAGACACTGACGCCACATCTCCGGCGCCGGCTCTTCAACATTCGCCGCCCAACGCAGCACAACATCCGCCTCCTGACGTTGTTCCTCCTCCTCCGACGAGGACGACCCGTTCTGGACGTCGGGTGCACTTTCCGGCGCGGTATCTCGACGCCGACGCTCCGCTTCCGCCCGGGGGGCTGATGTAGCGACGCTGCCGCGCGCTAATTCAAGCTCGCCAGTGTGTGTGTGTGTGCTGTGCGCGCGTGTCAGTACAGTGATGTAGCGACGCTGTGTAGTTCCGCGCCCAGCCTCTAGAGGCGCTGCGTTTTATAACTTTTATATACGTTCTGTTTCTTATGATTATTATTCCTTGTTTTTTAGAGTTAGTGAGTAGTTCCTTGTCTCCTGACTTGTGTGGACGGATACTATTTTCTCTCCTAACTACAGAAGTTCCCGAGGATTGAGGATCCTCTGTATAGATCGGAAGCAAAATTTTATAGCCCCGAACTGTCCACGCATGCCGGGCGTCGTCAGATACGCGCCGCAATAAAGTTATTATTACTCAACTGAAGGTCTTCATTCTTCCGAATCACGTCAAGCAAAAGTCGGACAGCCACCAGTTTAGCTGTACCCGACATGTTCATTGAAAATTTGTGTGTGTGTGTGTGTGCGTGTAATCTAACTTCTGCACCATTTCAGTGCAGTAATGTGTTCATTGTAAATAAGTATTACAGTAGTTGTATTACCTTATAAATAAATAAATAACTTTTTTATTTTAAATTCAGTGTATTAGTATTTGTAAAATGACTCTTAGTGTTCATTAAAAAATGACGATCATTCCACTTGGGACCTGTGGAATGGTACATTAGCTTATTTCTTTTAGTTGTAAATATTTGTCATGTATTATTGTTTTTCTGACATGTTCCACATCCTGCAGGACCTCCTCACTACGGATCGATTGGAATGAAAGTAAATCTAATCTAATCTAATCTAATCTAATCTAACAGAAGACCATGTGACATGTCTATACCGACTACAAACAAAGTAGCCATACTTTACTAGATAGGTGTATACTACACAGTCTTACTTCATCTTTCCCACTATGAAATGAATGGATATTTTTGAAGCTGCACATTTCAGCTGCCTTTTAACAATTTGCTACTAGGAATGACTGCAGCAGATGGACAACGGCAAACCTATGAATTTTTGCACAGATAATAACAGATTTTAAATATATATTCAGAATGCAACCAAACCGCGCATTACATTAGAGCACTCA
This sequence comes from Schistocerca nitens, assembly GCF_023898315.1. Lineage (NCBI taxonomy): Eukaryota > Metazoa > Arthropoda > Insecta > Orthoptera > Acrididae > Schistocerca > Schistocerca nitens. Next base: position 37,307,294 of record NC_064615.1, read on the forward strand.
TAGAAAACAAACTTTTTCTTCTTGCATATATTTCTCTTTGCATCTGTAGCAACAACACACAACAGTAATTCAGTACTTCTATTGCTAAGAAACAAATTGTAAAAAAACAACAAATACGTGTAATATTATTAACTCTGAACTGCGCGGAAAGTATAAACAAACGGCGTAGTCTCGTGATCACGTGACAATCCCAGCCTTAAATTGACAACATAACATGTGCAAAACGCTCAAAATGCATTGTTGAAATTCTCGACGTGCCGAAACGTGAAGCGAAGGTCTCTGTGAATTGACGTCAAATGTTAAACTACTAATTTCGATTCAGTTGGAAACCATATTGTGTATAACAGAGATTTCACTCTTCGAACTAATTCGCTGCATTCTGGAATGATGATGTAGAAGTGGCTTTTCTGTATATATGCTCTTTGGGATCCCGCTGAAAATGTGAACTATCATAACTATGGATCAGGTGCTGTCAAACATGGGTAATAGGGTATGATGATGCAAATTTTTTGCGTCATCTACATGTGTTGTTTTACCTGCTGCCCATAGGAATTATGCTGTCGCCATGGTTACGGTGTGAGTTAACATGGAACATCACAGCCGTAGACGTGGAATGTTTATAAGTTGGATTGAACTGCACGATGTTCAGTGTTGTTTGTTGCAGATTTGGAAGTGGCGTACGTTTTGATACAGTCGTCGTACAATGTTGAGCCCGAAGGCGTAGACAGTAATCACTAATGTCATCACTTGGTGGAGCTTTTAAGCGGAGTTTGCTTTTCCTCATAAAGTTGGCCTGGGACTCGAGATTCCGCCTGCCTGTCATAATAACAGTTGGTTTTATGGTACTAGATGTGAGAATGCAGCTGGAAATAAACGTTGATGTTGATGTTCGTAATATGCCTGCTGATTCTGATGATGACTCCGATGAAGAGGATGACGACGACGACGATGATGACGACGAGGATGAGGAGGAGGAGGAGGAGGACGATTAATGTGTTAGCAACATGTAGGAAGTACCTGATGATATTTGTGACATCAGCAAATGTGAATTGTAGGACCCAGTATCTAATGGTGAGCTAGCATGCATAACATATAATACGGATACGTTATGCCACTATACGTTTATTGATGCCCTCTGCCATTATTTCAAACCGTAAGTCCTAAGTATAAATATTTGTGTTTGCCCATTAAGCTCAAACGAAGTTGCTACAGCATTGCGTCATAATAAGGACAAGGTGAATTGCATTACCTCACCAGTACATTTTTAATGACATTAATAGATTCAATCTTATTAATGTTATGTTGATTGTCGCATGTTTTCTCTTCGGTAAATGAAAATATAAAAAAAGGAGGATACTTGCTTTAGTCTTACGTCTGTCGCTTTAATAAAGTTAACAGGGTTCATATTAAGTAACGTATGAGAACTGTATGACAGATGATCAGGTCGAAACTGTTTCATGCACTGTTGTGATTCTTTTATTTATACTCAATCTGTGCATAAGTTTCATTAAGTAATAAAAAATAACCCAACTGAAATGTGCTAAGTACTTTTATTACATTCTGTAAGTAACAATAATCTGTCTTGGCTTTAAACGTATTTTTGCATTTTTAAAAGTGACAAATCCTGTTTTAATTTTGAAAGTCTATCAGCTTCTTCGATAACTTGCTGCAGTGCATGGATAATTGCACAACACCCAGTTACCAATAGTAACTAACTTGTGGTAATAACCTGGAAAATTAGTAGAGTACTAGGCATCAGAAGCTGTGATATGAGCTATAATACTTGAATCAGATGTGTACTCATTGGTCACCAGATGCAACACTTCATGGTTATGACTTGAGCACGAAAGTAAAGCATATTATTTCCATTTTCGTCCACTACAGTGTCACCGTCTTGTATTGTGAACACAATGTGTCATGAGTGAAGATTAACATATCAGTGTTGATCTCATGTTTCATATTTCTTTCTGTATTTCTCACATAATTCAGTACTTAATATCATAATTTTAGGAGTAGGGAAACGATCATTGATAGGGATTAATTGTATATGAAATGAGTGAATTGCCAAAACAAAAAAAGGAACTTTGAAACATATTTGAATTTTAAATTTTTGAATGCTTATTTCATAGTTTTAGCAGATATGTGTAACAGTGTTGTTACTGACTTACTGAACGTCGGTAGTAGCATAAAGAGCCACGTAAACAGATTGATACTTTAAATAGTTTGTACTGTTCAAACTGTCTTCAGCTATAATGTAAAGAATATATATTTCTTCCTAAAACTCTCTTCATTTGCTGTCAGTATGCCTACTATTAAGGAAGGTTATCAAATGTTAATTTGTGCGTATAGGTATAATTTGGATGTTAATGCTGTGGCAAATGTTTAACTCATAAAGTGACAGAAACAATAGTAACTAACTTGCAGTAATAACCTGGAAAATTAGTAGCGCATTATGCATCATAAACCATGATAGTATAAATGGACACAAACAATATTTAACTTTAAGATATGTTATATTTTGGCTGTGTGCTTTTCTTCCTTCCATGAAAATCGAATTTGTTATATTTAGTAGGTGTGTTATTTTAGAACTACAGCAAGTACATTACGATAGACTTCATAGTGTAAGGGAATGAATGTGCAGTGAGGCTGTCATTAGTATACATCCTGTGTTGTGCGTGAATAATTACATTCCAGATATTCATTGTATAACATGTTTAGATGCAGTGAAAAAGTGAAATTGTCCCAACTGTTACTGCATGTGGTACCATTGAATAGATGTATGTAGTATCGGTTGATTTTCTTGCGCTCTCATAACCAGACATGGGCATCATACTCAGAAGTAATGTTGGCGAACTTGTGTGTTGTAATAGATATATAATATGTGGTTTTCAGTTTTAACTTCTTATCAATATGCACACCCAGATATTCTGAACATTCAGTTTTTTATAGTTCCTTTCTGCCATACACTATCGTTATTCATGTAAGTATTGTTATTGTTGTTTTTATCATCATGATCACCACCACCAACGACAACATCATATCTAACACAAGTTGTTGAAAAAAAAAGATAACTTTTGTGAATATTTCAGTTGTCACTATTTCTCTTAGAGCATCTCTGCTGTGCTTGGATTATGATGCTTCCATCTGCCAAGTGAACTGTACTTTTTCTGCTTGATCAGTATAGTATAGAAGATCTTTTATAGAAACCAAAAGTGGAATGTATCCAGTATCCTGTGAAACACTGATAATGAATTTCTCCCAAGTCAGATGTACTGAGCTATCTGATATGACACTCAATTTCAATCTGTTACATACCAAATGAACCAGTTACTGTTTGTAATGTGACTGGGATTTATTGGAATAGTCCATATCAATTCAGGCAGGCTAGGAAAAAATCTTATCTTCATAGTCTCCGATATTATTTAGCAAATGTTAAAATGAAGGACTAATTAAGGAATGCATATTTTTTTGTTTTCTCCAAATACAAATTCTGCTCCAAGGTACAAGCCTCCAAAAATGACAGTGCACATACCATTTTGGAGATGCGAATTTTGGAAAAAATCTTAAAATGCTGTATCTCTGGAACAGTTGTAGATTTTTTGTTGTTGTTTTTTGAAAGATAATTGCTTTATGTTTACAAAGAAATCCTCCATTTGGACTTATCTGTCAAAGTTATTTTACTATAGCATTCTGAACTTTTTTTATAATGTGTGGTTTATTTATTTTTTTCTTTCAAAAATGCCAATCCATAAAATTTAGATTCTCTCTCTCTCTCTCTCTCTCTTCCTCTCTCTCTCTCTCTCTCTCTCTCTCTCTCTCTCTCTCTCTCTCTCTCTCTCTCTCTCTCTCCCCCTGTTGATTAGTACCATACATTCCCTGAAAAGGAGAGCTTCCACTTTTATGCTGAACTGGTTTTACAAACAACTGAAATTTTCGCCATACATAAAACCTGTTTTATTAATACATTATCACATAACAGGCTCATAAAAATCAAAACCTAGCCTCTTTTAACGTTATTTAATTTTGAAAGATGAGTAAGAGAATCATTTTTCAAGCATTTTAAATGGTTCCAAAATGTATGTGAAAGGTCAAACGACTTAAAGGTTTCAGTTTATACAACTTCTGTGTGCTCTGTTTTGTACTGGCTAATTAGCCAGTCAATGAACAAAAAATGTGTTCCACTTCTTCAGTATCTTCCTTCGATTTAGAGTAATGTCGTCCTGTTGAACCACTAGAAGCTGGAGCACTTACAGTCTTCAAAACATTGTGAACAGGAAGAGAGCACTGATGGCGTTGTTGCTGTCCTTCAGCTGGAAACCTATATCCAGCAGCTGGTCTATGTGGTTGCATAAATTTCACTAAAATTTCGCTTAACTCATAACTGGTGTCGATAAACTCTGCAGTCCACCAGTCATGGTCGTACACACATGCCACTAACATCCCCCTTCTCAGGTTGTGAATCTGAATATTATCCTGCTGTTTCTGAGGTGTTGGCTGAGCGAACGAAATTTCTTCTTTCTTGCTCTTTAAAGTGCATGCAATATGAGTTTGCCAATTGCTTTGAGTCCAAAAATGTATCTTCTGAATTCCTTTCACAGGAGTAGTTTGTGTGGATCATTCTTCATTTTTCTGCTCATGGAATTCTTCAATTTCCTCTTTGGACAAAAGAATGAGGGCTATGGATGTGTAATATTTCACGACTCTAGTAAAATCCTCAGCATTCTGAATTGCAGCTGTATTTGATCTGGAACGATTATGTTTTGTAGCATGGTGCTTCAGCAGGCCTCCTACACGACCACAAGGCCTCTTCCCGTGACCAGTAGCACTGTATACCCAGTCAGTTTGCACAAGCGACTTACTTAATTCAAACAGCTGATTATGATTTTTAAAATGACTAGGAGCACCATCAGAAATAATGATCATCTTCTGTGCCCCTGTTTGCAGTTGAAGAATTTTGCTCATTGCTACCAAAGCACTTGTGGTCTTGTTTTGAAAATTTGTCACTCTTGTAAAAATTGAAACCATTGTACTTCTCGTGGGACAATTGCAGACCTGTTCTCAGCAAAATAACAGTGAAGCACTAAACATAGTTCTTTAACCTGTACACACCCTTTCACTTTTGCATTGTGTTGTTGTTGCAATTTCTTCAGATGCTGGTGTTTTACTGCTTTCATTGACCATTTACCAAGTTCATCAACGAAACTGTCAAAGGCAACAATTTTCTTCATTAGTTTATTTTCCTCCCGTGTCACATACGTAATTTCTGCAGTTATGTGCTACGCCTTGCAGGCCAATTGTGTGTGAAGACAGTCTTCCCTTTCCAGTGCAGTCACCACCTGCTTGAAACAAAGTACCTCGCGTTACGTCACAGACTACTAATGACTTCACATGCCCAACTAAGGTGTCATATGTCACATGCTCCAGTAAGTTCTTCAAAGTTACCACATGAAAGTTCAAAATCCGCACAGTACACACATAAACAGGAATCTCTAGGTATTTATTTATTGCAAGATGTATTCCGAGATCCAGTTCTGTGTGTTAACTCATGGATGTCGAACGAGTCAAAAACATTTAGTTCACGTTAGTTTCCATAAGAACAATAAACAAAGATTAGTAATACAAATTGAAAACACAATCGGTGGGATTAAATTACACTCACAAGCAGAGTTCCAGAGACAACATTCTGATTTTGTCCAAACAATTTTTTACAGATCATCAATTAATCTGATTAATGCAGCAAGATATATTGGGGCAGGAATATACAGTATTATTTGGGAGATAAAATTAGGCATCTCTGCTATAGAATTCTTCTAGAGGATAGAAACTTTTTTCGAGCAAGAACTCCTTTAGCTTATTTTTAAACAGTACTTTTTTATCTCGAAGACACTTTATATTACTTGGAAGTGCATTGAAGATTTTTATACTTGTGTATTTCACTCCTTTTTGCACCAGGGACAGATTTTTCAGGTCATGGTGTGTCACATTTCCTCCTCTTTTCAACTATGACATTCATGCTTTACAATCCTTCTCAATATGAAACAAATGAAATGTACCATCATCATAACACGAGGAGGAAATGTGACACACCATGACCTGAAAAATCTGTCCCTGGTGCAAAAAGGAGTGAAATACACAAGTATAAAAATCTTCAATGCACTTCCAAGTAATATAAAGTGTCTTCGAGATAAAAAAGTACTTTTTAAAAATAAGCTAAAGGAGTTCTTGATGTCTGCTTGTGTCTGTATATGTGTGGATGGATATGTGTGTGTGTGCGAGTGTATACCCGTCCTTTTTTCGCCCTAAGGTAAGTCTTTCCGCTCCCGGGATTGGAATGACTCCTTACCCTCTCCCTTAAAACCCACATCCTTTCGTCTTTCCCTCTCCTTCCCTCTTTCCTGATGAGGCAACAGTTTGTTGCGAAAGCTTGAATTTTGTGTGTATGTTTGTGGTTGTTTGTGTGTCTGTCGACCTGCCAGCACTTTCATTTGGTAAGTCACATCATCTTTGTTTTTAGATATATTTTTCCTACGTGGAATGTTTCCCTCTATTATATATATACAGGGTGTTTCAAAAATGACCGGTATATTTGAAATGGCAATAAAAACTAAACGAGCAGCAATAGAAATACACAGTTTGTTGCAATACGCTTGGGACAACAGTACATTTTCAGGCGGACAAACTTTCGAAATTACAGTAGTTACAATTTTCAACAACAGATGGCGCTGCAAGTGATGTGAAAGATATAGAAGACAACGCAGTCTGTGGGTGCGCCGTTCTGTACGTCGTCTTTCTGCTGTAAGCGTGTGCTGTTCACAATGTGCAAGTGTGCTGTAGACAACATGGTTTATTCCTTAGAACAGAGGATTTTTCTGGTGTTGGAATTCCACCGCCTAGAACACAGTGTTGTTGCAACAAGACGAAGTTTTCAACGGAGGTTTAATGTAACCAAAGGACCGAAAAGCGATACAATAAAGGATCTGTTTGAAAAATTTCAATGGACTGGGAACGTGACGGATGAACGTGCTGGAAAGAGGGCGACCGCGTACGGCAACCACAGAGGGCAACGCGCAGCTAGTGCAGCAGGTGATCCAACAGCGGCCTCGGGTTTCCGTTCGCCGTGTTGCAGCTGCGGTCCAAATGACGCCAACGTCCACGTATCGTCTCATGCGCCAGAGTTTACACCTCTATCCATACAAAATTCAAACGCGGCAACCCCTCAGCGCCGCTACCATTGCTGCACGAGAGACATTCGCTAACGATATAGTGCACAGGATTGATGACGGCGATATGCATGTGGGCAGCGTTTGGTTTACTGACGAAGCTTATTTTTACCTGGACGGCTTCGTCAATAAACAGAACTGGCGCATATGGGGAACCGAAAAGCCCCATGTTGCAGTCCCATCGTCCCTGCATCCTCAAAAAGTACTGGCCCTCCAAAGAAAATCATTGGCCCATTTGTCAGATCCGAAACGATTACTGCATCACGCTATCTGGACATTCTTCGTGAATTTGTGGCGGTACAAACTGCCTTAGACGACACTGCGAACACCTCGTGGTTTATGCAAGATGGTGCCCGGCCACATCGCACGGCCGACGTCTTTAATTTCCTGAATGAATATTTCGATGATCGTGTGATTGTTTTGGGCTATCCGAAACATACAGGAGGCTGCGTGGATTGGCCTCCCTATTCGCCAGACATGAACCCCTGTGACTTCTTTCTGTGGGGACACTTGAAAGACCAGGTGTACCGCCAGAATCCAGAAACAATTGAACAGCTGAAGCAGTACATCTCATCTGCATGTGAAACCATTCCGCCAGACACGTTGTCAAAGGTTTCGGGTAATTTCATTCAGAGACTACGCCATATTATTGCTACGCATGGTGGATATGTGGAAAATATCGTACTATAGAGTTTCCCAGACCGCAGCGCCATCTGTTGTTGAAAATTGTAACTACTGTAATTTCGAAAGTTTGTCTGCCTGAAAATGTACTGTTGTCCCAAGCATATTGCAACAAACGGTGTATTTCTATCGCTGCTCGTTTAGTTTTTATTGCCGTTTGAAATATACCGGTCATTTTTGAAACACCCTGTGTATATATATAATTTTTTTTTCCTCAAACAAAGCAAGCTATTTTACAATGTTTGCAGATGACACAAATATTGTGATAGGCAGTAAGATATCCTCTGATCTAGAATTAAATGCCAACCATTCACTTGAGGATGTTCTGAACTGATTCACAGTAAATTCTTTATCAATAAACCTCAGCAAAACTAATTATATTCATTTCCATTTTCGTCACAAAAGTCCACACGAAATAAACATTATACATGAGAGCCTAATCACTAATTCACAATATATCTTTTCAACCATGACATTCATGCTTTACAATCCTTCTCAATATGAAACAAATGAAATGTACCATCATCATAACACGAGGAGGAAATGTGACACACCATGACCTGAAAAATCTGTCTGCTTGTGTCTGTATATGTGTGGATGGATATGTGTGTGTGCGAGTGTATACCCGTCCTTTTTTCCCCCTAAGGTAAGTCTTTCCGCTCCCGGGATTGGAATGACTCCTTACCCTCTCCCTTAAAACCCACATCCTTTCGTCTTTCCCTCTCCTTCCCTCTTTCCTGATGAGGCAACAGTTTGTTGCGAAAGCTTGAATTTTGTGTGTATGTTTGTGGTTGTTTGTGTGTCTGTCGACCTGCCAGCACTTTCATTTGGTAAGTCACATCATCTTTGTTTTTAGATATATTTTTCCTACGTGGAATGTTTCCCTCTATTATATATATACAGGGTGTTTCAAAAATGACCGGTATATTTGAAATGGCAATAAAAACTAAACGAGCAGCAATAGAAATACACAGTTTGTTGCAATACGCTTGGGACAACAGTACATTTTCAGGCGGACAAACTTTCGAAATTACAGTAGTTACAATTTTCAACAACAGATGGCGCTGCAAGTGATGTGAAAGATATAGAAGACAACGCAGTCTGTGGGTGCGCCGTTCTGTACGTCGTCTTTCTGCTGTAAGCGTGTGCTGTTCACAATGTGCAAGTGTGCTGTAGACAACATGGTTTATTCCTTAGAACAGAGGATTTTTCTGGTGTTGGAATTCCACCGCCTAGAACACAGTGTTGTTGCAACAAGACGAAGTTTTCAACGGAGGTTTAATGTAACCAAAGGACCGAAAAGCGATACAATAAAGGATCTGTTTGAAAAATTTCAATGGACTGGGAACGTGACGGATGAACGTGCTGGAAAGAGGGCGACCGCGTACGGCAACCACAGAGGGCAACGCGCAGCTAGTGCAGCAGGTGATCCAACAGCGGCCTCGGGTTTCCGTTCGCCGTGTTGCAGCTGCGGTCCAAATGACGCCAACGTCCACGTATCGTCTCATGCGCCAGAGTTTACACCTCTATCCATACAAAATTCAAACGCGGCAACCCCTCAGCGCCGCTACCATTGCTGCACGAGAGACATTCGCTAACGATATAGTGCACAGGATTGATGACGGCGATATGCATGTGGGCAGCGTTTGGTTTACTGACGAAGCTTATTTTTACCTGGACGGCTTCGTCAATAAACAGAACTGGCGCATATGGGGAACCGAAAAGCCCCATGTTGCAGTCCCATCGTCCCTGCATCCTCAAAAAGTACTGGCCCTCCAAAGAAAATCATTGGCCCATTTGTCAGATCCGAAACGATTACTGCATCACGCTATCTGGACATTCTTCGTGAATTTGTGGCGGTACAAACTGCCTTAGACGACACTGCGAACACCTCGTGGTTTATGCAAGATGGTGCCCGGCCACATCGCACGGCCGACGTCTTTAATTTCCTGAATGAATATTTCGATGATCGTGTGATTGTTTTGGGCTATCCGAAACATACAGGAGGCTGCGTGGATTGGCCTCCCTATTCGCCAGACATGAACCCCTGTGACTTCTTTCTGTGGGGACACTTGAAAGACCAGGTGTACCGCCAGAATCCAGAAACAATTGAACAGCTGAAGCAGTACATCTCATCTGCATGTGAAACCATTCCGCCAGACACGTTGTCAAAGGTTTCGGGTAATTTCATTCAGAGACTACGCCATATTATTGCTACGCATGGTGGATATGTGGAAAATATCGTACTATAGAGTTTCCCAGACCGCAGCGCCATCTGTTGTTGAAAATTGTAACTACTGTAATTTCGAAAGTTTGTCTGCCTGAAAATGTACTGTTGTCCCAAGCATATTGCAACAAACGGTGTATTTCTATCGCTGCTCGTTTAGTTTTTATTGCCGTTTGAAATATACCGGTCATTTTTGAAACACCCTGTGTATATATATATAATTTTTTTTTCCTCAAACAAAGCAAGCTATTTTACAATGTTTGCAGATGACACAAATATTGTGATAGGCAGTAAGATATCCTCTGATCTAGAATTAAATGCCAACCATTCACTTGAGGATGTTCTGAACTGATTCACAGTAAATTCTTTATCAATAAACCTCAGCAAAACTAATTATATTCATTTCCATTTTCGTCACAAAAGTCCACACGAAATAAACATTATACATGAGAGCCTAATCACTAATTCACAATATATCTTTTCAACCATGACATTCATGCTTTACAATCCTTCTCAATATGAAACAAATGAAATGTACCATCATCATAACACGAGGAGGAAATGTGACACACCATGACCTGAAAAATCTGTCTGCTTGTGTCTGTATATGTGTGGATGGATATGTGTGTGTGCGAGTGTATACCCGTCCTTTTTTCCCCCTAAGGTAAGTCTTTCCGCTCCCGGGATTGGAATGACTCCTTACCCTCTCCCTTAAAACCCACATCCTTTCGTCTTTCCCTCTCCTTCCCTCTTTCCTGATAAGGCAACAGTTTGTTGCGAAAGCTTGAATTTTGTGTGTATGTTTGTGGTTGTTTGTGTGTCTGTCGACCTGCCAGCACTTTCATTTGGTAAGTCACATCATTTTTGTTTCTGCTTGTGTCTGTATATGTGTGGATGGATATGTGTGTGTGTGCGAGTGTATACCCGTCCTTTTTTCCCCCTAAGGTAAGTCTTTCCGCTCCCGGGATTGGAATGACTCCTTACCCTCTCCCTTAAAACCCACATCCATTCGTCTTTCCCTCTCCTTCCCTCTTTCCTGATGAGGCAACAGTTTGTTGCGAAAGCTTGAATTTTGTGTGTATGTTTGTGTTTGTTTGTGTGTCTGTCGACCTGCCAGCACTTTATACAGCCTTTTCAGTAGTTGCATGAGCAACAGTCTGGATGATTGACTGATCTGGCCTTGTAACACTAACCAAAACGGCCTTGCTGTGCTGGTACTGCAAACGGCTGAAAGCAAGGGGAAACTACAGCCGTAATTTTTCCCGAGGACATGCAGCTTTACTGTATGATTAAATGATGATGGCGTCCTCTTGGGTAAAATATTCCGGAGGTAAAATAGTCCTTCATTCGGATCTCCGGGCGGGGACTACTCAGGAGGACGTTGTTATTGGGAGAAAGAAAACTGGCGTTCTACAGATCGGAGCGTGGAATGTCAGATCCCTTAATCGGGCAGGTAGGTTAGAAAATTTAAAAAGGGAAATGGATAGGTTAAAGTTAGATATAGTGGGAATTAGTGAAGTTCGGTTGCAGGAGGAACATGACTTTTGTTCAGGTGATTACAGGGTTATAAATACAAAATCAAATAGGCGTAATGCAGGAGTAGGTTTAATAATGAATAAAAAAAATAGGAGTGCGGATTAGCTACTACAAACAGCATAGTGAACGCATTATTGTGGCCAAGATAGACACAAAGCCCATGCCTACTACAGTAGTACAAGTTTATATGCCAACTAGCTCAGCAGATGATGAAGAAATTGATGAAATGTATGACGAGATAAAAGAAATTATTCAGGTAGTGAAGGGAGACGAAAATTTAATAGTCATGGGTGACTGGAATTCGTCAGTAGGAAAAGGGAGAGAAGGAAACATAGTAGGTGAATATGGATTGGGGGGAAGAAATGAAAGAGGAAGCCGCGTTGTAGAATTTTGCACAGAGCATAACTTAATCATAGCTAACACTTGGTTCAAGAATCATAAAAGAAGGTTGTATACCTGGAAGAATCCTGGAGATACTAAAAGGTATCAGATAGATTATATAATGATAAGACAGAGATTTAGGAACCAGGTTTTAAATTGTAAGACTTTTCCAGGGGCAGATGTGGATTCTGACCACAATCTATTGGTTATGAACTGCAGACTGAAACTGAAGAAACTGCAAAAAGGTGGGAATATAAGGAGATGGGACCTGGATAAACTGAAAGAACCAGAGGTTGTAGTGAGTTTCAGGGAGAGCATAAGGGAACAATTGACAGGAATGGGGGAAAGAAATACAGTAGAAGAAGAATGGGTAACTCTGAGGGATGAAGTAGTGAAGGCAGCAGAGGATCAAGTAGGTAAAAAGACGAGGTCTAGTAGAAATACTTGGGTAACAGAAGAAATATTGAATTTAATTGATGAAAGGAGAAAATATAAAAATGCAGTAAATGAAGCAGGCAAAAAGGAATACAAACGTCTCAAAAATGAGATCGACAGGAAGTGCAAAATGGCTAAGCAAGGATGGCTAGAGGACAAATGTAAGGATGTAGAGGCTTGTCTCACTAGGGGTAAGATAGATACTGCCTACAGGAAAATTAAAGAGACCTTTGGAGAGAAGAGAACCACTTGTATGAATATCAAGAGCTCAGATGGCAACCCAGTTCTAAGCAAAGAAGGGAAGGCAGAAAGGTGGAAGGAGTATATAGAGGGTTTATACAAGGGTGATGTACTTGAGGACAATATTATGGAAATGGAAGAGGATGTAGATGAAGATGAAGATAAGATACTGCGTGAAGAGTTTGACAGAGCACTGAAAGACCTGAGTCGAAACAAGGCCCCGGGAGTAGACATCATTCCATTAGAACTACTGATGGCCTTGGGAGAGCCAGTCATGACAAAACTGTACCATCTGGTGAGCAAGATGTATGAGACAGGCGAAATACCCACAGACTTCAAGAAGAATATAATAATTCCAATCCCAAAAAAAGCAGGTGTTGACAGATGTGAAAATTACCGAACTATCAGTTTAATAAGTCACAGCTGCAAAATACTAACACGAATTCTTTACAGACGAATGGAAAAACTAATAGAAGCCAACCTCGGGGAAGATCAGTTTGGATTCCGTAGAAACACTGGAACACGTGAGGCAATACTAACCTTACGACTTATCTTAGAAGAAAGATTAAGAAAAGGCAAACCTATGTTTCTAGCATTTGTAGACTTAGAGAAAGCTTTTGACAACGTTAACTGGAATACTCTCTTTCAAATTCTGAAGGTGGCAGGGGTAAAATACAGGGAGCGAAAGGCTATTTACAATTTGTACAGAAACCAGATGGCAGTTATAAGAGTCGAGGGGCATGAAAGGGAAGCAGTGGTTGGGAAAGGCGTGAGACAGGGTTGTAGCCTCTCCCCGATGTTATTCAATCTGTATATTGAGCAAGCAGTAAAGGAAACAAAAGAAAAATTTGGAGTGGGTATTAAAATTCATGGAGAAGAAGTAAAAAGTTTGAGGTTCGCCGATGACATTGTAATTCTGTCAGAGACAGCAAAGGACTTGGAAGAGCAGTTGAACGGAATGGACAGTGTCTTGAAAGGAGGATATAAGATGAACATCAACAAAACCAAAACGAGGATAATGGAATGTAGTCAAATTAAATCAGGTGATGCTGAGGGGATTAGATTAGGAAATGAGACACTTAAAGTAGTAAAGGAGTTTTGCTATTTAGGGAGCAAAATAACTGATGATGGTCGAAGTAGAGAGGATATAAAATGTAGACTGGCAATGGCAAGGAAATCGTTTCTGAAGAAGAGAAATTTGTTAACATCGAGTATAGATTTAAGTGTCAGGAAGTCGTTTCTGAAAGTATTTGTATGGAGTTTAGCCATGTATGGAAGTGAAACATGGACGATAACCAGTTTGGACAAGAAGAGAATAGAAGCTTTCAAAATGTGGTGCTACAGAAGAATGCTGAAGATAAGGTGGGTAGATCACGTAACTAATGAGGAGGTATTGAATAGGATTGGGGAGAAGAGAAGTTTGTGGCACAACTTGACTAGAAGAAGGGTTCGGTTGGTAGGACACGTTTTGAGGCATCAAGGGATCACAAATTTAGCATTGGAGGGCAGCGTGGAGGGTAAAAATCGTAGAGGGAGACCAAGAGATGAATACACTAAGCAGATTCAGAAGGATGTAGGTTGCAGTACGTACTGGGAGACGAAGCAGCTTGCACAGGATAGAGTAGCATGGAGAGCTGCATCAAACCAGTCTCAGGACTGAAGACCACAACAACAACAACAACAACATATATAGACACACACACACACATAAACGTCCGCACATACACAGACACAAGCAGACATTTCATGTCTGCTTGTGTCTGTGTCTGTGTATGTGCGGATGGTTATGTGTGTGTGTGTGTGTGTGTGTGTGTGTGTGTGTGTGTGTGCGCGCGCGAGTGTATACCTGTCCTCCTCCTCCCCCCCCCCCCCCCCCCCCGCCCTAAGGTAAGTCTTTTCACTCCCGGGATTGGAATGACTTCTTACCCTCTTCCTTAAAACCCACATCCTTTCGTCTTTTCCTCTCCTTCCCTCTTTCCTGATGAAGCAATCGTTTGTTGCGAAAGCTTGAATTTTGTGTGTATGTTTGTGTATCTATCGACCTGCCAGCGCTTTTGTTTGGTAAGTCTCATCATCTTTGTTTTTAGATATATTTTTCCCATGTGGCATGTTTCCCTCTATTTTATATATATGAGGAATAGCAGGGGACCAAGGACGGAACCTTGCGGAACTCTATATTTTACTGTTCCCCAGTCGGTCTCTACCCCTCCCATGTGACTATTGTTTCCATCTAGCACTTTTTTCTGTTGTCTGCCCTGTAGGTGGGATTTGAGCCAGTTGCACATTTGACCTGAAGAGTCCAAAGTTGCATGCTTTCTCTATAAGTATTCTATGACTGACACAGTCAAAGGTGTTAGACAGATCGCAAAATATGCCCACAGGCAATGTCTTTTTGTTGAGGGATTCCAAAATGTTATTAGTAAACAAAAGTATTGCTTCGGTTGTGGAGATACCTTTTCTGAATCCAAACTTGATTTTTACTAATTATTTCATGTTTTTCTAGGTAACTGACTATTCTGGCATATATTAGCTTTTCGAGAACTTTAGAAAATGTAGTCAAAAGAGAGATAGGCTGATAGTTTGTAACATCTGAGACATTGCCTCTTTTGTAGAGGGGCTTTACGATAGCATATTTCATCCTTTCAGGGAAGATACTTTGTTTGATAGAGGCATTGCCTATATGAGCTAGGACTTCACTAAACTCATTGCAGCAGGCTTTTAGAAATTTGCTAGAGATGTTGTCAATACCAGTTGAATGTTTTGCTTTTAAAGAAATAATGTGGTTTTTGTTTTTTTTTTTTTTTTTTTTTTTAAACTTCCTGTGCTGTTATAGGGGCTATACCTATCTGCTATATGGAGTTTGGGAAGTGACATTTCAGTATTTTTAATGCTTCTTCTAAGGAGCCATTGTGTCCTGCTTTCTCATCAACACTTAGAAAATGCTCATTGAAAATTTATGCCACAGAATTTTGATTTTGTACATGTCTATCTTCATTATTGAGAACAATGTTTTGAAAGCTACAGGGGCAATTTGCACCATCCTCACTCTTTATCACTTCCCATGCGGTTTTGATTTTGTTACTAGATTTATTAATTTTGGAGCACAGATACAAAATTTTTGACTTCTGAATAATTTTGCTTAGTACTTTGCAGTATTTTTTATAGTGATTTAGCTGGGTATGTTTGAATTTTTTGTGGCAATGTACAGTTCTCCATTTCCTTTTGCATGAAATCTTAATACCAGTGGTTATCCAGGGCTTTTTGGTATGTTTTGTGGTTTGGATCTTGTATATCCTTTTTGGGAAGGTGCTTTCAAATCTCAGTGCCACTTCATTACTGAAAAAATTGTACTTCGAATTGGCATTTTCTAAATTACACATAGGTGCCCAGTCTGTGGCTTGGAGATATGATTTAAAAATCTGGATAGTTTCCTCATTAACTGTCCTAACTGTTTTCCATCTGGGGCCACTATCATTCACATAAATACTTAGACTGAAGTTTCCTGAAGGTGCTCTGTATATTGTGACTATTGTTATATGGGAATTATTCAAGAATAATTCTGTGGCACACACTTCCAAATGTTGTTCTAAACAATAATTCTGCACATTAATTACTCTACATGTGATATCTTTTTTATCATTATGGCAACACCACCTTTTTTTTTTACATTTTCTACAAAACGGTGTTAGCAACATATGAATGATAATAATAAATGATAATTCTTTATAAGTCTTTCTATACCAGAATTAGTATGGTGCGCACTAAAACATAAAACATGGGCATAATCTATACCTTGTGGCTCATGTATATTGCTTATAAGCTCATTGATCTTACTACTTAGGCCTCTAATGTTCTGGTGCTAAATTGCAAGTTTTTGTTTAGCAGAAGTGGTTACACTCTTTTCTCTAAAAAAGAAGTTTCGATTGAAGGTCTGGGCAATGCATTTTTCACTAGCCATCTCCAAATTAGTCTCTTCCACACACTTGCAGATGGGGAAGACACAGTTTTTTCTTGTTTTTGTCACCATCCAGTTGTCCAATGTAGTCTGCCTGTATCCACTCCTGTAATTATTTTGTGTACTGGTTCACTCTTCCATCAAATCTGATTCTTTTGTGGTCACATTGTTCCTTGCCTTTGCAACTAGGCCTACATCACAAATTATAGTCGCTAAATGAATTTTTCCACACCAGTTAAGGTGAAGACCATGATTGGTGTAAGTTCTCTGCCAAATTTGTGAGTTTCAATCATATGAGTATTTGTAAAATTCCTGCAGATATCTGAATAACATCTATTTGTTGCAATTACTGCCTTGTTTACACACGAGGATTGTAATAAGTCGTGCCTGTGTGGAATATCATGGAATATCAACTAAAATTACGTTGGAATGCTTCAGGTGGTTTAGAGTTGATTTTAAGACATTAGCAGCATGCAAATTTTCATTATGTGCAACGTCATTTGAACCACCACAGATCACGATGTAGTCTTTGTTCGTTATCTGTTGAGGAATATTGGTTATTGTTGAAAGTACTTGGTCATTGCGAGCATGTGGTTTGATATAACCTAGGGCACTTACCTCTTTGTTGGCTTTTATTATTTCATGAGCAACACCTCTAAGATGGCTATCACCCAGTAAAAACACTATTTGTTGTGATAGTTACATTTGCTGTGTTCTTGAGTGTTGGAAACATATTACTTTTATCTTCAAGTTTCGATTTTGGCTGGCATGGATGCATAGGTTGCATAATTTTTGTCCTTTTCCTCTTGGTTTATGATTTGATGGCTTTTTGGTAGAGAACTTTGATGGGGCAAACAAGAATTTTGTACTGTATATGACACAGAATGTGGAACTACCCACTTAGGTCATAGTGCATAAAATGTTGATCTTCCAATATGTGAAGTTGTATTGTTGCACTTATAAATTGCAAAAGTTTCTTTAATACTCTGAGTCATGTACCTCTTCATTTCACAACTTTTTGACCTTCAACTGTTACAGTGTACAGTGTGTGTTTTTTTGTTGGCACTCTGGTGAGAACAGTCCCATTTATCTTCCAGATAAAATGACTGCACTATTTGAACTTGAGCTGCTGCTGCTACAGGATGACCATAATAGGGACCTGGTCTTCCAAAGGCTCCTTTTGCAGACCACACATTCCTTGATTTGTCTGCCATGTACTTTGATACTGATGGAACGTGGTTCAAAATTGTTTTCATTGAAAAGTCTCTGGAATAATAGTTAAAACTTGCACGTTTTCACTGTAGGATGCACAGTATTCAATGTATGAATTGATATTTGTGAAAAATTCCTGGCAAGAAGTACAAGATTGCTTTGGTTCATTTTCTTCTGAAGATGAAATTTCTACTTTGAAGAGAGTGGTCAGTTTTGGTGTAGTGTTCTCATCCATAGCTTTAGTAAATTCGCAGCCCTTTCTTGATGCATAGAGCTTATGACTCGACTTCACTGACCACGGTTTCATAATAGGCCTAACACCTGCCTCTGTAGTTGACTGATTCAGGGTATTTAATTCTTCCTATATTGATGCAAAATTTGCATCATCTGCACCATGGGAGGCTTCATCTTGTTGAGGTACTATCATTGTTGTTGTTCTGTCAAAACAATTAGAACACAAAATGTCACCTCTGGAAACATCTTCGCTGTGAATACTTCTTCCCAACCTGAACAAAGTCTGCTTTTTGTTTATCTTGTATATCACTCTTTTTATGGATATGCAAATAGTCAGCACACTTCACTCTCCTGTGGCCCCGGTCAGAAGATGTTTCAAACAGTTATTTTCACAAAACACACTGCAACTGTGTCCACTGGCAAATTCCTCACAAAAATACAGAACTCATTGCATGCTCTCAGATTTTTTAGAAGCCTCTTCAGTAAACAAATTAGCACTGAAAAATTACAATACAGATACCTGCAGTGAACAACCAATCAACCATTATGAAGAAATTGACAGGAAACTACAACAAAGTGAAAGAAATATCTGCAACAATGAAAGTGAAAAGAAATAGCTGCATCAAAGACAATAGAAATAAACATTGTAACAAAGAAATTATTAAGAAACAACTTCAGTGAGGACATACATTACCCTTGAAAGTTAAAGAATAGATTTTTTAAAATAAAACCTGTCCAACTTAAAATTGGAAGCTCTCTTTTACAGAGAATATAGTACTGCATGGCACTAATCAACAAAAAAAATCTAACTTTTCTGGATTGGCATTTTTGAAAAATAAAATTTCTGTAAGTTATTAAAAAAAATCCAAAAGGTGACAGTAAAAGAACTTTGACAGATATGTCTAAACAGAGGATACCATTGTTATCATAAATAATTATCTATCAAATAAAGAAAACTCTAACAAAATATCTAGAACTTTTACAGAGAGACAGCATTTTAAAAATGTTTCTGAAATTCGCATCTTCAAAATGGTGTTTGCAGTGTCATCTTTGGAGGGTCTGTATCTCGGGGCAGAAATTTTTTTGGAGAAAACAAAAATTTTAACATATGTTAAATTCAGTAACATCAGAGACTATGAAGGTAACCCTCCTGCCTGAAGTGATATAGATTATGCCTATTTATTTACCCCATTAAGTATTTTAATATATGGTTGGTAAAAGGGTGGACTGCTTATTCAGCGAAAATGTCATTCTGCAATCCGTATTGACGGACAAAGAATCTCATGCCAGACATTCTCAACCATTCTGATATACATTACTTTTTCCAAAACTTTGCCTTCAGCTGAAGTCCAACATAGCCCTCTACAAATTCACAAAACATGAGGTCACTCCAAAAACCTATCACCTGAATACGCCTTCCTCCTCATACTGCAAACCCACCCGTACACCCGCCTCTTTTCCTGCTTGCATAGATCCACAAATCCTTCTTCACTCGTCACTCAATTGTTACTGCTTATTACACTCCCAAAGAAATATTCTTCACTTTGATCATCTAATCCATTGGAGATACTAACCACATCATTTACATTACCAACCACATAATTCACACTTCCTCACTCCTGTCATATTACCATCAGACATTTTTCTTGACCCTGTGATTGCTTCCTCTGATTCTTGGATGTTGACAAACACCTCTAATGGCCCAGTAAAGCCTCAAGTCCCTGCTCTGAGTGGACTCGGGTACAAGATGTATCTCGTGCACCATCACATTACTTCTTACTACAGTCAAGACAGTCATTTCCCACCCTATCAAAGGTACTGTCACCTCTGATAGTCATTGCATCATACACCAACTGCACGTCAATTACCGAGTTGTTAGCACACTGGACTCACATTTGGGAGGGCAACAGTTCAAACCAGCATCCAGCCATCCTAATTTAGGCTTTCTTTGATTCCTCTAACTCACTTCAGGCAAGTGCCGGAAATGGGGACGGCCAATTTCCTTCCCAATCCTTTCCTAATTGAGCTTGTGCTCCATCTCTTATGACCTCATTGTCGATGGGATGTTAAACACTAATCTCCTTCTCCTCTAATTATGTGCAGTTTTCTGTTTGGGTATAACAACAAACTATAGCTGACGAAAGAGTTCATGGATGAACAGCCAGGTTTTCTGGCTGTTCACCTGTGAACTCTTTGGTCATGAAGTGCGCCATGAGAAATTGAAGAACCACAACAAACCATAGCTGTTTAATAAGAAAAATAACTACTGCTGAATTGTAACAATAGTCACTTCAACTGCTTCAGTACTCGTTTAGTTTGGAACTTCTGTACTTGAATGAACTGTGATTACAGCAAATGGCAAGAATAGTGTAATAGTATCTGTCCTCATAAGAGTAAAGGTAGTCCTCAGTATGAATCTTTCACTCTGCAATGGAATGTACACTGTTTTGAATCTTTCCAGCAGATTAAAACTGTGTGTTGGATCTGGACGCAAACCCAGAACCTTACCTTTCACAGGCAGTATTCTTACCACTTGAGCTCTTCAGGTTCTTCCTGGGCCAGGAAGTTTCAAAACAGCACACATTCTGGTATAAAGTGAAATATTTGCAGTGCAAACTATTTTCTAGCCTGTGTCTAAGCTGTATCTCTGCAATATCATTTCTTCCATTTATTTAAGGTTATTCTAAAAGTCTATTACCTGAATATATACCGAGTCCTGTAAGGTATATAGGAGAGCCTATGTGAAGTTTGGAAATTGGGGAAAGATATTGGTACAGGTAAAACTATGAGGGCAGGTAGCAAGTCTCATCCAGAGAGCTCAGTCAATACAGGCATTGTCCATGAAAAGGCAAAGTTCTGGTGTGCGTTCCAGTCTGGTACACAGTTTAAATTTGCCAAGAAATAGTAATAGATACGTTAAGTGCTTTGCAGCTGCTCTGTCCTGTCTCTAATTGACATTCTATTACACTAGTAGTCCGTTACAGAGGAATCTGCCAGCTACTAGTAATCTTTTCATGAGAGACACAGAGAACAGCTGAGGGAACAATTTTGCATAAGTGTTAAATCTTGTTTTCACCACTTTTAACTGTTACACATAACTATGGGCATACCTCCTTACACAGTTAAAACTTATATAATCTCTACAACATAATGAATGATATTATTTAGAGTGACATGTTGAACTTTATTTTTTTCTTTTGTTACTTCATTTATTTTTTATTTATTTATTTATTTTTTAGATAATGGACAGGGTCAGTAAATTGTGCTTTCTTCTTGATTCCCTCATTGGTTCTCCAAAGGAGAAACAGCCTCAAATGAAAGAATTTTTGCCAGTCTGTTTTTACATCAGAATTTAGTAAAAGACAGTGGCACTCTTGGGTGTTTCATACAGCAGTGTTGTCAGCTTGTGAATGAGGTATGATGGGAAAATACTCGTTTGTCCCAACCCAACTACAATCTTTTAATTTTTGACATATTCAGAAGAAACAGAGATTATTAATTTATTTTTAGAAGTAAAACTCCTATTCCGGTGCTGAGCTGCAGCTCAGTCTGTCATCAGAGCCAGGTTTTTTAAGGTTCACATTTGTTGGTTTTGCCAACTTGGACAAAGTGTCACATTCTAACCTAACTCCAGCCTTATTAATTTGTGACGTACTCAGAAGAAAACGCATTTGGTGACAATGAAGATGAAATTTATATTTCAGAATAAAAACAGTCTTGGTCGTGAAATTATTTAATATCAGTGACATGTTTCACCATTTTTTGGGCATCATCAGATTGTGTAAAAGTAGCTGGTTGTGTAACCAATCCATTTTAAAGCCATATAAAATGTCCACTTTCCATTTTATATGGCTTCATGACAGATGGGTATATATTTAGCTACTTTTATGTGATCTGATAATGTCCAAAAAAGGTGAAATACATCATTCATATTAAATAATATTGCAACCAAGGCTGTTTTGATCCTGAAGTAATCTGAAACTGGTTGCCGCAACGGAATGGAATAATTTTTATTAAATTTATAATCTGTGCTCTTGGGTTCCAGCCTAACCACACCCTTGGAAATCACAGCATATTCAGGGGAAAATAGACAAATTTTTGTAACAAGCAAGATTGCAGACGTTGGGTGCATGAAACTGATGCATTCTCAATCTATGAACAGTAAAAAAAAAAAAAAAAAAAAAAAAAAAAAAATCATGTTGACTGCCACTGTTCTTGATCCACTCTGTAGTCCAGAATTAGTCACGTACTAAACGGAAAAGTTTCTGTGACTGATCTGACTGAATATTATCAACTCTGCTTTTGGCTGCATACTGTATTGGCATTACATTAGTTCAATAAATAAGAAGAGAAACTAATAAAACAAAGCTATATTGTCTTGTATACTAAGTTCAGGAGTTCCCACAAAATGCTCGTTGAGTTTTATAGAAAGACATGTATATCATTTTGTGGGGTGTACAAACATGCATAGATTGTTAATAGTAGTGAACAGTGTTACTTACATAATGGAATAATGAGTAACATTTGCAACTACTGTGCTGCAGTGAGAATTAGGTAGTCACTAAGACCCACATGCAGATATGCAAAATGTGCATGTGATGTCAGTTTGCGCTTCTCGCAGGAGATGCATTTCTGGGTTGATGGGTGTCAGACCTACTGCACACCAGGCCATAAAAAGCATTATGTCAATAGTGCCCTCGCAATATAGATGCCTTGATGACAGTCAGTGTAGTGATGCTGTCATGTGCAGGCACAGTCGGCCTGTGGATTCATCACAGTATACCGCAACATTGGTGCCTTGCCAGTTTAGTGTAGCTTGTTGGTTGAGATACAATGATGACTCTAAACAGAGTAGTTGTGTATTTGGCAGTGAAATTCAGATCATTCTGTTTCAGCAAGCACCCCGTGAGCACTGCTCACTGCCAGTTCGATGTGCAGTGTTGAGGGGAGCTTATGCTGCATATGCTCATGCTCTGCCTCTGCCTGATTAGTTCTTATGGATGTGTAGTTGTGGCAGTAGCAAAAGTGTCTTGTTGTGGAAGGTCACTGCCTGCTTCATCAAAAGAAACATATTTCTTCAATGAAAGGCGGAGGCCCATGGTACCTGTTGTCACAAAATGCTTGTTTCTGCAAAGCAATAAGATTTACAGTGCCTTCCCAAGCCCATCATGCGGTAGGTTATGATCAAATGGAAGGGGATGCCAATTTGAAGGGCAACATTCAGTAAGGTGTAAGTTAAATATTGTGATAGAGGATTCTTTGTACTAAAAAACCTTCTTGTATCACTTGAATGTAGTTATTCATTTCAGCTGAATGGTGCTGAAGAAAACTGATGTGAAGCTATGATTTGTGGAAGCTACAAAGTAGCTCACTTGAATGTAGTTATTCATTTCAGCTGAATGGTGCTGAAGAAAACTGATGTGAAGCTATGATTTGTGGAAGCTACAAAGTAGCTCACATCACGGCACTGGCAGGCAAAACATTTTCTTGGGGACTTCTTGTTAAATTATGGTTCTTAACAATAGCAAATTGCATAGTTCCAAGAGAATTAGCAAGTTTTGAATTTGTCTCAAAGCAAATGGTGTCCCCAGAAAGAGAACTGATTTGGAGGCTCAACTCAGGAATAAAGCCCTGAGTTCACAGCATTATCTTTCACACTTGATGAGCACCCAGTTATATCTGATTGTGCTCAACTTACTATTTTTGTATGTGGTGTAGGCACGCAACTGCAAGTTAATGGGGGAGCTGCTAGATATGGTACCACTGGATTACATGACAGGGCTTGATGTGTTTGAAGCCTTATGTGAGTCTGTGGACAGCATGAACTTGCCATGGAGAAAACCTCTGTTCTGTGGCCACAGTCGGTGTGCCACAAATGGTTACACATCTGCAAGACTTTGTCTCTCACTTTTTTAAAATATAAACTGAAGGTTGATTTTGGAAAGGACATCTACAGTACACACTGTTTCATGTCAGGCAGCGTTGTGTGCAGAAACTTCGTAACTTTGTCATGTAATGAACATTGTAGGGAAGTGTTAAATTTTGTATGAAATGGAGGTGTGGTGTCAACTATTGTCAGTTCAAAAGGTTTCTTCGAGGTACTGGTTCGTGTGTGTGTGTGTGTGTGTGTGTGTGTGTGTGTGTGTGTGTGTGTGTGTGTGTTACCTGAATGTCTCACTACAGCGGAAAGATTTGTTGATAGTATGCCTGTGTGACAAACTCAGGCCATTCAGAGATAAGTTTTGTTTACTTGAGAGGCAAATGGGTAACAGAAATCTGACATTCTTCGCTCATCTTGATTCTCTATATTTGCGTGCTGATGTTTCCTTTGTAAGTTGTAAATATATAATTAATCAAATAATAAATAGTTTTGAATTCCAAGAAATGAACTTTTTAGAAGAAAAGTTGCAGGTGTTCCTTTTTCAGTTTTACCTGACATGCCTCCTACAGTGCAATTAGAACTAATTGATTTGCAGAATTCAATACTGTTAAGGGACAGGTACTAAAATTGTTTAATTTGTCTCAGTAGTATCAAAATGTAAAGACAGAAACATTCCCGAGGCTACATAGGAATGCAGCTGGGATTATGTGCATGCTCGTGTCAACACACTGTTGTGAGCAGCTATTCTCTGCAGTGAAGAGGGTATAGAGCAAGGGAAGATCATTGCTTCAGGACCCTACAGTGAAAAGTATGCTGCACACTGCTGCAGCAAACAAGACATCATCTGATATAAGTGCACTTGTATCACAAAAGATCTGTAAAGAAAAAAGTATTTTGTTGATTGTACAAAGGTTACTTGTTAATTTGTTGTACTCACTACTTCCACATAGCCAGCTCATACCTTGCTAGCTGTTAAATTTTTATGGCTTTCAGTTTATAATTCTGACTAATTTCATGTAAATTAAATTAGAATTAGAATGCTTTCAAAAACAACCATGCCTGAGGCAGACTTCAGAGTGCAACTGCAGTTCCTTGTGATTTTACACCCTGCCCAGCCCTTTAACTTGTACACATGATTGCCACAGCTGCGTGCCCATTTAACTGCAGCTCACAGCAGAGGTGGTGCCTCGCAGGCACTCCCCAGCTCACAGTCGAGCACACAAGCTGGAACAGCCTGATTCAGGTGAACTAGAAGGTAGTTGTTCTAGGGCGGCGAAAATTTGAATGTCAGCGTCTGTTGGTCAGTGTATATGGTGAAGTTGTGACCTGTGACTATCAACCAAAAAGATTTTATGGTGTCATAGGCAGTCAGTAGTCCTGTACAGAATGGTGACCAAGAGCGCAGGTTTTCTGTCAGAATTTGTAGGAAAAGACCAATGGGTTCCCAGATATGGTGTTGCGGAACCACACCCATAGAACGGGCTGAAGCACCTTGAAAGGTACCAAGGGAGCTCCAGCAGCCGTATAAGGCAGCAGTACAGCCCACACCCTGATTACCTGGATTGCCTCTTGACGCCTCATGTAGCTTGTTATTTCACATAACAGCTCTTGATCCATTTGCTGTGGAGGCAGTTAGGACTGTGTGGGTTGATTCCTGGATTGGGGCAGTGAGAAATAGAAGTTTGTTATGCCTAGGTATCAACGCAGATCTTAAATTGTCACCATGAATGGATACTCTCTTGCAGTGGCAACCTATTATGGAGGGGGGGGGGGTCACCTTGTGCCAATGGCAGACATTTTGAATCTGTTGAGGTCAGTGGTAAAATATATGGCAGGATTCTGTAGCACTCCATAGTTGACGAAGGAGCGGAATATTTCTCAAAGATGGTATTTATATTTTGTTGGCAGAGATGGTGCCAATCTTTCTAAAGTCAATGCAGCATTGCATAACCAGTAGGGGAATTCAAACAGTCCAAATGGTTATGTGATAGCATTTTTGTGTGTATCTCCTGTGGCCACGGGGCTCTGTTTGTAGGCTTTGACAAGGTCCAGTGTGAAAAAAAACCCTGCAACATGAAAGATGATGTGAAATTTCCAGTGTGTCATGCTGGGTACTTGTTTTGCAATGACAGAGGATTCAGTACTTTATGATTATTGCACAGTGACCATCCGACTTCTTTGCCACCATGTGCATCAGTGATGCTCATGTGCTTTTCTGTATTCTGTCAGGCTGAACTATTGCCATGAATTCGGCATTGGTGATCCAGAGTACATTGGACATAACCTCCGCTGGAGGAACCTGAGACAAATTCACTGGATGTGTAATTGATAGATCCAGTTATAGGCACAAGAGTAGAGGTAGTTGTGTAAGAAATGTGCAGTCAGATTACTGCTCTTAGTAACTGGCTAGACATTCTTTCTATGCTTGACAGGTCCTGGCTCCAAGTATGTCTTATGAGACCATAGGAGAACAGAAAATGCAGGTCTTTTAATTGGGTGAGTGTTATTGGTGACAAGAAAGCAACACTCAGAAACTCTCCATAAACCTAGGTTCAAATTTAATGTCACTCAGCCCTAGATTGTTATATGGGGAACTGTTTCCACATAGACTGAAGCTGTTGCTTAACCTCCACTGCCACAAGAGTGCCCGTGGGAGTAAACCTACATTGAAATCTTTGTCAACTTGAAACTGCAGCTTGGCAACTTCACCTGTAAACCACTGGGTGTCAGTTGCTGGCCAGGCTGCTGCTGTTGTCCAAGTTGTTATTGCTGGCCATCTCGCCCTCCGGGTGTGGTGAACTACTACTTGCATTTCACAGCTAGGGTCTGATGGTCTGCTGTATCATCAATGGCCTGCCTGCAAAGTGTCCGTGATAACAACATACCTCCATCTCTGATGTGCTTTGTATAATAAAAACTTCTGGAGCTGCAACCTCTGAAATTCTGTTTGCAGTTCTTGCAAGCTTTCAACTCTAGTTCACGTATCATTGCCTGTAAGATGTAGTGCATTTCTGTAAGCGTGACTGCTGTGGAGTGCAAGAATTAATTGGTCACTTCAGACCCCACCAGTAGGTGGAGCTGGTGTGGGAACTGAGATAGTTATCTGTCTCTTAGCTCCTCGTTGAACAGCAGCTACTATAACCATTGCACATATGTTGGGTGATAGTTGCCTCACAATTTTTTTTTTTAGTGACTTGTACTGTTGTGTTGCGCGGACATGTGTGTATGCAGGCGCAAGCGTGCATACGCACGCACGCACGCGCGCCCGCGCGCACACGCGCACACGCGCGCACACACACACACACACACACACACACACACACACGTATTCACTCACTCTCCACGGGTGTAGGAACTGTTGTACAAGAATGAGGTATGAGACAGAAAACTCTGTCTGTTAATTCAATCATTGCAGACACTTTAAGAATTGTTAAAGAAGGTAGTACGTGTAGGGGAGATCTGGAGACACAGGAAGGTTTGAGGTAGAATTGGTAAGAGGGAGATTCTGAAACAAGTTTTTAAACACCAAAAATTTGCCAGTGGCAGCTTTGGACTCTGGCCATAATTTGTTGGTTATGAATTGCTGATTAAAACTGGAGAAAGGTAGACTGTACCTGGATAAATTAATAAAAGAACTGGAGTTTGTTGAGAGTTTCATATGGAGCTTTAGGCAACAATTAACTGAATGGGAAATTATTACAATAGAAGATGAATGAAATAATAAGGGTGGCTGAGGATCAAATAGGAAGAGAAAAGAAGCTGCAATAGAAATCCTGGGATAACACCCAAGGTACTGAATTTAATTGATGAAAGGAGAAGATATAAAAATGAAGCAGACAAAAGGCAATACAAATGAATATAAAATGAGATTGACAGAAAGTGCAAACTGTCCAAGCAGGTGTGGCTGGAGAACATGTTGTTGTTTTGTGGTCTTCAGTCCAGAGACTGGTTTGATACAGCTCTCCATGCTACTCTATCCTATGCAAGCTTCTTCATCTCCCAGTAACTACTGCAACCTACATTCTTCTGAATCTATTTAGTGTATTCATCCTCGGTCTCCCTCTACGATTTTTACCGTCCACACTGCCCTCCAATACTAAATGGGTGATCCCTTGATGCCTCAGAATATGCTCTGCCAACCAATCCCTTCTTCTAGTCAAGTTGTGCCACAAATTTCTCTTCTCTCCAATTTGATTCAATACCTCCTCATTAGTTATGTGATCTACCCATCTAATCTTCAACATTCTTCTGTAGCACCACATTTCGAAAGCTTCTATTCTCTTCGTGTCTAAACTATTTATCATCCACATTTCACTTCCATACATGGCTACACTCCGTACAAATACTTTCAGAAACAACTTCCTGACACTTAAATCTATACTCGATGTTAACAAATTTCTCTTCTTCAGATACGCTTTCCTTGCCATTACCAGTCTACATTTTATATCCTCTCTACTTCGACCATCATCAGTTATTCTGCTCCCCAAATAGCAAAACTCATTTACTACTTTAAGCGTCTCATTTCCTAATCTAATTTCCGCAGTATCACCTGATTTAATTCGACTACAATCCATTATCCTCGTTTTGCTTTTGTTGATGTTGCAGAATATATCCAAGGCTATAGAAGCATGCATGACTGAGATAAAGGTATTTGTCGCCTACATGAAAATTAAGAGATACTTCAAGAGAAGAGAAACAGTTCTGTGCACCTCAAGAGCTCAGGTGGCAATCTTGCACTAAGGGAGATGTGAATGAATATTTAGGAGGGCTACGCAAGGGAAATGAACGTAAAGACTGTAGTAACCTACACATTACTACACCTCTGCTGCCACTACCATGGCGCGTGCCAGATATTTGAGTAGTCTGCCGCTCCACATCCCCCACCAGAGTCCACTGAATGTGGTCAGCACCTCAATCGTGTGCAGCCGATAGACAGCGGCGCAACCTCTGTCGGCAAATGCTCTTTATACGGTGATGTACCTGCTCTGGCTGGCAGTCGTGTACAAGTCACCAAGCTGTATTGTTCTACATTGTTTATGCTGTCATGCTGTGACCTAATAAATCGATGTTGGTTTCTTGCAACTATGTTTTCCGTTGTGTTCAGAATTAGATTGCCAGTAGTGATGAATTGTAGTTTTGTGTGCACAACTTCAGAGACTGTTTCTCCGCATAACATTCCCATGGAGGCAGTATTTCAGTCACTACTCCACCAGCAGCAACATAGCCACCTTGGAAAAATTTGTGGATACCTTGACTGTTCTGACTCCAGTCTCTGGTCCACCCACTGCTGTTTCTGTCATATGACAACTTTGCAATAAACTGAGTTGATTATGGGAAATGGATCTGACGGCACTGCATTGCATTTAGGGTGATGCCTCAGATCACATGTACCAGTTCTTGTGTCAATTGGCCCCTTTGCAGGAACCGGCTTCGCTCTCCTTTGGTGAAGTATGTAATTTGTCGTCTTCTTATTATCACAGGTGCACCGATGTCATTGCCGCTTGTGCAGAATTTTACCAGTGTGACAAGCAGGTACAGCAGTCTTATTGGCCTCAGACGGTGGAGCTGTAGGGTTTGAGGTTTAAGCGTTGCTTTATTACTAAAACATCCAAGGCATCCTATGCCGATTCCATGGTTAGAGATTGAATCATCCGCATAGTGCCCAACAAGATGGTTTGTCCTTCAGTGAGAGAATCTGTCCTTTCAAGATTGCTCAGTCAAAAAGTGTCCTGTGCTGTGGGCCACCAAATCGAAGCATAGCATGACTTCGCCATTGTTGATAGTGAACCACATCGGCACATAGCAACAGGTTCGCCAGTGAAGAGGAAGTCAATGCCATGCACACCAGGAAACCATGCTGCAGTGGGCAACCCCATCAGCAAAAACAACAAGGAAACTGTGCAGCACTTCTGTCATGCCCCTCTTGCTTTGCAACATGAGAGAGCTCAATGCTTCAGGTGGTGGTCGTCATGCCACAAATGTCACAAGAGGGGCTACACTCCATTTGTTTGTTGTTTCAGCCATCCTCAGAACAAAAGGACATGGACATTCATTCTATTTCATCTTCGTCTGCAGGTCAGCAAAAGCTTTTTATTGAAATGCCTGTGCTGAATGAACCATTGTTACTACAAGTGAACACTGGAATGTCTTTTTCACTCCTCAATTCCCAAATGCGCACGTGGCTGGGTTCCCCACCATTGGCTCTTGTCAGACACCATCTGGAGAGCTACACTGAACAGCATATTCCTGTTCTTGTTAATTTACTGCCACCATGACTACCAAATTTGTAGTCCATCCTATCACATATTTTGTTGTTAATGATCTCCATACTGAGAATTTGTTTGGGTTAAACACTTCCTTTGCTTTTGAATTTTTCATTACTGACACTGTACGTCCTGTATGTGATCAAGTTCCCTACCAAGTCCTATATTTGTTATGCTCTGAATTCGGCTCGTCCCAATTTTTTACGTGAGCGAGTCTAAATTGGACCGGTTGACGTCACTTGGCGTTATTCAACTGATTTCAACAAAGTAGTGGGCTATGCCATTGGTGACTGTCAAAAAGATGTCAGGTTGGCTCCGACTTTGTGGAGACTTTAAAGATACCATCAATGCACAGTCCTTATTGACTCATACACATACTCTGTGCCCTGAACTGATGTATTACGTGCAAAATTGGCCAGGGGCCATTTCTTTTCCAATATTGACTTTGTTGAGACCTACCTGCAGGTTCCATTAGATGACCTGTCCAAGCATTTGCTTGTCATGAACATGCTCTTTGGTCTTCTTCAGTATCAATGTATAATGTTTGGATTGGCTAGTGCACTGGCTATTTTTCAGCGCTTTTTGGAGAAACTCACAATGGCGGTTCCTTCCTGCGTCAGTTACCTTGACGATATTGTAGTACCGGGTGCTATGACAGAATATTGCTTACATGACCTCCATTCTTTCTTAACTACTTTGCTAATTGCAGGCCTTAAGTGTAGTCTTACGAAGATAATTTTTCAACCCTCTGGTGTCTGTCTTGGTCACGAACTTACCAGGCAGGGTGTTCAGCTCTGCAACAAGAAGTTGCCTCTGTCACATCTTTTCCTTGTCTGACCAATTTGCGGGATATGCAGGTGATCTTTGGTAGAATAGCACACTATCACAGGTTTCTTCCACGTGCAACTACTCTTGACTCACCCTCTGCACCATTTGCTTTGTAAAAACATTCGTTTCAAGTGGTCGCCAGCCTCGCGGCTTGCATTAGTACGGCTTCAAAACAAATTACTCTCCACGCCTTGTCTTGCAGCCTTGCAACCTGGTAAACATTTAGTCTCGGCCACAGATGTGTCCCAGTATGAGATGGGGGACAGTTCTGCCCCATCGTCGCACTCTGAGCAGCTCAGCAGCACTATTTGTGACTCGAAAAAGAAGCCCTTGTGATTATTAATGCTGTAAAAAAATAATTCATGTCTTCTTAAACAATACAAAATTCCAGTTGGTCACAGATCATAAACCTTTAGTTTCCTTGTTTCAACATTCAGCTGCTTTACATGACAAAGCCACTCATCACCTCCAATTTTGGGCCTTACTTTCATTAAGATATTTTTGTGAAATCCATTTCCACCCTACTTCACAGCATGGGAATATGGATGTTTTGTCTCAGCTGCCAATGGGGTTTGACCCATTGTTTAATTAAGTAGTAGTATTGTGTTTCCAACTTGACATGGAAGCAAGACAGACTGCTGATAGTTTCCCCATTACCAGCTCCAGAGTTGTCTGCAGTAGCTATGGAGCCAGTGTTTCAATAAGTTGTGTGCATGATGCAACATGAGTGACTCAACTGTCTGCCAGGCCAGGTATCCAACCCATTGTGGAACTTGTATAATTTGTCATTGTCTTTCCGTGTTAGATAGTGTTGTTCTCTTGTCAATGGAAGGAGGCACTCTTCATGTTGTGATTTCCACAACACTGTGTAGATAGATTCTCAGCCTGTTACATAAAGATAATTGGGAAGCCCCCCTGCACTAAAGACTGGCACATCAGGACATGTTTTGGCCTGGTACTGTTCGTGAGGTTGAGTGCCTAGTTACAGCCTGCTGCAAGCATTCATCTCAACAGGTGGCATCACACCCTGCTTTTTCCCCATGGCCAGTGCCCGCAGTACCCTGGGAAAGAATCCATATCAACTTTTTAGAGGCACTTTGATTGTTGGTTATTCGTGCATTTTCTAAGTCTCCTGATGTTGTTTGTTATCTGTCTACCACAGCAGATTCGATGGTCAAGATGCTGTCAGCAATTTTTTCTATAGAAGGCCTACCTTGTATGGTGGTTTTGAACAATGGCCTTCAATTTTTGGCTCTGCTCTTTAGAGATGTTTGTTCACACAGTTGCATCTGCCCCATCATGGCGTGTTCGGTTCATCCGAAATCCAGTGGTTAGGCAGAATGGCTTGATGCGGGCTTTCAAAACTTGAATTTACAAATATGTCTCGCAATATCTGGCGGAAATTTCTTACAGAATGACTCCGGTTGGTGACCAGGGCCTGGCTGAATAGTTGCTAGCTTAGCAGCTGTGGATATTGCTCCATCTACTGCAGCCAGACAGGTGTCCTGCAGCAGCACCGACACCATTATTTGTACCCAGAACTGATATCTGGGCCCAAGGGTTAGGACATAACCCACTTTGGATTTCAGGCTTCATCCACACCATGTGTTGGTAGAGGAGACACCTGAATTTGTGTAGAAGGCATAATCCATAGCCAGTGCGGGTATCATGTTCGTGGTGTGTTCCAGTGAGCTCCTTGTGGCATCCATTGCAATCAGCTGCATCATTCCAATCAGGCTGTGCATTCAATCAGTGCTACAGAAAGTGAAGATGAAAGTATACCAACAGCTTCTGAGGCGTTCACTTGTTTAGATACTGCCTTGTGATGGTGTGAAGCCCAAGATGAAAGTGACCAGTTTCAGATATCTGTAATGAAAAAAGTACGTGACTTAGCTGCTCGTAAGCGTGTAGGCTTGCTTAGACAGACCAAAATAAAGGATTTTTTTAAACGTTAATTTTGTACACTGTGTGTATTGTTCATGCAAAATGCATATGTAATATGTATATATTTTTGTTTAATAAATTGTGCCACATACTATATATTCCTACTAAAGTTGCCTTCGTATGTTATTTTGTAATAGATTAGATTTAGATTAGATTTACTTTCATTCCAATTGATCCGTAGTGAGGAGGTCCTCCAGGATGTGGAACATGTCAGAAAAACAATAATACATGACAAATATTTAC
Organism: Schistocerca nitens; assembly: GCF_023898315.1. Taxonomy (NCBI): domain Eukaryota; kingdom Metazoa; phylum Arthropoda; class Insecta; order Orthoptera; family Acrididae; genus Schistocerca; species Schistocerca nitens. The sequence continues at coordinate 37,340,574 of NC_064615.1, forward strand.
AACTAAAACAAATAAGCTAATGTACCATTCCACAAGTCCCAAGTGGAATGATCGTCATTTTTTAATGAACACTAAGAGTCATTTTACAAATACTAATGCACTGAATTTAAAATAAAAAAGTTTTTTATTTATTTATAAGGTAATACAACTACTGTAATACTTATTTACAATGAACACATTACTGCACTGAAATGGTGCAGAAGTTAGATTACACGCACACACACACACGCACGCACACACACGCACACACACACACACACACACACACACACACACACACACACAAATTTTCAATGAACACATTACTGCACTGAAATTGTGCAGAAGTTATGTTGTACTTATATACAAATCAGTTGGTTTTACTAAGAAATTCATCAATGGAGTAGAAGGAGTTGGCCACCAATAAATCCTTTAGGCTTCTCTTAAACTGAATTTCATTGGTTGTTAAGCTTTTTATGGCTGCTGGCAAGTTATTGAAAATGTGTGTTCCTGAATAATGCACACCTTTTTGTACAAGACTAAGTGACTTTAAATCCTTGTGAAGATTATTCATATTTCTAGTATTGATTCCATTCCATGAATTGAGCTGTTGGTTTGAAAAAGTGATATATTTTTAAAGACAAATTTCATTAAGGAATAAATAAATTGGGAAGCAGTAGTTAGTATCCCTAGTTCCCTAAACAGGCTTCTGCAGGATGTTCTTGAGTTCACACCACATATAACTCTCACTGCACGTTTTTGTGCCCGGAAAACTTTAGCTTGGCTTGATGAATTACCCCAAAAAATAATCCCATATGACACTATGGAATGAAAGTAAGCATAGTATGCCAGCTTTTTCATTTTTATATCCCCTATGTCTGACAAAATTCGCATTGCAAACAGAGATTTGTTAAGACGCTTCAGCAGTTCTGTGGTGTGCTCCTCCCAGTTTAATTTATTATCAAGCTGTAATCCCAAGAATTTAACACTGTCCACTTCTTCTATCTTCTTGTCATCGTATGTTAGACATATACTCTTGGGACACCCCTTACAAGTTCTGAACTGCATGTAGTGTGTTTTTTCAAAGTTTAGTGACAAAGAATTGGCTAGGAACCAGTGATTAATGTCCACAAATATTTTATTGGCTGATCTTTCTAAGACTACACTTGATTTGCTATTTATTGCAATGTTTGTATCATCGGCAAACAAAACAAACTTGGCATCTGGTAATGTTACTGATACTAAAAGAGATACCCGTTTTTATGAATAAATTTACTGTACAGTACTTCTTTTTGGCAAATAAACATGTACAGTTCGATTATCCGAACAAACCAGTTTTCTCAACACCCATGTCCCCCAATTACTTCGGATAATTGACGCTCTACTGTAATTCCAATTCGAAAAAAGGCAGGTACTGACAGTTGTTAATATTGCTGCACTATCAATTTATTAAATGATGCTTGCAAAAGACTGACACACATTGTTTACAGGAAAATGGGTGAACAGATAGAGGCCAACTGCAGGCAATATCATTTTGTGTTGCAGATCAGTGTAGAAACATCCGAGGCATTGCTGGGCCTGTGTCACTTTAGAAGATAAGTTAAAGAAAGGTTAACCTGTGTTTATAGAATCTGTAGATTTAGAAAAAGATTTTGACAACACTGACTGGAATTCACTCTTTGTAATTCTGAAGGTGCTGGGATAAACTTGTTGAAGCCTACCCTAGCATTATTCAGTCACTACATTGAGGAAGCTATGAAGGTAATCAAGGAGAAATTGGGAAAAGGGAATTAAAGCTGGGGGAGAAGAAATAAAAACTTGAGGTTTGCCAATGGTATTGTAATTCAGTCAGAGGCAGCAAAGTACTTGGATGAGTGTTTGAACAGGAAGGATAGTGTCTTGAAAATGGGTTAACAGGGTGTATACGACCCGGGGATTTTTTTCCGGAAGAAAACCTGTAAAAACCCGGGAATTGTCTAGAATTCCGGGAATTTTTCATTGTTTTAGTTTTCAGTTAAATTTTTGTTATTTTTACTGGTAAGAACCAATACTCTAACAAAGGATATTACTGTATCCCGCTACTGCAGCAACAAAACATGAAAGAGAGAGAGAAAAAAAAAAAACGAAAATAAAACTTAAGTTGCAACGGAAATGCGCCGTATGCGACAAAACAGTGCTCATACAAGAGTCTGCCAACAGCAAAATGTGCCAAAGGCTTTATAACAACAAATTGCCTCCGATGAGCGTGACGTGACAAGTGTTTACATTAGATTCGTTTGAACTGTTGCGGACGGGCTCTTGAGCATGCGCAGTTGAGTCGCGTATGAGTAATACCTTCTCCCGCTTCTGGTTACAGAGGTGTGGCTGGGCGCCACTACTTAATATTGCTCCGGTTCGGAAATTTAGTAAATCTGTGCTGAAGCACAGAGCAGCCTGAGTTGAGGTGGAGAGTCTTCACGTGACCTGTGATTGTTTTTTCCTCTTCGTTTATTGCTCTCGCGTTAAACGATAAGCAAACGGATTTTTGTGGCCGGGAGCTATCAAATGAATTAAAATACGTTCGCATAATTACGGAAGGCTAAAATATGTTATTTGTTTCAGATTTTATTTCCACCTTTCTGACAGTCAAGCATTAATCGCCTTATAGCACAATGAAGTTATTTTTTCCGGTTTGCTAAAGAGATTTGGCTTAAAATTAATCTTTTCTGCTGAGGAAGTCAATTTATTTGAAACGAAGTGTTTAATTTCACACTATTGGCTAGTTTCAACTGTTCGCTGCATTTCAAGTGAACGTAGGGCATTATGCCATAATAAAGAACCAAACATGAGATAACACAGTACTGGTACTCCAAGAAAATTTACATATGAATGTGCATTTTAAGCCGAATTCTGCGTTTTAGTATGGTTCACGAAATTCCGACACTCTTGAAGTATCGTCTGATGTCTTGTTTCTTTTATGACACATGTAAGATCTTTTAATGTTTCACACGTACGAACACACGGGCTTCCTGCGTCATCGTAGCTGCGCAAGCGCGGTGACGCCTGTTATCTGGCGCTCTCTTGCAACTGCTGAAACGAACCTATTTCTAACAGGTCGCGGGAAAATATTGCGAATGGTGGTTTGAAAAGCGTTACATTCAAAGCAGATTTCCTTTTACGCAAGATGAACTATGTGCGAGAATGTACGATGAATTTCTTAAATCACAAAACGTTTGACTCTCATTTAAAAATCAACTCTTTGAGGACGACCATTTAGAGGAATTTCGAGTCCAGATCAGACATTTATGTCGTTAATAAAAATTTTACTGGCACATTTGTGTGATGTTCTTGAAGTGTAACACGCGCAAAAAAGGTCAACATTATACGTGGAAGCTTAGCTTCTCTTCCAGCTTATTAATCTTAGAGACCAATATTATATGTGAATGCTATGTATGTTAATTTAAATTTTAAACCATTAACTTTTCTTATCTGTGTGTTCGCGCTACTGAAGAGTGATCTTGCTATTTATTGGCTTACTACGTCACTTGTCCTATGCTGCCACCAGCTGGCGAGATCACGTTACATGAGCTATGACTGTCTTACAAAAGCGCATCGATCTCGATTTTAAAGTTTCGGAAAGTAACATGCGGTGTATGGTGGAATTCAAATTTATACCTTCGTAATACGAAAATATGCAGCGTTAAGTTCTTAGGTATTGTTATAGATACTAAACTGACTTGGGAGCCACATATTAAATACATTAGTGCAAGGCTGTCTAGAGTGGTGTATTTGTTAAAGAATTTAATAAACCATGTACCTGCGGCCTATGTAAGCTCAGCCTACTTTGCTTTTTTTCAAAGTATTATATCTTATGGGCTTTTAATATGGGGCAATAGCTCACACCTTCAGGACATTCTGGTACTTCAGAAGAAAGTAATTCGAATTATCACAAACAGTGATAAACTGGCCCATTGCAAACCACTGTTTATCAACTTAAAAATATTAACTGTGATAAACATGTATATTTACACTGCCCTACTGCATATAAAGAGCAACTTATCAGAATACCAGCGTAGAAGAGATGTACACTTTCATGGAACCAGGAATAGTAGCAATCTTGACATACCTTACTACAGATTATCCAAGTCATTGAACAGCTACGAAGTGGTGGGTATGAAGATGTTTAATAATTTGCCACTAGAATGGGTAGAAGCTCCATTTGATGTATTTAAAGACAAATTGTTCAGTTGGTTAGCTGCAAACCCATACTACTCACTTCAGGAATTTTACGACTGTAAAATATCATAGTGGTACCGATTTGGAGAGTGTAGCATAATTTCTTTAACTGAATCAGTTATGATGCAATGTTTTCATATTATTTCATTTTAAATATTGTATTTTATGTAAAACTTATGTCACATATTGATCTTTAACCCATGTATAAATGCTGTATAACTTGTATATGTGTAACTTGACTTTGTCAATTGCTGTAATAGCTAAACGACAATAAAATTTCATTCATTCATTCATTCATTCATTCATGTTGCTGCACATCATAGGTCTTTCAAAACGGTTCCCCCCCTCCCCCTGAGTTTCGTTTTCTAAAGTACCGGGAAATTCTACTCCGGTATATAAAACCATGAACATTCAAAGGACTGATGAGTTTTACTATGCCGAGGAAGAGTATACTGTCACTTAACACGGAAAAAATGCATTTTCACCTGGGAGAAAGTGTATTTTTAACCGGGAAAAATCCGGGAATTTTTCTTCTTTGTCCACTTATACACCCTGGTTAAATATGAATATCAACAAAAGTAAAACATTTGTAGTAGTCAGATCAAATCAGGTGATCATAAGGTGGAGATGAGACACTAAAAGCAGATTATGAATCTTGCTATTGAGGCATTAAAATAACTGATGATGGCTGAAGCAGAAAGAATACAAAATGAGGCCCAGGAATAGCGTGGAAAAAAAATTCTGAAAAGAGAAGTTTGTTAACCTCAAATATAAATTTAAATGCCAGGTAGTCTTTTCTGAAGCTATTTATCTGAAGTGTAATCCTGTATGGAAGGGAAGTATGAACGATAAGCAGTTCAGACAAGAAGAGAATAGAAGCTTTTGAAATGTGGTGCTAGAGAAAAAATGGTGAAGATTGTATGGATAGGTAAAATAACTAATGAGAAGGTACTGAACCAAAATAGGAAAGAAAGAAATTTATGCTGCAACTTGACTAAAAGAAGGGAACATTTGATTGAACACACATCATGAGTCATCAAAGAATTGTTAACCCATTTCTTCCGAGTGTTGTGCACATAAAAAAATGAAGTTTTAACTTCAAAAAATGCAGTCAATTTGAACTTATTGTACAAAACACATCATGCATGTATTAAAAGGCTTTCACAACTTCTCTGTGTATGATTTTTATATTTATTGATTACTGAAACTTCATGTTGCATATATGCAGCACTGAGAAGAAATGGATTTGTTTAGTAATGGTGGGAAGTGTGCGTGGTGGTGGTTGATATTTGTAGAGGGAGACCAGATTCGAGCACAGTAAGCAGGTTGAAATAGATGTATGTTGCAGGCATTATGCAGAGATGAAGAGACTTGCACAGTATGGATTAGTGTGGAGAAGTGCAACAAACCAGTCTTTCAACAGAAGAAGAAGAAGCAGTTATTGTCATCAACAACAACAACGGTGGTTATCTGTCACTATTAATGAACTATTCAGAGTTTGCAGAGTACTAAATATAAGCTGTGTATATGCAGTTAACAGTTAAGTTAAACTAAATTTCATATGTGAGAGAACAAAAACAATAGGAGAATAAAGTTAGCAACTCACTATGGTTTAGGATCCATGTTAAAAGTTCTGTGAAAATGGAGAAAGCCTCTTACATTTGAGTGAAGTGTTGACAAACAGAAGCTGAACGTAGTAAAAATGAATGCAGAGAGAGGAATACGGAAATTATTGTATTATTTCAAAACTAAAATTTGGCCCAATAATCTGACTAAAACCATCCTAAGATTTTTGGTCTCTCAAAAGCTGACAAAATTCATTTCATAGAATATGGAATTTGGACTTTCAAAACTGTTTCACTGTGGAGCTTTCAGTGCATTTCTCATAATATAAAAGTTAAATTGGTCATTTATTGTACAGGAGACTCGTCAAGGTTATTCTAGCATTAGGTTATTTTAGTGTTCTACAGTCTTTAACTATAGTACACAGTCCAGAATCATATTACTTCCTCCCACATCTCGTGAAATGCCATTACAGCCAATGGTCAAAAGAACCATTCTGGTTTTGTATAACAGTGGCATACAATATATGCCTGAATCATTGTATCAATCAAGCAGCCATTGAACATGAGCACAGCACAAATTAAAATATGAACACAGCACAAATTAAGACCAATGTTGCACTCAGAATCTCAGTTAAATCTTTCAAAAGTTGTCTGTTGGAATTTGAACTGTGAATATGCCTGCCATTCATGTAGATGCCTCACCTAATGACTGTATAGTCCATCTTCAATTGTATAATGAAAGATGCAGCAGGAAGGATAACTGCCACAAAGTTATGAGAGAATTTTCTCGCTTGGCATCAGTAATGCTCGTTTACAAGTGGGTGTCAGCGGAAGAGTGACACCTACCTGTGTTTTAGGCTTTGATGCACAGGACAAGCTCGGTGCATGTGGATTGATGTTTCTTGAGGAAACACTGAAAGTGCAGAGTGTGTCCAAAGCATCGTCCAGCCCATCTCATTGGTGTTCGTATGTTTGGGAGATCTGTTTTGGCCCGATTCATTAATCACTGTGCTCTCCAAAGTGTTCAACTCCCCTCACCAGCATTCTCAGACTTGTGCATCTTCATGCATCTACGGGACGTGAGTGATGATGCCTTTGACAAGTAATCTTGTCATCAATGATAAGTAATCTTGTCATCAATCTTGAATCTCAATGTAGACAAGTGTAATGTGCTGCGAATACATAGAAAGATAGATCCCTTATCATTTAGATACAAAATAGCAGGTCAGCAACTGGAAGCAGTTAATACCATAAATTATCTGGGAGTACGCATTAGGAGTGATTTAAAATGGAACGATCATATAAAGTTGATCGTCGGTAAAGCAGATGCCAGACTGAGATTCATTGGAAGAATCCTAAGGAAATGCAATCTGAAAACAAATGAAGTAGGTTACAGCACGCTTGTTCGCCCACTGCTTGAATACTGCTCACCAGTGTGGGATCCGTACCAGGTAGGGTTGATAGAAGAGATAGAGAAGATCCAATGGAGAGCAGCGCGCTTTGTTACAGGATCATTTAGTAATCGTGAAAGCGTTACGGAGATGATAAACTCCAGTGGAAGACTCTGCAGGAGAGACGCTCAGTAGCTCGGTACGGGCTTTTGTTAAAGTTTCGAGAACATACCTTCACCGAAGAGTCAAGCAGTATATTGCTCCCTCCTACGTATATCTCGCGAAGAGACCATGAGGATAAAATCAGAGAGATTAGAGCCCACACAGAAGCATACCGACAATCCTTCTTTCCATGAACAGTACGAGACTGGAATAGAAGGGAGAACCGATAGAGGTACTCAAGGTACCCTCCGCCACACACCGTCAGGTGGCTTGCGGAGTATGGATGTAGAATTGAATCAACTGGACATATATCCAGTTATAGAATGGGACTCTTATCCCATGGGATGCTACCTGCAACATCTATGATCACCTCTATGCATGATTATTTGACTACTTTATAGCTGGAGGAGGATATAAGAGATACTAAAATGGTCCATGATTGTCTGCTGGTCAATGAGTAAAATATGGTGATATGCATAACATAATTAGTATAATATGTCAGTTGCCATTCCTTGTGGGGCCTGTTGCTTTGATATCTTTGTTTTTGTTCTGTTCTGATATACAGTATTTTTCGCATGTTGAAAATTACAGTGAAGCCTTATAGGTAATACCACATTTACACATTGTTGATGCAAACTATTTCCATTTTTGTGGTTCAAGAGTGAAAAAAGAAAGATTAGCACTATAAATTGTACAGTGATCGGCATGTTGGGCAACGATGGCCAGAGAGAGAGTAGACTAGAAACCTGAAAAGTTAAGACCTTGCCTATTTTGTTGTAGATTGTTGTTCTACCAGTTTTAAGTTTTCCTTTACCACCTTTCTTTTGATTCCTTTGAGTTGCTTTCCTAAAATCAGAAAATCAGGGAAATGAGACGTTATATGGAGGCATACCAACAGTTGTTCGCACACACCATTCTTGTAGGGAAGAGGGAGATGAGAGAGGTACCAGGAGTGTTGTAACCCTCAATTCACACCACTAAATTTGTTGAACATAGGTAACTTTTGTAACAATAACATAAATTGTCTGTTAGTACTTGAACCAAATAGTAATAGTTCTTGGCAAAATATTCGTCTGAACCACAAACAGAAATTTTTGTGAGATCCTCCTAAAATAGAAGAATAATGTCCTAATGGGGTTTAGCCAGATTACTCGTATTTTGTAAACAAAGTTACATATAGGCTAGAGCTGTGTCTCTCAACCTGTCACAAACTTTCACAACACCCCAACATGTGATTTTTTTCCTAGATGCAAAAAAAAAAGCAAATCCATAATATAAGAATGTATAGCATATGTTGAGTCTTGTACCATGGAAGCAAGGGAGAGGATGTGGTTATGGGTGGCCGGTATCCTCTGTCTACAACACAAATGCACACATGGATTAACAAGGTTCTTTATTTACAAGAACAGGAAGCTACTTATCTTCAACAGAGTCCATGTGTTGTGGTACAAGCTCTTCCATAATAATCCTCTTGCAGACAGTATTGGTAAACTGGCTATAATCTGATGCAATGTACTGTCATAGCCTAAGCCCATTCTGCGAATGAATGACAGATGCCAAACTGGAGTGTGAGCGGTGACGGCAGGATAGAGACTGCATGGTCCCGTGAGGCTGTGAATCTGGGTGAAGAAAAGCAGCAGAATCACGGGGCAAATGACATGCACGAATTTGGTTCTGGTGGTGGCTCCACAAACTATCGGGACCTGCAATCAAGTAAATAACAGCCAATGCGTTCCTGGATCATGCCTCTTTCCCATCGCCCATGGTTGCACTATAGACACTGAAAAGAACAAGATCATGCAACGCAAAGCAATACTTGTGGACCATTGGCGGCACTGGATGCCGAGGTTGGTGTAGTAGCGTCCGATGGTGGTGGCCGTGCAGAGGTTCCGATGGTGATGGTCCATCTCATGAGGGTGGGGGTGGAGGGTGGGGGCTGAAGCTTGACCATTTGTTGTTTGAAAGTGCGTACGAAGTGTTCTGCTTCTCCTTTGGACTGTGGGTGAAACGGAGCACTTGTTAGATGGCGAATGCTTTTTCGCTCGCAATACTGTTCAAAATCACATGAAGGGAACTGTGATCTGTTGTCCAACACAAGTACTTCTGACAGACCCTCTATACAAAATATGGAGGACTACACTTGAATGGTGCTATGTGATGTGGTAGAAACCATAGACACCGCAAATTGGAAATTGCTAAGAGAGTCTACCGCTATAAGCCAACGAGTGTTCCAATATGGTCTTGCGGAGTCAATTTGAAGATATTAGTGATAAATTGTGGAGGCATATGTAAAAAAAAAAAGTTCCAGAATTTGAAGTATTATTGGAAGGCTGTGTGATCTATATGGCACTTGGCACTGAGAGTTGGCCAAAAGCAGAAACTTATGGTCTCTGTAAGTCCATCTTTGTACAAGATGGTTGAGGGACTTTGGCTGTTCAATGTAAAATATAAAATTAAAAACATATTCAGCCCTCTGTAATTTGAATGTAATGATTTATGCGCTCAGTTTCAGCATTTTGCTATGTCACCTTCAGGCCCCCTGATTGACGTGTAGGAGGAACATACTCATGTGCAGTCAAAATAAGGGGCCATCATCAAGTAACTAGTATCTGCAGACATCTGTTTTCAATAATGCGATCCTTTCATTCATCAGTTAATGATCCTCATATCTTGAGGAATAGGAAGATTTCGCAGAAAATGGATAGGGAGGAAGCAGAGAAGAGGGAGGAGTCAGAGAGGAGGGAGGAGGAGAAAGAAAGAGTCTAAGATAGCTGTAGTGTCAGGAAGTGGGTGGTTAGCAACGTGGATAGTTTAAGTGCAGTAGTATGAGAGTCAGTCAAATATAAACCAGATTTTTTTACAAGTTTATTTAAGCTTCATAAAAATTCGAACATACGGACTTACTGTTCTATATAGTCTCCTGAATGGGAAACACTTTTTTTTTTTTTTTTTTTTTTTCAGTGGATAGGCAGTTTTGTGATCCCATTTTCATAAAATGAATGAGGCTGTGACAGTAGCCGTTTGCTCATGAACTGTTAGGCAGTGCCATTGTCATCAAATCTGTGTCCTCTGACAGCTTCCTTTAGTAGTCCAGACAAAGGAAAATCGCAGGGCAATAAGTCCGAACTGGTGGAAGACTGTTCTAGTGTGATCCAGAATAATTCCTGAATTTTTTGTTGAGTTAGGCAGCTGTGGGGTTTGAGTGCTGTCATGAATAACAATCACTTACTGGATTGGAAATGTGCAATTTTTCTCTGATGATACGTACATTTTGTTTGGTCCAGAAGTTGGCTGCCAATAGGCACAGCATTGGGAGGCTATTTGGCATGGAGGTGGGTAGGGGCTCACCCAGTCACAGGGGTGGTGATTGTGAGAGGGTACAGATGTCTTTTTTTGAAACATACATGAGCATTTGAATACTGTTTGCACCCCATAAAGCCTTTTATGTTTGGGCAAGCATGGGTATTTCAAACATTGTTTGGACCAAACACAGGTGCTATTCGTTAATTAAAATATTAGTGTGATACTGTTTTTGTTTCGTGGTTATTTCATGTTTGGAGTGCTCCTCGGGTGCTGTGCACTGACACAAGTTCTCACATTGCTTGCATCATACAGTGTCGGGGGCTGCAATACCTAGTGCCATGCCATGGAGCCCTCCTGAAGAAGGTGTATGCCATAGACTTGGCAACAATTGAAATAGATATCGTGTATTCAGTATAAAACTTTCAGTTAGTTCAGATTTGATGTTGACTCATCTGGAAAATATATCCAAGTTGTCAAAAGAATATTCTGATGTTTGTGATTTATTAGTTGTGATGTCTCTGTTTCTTGCACATGATAATTTCCACTTAACAGTTTGGCAAAGTAGTATATTCATTGAGCTGTCCCTTCTTTAAATTACATATTCCTTTCCCAGGAAATCGTCTTATTGAGTTAATTTCACTGTAAAAATACAGCAACCAGCCACTTTTTAATGCGTTTTATTTATGCCAATATGCATTTCGGGTTTGCACCCATCTTCAGCTGGCAAATTACATGGATCTTCAGTTACTACAGTAGTACAATCTCGACAGCAGTTTGGATGCTGCAGCAGGCCTGTGCAAAAGCAACGATTGCAATCATTTACTTTAATTTTGCGAGTTTAAAGTAAATGATTGCAATCGTTGCTTTTGTACAGGCCTGCTGCAGCATCCAAACTGCTGTCGAGATTGTACTACTGTAGTAACTGAAGATCCATGTAATTTGCCAGCTGAAGATGGGTGCAAACCCAAAATGCATATTGGCATAAATAAAACACATTAAAAAGTGGCTGGTTGCTGTATTTTTACAGTGAAATATTATCCACGGCCACGGAGCTCAACAGTCCAAATAAAATGGACAAATTGTTATTGAGTTATGTTTTGTGATGATTTTCAAAATATAGCCTACTGCACAGAAATTTTGATTTTTTTCTTCATTTTGCCTTTGTAAGATAATTAGATAATTTATCACCATGCTGAAGAGGAAATGCACATTAGTGGATAAACTCCAAGAAAATATCCTAGCTTTCATCTGGAAAGAGTGCGATGGGAAGCAGAGTGTCTGGCTTTTTGCCCAGGGACCTATGTTTCGATACTGAATCATATCATTAGTGACCTGGATGTCCATTTGAAAACAGTGAAACGTATGAAGTGAAGTGTGTTAGGAGCACAAGTTCATCAAATTAAGTAATTTTTGTGTGGAGCTCTTGGGCTGAACTGGAAACTGAAGTAAGTGCTGCTGAAGGTAAACTTACTTGTCATACCATGACACACCACAGTAGTTATAAATCTAAGGATTGTACCACTAGACTGTTAAGAGAAATTTTCCCTGACTCATTCATATAATTGAAAATCTCACGTGGATGTACCAAAACTGAGGCTACAGTAAATTCAGTTTTAGCACCTCATTCAGTAGAATGTGTCATGGAAGCTCTAGAATGTATTCCTTTTGTTGTCTTGATAGATAGTAGGCACCATGGGAATATTAACATGATCCCTATCATAGTTCATTACTTTGACCACAAGAATGGAGGACTCTTAATAAAGCTTCTTAGTATAGAAAGTAGGCCAATTGAAACTGCAGAAAGTTTTTCATCTTGTATTATTGATATCATTAACATGTTGAAAATGAAGGATAAATGTGTGGCATTTGGTGCTGATAATTGAACACAGTGTTCAGCAGTATTAAAAGAGGTGACGGTAATAACATGTTTGCTAACCTCAACATGATGTTTAAGAAGGTGCTGGTTGAAGAGAATGCCCTGCATTCAGCATGAAACTTACCTTTTTGAAATTGACTTAACAAGATTTAATGATGAAAATATACAACCACTTTTCAATATATATTGTCTATGTTGAGTCCCTAATCAATTTTTTTGACTTTGTTGAAATAAACCCATTAGTTGGAATTCTTCATAATTATATCAGAAACTAATAAAAAGAAGAAAACTCCTTTACTGATATGACGAATGTATATTCATACAGGAAAGATGATTATTTTATATCTTTGACTAACAAAAGGTTGGATCAATTGGAAAATCATGGCGAAGGATTTTAAGTGCAGTGTTGTAATCCTCTATGATGGACATGTAGAATATCTGAATATGGGGATGCAACCAATTTAGAGAATTTTCTCATTTCAAATGGCTTGGTTTTGCAGATGTATGTGGAAGAAATTGAAATTGGTGATGAAAATTGTCTTGATCAGTTTTAAAAGAAAAAGAAAAAATCATAACCATATATGATGGATAACATGAACCAGTCAGAACAAATGATGCAAATACAATCGATTAGTGTACTAGTGATAAATAGTTTAGTGAATTAATTAAAATTGTGCAATACTTCTTGCCAGCTTAAAATGCTTGTGTTGAGAAGTTGGTTCTCCTGAATAATGGAGAGGAATAGCCTGACCATTGAATCTTTAAAAGAGATCGTAGTGGTGAAATTTAATTTTAGACATTTGAACTGGAAAAACTCTTTTAAATGTTTGTGTCAACAAAAGAATTTTAAAAAAAAATGAGTCCCAGTGAAAAATATATTTAGGACATGGGCTGTAAAGTAATGTAGGTATGTGTGAGGTATGTGATTTCTTTTGCTTAAGAAATAAATTTAAAGTATGGAAAGTGCCCTCTTTTTACAAAATATGGTAACCCCAACTACAATATTCAGCATTAATAATTCATTTATCATGTTGTGCAGCAACCAGTGATATTAGCAATGGTGTTGACCTCAGCTCAGCTCTGCAAGCAGTGAAAATGTGTTCTTTTAAATCATAACTGCTACTTCATCATCATTATTATTATTTCTTTCCTTTCTCAGACCTTAGGTCTGGTTCGAAATGAAAGTGATGCGGACCTTGATCAAGCGTGACTTCCTTTTAACTGTACGGTATATGTTACATTGCGTTTAGGAACTTTCGGGTAATTGAACATGTATCAATAATTACGGATTTCTGTAGTTGTATATATATATATATATATATGTTTGGATGTAGCTGTATTGCGTTGATGTACTGGTGGATATTGTGTGGTATGACTCCTGTAGTTGATAGTATAATTGGTATAATGTCAACTTTATCCTGATGCCACATGTCCTTGACTTCCTCAGCCAGTTGGATGTATTTTTCAATTTTTTCTCCTGTTTTCTTTTGTATATTTGTTGTATTGGGTATGGATATTTCGATTAGTTGTGTTAATTTCTTCTTTTTATTGGTGAGTATGATGTCAGGTTTGTTATGTGGCGTTGTTTTATCTGTTATAATGGTTCTGTTCCAGTATAATTTGTATTCATCATTCTCCTGTACATTTTGTGGTGCATACTTGTATGTAGGAATGTGTTGTTTTATAAGTTTGTGTTGTAAGGCAAGCTGTTGATGAATTATTTTTGCAACATTGTCATGTCTTGTGGGGTATTCTGTATTTGCTAGTATTGTACATCCGCTTGTGATGTGATCTACTGTTTCTATTTGTTGTTTGCAAAGTCTGCATTTATCTGTTGTGGTATTGGGATCTTTAATAATATGCTTGCTGTAATACCTGGTGTTTATTGTTTGATCCTGTATTGCAATCATGAATCCTCCCGTCTCACTGTATATATTGCCTTTTCTTAGCCATGTGTTGGATGCGTCTTGATCGATGTGTGGCTGTGTTAGATGATACGGGTGCTTGCCATGTAGTGTTTTCTTTTTCCAATTTACTTTCTTCGTATCTGTTGATGTTATGTGATCTAAAGGGTTGTAGAAGTGGTTATGAAATTGCAGTGGTGTAGCAGATGTATTTATATGAGTGATTGCTTTGTGTATTTTGCTGATTTCTGCTCGTTCTATAAAGAATTTTCTTAAATTGTTTACCTGTCCATAATGTAGGTTTTTTATGTCGATAAATCCCCTTCCTCCTTCCTTTCTGCTTAATGTGAATCTATCTGTTGCTGAATGTATGTGATGTATTCTATATTTGTGGCATTGTGATCGTGTAAGTGTACTGAGTGCTTCTAGGTCTGTGTTACTCCATTTCACTACTCCAAATGAGTAGGTCAATATTGGTATAGCATAGGTATTTATAGCTTTTGTCTTGTTTCTTGCTGTCAATTCTGTTTTCAGTATTTTTGTTAGTTTTTGTCTATATTTTTCTTTTAGTTCTTCTTTAATATTTGTATTATCTATTCCTATTTTTTGTCTGTATCCTAGATATTTATAGGCATCTGTTTTTTTCCATCGCTTCTATGCAGTCGCTGTGGTTATCCAATATGTAATCTTCTTGTTTAGTGTGTTTTCCCTTGACTATGCTATTTTTCTTACATTTGTCTGTTCCAAAAGCCATACTTATATCATTGCTGAATACTTCTGTTATCTTTAGTAATTGGTTGAGTTGTTGATTTGTTGCTGCCAGTAGTTTTAGATCATCCATGTATAGCAAATGTGTGATTTTGTGTGGGTATGTTCCAGTAATATTGTATCCATAATTTGTATTATTTAGCATGTTGGATAGTGGGTTCAGAGCAAGGCAGAACCAGAAAGGACTTAATGAGTCTCCTTGGTATATTCCACGCTTAATCTGTATTGGCTGTGATGTGATATTATTTGAATTTGTTTGGATATTAAGTGTGGTTTTCCAATTTTTCATTACTATGTTTAGGAACTGTATCAATTTAGGATCTATTTTGTATATTTCCAATATTTGTAGTAACCATGAGTGGGGTACACTATCAAAAGCTTTTTGGTAATCAATGTATGCGTAGTGTAGCGACCTTTGTTTAGTTTTAGCTTGATATGTCACCTCTGCATCTATTATCAGTTGCTCTTTACATCCTCGTGCTCCTTTGCAACAGCCTTTTTGCTCTTCATTTATAATTTTGTTCTGTGTTGTATGTGTAATTAATTTCTGTTTAATGATTGAAGTTAATATTTTGTATATTGTTGGTAGGCATGTTATGGGGCGGTATTTAGCTGGGTTCGCTGTGTCTGCTTGATCTTTAGGTTTCAGATAAGTTATTCCATGTGTAAGTGTATCAGGGAATGTGTATGGGTCTGCAATGTAACTGTTAAATAATTTAGTTAGATGTGAATGTGTTGAGGTGAACTTCTTTAGCCAGAAATTTGCTATTTTATCATTTCCAGGGGCTTTCCAATTGTGAGTAGAATTAATTGCTTGGGTGACTTCATGTTGCAAAATTATCACTTCAGGCATTTGTGGTATCATCTTGTATGTGTCTGTTTCTGCTTGTATCCACCATGCATGCCTGTTATGTTGTACCGGGTTTGACCGTATGTTGCTCCAGAAGTGTTCCATGTCTGTTATGTTTGGTGGATTGTTTATTTTAATGTGTGTGTTATCTATTGTCTGGTAAAATTTCTTTTGGTTTGTGTTGAATGTTTGGTTTTGTTTCCTTCTATTTTCACTTTTTTTGTATCTTCTGAGTCATTTGGCTAATGCTTGTAATTTCTGCTTCTTTTCGTCTAATTGCTCTGTCGCTTCTTGTTGTGAGATTTTACCTAACCTTTTTCGTTTTTTTTCCGAGATTTCATTTCTTATAAATTGTGTTAGCTGTCCGATGTCTTTTCTCAGTTTTTCTATTCTGATCTGTAGCCTGTGTTGCCATGCTGGTTTTGTGGGTTTCTTCTGTGTGTTGGTTGGTTCTGATCTCTGTCTAGTGTGTATATTTAGTGTAGTGAGTGCTCCTATATAAACCAGTAGTTGTAACTCTTCCATAGTTGTGTTTTCATTTATTTTGTTGTGTATGATTGTGTTGATAGTTTTTATTGTTGTTTCGACTTGTGGGTTATTTGGTGGTCTATGCAAGAATGGTCTAATGTCTGTATTTGTGTCTTTGTATTCTATATATGTTAGCTGAAATTTTTCTTCTATATCTAGCATCTGTGTCACTTCGTGTTCTATTTGTGCTTGTTCTGGTGGCTGTCTTAAGATTTTGTTTTCCTCTGATTGTTTAATTGGTGCGTGTTCTTTGTTTGTTTGCTCTGGGATGTTTGAGTCCATTACTGTATTTTCTTCTTCTTCTGATTGCACATTATTTTGTTCCAGTATTTGTTGTACTTGTTGTTTGATGTTTTCTAATTCTGACTGGGGTATCCTGTTATTTTTGATTATTACACGGATCTGATCAGCTAGTCGTTGTTCTGTTAAAAATTTTAATTCTGGGTATCTGGTAATAAATGTTGTGTATACTTGTGATCTGTATCCAGTTATGTTGGTTCCTAGGTTTGTTGCTTGGTAATAACAGAACATGAGGTGTCGATTAACTTCATCTGACCATCTCATCCTCTGTCTTTGTTTTCCTTCTAGGGTGGTTGCAGGAAGCATATCCTGCAAAACACCTCTATTTGGATTTAAATCATTTTCCAGTTGGCTAGCAGTGTCGTTACCATTGTGGGCGGGCATAGGGCTCAAGCGTCGTCCCCGACCATGACGGCGCTTGTCCGAGGCTTCTTTAGTTCTGTCCTGAACCAACTAATCACACTAAAAGGGGGGTTAGCCCTATTAGTGGTTTGTTCTTTTCGTCGCCTTTTATGACTGGCAGAACATACCGGAGGCCTATTCTTTTCCCGGGCCTCCACGGGGATTATTATTATTATTATTATTATTATTATTATTATCACAATTATTGAAACTCTACTTACTTTAAAAGTAATAGAAAATCAACCCACATTTAGGAAAATAACCTCCACAAGCTTTTTGATAAATAAGATCACACACAATCCCATAGCGTATTTTCGCTAATTTCAGAGATGCTATTCTGAAGACTCAGTTCTTTTGTGTTATATTTCAAACTTAATTTCAGGATAGGTAACTTCAATACGTCCTAAATTGTCATGTTATCACAGTTATTCAGGAAAATGGTCTTCAAACAGAAATTAAAATCTTCTGAATAACTTTTTACACATTTTAAAATATTTATTACTTAAACTTTTGTACACACTGACAAGATTGCTACTTCTAAAACATTACTACAATTTCTCAGCAATTTTCGTCTAAGCATGGTTAAGGACAAGCATGAATTTAATAGCTTCATAATTTTGTAATTAATACAGTTTGTTTGTCTTCATGTTAGCGCACTATCTGGTGAGTTGCTTTGGAATGTCTTCTGTGGCAGGCGGCTGTCGATTTGGTGCCAGTGGAGTCTGATAACAGCTTTTTCAGCTGAACATCAGTATTGGTCCTTCCACCTCTGCCAAACTCCTTATGAGGAATGTGAAACATAAGAAATAAAACACATTTTGAAAGCATCACATATTCGTATTGAAATATATGCATATTGTATTTATGTTGCAAAATTTATTAGCTCCCACTTCCCACGTATTGTGTGATGGAAAATTATCGATGATATGGCCAATAACACCCTATCATGAAACTAAACAATTGTGAAATGGGCTGAAGGCTGGACATCAAAGTCAACATGCCCGCCAATGCACCTGTGGAGAAGCTCTACTAAAAGCTAGAAGAGAAGATAACAGCTGTACAAGGTGCAGCAAAATAGGTGGCAAAACCAGCAGTTCCGACCAGCACTTTCGGAGGTTTTTCCCTGGCTGTAAGGCTAATTTTGGAGCTATTCCCAAATGTCTCCAGTCCCAAAATCTCCAATCAAAGGTCTGAAGTCTTACCTTGATGGTCCAAAATAGGACAGCAAGATTAAGCCCAATAACACACCTATGCACAGTTTGCAACAAATATTTCCCAATAAAAAACCTATAATGTCCATGACTGAAAAGGGTAGTTAGCATGTGTTAAAAAAACAGGTCTTCTTTCATAGAGAAGAGAGTCAAAAGTAAGAAGAAAACGGTGTCAGTGCTGAAAGGACGTGAGAAGTTAAATCCTAAGATCTTTTAAAGCTTCTAGTGAAAGAACGAATTACACCTATTGTATTGTTCTAGCTTTGATAATGATGCAGTGTTTATTAAACTGAGTGGAAATAATGGGAACATAAAATTTCCTTTATTTTTGTAGCTTCATATAGAAATTTTTAATTCTATACTTCACACGTTTTCACTTTCCATTGGAGAAAGTGGGACAGAAGCACAAAGTATATGATCCAATTTTATTTTGACACGTGAAATATGAGACATGTAGGTTGTATGTTATGTATAATGAAAACTCACCAGTAAGTTGTCAAATTTTCGAAAATTAGCAATGAAGGTAGTTGAAAATTAATATACATGGTCAAAATGTTTACACAGGCTACTGAGAAGGAAATCACAAATGTATGTGTGTGATACATAGAGAAATATTCTATTAATAAAGTCAGCCAGTTAATAAAGACTGAGAGGGGAAACACAGTTTTGTGTGTGTGGTATGTAAGAGAAATAGTCTGTTGATAAGGTCAGTCTTTATAATAAAGCCTACAGTTCCCTAAACCAACTGTACTGTCATAGTAGGTGTTAGAGGTGAGAAGATATGGGGTGTCCTCACTGGCCCACCAGTGGACTTTGCTGAAATAAAATAGCTCTTCTGAACCAAGTACATCCTGGAACTCTGTCACTTATGATTCCGTTTTAAAGAATGGAGTGAAGAAATTTATTTCCACTTTGGAAGTTCAAGTCACTTTTGAATTCATGATGGAAATGTCTTACGAAAGTAGTAAATAGATGTCCTGAGAAGGGAAACTTTCATTGCTTTAGGCAGTTGGCTGTGCATTTAAAACCAGAATACGAGAACCATTATCAAAAGGTTTATAATATAATTGGGTAAATAAAAAAAATCTACTCACAAAGTGCAAACAGAATACACATAAAAGAAGGTTATAATTAGGTCAGCCTTCAGAACCAGTACCTCGTCCTTCAGGCAGAAGGATCAATGGCGAAGGAAGAGGGGTGAAGGAAGAAATGACTGGAGAGGTCTGGGAAAAGGGGTAGAGTTCTGAAAAGTCACCCAGAACCCAACCCTGCGGGTTCAGGGGTAAGAATAAGCCCACGGTATTCCTACCTGTCGTAAGAGGCAACTAAAAGGAGTCTCAAATGTTTGGGCCTTACATTATGGTCCCCTCTTGGGTTTGACCAGCATATTTCAAAATTATTCTGAAGAGCGAGTGAGTTGGGGAAGGGTGCCTTACTTGGTGTATTGTGTCCATTGTGCATTGAAACCTTTAGCCAGCTTATTTGTCGTTGCATTGCAGTCCCGCTCGCTCTCCTTCTCTTGGGCGAGGATACATTCCTGAGTGCGATATCCGCCATGCACTCTGCAGTGTCGCTTTCTGCACTGACGACGACCGTGGGCCACTTGCCACCTAATATCCAGCACAGTAAACAGTCTGTTGTGGTTGGGCCGCCATGTACTCTGTTGGTTGTAGCCCCCTGACCACACAGGAATCGCTCTGCTGATGCCTGCACCGTTAACTCCCCACATATGCCAAGGAAGATGCCCATCCCCCTGGGGCATTGGGACTCCCAATAATGGCCATCCTGCCAGGTGGCCTTTGCTGCGGCTGGGTGGCGCCCGTGGGGATTGCCCCTGGTCGGAGTGGGTGGCATCAGGGTGGATGACAGACGATGAAGCATAGTCCCTCCTCTCTTGCTGGTGGTGAAATACCAGCAGTCTCTTAAGCGATCACGAGCTCAATTCAACACACAGAAGTATGACCCCAAATCGTTCCCCTCCCTGGCCACACCATGGGAGGAACGTCAGGCAAAGGATGGCAGCGGATCTTATTCGCCCCAGTACCTTGTATGTTTGAGAGCCGATGGGGAATCTTTCATGACGACGAAGCCTCAGTTTTTTCTTGAGCATTTAGAGGACAAGTTCGGGGAGGTGGAGGGCTTGTCCAAATTGAGATCTGAGTCAGTCTTGATCAAAACAGCATCCTCTGCCCAGTCACGGGAGTTACTTGCTTGTGACAAGCTGGGGGATGTTCCTGTAACCATCACACCCCATAAGAACGTAAATATGGGTATCATATTTCACAGAGACCTTCTTTTGCAGTCCAACGATGAGCTGCACGCCAATTTAGAGCGGCGAGGTGTACATTTCGTCTGGCGTGCCCACCGGGGTCCAAAGGATAATTAGGTTGCCACTGGTCCCTTCATCTTGGCCTTTGAGGGTTATACATTGCCTGAGAAGGTCAACGTGATAGTCTACCGGTGTGATGTAAAGCCCTATATCCCTTCCCTGATGCGGTGCTTTAAGTGCAGGAAGTTCGGCCATACGTCTTCCTGCTGTACTTCCGGCATCACATGCCGAGATTGTGGACACACATCACATCCCGATACTCCATGTGCCCCACCTCCCATCTGTGTCAACTGCAGAGATACCATTCGCCTTGCTCGCCTGACTGCAGGATTCTCCAGAAAGAAAGGAAAATCATGTAGTACAAGACCCTGGACAGACTGACCTACACTGAGGCTAAGAGAAAATTTGAACGCCTGCATCCTGTGCGTATGACATCATCTTACGCCGTCACTACAACAGTTCTGGCACCATCAGCTCCACCAACCCAGGTCACCTCTCAGAGCCGGAAGACTACACCTGCCCCCTTGATGGTGAGGGGCATTTCCCTCCCTGTTGCTCCTGCACCACCTACTTCAGGAGCAACACCCCCCAACCATTGGGGACATCCGTCGCCACTTCTAAGCCAGATAAGCGTAAGTCTTCTTCGGATTCTCTCGCTAGGAAGGGGTCCCTTGGGTCACTCCCTTCCCAGGTTTCTTCTAGTGGGAAAGACGACACTCACCAGTGGCTGAAGAGCTCAAAAGAAGCTGGTTGTACAGCTTCACACTCATCCTCAGTCCCAGAGACTGAGCCTGTGAAGTCCTCCCAGTCAGGGAAACCCAAGGAGAAGTGAGAGAAATCCAATAAGAAAACTCCTAAGACCAAGGAAATTGCGGTGGCACCCACACCACCGCTACCTACAAGCTCTGCGGCTGAGGATGGGGTGGTGATTTTGGTGTCCGCTGAGGACCTAGATCTCACCAGATCCTCAGACACAATGAATATAGACTGCTCAGGCCAAGTGACCATGAGGCATAAACTGCCTCATTTAATGTTCCATGCCTTCCCAGTCTCACGATGTCATCCTCCAGTGGAATTGCGGTGGTTTTTTCCAGCACCTGGCTGAGCTACGGCAACTGTTAAGCTTTACACCTGCTATCTGTAGTGCCCTCCAGGAAACCTGGTTCCCAGCAATGCGGACTTCTGCTCTCCGCAGCTATAAGGGTATTACAGGAACCATAGCGAATATAATTGAGTGTCAGGTGGAGTTTGCGTTTATGTCCTAAACTCGGTCTGTAGTGAACATGTGCCCTTTCAAACCCCTCTTTAAGCTGTGGCTGTCAGAATAAGGACAATGCAGGAAATAACTGTCTGCAACATATATCTTCCTCCAGATGGTGCAGTACCCCTGAATGTATTAACTGCACTGGTTGATCAACTCCCTAAACCTTTCCTACTTCTGGGAGATTTTAATGCCCATAACCCCTTGTGGGTTGATACCATGCTTACTGGATGAGGCAGATATGTCGAAACTTTACTGACGCAATTTGACCTCTACCACTTAAATACTGGGGCTGCCACACATTTCAGTGCGACTCATGGTAGTTACTCAACCATTGATTTATCAATTTGCATCCCAGGATTTCTCCCATCTATCCACTGGAGAGCACATGACGACCTGTGTGGTAGTGACCCCTTCCCCATCTTCCTGTCACTGCCCCAGTGTCAGGCACACGGATGCCTACCCAGATGGGCTTTAAACAAGGTGGACTGGCATACTTTCACCTCTGCTGGCACTGTTGAATCTGCCCCACATGGTAACATCGATGTGATGGTTGAGCTGGTGACTAGCACACTTGTTTCTGCGGCAGAAAACGCGATCCCTCGCTCTTTCGGGTGCCTGAGGCATAAGGCAGTCCCTTGGTGGTCGCCGGAAGTTGCTGAAGCAATTCAGGAGTGATGGTGAGCTCTACAGTGGCATAAGCAGCACCCTTCCTTGGAGCACCTCATAGCCTTTAAATGGCTCCGTGCCCGTGTTAGCTACCATCTCAAACAATGGAAGAAGGAGTGTTGGGAGAGATACATCTCCACCCTTGGGTGCCATACATCACCTTCCCAAGTCTGGGCAAAGATCAGACGTCTTTTCGGGTACCAGACCCCAACAGCTGTCCCCGGTGTTACCATAAATGGCGAGTTATGTACCAAGGCAAACGTGATTGCCGAGCACTTTGCTCGAGCCTCTGCGTCAGAGAATTACCCCCCAGCCTTTCGACACTCAAACAGCGGCTGGAAGAGAATGTCCTGTCATTCACTACACGCTTCAGTGAATGCTATAATGCCCCATTTACAGAGTGGGAGCTCCTCAGTGCCCTTGCACATTGCCCTGACACAGCTCCTGGGCCTGACCGCATACACAGCCAGATGATTAAACATCTCTCATCTGACTATAAGCTACATCTTCTTGTCATCTTCAACTGGATCTGGTGTGATGGTGTCTTTCCATCGCAATGGCAGGAGAACACCATCATTCCGGTGCTCAAACCCGGTAAAAACCCACTTGATGTGGATAGCTATTGGCCCATCAGCCTCACCAACGTTCTTTGTAAGCTGCTGGAACATATGGTATGTTGGCGGTTAGGTTGGGTCCTGGAGTCACGTGGCTTGCTGGCTCCATGTCAGGGCGGCTTCCGCCACGGTCACTCTACCACTGATAATCTTGTGTCCATTGAGTCTGCCATCCAAACAGCCTTTTCCTGACAGCAACACCTGATTGCTGTCTTTTGTGACTTATGTAAAGCATACGACGCGACTTGGCGACGTCATATCGTTGCCCCATTATATGAGTGCGGTTTCTGGGGACCACTCCCGATTTTTATCCAAAACTTCCTGTCGCTCCATACTTTCCGTGTCCCAAGTTGGTGACTCCCTAGTTCCATGCATATCCAGGAGAACGGAGTCCCACAGGGCCCTGTATTGAGTGTCTCTCTATTTTTAGTGGCCATTAACGGTCTAGTAGCAGCTGTCTGGCCCTCCGTCTCACCTTCTCTGTATGCAGACGACTTCTGCATTTCGTACTGCTGCTCCAGGACTGTTGTTGCTGAGTGGCGCCTCCAGGGAGCCATCCACATGGCACAGTCATGGGCTCTAGCACACGGCTTTCAGTTTTCAGCCGCAAAGTCGTGTGTCATGCACTTCTGTCGGCGTCGTACCGTTCATCCAGAACCCACACTTTATCTTAACGATGATCCACTCACTGTAGTGGAGACAATCAATTCCTAGGACTGGTTTTCGTTGCTCGATTGACTTGGCTCCCTCATCTTCATCAGCTTCAGCAAAAGTGCTGGCAGTACCTCAATGTCCTCCGTTGCCTGAACAACACCAATTGGGGTGCAGATCGCTGTACACTGCTACAGCTCTACAAAGCCCTTGTCCAATCCCGAATTGACTGTGGGAGTGTGGTTTATGGTTCGGCAGTGCCTTCAGCATTGCATTTACACGATCCCGTGCACCACTGTGGGGTTCGATAAGTGACAGGAGCTTTTAGGATGAGTCCAGTGACTAGTGTACTGGTGGAGGCTGGTATCCCTCCACTGCAGATCAGACGTGCACAACTGCTCGCCAGTTAAGCAGCACACATTCATAGTTACCCTGAGCATCAGAATTACCGTCTCCTTTTCCCACCCGCAGCAGTCCATCTCCCGCATCTGCGGCCCAGATCGGGGCTAACGATTGCAGTCCATTCACGTACGCCTCCATGGTGGACGTCTCGGCCGCAGCTTCATCTGGACATTTGCTTGACTCTAAGGACTCTGTTAACCCCACCACTCTCTGCTGTCACTTTCCGGGGCTCTGAAGTGGTTTACACAGACGGCTCAATGGCTAATGGTCACGTAGGCTTCACATATGTTCGTGGAGGACATGTTGAGCAGCACTCCTTGCCAGCTGGCGGCCATATCTCGTGCTCTTGAGTACATCCGCTCATGCCCTGGCGAATCATGTCTCCTGTGTACTTAATTATTGAGCAGCCTACAAGCTATTGACAAGTGCTACCCTCTGGTAGCATCCATTCAGGAGTCCATTTATGCCCTGGAACAGTCCCACCGTTACGTCATGTTTTTGTGGACCCCAGGACATGTTGGAATCCCTGACAATGAACTTGCTGACAGGCTGGCCAAACATGTGACGCGGAAACTGCTTCTGGAGATAGGCATCTCCAAAGCTGACCTGCGTTCTTTCTTACGCCGCAGGTTTTCCCGGCTTTGGGAGACGGAATGGCATAACAGCACGCACAACAAACTGTGTGTCATTAAGGAGACTATGAATATGTGGAATTCTTCCATGCAGGCCTCTCGCAGGGAATCAGTTGTCCTCTGCCAGCTCCGCATTGGCCATACGTGGCTAACGCATGGTTACCTACTCCGCTGCGAAGACCCACCTCAGTGTCGCTGTGGCTCCCAAATGACAGTCGTCCATCTCTTGCTGGCCTGCCCACTTTTAGCCACTCTGTGGCAGACTTTTAACTTTCCCAGCACCCTGCCTTCAGTGTTGGACTACAATACCTTCACAACTGCTTTAGTTTTACGTTTTATCCATGAGAGTGGGTTTTATACTTCTATGTAGATTTTAGCACATGTACTTTGTCCTCTGTGTCCTCCACCCTAGTGCTTCCAGGG
Source organism: Schistocerca nitens (assembly GCF_023898315.1). Classification (NCBI taxonomy): domain Eukaryota; kingdom Metazoa; phylum Arthropoda; class Insecta; order Orthoptera; family Acrididae; genus Schistocerca; species Schistocerca nitens. The sequence continues at coordinate 37,366,009 of NC_064615.1, forward strand.
TGGAGGTTTTAATGTCTTGCAGAGTGGCTGGCTTTCCCTTTTTATTCTCATGGTTGGCCAGCCTCTGTAATCTGCTTTCATGTTTTACTACCTTCTGTTTCTAGCGTCTCCCTCTCTTGTTTTCTTGTCGTCTCTTGTTCCCTTTAGTATTCGTTGCCTTCCCTTCGTTCTTGTGGCTTTTCCTTTCTTTCCGTTTTGTGTTATGTGTTTCATCCCTTTTACACTCAGCCTTGTGGCATTGTTTTATTAGGAACAAGGGACCAATGACCTCGTACTTTGGTCCCTTCTCTCTCTTTAAACCAAGCAACCAATCACCCAGAACCGCAGGTCAGGGGAGACTTACTAGATGGGATGAGAAGGAAAGACTGATTGTTGGGAACTGCGCTGGATGAGATTTGAAAATCTGAGAGCTTAAAGGTGGAAGACAAGGTAGTATCCAAGACAGAGATTACTGCTAGAGTGAAAAGCTAAGTGCATTGTATGTAACAGAGATGGGAGGGGGACAGCAAAAATAGACAAGTAAGAAAATGAAAGATGTAGAAAACAAAGTGAAGAAAGGAATAGTTACTGTGAAGAAATGCTAAGATGGAAGAAATTAACGTAAATTAAGGGTAGGTGGGTAGTGAGAACCAAGGACATGCTAGTTCCCACCTATGGAATTCTGAGAAACTGGTGTTTGGGGGAAGAATCCGGAGGGCACACACAGCAACAGAATATTGTGTGTTGCTAGTCTACACCCCCTCTGTCTATGCCGATCCATCCTAACTGATGATGTGGTGGTAGTTATGCCGATGTCAAAGGCCGAACAGTGTTTACATAAAAGCTGGTACACGATGTGTATAATTTCACTGGTGACTCTCATTTTGATATGAGTAGTATATGTTTTTCCAGTTATAGGGCTGGTATAGGTGGTGGCAGGAGAGTGCATAGGACAAGTCTTGCAGTGGGGATGGTTACAGGGGTAGGAGCCATAGGATAGGGAGATGGGAGCAGGAGCATAGGGTCCAACAAGAATATTGCAGAGATTGGAAGGGCGATGAAAATTTATTCTAGATGTGGTGGGCAAAATCTTAGACTGGATCTCATTTCAGGGCTTGATTTTAGGAAGTCATGGCCTTGTCGAAGTTCCAGACCAGGATAATGCCAAGTGATTGGTGGTGTACTCTGAAGACACACAAACAGATCAGGGGTAGAGCCGTGGGAACAGGATGGCTCCTTCTTGTGCCAACCTTTTATGGGTCTCTTGGAGGGGACCGAAAAGTCTTCAGTCCCAGATTTGGTTTAGACCTATTGATGACATCTTTACCATATGAACTCATGGTGAGGCTTACCTGTTAAGTCATGGAGTCTAGATACATACTCCCAATTAAATTTCACATGGTACTACCCAAATCTCATGCCACTTTCCTTGATGTTGATCTTGTCCTCACGGAAGGTCAGCCACACCCTATTGTCCACATAAAACCTACTAACAAACAACGGTACTTACATCTTGACAGTTACCATCCTTTTCATGTCAGATGTCGCCTCCCATACAGCCTTGGCATTTGACACAAACATATTTGTTCAGATGCAGACTGTTTACAGCAATACACCACCATTCTCATCAAAGCCTTCGCTGGACATAATTACCCCACCAGCCTAGTTCAAAAGCAAATTTCCCGGGTCATCACATCCAATCCTGGTACTGCTGATACCTCCAAAAACAACTTCAGAACACACCACTGATCACTCAGTATTATCCTGGTCTGGAATGTACTTACCAGCTACTTCGACAAGGCCGTGACTTTCTGAAATCGTGGCCTGAAATGAGATCCATTCTGTCTGAGGTTTCACATATCACACCTAGAATACCTTTTTGTCGTCCTCCCATTCTCCACAATATTGTTGGCGGACCATGTGCTGCTCCTGCTCCCACCTCCCTACCCAATGGCTCCTACCCCTGTAACTGGCAAAACAGATACCATCAAAATGAGAGCCACACGTGAAAAGGCACATCATATACCAGCTGTTACGTAAACTCTGTTTGGCCTTTGACATCGGCATGACAACTACCAAATTATCAATTAGGATGAGTGCGCATAGACAGAGGGTGTAGACTGGAAAAACACAATATCATGTTGCAGAGCATACTCTACAACATGACAATCATGACTTTGGTGCCTATTTCACAACAGGTGCCGTCTGGATTCTTCCCCCGGACACAAGTTTCTCAGAACTCCGCAGGTGGGAACTAATGCTAAAACATCCCCTTGGTTCTTGCCACCTACCTGGCCCTAATTTACATTAATTCCTTCTGTCTCAGCATTTCTTCTCAGTAACCACTCCTTTCTTCACTCTGTTTTCTACATATTTCATTTCCTCACATGTCTATTTTTTTGCTGTCCCCTCCCACCTCTGTTATGCACTTAAATTTTCACCCTTATTAACTCATACCCAATATTTTAGTAATAATCTCTGTATTGCATACTATCCTGTCTTCCAACTTTAAGCTCTCGGGTTTTCAAACCTCGTCCAGTGGTGTCCCCAACAATTAGTCTTTCCTTCTCATCCCATCTGGTAGATGTCCCCTGACCTGCAGTTCTTAATGACTTATCTGAAATGTACCACTTTTCTTAGTCCTCTCCAGTCCTTTTCCTTCACCCCTCTTCCTTCCGCTTCCCCCTCCACCCTTATGTGTGAAGGAGCAGCCACAGCCTCAAAGAGCTTGCCTAGTTATAACCTTCTTTTATGTGTGTGTTGCGCCACTGCTTGTTGAGTAGATTTTGTATCTATACAATTAGAGTAGATTGTCAAAAATTGATTGTTTTCATTGTTATATCAAAAGCTTTGGATGAACGAAGTATATCTATTGTGGCATTACAGGAAACACTGTTGACAGATGACAGTACTATGGAATATGAGAAGTATTGCATCTTTATAAGAAAAGTAGAAAATTGTCACAAGTGAAGTATTGGAAGGAGGCGTTCTTTTCGTGAATCACTACTGAGGAAATTTAGAGGACCAGCATTTGAGGCTGACTGCAGTACAATTTTACTGCTGCCAACTTACATTCTGCGGAAAGACCACAAAGATAAGATAAGAGAGATTAGGGCTCGTACAAAGGCATACAGGCATCCATCGTTCTGTTTGGAAGTGGAACAGGGAGAGAAGATGCTAGTTGTGGTACGAGGTAACCTCCGCCACGTACCGTACAGTGGACTGCGGAGTATGTATGTAGGTAGATGTAGATATTCTACATCTAGGAATGACATTTTCTGTCTATTGTAAACTGATGGACTCTGTGACAAATTATCCATCAGAAAGACAGTCCTTTCTAATATTATGATGTGGAAACAAAACTTACACACTGCTTAACTGCAATACTAATACAAATGAAGACAGTATAAAGAACCAAATTAAGGTGGAATAGATTTGGAAAAATTCAGAAAATCAAGTATCAAAATCCCAATTGTAATTGGAAAAGGGTAAGCCTTTTGCACAATCACCATACACTACCCAGCACGTGAAAGGCCAACAGATATGATGAAAGATTATCAGTCTGTGCAAAGATTTCTAGTTAAAACTGATGTTCACATATTTCAAAAAAGCTTCCCCAGAAAACAGAAAAAAACTTAATCAGAAATTCCAAGTTTCAATTTTAGGAGAGTTCCAAATTCAGGGTTGCCACATGTTCTGGAAATCAGGAAAATTTGAAAGAAAAAAAAAAGAAAAGAAAACACTGGAAAAATCTCATTTTTGTCTCAGTAGATGAAATTGTTTGTTTACTGAGGTGTCCTGCATTGTCACTGGCTGGATGCAGGTGAGTACATGTACCGCTTCCCCACTCCTTCATTCCTACTGCTTCTCCCCTACCTATCACTCCCCTCATGCAGTTAGTGCTGCCACCGTTTCTTGCAGCTAACCTAGCAAATGTCGACGAGAGGCAGGGAGGCATGTGGAGTTTTATGTTTGGATCTGATTCTCAGAGACTGTAAACACAGTGGTCGGAGAAGGCAGTTGTGTGCACGAGTTGTCTGAACGATTGTGTGTGTGTTCTGTCACTTTCTGACAAAAGCTATGGCTGAAAATTGAGTGGAGAGAGTGTGATTCTTTTCTGTGTGTCTGTCTGCAGCTCACCAATCATCTTTACAGTGAGTTGCTACCTATCCCCATTATCATTGATTTTCAGAGCATTGGAACAAGTTATCTGTTGCATGGATTTATTACCGTGGTCTCAATTCATTAACATGCTGTCTGTGGCTCATGAATAGCTGGCCACATGAGTGGATTTCCATGACAGGCCAAAACTGGAGGCCATTTTCTGTGGGTATCTGTAATGGATCGGGCATGCCAATCTGAAACCATTCGGTTCCCACTAATGTGCAGGCCCTGCCCGTCAGCTCTAGTATCACCAATCTGGTCACAGGCTGACTCTGTGTGTGGCGTAATGCAGCGGATTTTCATTTATTTTTATCCATGGACCCAGGACTGTGGTGCTCCTCAGCAGGTCAGAGACCAAGGGCGATGAATTTCAGGAATTGTGACCGTCTCGCAACAAGTACATTGTACAGTGTGGCGTTTTGTAGGTATTTTATGTGTTGCAGTAAATTTTGGCACCTCAAAAGTGGTTTGTATGTTCAACAGTATGGACGATAAGAAGAAGAAAATTCTGTCAGTCACTGGCGGTTTGTATGCTACGTACTCATATATTTCTTGAAAGAAAAATCACACAATACCTTGTAATGGGACACCATCCTCTTAAAATTACCTTTTTTTTTAATAGAAATAACCGATGCCATTTATACTATCAATTCTTGTATGGGTGAACATTATCTCAGCTGTTTAAGTAAAAGAATTTGATATGATTCTGTATACAATGTATTATTTTTCAGGATAAAATGTATAAAAATAAATTGTGTTACACTTAAAATTACTCTGGCGTACTTAAAATTTATATTATTAATTGCACAATCTAATGCTAATTATTAAATTTATTTCTAGACTCATTCACAAAATGATGATATATTTTAGCGAAGATTCTTCTTTTGTCAAGAAAGTGTGTAAACTTTTGCTTTGTTAACTCTTTCGAATATTGTGAGTGCCGCAGAATGTAAGTAGTAGTGGGCATGCCTCTGATAGAGACAGATGTTTTTATATAATCAACAATAACAGTAGCATTTGGAATATTAAGTGGAAATTGTAAAAAGTGTGATATTGAAAAATGTGACAAAGAATAAAATTCAAGTGTAGTACAGGCAAATCTTCATCAGTTATTTAGTCATCAGGGACCCACAATGTTAAATCAAAATTTCAGCTGCAAGAATGTACCCCAAGATGCAAGACTTGGATCCAACAACAAGAAGAGAAAATGAAGATAAGTAGAATGTTTTTCTTTTGTATATCTTACACCTCTCGAAGCTTTCAAAACTTGTGCAGAGGCAGATAATTTTAATAGTGATGTGTGGGAGGGGAAGATTACAACATGTAAAATAATAGAGTGGGTAATAACTGACAGTAACGAACATAATAGAATCAACATTTTATTGGTGATCATATACAGTGTTGGTTTACACAATTCTTCCCCACCTTATACACTTCTTTCAAGAGGCCTACCATTTTTCTGAGGTTATTTCTGAAATCACTGAAGGTATTTTAAATCTGTGCGACTTCAAGGAAATGTGTATTTTTGTCACCAAATATGTTTCATTTTATTGAAATAAAAGAACATATCATATGGCTTTCTTTCTCCATCTAAATACAGTGCTTTGTAAAAGATGTTGATGCTAAATACTAAGATTTTTGCTCACATCAGGAAATGCCACCTGCTTGCAAGTTTTTTTAGATATTTCCTCCTTTGCACTATTGTTTCTTGTACCGTAGCTGCAAAGACAGATTGTCAACTTATGTCTTAGCTTAACCTTGAGATCTTAAAATTTGCCACAGAAAAATGCTGGAACATTACCTGGTGGCAATTAAGGTAAAATTTGTTTCCCAATGAAAGACTAGGAACCAAAGGAATAAAATATTTAAGACCAATGTAGAGAAATTACGAAACAGCAAAGAAATCCTCCAGAACACATTAACTTAGAAATTAGTGATTGGAAAAGCATCAGTACCAAAATAATAAATGCTTCCAAGGAAACAGTGCCATTGAAAAAGAATAAGGAACACACATGATGGAATAGAGTGTGAAGATGCCTTAGGGAAAAGCTTTCTGGAGGTAATAGCATCAAATATTTACAAAATTCTTGTCTGATTACAGTTCAGAAACTGGGTCAACTTAGCATAATCCTGCAGCCCTTAGACCCATATTTTAAAGTAACATCAACCTGCCAATACCATAGAGGTTTATTGGCATGCACATATGAGCGGTATATAGGTATCCGGCATAACTGTTGCACTCTCGATTCGAAAGAGAATGTGCAAATAATGATAGACAAAATTTACTACAGATTTGTGCATCTGCAAAATGATCGATGATGAAAAATGTAAATTAATGCAGATGAGTAGGATACACAATCCTGTAATGTTTGAAAACAGTATTTGTAGTGTGCTGCTTGACAGTCACTTTGATTAAATGTCCAGGCACAATGTTGTAAAGCAATGTAAAATGCAATGATCATGTAAGCACAGTAGTCAGGAAATTGACTGGTCAAATGTGATGTATTGGGAGATTTTTGGGAAAATGTGGTTCATCTGTGATAACCCTAGTGTGAACTATTCTTGAGCACTGCTCAAATGTTATGGGACCCCACCAGGTCCGATTTAAGGAAGACATCGAAGCAGTTCAGAGGTGGTCTGTTGGATTTGTTACTGATAGATTCATTCAACATGCAAGTATTATGGAGATGCTTCAGGGATTCAAATGGGAATCACTGGGGAATGTGATTTTCTCGAGAAAATATAGGGAACTGACATTTGACACTGAGTGCAGAATGATTTAACCACTGCCAATGTATATTTTGCACAAGGACCATAAAGATAAGAGGAATTGGGGCTTGTATGGAGGCGTGAAGACAGTTTTCCTTCACTCCTTTTATGAGGAGAATATGAAAGGAAATGACTAGTAGGGGTGCAAGGTAACCTGTGCAATGCACAATACCATGGCTTGCATAGTATGTATGTAGATGTAGAACTTGTAATATAAAATATCCAGGACCAAAATGTCACTCAAAACTATTTCAGAGTCTAACAACAGTTGAACACATTTCAAGGTCCCACAATCTACCAGCAAGTTTTTACCGTGGTTTGTTGTAATAATCACAAATGTTCTTTCACTGTAGCCAGATGTGTGAGGTGAGCATAAGGATGTGTGTGTATCCAGAAAGAATGTTCTGCATCCCATCTGGTGTATGTCCAGGCAGTTTGGATATAAACAGTCTTTCAGTTTCTTAGCTATTGGGATTTTGAGTCAGCAACAGGAAGCAGTGAAACTCTGTCAGCACTACGTGCACAGTTCTCTAGCCATAATAAGTGGAGTTGAAGTGCTGTATTCTCACATCATTGTGCCTGAACAGAGAGCTGACATTACAGTCCCTTTTGCTTACTAAACAGTCCTGGAAAGGTGATGTGTGTCGACCATTTAAACTTGTCAAAAACATATATTGCGATCAAATAAAAGTCCCACATCCTGTCAAATTATTATGATCACTAAAATCTTTCACAGTTACAGTGGAATTGTTCTTTAACTTTGTAAAAATGTAATTTTTGTTGGCAAATACCATTGATCATTGTGTGTGTTCTACATTGTATGTCAAATTCAGGACATCAGTGTCATCAGCAACATTCTCATCTTGCGTAGTAGGAAATTGGCACTTTAATGTATACCTCAAACACACTGTTCTGCAGTCATTTCTGTTTTAAAGAACTTACAGTTATCTGTACTGAGAATGTTATGCACCAATTGTCAGATGTGTGATACATTTACCACAAAATATTTCAGAACTCTGTTATCCCAGTATCACGTACTACAAAACAAGGAAACAAATCAATAGATCACAGTACTAAACATGCTGTCGACCATGTAAGTGTATTGTACTGTAATGTAACATACCTTTTAAGTGTCAATGCCATTAGGCACCATCAAAAATAAAAAGCCAGCAGAAAACATGCATTATCAAACATAGAACTCTTCCTTGAATGTAGTGTTGGTGCATAATGGTCATAGGGGGCTCAGTTATAAACTAGAGGCAGCTGCCTTCATCTGCCAAAGATGGTGCTCTCCTGTAACACACATCACAGCCTCCAACAACACTACAGTCTAGTATAAAAACTTTGAACACTGTTAAGCACCAGCAAACCCTAAACACCAATGTTGCACTTATGCTGAAATGTGTGCATCCATATGGAATGACCAACAGGAAACATTAAAACCTTATGGAACTAAGCAGAATAAGTTGGTGAATCATTCTCAAGGAGGACAGTAATGCTCCTTGGACATTTCTGACTTCTCGTTTAACACACTGATGCATTAAGCCCTTAAAACATAAAAAAATCTGAACTTCCTCTAAATTTGACAGCAGCACCTTTCTCAAAACTGCCATACACTCGTGCTACCCAATGACATTGCTGACTCTCTCGGTGCATAGCCACTGCTGATGAGCTGTTCTCTTTACGATTGTGCTCTTGAAATCTTATTTTAAAGTTTCTTTGCATTTGCCTCAAATGCTTTATTTCATAATCCCAACACTTTATATTTCATAAACTGTCACTTTCCCCACCCATTTCTCAACTGTGCCATTCTTAGACTTCACCCTCTGCTCCAGTTTGTTATTCACGCTGTATGCAATTTTAACTCCTACATTGTTAAGTAACCTTGCCAATTTATATGAGAAAATTCCTGAATGTGGCATGATTATATTTTTGCAGATTTTATTCACAATGTTGTTTTCTGTACCTTATGGCTGGATCAGTCCCATCTATTAAAACTATGTTGGAACCATTTTCTGCCACTATTTGTGGAAGTGTTTTCATTTCTTGGTCCTTATTTTTAGGACTCAATGGGTGGAATAATCCCAGCACATAGCATTTTAGAAGAATGATATATGTTTAAGGGGTGTCATGAGGTCTTATGGTTTCTACACCTGTGAACATGGTTTTCCTATGTATTCCTATCTGAAGTTATCATCATCCTCAAATCAAGAGAGTTTAAAAATCCCTGTTTCTCATATTCTACTGTAAATATCAACTACATTCTTATGCATCTTGTGGAGGTCACTCACCAGTTCATTTATTTTGCCCTCAGATCCTCGATACACTGTAAGTATATCAACATCTTACTTTCTGTAAATACTTCGTTTATCACAATATTAACATTTTCCTCAAACAAAATGGAGGTTAGTGGCATTAGGTTTCATTGTTTGATTTAGTAGCATTTGACATACAGGGTGTTAACAAAGAGGTACGGCCAAACTTTCAGGAAACATTCCTCGCACACAAAGAAAGAAAATATGTTATGTGGACATGTGTCCGGAAATGCTTTCTTTCAATGTTAGAGCTCATTTTATTACTTCTCTTCAAATCACATTAATCATAGAATGGAAACACACAGCAACAGAACGTACCAGCGTGACTTCAAACACTTTGTTACAGGAAATGTTCAAAATGTCCTCCGTTAGCGAGGATACATGCATCCACCCTCCGTCACATGGAAGCCCTGATGTGCTGATGCAGCCCTGGAGAATGGCGTATTGTATCACGGCCGTCCACAATACGAGCACGAAGAGTCTCTACATTTGGTACCGGGGTTGCGTAGACAAGAGCTTTCAAATGCCCCTGTAAATGAAAGTCAAGAGGGCTGAGGTCAGGAGAGCATGGAGGCCACGGAATTGGTCCGCCTCTACCAATCCATCGGTCACCGAATCTGTTGTTGAGAAGCGTACGAACACTTCTACCGAAATGTGCAGGAGCTCCATCGTGCATCAACCACATGTTGTGTCGTACTTGTAAAGGCACATGTTCTAGCAGCACAGGTAGAGTATCCCGTATGAAATCATGATAACGTGCACCATTGAGTGTAGCTGGAAGAACATGGGGCCCAATCAAGACATCACCAACAATGCCTGCCCAAACGTTCACAGAAAATCTGTGTTGATGACGTGATTGCACAATTGCGTGCGGATTCCCGTCAGCCCACACATGTTGATTGTGAAAATTTACAATTTGATCACATTGGAATGAAGCCTCATCCGTAAAGAGAACATTTGCACTGAAATGAGGATTGACACATTGTTGGATGAACCATTCGCAGAAGTGTACCCGTGGAGGCCAATCAGCTGCTGATAGTGCCTGCACATGCTGTACATGGTACGGAAACAACTGGTTCTCTCGTAGCATTCTCCATACAGTGATGTGGTCAACGTTACCTTGTACAGCAGCAACTTCTCTGACGCTTACATTAGGGTGTTCGTCAACTGCACGAATAATTGCCTCGTCCATTGCAGGTGTCCTCGTCATCCTAGGTCTTCCTCAGTCACGAGTCATAGGCTGGAATGTTCCGTGCTCCCTAAGACGCCGATCGAAAACCACGTTCGTGATGAACACTAACCTGTTGATGCCACATACTGATGTGCTGGATGCTAGTACTGTAGAGCAATGAGTCGCATGTCAACACAAGCACCGAAGTCAACATTACCTTCCTTCAATTGGGCCAACTGGCGGTGAATCGAGGAAGTACAGTACATACTGACGAAACTAAAATGAGCCCTAACATGGAAATTAAGCGTTTCTGGACACATGTCCACATAACATCTTTTCTTTATTTGTGTGTGAGGAATGTTTTCTGAAAGTTTGGCTGTACCTTTTTGTAACACCCTGTATAATGTTCAAAGAGTTTACAATAGACAGTTATCTTTGGGTGCTGTGTTATATGTGTTATGGTGTAGTACTATCTTTGGTAGGTGATGGCAGTTGCCTTTAGTTTACAACTGAGCCTTGTGACAGTATCATGTGCCAACATGAGATGTTCAAGGAAGAGTTTTATGTTGTCAATGCATCTTTGCAGCTAGTTTTTTTACTTTTGGCATAGAAACTTTAAGGTATGTTACACTATAGATAATATAGACAATTACATTATCATCAGTGTGTGTGTGGAATTGTGAGCATTAATTTGTTTCCTTGTTTCATAGCACTTGGTAATTGAATAATATTGTCCCAAAACATGTAGTGGTAAATATATCATTCATTTAACAACTGATGAGTGTCATTCTAGTACTGACACATGAGACAGTTGGTATAGTGGCTTCACAATAGATAAACTGTCAGTAAATATCATATGTTATTGGATTTCGGTACAAACAGTGAAGTGCTCTGACCGATGCTCTTAGACATCAAGTAACAGTACTTTAGCAGGTACCTCTATGGTACTTTTTTTGTACAAACACTACACAGTGAGAAAGCATGTTTACATCATTTGAAACCATAGAATGCACTGATCCTACACAGTCAACACCAGTGATCCTCTGTTGAGAAGCAAGATTGATTGTCAGTTGGGTTACCAATGTGGTACGCTACAGAGCCCCCCTTCCCTCCACCCATTTGTAGCGTGGAGCATTGGGGGGAAGGCAGTGTAACCCTCATAGCACAGCATTAAGATGGTAATCTTGTGCAGATATGCAGGAGGGTGCCAACAGCAATGAAGTGGATTGTTGTGGGATGTCAGTTGGGGGAGGGGTGGGGGGAGGGGTCTTGTAGTGGGCAGTCTTGGTGTTCCTTCATTGTGGTGGTAAAAGGGTGTCATGTTCTAGAAATGATGATAGTGAGAAACTCCTCAGAAGATAGCCATGATGTGATGGCTGCTGTTTTGACATCAATTGGAAATTTGTAAGAACATGTGAAGTGTTGGCTGATGGAACAGTTTCCAATGTCACATTCAGAATGTTGGTCTTTGAAAAGCACAGACCTGTCAAGCAGTTTGACACTTAGATCATAGGGTCACAACCCTTGCATTTAAGTTTTACCACAACATCTATGATGACCAGAGTGTGTGTGGTCACATTGTGGAGGTTGGCAGATGTTGATGTGTTGTCTTTGGCCAGATCATCCTGAAGTGTCAGCAGTGGTTTCAGACAATTTACACACACTGTGTTTGATCTTCCATTCAGGAATATGTCAAACGTGTGTGCACCATGTTTTAAAATATTGTGCAGACCTGTGTATGGAAGCTGTAAGGTGGGCCGAATTGTATCATCATGAAGCATGCCATATGAATGAATACTTTAGGAGTGCTGTGACGTTGTGGAGATAGTATTTTAAGATATGCAAGATTTCCTTTTACCCTTGTAACAGGGCCAATAAGTTAAGTGGTCTCTGCTGGTGGCACATGAAATCAGAGGGAAGGGCAAGCGGTTCAAAACAAGACTACAGCAAAGGAGGCACATAATTAGTTCCTGTGGGCATTTTTTATGTCTAAAAGCACCCACAGCATAGCTTCCGTCCAGTGTCTGCTATGGAACATAAGAGTAGCTTTTAAAATGCAATGCCACTGTTCTGCTAGGCCATTGCTTTGCAGGTGGGTGCCATAGAGGTTACATAGTTCACTAAACAGCCCCCCCCCCCCCTCCGGGGATTCGCCCCTCTTTTGTGGGTTCATGCTTGGCTACCACGGGGCCCCAGCCTTTGCAGCATTTTTCCCCTTTTGTGCTGCATGTCTATCCTCTTGCTATTGTTTTTCCCCTCCCTTGGGGAACATGTCTGGGGTGTTATTGGGAAAGTTCTGCATTGTCTGTCGCTGATGTGAGAACAGTCTGATCTTCGTTTTTGGCCCCAATTTTCCTTTCTTTGTTTCCCTTCTCTTGTTCCTCCACTTCGGCGTTTGAGGTTCCTCTTTTTCTACTTCCTCCCTGTGCGCTCCTGAAGGCCAGCCAGGCATCTGATGTATAACAGGTGACTGGGTAATGTGTAATTCCCGGCTCCGGGTCGATAGGTAGGTTTCGCACATACCCCCTGGTACAGGCCAGGCCCAGGGAGGGGTCATTGCCTGAGCTGCAACCTTTCCAAATTGCCTTTGTCAGGCGTTCAGGAGGTGTGAACAATCAACTAAGCTGGGTGCACTCCTTGTGAAGGGGGCCCCTAGTTAGAAGGGGTGCGCCATTGGAGACGATGGCAAACATGGAGGATTATCTTGCAATGAGTCAATCATCTTCCCAATCTACTTTTATGAAACATAAATGTAATGAGGCTAATGATTTAAAGGTGTTTCCTGCTGCACCATGGTTCCTCATGGTCTCACGTACTGAAGCTGGTGAGTGTAACTCCGTTTCTTATTCAGAAAGGTGTTGATACAGCAGTTGCCAGCCCTGTGAAATCCTGCTCTCATTTACGGAATGGCACTTTGCTTTTGGATACTACTTCTGATTCTCAAGTGCAACAACTTGCTGCCTCGCTTCTCCACAGCTATCCGTTCGTGTTGAGCCCAATAAAACTTTGAGTTCTTCCTGTGTTGTAATTTGCACCAGGCTGATTGATGGTCTAACCGAGGCCAAAATCCAATCTTACCTCTCTAATCAGGGTGTCATTGCTGTCTGTGTAATGAAAAAGGTAGATCCCTCCTTAGTGCCCACCTGCACTCTCTTTCTCACCTTTGATAGAGTGTTGCTTCCGTACAAGACCAAAGCAGGCTACGAAATTGTCACAGTCCGGTCGTACATTCTGAACTTGATGCACTGCTACCAGTGTCATCATTTCAACCACACTATAACATCTTGTCAACACCCAGCCAACCTGTGGTAGGGAAGCACACGAGGGCAATTGTCCACCTCCTTATCCCCACTGTATCAACTCCAATGGCAGCCATGCCACCGCCTCTTGGGATTGTCCCGTGTATCTTGATGAGTGGGCTGTCCAAGAGATCCAGGTAAAGGAAAAAGCGTCTTACCCATTTGATAGCAAGTTACTGGGTAATCACAAACCCTGCATTCTCCCATCTGGCACCTATAGTTCTGTTCCTGGTACCCCTCACTCCATGAAGGACATGACATGAAGACATGCGACCTCCAATTCAGCTCTGAGGTTGTGCAATCGACTGGTGTCAAGGTAGCATCGCCATCCGCTCGTCCAGCTGTGCAACAAACCATCAAATTCTCACCTCGAGGGGCGAAGCCACCAGTTACACAAACGGTAGGCTGGAAAGAACAGGAGGAGTACTACCATGAAGACTTCTGCGACGTCTCTGGGCAAGACATTTGTAAAATCTGTGTAATATATGCAAACAAACATTTATCTGTGTTCTTATATTTCGTTTCTGTATGAACAGTTATTGATTATGTGAATTTTGTGTAACAGAAATAATCATTTTGCATTTTTATGTTTGTATAATATTGTGTGTATCAGTTTTGCAAATAATGTCTGTGGTCGGCGAGTGTGGAAGCTGATGCAGACAGTAATAATTAAAAATATAACAAAGATATGTACACTACTGGCCATTAAAATTGCTACACCACGAAGATGACGTGCTACAGATGCGAAATTTAACCGATGGGAAGAAGATGCCATGATATGCAAATGATTAGCTTTTCAGAGCATTCACACAAGGTTGGCGCCGGTGGTGACACCTACAAAGTGCTGACATGAGGAACGTTTCCAACCGATTTCTCGTACACAAACAGCAGTTGACCGGCATTGCCTGGTGAAACGTTGTTGTGATGCCTCATGTAAGGAGGAGAAATGCGTACCATCATGTTTCCGACTTTGATAAAGGTTGGACTGTAGCCTATCGCAATTGCGGTTTATCGTATTGTGACATTGCTGCTTGCGTTTGTCGAGATCCAATGACTGTTAGCAGAATATGGAATTGGTGGGTTCAGGAGGGTAATACGGAACGCCGTGCTGGATCCCAATGGCCTCGTATCACTAGCAGTTGAGATAACAGGCATCTTATCCGCATGGCTGTAACGGATCGTGCAGCCACGTCTTGATCCCTGAGTCAACAGATGGGGACGTTTGCAAGACGACAACAATCTGCACGAACAGTTCGACGACGTTTGCTGCACATGGACTATCAGCTCGGAGACCATGGCTGCGGTTACCCTTGATGCTGCATCACAGACAGGAGCACCTGCGATGGTGTACTCAACGATGAACTTGGGTGCACGAATGGCAAAACTTCATTTTTTCGGATGAATCCAGGCTCTGTTTACAGCATCATGATGGTCGCATCCATGTTTGACGACATTGCGGTGAACGCACATTGGAAGCGTGTATTCGTCATCGCCATACTGGCGTATCACCTGGTGTGATGGTATGGGGTGCCATTGGTTACACATCTCGGTCACCTCTTGTTCGCATTGATGGCACTTTGAACAGTGGACGTTACATTTCAGATGTGTTATGACCCGTGGTTGTACCCTTCATTTGATCCCTGCAAAACCCTACATTTCAGCAGGATAATGCACGACCGCATGTTGCAGGTCCTGTATGGGCCTTTCTGGATACAGGAAATGTTCGACTGCTGCTCTGGCCAACACATTCTCCAGATCTCTCCCCAATTGAAAACATCTGGTCAATGGTGGTCGAGCGACTGGCTCGTCACAATACGCCAGTCACTACTCTTGATTAACTGTGGTATCGTGTTGAAGCTGCATGGGCAGCTGTACCTGTACATGCCATCCAAACTCTGTTTGACTCAATGCCCAGGCATATCAAGGCTGTTATTACGGCGAGAGTGAGTTGTTCTAGGTACTGATTTCTCAGGATCTATGCATCCAAATTGTGTGAAAATGGAATCACATGTCAGTTCTAGTATAATATATTTGTCCAATGAATACCCATTTATCATCTGCATTTCTTCTTGGAAAAGCAATTTTAATGACCAGTAGTGTACTAGCGTATGAAATTGCTTATAAATAGCTGAGGCTTAGGCATTGCTGTCTATGTCTTCTCGTAGCCGTGAATGTTGTAAGAGCCTGTGATTCTCTCTAGAACGCTTTATTGGCTTTCATTTGTATTTTGATCGAGAAAGATGCCTTTGGGCACGGATGTATAAAAAAGGTGTGTACTTTGAATTTTATGTTAATTCTGAATATAAAAATTGTTAAAGATACTTGTATTAATTTGTAGCTCGCTTGACGAGTATTTCACCCCACATATTTAGCATTTTTTGTGATGCAGTGCTGCACCACGATCGCAGGAGCCGCTGCCGCGGCAAATTCAAACTATAATTGAATGTAAGTAGTTTTCCTGCAACTAAGCTGGCAGGTAATTGCACATTAAAATTATTTCTTTCAGCTTTCCGGGACCACAGAGTAGAATTGCAGATTTTATTATGTCATTTTCAGATGGACAAGGGCAACTGCTAGTACAATATTAAGTGACGTAAATAATTTATGTAAATCAGAGTGTTAAAACTTTATTTGTGTGAGAGCAAAGACTGCAGTGTTGAAATCTGGTCTGGCTAATAATATTAAAATCGTTTTCTGTGTCCTGTAGTAGCAAATCTTCACAGGCTGTCACTTGGCAGCTGCTGCTGTGACACGCCTACATCTCTTCCTGATCTTGACTCTCCTCCAATGGAACGTTCGCGGCCTTCGGTTCCATGACGAGGATTTGCACCTGCTTTTAGCATTGCTGTGTCTTCTTCTACTCTGCCTTCAGGAAACAAAATTGTGCCCTCACGATCGCTTTGACCTTTCACATTTCTTACCGATTCATTTTGACCTGCCCCCTGAGGTTGGCATTCCATCTCATGGGGATGTCATGCTGCTCATACGGGATGACATTCATAGTCAAAACATCTCCCTGACTACCCATCTTCGAGCTGTTGCAGTTCGCCTTTTCCTCCCCCATCCGACTTTCCCTCTGTACCATTTATGTCCCTCCGTCATTTGATGTCACCAGGCAGACTTCCTTCAGCTTATTGGGCAGCCACCTGCACCATTTTTGCTACTCTGTGACTTTAATGCCCATCATCCCCTTTTGGGTTCTCCCAGGACCTGTCAGAGAAGTGCTCTCCTGGCTGACTCTTCTTAACCAACTTAACCTCTTCTGTCTTAACACTGGAGCACCCACATTCCTTTCACAATCCTCGCACACCTACTCCCATTTGGTCCTATCCTTTTGCACTGCCCAGCTTGCACATTGTATTGAGTGGTCCACCTGACACCTACTCGAACGACCATTTCCCACGTGTTGTCCATTTGCTGACTCCTACCCCATCCGTGTTCACGCCAAAATGGCAGCTTACTAAGGCTGACTGGCAGCTTTACTGCTCCCTGGTGACCTGTGAAGAACAATATTTCCCCAGTTGTGATGACCATGTGGAATATCTCACAAACGTTATCCTTACTGCTGCAAAATGTTCCATTTCTCTCACTTCCTCTTTACCACGTTGTGTCCCAGTCCCTTGGTGGACTGAGGCATGCCGCGACATAATTCACACTCGGAGACATGCTCTCCACATTTTTAATAATCATGCCATGATGGCAAACTGCACTCATTATAAACGGATGTGTGCAAAGTGTTGTCATGTTCTTAGGGATAGCAAAAGAGCTAGCTGGATTTCATTCACTAGTTCTTTTAACAGTTCCATCCCTTCCTCTGTTGTGTGGACCAACCTCCGACGGCTCTCTGGGACAAAGATCCAATACCCGATTTCCAGCATGACGGTAGCAGACGATGTCATCGTGGACCCTATCGCTATCTCCAACACCTTGGGCCGCCTTTTTATGGAAGTTTCGAGCTCTTCCCACTACCACCCTGCCTTCCTCCATTGGAAGTGAGACGAGGAGGCTTGGGTGATACCCTTCTCTTCTGCAAATCATGAATGCTACAATGCTGCCTTTACTATGAGGCAGTTAGGTCATGCTCTCAGTTCATCCCAATCCTCCTCCCCAGGGCCAGATGCCATCCACATTCAGATATTGCAACAGCTTTCTCTTGTGGGCAAGCACTTTCTGCTTAACTCGTTCAACCACATCTAGGCAAAGGGGACATTCACCAGACATTGGCGTGAAGCCATCGTCATACCCATACTTAAGCCTGGTAAGGACAAAAACCTTCCTTCTAGCTACTGCCTCATATCTCTCTCACCAGCTGCGTTTGCAAGGTGATGGAATGTATGATTCATGCCCTGCTGGTATGGTGGCTTAAGTCTCGCAATTTACTGGCAAATGTACAGTGTGGATTTCGAGCACAGCATTCAACAGTTGCCCATCTCATTACTTTGTCCACCCATGTCACAAATGGTTTTCTGTGGAAATCCCAGACTGTGGCAGTGTTTTTCGATTTGGTGAATGTACGACACCTGCTAGAGAGCTGGTATCCTCTGCACTCTTTACACATGGGGCTTCTGTGGCCACTTGTCCTGTTTCCTTCTGGCATTTTTAAAAGACCATGTTTTCAAGGTGTGTGTGTGTGTGTGTGTGTGTGTGTGTGTGTGTGTGTGTGTGTTTTTTCTGCCATGTTGGACACCATTATCCAGGAAAACAGTGTGCCTCAGGCCTCCGTCCTGAGCATCGTCCTCTTTTCTTGATGCAATTGGTTTCTCCCACCATCTTTACATCTTGGCGGCCTGTTGCCCTTACATTAGTCGAAACTACGAAATTCCAGGGGCTCATGTTCGATAGGAAACTCTCTTGGTCCTCCCATGTGTCTTACCTGGCAGTCCGCTGTAAGCAGTTCCTCAATGTCCTGTGTGTCCTCAGTGGTACTTCCTGGGGTGCTTATTGAGGCACCCTCCTCTGTTTGTACCGGTCCCTTGTCCGTTCGAAACTTGATTATGGATGCTTCGTTTATGCGTCTGCACGTCCATCCCTCTTACACCATCTCAACACTATCCACCATTGTGGCATCTGTTTGGCCATGGGCACCTTTTACACTAGCTTTTTTGAGAGTTTGTATGCTGAAGCTGCTGAACTACGACTGTCCTATTGCCGTGACTTTCTCCTCAGCAGGTATGCATGCCATTTGTCTGCCCTTTGTGGCCACCTCTCCTATGCCGCCTCCTTCAGTATTCCTTTGATTGCCAGTATGAGGGTGCATCCCTCTTCTCTGTTACCCTCTGGAGTCCACTTTCGGCACTTGCTACAGCGGTGTAACTTCACACTATCTGCAGCTTTCCTGATAGGTGTGAACCCTTCACCACCTTGGCTTTGTGAACTGGCCTTCATTTGCTTCCTGTTGACGCTACTCCAGCCTCAGTCTATCGCCTTCAGTTTCACAACCTTCACATGGAAGTTCGCAATAGTACCTTTGTATACATGATGGCTCTCGGACTGACTACAGGATCGGGTGTGCCTTCGCCATTGACACCCGTGTCTTTTGATTTCTGCTTCCGGCACACTACTCCATATTTACAGACGAGCTCTTCGCCCTCTATCAGGCCACGGAGTACATCCAGCAACACAGCCTTTTCAATTGTGTCCTCTGCTCAGACTCACTCAGCGCCCTTCAAAGTCTGTGTGTGCCGTACACTGCCCATCCCTTAGTGCAGTGGGTCCAGGAAAACTGTCACTTACTCACTCTTGGTGGAGCCATTGTGATGTTTCTCTGGGGTTCCCGGTCATGTCGGTCTGCCAGGAAATGAGGCTGCTGCCAAGGCTGCAGTCCTCATACCTCAGCCCATAAGTTTCTATATTCCCTCCAATGATCTCTTTGTTGCCATCTGTCAGGTGGTGGTGTCCCTTTGGCATCACCAATGGTCCTCCCTTCACGGGAATAAGCTCTGGCTTATTAAGTCTCTCCCAGCGGCTTGGACGACCTCCTCTCATCCCTCCTGCCAGGTGGAGGTCATTTCAGCTAGGCTGCATGTTGGGCACTGCCTTTTTAGCCATCGTCATTTGATAGTGGCGCCCCCCCCCCCCCCACACACTTTGTACACATTGCACCCAAGTTTTAATTGTCCACCACTTCCTGATGGAATGCACAATTTTTTACCATTTACATTCCTGCTTGGGTTTACCATCCGAGTTATTGGCCGTTTTAGCAAATGATGCGCGGGCTGGCGACTGCATTTTACTTTTTATTCGTGGAATCAATATGGCGAAGGCCATTTAATTTTTAGTTTTTGACATGTTTCTGTATGGTGTCTTTTTTTCCCTTTCTCCAGGTCCCTGTTTTTAGCTGTCTTCTTATGTCACTTGGGACTGACATTGTTGTTTTTTAACTCTTCTTTGTCGTGTTCTATAGTTTTGACTTGGGCATGTATGACCACAGTTGTTTTTTGTGCCATAAAGCAAAACAAAACTGAACAGAGCAGATTCAAATTGTCAGCCTTGGTTGGTGGTTATGGAAACAGGCGCCAATATCAGGAAATCCAGGTGTAGCTGAAGGCTCTGGCTTTGATTCTGCTGACATGTTTTATGAAGAGGTGGCTTCTACCCATTGTGTTACGTGGTCGGTGATTGAGTGGCATTCTGGTATTGTGACCTTCCAGGGACTGTTTTTGAAATTTAAACTTCTTAAAACGTTATTTTAATGCTTATTATTGTACACCACCTCAAAACCTGCAGTTCTGATTTTTATTTTTATATATTTATTTATTTTCTTCCAGAGGTATCAGTGTATACTCTCAGAAATCAAGCACTGATTGAGAGTATGTATAGGTGACCCTTAGATTCAGAGAAGGGTCCCACCAAACCAAGGTGCACGTGCTGGAACTGTTCCTCTTGATATCGTAAACTGCCTGAGCAGTGGTTGTTTGTTGCAGCTCACTTTGCTTTTCTGACACAATATGCATGTGCATGTCAACTCATAAAACATTACTCAAATAGGCCGAAAGGTGTAATGATTGCTGTCTTTTGTTCATCTTCCAGGTTCATTGGTATTTACTGATAAGTTTGTTTGCAACACAGGATGCTGAATACAGATGCCCTGACAAGGTAGTGAATAAAGTCCTGTACGTTTGGTATCAGGTAATTGTCGATTACTGTAAGTGCATTAGGAGTTCTGTAGTCACCACATAAATATAAGGTGTAGTCTTTCTTTAATGGATGAAGCCAGTGAACTGTCCGTGGGTCTGACTATTCCCAATTTTAAATGTTCATTGACTGTTGCATTGGCTGCACAAAGTTTGGTAGGGATCCTGTGTACCATTTCATTTGTGATGGCACACTGTGTGAATAACACTAATGAAGGATTACAGGGTGGCTGGGAGTGCAGATTATGAACAGAAAGCACTTGACCAAGAGGTGCTTTGCTGACGTCATTTGTACCTGAAGGCTGTGTAGGCAGTGGAACTTCCTCGGATGTGATTGTGGGAATGTAGAAAATTTATTTTGCCTGTGGGGTGAGTACATTGTGCAGTCGAGTAGATCATGATCATCCATCGGGGTGCAATGCTGCTTGTCACTTGTAGAAGATGTAATAAGGATGTGTGTCCGGGAGGGCGTAGTGATGATGCCAGTGACTGCATTACCTGTGTCACACTGAATCAGTGTGTGGTGAACACATCCAGTAGGAGCTGGAAATGGTGGATAAAATCAACACTAAGTACCTGTTTGTTGACATTTTCAATTAGAAAGTTCCATGTGACCATTGTGCCTAACCCCAGGGTCAATGTGTGGGGTTCAGAGCCATAAAAGGCAATTGCTGAATTGTTCACATCATGGAAATGTATGGCTGTATTGTCATATGCTGTGACTGGGGAGGTCAAAGGTGCTGCACTGATGTTGGAGCTGGAACTGATTAAGTAGGATTAATGTCTGAGCTGATATAGGATATAGAACCTACACTGATGAAATGTGTATCAGTCTATTGATACATGAGATTGGTGGCTGTAATGATACTTGTGGCCCAGTGTAGTTATTGTGAGCCATGTGGCTCTGTAGAGTCCACAGGGTGGACAGCATTTGCACATGGTGTCACCAAACTGTGTGTGATACAGCAAAGATGTGGGCTTGTAGGTTTGGGGGGAGGGGGACAGGGGCATTGTTGCCAGTAGTTTGTTTTATTGATATAGATGTGTGAAGGTTGGTGTCCCAGGAAAAGGCAGTGAAGTCACAGTTAGGTCAGGTGTGTGTCACGGGGAGCCGCGTAGGCCAAGCTGCTGCCTGCATGTGGTGGTATTGTTGTTAAATAAATTGATATATTGCCAGTATGGAATAACAATGAAAATTTTGTCTAGTACATTAAGTCTGTATTCAGGTGGTTCCTGCTCACTGGTGATCATGGCTAGCTGCTTTTGGTATGGTAGTGTAGCTACATACAATGTCCACAGCATATGATCAGCCATCAACTAAGAGTTGATTAATGTTCATAACTGTCACCTTCATTGTAATGGGGCTCTGTTTGGGAACTGTTCATGGTAGATCACATGTTGCATATCCCATATCCTGGAAAGGTGTTGCAAATGTGCTGATTTAACTGTTGAACGTTCGCTCTCCTCCAGTGGTGAAAGGATAAGGGCACTTATGACGTGCATGTTCACTCAAGTGGCTAAGTAGTGTGACGAATTTTGCCATGTCACTGGTGACATCACATGTGTCAAGGATTCTGCCCATTATAATGAACCAGATGGGTGGCTGATGGGGCCAGAACAATGGTAGTAGGGGGTAGACACTAAATCAATTGGAGGCAACAGCATTGGGAAGTCAGGGATGATGGCGAAGTCACACAGTATGCTGGTTGTAGGATGCCTTTGTTCGGCATTATTGATAATTGTCGACACTCTCCACTGGTGAGCATCACTGTCACTTTTAAGGAATGCACTTTGTTGGAAGAGTGTTGTGGCGCACCATACACTGTGGCATGCATTTTCATTATTTCTGAATTGTGACACACTATGGTTTCGATGTTGCTGCGTGGCATCTGGTCCATTTTTTATATACCATAGTTTACAGTTATTACCAGTCACCAATGAACATCCGTATGGTGAGGGTATAGTGTGGGATATATACAACATGATATGGTACTGAATGACACTTTATTATGTACAGACAGCAAACAATGAGAAAGCGTGTCTACATCATTTCAAACACTAGAACGCATTGATCCTGCACAGTCAACACCAAAGATCATCCATTGTGAAACAAGATTGATTGCCAACAGAATTACACAGTGTGGTGTCCCCACAAGTCTCACATGTGCTCAGTTCTGCCAGCAGACAGTTTCTTAGACTGTATTGAAATTCATTATTTCTGAACCATAATTGGGCATCAATTTTGTAAAGATTTGATGCTATATACCTCTGCAAACCTATATACGTAACATTATACCAGATTTATGATTTTACTGAAGATTTCCTAGGAAGCAGCTGTTCAATTCGCATAGTGCAGTTAAAAAAAATTCGATGCCACTGCTGGCATGTCTTGGTATTGGCAATACACTTGACTATCAAGCCTGTTTAACCTTCCGGTGCGCACAACTGTGAAACTCACATGAGCAATGCATGCAGCACTAACTGCTGCCTCCAAAAAATCGGCTTTTCCGCTCATGTAGCAGCCCTGTTGTAAGGTAGGTAAAATTCATTAGAAACAAATCACGATATCGAACTGAATTATATATCTGGTTCTTGAGCGTGATTCAAACACCTTCATTACCACTTATCACATACACACCATGCGCCCACCAGAGGGTTAAATAATAAAGATGCAATTGTTCCTCCCTTTTTGTACTACATTACACATGGCTTTAATCTTAGGGTAAGTCAGCTGTTGGGTTTTTAATTTAAGGTGATATTCATTTAAACTGCATCTTCCTGGGGGTTGTATTGTTTAATCTTTGGATAGGTGAGCTGGCAAAATTTTGAATTTATGACAGACAGGCTGAAACATTAGGGAAAATTGATTATTTTTTGTTTAATTTCACCCATTTTATACTAAAGACGATTCTAATCTTAGAACACATGATATCTGACAACCATGCAGGCTGCAACAGTATCTCAGGGCTCACCATATTGGATCTTTAGTGAACGGGATAATTGTCGATTCCAGATTTTTTTAATTTCCTGTAATTTCTCATGTTTCCCACTGTTTTATATATTGGCAAATTATCCTACATTGGAGGGGGTGAGGGGAGGATGGAAAATATGGCAGTATTGTGCAACATCATAGGGGGAGGGGTAGATCTGGCAACAATGCCAACTGAACCAAACCCAGACAGCTATACTACTAACCAGTAATAATATGCTACAGAGTTGTTAAAATTAATATTCAGTAAATCGTGGCTTAGTGCACAGGCAAATGCGTGACTTCCTCTGGTAGACAAAAGCTGCTGAACATGCCCTGTGTTGCAGTCTTAGTAATCTGGAGACTGCCCAAATCTGCATGCTACCAACCCACAAGCAAGTTGTGCACAGTGAGAAATTATACTCTGTGGCATTAGCCTCTTACTTAGCCTGCAGTTACCGCAAACCCCTTGCCCAGCAGAAAGCTCCAACAAATAGAAAAAAATTGCAGGTGACTCTTGTCTATAAGAAAGGCAAATGAACTGATCCGCATAATTACAGACCAATCTCCTTAACAGTGGTTTGCTGCAGAATGCTAGCTTCTGTCCACAAATCAGCATGGAGCTGGGAAGTATTGCTCATGCATAACTCAAGTAGCCCTTTTCTCTCATGGTATCGTAAAAATCTTTGATGAAGGGCAATAGGCAGATTCCATATTCCTAGATTTCCGGAAAGTATTTGACATGGTGCGCCACTGCAGATTGTTGCCAAAGGTCCGAGTATACAGTTTAACTTCCCAGGTATGAGTAGCTCGAAGACCCTTTAAGTAATAGAATGCAATATGTGGTCATCAATGGCGAGTGTTCTTAGAGACAAGGGTACTGTCAGAAGTGCCCCAGGGAAGTGGCGTAGGACTGCTTTTATTCTCGCTGTATGTAACTGATGTGATAGACAAGGTGAGTGGAAATTTACAACTATTTGCTCATGTGCTGTGGTATCCACAAAATTGTCATCATTTATTGACTGTAGGGATACACAAGATGAATTAAGACAAGATTGGTGTGTTGACTGGTAGCTTGCTGTAAATGTAGAAAAATGTAAGTTAATGCAGACAAGTAAGCAAAACAACCTACGACATTCAAACACAGCATTGATATGGTACAGCTTGATATAGTCACTTTAATTAAATGTCAAGGTGTAATGTTGCAAAGCTGTATGAAATGGGACGATCTTGTCAGGTTGGTAGTAGGGAAGGCAAATGGTTGACCTCATTTTCTTGGAATAATTTTGGGAAAGTTTAGCTATTCATAAAGGAGTCAGTGTGTAGAATGCCAGTGCAAACCCTTCTCGAGTACTGTTCAAGAGTTAGGAATCCGCACCAGGTTGGATTAAAGGAAAATATTTAAGCTATTCAGGGTCAGGATGTTAGATTTGCTACAGGTAGGTTCGATCAGCATGCAAGTATTATGGAGATCCTTCTTGAACTCAAACGGGAATTGTAATGTGCCAGTTTGAATGTGCACCATTCTTACCTCTGTGCTTAAGTGAACTCTGTAAGCCCTGTTTATGTGAATAATTTTTGTAATTAGTGTATGTTAAAAATGTATACCAAAATGTGTTTCCTTTTTTGTTTGTTACGTGTATTTGAGGAAGTTTCCGACAATGTGTTCCAGCAGTGTCACCCTGAATCCACAACTGGCAGTGCAGGGTACTTCATCTGATAGGCTGATGTGTATGTACATGGTGATAGGCCCCTGGACATGATAAAGTTAAAATTTATTTAAAACAAAAATGAACGGAACAGCCATAATGACAGAAGCAAAGACTGACCATAAGTGTCGGCTAAGACATTAATTATGAATGCGTGGTAAGGCACAGAAAGATGAACAAAAAACACCATTCACTTTTCTTTGTACATGATTTTGTTTGACTCTCTCATATGTAGAAGTATGGTTAAAATGTACTGATCAAAGTATGACTTGCTACGAGTGTTTTATATTATATGTGATTCTGAATAAGAGAAGATTTAACAACAGTATTAAGTATTTTTATTGAAGTGAAGTGGAGCCAAGCTGGGAGGATTTCCTCCATCTTGAGAGACACCGATGTTCTTGGAGTCAGCTGCCTGCATCTACAATTGAAATGTAAGAGAGGAAGTCCCACAGTCCTATTTCATAAGATTAACAGAAGTATAAGAGCTTTCAGAAGATGACAAATATAATTAAAATCATGGTGATGGACACACACAGAAAAAAAAGAGAAGCAACACAAGGTAAAGTGAATGAAGAGTAGCACAGTTTCGTACATGCAGGACATTTATTAATAATGCAGTTGTACTATCCCTTAATTTTTTCCATTTTTATTATATACCCTTTTTTTATTATTATAATACACCACTGTTTTCGGTGACAACATTGCTTCATTATTGTTAAAGAATTGTATCACAGTTGGACTTCTGAACTGTACAGATGTAACATTTATGAGTGTATGTTGTAGGGCGAAAAAATAAAACACTCAGTTCCTCATTAAAATTCTGTTGTTGTCAAAGTGTCTATTTGACTAAGGTAATGAAGAATTATTTTTCTGAAAAATTGACTTTAACAGCAAAGTATCTTAACAATGTATCGTGAAACAGAGGCCTACTGAAGTTGGTGAAGAGATAATTAAATGATGTTTTCGGAAAAGTTTCGTATCACGCAATTCACAAAGTTGAAGCAGATTTAATTTTTTCATGAATTTGATTCTGAGACAGTATTGAGGAAAAGTGCCTTAATAACAATGATTCCATTAATTTCAGAAAGGCAAGAAGTGATAATTCAGAATTTTCAAAAAGTGCTTGAGGTCAGTTTTGCTCTACTTAGTGATTAATTGTTGATCTCTTGTAAGCTGTGTACAGGAACTTTATTTTCAGTATATCTATTGTGGATGACGAAGTGGATGACGAACTGCGACTGTGATTTAAACGCATTTATCTGGTAATAAATATGCAACCAGTCGCTTTTTTATGATTTATTCAACCATGAACATGTTTTCGAGCCACTGAAGGCTCATCTTCAGATGGAGGTGTTACAGAAACATTAGCTTGTGGGCCAAGTGTAGCTAGATGCAGTGCTGGTGTTGCTGGCAGAAATAATGGACATTTAGTATATCGGTGACAAAACCTTTAGGAATCTGAAAGTTTTTTATGTTTCAGGTACTTGCAGCGCACTGCCTTGTGGTAGTCACATCAGATTGCTTCTTATAATGTGCATTATTATGCTGTGTACTTCTAGTACAGGTTTTACATTTCAGTAAATGTTGCTAGCAGCATACGAAGCTGGCTGCTGGGTCAAGCGGTTCTAGGCACTTCAGTCTGGAACCGCGCTGCTGCTACAGTAGCAGGTTCAAATCCTGCCTCGGGCATGGATGTGTGTGATGTCCTTAGGTTAATTAGGTTTAAGTAGTTCTAAGTCTAGGGGACTGATGACCTCACGTGTTAAGTCCCATAGTGCTTAGACCCATTTTAACCAGCATATGAAAGGTAAACAGCTAGAGGTGAATATTAAATCCATAATTAAAAACTTTCTGTGAGTTACAGACTATCATAGTTGTTGCAAGCCAAGGAGAACAAGATTTATGCAGGAAGATGAATTATTGTCATTTTCGTTGTTTTTTTTTGGTGCCGGGATATCTTGGAAATTCTGGAAGGAAAGGTTTTGCATTGACTCAGTCTGTTCATTCAGGATTTTTTGGGGTGATTTTAGTTTGTGGATGAAAATTTCTAATTGTTCAAGGAGGTCCATCTGTAGTCCTTTCCCAGCAGTGTGTAGTGCAGAAAAACTGTCATTGATATCATCAACAGAGTATTCACGATGAGCAACATGTGATGCAAAGCTGGACTTATCTAAGTTTTTGAGTCAGAGAGCATCCATATGTTCTTTGTAGCAGGTTGCAATATTTATCCCTGTTTGGCCTATGTAGAAGGAAGAACAGGAGCATTTAAGTTTGTATATGCCAGAATTCTTTTGCCAATCTCTTGTGGATTTATTACTGTGAACAATTTTATTTTGCAGTTTTATTGTCAGTGTGGAAGGATATTTTTATGTTGTGTGGACTGAAAAGATTTGCAAGTTTATATGACACTTTCCCAAGGAATGGAAGACAGACAAATTTTGTCATTTCTTTATTAGTTTGTAATGGTGATGGTGGATGCTTGAGTTTACTTTGGATTTTTTCAAATAAGGTGTTTATCAAAGAGGCATTATAATCATTATTTTGGCTATAGATTTAAGTATGTTCATTTCTTTACATTCATCTTCTTCACCGATAGGGGCGTGGAGCATATGGTTTACAGATGACCCGAAGAAAGCGCAGTTTTATGTTGGTTCGGGTGGCATGAGGTACTGTTAATGGTAACATAACTGGTTGTGGGTTTTCTGTATATTTGGAAGGTGTGCTTGTTATTGTGAGTGGAGATACGTCATGTCAAGGAAGTTAATTCCTTCAGTGGCTTGGTGTTCAACTGTGAATTTAATATTTGGGTGCATTTTATTCATAGTGAACAGATAATACTTGGAAACGTCAATAAAAAACTTACTAGTCATGAAGCCCTAGTAATAAAAGCAGGTAAAAGCAACACAGCAGTTATCATGTACCAAAGAGACTACAATAACAAAACCCTTGATTTTTTTAAAATCTAATAATATCACTGAACTACAAATGTTACCATTTGCTGCACTGGCTCGAAAACATGTTAATGGTTGAATAAATCATAAAAAAAAGCGACTGGTTGCATACCAGATAAATGTCAAGAACTTTATTGTTCAGTTTCGAAAGAGTTTAACTGTTGCAGCAAATCAGAAGGGACTTCCAAAAGTAATTAAAGGCATAAAACACTGTTTAATCAGGATGACAAATTAAATATCTTTCAGCCGTCAATTTTCAACCTTACTTTAATGGCAACCAGTTTCAGTGTTTTACTATGTAGTCTTCAGGTCCCTGAACAACGTGTAGGAAGAATCTACCTCATCTGTGTCCAAAACAGGGGCCAGCAATACTGACCCTAATAGATATTTGGTACAGTGATCACTTCAAGTATCACCTGTCGACTAGCATGGTTGAAGTGATCATTGTAGCAAATATCTGATATTACCAGTATTGCTGCCCCTGTTTTGGACACAACCGAGGTAGATTCTTCCTACACGTTGGTCAGGGGCCTGAAGACGGCATGGTAAAACACAAAATCTGCTTACCAAATAAAGTAAGGTTGAAAATTGATGGCTAAAAGGTATTTCATTTGATATCCTCTATCAAACAACCGAGCCCTGCAACCATTTTTAAAAAGATGAACATACAGAGAGCTGTTTGATCAAGTTACAGTGACTAAATATTTATGATAAATGGTGTTTGAAAATTGGGAGTTAATTGTTATGCTACAGTACAATTAAACAACACCACTGATAGTCAGAATTTTGCTAACCCAATGCTGCATTGTTTCATGTAACATTGTACAGCTAGAGACTTACAGTGATGCAAATAAGTCACAGTTTGAACCTCCCCTTCTCTTTCTGTCATAAAAAACGATCCTGTGAAGTTTAATCAATTCAGTTTGGAGAAAATTGGCAGTTAAGTTTATCTCCAAGCAAGAATGAAAACTTTGAGTGAGGCTTTGTCCCAATCCGGTATGCACAGTAAAGATTGTATGCGGAGGAGTATACTATGAAAGCAGCAGATTCATATTATTGAGGAAAAAGACCTTGTTTCACAAAGCACCTAACAACCAGTGCACGTTGGCCTATTGATTACTCACATGATTTTGAACACATTCCTGTTGGTTTTGAACAAATTCTAAGTTGATTTATGAAAGAATCGTAGCTTGATTTATGAATGTGTGCATAGTGTACGTGATGTCTCTGCCAGGGGAATCCCCATCGCATCTAGAAATAAACTTTCCTGCAGAAAAAAGGGGACGGGTCTATAAAAGCTGATGGGAATAAAGCCAAACGGGTGAATGCCAATTGCTGTTTATGTGGTTGACTGGGTTTGCAAATGATCAGCGTTGTTATAACTACTAGTGAATTCCATAGATTCAGACTACCAGAGTGGTAATAAACGACTAACGGGAATAACAGGCAACAAAGATTGCGTATTGTCTCCTCCGTGTATCCAAGAAAATGAAATTTTGACAGAAAATTTTTGGCCAGACCGCTACACAAGGGCTAGTAATACAGTCCGCGACTAGCAGCCGCTAAAGATCTATTCTGGGAGTAGCGCGGAAAACGCGTTGTACAAACACTTAACAATGCCTAACCGGAGAATAAATGCGGGGTAACTAAACCGGTGGTTGTGGCAGGGTTAGTGAAGTTAACCGAAGAATAAGTTGTGACACTGGCAGGAATAGTTACAGAATTAGTGATGACAAGATTGATTGTTAGAACGTGGAAGGAGAAGAAACGGGGACTCGCACATACCATGGAAGAATATGACTATTCCAAATTTTTATATAAATTTTGTACTACTACTTTTCGATCTCATGCTTCAGAAGCTAGAGAGTATGAATTAAATGTGAAACTATTTCCTAACATAAAATGTTTTGCTTGTAGTAGGCCTAATAGGCATTTGATATTGGTACTTCGTGAATTATATTCCGTGGTGTTATAAAAATGACCATTTATGCCAAAACAGCCTCGTTTATTTGGTGTGTGGAACAATTGCTGCAATATTAGGCAGGCGTATGTCATTTTATCTAGCAGACAGACAAAATACACATAATCAGATTGAGAAACCACACCAATCTTGGGTACTATTTGTATCAACAGCTTTTCTAGCATTAAACAACGACATTTGGTTTTTTCACGTAGCAAAACTTTGACGAACTTTGATGAGGTAATAGATTCTTTCACAGAAAGGAGAGCACATCATGTAAAGCTGTAGTAAGATTAGAGAGGAAAAAAAGCTAGGACTTAAGGATTGAAGAAATGTGTTCTACTGTCTTGCTTGTCTCTACTCGTTTTATGTACCCTATATTTACTTTTCACAAAACAGCAAGTTATTAGCTAATAGGCAGTAAAGACTGCAGATTTTCTGAAGAGTTCTTGTTTTGCCGGTTACAAATAATCCCATCCAGTATTAATTGTGAGAGTTTTTTTAAAGAGGGGCAGGATGTCAAACCAGCCGATTGGGAGCAGGAGAGGCACCACAGGACATTTTTAATTTCCACTGACATGAATATAGTTTGATGGCACCCATTACAAAATATTACATGTTTGAATTCCACAGAGCGAAATACATAGATGTGCGATGGAAGAATGCTGTGTGAAGAGGCGTGGTACTGCACTTTGGCACACTTAAGGCCAAGTAACATGTCTTACACATGACCCATGTTTACATTAAGTGATTTTGCTGTTTCCTCTTCGTTTATTGCTCTCACGTCAAATAAAAACAAATCGGATTTCTGTGGCTGGGAGCTATCAAGTGAATTAAAATATATTCACATAATTACAGAAGGCTAAAATATGTAATTAGTTTCAGATTTTATTTTGTTTCCAGCTGTCTGACAGTCAAACGTTAATCGCCTTGCAGAACAATGAAGTTATTATTGTCGGTTTGTTAAAGAAATCTTTTTTGCTGAGGCAGTCAATTTATTTGAATAAAGGGTTTCATTCCACACTATTGGCTAGTTTCAACTATTCACTGCATTTCAAGTTCACATTTTCATCTTCTAGCACGTGTGGGATTATGCCTTAATGAAGAACCAAACATGAGATAATACAGTACTGGTACTCCAAGAAAATTTACATCTGAATCTGGACATACGAATGTACATTTTAAGCCGAATGATGCATTTTATTATGGGTCACAAAATTCCCATGCTCTTGGAGTATCCTCTAACGTCTTGTTTATTTTATGACATAATGTAAGATCTTTGAATGTTTTACACGTACGAATGTACAGGTTTCCTGCGTCACCGCAGATGCGCTAATGCGGCGACGCCCGTTGTCTGGCGCTCTCTGGCAACTGCTGAAACGAATCTATTTCTAACAGGTCGCGAGAAAATATTCTGAATGGTTGTTTGGAAGGTGTTACTTTCAAAGTAAATTTCTTTTTACGCAAGATGAACTCCGTGCGCGAATGTCCGATGAATTTTTTTGAATCACAGAGCGTTTGACTCTCATTCAAAAATAAAATCTTTGACGATGACCATTTAGAATATTTTCAAGCTCAGAAGATCAGACATTTATGTCGTCGTTAAAAATTTTACTGACACATTTGTGTGATG
The DNA here is from genome assembly GCF_023898315.1 of Schistocerca nitens. NCBI lineage: Eukaryota > Metazoa > Arthropoda > Insecta > Orthoptera > Acrididae > Schistocerca > Schistocerca nitens. The sequence continues at coordinate 37,398,063 of NC_064615.1, forward strand.
TATCTTGAAGTGAAACGCGCGCAAAAAAGATCAACATTATACGTGGAAGCTTAGCTTCTCTTGCAGCTTGTTAATCTTAGAGACCAATATTATATGTAAAAGCTCTTCTTTTCTTGTAGCAACACTATGTATATTAATTTAAATTGTTACCTTTTCCGATTTGTGTGTTCGCGCTACTTAACAGTGATGTTGCTATTGGCTAACTACATCACATGTCCTATGCTCTGAATATCCACTGTCATCGGCTGGCAAGATCGCTCGACATGAGCTACAACAGGCTTACAAAAGCGCATCGCAATCTCGATTTCAATTCTTCGGAAAGTAACATGCGGTGTTTGGTGGAATTCGAATTTATACTTTGGTAATACGAAAATATGCAGTGTACATGTTGCTGCACATCAGACATCTTTCCAAAACTTGTTTTTTCCCCTGAGTTTCGTTTTCTAAAGTGCCCGGAAATTCTACGCTGGTGTATAAAACCACAACCATTGAAAGGATTGATAAGTTTTACAGTTACGAGGAAAAGTATGCTGTTACTTAACGTGGAGAAAGTGTATTTTCATCCGGGAGAAAGTGTATTTTTAATCGAGAAATCCGGGAATTTTTTTCCTCGTCCACGTATACACCCTGAAAATGAAATTTCACTTGTTAGTATGCATGTAGCTAACCAAACTGGAAGTGAAGACCGAATGAATAGTGATAATTGAAGTATGAAGGAAAGTAACAACTCCAAAAAGGGATTATGTGAGCGAGTTACTGTTCCTCTTGCTAGAGACTGGTGGGAAGATCTCTTATTGGGAAGTAGCAGTCATTTGCCGAATTGTTTTCCACCATTTAAGCCAGAAGCTTCAGTGCACCCTAGTATTTTTCTAAAAACCTTTGAAGATGCATTACCTACTTCATGGGATAACAGAAAGAAAATAAATTTGGTCCTAGGTCATTTGGAAAATGAGGTTGCCAAATGGGGAGTATTGCATGTCAAAGAATTTCACACTTGGGCAGAGTTTAGTGGACTTTGTCAGGAGAAGTATTGACATGAAGGTGAGCAATAAAAACTAACCTTGCAACTGCTCAATCCAAATCCATATGATAGACATTGGGGAGGTTTCAGAAAATATTTTGAATGGCATTTAATGAGAGTGAAATTTCTAGATGAACTCATCAGTGAGAGCCATTTAATTAAGGCATTCATTAGACATATGCCAACGTATGCAGAAGAAAAAAAAATGATTAGTAGAGAGAGGAATAAAATAAGTACTAGCCTTGATTACCTTGAACAGTTAGATATTCTAAATAAGTCTAGAGAGGAGGATAGAACTAAGTTTAATCGAGAACAATTTAGAAGAGGAAATGATTCATGAAAGGACTGATAAACCAGGCATAGTCAATATTGCCAACCTGTTACCAATACTCATGAAAATTAATGTATAATGAGAAATAATGGAAAACTTTGTACAGGACAGAAAAATAATTTTCTCAGGAAATGATGACTGTCCTATGGGTAGAGTCAGCATAGAAAACATGGGAACAGTGAAGGTCTTCTGGTAGGGACCGTACCGAGAGACCAGCAATAGATTTTTGCAAACCCAAGTTTTTAGGAGTAATTAATTTAGCGGAAGAGAGGTTTTTACGTGATGATTTAGTGAAAGAGAGCTCCTTTTATAAAGATAAATGTGGAATGCAGTAGATACTTGTGGTGCTAGAATGCTGGTCTAAACATGTTAGACTACATGGAGAAATATTACTTCCGAGAATAGTTGTCAGTTTATGAGTAGGTCTTTTAAAAATGTACTTGGCAACCATAATATTCAACATGTACTTATATCATAATATTACCCCTAAAGTAACGAATTAGGCATCTTTGTTGTACTTACTGCTCAGAGAAGCATAGTAAATGGGCAGATGTGTTTCCTGTATCCAGGGCGATATTAAATGAACTACCACATATTAGTACAGGAATGGTACTGCGGAAAGTCATAGGCAAAGAAGTAGAAGGTGAACCATTGTTAACTTTATTAAAATGGCCCAAAGTTATGAAAATGTTATCAAAATCAACCAGAAAAATTACCCAGAAAAAGGTAGAGGGTAGTCCAAAAACAAGTACAGAATTAAGGCTCAAGAGGCATGACGACACATCTGTAGTTCTTAGATCCAAGGTACGGGAGAAAGTTATGGTTTTTACATACGCTAGAAGCTCTAAGCTTCATAAAGAAATAGAGAAGTTTTTTATTTGTTCCAGAGTCTGTGGTTAATCATAAGCATTCCTCTTTCAAAAGTTGTAGTGTTCTACGATCCAGTCAGTCAGACTGTAAAAGGTCTCTGCAATGTACCACAGGTGAGGGAGTTTTGTGAAGCTATAGACTGAGGAAAGATGAGTGAAGCCTTTATTTCTAGTACGTAAAAACCTTGCAGCAAATAGTATTTATAATGGAAAGGAGTTTTTATTTAGAGGTTATACATAAATATGTAAAGTTACAGATAAGATAATAATTTGGTATGTCTCTTAATGTAGCTAATGAAGAGGATAATGCTAAGTTCAGATTGACAGGATAGACAAGAGCATAACATTGGAAAAGATATGCTTGAGAGAGAAAGGACACAGAAATAGTTATTAATTTGTTTCAAGTCGAGAACTTGGTTGAATGAACGTATATGCAGAGTAATAATAAATAGAATAATGCAAATGTAGGGATGTGAAGAATATGAGAATTTTAGGACCCAGATGATACATTATAATTATACATCATATCAGTGCTACACGGAAAATAAAGTTAGTTCACCAGGGCAAGTCTTATGTCAAATATTTGTTTTGACAAACAGGCAAAATGTGGATTTGTCATTAATCATTAATATGACACTGTTGTTGGAATGCATGGAAGCAGATTCTAACCTGACCATTAGCATGAGGCATGATGTGGCAGGTGGACCAAGCAAAGTGCTTAAGGAAAATGATTATGATGATCTTATACAGGGGCCTAAGAGTGATTAATATGAATACGCACAAGAATTCCATAACTGAAGAACATGTTCGTATCTGGTACGAAGAGAGGTAATGGACAGGGTTTCATTGGGCTGATAGTATGAAGAAAGATTTCCACATGCTTTTCATTCATAGGCGGCATAGTTAGACATTACAAGAGTACCCCAGGAACATTTAATCAAAAGTGAATCTTAACTCAGTTCTTGAGGATAAATTAATAATAAGAGCTATAACCCTCAGTATGTAAGTAAGTTACCGTATTTACTCGAATCTAAGCCGCACCTGAAATTTGAGACTCGAAATTCAAGGGAGAGAAAAGTTTTAGGCCGCACCTCCAAATCTAAACAAAGTTGGTGCATTGTAATATGAGACACAATTTAGGTCGTATGAATGACGATACAGCTACAGTAGTTTGGTTCGAGTCGTAAGCTTAGCAGTTAAGCTTTACCAGGTGGCCACTGTATTGCGTCAGGCCCGTATTTATACGGGTACCCTTCCTTTCTCACGTGCTTCGTCTGGTTTGAATCGATTGCTTATTTTTATTTGATCTGATAAGTGCTGTTCTCTTTGTTATAGGTGTTTACGTCACTAGCTGAAAATGCGTTATTGTACTGTGTCCTGCATTGTTGGTCGCATTCAGATAATGTGTGTTTACGACCTGTCGCCGCTATGGCTTCTTTTGTGCGCGCTACCGCTGCTTACGATAAAAAAAAAAAGAAGAGAGTAATTGCCTCATTAGCGAAACAATGGCAAGAGACTGTTACACTGCTGCTTTCTTTCATAATGATCAACAAGAACCAAATAATAGACTGCGTATGATAGAAGATGTTCCGAACGAGAGTTTAGCTAAAATTTTTCGCCGTTTGAATATCTTTGCAGACGCCTCTTTTGTACATTACATTCTGCACAGAAATTAGAGTCATCTTAGATTTAAAAATCTAGTCAATTGCCGTGCTTCATTTCTAACTGTATCACTATGCAGCATAAGAATAATACAAATACAAACATGACAATGTATATTCTTCCGCGTTTGCTGTTGTCTCACACTAGTTTCGTAGTTTATTAGGCAGACAGGATTTAAATGAGATAGCAGCAAACACGAAAGAATAAATGGCAAAATGTTTATATTCGTATTATTCTTAAGGTGAAGAGAATATAGCATGTGATTCTCAATTCATGAAAGTTCCTATTAGCAACCATCTCTTCTCACAGGTAGGAAAAAATTCAGAACGAAGAGTTGGTCATATTGACAAACATCCCAAACAGTCTTGCCAGTCAGATTTTCATAGTATATTGAAATGCTGCTACATTCGAAGTTGATCAATACGGAATTTGTATTTACTTCGTTAAATAATGTATGAAAATGCAGTGGTCGAAACTCGGGGCGGACAAAAAAAGCTCGTCTTCCACCTTTTTTTTTAAATTTATTTACAGACTCAGAGGTTTTGGCGCCAGTATTTATCTTTGTGCCTGCAAAGCATGCCTGTGGAGCGCTACAGATATTCGACGGCAGAAGTTAGTTGTGGCGGCACCTACCAACATTTTTCAGAACTTCCGCTTACTTTGCACTCGATTCTAAGCCGCAAGCGGTTGTTTGGATTACAAAAACCGAAAAAAAGTGCGGCTTAGATTCGAGTAAATACGGTACCAAGGAATAGTTCCATTGTCCAGGATATGCACAGAGATGTAAGGATTAAGGTGCCTCTACAAACCTTATAAATTTAAAGAATCATTTTATACTAATTAAAATAAAAAGAGTGTCGATTGGAACTAGCTATAGCAAGTAAATTTGAACGATAAGAATAAGAGAAACTGAATTGCTCTGAGCGTTCTTAACCAGTGTGACAATAGTGAGAGGAATATAAACACCGGACAAAGACACGATCCAGGTTTAATGACACAAACTGAAAAAAATCACTGCATAGTACCAGAAAGAAAGGGAGCAAGTGAAGTGCTTAGTATATTACAGGAAGGAAAACTATTACATTTAAAGCCAACTGTTAGAATACTTCATCAAAATGTTCAATACAAACAATAAGACAGAGGAACTAGAGGTAATATTACAGGAGTATAGGCCAAACATTCTAGTAGTTACAGAACATGGGCTAAAAGAAAATCACATAGGAATGTAGAACTTGTAGAATTATGTGAAAGTAGCCAGTTTTTGCAGAACTTCCTATGTAGGTGGTGGGGTTGCCATTTTTTCTAACTATAAATCAACTAAAGCCATAAATATAACAAAATATGCTATAGAATTGAGCTTTGAATCTACAGCACTGGAAACTAAAATTGCTGGGAATTTATGTTGTGTATTAGGTTTGTATCGATCACCAAATGGTACAATTAAAACCCTCTTTGAACAGCAGGAAGATATAATCCAACACCTCTCAAAAACATATGCTTATTTGATCATTATAGGAGATCTGAACATAGACACGAGTAAAAATACAGACAATACTAAGACCCTACTGGACTTATTGTGCATATACAATCTAAAAATAGATAAACCAACCAGAGTAACAAAGCATAGTGAAACTATTATTGATCATGCAATAACAAATATTCCTACATGCTATTGTGACACACAGGTAATAAACTCCACATTAGCAGACCATTTTGCAATCATGATAGACGTAAATATAAAGACTAGTGATTCAGTGCAGAAGATGTGGGAGATGAGAAGACTGAACTACCCAAATAACATAAATCTGCTAAAAAAGATGTTAGAGGCAGAAAACTGGGAAACAATATATGCAGCTAAAGATGCAAACACCAAATGGAACCAATGTTATTCTTTATTCAATTATTATTATGATGTTATATGTCCTGTTAGTAAAAGGCTTGTCAAACAGCAACAAAAAAAGAAAAGCTGGGTGACTGGAGAAGTAATCCATGCCAGAAATAATCTGAGAGTGTATTATGACATCTCCAAACAAAAAAATACTGAGGCCTACAACACACTGTATAAAATAAAAAAGAAAGAGTACTGTAGTTTTATCAGAGAAACTAAAGCATCATTCATCAGGATGTCTATAGATAAGGGAAAGAACTACTCAAAAGGTTTATGGTCGTTCATTAATGAAGAGAGAGGAAAAGTAACAAATCGGGCAGAGGACATCCGCCCACTGATGAGTGGGAAAAGCAATGCAAACCCTCTCGAAGTAGCCAGTACTTTTAACAGATATTATATTACTGCAGCAGACGAATTAATAAGTCAAAACAAAAGAAATGCAGTAAGTAAATTGTTAAACCCCCCACATACAAATCATACTATGGTTTTCATACCTACAACAGATGCAGAAGTGTCAAACATAATAAAAAAAACTTAAAATTAAACATTCATCTGGCTTGGATGGTGTCGCATCACATCTCATAAAGGAATGCAGGGAATGTATATTAAAACCATTGACGCACATGCTGAATGCTGCGATAGAAGAAGGTATATTTCCAGATTCACTGAAAGTAAGTAAAGTGAAGCCAATATTTAAGAAGGGAACAGGGATGAATTACGAAATTACAGGCCAATATAATTGATCTCAACATTTGCTAAAATCTATGAAATGATAATAAAGAATAGAATTGTAAGTTTTATAACAAAGTACAGTATACTGCATTCATCACAACATGGTTTCAGAGAAAGGAAGTCAACAAAAACAGCATCAACAGATATAATTGAGCACATTCTTAATTTACTTGACAGGCAACAAAAGACTTGTGGGATTTTTATGGACCTATCTAAGGCATTTGATTGTGTGAACCACTCAAAATTAATGATGAAATTAATCAGTGTGGAATCAGAGGAAAATGCTATGACATACTCAAATCATACATTACAAATAGGAAACAATGCACAGAAATCAGACATACTAGTGGGGGAAATATAACAAACTACAGATCAGAATTACAAACAGTTAAACACGGTGTGCCACAAGGGTCTGTGCTTGGGCCAATACTATTTATACTTTACGTAAATGACTTCCCTAGCTATATAAATCAGAAACTTATAATGTATGCTGATGACACAACAATCATTTGCACAGCTGACACAAAGGAGGAGCTTGAGAAGGAAGCACTCCTGACTATTGAAAATGCAAATAAATATTTAACACAAAACAACCTGTTTATGAATCAGTCTAAAACAATGAATATAGTATTTCAGACCAAGCATAGTGAAAATTATAATATAAATGTTAATATATATGTAAAGACTATTAAAGAAGTAACCAGCACAAATTTTCTAGGTACTATAATAGACAAACATTTGGCATGGGGGGAGCACATAGATGCACTGTGTAAAAAGATAAACAGATCTTCATCATGCATAAAACAGCTAAGACCATGGATTATGCAGTCCTCAGATTAATGTATTATGGACTTGTCTTTCCACATTTGTCTTATTCAGTTCTTATATGTGGGAAAATGCAGAAGCTGGCTACCTAAGAAGAATATTCACAATTCAGATAAGGGCAGTGAGATGCAGTGCAAAAATACCACCAAGACAGACCTGTAGGCAAGCTTTTGTACACTATAATATTATGACAGTATATTCATATACCAAAGCATAATGGCGGTAAAGTCAAGTGATAAACACCTCCTAAATAAAGATGTACACAAACACGGTACAAGAGGAAATGAAAATTACTACATGATAAACAGAAATCTAAAACTGTCTATGACTGCACCAGAAGAAGCAGGCATAAGGTTTTTTAATAAACTCCCCAAAATCATTAAAAAAGAAACAGATCTAAAATGCTTTAAAAATCATTTGAAACTATATCTCACAGAGAAATGTATATACAGTTTGAGTGAATACTAAGATGGTGTTGAAATATATCATTACTGAAATGTACCTTTAAAAATGATCATTTCTGTATGTTGTTTGGATTTGTGTGTACATATAATGTGAAACTTGTAAAACCTTTGTATGATTATGGACTATTTCTGTTTAATTATTTGTTTCATTTATATATAATGAAATCAAATTTGATGTTAATAGGCTATTGTATGACACACCCAATACTATCAGCTGGATTTTCAGCTGGAGTCCATGGGCAAAGAATAAATAAATAAATAAATAAACACTAGCAAGTCGTTTGCAGAAGTTACTGCTGCAAGTTATTGCTAGCCGCTTGCAGCTGTGTTTACACAGTAGCGCAAGAATTAAGCAAGATTCTTCCGCAAGTTCTTTGGCAAGAAACTCGCGTCAACAACTTGCTGATACTGTTTACATATGCTTTCAGTACCACTACGAGTGTCAGCCGAAGTGTAAAATGACAAGTAGGCGGGTGAGATATGCTGCAGCTCTTGTAATTGTAATGCAAAACGTGAAAAAGAAAAAGAGAAGTATTTTGGTTAGAGAGTAGATAATGAGAAGATCGCAAAATGGTGCCTGTAATAACCTTTTGCAAGAACTTAGTATCGAGAGCATGGATACTTTTGCAGAATGTCCTCAAATGATCCTTAGTATTTGTTGATGTTAATAGCGCCCGTCATATCAAAACGAGACACAAACTTCAATACTGCTATTTTAGCAAAGGAACGTTTGCTAGTCACTCTATGATTTATAGCTACCAGTGAGCTACGAATAAAATAGGTATTTCATTTATTTATGTGAAACATACAACCAAAAAAAGTTTGAATTTTGAAATCTTTTCTAAGTAGGAGACTCATACAAGTCCCTAATGTACTTGTTTCATATTCCCGTCTGCACGATTTCTCTGATCGTACCCGATGTATGTAGAGCCTTTTTTAACGTCTTGAAAAGGGAAAATTATTTGAAGGTATGTGAAAATACAACAATGAAATTAAATTTTTATTGAAATAAACTGCATTTTACAGAAGGATATGCTTATAAAAATGTTTTTTTTTCTAATGCTCATAAAATGGAAAGTGAAAAGCTAAGTAAATAGAACATGTAATAATTACACATCGTCTTCTTCTAGACTCCTAAACAACAAGCGAGTGGATGTAGATGGCAAAGGGGTTGTGTCTTCAAGTTATGCTACTTTCTATGTACTTCTTTTATAGATGTTTCGAATATCGACGAGATTTCATTTAAAGCGCTCATCTTCTTCACTCTATCCTTAAAGTCTCGGTTATGCACGTTCCGTATTTCTGGGTAGCTCTCCACGGATTCAATAAAATGTTCTGTATCCTGCTTCATCCATTCCCGTTTCTCCTCCATTTCTGAAATTTGTTTGCATATAATACGCAAGATGGTTGCATAAAATTAAGTCACCACATTAAGTAAAATGTTAAATATGAATGTTATGCAGACAACATACTTACTATAACTTGTGCTTCAAATGGTTCAAATGGCTCTGAGCACTATGGGACTCAACTGCTGTGGTCATCAGTCCCCTAGAACTTAGAACTACTTAAACCTAACTAACCTAAGGACATCACACACATCCATGCCCGAGGCAGGATTCGAACCTGCGACCGTAGCAGTCGCACGGTTCCGGACTGCGCGCCTAGAACCGCGAGACCACCGCGGCCGGCTAACTAGTGCTTCCTACTTGCAGGAAATAGAAATAAATCCTAAAAGCTGCAAGTTACTTGCAGATACTTCTTGCGTGGTGTTCACACTGGAAGCGGAAAACGTGCAGCAAATCACTTCCGCAATAAATTGCTACAGTTGCAAGTCGACTTGGCGATATGTTTACACTCGCAAATCGCGCGGCAAGTTCCTCCACGCAAGTAAATTGCTGCAATAACTTGCTAGTGTAAACCGAGCTTTACACTAAGTATAACCTCTGATAATTGAGAATATCAAAGTACCCAGGTGGTCCAAAAGTACCACAACAAATGTTATAATTGGCACAGACATAATATAAGAACGGGAAAAAGAGATGTTGCTAAATGTATAAATGTTAATCTTAAAAATACTCCTAAGCATGACTACTGGAAAACAGAACTAAAAAAAGGCACCTGATCCCACCCATAAGACTAAGATAAAAATCACCTGATCTTGGATGTAATAATATCAAGCTACATATTAAAAAAAAAGAGTCGAATTTTTAAACATAACAATATTAACAAAATTGTAATGACATTAATGTAACTTGAAACCTCCTGGTTGATTAAGACAGTGTGCTGGACTGAGACTTGAACTCGGGACCTTTGCCTGTCACGGGCAAGTGCAGTACCAACTGAGCTACCCAAGCACGACTCACGACCTGTCCTCACAGCCTCAGTTCTGCCATTATCTCGTCTCATGGATATTATTGTAGCCAAATGACCATTAATGTCACAGTGACTAATCAAGTACATACATGAGTAATGATGGATAAACTTGATAGAAGTTATGGCTTTTGATTACAGTATGGGATGTGATGTTACAGACATTACAGTCAGTGCAACTATAAAAGGAAAAGAAGCTATGAAATTCTCAGTAATGTGATGAGACACTTTGGTGTGGCATGGTTGAAAAGAAAGAGTGTACACTGTATTTAAATGTATTGAGATTGTTCCTCTAAAAAACCTGTTAAAATAGCTGAGATTGCTTAGCTAGGGATGAGGAGATGTAGTGCACCAGTTTGGATGCACACTGTCCTTACTTCGATGTTTAAGTGAACTCAGGTAAGCCCTGTTTATGTGAATAATTTTTGTAACAAGTTTGTTAAAAATGTATACTAAAATGTGTTTCATTTTTTGTTTGATACATGTATTCGAAGAAGTTTTCAACAAGATGTTCCAGGGGTGTTCCCCCGAATCAGCACCTGGTGGTGTGGGACACTTCATCTGATAGAGCTGACGTTCTCTCCATCATTGTTAAAATTCTAGGAATCATTGTTAAAGAACAGTACCACAAAAAAATGTTGTGAAATTTAAAAACTTACAGTTGGACTTCCATACTGTACAGATGTTAATATTTTTGAGTGTATGTTGTAGTGTGAAAAATAAAACACCCCACTTCATCATTAAAATTCTGTTGTCGAGGTGTTTGTTTGACTAAGATAGTGAAGAATTATTTTTCTGAAAAATTGACTTTGCTAAAGCGTCTGCAACAACTTCACGTTGAAGGGCAATATTGAGATGTATCGTGAAACAGAGGTCTACTGAAGTTGGTGAAGACTTAGTTAAACGGTGTTTTCAGAAAAGTTTCATGTCACGCGATTCATCAAAGTTGAAGTAGATTGAATTTTTTCATGAATTTCATTCTGAGACAGTTTTCAGGAAAGGTGCCTTAGTACCATTGATTCCATTAATTTCAGAAAGGCAAAAAGTGATATGCCAACATTTTTGAAAGCGCTCTGTGTTAAATAATTGAAGAGCTTAACTTTCAAAATGCGCTTGAGGTCAGTTTTGCTCTACACAGTGACTAATTGTCGATCTCTTGTAAGCTATGTACAAGAACTTTATTGTTCAGTTTCGAAAGAGTCTAACTATTGCAGCAAATCAGAAGGGGCTTTCAGAAACAAAGACATAAACCGCTGTTTAATCAACTTACATGTGACTAAATATTTACGATAAATGGTATTTGAAAATTGGGAGTTAATCGTTATGCTAGAGTACAATTAAACAACATCACTAACTCGATGTTGCATTGTTTCACGTAAGTTTGTACAGTTCGAGACTTATGGTGATGCAAATAAGTCACAGTCTGAACCTCCCCTTCTTCCTAGGTCAGAAAAACGAACCTGCAAAGTTTAATCAACTCAGTTCAGAGTTAAATTGTCAACTACATTTATCCCCAAGCATCGATAAAAACTTCGAATGAGGCTTCTTCCCAATCCGATACACACGGTCAAGATTGTACGTGGAGAAGTATATTACGAAAGAAGATAGCTTCTTAATGTCATAGCCCAGCATTTAATGAGGCAGGGTACCTCACAATTCAAGATGATGCTGTTCCCACAATCCACTAGTGTGGAAATTTACAGAACTGGCATTAGAGGCTGGCTGCAAAACGATTCTACTGCTGCCAGTGTACAATTCCAGTAAGGACCGTGAAGATAACTGCAAGAACTTAGGGCTCTCCTAAGGAGGTGTTTAATCAGTCATTTTCCCTACTCTATTTGCGAGTGGAATGGGAGAGGAAAGGACTAGTTTAGGTACAAGGTGCTCTCAGTCATTGTAGAGTAGGTATGCAGATGTATATGCAAGGTATTTCCTGTAACTGGAAATGTTACTGACAGTTCTCCTTGCTGATTCCAACGAGATTAAACCAGTAAAATTCAGCTGTATGTTAGACTGGTGCATCAGTGCGCAGCATTTTGTTTTCCCTGTTGGTATTCCAGTTTGCATATTGGTTATTATTTATTTGTCGATTGTCTTATTCTTGCAGTTCACTTTTGCTATTTGAGTTTGCATTCTGTCATTTGGAGATAGTGTGGAGTTGTAGATGCTGTAAAATGGAGTGCGAAGAGGAGAAATCGCAACGTTTCAATGTATTCTTCTATTTGAGTTCGATAGTGTGATGCCAGCAGCGGTAGCAGCCAAAAACATTTGCGCTGTTTATGGGGATAATGCAGTTGGACAGAGCATGGCAAGAAAATGGTTTGCTCGTTTTAAGGAGGATATTTTTGACAATAGTGACTCTCCACGTTCAGGAAGGCATTCAGAGTTGATTATCATTTAAAGGCGTTAATTCACAATTATCCACATCAGTATACTCAAGAATCGGTAAAAATGATGAACTGTGATCATTCCACCTTGACGCGACATTTTCATGCAACGGGGAAGGCTCAAAAATTGGGTGTAAGAGTACCATATGCTCTGAGCCAAAATCGTGGGTGGCCGTATGTGCATCTCTGCCTGCTTGTCATTTGATTGATGAACAACACTGGCCATTCCTATCCTTCAACAGTACCGGTGAAGATAAATGGTGTCTTTACGCTAACTTAAGAAAAAGAAAGGAATGGTTCAGCCAAAACAAAGCAGCCACTTGCTGTACAAAGACGTGTGCACATCCACAAAAAATAAAGTTATGCATATGATGGAACAGCGTCGGTGTGGTGTACTACAAACTGCTTTTCCGAGTGCCGATATTTATTTTCAACTACTGAGACATCTTGCAGACTCGATCCATGAACAACATCCAGTAAGACTGCGTGAAATGATGCTACCCCACAATAATGCCTGCCCGCATTCTGCTAGACTGACAAATAACACTATACAGGTGTTAGGTTGGGAAGCCATTCCGCATCCACCTTATTCACACGCCCTCCCACCCACAGATTTTCACTTGTTTTGCTCTCCATCGAACAACCCACAAGGTATTTTCTTTCCGGATGAAAATGCGCTCCGAACATGGCTCGATGGGTTCTTTGCCACACAACCATGTGATTTCAATAGTTGCGGAATTGGTAGGATATCCCAGCTTTGGTAGGCTGTTTTATATAGTGAAGGACGATAGATTATTGACGATTAAAATATCTTGTGTGCATCTGTTTTGTTTATTAAACATATGGAGAAATACCACAAACGTATGCAACAACCTAATAGTTTCATTGATTCTAGAGTAATTATCGTATCAAAATTTGAATTAGATGTTTACAAATCTTTAATTTTCATTAATTAAATAATACTTTTCCTCAAAGGAAAGCTCTATATATTTGAGATGCTACAAACTGAAAGCAAATGAAACTGGAGCTGCAGATTTGTGTACTTTAGATGTTCAGTTGCTGTGCTTCCTTCAAAGTAGGAGTAACTTGGGACCAAACAATTCTTCATTGGTTTCTTTCACTAGCCAAAACACATCTGCATACTGTTTTCCATCAGGGTGTGCAGCAGACCCTTCTTTTTTGCTTTATATCTGAGTACAAACTGCAGTGAGCAGATCGTCCTTTGCCACTCAATCGTTCAGTCTCAGCATAAGTTTAGAATTCATAGTCGATAAACAATAGTACACTGACACATTACAGCAAAAAGTTCCTTAGTAATGTGAGAAGTCTCTAGTCATACATTGTACATCATCTCTCGCTTAGTGGTGCTATTAAACACACATACACAGCACTATGGTCCAATACAACCTTAATTTATTTCTCACAAGAGAATGTACGTCATTGAACATACGATAGATCACATCAGAGTGTCTATAATTACAAATATCAACCTACAACGGCCTCCTAGCACTGTTCAATGTGTGGAGGACTGACCAGTGAGATGTGTTGTGGGATTATGGACTGTTCAGAAGTTTGTGAGATTACAGTTCGTTTTTTCCCATCTCTTATATCATTAAGATATTCTATCCATGTCTTCCTCTGCATATGTCATGGATGAACATCCACCTTTAAAAGAACGACAGCACCCAGATGGAGTCTTCCTGAAGTTGTCTGCATTTGATGAACTTCATGCAAGTTTGTTTGCAGAACCAGGTACTCTTTCTTCTACCCATTCCAGAAGTGTTCTACCACCTTCTGCTGCCATTGAAACTCCTTGTACAAATCCATCCTAACTAATGGATGTAGACCTGTGGGTAGTGTTGTAAGTCGCTTGCCTACAAGGAAATGTGCAGTTGTCAGGAGTTCAGATTCCTCTCATCCTTGCCTAACTGGACTAGAATTTAACCCGGCGAGGATGTAGTGCAAAAAGGGTACATCAAGGACGTGGAGGGTCATATTGGCACCATTTTTCATTTATATTTTTTGAGTATTTATTGGCGCTTTTTAATAAAAGATGGGAATTAAATTTATGAATTATTTATTAATTGAAGGATTTTAATAGAAATAAACACCATTAAGCATATAAATGCTTTATTACTTAATTTTTACATAAAATGTACAAAATAATCGTTTCAACAGCTCTTAACGTTACATATTTTTTAAAATTTACAAAATCATACATTCTCATCAGTAATTCGGATTTTTTACTAAGTATTTACGAGATACATCTTCTTCAAACACAAAGTGAACAATAAACTTTTGACATAAGCTGTCAATCATCCCTTGCCATAGCACATTGTTGGCGGAAAGGAACAATGTGTTCTTGACAAGTGTACTTATGACAACCTTCACAAACATGAGGTGTCTTACGATGTCTAACATAGGGACACTCTTGACATCTTTTTCCTACAGATTGGAATCCGGCAGTCGATTGTTGTGAATATTGTCCACTCAATTCTCTGATTCTCTTGCACAAAGTGCTTGGCAGTTGAGGTATTTCCTGTTGGGCACTCAAGTAGTCACTGATGAGCATATGACCTAGTATTTTTATGAAATGATTACAGTTTTGGCTTCTACTGTTATTTGATCGCTGAACAATAGCAGAATTTATGCTGGCCGTATTCAGTATTGCGTAGAAGAGGCCATTTTTTTGAGTTGTGGCTTACGTCATCTCCATCTTTCATGGAATTATAAAACATGTTTATCTCTGGTTTCTTGTTATCTCCTGTCGATTCATCAATTTCAGTATTGTGGCCAAGATTAGACATGAGCGAAACAACTTTGTTGTTCTTTGCTATATGAGAAGCAAGTGTAATATCCTTTTGGAAACCGAACTTAGCCGAGTAGATTTCTCTATCACGAGTTTTGCAAAATTCAGGAGGGATTTGCCTCATGTTCTTATGCACTGTTGTCACAGAAGTTAGCTTGTGTTCTTTCAGCAGACGTGACGCCAGTTCATAGCTCGTAAACGAATTATCGAAAGTCACATTACGGCTTGTTTTTGAAATGGGTTGCACCAGCCGATTCACCAAATCAGATGGTTTATTACTCAGTGAAAACAGTCCCTCTGGCAGTGGTGCAAACAGTATATAACTTTTTCCAACCAGATTGAGAGTAAAAAAAAAGACTAAAAAGTGCCTTAAAAGAACGAGATTCTAAATTTTTATTCAGTAGCATAGAAATGACAATGAAACGCCAATCACTCGAGATACAGACTACATAAACATTTTTTACTAATCTTACCTAAAACTAGATAAGAATGTCTTCATCATTATCGCCATCGTCCTCGTGGGAAAGAGAAGCTGCAGTAAAAGTTGATGGCCTCTATTTATATGCATCAGTTGTCCCAGTTGTTCCGAGAACTGACTCAGGAAACATGTAATTATGGCAGCACCGATTCTTTCTGCGAAGACCTGCACGAATTCCTAATATGGCGTTTACCATATCTGTATGCATTCGATTCCTTATCTTCGTTTTGACGAGATTCAACTGGCTGAATATTCTTTCTACATTTCCATTGGACCAAGGAAGTCCGAGCCTAGATAATGCAAATTCTGCAAGTTCCTTAAAAGGATTTTCACCACATGCGTCATGGTAATTGAAAACCTCACACCAGAAATCGACAGAATTGTTAACGTTATCTCATTGGACGACGGTCATTTTTTGTCACTGTAATTCAATTATTGTAATTTTATCATTATCCAAACGAGAGCTTTCTAACAGGGGAATTAAGGGTTCTTTTACCGCTACAAGCGCCTCTGAAACTGCAAGAAGAGAGAATTTCCTCAATACTTCAATATTATCAGGCAATCTTTGTTGTAACTGTTTGACAAGTGAAGAAACAAATTTTACACATCTTTCTCTAATATTTTTTCTAGACCTTCGGTTATTTTGTTAGTAATTTCTGAATTTTTTTTTCAAACAATTATCCAAGATACGGCTTTGGATCCAGGTGATCTTCGAAATCATTGTCAAGATATTTTCCCTGAACTGGACAGTTGGGAATGACGACTTGCTTAAGAAGAGATTGAATAAGAATTACCAGGTCATTTAATAACTTGCATGTGTCCGCACCATTTGACTCGAATTCCTTATTGACTGACAACTTGAAAGGATAGGTTTCAAAAAATAGCAAGTATACTAAATTAAGTTCGTCACTGAACATCGAATAGAGCAGTCCAGCTGTGTAGCATTTTTCGCTTTGCTTAACTATTTCAAAATGAGGTTTTAACTCAAGCCATTGATCAATTATTCTACATACCGCAGGTTGAATAGATGCATCTCTAGTCACAAGCATGGGAGATTTTCAGTGGCTCCTCCCCATCATTTAGGACTGAGAAAATCTGGCAGTAAAAGAGCTGTTGTGAGGAAGATCGAGAAAACCAGTTGAATGTTTCGCTAATCAAAAAGTCCAAATTTCTTGGAAGACATTCTGTAGTTGCTGCAGAAGTTGCCAACTGAATGGAATGACTGACACACCTTATAAGTACCAAATGCGGAATCTCCCTTTTAAGTAGTTCATACACTCCGTTATTAATATCGACCATCACACTAGAATTATATGTTCCAGTTTCTTTAAATCTAAATTAACTTTTTTCGACGCCTCTTTAATAGCTGATACAATAGACTCAGCATTGCATTTTTCAAGTTCGGCTAGTGTAAGAAATGTCGAAATAATCTTGTGAGTTGTTTTACTATGATAAATTATAGAAATTGCTAGAAGTTTAGTGACACCAACATCAGTTGATTAGTCAGTTAAAATACTGTACATACCATTATCAACACCACTTCTCAGACCGTTCGCAAAATAGGGCCCTAGAACATTGTTGATAATAGCACTACACTTTGTACGATGTAATTTAATCTGGCTTGCAATAAGACTGTCTTTGAACCTGTTTTTACGCATTTCTCCTAAGTGATCAAAAATGGCTCTGAGCACTGAGGTCATCAGTCCCCTAGAACTTAGAACTACTTAAACTTAACTAACCTAAGGACATTACACACATACATGCCCTAGGCAGGATTCGAACCTGCGATGTAGCGGCTGCGCGGTTCCAGGCTGAAGCGCCTATAACCGCTCGGTCACAGAAGCCGGAGCTAAGTGACCACACGACGTTATAGCACAATGTGCGGACACAAAGAGGGCGAGTGACCCTTCAGCTATGTAACGTCCTACAGAATCCTGAACTGGTTTAAAATTAATTTTTGCCTGTCTTTGGGAGAAAAAGGAAGAAACTGCAGATTTATCTTTGTTTCTGTGTGATTTTCTATATCCGCTAACCGAGCTCTTACACTACAGTGACACACTTTACAGAATGCCTTTGCGTTATCTCCTACAGCGTGTGAAAACCATTGGACAAATTTCGAATTTTTTAACTATTCCTCCATAAACTGTTGGGTGTATTAAGGTTTAACTTTACCCATTTTAACAAAAAAATGGCTCTGAGCACTATGGGACTCAACTGCTGAGGTCATTAGTCCCCTAGAACTTAGAACTAGTTAAACCTAACTAACCTAAGGACATCACAAACATCCATGCCCGAGGCAGGATTCGAACCTGCGACCGTAGCGGTCTTGCGGTTCCAGACTGCAGCGCCTTTAACCGCACGGCCACTTCGGCCGGCCCCATTTTAACAGAACTATAATCAATCACTATGACGAGAAGAACAAACACCACTTCTGACACGAACTCGACAATAACTGAATAATAACAAGCAGTTTGCTTTTCGTTCAGCTGCTCGATCCTCGACAGTGGGAATATATAATAGAAATATTATACCGTATCATGCATTATTGAAGTTAGTTAAATTACCATTTAAATTTTTCATACATTTAAAATAATTTTACAAAATAAAGTATGAGAGTTGCATACTTAAGTGCTTCTTGCCTCGTTATTTACATTGTTGAGTATCAGAAGCAATTAAGCTTAGGTCCGTTCGACGAGCTGCCAGGAAGCTACTTGAAGAACCATCAAGCAGGTGCTACTGAGCATGCGCGTCGACGTTGACGTTAAGAGCCCGTGCTTGGTGTATGGGCTCTTCTTCAAACTCATTTTACTGATCGACTATCGCCGAGCGGCGAACAGCTGAACTTCTACAGGTGATTTTATAATAATAAATAAAATTAAAACATAAGAACAAATAAAGTGCTTACCTTAAAATCATCGAAGATCCACAAACAGTGAACTAATGCGATCGGTTATTGAAAGACAATCGGAAAAACGCCACCGCATACCCTCACTATAAGACACTTAACTATGCGCATGCGCGAAACTGGCAGCTTGACAGCGCCAGAAAATTTTCCCTAGGTTGCAACTGGCTACTTGCTAGTCGCTCTTCTAGCAGCTGGCGCCCCACTTCAAGTAGCCAGACGAGCTTCGAAAGCGGCTTCCGCTCTGCACATGCTCGGTAGTCAGGAAACAGACTTTCGAACAAACGTTTTATATTCGTTAACAGATTTTATAGTACAAGCAGTTGCAAGAAAGTAATTTCTTTTATAACCTGTTGAGCATACTGAAATGAACAAAATAAACTTTTCGAAGAATATAGTATTAAAAAGACTAGAATTCAACCATATAATATTTAAAACAAACAAAATTTCCCACTAGCAACCAGACCTTAAATTTTCCAACCACATGGCCTTTCAAAAAACTAAATCTAGTTGGAAAGCAACTAAATTGGCAACGTTGCCCTCTGGCTGCTTCTCAGCATATATTTCGAGGTTGGAGGTACCTATAGAAATTCTTTGCGTCGACCAAAGCAAATATTTTTATGCCGTATTTGGCCGGTGTTGATGGAACGTATTGTCTAAATTTGTAACTGCCTCTGAATTCAAGCAGCATTTCATCTATGGTTGTATATTCTCCTAGTACATAGATTTTCTTGCAGTTTTCCACGAATATTTCAATTATTGGTAATTTCCAAGAATGATTGCCTATCGAAGTCGTAGGGTCCTAACGATACATATCGAACGTGCGATCGTAAATCGATCATACGACTGCTGGCGGGCGTTATGACTATGTTTACGGTGGTCACTACAGCAATGACAAAAGAAGAGCGTTACAAAAATACTTGTAATTAAAAGGAGACGACTTACCTTACTCGCCGTCGGTGTGGTCGTCATGTGAAAGTCCATGTGATGTGTACGCCACGGGAACAATTCCCTTTTTGCCATAGCCTGGGTAAACTCTGCCAATATCACGCAAGAATATGGGTAGATTGTCACATGCGTTAACATTTCCCTGCAAACGCAATTTGTGGAAGTAGAGGCACTGAAACAAGTACAGTTCGTCTCTCTGTCCTGGACGCCCTTCTATTTTAATGGAAGACTTCACAGATTTCCCTAGCCGCTCGATGTTCTGCGTGTGCACACTGGAGTCATCCGAAGACACGAACTGTGCAGAGTTGTTGACGAACTACTCCTGTTTTGAGTGTCTTGTTGGACTAATACCCTCATGTGATGACTTTACTACCAGGCAGTATGAAGTGCTTTATCAGACGCTCTAAAGTGACCTTGTCTGTGGACAATACTCTGACAACGAAACCTTTCCAGGTCTCTCGTTCAGTTCCACCGAATACCCAAATATAAGCGATTTCACTCTTTGAAGGTCATCCTCTCTGGCCCTTCATTCTTGCTGAGATTCGTCCACTTCAACATATTTACTCGGTGCACTAATCGGTACACTGTCGTTCGTCACTGTAATAACACACTTACATGCAAAACCTGAAATAGTCGCACACTGTATTAGCATCCGATGCTATTGCTTGCTAGGTGTAATCTCGAACCCAGCAAGATGGAAGAAGTACGCTGGTCTGGATGGATAATTTGGAAGAGTCGAACCATGTATTCTTCCTGATACTCATTTGTTTTCCACTATGTCCACAATAAAATTGTAACGGTATTTCAGCATCGAAACACTTCTTACTAAGTTTTACATACTTCGCACCACCACGGTCTACACAGTCCCTCCTTTCCTTGCCTGGTAGTACTCCATATTTGCGACAAAAACTCAAACAATTTTCTACGATGGATAAACATGGAATTAGATTTTTCCATGTGAGAGAATCCGCTGAAGAAACGTCAGTATCATCAGACATCCCAGTCACTACCGACATAAATCGTCTGGGTTTCCCGACCAATTCACAAACAATTCGTGGAGGTATGTAATTTAGCGCACCTATGGGAACGACGGAAAAAAGATAAAAATGACGATCACAAATAATAGATCATAATGCCCGCCACCAGAGTCGCATGATCGATTTAGGATTGCATGTTAGATATGTATCTTTTGAACCCCGGGACTTCGATAGGCAATCATTCTTGGAAATTACCCATATTTTCATTGCAAAACAGACTTCAGCATTCAAGCCCCGTCTTTGTCAATCTTGCCACTAAACTCACGCCATATACCTGCCTTATGATATTTTCAGAACGGATCCGAACTTATTGAGGTAGATTTTTGCATCTTTACCTAAATAAAATGAACTGTGTAGGTACCTGATTTTCGATGGCTCTACTAATTCTGGTATCGCAGCATTGTGGGCAGTATTTTGCAGCTCATTTAGTGGTATATTATCTTCTTTGTCACTGCCTTCACTTGCATCTTTCTCAGTACGACACTGCGCTCACCTACACAGTTTTCATTTTCACTGTCATCTGTCGAAGTCGTTTTCACTGCCCGAAAATTCCGCCAGACAATGATGTGTATGCTCAGCCTCCCATTCTTCGTTGTCCATTTTGGCTAAAAACACCATAAAACACGAAACATTCATGAAAAGAGAGACATTGAAAAATGGCACAGAAATATTACTTAATGGTTGTGGAAGGGTCAATAATAGCCTCTTACAGTATGCACTCGTTTATCACTTCTCACGGATGGCAGCCAACTGAGTGCCTGCACGCATTAGGGAGGGAAGTTCAATACTCACAGCTACTGAGAACTTCGACAGTGTGCAGTTGCACAACAAAGAACGGCCAACAGAACTAAATGTGTAGGGTAAAATTGACCGTACCACATCTTCGCCAAGTTAATGCCGCTTCTATGATGAACAGGATTGTGGTAAGACCTCCTGCGACCATCCTGCAACCTTTCTCAGGTAGTGTTTGACAGATTACACCATCCATTCCCAGAATCCTCCCCACCAACGTGTGTGTGTGTGTGTGTGTGTGTGTGTGTGTGTGTGTGTGTGTGTGTGTGTGTGGGGGGGGGGGGGGGGGGGGTGAAGAATTTCCATGAGGTAGCTTGCTAGGCAAGGTATTTGCTTGGCATTAGAGACTGCCAGAGCTCCTTGTGTTATAGATGTGTGGAATGGAAGGTAGTAGCTTTGGCAGCGTAAATCGTGCTGGGCACTCCTCTTATGCTCACAAACCTTTGTAGGGTTTGAATAAATCTGTCTGTTGACTTGTCTGAGCATGTTTGAGATGTAGGGCTCATGTTATTGTGTATGTGAATAGAGTAATATTATGCCTTCTCTATTACATGTCCTGGTCTGATATCTAAGGGTGCATCAAAGTCAGTTCCTGTGACTTCAAATGGTGTCAGTGGTGAGATTCGTTCAACTGGTAATGGAGCATCAGTTTGTTGAACAAAATGATGTTTCGCCATCTTGCAAGGCAGGCAGTGATGTAGAATATGTTTAATTGCCTGTCGAGCTCTAAAAATGCAGAATTCTGTTCTCAGTTCAGATATAACTATGTTTACTCCAAAGTATGTAGGCGAATGTGAATCTGCTCGATCAGTATGTAGGTACAATGATGCCATTCATTGAGAAGAGTTGGATGGCGTTTGTGTCTGGCTAATTCTGTGGACTTCAGACATTCACCAAGAGGGGGTTTAAACAAGCTACCTTAGAATTTCGTAGCAAAGGCATATTGTTGTACATAGAATGCAGTTAGACAGCAAAATGTTGCTGTTGAATAACTTGAATCCAGTAAGTGCATACTTTGTCCAAGTCTGATGCCAGTTCTCCAGATGTCCTACTTTCTTTCATTAATTGCTGTTTAAAGCGAAGTATCCCTCCTGTGACTTAACAGTTCGTAGTAGGTACTGCACTGCATAGCTGTTAAAACATGGAGTGTTTTCACCATGAAGGCTCGGTCTGTTAATTTCTTTTTTCTGACAAGGAATTCTTTTGTTTGTATAAATCATGGGCACTTTGATTTTTTGTTACTAACGAGGCCCACAGTAGTGTGCAGTGAGCATTCTGATTGATTCTTACTGAATTATGCCGCTCCTGCTGCTGGTATAGGGGTAACACCTGCCGTTTTTTCTACAGACAGTCAAATTACAAGACTTTCAATGGCAAATTTTTTTTTGTACAGATTGAGAAAAACAAACAGCAGCCATATTGCACTGACAGTTAAGCCCCGCAAAAGTGGTCTACAGATCACGAAATACAGAAAGACACTTCCTCAATTACACTGCTCTGCTACTGTTGAGGAAAACTCGAATATTTCAGCGTTAAACTGATCTCCAACCAGGCTATATCACCACATAGCATATCGATGTGGTAAACGCACAGTTCGTATCCTGCACCATACAAAATCATCACTCCTGTGTCTTGCATATAGCTATCGATCATCAGACACTCATACATGTACCGCGAGGACAGACAGATCCCAAAAATCCATAAGCATGTGCACCGTATATAGTCCTCGCTGTGCTAGATATATCCCACAAGGTCAGTCAGTCATCCACCACAGCCAACGTTCACAAGTCAATTGCCCCTGCACCTGCTTGACTTACATGCTAACTTTAACCCAAGAGTGCGAGAATGCTCTGTGACTCCCATCCACATAAGGAAATATGGGCAACCGTAATCGTAAATTACGCAATATGATCGAAGTGGTAGAAAAATGTAGATTGTTGTCTGGTATGCTTTGGTGTATATGTTCGAGAATGAACAATGAATGGATGTACTGCACTGCGACTCCCATCTGCATAGGGTACGATGGGCAATCGTAATCGTAAATTACACACTATGATCGAAGTGCTAGAAATATGTATATCGCTATCGGGTATGCTTTTGTGTACATGCTCGAAAATTAACAGTGAATGGTCTACTGCACAGTCATCTGCCTACATTCACAATGGTACTCGCAAAGTAGGGAAGGGACAGTTTAGTGATGATCCAGAAATTGGGAAGCATGCTGCTGTGTCACTGATCAGCGTTGTAAAAAAATTGGTAAAACTGCCAAAATTGATAGCACTATCAATTGTGATGCTTCTTACAGTACATCGGTGGTGTCTTTTCCATCCCACCTGTCCACTGGCACGCTGTCGATTACCGCATAATGATTGACTGATATCGCTTGTTTGAGACGGAGAAAGAATCTTGGCAAGGGGAAACACCTTCTGGGGATGGCTAGCACTGAAACAGTGATTGTGTACATGACTGCAGTATGGAAGACATCATGGTCTCCTGACATTCATTGATTACATATTCCGCCCTCACAATCATATTCCGCACATCAAGACGCTTCATTCGAACCCAAACTCAATAAGATAAAGTCAATGTTGTTTGAATTCATGTAAACGATATGCAAATAACTAGTAAATCGCAAGTGCGCACTGTAACGGAACCTATTAAAGGCTTTACTTTACCGAAGTATGCGATACTCTCCAAATTAAACCAGTTTAACGAGTATTTATGATTATAGAAAAGTTATTGTGTATGTTAACAATGATTGCATAACATGTCTCCATAAACAGTCAACCCATTAAATTATACTGAATAACTGACCCGCACCAAAGTTAATATCATTTGATCACTGATACAGCAAATGTCATCATGTAAAAACACTAAGTTCATCTTAAATAATTAATATGAAGTACGAAAAATAGTGGCCAACTTACGTATTTTGGATCTCCTTAAATAAAAATCACCCAGTGAAACCTATTTGTTCACTAGGACCGTTTTCACTCTGTATTCACGTAAACACTCTTATTTTAGGCGAAAACCAATGTAATTCTTAATAATTCATATATTTACTTATTTACGAAAATTAGAGAAGTCAATTGAATAACTTCTAAAAAAACGGCCTTTTTGTAACAAAGAATTATTCTGTCAAGTCAACAAATCTGTCTGTCATTTTAATAACCTGTTAATTTATGTCACTCGATATAAATTAATAACTTTTCTGCACAAATTACGATAACAGAGCCGGCCGCGGTGGTCTAGCGGTTCTAGGCGCTCAGTCAGGAACCGCGCGACTGCTACGGTCGCAGGTTCGAATCCTGCCTCGGGCATGGATGTGTGTGATGTCCTTAGGTTAGTTAGGTTTAAGTAGTTCTAAGTTCTAGGGGACTTATGACCACAGATGTTGAGTCCCATAGTGCTCAGAGCCATTTGAGCCATACGATAACAGATGTACATGTGACTTATAAACTATGTCTCTTTTTAGCAGTTCTTTGACAAGGTTATAAATACAAGCAGCAAGAAGGGTCGGGGGCGGAGTCTGAATGTCACTTTGGTAAAATGTATGTGTGTTATTGTTCGAGGTGGATAAACATTGCAAAGAACATGTAAAAGAAGTGCTATTTTGTGTTGTGTCATTGTCTTTGGTGGACAGTGGAATTAAGATGGCCACCAGAGTAATAAATATTTGAAGTTTAAATATTTGTTGGTTTTGCTCATTATTTATCATCCAAAAGCACCTCCAAAAGCACCTCCAAAAGCACCTCCAAAAGCACCTCCAAAAGCACCTCCAAAAGCACCTCCAAAAGCACCTCCAAAAGCACCTCCAAAAACACTCCAAAAACATGGGACCTCATCTTTTTACCCCTAGACAACCAGATTTAGAGCCAGCGTTAGCATCGAGACACAGCAGCGATCCAGCAAGCAGCAGCAATTACCACAATGCATTTTTATGGCGCCAACCTAACATCAAGTGCTAACAAGCTCCGTAAATGGGAGTGAAAAGTGCGATTATAGCAATATCTATGACTAGGCGACCATTATAGCACCAAGATTGAAATACTCAAGGCTTTTAGTTCGGGAGAGGCAAACTGCACACCGCCGGGCCGGTCCCTTCAGAGGACATGTCAATCTATTTACGTCGGCCAGCGACCGCCCGTAGAGCAGACAGCGTTTGCCTGAGTGAAAGGGAGAACGACCCCGCGTTTGGCTTAAAAGCAAATTCCACTACATTGTGTGGGAGTGCCCAGCCTACGCATTCTTTACAATCATAGCACGCAGTTTCAGAGGTTTTCACAGGGAGACAGCAAATGCCAGTGCTACAGATTTCCAGATTGGTTGCCTTAAACGAAATGTCATTCTCCCATTTTAGAAGAGCAATGCTGATTGGCAGACGATATTCCTGACGCCTTGAGCTGAAGGAGTAATGGAAGAGACCTAAAGATATACCCCTTCACATCTGGCATGGAGAGGGGCTGTTTCGTTGTCGCTCTTGGAGCGAGAACACGTAACGAGGGCGTGTGCGCTCGTACGTGTACTCAAAGAGCAAGGAACAAGTCTCTCCTCAGTACTCCACTGGGAGAGCACCTCTGTCGAGAGCGAATCGGAATGTGACTCTATATTGAGTCCTTGCAATTAAGTGTTGTTCACTGTGTTGGCCACCATACTTATTGTGCGGTGTGAACGGACAGAGTTATAGTTAAACGCATGTGAGCGAATTTGAGTGGCATTGCGGTGGACTGTTTATCTAACCAGTGTACCACGCCAATAGTTAGTCCTTGACTTCATCAAAGCTTAGGGAGAGTTTCATTGGCGAAGGTCAATCCAGATAGAACGAGAGTTATCTTATTTGTCAGCAGCGAGTGGCGCAGACAGCAGTCATCGCAGCTTACAGCATTGTGCGCTACAGCTCTTGCAAGCCCCATATTTCCTTCACAACAGTACACTTCACTGCATTTCACACGCGACAGCCTCGACCGTACCTAGCAACATTCTAATGGATAATTATTCAAGTTGAGTAGGCGCGGCTCTTAGCCATTCTGCCAAGTCAATAACAATCTTAAACTTTGTATAGAAATTTCATTAGCGAATCCTGTCCTTAAGAGGTAACTTCACATTCCGAAAAGAACCCGGAAATAACTTGTTCAGTTCATAACTAAATGTGCCATTGTGATTTCTCAGAATTTTTGCAAATTAAATAATAATTTTCGTTAGTTTCATGCTTTTTTTTCACAAACTAGCACTACTCCAGTACCCAAGTATCCCACTAGTTACGTAAGAAATTTTTTGAATTTTTTGAATTTTGTGAATTTTTGTGTCATTTCCTTACAGCGGACGACTCTAGAAGACATTTATTGCTGAAAGTTTTTCAGGCATCTCTCTTTAGAACGTTAGGAGCGTCCGTCTGACTTCTGTAGTAGTGTGTGGGTTGAAAATGCATCTTGCAGGAGCCACAGGGTAAAGGGTACATCTCAGATTAATCTGTTGTGCAGAATGACAGAATAGCTCCCACACGTCGCTCACAAGTATGAGGGATCAATTGAAATGGAACACCAAGCCGTCAGCTATCCTGCCACTGTGAAAGATGAGCTGTTTGGAAATTCCCCAAAACGCCCAAAAACTCTTCCAATTTCCTTATGTTGTGACTGTCTTTTATTTCAATCATCCTGTGTGTGCGTTGTGGCAGCAGCAGCAACATGATTTACACTGTGTGATGTCCAGTTTTCTGTGAGAGCCAATGGATCAAAATGTGTTAATGTCAGTTCAGAACTTGACAAAGACCTTGAAGTCGTGGTGGAAAAAACAGAATATATGGCGGTGTACAAAGCATGTTACAGCAAAAAAAACAACAGGCAACAAAAAAGGGATCCTCTCTTGCAACTGATAGTCTGAGATATGGCCCTCATCCTAAGGTTCAGGTGATGAAACTTTACACTGGTCTGTGCAAGCGAATTCGATCACTGGCTCCAATGGATCATTACTTGTCTTTTTAATAGGATCAGCACATATGCTTGTATGCTTGATGCCAGCACACAGATGGTATTTGTTTTCGAGATTATATATACAAAACAATGATAGTAGAGAGAATGTTTGTGTGACAGACGTGAATGTAACATTAGGCACATAGATCTCCTTCATGCTGCAGTACTCATATGTAGTTTGGAGATGCACCAGAATGCAGTAGCAAAATCCTCGTCCTTTAGAAACGCTCCACAACACCGCTAAAACTCTTCCAGTTCCAATATGATGTGACTGACTGTGTTTAAAATCATCCAGAGAGAGAGAGAGAGAGAGAGAGAGAGAGAGAGAGAGAGAGAGAGAGTGTGTGTGTGTGTGTGTGTGTGTGTGTGTGTGTGTGTGTTATGGAGGAGAAAGCTTCGTTTGGCGGTGGTCTTACACATCATACACTATTGGTAGAACTGCGACAACACGTTCCCACTTCCATTGAATGATCGAAACTTACTGCTGTCGCACTAAGTCAGCTCACTGTTTCTACAGTGTGCAGCAGGTAGTAGATATAGTGCTCTCCGACATTTGCTCGGTTCCGACTTAAACTGGAACAGTCATATGCACAAAGCTGCAGCGACTGAAGAACAGTTACAAGATGCATAGGGGCTGCCTAAAAAACCATGTTGAGTTTTACTGTAGCAGATAGGTTCGAAAAAGGTGACTCATATCGAGATATGAGAGTGTCGTGAGTATGATTCACCAGCGGCTGTAACCATTAAAAGACTTCTCCATAGGATCCAACGTAGGTATGTGGCTGTGTGCGAAGTTTTGATTCCAAATCGCAGACAGCATTTTTACTGGAGTGCGTAACACTATCGATATGAAAAAAGCCAGTGTATTGGTCATGGGATTTTGTACATTTCTTACGATCACAATCTAGCATTGCATTTTTTAAAGTGATTCGTCTCATAGCACACCATCTACTGAATATGATCATTCTCAGTCAACCATTGCCTATAACCCAATGGATATATCACAGAACCTGTGACATGAACTCGGGATAGAATGCATTACAAACACTGGAGAAATATCTAGCGGTGACATGAGGGAGCTGTAAATACTCGCTTCATACCAAGTTTCTTACCTGAATCACTTTCTAAATTAGGTGATTTTATTGTGAGCTTACACACCGGGCCCTGCACCTCATGTCTACCTCTACCTCTACCTCTACATCTACATCTACATCTACATCGATACTCTGCAAATCACATTTAAATGCCTGGCAGAGGGTTCCTCGCACCACCTTCACAATTCAGACTGTTGATGCACAACCCAGCGATTACCATTTATACTCAGTATCATGGTATGTGTGGAAAACCACTTCATTCGGGAGCAATATCATACCTCAATTTATAAAGCTTGTACAGTTTTTAACATGGATACTTGTGTACGCCTGTACAAACAAGACTGCCTGTGACAGTAACATAGCCTTTGCGATCGTGTTTTTAACATCTGGTGGCTTGTAAGACGATTATGTCTCTCCTAAGACATAATGGTACCTCTCGCAAGAAAAACTTATGAAACATGTCCCTCCATCGCGGATTTTCGCTCAGTATTGTTTCGTATCGCCAGCATTCACTTATTGGCGAGGGGGATGCGTGATAGATCAGCCGCGAGCAGCAGGCTTATAAATTGTGTGTGTTCCAACATGTGCAAAGAAAATGGCTGTGTCCTGTCGTAAGGAGTGATGGATTTGACGCGGCAAAATTGCAATAGTTGCAAGGGTAATGGACGATCTTTGTACTTGGAAAATTATATCCAGTCATAAGAATGTTACAGATAATTCTGTTTCCACAGCCATAGTCGTCAGGTGGAGATATTTCTGATACTTCGCTCATTGTCGAATGTTGTCCGATTGAGGCTGCAGTCGTAATATTTAATGGTAAGTACAGTGATAAAATGTATATGGCCTGTTTCCTGGGACGATTCTGCCCGGTGTTCGGGTAGTACATGGCGGCGGTGGCCTATGGCGGGAACGATGGACTTTTCCGGTTTATGGCAGGAGCCATCCAAATGGAGAGAGTGGCTGGTGTAGAGGAACGTAGCTGACCTAACAGTGTCGCTTTCTAGATGGCGTAATAGCGAACTGATACCCAGTGTGTGTTGGGCAACCAACGTGATTGCTTGTGTTCTCCTTGGAAATTTGACAAAATTCAATATGGACGTGTGTTTGCGTTTGACCATTATTCCCTCCCATGTAAATTGCCAGCTCAACTGCTTCTAGACATTTCCCATCTTTATTTGATTCAGAAAACATCGATTGTGTTGTGTGCATCTTGATAGTGAAAGACAGATGGAAGACATGTTTGCTGGGTCTCCTGACGTGAGAAACACCTTAGTTGTCTGTAAAGCAGAAGCAATATTTGGAATCTGTTACGTCATTGACATTGGTATTCGCGAGTGGAACTATCAGTTTCCTCAATTTTTTCGAGTTTTCACGTAAAGATCTTCAGAGACGAGATACGTTTCTAGTTATTCAGTGGTCAGCAGCGCGTTCCACCTCGCTAAAGTTTCGGATTTCTAGAGACATAATTTCCAGTCTTTATTTTCGGAATTATACTGTGCTAGCGATCGGTAGCATACTGCTACGTGCTTGATAGCGAGAACTATCGAATAAATTGCATGATATTCTGGCAAACCATGTGAAAATACATATATTTGTGTAATCCAGAGTCTGAAGATGGGTGTAGAAAGCAAGCGAGCAAGCAGTTTGGGACCAGTAATGCCTTTCTGTCAAGGGAAACCAGCCCAGACTTTGTACAACAATTTGGAGAGTGATCGCCGTCCTTGTAGAGCACTGATTGCATGTCAGGCAAGCGTACCCAGGGGCAGTTGACTCTTGACTGTTGGCTGTGGTGGATGACTGACCGACCTCATGGCAAATATCTAGTGCTGCGAGGACTATGCTCTTTTTTTATCTGTCTGTCTTCGCAGTACATGTACAAGTGTCTCGTGGTCGATAGCTATAAGCAAGACGCAGGAGTGATGATTTTGTATGGTGCCGGATACGAATTGTGCGTTTACCACATCGATATGCTATGTGGTAATATGGCCTAGTTTGAGATCAGTTTAACACTGAAATATTCGAGTATTCCTCAACAGTAGCAGAGCAGTGAAATTGAGGAAGTGTCTTTCCGTATTTCATTATCTGTAGACCACTTTTGCAGGGCTTAACTGTCAGTGCAATATGGTTGCTTTGTGTTTTTCTCAATCTGTACAAAATAGTTTTGCCATTGAAAGTCTTGTAATTTGACTGTCTGCAGAAAGAAACGGGGGGCGGTACTCCCATACCACCACCACCACCACCACCACCACCACCACCTTGGCGACGAATTCAGTAAGAGCCAATCAGAATGCTCCATTCTATCCTTTGGGCAGGGCATAGGAGCCTCTACAGACTGGTTCAAACAAGACGGCGACAAGGTATCTACAGAAAGTTCTGAGACTAATGTGATGTCTTTTTTGTTCAAGTGTTCAAAGACAAGTTCAAACAAGCCATCCATCTCTAGTGGGATACTGTCCAAAATCTACCATTGTGGTTTTAGAGCATCTGCAGACCAGCAGGTGTAGGACACTGAAAATTCCAGCCATTTTCTCGTCTGTAGGACAGCACTTCGAATTCTGTTTACGTAATTGTTCCGATTTCCCCGTCTGTGTTTCGGCACCAGTATGTGCTTCAAGAAGTGGGAAAATAACGTCCCTGAGTCCAGCAAAACTAAATATAAACTAAACCCAGTCACCATTTCAGGAAAGTGATGAACACCACAGCAGCTGTAGCACTCAGAAATTCTCTCTCTCTCTCTCACTCTCTCTCACTCTCTCTCACTCTCTCTCACTCTCTCTCACTCTCTCTCACTCTCTCTCACTCTCTCTCACTCTCTCTCACTCTCTCTCACTCTCTCTCACTCTCTCTCACTCTCTCTCACTCTCTCTCACTCTCTCTCACTCTCTCTCACTCTCTCTCTGGCAGTGCCTTCAAACAAGCAGCTTAAACTCGAGAAGTTGTGAGCATTCTGTTTTTAGAGTTAGAGAGATATTTAACTTCCCGATATTGTCGTTTTGGCGTGTAAAATCTGATATTGCAGCTGTTATCGGTTTCCCGATATATTTCCAACGAAAGCGTATGAGGTGTGTCAGGCAGGCTTCACAAGTGTGCAGCAATCTGAAGAGTCCACGTTAGAGTGTCGCGGTATACATCGCAAAACAGAAGAAACTTCTGTGCATCGATACTTTTGGAAGTGCATTTAGAGACATATTCAATTGTATTTGGTAATTCCCGAAGCAGCTCATGCTCAAGGACAATCGTATTTGTGACAAAAGCGCGAAGTGTCTCAGGGGTGGTTAGACAAGTGCGTCGCGATCTTTTCTTCTAGAGTCCATGCTCAAGTGTGGCGGTGGTGGTATTCCTCAGAATAAAACATGTAATTGTTTAAATATTTTCGCTTTATCTGCAAGGCTGTCTCTCTCTTTGTACGGAGGTACACATCGTTCCTGTGATATCTTCATGTTATGTATGTGACAATATTCCACAACACCAGATGTAATAACTCCTGTTCGTGTTCAACGACAAAGGGTATCCTTGTACCAGGGATGGGAAGGAGGAAGGCTGCACGTACCGGGTGATCAAAAAGTCAGTATAAATTTGAAAACTTAATAAACCATGGAATAATGTAGATAGAGGGGTAAAAATTGACCCACATGCTTGGAATGACATGGGGTTTTATTAGAACAAAAAAAAAACAAAGTTCACAAAATGTCCGACAGACGGCGCTGGACAGCAAAACGTCAGTGACTGCGCATGACAATCGTGTATAAAAGGAGCTGTAATGAGAGAGAGAATCAGATGCGCCAGCAGTCGCAGCATGTTTACGTAACCTGAAAGGGAGCTTTTAGTGAAGCTGTATTATCAGAATGGGGAATGTGCTAGTTCAGCGTTACGATCCTATCGCCATAGGAAGGGGATTCGAACGGGTAAAGGTCCGTTGACAAATGCAGCTGTGGCGAGAATGATTTCGAAGTTCGAAGCCACAGGTTGTTTAGACAATGGACCCCGTAGTGGCCGACCGAGCACAAGGCGTAATGCTGCTGAGACAGTTCAGGAAGAAATGGAGACTGTAGCGGGTTCGTCTTTGCACGGGGAAGTCAGCGCTCGTGCAGTCGCACGTCGCACCGGCATTCCATACACTACTGTTTGGTTGGCACTGAGGCGTACCCTCCGATGCTACCCGTACAAAATCCATCGGCGTCATGAACTGTTGCCTGGCGATTTAGTGAAGCTGAGGGCATTTGCGGTGTGGGCGTTTCAAAAGATGGCGGAAGATGACGAGGGTCTGTCAACACCCACAACTGCAGAATTTGGGCCACCGAAAATCCTAGAACTGTCATGGAAACTCCATTGCACGACGAGGTAGTCACGGTATGGGTTGGATTTACCACATCTACCGTTATCGGGCCTTTTTCTTCGAGGAAATGCGTGGTTCTGGTTTTGTAACTGCTACCGTAATGGGTGAGAGGTACGCCGATATGTTACAGAATCGCATCATCCCCAGCCTGGCTGATAAACACCTGCTGGAACGTACTATGTTTATGTAGGATGGCGCTCCACCCCATATGGCTAGACACGTGAAAGAGCTCTTGGGCGCGTCGTTTGGTGGTGATCGTGTGCTCAGCCTCCACTTTCGTCATGCTTGGCCTCCCAGGTCCCCCAGACCTCAGTCCGTGCGATTATTGGCTTTGGGTTACCTGAAGTCGCAAGTGTAACGTGATCGACCAACATCTCTAGGGATGCTGAAAGACAACATCCGACACTAGTGAACTCACCATTACTCCGGACATGTTTTACAGTGCTGTTCACAACATTATTCCTCGACTACAGCTATTGTTGAGGAATGATGGTGGACATATTGAGCATTTCCTGTAAAGATCATCATCTTTGCTTTGTCTTACTTTGTTATGCTAATTATTGCTATTCTGATCAGATGAAGCGGCATCTGTCGGACATTTTTTGAACTTTTGCATTTTTTGGTTCTAATAAAACCCCATGCCATTCCAACAATGTGTGTCAATTTCTACCTCTCTATCTACATTATTCCGTGATTTATTCAGTTTTCAAATTTATACTGACTTTTTGATCACCCAGTATTTGCAGCGCTACAGGAAGTGATTAATGGCTACGGCGTGACTGTGCCGCAAACCAGCACGCTCCCTGGCCAAGTCATAAGCCAGGAAGCATTGCCTGCCCAAGTCTCTGGGCCTGTTGGAAAATTTCAAGCACACGAGTGGGTGAACACCTTGCCTCTTGCACTTCGAAAGACAGATTGGACTTTATCGGTTGTCCTACAGTTACAGCACGTTCATTTATCAGTGTGAGTTGTGAAGTGTAACTTAGCCCATACTCATTATTTCGTGAAATGTATTTGTCTTCACCAAATATCATTACTACCGACCCAGTCCTCAGATGCTAATATACTCCTCCTCCTCGGACAACTCATTCATTGAATACAGTGCACAGTTACGTCCACCCACCCAGTCCAGCAGCTAGACAAAGACAGTCCTTTTTCCTGCCATTTTCCCCAGACTGCCATATTGCATAACATCATTGGAGGGGGGAGGGGGGGGGGGTGGGACGACAGCGCCCTCTGGTGATGGTGCTGTTAACTAGGTCAGTTGGACACCGGACCTCATGGTCAACACACTGGATGGAGCTACTGCCGATGACAACTCAAATTATTTAAACAGTCAATGCATATTTATGTCCTTCCTACCTGGTAGCCCAACACAGACTGAGTCCTTGTCCCACAAATTTCCAGGGGGGGAGGGGGTGGAGTGGAGGGGGAGGGAAGGGGGTTATGTTAGTGGAGGTAGCCCAACTGACCTAATTTCCCGCCATGACGTCACTGCGAGATCTTGGCCACCATTTTGAATAAATTTTGACAATGTGACATGGGTAGAACGTACTTCGTCACACTACTCTCACTAACAAAGATAACGCAGCTGTTTTTCAGACATCTATCTTCACTAACTTCATGCGCCAAATGCTGCTGAAATTGCCGCTGAAGAGCGCTACTGTTGCAAATCACGATGGGCAGCCCATTCCATAGAGATGTAGCAGCAGGTCGTTTCAGAGGACGCAGTAACCACAATGGACACCGCATGTGGCGTGCTGTGTGAAGAGAAACATGCAGTGTGTATGGCTGGCTTTAGGGATGAATGTTTCACTGCCAGGCCAGGCACACAGCTATGCATTATTCTCTGCTGTGGCTGATGGCTATTACATGGCAGTCAATCTGTTGAGAGACTGTGCTGTATGTTTACATCAAATGAAGGTTTTTTTGTTGAGCTTAACAATTAAAATTGCTGGGGAAATAGTATAACACAGCAACTGTAATGAATAAGAAAGCAAACTGAGCAGCTCGTTGCCCTGACCATTAACAAACAATCAAATATTTTAAAAAGGGTCACTGATCAAGTGGAATTTGGAAGTTGTGCATTGTTAGAGACTGAGCAGATACGAAGTACATGAACCTTCCACTATGTTACACAAGACAAGGTCATCATTTGTATCAGGAATTATTCTCTGGGAGCTGCTTCAGGCATATAGACTATGCTTGAATTCTGAAATTTTTAGTAGGAGCTTAATAAGGTGTTGGGAGTTACTAAATTAAAAATGAAAGAAACTTAACCCTCCATTGGTAACATGAATATTTACAGTATTCGATGGTAACAGGGATGACTCATCACCCCAATGTTTTATTTTACAATTAATTGCAACATTATTTTGAGTGAAAATCGTTCCATTGCTAGATATTAACATTCTTATAACTTATAAACAGTTAGAGAAATTTAATAACAATCATTAAAACACTGTGCTTTATGAGAAACAAGCAGATTTGGTTTCTATGGTCACTGCATACATGCCCACTACATTCTTCAAAAGCTATTTTAACTTTTCTGTCTTTACCTCTAGAGTACAATTGATATCTTGCTTGCTTCTGCAGTTTTGTGAGTTCTTGTTCTTGGTAGTTCTTTGTTCTCTTGCTTCCTAGGAGTGATGTATTTCCCAACAGCTCCCATGGCAAATTTTTCTGTAACACTGTCACATGTGTGATGAAGCAATTTTGAGACCATGAGTCTTTAGAAAAGCTTTTCTTTTCATCTGTTGCTGTGCTTTTACTAAGAAAATTCCGTAAAACATGTTAAGTGGTTATCATTGTGCACCCCCTTGAAACAGAGTATGCAGTGTCATTTTGACCAGTTCATCCACTCCTCTTTTGAGACTTATGAAATAGTGAGATCTCTGGTTTCTTTGTTGATTAGATTAGATGAGATTAGATTAGTACTTGTTCCATAGATCATGAATATGACACTTTGTAATGATGTGGAATGTGTCAGGTTAATAAAAGGTGTCTATACAAGATATTGCACTACACAAAATATTACATGACAATTTTTTTTGGGGTGGGGGTGGGCAAATTACCCACTTACTATATCCAAAAACTTATCTAATGAGTAGAAGGAGTTGCCATTCAGAAATTCTTTTAATTTACTTTTAATGCTATATGGCTATTTATCAGACTTTAGATTTAATCTTGAGTAGTGAAGATCATCTTTTCTCCTAGCGTTGTAACCATGTACACTGCTATTACTTTTGAATTCGTTTGGATTGTTAATAACAAATATATATATATATATATATATATACAATTTATATATATACAATTTGTTATTAACAATCCGAACGAATTCAAAAGTAATAGCAGTGTAAACTGTGAAGATCCCTAGCTCTTTAAGTGTCTGCAGGATGATCTTGGGTGAGCTCCAGCAATTATTCTGATTACATGCTTTTGTGCAATGAACACCTTTTTACTCAATGATGAGTTACCCCAGAATTTACTGAGATGTGTATCGCCAAAATTTGCAATGACCCTAATAGCATATGTAGCTGAACTCAAACGTTTCAGCAGATCCTCAGTGTGTTTTTCCAGTTCAACCCTTCATCAATGCATACACCTAGAAATTTTGAATATTCTACCTTAGCTACCGATTTCTGATCGAAGTCTATATATTAATGGTGTCATTCCATTTGCTGTGTGGAACTGTATATACTGTGTTTTGTCAAAGTTTAATGAGAGCCTATTTGCAGAGAACCACTTAATGATTTTATGAAAAACATCGTTTACAATTTCATCAGTTAATTCTTGTCTGTTGGGTGTGATAGCTATACTTGTATAATTGACAAAAAGTACCAGCTTTGCATCTTCGTGAATATAGAATGGCAAGTCGTCAATACAAATTAAGAACAGCAGAGGACCTAAGACCAAACCTTGCAGCTCCCCATTCTTGATTGTTCCCCAGTTTGAGAAATCACCAGTTTTTTTGCATATTATGTGAACAGTGTCGTCGTAACTGCCGTCTGCTTCACGTCTGCTGTGCAGCGAGCTACCTTAATTTAAGTATTAACTGTATTTTTCTTACTTGTCACTTCTTCCGTGTGTTTTTGCTTTTAGGAAGCTTTAAATGTCGAGTGCTAGTAATAGTGTTCCATAGATTTCGTGTTAGTTTTGAATACAGAGAGTCCCTTTAGTCAACCATAGTGCCAGTAATGCTAGTGTGTTTTCAATACAGTCAAAAACAGGTAGTGCTATTTTCATTGTTTTCTACAAGAAGTGGCTAGCAACCACAGTTTAGTCAACAATCAGCCGCCTTTAATGAATTAGCAGTATAGTTGAAAGTTGATTAACACTCTACAGTAAATTGATTTCTTAGGATGGATAGGATGTGTGACTGCTGTGTACGGACGCAGGAGGAGCTGGCCACTGTTCGCGAACAGCTGAACGTGTTGATGGCCGTGTTCAGCCGTCTTCAGGCTGCTGCCTCGGAGTGTAGCGGCAGTGGAGAGTCTGGTGCGTCGCATGGTACACCCCACGTGTTACATGCTTTACCCACGGTCCCTGCTGTCGAGACATCTTTGCAGGTACCGGGTGCAGTTGGGCCACCCTCTCCCCAAGGGGAGTGGCGGGTTCTGCGGCATTCGCGTCGCACGAGGCAGAGGGTCAAATGTGGAGGCTGGCCGTGTGGCATCGCCCGCTCTGCCTGTGAGTGGACATGTGGCTGCTCCTTCAGAAAGGTCCGAGCAGGCACACGGGGGGAGGGGTTTATTAGTTATTGGGAGCTCCAACGTTAGGCGGGTGATGGAGCCCCTTAGGGAAATAGCGGAAAGGTCGGGGAAGAAGGCCAGTGTTCACTCTGCTTGCCGGGGGGTCTCATCCGAGATGTGGAGGAGGCCCTGCCGGCAGCGATAAAGAGCACTGGGTGCAACCGACTGCAAATTTTTGCTCATGTCGGCACCAAAGACTCCTGCCGTCTGGGTTCAGAGGTCATCCTCAGTTCGTACAGGCGGTTGGCGGAATTGGCGAAGGCGGAAAGCCTCGTTCGCGGGGTGGAATCAGAGCTAACTATTTGTAGTATCGTTTCCAGAACCGATCGCAGTCCTTTGGTTTGGAGCCGAGTGGAAGGCTTAAACCAGAGGCTCAGACGATTCTGCGGAGATCTGGGGAGCAAATTTTTCGACCTCCGCTATCGGGTGGAGAAATGTAGGGTCCCCCTGAATAGGTCAGGCGTGCACTACACGCCGGAAGCGGCTACAAGGGTAGCGGAGTACGTGTGGAGTGCACATGTGGGTTTTTTAGGTTGGAGAATTCCCTCCCTAGGCCCGACAAGACGCCTCCTGAGACGCGGCTAGGTAGGAGTAGGCAAAATGCAACAGGGAATAACAAAATGTGCTAATAGTAAACTGCAGGAGCGTCTATAGAAAGGTCCCAGAACTGCTCTCATTAATAAACGGTCACAATGCCCACATAGTACTAGGGACAGGAAGTTGGCTGTATCCAGACGTAAACAGTAATGAAATCCTAAACTCAGATTGGAATGTATACCGGAGAGACAGGCTGGAAAGTGAAGGGGGAGGCGATAAGAAGTGCAATAGTATCGAAGGAAATTGACGGAGATCCAAAATGTGAAATGATTTGGGTGAAGGTCACGGTTAAAGCAGGCTCAGACATGGTAATTGGATGTCTATAGGCCCCCTGGCTCAGTAGCTGTTGTGGCTGAGCACCTGAAGGATAATATGGATAATATTTCGAGTAGATTTCCCCACCATATTATAGTTCTCTGTGGAGATTTTAATTTTCCCGATATAGACTGGGAGACTCAAACGTTCATAACGGGTGGCAGGGACAAAGAATCCAGTGAAATTTTTTTAAGTGCATTATCTGAAAACTACCTTGAGCAGTTAAACAGAGAATCGACTCGTGGCGATAACATATTAGACCTTCTGGTGACAAACAGACCCGAACTATTTGAAACAGTTAACGCAGAACAGGGAATCAGCGATCATAAAGCGGTTACTGCATCGATGATTTCAGCCGTAAATAGAAATATTAAAAAGGTAGGAAGATTTTTCTGTTTAGCAAAAGTGACAAAAAGCAGATTACAGAGTACCTGACGGCTCAACACAAAAGTTTTGTCTCAAGTACAGACAGTCTTGAGGATCAGTGGACAAAGTTCAAAACCATCGTACAATATGCATTAGATGAGTGTGCCAAGCAAGATCGTAAGAGACGGAAAAGAGCCTGACTTCAGCCGTCGCACGGACGCCAAAATGGAAAATATTGAAATAAACGATATCGGAATTGAAAAACAACTGCTATCACTTAGTAGCGGAAAAGCATCCGGACCAGACGAGATACCCTTAAGATTCTACAGTGATTATGCTAAAGAACTTGCCCCCTTTCTATCAGCAATTTATCGTAGATCTCTGGAAGAACGTAAAGTACCTAGCGACTGGAAGAAAGCACAGGTCGTTCCCATTTTCAAGAAGGGTCATAAATCAGATGCGAATAATTATAGGCCTATTTCACTTACGTCAATCTGTTGTAGAATAATGGAACATGTTTTGTGTTCTCGTATTATGACGTTCTTAGATAATACAAATCTCCTTCATCATAACCAACATGGATTCCGCAAACAGAGATCATGTGAAACCCAGCTCGCCCTATTTGCCCAAGAAATTCACAGTGCCGTAGACACTGGCGAGCAGATTGATGCCGTATTCCTGGACTTCAGGAAGGCATTTGATACGGTTCCGCACTTACGTTTAGTGAAAAAAATACGTGCTTACGGAATATCGGACCAGGTTTGTGATTGGATTCAGGATTTCCTAGAAGAAAGAACACAACATGTCATTCTTAACGGTTCAAAATCTGCAGATGTAGAGGTAATTTCGGGAGTACCGCAAGGAAGCGTGATAGGACCTTTATTGTTTACAATATACATAAATGACTTAGTTGACAACATCGGTAGCTCCGTGAGGCTATTTGCAGATGACACGGTTGTCTACAAGAAAGTAGCAACATCAGAAGACTCGTACGTACTCCAGGAAGACCTGCAGAGGATTAATGAATGGTGCGACAGCTGGCAGCTTTCCCTAAACGTAGATAAATGTAATATAATGCGCATACATAGGGGCAGAAATCCATTCCAGTACGATTATGCCATAGGTGGTAAATCATTGGAAGCGGTAACGACCGTAAAATACTTAGGAGTTACTATCCGGAGCGATCTGAAGTGGAATGATCACATAAAACAAATAGTGGGAAAAGCAGGCGCCAGGTTGAGATTCATAGGAAGAATTCTAAGAAAATGTGACTCATCGACGAAAGAAGTAGCTTACAAAACGCTTGTTCGTCCGATTCTTGAGTATTGCTCATCAGTATGGGACCCTTACCAGGTTGGATTAATAGAAGAGATAGACATGATCCAGCGAAAAGCAGCGCGATTCGTCATGGGGACATTTAGTCAGCGCGAGAGCGTTACGGAGATGCTGAACAAGCTCCAGTGGCGGACACTTCAAGAAAGGCGTTACGCAATACGGAGAGGTTTATTATCGAAATTACGAGAGAGCACATTCCGGGAAGAGATGGGCAACATATTACTACCGCCCACATATATCTCGCGTAATGATCACAACGAAAAGATCCGAGAAATTAGAGCAAATACGGAGACTTACAAGCAGTCGTTCTTCCCACGCACAATTCGTGAATGGAACAGGGAAGGGGGGATCAGATAGTGGTACAATAAGTACCCTCCGCCACACACCGTAAGGTGGCTCGCGGAGTATAGATGTAGATAGATGTAGATGTAGAGCCACCGTGGTACAACAACCGAATTAGAAAACTGCTGCGGAAGCAAAGGGAACTTCACAGAAAACAAACATAGCCAAAGCCTTGCAGACAAACAAAAATTACGCGAAGCGAAATGTAG
Organism: Schistocerca nitens; assembly: GCF_023898315.1. Classification (NCBI taxonomy): domain Eukaryota; kingdom Metazoa; phylum Arthropoda; class Insecta; order Orthoptera; family Acrididae; genus Schistocerca; species Schistocerca nitens. The sequence goes on from NC_064615.1 coordinate 37,438,895, forward strand.
TGTGAGGAGGGCTATGCGAGACGCGTTCAATGAATTCGAAAGTAAAGTTCTATGTACTGACTTGGCATAAATTCCTAAGAAATTTTGGTCTTATGTCAAAGTGGTAGGTGGATCAAAACAAAATGTCCAGACACTCTGCGACCAAAATGGTACTGAAACAGAGGATGACAGACTAAAGGCCGAAATACTTAATTGTCTTTTTCCAAAGCTGTTTCACAGAGGAAGACTGCACTGTAGTTCCATCTCTAGATTGTCGCACAGATGACACAATGGTAGATATCGAAATATACGACAGAGGGATAGAGAATCAGTTACAATCGCTGAAAAGAGGAAAGGCCGCTGGACCTGATGGGATACCAATTCGATTTTACACAGAGTACGCGAAGAAACGTGGACCCCCCTTCTTGCAGAGGTGTACCATAGGTCTCTAGAAGAGCGCAGCATTCCAAAGGATTGGAAAAGGGCACAGGTCGTCCCCATTTTCAAGAAGGGGCGTCGAACAGCTGTGCAGAACTATAGACCTATATCTCTATCGTCTATCAGTTGTAGAATTTTGGAACACGTATTATGTTCGAGTATAATGACTTTTCTGGAGACTAGAAATCTACTCTGTAGGAATCAGCATGGGTTTCGAAAAAGACGGTCGTGTGAAACCCAGCTCGTGCTATTCGTCCACGAGACTCAGAGGGCCATAGACACGGGTTCACAGGTAGATGCCGTGTTTCTTGACTTCCGCAAGGCGTTCGATACAGTTCCCCACAGTAGTTTAATGAACAAAGTAAGAGTATATGGACTATCAGACCAATTGTGTGATTGGATTGAAGAGTTCCTAGATAACAGAACGCAGCATGTCATTCTCAATGGAGAGAAGTCTTCCGAAGTAAGAGTGATTTCAGGTGTGCCGCAGGGGAGTGTCGTAAGACCGTTTGTATTCACAATATACATAAATGACCTTGTGGATAACATCGGAAGTTCACTGAGGCTTTTTGCAGAGGATGCTGTGGTGTATCGAGAGGTTGTAACAATGGAAAATTGTGCTGAAATGCAAGAGGATCTGCAGCGAATTGAAGCATGGTGCAGGGAATGGCAATTGAATCTCAATGTAGACAAGTGTAATGTGCTGCGAATTCATAGGAAGATAGATCCCTTATCATTTAGCTACAATATAGCAGGTCAGCTACTGGAAGCAGTTAATTCCATAAATTATCTGGGAGTACGCATTAGGACTGATTTAAAATGGAATGATCATATAAAGTTGATCGTCGGTAAAGCAGATGCCAGACAGTCATTGGAAGAATCCTAAGGAAATGCAATCCGAAAACAAAGGAAGTAGGTTACAGTACGCTTGTTCGCCCACTGCTTGAATACTGCTCACCAGTGTGGGATCCGTACCAGATAGGGTTGATAGAAGAGAGAGAGAGGATCCAACGGAGAGCAGCGCGCTTCGTTACAGTATCATTTAGTAATCGCGAAAGCGTTACGGAGATGATAAACTCCAGTGGAAGACTGCAGGAGAGACGCTCAGTAGCTCGGTACGGGCTTTTTTGAAAGTTTCGAGAACATACCTTCACCGAAGAGTCAAGCAGTATATTGCTGCCTCCTACGTATATCTCGCGAAGAGACCATGATGATAAAATCAGAGGGATTAGAGCCCACACAGAAGCATACCGACAATCCTCCTTTCCACGAACAGTACGAGACTGGAATAGAAGGGAGAACGGATAGAGGTACTCAGGGTACCCTCCGCCACACACCGTCAGGTGGCTCGCGGAGTATGGACGTAAATGTAGATGAACTGCTTATTTCAACTTTCTGCACTCTTCCAGTTAGGTATGATTTAAACCATTTGAGTGCTGTCCCATTCATACCACAGTACGTGAGGTTATCTAGAAGTATTCCATGATTTACACAGTCAAAAGCCTTTGAGAGCCCACAAAAAATCCAACAGGTGACTTCTGGTTAGTCAGAGCATTTAATATTTCATTAGTGAAAGCATATATAGCATTTTCCGTTGAAAAACCTTTCTGGAAACCAAACTGATATTTTCTTAAAACTTTATTCTTACAAATGTGTGAAGTTACTGTGCAATACATTATTTTTTCAAGAATTTTGGATAAGGCAGTCAGAAGAGAGATTGGGTGGTAGCTGTCTGATGAAAACAAGGGTACTACACATTGAAGACCTAAGTACTACAGATTTTCCCTTTTCAGGAGTGAAGGACACAAGTGTTATTTTTCTGATGAAAAATAAATTCCGACGGTACTTTCTTTCTTTTGTTGGGTAAGAAACGTGATGGAACTTTCGCCTTATTTTTCATTATCATATCAACAATTGTAAAATTATCTTTCAGCATCATATTTTCGACAGGTATAGATGTGAACTAATTGTCACAACTGGTGTTTGGACCTGCCCCATGAACAGTTGTGGACAGAGCTTTCACATAGTATGTTGCCAGACTTTCGTTTTTGTTTCTATTATCCCCTACATATGGAATAACATCCATCATATACAATGGTTTGGCATCAGACATTGTGATTACAGTATTTTGATTACATATTTATCAGGTTTTGAGGCAATGTTAACACAAAGGACTTTTGCCACGAGATCGTCAAAGCTGCTCATCAATTGTTACATACATAAGAAAGAATAATTTAGGCGGCAGTTGTTTGCAAAAGGTGTCCACAGCCCACGAATAGGCAAAAACATATCTTCCCTATGACTCTTGGTCTTATCAAATGTCAGACGCTTTAGACGAAATTTGAACTTCATTTGGTCAATAAATTTGCACACTGATTAGCCGAACTACATTTCTTCAGTGTTAAGGTGACTATCTTTTCTGCTAGCTGACATATAAGGAAAGCCTATTAAATGCCTTAGTTCAGCTACATTTGCAGTACGCACGATAGCAGAAATAGGTGATTTAAAGATGAAGCTACACTCATGCTCAGAAATTAAGGATAATTGCAGAGTGTGATGTCACACAATTTGGCACTACACAAAACTGGCGCTAATAGCATAAGTATATAGGGAACACACACGACACAGATCGGTATTGATGATAAGTCGAGAAAACCGTCCCGAAACACATGTGCTACAAAACGCCACTGTTTCCTGCGCATGTACCCCGACATCAAAATGGGATATGATCACCATGCACACGCACACAGGCCGCACAACGGGTTGGCATACTCTGGATCAGGTGGTCGAGCAGCTGCTGGGGTATAGCCTCCCATTCTTGCACCAGTGCCTGTCGGAGTTCCTAAAGTGCCCTAGGGATTTGAAGACGTGCAGCGATACGTCGACCGAGAGCATCCCAGACGTGCTCGATGGTGTTTAGGTCTGGAGAAGAGGCAGGCCACTCCATTCGCCTGATATCTTCTGTTTCAAGATGGTACTCCACGATAGCAGATCGGTGGAGTCGTGAGTTATCGTCTATCAGGAGGAAGATGGGACCTACTGCACCCCTGAAAAGTCAGACATACTGGTGCAAAATGACGTCCTGACACACCTGACCTGTTACAGTTCCTCAGTCAAGGACATGCAGGGGTGTACGTGCACCAATCAAAATCCCACCCCACACCATCAAACCACGACCTCCACACAAGTCTCTTTCAAGGACATTAAGGGGTTGGTATCTGGTTCCTGGTTCACACCAGATGAAAACCCGGCGAGAATAACTCTGCAGACTATACCTGGACTCGTCCGTGAACATAACGTGGGACCACTGTTCCAATGACATGTACTGCGTTCTTGACACCAGGCTTTACGGGCTCTCCTGTGACCAGGGGTCTGTGGGAGCACCTTGCAGGTCTCTGGGCGAATAAACCATGTCTGTTCAGTCGTCTGTAGACTGTGTGTCTGGAAACAACTGTTCCAGTGGCTGCGGTAAGGTCCCGAGCAAGGCTACCTGCAGTAGTCCGTGGCAGTCTGCGGGCACTGATGGTGAGAAATCAGTCTTCCTGTGGTGTTGTTCACTGTGGACATCTCGTACTGTAGCGCCTGGACACGTTTCCTGTCTGCTGGAATCGTTGCCAAAATCTTGAGATCACACTTCGTGGCACACGGAGGGCTCGTGCTACGACCTGCTGTGTTTGACCAGCCTCCAGTCGCCCTAGTCTCATAACGTCATCAATGTGTGTTCTTCGAGCCATTTTCAACACACATTCACCATTAACATGTCTGAAAACGTCTGCACACTTACTAGCTGCACCAACACACCTCTGCGTATGTGGACTGCTGCCAGCGCCACCGGGCGACGACCGCAGGTCAGATGCACCGCATGGTCATACCCCGAGGTGATTTAAACCCGCAAACCGCCCACCAGAGCGTTGTTTCACCATGAATCAGCATTATCCTTAATTTATGAGCGTGAGTGTAGTTTATTCGGCCTACTTCCATTCACTAACGAGTTATGGAATCATCTTTTGGGGAAACTCCTCTCACAAAGAGAACATTTTCAAAATTCAGAAACTAGTCATTAGAATTATATGTGGTGTCAGTCCTAGACCATCATGCAGAGACCTCTTTAAGAAACTTGGTATTCTAGCTACTACTTCTCAGCACACATACTCACTGATGTCCTTTCATTTCCAACGTGTCTTTTTACACAAAATAGTGCAAAACATTATAATACCAGAACCAGAAACAATCTGTACATGAACTATAAAAGCTTAACATTAGTACAAAAAAGAGTCAAATACTTGGGTACTCATATTCAATAACTTACCAGAGCGCATCAAAGGTCTTTTAAGTGATAAAGATCGGTTTCAGAGTGAATTAAAGAACTTCCTGTTGGCCAACTCCTACTCCATCGATGAATATCTTCACAAGGATTATAGCTCATAGCTCTGTCTGCATTAGGATTGAACAATATGCATGTATCTGAGTAAAAAAGTACCTAAAAAGAATATAATTTAGCGCCTAGTGGTAGTTTCACTGTCCCTCTACGCTCACGACAGTAGCACGTGAACATTCTACCACCTTTTGCGTTTTCGAGGTACTCGTTCAGAAACTTCCCTTTGTAAAAGTCACTTATCTCAGTGGATTTCCGTATTTGCAGCCACATCTTCGCTAGGATGATCCCGCGTCCGTGTCTGCGCCGTTCACATACTTTTGGTACAGTGTCACGTGGGCGCAACGTCACTAAGCGGCATCCAACGTCGCGGTGCGCAGTGGTCATAATGTTTTGGCTTATCAGTGTACTCGTACCTAATAATATTTTGAGAGCGTCTGGCTGCGAATTAATGCTCTCGTAGACGGTACTTCACACCGTGAAAATCCATTCTCCCCTATGCTTGCATTTATTGATGACGGCCTCCTGTCTGAAGTTGCAGCTTCAGTCTCAGAATTATGTTCAGACTGTGTTTCTAAATTATGTTTCTCACTTGAAAATAAGTCGTGCTCACTGCTATCGTCGTCGTTTTCCATAGCACTTTTTACAAAGTCCTCAAACCATGGATCTTTCAACATTTACAGATTCCAAGCTTGAAAAACTTGTAAAAGCTAGGCAAGGAATTTCAACTACGTGGATGAGAATGTAGGTTACCCATAATGCCAATAATTACTCAGTCTGAAGTAGCGGCTGAAGGCAGTTTAGAAAAAAACAGCACGACTGACCAATAACTGATTTACACAACAATGACAGATGAAAAGATAAGCACGGAAAAAGTAAGACCACTGTAGCCATTGAAAAAATATACTACCGCTCTAGTGACGCCATCACTGATGAGAAGTCAAAGATTTCGTTACCATACACTCAAGGAAGGAAGATGACCGAGTGGTGACACTAATATTACACGAATCTACAGCTGACAAAACAAGAGCGTCACAGTATCTTTGCTCGGATTATTTTTAGCAAGCAGTACAGCAGAAAGTCCCTTGGTAGAAAGCAATCTTGGGGCAGCAGTGAGACATTGCCTCGCCTGAGCTCTGCACGAAGTTAATTTTACGCCCCTCACTGAGCTGATGGACATGGACGTAAATCTTTATCTGTGGATAAGCTCCAGTGGCAGAGAAATTCATTTTCACGCCGCCAGCCAAGTCGCCTACTGTTATCTTACTGCAGGAGACATATGTAACGGCAAACTGACGACAGTTCATTGTTGCTTCACGTTTATTAGTTCGCTGAAGAGTAATCAAAATTTACTTGACAATTTTCGATTAAAGTGTGTGTGTGTTTCTCCGTTCATATTATAAAGGTGCAAAAGCCAAGTATTGTGCTACAAGACAAACACGATGAAAGATTATCATGTATGACATGTGTCATTCGCGTTAATATATTTTCCAAATAGGTAAGTGTACATAAAGTTGAAATGGGGAAATAATGTGTTACAACGTGGAATCGATTTAATGGAATACAATTCCAAAGCTAAGGTGTCCAACATTCTATAATAAGCGTACTAACAAACTGTCTCAGCAGACACTGTGTAATGGTTAGACATAGTTTAAAGAAACTGGAACCTTAACGTGGCATCGCATTGACGGCCTTGTTTAAATCTAGTTGAATTCTTGACAGGTGTTTAATGCTCGGTACTTGTGACTATTCCTGTATTTATTATTCGTGCAAACTAGCGAGGAAAACTGACGAATGGTTTCATAGTATTTGAAAAAAATGGTTCAAATGGCTCTGAGCACTATGGGCCTTAACATCTGTGGTCATCAGTCCCCTAGAACTTAGAACTACTTAAACCTAACTAACCTAAGGACATCACACACATCCATGCCCGAGGCAGGACTCGAACCTGCGACCGTAGCTGTCACGCGGTTCCGGACTGAGTGCCTAGAACCCATAGTATTTGAAGTTTTCTTAGATGAAGCAGGAATCCGGCATACATTTCGCTTAAGGATCAAGAAGGTCAGACAAATTAGGAGGAATATAGACAATCGTTTCTCTCTCGCTCATTCCATATCTACAAAACGATAGTAAAGAGAATAATAATATATGGCAACAACGTTTAAAAATCTATCTCCTGCAGATGTAATCTTATCCTGAGCTGGTTATTTGATCGGAAAATTCTATTCTGCTTTGTAGATATTTTATGGGAGCTATTCAGAAGAAAATACTCTTGAGTGCATTGCAAAATGGATGCGGTAGGTGGCACATCTTTCGATATCATGCCAGTTCACATGTCATCTGCGACACTACAGGTTTCATATCAGAGCCATGACTCACTTGCAGCGACTAGAAATACAGCAGTACATTCCTGTTTCGAGAGAAAGACGGACACCAGCTGCAACTTGGCATTGAAGTAAATCGATACTGAAAATTGAAAATTAGTGCCAGACTGGGACTAAAACCCAGATTTCTGCTGAGCATGAGCGGTTGCCTTAACTGCGTCATCGTCTGACATATGGGTTAAGACATGAGGGAATTGCTTCCATCGAACACCATGGAGTTGAAGAGGGTAAAAACCGTAGGGGAGGTTGAATTTGAATTTGTCCAACAAATAATTGAGGACACACGCCGAGATGAACTGGTTGCCATAGGAGGTGAATTCGTGGTAGGCCGCATCAAAACAGAAGTTGAGCGACACCAAACAATAGTAATGAAAAGTCTGAATATTTTTCGAACACTTTGTTAGTCTGATTGAACCAGTCATAAAGAAACACTACCCTACTTGTAGAAATGCAGTATGTATGTAGTAAGAAGAGAGTGGCAGTAACGCTTCCTGTTTTGGCTTCGTTTCCAAGTTTGGTGTATCTCTTTGAAGTATCCAAGGAAAGCATCTCAATGATGCACTGCAAAAGATATATATACTTTAAGTTTCATTTATTACCAGTACAAACTGAGCTCCTTGGGCAGGTAACTAGTCTACCTGATGTGGAGAACCTAGGTGTGATGCGGCCAGAGATGATCGGCAAGCTGGTGGTTCAGAACTTTATTGAATACGTTTGTACCAGGAGTGTAAGGAGCATTACTTTTTATGTGGTAACCTTATTTACAAATTGCGGTTATTCTCGCTACAGATTTATTTTCGGATGATTCCATATCAAACCCGCCTTTAGAATGTAAATTAATTCGTACTCCACCTGTTGGTAGACTGTCGTCTCGTTCTGTCTCGACAGAGAGAAATTCTGTCCAAATAGAGCAGACACGGAAGAACCGTTTGCTCTGATGAACTGACACTGCATGCAAGTTACACGTTGTGTTGCCCGACAATGCCCAGAGCGGCGCGGTTTGCCGTCGACTGTGGCCGCGCAGCGCTCCGCCCAACGCCGTTTCTTGCGTTTCTTTGTGGTGCGCCTGCGTGAGTGCCTCTTATGGGTGCTCAACGGCGATATTATCAGCGCCCTAACACTGAAAAAAAAAAACGAAAATTGATAAAATCGCTAAATTTGTTGCACAGTGAGGAGGAAATCTATAAAACGACTCCTTCACTCACTTCAAACTCACTTGCGTTGAGACACGCAATCACTGTCATGCAACCCTGAAGACAACTGAAAAACGGTGGAAGTCCTACACTTCTACATCTACATCCATAGTCCGCAAGCCACCTGACGGTGTGGGGCGGAGGGTACCTTGAGTACCTCTATCGGTTCTCCCTTCTATTCCAGTCTCGTACTGTTCGTGGAAAGGAGGATTGTCGGTATGCCTCTGTGTGGGCTCTAATCTATCCGATTTTATCCTCATGGTCTCTTCGCGAGATATACGTAGGAGGGAGCAATATACTGCTTGACTCCTCGGTGAAGGTATATTCTCGGAACATCAACAAAAGCCCGTACCGAGCTACTGAGCGTCTCTCCTGCAGAGTCTTCCACTGGAGTTTATCTACCATCTCCGTAACGCTTTCGCGATTACTAAATGATCCTGTAACAAAGCGCGCTGCTCTCCGTTGGATCTTCTCTATCTCTTCTATCAACCCTATCTGGTACAGATCCCACACTGCTGAGCAGAATTCAAGCAGTGGGCGAACAAGTGTACTGTAAATGTAAACTACTTCCTTTGTTTTCGGACTGCATTTCCTTAGGATTCTTCCAATGAATCTCAGTCTGGCATCTGCTTTACCGACGATCAACTTTATATGATCATTCCATTTTAAATCACTCCTAATGCGTACTCCCAGATAATTTATGGAATTAACTGTTTCAAGTTGCTGACCTGCTATATTGTAGCTAAATTATATGGGATCTTTCTATGTATTCGCAGCACATTACACTTGTCTACATTGAGATTCAATTGCCATTCCTTGCACCATGCGTCAATTCGCTGCAGATCCTCCTGCATTTCAGTACAATTTTCCATTGTTACAACCTCTCGATATACCACAGCATCATCCGCAAAAAGCCTCAGAGAACTTCCGATGCTATCCACAAGGTCATTTATGTATATTGTGAATAGCAACGGTCCTACGACACTCCCCTGCGGCACACCTGAAATCACTCTTACTTCAGAAGACTTCTCTCAATTGATAATGATACGCTGCGTTCTGTTATCTAGGAACTCTTCAATCCAATCACACAATTGGTCTGATAGTCCATATACTCTTACTTTGTTCATTAAACGACTGTGGGGAACTGTATCGAACGCCTTGCGGAAGTCAAGAAACACGGCATCTACCTGGGAACCCGTGTCTATGGCCCTCTGAGTCTCGTGGACGAATAGCGCGAGCTGGGTTTCACACGATGGTTTTTTTTCGAAACCCATGCTTGAGACTAAAACAGATTTAAAACGATAGAGGAAGTAAAAGAAAGACACAGAAATGTAACTGGCAGACCACTTTCAAAAAAACTTAGGTGAGCCAGTTACCCTATTAACACATTAAAACCATCTTCGTAAAATTTTCGGAAACTAGTTGGACACACCGCAAAACTTTAAAAGCCGCACCACGTTCGCTTCAGCGTCACTTAAAATAAAGGGAAGATCTGCCTACAAATGTGCCGCAGCCGCCTCATTCGAAACTAAAGCACAGCCTTCTAAAATGTGGCGCACAGTGATCCGTACTCCGCAAACGCCACACATTGGTGGGTCCTCTCACTGGAGCAAGAAGCCGTGCGACAGAACTGTGGCGAGTGAGGAGGATCTGAACCCGTGTTCGTGGCTGAAAGGACGCACCCCACGGCTGTGCAGTGGGCTTTACGAGATACAGTTCTTTATGTCACTTCCAGCCTCTCGTCTTCCCATCAGCGCATGACTCTGTACCTCAAATGCGAGGTAATAGCATGCTGGGGGGCGGAGGGGGGGGGGTGGGTTCAAATGGCTCTGAGCACTATGGGACTTAACATCTGTGGTCATCAGTCCCCTAGAACTTAGAACTACTTAAACCTAACTAACCTAAGGACATCACACACATCCATGCCCGAGGCAGCATTCGAACCTGCGACCGTAGCAGTCACGCGGTTCCGGACTGAGCGCCTAGAACCGCTAGACCACCGCGGCCGGCGGGGAGGGGGGGGGGGGGGCGTTGACACACTGAAATAACTGAGAATGAAGACATGCCTCCTTGGCAGCTACATCCGCCTTTCGTTCTCCACAATACCATGTGTCCTGATGTGCAGCCGTTGTAGTTGGGGGAAGGCGTCCTGGACATTCTGGACTACTTTATCTACAGGGTACAAGCGTTAGAGAAAGTGAAGGGTACTCAGAGAATCGGTACAGACAAGAAATTTAGCCCTCTAAGCGCATTATCCGCTCCAGTGCTACCAAGGTCGCATATTATTCCGCTTCAAAGACATTAAAGTCCCGAGGAAGTCGTACCTTGAGGAAACGGTCGGGAAAACAGCAGAGTCCCCCTGTTTCGAACCATCCGTAAAGACAGCTGCATAGTTGTGGTACTCACGTAAAATGTCATAAAATATTTGTTGTCTCTAGACAAGACAGTCGAGACACAAGGCGAGGAAGCCGAAAGGGCACGCGTCAACTCACGCAGGCTAGTTTAGGTCTGAAACAGGAGACGTAATGAATGCTATAAAGAAAAGTACGTAGCTGCTAGAATACTTTATTCCATCATTTGTATACAGCATTCTTGATGATACAAGTGAGACTCTATCTTGAAATGGTTAATGGCGCCTTGCTAGGTCGTAGCCATGGACTTAGCTGAAGGCTATTCTAACTGTCTCTCGGCAAATGAGAGAAAGGCTTCGTCAGTGTAGTCGCTAGCAAAGTCGTCGTACAACTGGGCCGGGTGCTAGTAAGTCTCTCGAGATCTGCCGTGTGGTGGCGCTCGGTCTACGATCACTGACAGTGGCGACACGCGGGTCCGACATGTACTAATGGACCGCGGCCGATTTAAGCTACCACCTAGCAAGTGTGGTGTCTGGCGGTGACACCATAATATTAAAAACAGGTGCAAGAGTGCAGTCTCTCCTGTATTGCAACGTGTCTAAAATTACTCTGGGCCTCTGCAATAACTAGAGTGGCAGACGATTAAAAACCCTGGATTTTGGCTTTGCTTTACTCCAGGACATGCCGCACGTGGATTCCAAATGGAATTTCTGTGTGTGAAGGATTGAAGAAAAGGCAGTCAAGAGGTGGATGAGCAACAGTATGGTATGCAGGTGAGTTCGGAACTGCGAGGAACTTACACGCCTGGCGCTCCATGAAGGGTTGTCATATTGGAAGTGGCAGCTCACCAGCCTCAGAACAGACACTGGGTATGGGGCTTGTTCTATAAGCTCCTGTGACCAGCCGAATCCCCTCAGGGAGGACAGTGTCAATGATCTTCAAAACAGAAGACCTCGCCGATTCCTACAGTGTGCGTCCACAGTCTAGCCGCGAACGCACAAAGCCACATAAAACGGGAGCAGACGCTCCCTGACCGCTCCCCAGGACCTGTGGCTAAGGCAATTTATGCCTTCAGGGTTCTGGCTTTCGGGCTCTCAGGTGGGGCAACCACGACAGTTTGAAGTATAAAATGAAGTCCGGAAATCTCACCGAGTTTTTAAAATGTAAAATGGTGTGTCATATGCAAGTCTGGCAAATTAAAGATACGACGAGAAAGATTAAAATGAACACACAGACCTACACACTTTTCTGCAGAAAACTGAAAAGCCGTCTTTGCAGCCCACTCCTCTAACCTCCGCACTGGGAGTTGCAACTGACAGCACGCTGTTGCAATACTGGAGCAGGAACAGAAAACAGTAACGTCGTCCACAAGTAAGGAGCAATGTACAGGCCTCTGTCCAGTAGACATGACACTGTTTTAACTATGGCAAAGAGAATAACACTTAAAATATTACACTGAGGGACACCATTTTCCTGCTCAAAATACGACTGTCACCAACTCTGGACCTAAATATCACCGAGACAAGATGGACCTTATGAAGATGGAGAGGTGGCCATGAAAGCACCATTGATGGAGTTGTGCGAGAGTATTGTCTTCAAATAGTATTGTATTCCTGACTGATACGAAAGAATATGCTGATACAGTGATGACTTAAGAAAGCCTACTGAACAGCCGCCTCTAGCAGAGGCAGATTGTCGACAGTGGGCTAAAATCACCGGATCATCTTGACCATTAGATGATCAAAACGACTTGCACAATGATTTAGATAAGATATCTGTATGGTGCGAAAAGTGGCAACTGACCCTGAATAAGGAAAAGTGTGAAGTTATTCACATGAGTACTAAAAGAATTCTGCTAAATTTCGATTACACGAAAAGACACACAAATCTGAATGCTGTAAATTCAACTAAATACTTAGGAACTACAATTACAAATAACCTAAATTGAAACGATCACATAGATAACATTGTGGGTAGAGCAAACCAAAGACTGCGATTCACTGGCAGAACACTTAGAAGGTGCCACAGGTCTACTAAAGAGACTGCTTACATCACGCTTGTCCGCCCTATTCTGGCGTATTGCTGTACAGTGTGGGATCCGCATCAGGCGGGACTGACGGATGACATCGAAAAAGCACAAAGAAGGGCAGCTCGTTTTGTATTATCGCGAAATAGGGGAGATAGTGTCACAGACATGATACGTGAATTGGAGTGGCAATCATTAAAACAAAGACGTTTTTCGTTGCGACGGGATCTTCTCATGAAATTTCAATCACCAGTTTTCTCCTCCGATTGCAAAAACATTCTGTTGGTACCCACCTACATAGGGAGAAATGATCACGATAAAATAAGAGAAATCAGGGCTCGCACAGAAAAATTTAAGTGCTCGTTTTTCCCGCGTGCCGTTCGAGAGTGGAACGGTAGAGACACGGCTTTAAGGTGGAAGGTGGTTGCTGCAATCCTCTGCAGAGCACTTTATTGTGAATAACAGAGTAATCACGTAGATTTAGATGAATCCACAAAGAGAGGCTAAGGAGTCGCCTGGTCTCTAACAACCAGACTAGATGACGGTTAACCATTCGCTCCGGGATCTTTCTATACAGCTCATTAAGGTGATACTCTGGTATCTACTGGGACATGTGTGGCCCTTTCCTGGTTTTGGGAGAGGGATCAGAAATGCCTCTCTCCAAGAGTTGAGGAAGTGACCTGACTGCCGTAGCAAACAGTTGAGGAGGATTTCCTTTGGCGCTGCTCACAAATGTCTAGTCATGCAGTACCAGATATAGTTGTGACTGGGTGAAATATCACGAGTCTCAGATGGTGCCAATTCCAGCTCCCACGTGGAGGAAGGCTAGCTGTAAGACTCAGAATTCTTGGATCTGAAGTCTCTTGCCCCTCCTTACAGTCGCACGATAGTGATGAAACGCCAGATCCTGTCTGGCGTTGGCAGTAGTTGTTCTAAATGTTCTGCCAGCATCTGTGCGCCATCTCCAGACGTTGTTTGGAGATATCCCAGTTTCAGCACTGTGAGGTTGGGTTGTTTGGGGAAAGAGACCAAACTGCGAGGTCATTGGTCTCATTGGATTAGGGAAGGACGGGGAAGGAAGTCGGCTGTGCCCTTTCAAAGGAACCATCCCGACATTTGCCTAGAGCAATTTAGGGAAATCACGTAAAACCTAAATCAGGATGGCCGGACGCGGGAGTGAATCGTCGTCCTCCCGAATGCGAGTCCAGTGTGCTAACCACTGCACCACCTCACTCGGTTCAGCACGGCTGTTACTGGTAAACGGCTGTGTTTACCAGAAATCCTCTGGATGGCTTGGTTGATTAATTGAGGGGGGAGGGGGGTTATGGGACTAAACAGCGAGGTCATCAATCCTGCAATTCCAAAGTGACACACGGAAAACAGGGGTCCACCAAAAGTGGAGAGGAATCAAATTATAAAACGAAGTTACACACACACACACACACACACACACACACACACACACACACACACACACACAGTAGAGGATATAAAAGGGTAGTCCAAATCTAGAAACTGGGAAAACAGGCGGACAAAAGAGGGTCTTTGCAAGGTGGAGTGGTCGTGGGTCCCAGACCGAGAAAATGTGACAACCCAACCACAACCACCCTGCCCCAGGAGTAAAGCAAAACCTTATATCTGAAAAATAAAAACCACTTTCATCAACGAAGCGGTTCAGCCACCCATAAATCATCTGCCAATATTCAATTTAAGGAATCTGGAAGATTATACTTAGTACAAAGGGCCAAAAAATAGGACAATACACTCTGCCTCCACAACCATATTGTGGGTCTGGTTAGTTTTGCAATAGGAAACAATGAGTGAGCCTAGTATGACCAATTCATAGACGGCATCGACAGTGGAATCCTCCTGAGAGGAGCGGAAAGAAGAGCGCCAAACCAGACTCCTCAACTGTATAGAGTTTATTACTGTGAGCAGTAGTGCACCAGAGGTCATTACACTTTTGGGCAAAGGGAGATTTGACATAGATACGCAGCTGGACTTGTGAAAGAGAATGGGTGGGTAAGCATCTGCTTCTCTAGCCAAACGGTCAGCCAGTTCATTCCCTGCCCACATGACTTGGGACCCAGAAAAAGACAACTGAGCAGGTGGCACTGCCAAGGGAACAGAGAGGGTCATTGATAGCAGAGAGCAAATGGTGACGAGAGTAGCATCAGTCGATAGCCTGAAGGCTGCTCATTGTGTCGGTACATAAGAAAACACTGTGGAGGGAGGATTGAGAAACAAAATGGAGGGCTCTGTGAACGTTTAGGACCTCTGCTGTGAACACACTACGTGATCCCAGCAATAAATGGTATTCTAAGCCAGTAGGCGTATCCCACATTACCTATCGTCCTAGAAACATCATTGTAGAAGATGGTGGCACTCTGGAAGGATGGCACATACAAGGCGCCAGAAAACCATCGGGGCAACAGAGACCTTAGGACCCTGGAACAGGTCAGTCCTAATAAGTGGTCTAGGCACCATTCAAGGGGAGGTATGGGAGGAAATACGTGTGGCTCATTCCAGTGAGTGCAGAAATAGGTCCTGACAGGGGGAACTGAGAAAATCCAACTGGTAATCTGACCCACAGGTGGTTATCAGGAGGGGGCATCCCTCATTTGCAAAGAGGTCAGTATATACGGGATGGTCAGGGAACTGGTGCGAATGGCGATTGCATAAGAAAGCAGGAGTTGGCTCCATCATATTTATAGAGAGGAATCCCTGCTTCTGAGAAAAGACTCAATGGGAGTAGTTCGAAAGGCACCAATAGTAAGATGCACCCCACAATGGTGAACAGGACCAAGTATATGCAGACTGGAAGGAACCGCTGATGCATAAACGTGACTATCATAACCTAGTCTGGACAAGACCAGAGCATGGTAAAGATGGAGAAGATTAGCAAGGTCTGCACCCCAAGATGCGTGGGCCAGGAGGCACAGAGGATTAAGCTTCCACGTACATGTAGTCTTTAGGTGGCGAATATGGGGCAGCCACACCAGCTTTTTATCAAAAGTAAGGCCCAAGAAATGGAACAGCTACCACAACGAGGAGCTGGTTGCCTAAATGAAGTTCTGGATTGGGGTGTACTGCGAGTCTACGACAAAAATGCATAAACCATGTTTTGGAGGGAGAAAACTCGAAGCCATGGAAGACAGCCCATGCAGAGGTAGGTTGGTTGGTTTAGGGATGAAAGGGACCAACCTGCAGAGGTCATCGGTCCCTTTTTCATAAATGCTAAAAAAATACCCACAGAGAATAAAATATGTTCAACAGAGTAGGAGACAGATTACACAGAACAAAAGAAACGTAGACAAGGACCAGACAAAACAAAATAAAATCACACGGAGTGCGACGGTGGTTGGCCGACCATAGGAACAAAAAAAAGGAAAAGCCAACCACCGAAAACATATTAAAAACTGAGTTTAAAACCGTAGGCCAAAGGCCAGAATCAACACAAAACAATCAAATAAAACAGAAACACTCAGATTAAATGATAAAACCCCCCTGCCCGAATAAAACGTAAAACTAAGTCAGCCATAGCAGAGTCATCTGTTAAAAGGGCAGGGAGCGAGTCAGGCAGTGGGAACGACTGCCTGAGCACAACTAAAAGTGGACAGTCTAATAAAATGTGAACCACTGTCAAAACGGAGCCGCAGCGACATAAAGGTGGCCCCTCACGTCGCAATAGGTGGCCGTGCGTCATCCATGTGTGCCCAATGCGCAGCCGGCACAGGACAACAGACTCCTTACGAGAGACCCGCAAGGAGGACCGCCACACATCGGTCGTCTCCTTAACAGCCCGCAGCTTATTCGGGGATGTCAGGCCACGCCACTCATCAGCCCACATCCCAAGCACCTTATGGCGCAACACCAACTGCTGATCGCGAGCCGTGAGGCCGATCTCCAAAGCCGGGGCGTCGATCGCCCCTTTGGCCAGCCTGTCAACACGTTCGTTCCCCGGGATGCCAACGTGACTTGGCGTCCAAACAAAGACCACCGAACGACCAGAACGGGTAATGGCGGAAACAGACTCCTGAATAGAGGACACCAGAGGAGAAGAGGCATAGCAGCGGTCGATGGCTTGGAGGCTGCTCAGGGAGTCACTGCAGATGACGATGGACGTACCTGAGCAGGAACGCATATGCTCAAGAGCGCGCAATATGGCCACCAGCTCTGCAGTAAAAATACTGCAGCCAGCCGGCAAGGAGCGCTGTTCAACATGTGCAGCGTGAGCAAAAGCGTAGGCAGTGCGACCATCAACCAGGGAACCATCAGTGTAGACAGTCTCACAGCCCGAAAATGAGGCGAGGATCGCAAGAAAACGGCGACGGAGGGCCACAGGCGGAACCGAGTCCTTGGGTCCCTGTGCCAAGTCCAGACAGACGGACGGCCGGGGCAAACACCAGGGAGGCGTAGGTGCACGGACTCGGAAGGGAGGCAGAAGAGGGAATGACCCCAGTTCCGACAGCAGGGACTGGACGCGGACAGCTATGGAAAGCCCAGACCTAGGTCGCCGTTCGGGCAGGTGGAGGACCATGGCAGGGAAAAGCAGGCGACGACTGGGATGGCCGGGCGAGCAATGCACGTGGACAGCATAGTCGGCGAGCAGTCGATGGCGGCGAATCCGCAGCGGGGGAACCCCGGCCTCCACCAGGAGACTATCCACGGGGCTCGAACGAAAAGCGACAGTTGCAAGCCGAACGCCACAGTGGTGTATGGGGTCCAACAACTTCAACACTGGGGGTGATGCAGACCCATAGGCCAGGCTCCCATAATCAAGCCTGGACTGCACAAGGGCTCTGTACAATCGCAACAGCGTGCAGCAATCCGCACCCCAAGAGGTGTGGCCCAGGCAGCGGAGTGCGTTGAGGTGCCGCCAGCACTTTTGCTTCAGCTGAGTAATATGAGGAACCCATGTGAGCCGGGCATCAAAGACGAGTCCTAAGAAGCGGCAAGTGTCCACCACGTCAAGCAGGTGGCCGTCGAGGTAAAGTTCAGGATGAGGGTGGACCGTCCGACGCCTGCAGAAGTGCATAACTCGAGTCTTGGCTGCAGAGAACTGAAAACCGTGAGTCAGAGCCCACGATGCTGCCTTGCAAACGGCTACTTGCAGCCTGCGTTCGGCGACTCCCGTAGTCGTGGAGCTAAATGAGATGCAGAAGTCGTCGGCATACAAAGAAGGAGACACCGACGACCCCATGGCTGCAGCCAGACCATTAATGGCCACTAGAAATAAGGAGATGCTCAACACCGAGCCCTGCGGGACCCCATTTTCCTGTATATAAGATGAACTAGAGGCGGCACACACTTGCACCCGGAAAGAGCGGCGCAATAAAAAGGTTTGAAGAAAAGCCGGGAGCTGACCATGAAGACCCCACTCATGCAACATAGCAAGGATGTGATGCCTCCATGTGGTGTCATACGCCTTCCGCAGATCAAAAAAGACAGCAACGAGATGCTGACGTCGGGCAAAGGCCGTACGGATAGCAGATTCCAGCCACACCAAATTGTCCGCTGCAGACCGGCCCCGACGGAAGCCACCCTGGGATGGAGCGAGGAGACCGTGCGACTGAAGGACCCAACACAAACGCCATCCCACCATACGTTCGAGCAATTTGCACAGAACGTTGGTGAGGGTAATGGGACGATAGCTGTCCACCGCCAGCGGGTCCGCACCGGGCTTCAAGATGGGGACAATAAGACCCTCTCGCCATTGCGACGGGAACACGCCCTCGCTCCAAATGCGGTTAAAGATGGTGAGGATGTGTCTCTGGCAGTCCCTGGAGAGATGCTTCAGCATCTGCGCGTGGATGCAGTCTGGTCCTAGTGCCGTATCAGGGCAGTCGGCGAGGGCAGCGAGGAATTCCCTCTCGCTGAAAGGAGCATTGTATTTTTCAGAACGACGCGTGTGGAATGATAACGGTGTCTGCTCGGCTCGCTCCTTGAGAGAGCGAAAGGCGGGGGGATACGTTGCAGTCGCAGAGCTCTGAGCAAAGTGCGCAGCAAGGTGTTCAGCAATGGCGGCAGCGTCCGTGCAGACAGTGCCGTCCAAGGATATCCCAGGGACACCCATAGGGGTCTGGTATCCATAAATCCGCCGGATCCGGGACCACACGAGCGAGGGGGAGACACGGGAGCCCAAGGATGAGACATACCTCTCCCAGCACTCCTGCTTACGCCGTGCGATAAGGCGACGGGCCAAGGCACGGAGCCTCTTAAAGGCGATGAGGGTCTCTAGAGACGGGTGCCGCCTATGACGCTGGAGAGCCCGCCTACGGTCGCGAATAGCCTCAGCAATCTCCGGCGACCACCAGGGGACAGCCTTCCTCCAAGGGAGTCCAGAAGAGCGGGGGATGGCAGCCTCGGCCGCCGAAATGATTGACGTGGTTAAGACATGGACCACCTCTTCAATGTCACCTTGTGGGGGAGACTCAATGGTTGCAGCGGAAGTAAAAGCGTCCAGTCAGCCCTGTGGAGAGCCCAGCGGGGCAGGCGCCCAGAAGTATGACACTGGGGCAGTGACAAATAGATGGGAAAATGGTCACTACCACACAGGTCAGGATGCACTCTCCAGTGGAGGGATGGGACAAGTCCGGGGCTGCAAAGAGAGAGATCGATGACCAAGAACGAGCCGTGGGCCACACTGAAATGCGTGGGAGCACCGGTGTTCAAGAGGCTAAGGTCGAGCTGAGCCAACAAATGCTCCACAGTACGACCGCGGTCATCAGAGACAGTCCCACCCCATAGAGGTTTGTGGGCATTGAAATCGCCCAGCGACAAGAAAGGTGGCGGCAATTGGGTTATCAGTGCAGCCAGGACAGGCAGCGCGACATCACCATCCGGTAGAAGGTAAAGACTCCAGACGGTAATAGCCCGCGGCGTTCACACCCTAACAGCGACAGCCTCTAAAGCTGATTGTAGAGGGACAGACTCGCTGTGAAGAGAGTTAAGAACATAGAGGCAGACGCCACCAGACACCGTTTCATAAGCTGCTCGGTTCCTATAATAACCCCGATAGCCACGGAGGGCGGGGGTTCGCATTGCTGGAAACCAAGTTTCCTGCAGAGCAATGCAAAGGAAAGGATGAAGGCTGATAAGTTGGCGGAGCTCAGCTAGATGGTGGAAGAAACCGCTGCAGTTCCACTGGAGGATGGTATTGGCCATGGATGGGAAAGGCATGGAGGGACTGGGGAGGCAGATTACGCCTCCGGGGCCCCTGCTGCTACTGAGTCACCACCTGTACAACAGCCATCCATTGCGTCCGAGGGACTGGCGAGATCCAGGTCCTCTGCGGACGCCAGAATCTCCACCTCATCTTCGGACGCAGAGTGAGAAGGTTGCGGTGGGACAGGTGCCACCGCAATGTCAGTATGCTTGGGAGCCTTTTTCTTGGTCTGCTTTGCGCGCTGTGCCTTAGGTGGTTCTGGCTGGGAGGGCCGCACCTGGTCAGTCTCAGGGACTGAAGACGACCGCGACGCCCTACGACCAGCGACCGGTGGTTGTTTCTGATACTTGCGGGTGTCTGCTGTGCCGCTGGTCGGAACTTGTGAATGGAGGTCCCCAAGGGACCCCTTCCTTGCGAGAGTAGCCGAAGAAGTCTTACGCTTCTCCGGCTGGGAAGGGGGAACTGATGTCCCTGATGGTTGGGGGGGTGTTGCTCCTGAAGTAGATGGAGCAGGAGCAACAGTGGGTTTAGTGCCCCCCACCATCAAGGGGGCAGGTGTGGGACTGCGACTCTGAGAGCTGACTGGAGCGGATGGAACTGTAGCAGGAGTGACAGTTGCGGCATAAGAAGCTGTCATGCGCACTGGATGAAGCCGATCATATTTCCGCTTCGCCTCAGTGTACGTCAGGCAGTCGAGTCTTGATTTCCATGATCTTCCGCTCCTTCTGCAGAATCGGACAGTCTGGCGAGCAAGGCGGATGGTGTGCACCACAGTTCACACAGATTGGAGGCGGGGCACAGGGATGATCAGGATGGGATGGCCAACCGCAATCGCGACATACGAGGGCGGAAGCACAGCGTGAAGACATATGGCCGAACTTCCAACACTTGAAGCACCACATCGGGGGAGGGATATATGGCTTGACATCACAACGGTACACCATCACCTTGACCTTCTCAGGTAATGTGTCACCCTCGAAGGCCAAGATGAAGGCACCGGTGGCGACTTGACGATCCCTCGGACCCCGGTGGACGCGCCGGACGAAATGGACACCGCGGCGCTCCAAGTTGGCGCGCAGCTCGTCATCGGACTGTAAAAGGAGATTCCTGTGGAAGATAATGCCCTGGACCATATTCAGACATTTATGGGGCGTGATAGTGACGGAGACATCCCCCAGCTTAGTACAAGCGAGCAAGGCCCGCGACTGGGCGGAGGATGCCGTTTTTATCAACACCGATCCGGACCGCATCTTGGACAAGCCCTCCACCTCCCCAAACTTGTCCTCTAAATGCTCTACAAAGAACTGAGGCTTCACGGATATAAAAGATTCCCCATCAGCTCTGGTACAGACAAGATATCTGGGCGAATACGTCTCACTTCCATTCAATGCCTTTCGTTCCTCCCATGGTGTGGCGAGGGAGGGGAACGATTTGGGGTCATAAACATTACCTTTAAAATGGGCCCTCGAACGCTTAGAGACTGCTGGTGGCTGGCCACCAGCAAGAGAAGATGTGCCACGCTTCATTGCGTGTCATCCACCCTGATGCCACCTACTCCGACCAAGGGCCCTCCCCACGGGCGCCACCCAGCCGCAGCAATAGCCACCTGGCAGGACGGCCATTGCCGGGAGTCCCGATGTCCCAGGGAGATGGGCATCTACTCCTTGGCATACGTGGGGAGTTAACGGCGCAGGCATCAGTAGAGCGATCCCTGTGTTGTCAGGGGGCTACAACCAAGAGGGTACATGGCGGCCCCACCACAACGGACTGGCTACCGTGCTGGATCTTAGGTGCAAAAATGTCCAAGGTCGTCGTCGCAGGTAAAAGCAACACTGCAGAGTGCAGCGTGGTAATCGCACCCAGGGACGTATCCTCGCCAAAGAGATTGAAAACGAGCGGGACACCATTGCAACGACGGAAAAGCCGGCTAAAGGTCTCAATGCACGACAGATACAGTGCACCATGTAAGGCGCCCTTCCCCATTTGTCTCGCTCTTCGGAATAATTTAGAAAGATGGAGGTCAAACCCGAGAGGGGACCATCACATAAGGCCGAAACATTTGAGACTCCTTTTAGTCGCCTCTTACGACAGGCAGGAATACCGAGGGCCTATTCTAACCCCCGAACCCGCAGGGGGGCCATGCAGAGGCCTGTTTGGATGGCTCCTTTGAGCCGGCACTCAGCAGGTGCTACCGAGTGGGAGCTGCACCAGATGCAAAAATCGCTGACGTACAACACAGGGGTAACCACAGGCCCAACAGAGGTCACAAGCCCATTGATGGCTATGAGGAAGAATACAACACTTAACACAGAACCCTGTGGGATACGGTTCTCCTGAATCTGAGGGGCCCTGAGTGAAGTGCCAGCTTAAACCTGGAAGAGCCAGTGAGATAAAAACTCGTGGATAAAAATGTGAAGGAAAGCCCCAGTCACGTTTTGTTTTGTTTTAGGGTTTAGGACGCAAAAGCCACAGGGTCATACGCTCCCATGTAAAAACTGTGAAACACGAAGACAAGGAGAGGAGTTAAAACGCCTACACATCAGTCCCAATCAACGAAAGAGAAGACAGCTAAAAACAGGGATGTCAAGAAAGGTCTATAAAACAAGCCATAGAGAAGGGGAGGTCCAGAACTAAAAATTAATTGGTCTTCACCATATTGCTACGAAAGAAAAAGGAAGACGCGGTCGACAGCCCGCACGACATTCGCTAAAACATCCCATAACTTAGACGGAAAACCAAACGGGAACATAAGCAGCTAAAAAAAAGGAGTCATTCAGTCAGTAAACGGCGGACAGTCAAAAGTTGGGCGCAATGTGCACAAAGTTGTAGGGGAGCACCAGTTAAATTGCTATGGCCAAGGGACAGCGTCCAATACGCAACCTAGTTAAAATGATCTCCTCGCAGCGAGAGAGCCAAGAGGTGGTCATCCAAGCCGCTGGAAGAGGCTTAATAACCAGTAGTTTGTTCCCATGAAGGGAGCACCAGTGGTGATGCCAAAGTGACACCACCCACCTGCTGACAGAGGGCAACACAGAGATGATCAGAGGGAATGTAAGAACTAGGAGGGTGAGGTATGAGGACTGCAGCCTTGGCAGCAGCGTCAGCGACCTCGTTTCCTGCCAGACCGACGTGACCAGGACCCCACATAAAAATCAGTGGCTCCATCAAGAGTGAGCCAGTGACAGCTTTCCTGGACCTGTTGCACTAAGGGAAGGACGGTGTACAGCACACAGAGGCTTTGAAGGGAACTGAAAGTCAGAGCAGATGATGCAATTGGAAAGCCTGTGTCGCCAGTTGTACTGTGTGGCCTGATACAGGGCGAAAAGCTCTGCTGTAAATATTGAGCAATGTTCCGGAAGCCGATACCGAAAAACGTCGGCGCCAATGACGAGGGAATACCCAACACCAGTCCGAGAGCTAAGTGGGGCCGAGGCAGTTTCAGATAAGTTTTTTACAGTCGACGGTAATTTATAGATTTGTACTTTTAGATTGACGATGTCCACTATGGACAAACTGTAGTTACTTTTATTCTGAAGAAGGTTGGGTTATCCCGACTGAAACCTAGGTAATCGCGATGCTGTACTGGAACTGACCGTAGCGTCATGAGGCCCGCTACAGCGATTTAAACGACACCCTTCACAGACCAATCTCCTCTCTTTTAAATGTCTCCAAGCTAAGTCTCATTACCTTATCAAGCATGGTAAAAGGAAATGCTGTGAGTACTATGTTTCCTCCCTGGGAACGTATGCCTCTTCATCGATGGTTTGGTCCAAACTCCGTAGCCTTCTGGGCCGGCAGTGACAGTCAAGTGTCTGGGTATTAACCTCCAATGTGCTCTGTGCACTGGTCCATTGGTCCTCGCAGAACACCTCGTGACACACTTTGTGACAGCATGGGTGTCCTCTTCCTATCCTGCTACCATCGTCTGGCAGAAGCACTGAGTTGAACAGAAATCCCCCCCCCCCCAAACTGTTTCAACCTGCATCACGCTAAACCCTATAATGAACCCTTCAATGATTGGGAATTCTTGTAGGCTCTTGCGACTTCACATGACACAGCCCAGGCCCGGATTCCATCCACAACCTGATGATCCAACACTTGGACGTTACCCAGAAGCAACATCTACTCAGGGTCTTAAGCCATATTTGAGCATAATTGACCTTTTTCGGTCAATTATTTTAAGTGTGGTGAACGGAGCGATGTTCGCCAAGTCACACTTTAGCTTGAAATGTAATTTCGCTGTCATTCCCTAAGTTCAATGGCAGTGGTCACCAGGACCGAATTATGACGGCAATGTTCACACACAGATTTTACAGTGTGTGTGTGTGTGTGTGTGTGTGTGTGTGTGTGTGTGTGTGTGTGTGTGTGTGTGTGTGTATCACCTCCATGAAGACTCATAACCGTAACTTCGCCATGGAGCTCAACCAGGCACGCACATTAGTTTATTTTGACTTGATTCTAGGCCATTTCAGGTCAAATATACTAATCTTGAATAATGATTATCTATTGTAAATGGCCCGTATTGCCAGATGTTACAGATTAGATGTAGACTTGTTCATAAGTTCGTTCATGACCATTCGTGTGCTAAGTCAACAGGATGTTCATGTGTTGTAACCATAGCTAAGCAAATGTTTAACATTTACGCCTCAAAAATTTTTTAGACCTAGTCATAATAATGATGTTGGCTTTATATTATCCTTCCCACTCCTAAGTTCTTTTTAGGTGATTACACTTCGTGTTTAAGCATAAAATTTTCCACGCACGGCTTACGTTGTAAGCACGTGATGTCTTAGTCATATCATGACCAACAAATACTTCAAATACTTCATAAAGTGCAGACCCCTCCAGACGCTACCTGGAGGCCAGCACAGTTCTGTCATAATTCCCGATAACCACGAAATGTTGGAGAGAGGTAATCGCCGGAAATGCGTTTCTTGAAGAGCAAGACAGGTTGCAGAATAGGAGGAAACAAGATTTTTATATCTGGTAGGTGATGATAGTATCTGTTGCAATTCCACGAGTTCATCATTTTGCAGGATGTGGTCCCTATGAAAAAACGCTCCCTGAACCGTATGCAGAGATTGGTGACAGGTAATAGACACTGGGACATTACCAAGACGATCACAAGCATGAAGAGCTGCAGATTGTGTAGCAGAAGGAGCTTTGATCAAAAGGAAGCCCGATTGCATTTTACTGAGAGACTCCACTTCACCAAACTTGTCTTCGATATTCTTCACAATTCTTGTGATTTTTTTTTTTTTGGTTTGGTTTTAGGGCGCAAAACTGCTATGGTCATTAGCGCCCAGCCTGTGACTTAGGAAGCAGTAAAAAAAACCGAAACTGAAAATCAGCAGCAATGGGAACAAAGTCATAAAATTGGAGAAACTAAAAGCAGAAGGAAGGCTTAAAAATCCACTACAGAAAGGGGGTGGTTGTCCCCAAAAAAAGCTTCAAATGACTGACGTCATTTCACTAGCACTAATAAACTGGAGAACGCGGTCGGCTGAGCGCGTGTCATCTGCTAAAATCGACGATAGATCAGGCGATAGCTGTAGACGGGCGCGTAACGGATTAAAATAGGGGCATTCAATTAAAAGGTGTCTTACCGTCCACAGCTGAGAGCAGTGGGGACAGAGTGGGGGAGGATCGCCGCTTAAAAGATGTCGATGGCTAAAAAGACAGTGCCCTATCCGGAGTCGAGTTAAAATTACCTCCTCCCGACGACGCGTTCGGGAGGAAGAAGTCCAAGCGCAAGGAAGAGCTTTCACTTCCCGCAATTTATTATTGGGAAGTGTTGACCAATGCGCATGCCATAAATGAGCAACTTTGCGACATAAACCGCTCCGTAGATCGGTGAAGGGAAGCGACGGAATAGCTGGCCGAGGAAGAGAGACTGCAGCCTTGGCCGCTATATCGGCCGCCTCATTCCCACAAATACCAGCGTGTCCCGGGAGCCAGAGGAACGCCACCGAGACGCCCCCCAGATGGAGCAAGCGCAGACAGTCCTGAATCCGGTGGACCAGAGGGTGCACAGGGTAAAGAGCTTGGAGACTGAGGAGAGAGCTGAGAGAATCTGAGCAGATAACGTACTGTATCCGCCGATGGCGGCGGATGTAGTGGACAGCCTGGAGAACAGCGTAAAGCTCCGCAGTATACACCGAACACTGGTCGGGAAGCCGAAATTGATTTGGGGAGTCGCCAACAATATAGGCACTCCCTACACCTAACGATGTTTTCGAGCCGTCGGTGTAAATAAACGTGGCGTCCATCATTTGTGCACATAGAGCAGCAAATGCCCGACGATAAACAAGTGTAGGGGTACCATCCTTGGGAAATCGACAAAGGTCACGGAGCAGGCAGATCCGGGGACGGAGCCAAGGCGGTGCTGTACCCCAAGTTGTCAAGGTTTTAGGAAAGCGGAAGGAAAGAGAATGGAGCAGTTGACGGAAGCGGACTCCCGGGGGTAGTAGGGAGGAGGAGCGGCCAGCATACCCTACATCAAATGAGGCGTCGAAAAAAAGGGCATGGGCTGGATTAGCAGGCATGGAAGACAGATGGCTAGCATAACGACTTAGAAGGACCGCTCGCCGATTGGACAACGGAGATTCAGCAGTCTCAGCATAAAGGCTTTCCACAGGGCTAGTGTAAAAAGCTCCAGACACTAAACGTAATCCACGGTGGTGGATAGAGTCGAGACGCCGAAGAATAGACGGCCGAGCAGAGGAGTAGACTATGCTTCCATAATCCAATTTCGAGCGCACTAAGGCGCGATAGAGGCGGAGAAGGACCACACGGTCCGCTCCCCAGGAGGTACCATTCAGGACACGGAGGGTGTTAAGCGATCGCAGACAGCGAGCCGAAAGATAGGAAACGTGGGAGGACCAGCACAGTTTTCTGTCAAACATAAGACCCAAGAATTTAGCGACGTCTGAAAACGGAAGGTCGACAGGTCCTAGATGTAAGGAGGGCGGAAGAAACTCCTTACGTCGCCAAAAATTAACACAAACGGTCTTACTGGGAGAGAAACGGAAGCCTGTTTCGATGCTCCAAGAGTGGAGGCGATCGAGACATCCTTGAAGACGTCGTTCAAGAAGGCTGGTCCGTTGAGAGCTGTAGTAGATCGCAAAATCATCCACAAAGAGGGAGCCCGAGACATCGGGAAGGAGACAATCCATAATTGGATTTATAGCGATGGCAAACAGTACAACACTCAGCACGGAGCCCTGGGGTACCCCGTTTTCTTGGGAGAAAGTGCGGGAGAGAGTAGTGTTCACCCGCACCCTAAATGTGCGCTCTGCCATAAATTCGCGAAGAAAAAGGGGCAGCCGGCCTCGAAAGCCCCAAGAGAACAGTGTGCGGAGGATGCCTGTCCTCCAACAGGTATCGTATGCTCTCTCCAGATCAAAAAATATTGCTACCGTTTGGCGTTTCCGGAGAAAAGTGTTCATGATATAAGTGGAGAGAGCAACAAGATTGTCAACTGCAGAACGATGCTTTCGGAATCCGCATTGGGCAGGTGTTAAAAGACTGCGGGATTCCAGCCACCACGCTGAACGGTAATTCACCATACGCTCCAAAACCTTACAGACACTACTCGTGAGAGAAATGGGGCGATAGCTAGAGAGGAGATGTTTGTCCTTTCCAGGTTTCGGAACAGGAACGACGATAGCTTCCCGCCATCGTCTGGGAAAAGTACTGTCGGTCCAAATTCGATTATAAAGGCGAAGGAGGTAACGCAGACTATGGGTTGATAAATGCAGCAACATTTGGACGTGGATACCATCTGGTCCTGGGGCGGAGGAGCGAGAAGAAGAGAGTGCATGTTGGAGTTCCCGCAAGGAGAAAACAGTATTGTAGCTTTCGCGATTTTGAGAGGAGAAAGCAAGAGGTCGCACTTCCGCTGCACGTTTCTTCGGGAGAAACGCTGGCGGGTAATTTGAAGAGCTTGAAATCTCGGCAAAGTGCTGACCCAACGAGTTAGAAGTTGCGACTGGGTCCACTAATGTGTCATGCGCGACAGTGAGCCCAGAGACCGGGGAGAAACTAGGCGCGCCTGAGAACCGTCGAAGCCGACTCCAAACTTCCGAGGAGGGAGTGAAGGTGTTAAATGAGCTAATAAAGAATTTCCAGCTTGCCTTCTTGCTATCGCGGATGACACGACGGCATCGCGCTCGTAGCTGCTTATAGCGGATACAGTTGGCCAAAGTAGGATGGTGGCGGAAAACGCGGAGAGCACGTCGCCGCTCACGTAGTGCATCACGGCATGCCTCGTTCCACCAAGGAACTGGGGGGCGCCGGGGCAATTCGGAGGTGCGTGGTATTGAATGTTCCGCAGCTGTAAGAATAACGTCGGTAATATGTGTGACCTCATCGTCGACGCTGGGAAAGTGACGGTCATCGAATGTCGCTAGAGACGAAAAAAGTGTCCAATCGGCTTGAGCAAACTTCCAGCGTCGCGGGCGCATATATGGCCGTTGAGGCTGCAGTCTAAGGACACATGGAAAGTGGTCACTCGAGTGTGTATCATCAAGGGCGAACCATTCGAAGCGCCGAGCTAGCGGAACAGTACCGACCGCAAGGTCCAAATGAGATAAATTTGCCGTGGAGGCAGACAAAAACGTAGGGACCCCAGTGTTGAGGCAAACTAGATCTGCTTGGTGGAAGACGTCTAGCAATAGTGAGCCACGTGGACAAGGATGTGGAGATCCCCAAAGCAGGTGGTGGGCATTGAAGTCCCCAACCAGCAAATATGGGGGTGGAAGCTGACCAAGAAGATGAAGGAGATCAGCTCGTGCCATTGGTGTGGACGATGGAATGTATACAGTACAAAGAGAGAAAGTGTATCCGAAAAGGGAAAGACGGACGGCGACAGCTTGGAAGGAAGTGTTTAAATGGATTGGGTGATAATGGACAGTTTAATGGAGAAGAATCATGAGTCCTCCATGTGCTGGAGTGCCTTCAACAGAGGGGAGATCATATCGGACGGACTGAAAATGAGGGAGAACAAAGCGGTCATGGGGACGCAGCTTTGTTTCCTGAAGACAGAAGATGACCGGCGAGTAGGATTGTAAGAGGATCGACAATTCATCCCGATTGGCTCGAATACCGCGGATATTCCAGTGGATAATGGACATTGGGTGAACAGAAAATGGAGGAATGTGACCAAGGTCGCTGTCAACTCAACGACTGCTCTGAGCTTGCGACCGACAGCATGGAATGGCATTCAGCCGAAGGCAGAAGATCCTGATCCATAGGTTGGTTAGGAGCAGCTCCTGCCACCAGCGACCGGCTGGTTGATCGGCCGCCAGCAGTGCGCCTCGGCGACACAGAAGACGGCCGAGGGCGACTTCCGCCAGGTGGTACTGTAGATGGGACACGCCTTGGCGGAGAAGGAGAGGAACTGGGTTTCTTTGTAGCCTTCTTGGAAGTATGATGTTTAGAGGAAGGAGGAACCGATGGTTGGGAAGTTGTCGTACGTAAAAACTCTTCACGAGTATGCTCTTTTTTCGAAGTCTTGGTGTCTGACTTTTGGGCTCGAGATTTAGCAGAACTCGACGAAGGGTGAGCCAGAGAGTGGGCAGGCGAAAGTGGTGAGGTTGAACGGGCGATCTTTGCGCTGGCCGATCTGACGACCGTGGCACTAAAGGTGAGGTCGCAAGTCTGCGTGGCCGCCTCCTTTGTTGGCCGATGAGAAGCAAGGACAGCGCTGTATTTTCCTTTCTGAGGCACGGTGGGCTGTCGACTGGCGAATAATTTTCGAGCAGCAAAGGTCGACACCTTTTCCTTTACTCTAATTTCCTGGATGAGCTTTTCGTCCTTAAAAACGGGACAATCTCGAGAGGAAGCGGCGTGGTCACCCATACAGTTGATGCAGCGAGGGGATGGAGGTGGACAAGCACCCTCATGGGCATCCCTGCCACACGTAACACATTTGGCCGGATTGGAACAGGACTGGCTGGTGTGATTGAACCGCTGGCACCGATAGCAACGCGTAGGGTTCGGGACGTAAGGGCGAACGGAAATTATCTCATAGCCGGCTTTGATTTTCGATGGTAGTTGAACTTTGTCAAATGTCAAGAAGACAGTGCGGGTTGGAATGATGTTCGTGTCAACCCTTTTCATAACCCTATGAACAGCCGTTACGCCCTGGTCAGACAGGTAGTGCTGAATTTCTTCGTCAGACAGTCCATCGAGGGAGCGTGTATAAACGACTCCACGCGAGGAATTTAAGGTACGGTGCGGTTCCACCCGGACAGGGAAGGTGTGTAGTAGTGACGTACGCAGCAATTTTTGTGCCTGGAGGGCACTGACTGTTTCTAACAACAGGGTGCCATTCCGTAATCTGGAACAAGACTTTACAGGACCTGCAATTGCGTCGACACCTTTCTGAATAATGAAAGGGTTGACCGAGGAGAAGTCGTGACCTTCGTCAGACCGAGAAACAACAAGGAACTGTGGCAACGATGGAAGAACTGACTGTGGTTGAGACTCAGTGAACTTACGTTTGTGAGCAGACATAGTGGAAGGTGAGGAAACCATTGCGGAAGAATCCCCCATGATTACCGGCGTCTCCGATGGCGCGCTCCTCCCTTGTGGGGGCCCTCTCTGAGGGCACTCCCGCCTTAGGTGATTGTTCACACCTCAGGTCACACCTCCCGACAAACGGACGGAGGGACCAATCGGCACTTTCGGAAGGTATCAGCTCGGGTAATCACCCCTCCCTGGGCCTGGCCGTTACCAGGGGGTACGTACGTGTCCTACCTGTCTACCTGGGGCGGGGAATTACGCGTTACCCAGTCACCGGCTACGCATGGAAGTGCGTGGGTTGGCCTTCAGACACGCACAGGGAGGAAGAAAGAGAAAGGGAAAGGAAAGAAGAGAGGTCTCAAACGCCGCAGCGGAGAAGGTAGAGAGAAGAGGTAAGGAAAAGAGAAGGACAAAGGAAGAATGAAGACTTACAAGCAAGGAAGGAAGGCGAAGAATGTAGTATATGTACAAGCATCCGTCTCCGGACGTAGGCACAAACCATAACCCCAGAGAAAGGGAAAAAAAGAGCCAGAGGTGAAGGGGGGGGGGAGGTGGCGAAGATGGGGGATGGGGAAGGATGCGGAAAGGGAAGGTATGCAGCCCGGAAAGGAAGGAAGGCCACATCAGCTCGGGGTCCCGTGCTCGCTACGCACGTATCCACAAAAGAGTTGTGGATTCCCTGGGGGTCTTGTGATTTTGATCCCCTATATCTTCCATTCTTGAAGGAAGACACAACAGTCCCGACTCCAGAGAAATTCACAGACTTTGGAGGAGATGAACGTCCGACTCCATTACCTACATTAGGTGATAGGAGGGGGGTGGAGCAGTCAATGTAGCAAAAGTCTCGCATTGAAGTAGTCAGAGAAATAAGATTCCAGACAACTGAAAGTACTGTTAACAGCTTTAAGCCGTGAAGGGTAAACTGCTACCAGAGAAAATGACTCCCTGTAGAGCAGTGACAGCACTGATCCGTCGCGATAGAGAAGTATACAAAACCGCATTACACGACTGGTTGAGGTAGAAACGCGAAGCAGCACTGCCAAGCCAACTTTGAAGGATGAGGACGAAGAGAAAATGGATTCATGTACAGTAAGGCGCGCTGGTCTGGGGATGACCGAGTGGAAAGCTGGAAGTGAAAGTCTTTCTGATTGATACCTCTGGCAATACAATACATGTACTGGTACTGTTGTTGCTAAGATAGTGGGGTAGACAACTTTCAGAGGTGGTAGTATGGACCAAAACGAGAAAATGTCTATGAAACATGGGTTCTAAAACGTATACCTTAAAATCCCATGTTTAATGGACATCTTTTCCTTATTTTGGTCCATGAAAATTGTCTACCTTATAATCTTAGAAAGAACAGTACCGGTACATGTATTCCATTGTCAGAAGTATCAATGATTTTCGCCTACAGCAGGGCTTCACAACATACGTGCTCACGGAGCAAGCTGTGAGCAGCAGGGCGCGAGCACGGAGCAGCGCGAGCACGCTACCCCCACTACCGGACCAGAGCGGAGAGTGGGGAGAGTCACGTGGGGCACACAACAGCTGCCGCCAGTCAATGTGAATCCGCGGCCACCTGCAGGGATATCACTCACGAATTATTACTGCGGCAAATGAAACAAATAAAGGAGAATGTACACGTGCCACATAATTTTATTAGCTTAGTGTATACCTCTGCATTCGTATTAATTTGTGAACTGTTACACAATAAAAGGTGTCACTGAAGTGTGGGATTCTCGGTTATCTTGTACTTTTTGCCCTTTACAATTGCGTCTGCATTCGGAGTAATTGTTATTGTGCATTCTAGGCGCAGCGTGCAGTTTAAATTTCGATCAGGCAATGCGTTTCTCAGGCGCGTCTTGTTACATTTCATTGCAGAGAACAGTTGTTCACAAACATATGTGAAACCGAACATTGATATTATTGTAGCCGCTAGTTTGTGCAAACGAGGAAATCTATCCTGAGGGAAGAGTGTGTAGAATTCCAATTTTTTTTTCTTGTTCTGAAATTTGTCTCTGTATTCTCTGTCACACTTCAGGTCAATTATTTCTAGTTCCAGCTCAGGACGAATCTCTTCAATATTCGCTGAATATGGAGAGGAGAACAGATCAAAATCACTGTCTAGTGCTGTCGGATCTTGAAAGCGTTGATCAAATTCTTCCTTAAGGGCTACTAAACTATTTTAATAACGTTCACAGTCTTTGTGAACATCTTGCATGGATGATAATTCAGGAAAATGAGCTAGATTTCCTGTTTCCAGCTGACTCACCCAAAGTGTCAATTTCATTTTAAAAGCTCGTATTCGATCTATGAAATGAGTAATTAGCAGATCTTTACCTTGTAGTAAAATGTTCAAAGCATTCAGATGGCTAGTTAAATCTGCTAAGAACGCGAGATCACATTCAAACGTGCGCGCGCATTTCCCCTCCCTCCCACCCTCCTTACTCCGCGACCTTGCACCTGCTCGCGAGCAGGTGCCTGAGCAGACGCGAGTACTCGCGCTCAAAACCGGCTAGTTGTTAAGCCCTGGCCTACAGCTTTCGACTCTGCCGTTTCTAGACTAGGATCCCTTATGTAAGATGATACATTTACGCTTCTCCATAATACTTTAAAGTCTAACATCACCACACCCTGTACAGATCGTCATCGACAGAGGAAAGTACCAGAAGGCTTCGGTACCCAAGATGACATCACAACTATTGGCAGACTGCAGTATGCAGGTCAGAGTACTGAATACACCACTGACATGTCAGCTACAGTTAGCTGTTGTATGCAACTAGACAGTAGTGGAGATGGTCAGAATGGCTGCACGCTTATGTGTGTAGGGAATTATGGGAGAAATTTCACTCAAATTAACGATGTTGGCGATAGTTCTATCCGTAACTGTTAGTACAGCACAGTAGAGGAATTTATACAGCTGAAAACTATTGGGATCACGGCAGTGAGGAACCGTATGTACATTGAGAGAAAATCCCAAAGTATGGGGAAATTCTGACTAGGCAGAGTTTGGTTTAAAAAATAGCGACTGGAAAAATAAAATTGCTCGTATCAAGAGTGTGATGAAACAGGACACGAGCTGAGCTTAGTTCCGCCACTACAGCTATGGTAATTCATTTGTGGCGTTATTACTGGGAGAAAAATCTGGAATATTAAGCAACTGCACACGATACATGAACAGGAGCGGGAAGGGGAATGGGAACCCTGAAAGTGATGTGTCGTGTATTTACCTAAGGAGATCTGGCAACAGCGCAGAGTGAGCTGGTGTGCACTCACTGCCCTCTTCCCCCCTACTATCGAATGTATGAAATTAAGGACTTGAATGATGCAAGATTTGAGAAACAGTGAGTAAAGAATCTAAGATTCCAAAAGATTACAATTTGGATTGTGCAATTAAGCTGCTGTTTAAGCTATAAAGGAAAAAAGAAAATAGCTAACGTCGTCATTGATATTCTAGATGTCATTTAAATAACACATTCGACAGTTTTTTCACGGCATTCCTGAAGATGTTCAACCACCTGCCACCGAATGTTCGATGATTAACACAGTGCATGTTCAGAAGCAGACTAATGCTTGTGATCAAGCAACAGCCACTATATTCTGTAATTGAATTTTTTTCTGGAAGTGGAGTTGTAGACTGGTGAACATGATACAATCACATTGAGGCCACAAACAGGAAACATTTAAGAGCTATAAGCTGTGTTTGTAATGTCAGCCTTGTGTAATACTTTTCTTATCTTAGTTTCACTAGTGGTTTTAATATAGGTGTGAAGCAATCTGTCCAGCCATCGCCAGTGAATGACTTAGAGGAATTATTTGCACAGTTTAAGCGGTGTGTGAATCGGGTCTGGAGAATATAGGTGCCTAGTATTTGGATAAAGAATGGAAAAGGACCACTGTGCTTTAACAACGAAATTCGGAGGATGCTCACGAAATGAGAGGCTGTTGCACTCACGGTTCGAAAGGGAACACACAAATGACAAGCAAAGGTTAGGAAAGATTCGTGCGTCTGTGAAAAGGTCTATGCACGAAGCATACAACTACCACCGTCACACCTTAGCAAAATACCTGGCATAGAACCCGAGAAAATTTTGGTCCTAGGTAAAATCGCTAAGCTGGTCTAAGGCTTCCATCGAGTCCCTTGTTGACCAGTCCGATGTGCCACTTGAAGATAGCAAAACAAAAGACGAAGTTTTAAAATTCACGTTCAACAAATCGTTCACGCAGGAGAATCTTACAGACATACCGACATTTGATCATTGGACAGACTCCCATATGGACGACATAGTAATAAGCATCCCTGGCGTAAAAAAACTGGAAGGTTTGGAAGCAAAGAAATCACCAGGCCCAGATAGAACCAAAATTCGATTTTACAAAGAGTATGTTGACTCCATATCTAGCCTGCAATTATCGTGAACCTCTCGTCCAGCACTAAGTGCTAAGCGACTGGAGAAAAGCACAGGTGATTCCAATATGTAAGAAGCAAACTACAACTGACCAGAAAAATTACAAACTAACACCCCTAACCGTTTTTCTGCAGAATCCTTGAACATATTCTCACTTCGAATATAATAAACTTTGAGACTGAGACGCTTATGTCCACGAATCAGCACGCTTTTAGAAAGCATCGCTCGTGCGTAACTCAGCTTGCCTTTTCTCACATGATCTACTGCGACCAGTGGGTGAAGGGCAGCAGGCAGATTCCATATTTCTAGATTTCCGGAAAGCATTTGACATGGTGCCCCATTGCAGGATGTTAACTGAGGTACGAGCTTATGGAATAAGTTCTCAGATATGTGAGTGGCACAAAGACTTCCTAACAAGGGAACCTCCCCATCGCACCCCCCTCAGATTTAGTTATAAGTTGGCACAGTGGATAGGCCTTGAAAAACTGAACACAGATCAATTGAGGAAACAGGAAGAAGTTGTGTAGAACTATGAAAAAAATAAAATATACAAACTGAGTAGTCCATGTGCAAGATAGGCAACATCAATGATAGCGTAAGTTCAGGAGCGCCGTGGTCTCGTGGTTTGCGTGAGCAACTGTGGAACTGGAGGTCCTTGGTTCAAGTCTTCCCTCCAGTGAAAATTTTAATTTTTTATTTTCAGACGATTATTATCTGACAAACTCTTATGTTTTCATCGCTTTTTTGGGAGTGATTATCACGTCCACAAGAAAACCTAAATTGGGCAAGGTAGAAGAATCTTTTTTCCCATTCGCCAAGTGTACAAGTTAGGTGGG
Source organism: Schistocerca nitens (assembly GCF_023898315.1). NCBI lineage: Eukaryota > Metazoa > Arthropoda > Insecta > Orthoptera > Acrididae > Schistocerca > Schistocerca nitens. The sequence continues at coordinate 37,474,578 of NC_064615.1, forward strand.
TCGACAACATATTCCTGTCATGTGACGCACATGCCGTCACCAGTGTCGTATAGAATATATCAGACGTGTTTTCCTGTGAAGGAGTCGGTTGACCTGTGACCTTGCGATCAAATGTTTTCGGTTCCCATTGGAAAGGCACGTCCTTTCATCTACTAATCGCACGGTTTGGCGGTGCGGACGCAAAACAGAGACACTAAACTTATTACAGTGAACAGAGACGTCAATGAACGAACGGACAGATCATAACTTTGCGAAAATAAAAAAAAGTAAACTTTTCACACGAGGGAAGACTTGAACCAAGGACCTCTCATTCCGCAGCTGCTCACGCTAACCACGGGCTCCTGAGCCCACGCTCTCCTTGATGTTGCCTATCTTGCACATGGACTACTCAGGTTGTATATTTTGCTTATTTTTTTCATAGTTCCACTCAACTTCTTCCTGTTTTCTCGATTGATCTGTGTTCAGTTTTTCAAGGCCTATCCACTGCGCCAACTTACAACTAAATCTGACGGGGGTGCGATGGGGAGGTTCCCTTGTAAGTAATAGAACTCAGTATGTTGTCTTCGACGTCGGGTGTTCAGACAAAAGGGTATCGTCAGGGGTCCTCCGGACAAGTTTGGTAGGACCGCTATTGTTCTTTATTCACATAAATGATTTGGTGCACCGGGTGGCCAGCAATCTGCTGTTATTTGCTGATGATAATGTAGTGTATGGTAAGGTGTCGAAGTTGAGAGGCTGTAGATACATATAAGATAACTTAGACAAGGAAGAACAAACCTGTGAAGTTCTGTTAGACTATTACTTGTATCCTGCTTGACGCAGTCAAGTCGTTTAAAAATCTTGGTATAGTGTTGCAAAGCGATATGAAATGGAACGGGCATGTGAACAGTGGTGGGGAAGACGAATGGTCGACTTTGGTTTATTGGAAGAATTTTAGGAGAGAGTGGTTCACCTGTAAAGGAGACAGCACGTAGGACGCCGGTGCGACCGAGTCTTGAGTAGTGCTCGAGTGTTTGGGGTCCGTACCAGGTCTGATTGAAGGAAGACCTCGAAGCAATTCAGGGGCTGACTGATAGGTTTGTTACCTGCATGTTCGAACAACTGAGTGTTACGCAGATTCTTCGAGAACTCAAATGGAAATCGCTGGAGGAAAACTACGCTCTTTTCGAGAAATACTATTGAGAAAATTTAGAGAACTAGCATTTTAAGCTGACTGCCAAACGATTCTACTGCCGCCAACATACACTGCGAGTAAGGACCACGAAGTCGAGATACGAGACATCAGGGCTCATACGGAGGCGTACAGGTAAACGGTTTCCCGTCGCTGTATTTGCGAGTGGAATAGGAAAGGAAAATACCAGTAGTGGTACAGCACACCCTCCGCCACGCACCGTACAGTGGCTTGCGGAGTGTCGATGTAGATGACTCAGTAACAGCAATATTTACTGGATTATGGTGAGGAGTTATTAATTGGTAAATAATTTTGTGGGGGTATAAAGCAACGATTTTCTTCATGGATCTCCCATTTAATGACTGACTATGCCTTACACTTACAAGTCGGGCTCTGTGGTCATATGATTTAAAACAGGCGAATGTGACTATACAGAAAATACATTCCACGACAAAAGGAGACACTACGAAGGAATTATCCGAATGAATTTTTTTGTTAGAGTATATTAATACCACCTGGATATTACTTCTATATAGAGATCGGAATTCATTTGTATTTAGCAGAAAAGTTGTATAATTCAAGCCAATATGTCACTTAACATCGTCCATAGTTTTTATGAGTATTCGTGTAAAATCAAGAAAATCACCATTCGACCTTACAAAATCAGTTACGTTAGAGCCGGCAGTATCAGACACTACCCACATACTGTTTGAAGGACATCTTTCTGCCGTTTGTTAATGTTTTATTTCTCAATTCACAATCGCAATTTCGGCTCTTTGGCCATTGTCAAGGCTTAAAACGTTGCTTTAACATAAAAACAACCCGCCATTATACAAATATCGAGATATTCGAGGCCAGGGATTTGTCAAAAAAGCCTGGGTCGCATCAGTTTGACTTTTAAATAAGAATTCTAACAGGATTTGTGTGTGGTGTAAAATCACCACGTTAACGCAAAACAGGACTTGTGTGTGGTGTAAAATCACCACGTTAACGCAAAACACACACACACACACACACACACACACACACACACACACACACACACACACACACACACGCAAGCGCGCGTTCTAAGACTCCTTTTTAAGCACGTGACAATGGCCTAAGCGTCGAAACTGCATTAGTTTATTCAAAAATAAGACATCTTCAAAATATTTTTGACCACAAACATCAGAAGTTAACCATCCACTTAAGCCACCTGGTAGGAGTTACTACTTTGCGTATATCTTCGGATATCGATCGTAAAACGTTGACAGAAATAGTTTTTGTTGTGCATACCAAATCACATCTTGCACGATAACTTATCTAGCGGAACGTTAAAAGGTGCAATATTTTACAATCGGTAATCAATTAACAGAAAGACATTACAATTTCAGTTTGGAAAAGTATAATATTTTGTAAAGTTTACAGGTGTCTAATGTACTGGGTGATCAAAAAGTCAGTACAAATTTGAAAACTGAGTAAATCACGGAATAATGTAGATAGAGAGGTACAAATTGACACACATGGTTTTATTAGAACCAAAGAAAAAAAGAATACAAAAGTTAAAAAATGTCCGACAGATGGCGCTTCATCTGATCAGAATAGCAATAATTAGCATAACTAAGTAAGACAAAGCAAAGATCATGTTCTTTACAGGAAATGCTCAATATGCCCAACATCATTCCTCAACAATAGCTGCAGTTTAGGAATAGTGTTGTAAACAGCACTGTAAAGCATGTCCGGAGTTAAGGTGAGGCATTGGCGTCAGATGTTGTCTTTAAGCATCCCTAGAGATAAACTGCCTATTGGCTTCTGTCTCAGGTTCTTCGGCCGACGTTCATCTAATGATTTTTCTGACGTTTCGCCAGCACGAGTCAGAAAAATCATTAGATGAACGTCGGCCGAAGAACCCGAGACAGAAGCCAATAGGCAGTTTGTCAACAAGTGGCCACGAAAGCCTCAACAATTTTGTATCCCTAGAGATGTCGGTCAATCACGATATCCTTGCAACTTCAGGTAACCCCAAAGCCATTAATCGCACGGACTGAGGTCTGGGGACCTGGGAGGCCAGGCATGACGAAAGTGGCGGCTGAGCACACGATCATCACCAAACGACGCATGCCTGAAATCTTTCACGCATCTAGCAATATGGTTGGTTCTAATAAAACCCCATGGCATTCCAAGCATGTGTGTCAATTTTTACCTCTCTATCTACAGTATTCCATGGTTTATTAATTTTTCAAATTTATACTGAGTTTTTGATCACCCGGTATATATTCATGAACCTCATTGGCTCTTTGGATGCAGTTTTGCAGTAAAGATTACCAACGAGAGAACATTAGAAAGAAAATTAAATGAAAAAGGTGGGGTTCAACTCGGTCTGTCAAAAGCGCTGTCGGTGAGGCGATGAGTGCTGAGAGCTCACTGCACTTCCTTACCGGCTACATCGATTAGCGACATCGTGGAGCTTCGCCTCCGGTTCCGATACAACTCAACTTACGACTCAGTTTCACCTCCGACCAGTTTTTGAAACGGGGGTTTTACCGAAGCTAAAGGACCAAAGCATTAACTTCAAACATCATATCGTTCATCAGCAGGATAAAAAGATGCCTTCAGTAAACCAATGACGGTCTAATGACGTCTGCACAGCTGCCTCGGCCCACCACAGAGGACTGCTGCACTTCACAGATTGTCTAGGATGCGACCGCGCCGGGGAGCATTATGGAGTTCCCTAATATCTTTCCATAACAAGAATAATCGCGATGGGGAAATTGCTAAACTCCCACAAATGGCTTTGAGGTGATGGCTACTGAACCAAACAGCCAGTCTATATGCAGACTGGTGCCTATCAGTTACTGTTCGAAGGATTTGTGAAATGACTTTATTATCTCCTATTTAATTTCGTGATGTATGGTTCCAACACAAGACGGTTTTTTCAGGCAGACTCAGTTGACGAGAAGCTATATCCTTTTTTTCAGTACGATCCTAATTGCGAATAAAAACACCGAAAGGCTCCGCCAGGCACATTTGATAAACACACTAAACATTGTAGCGCGATTAGAGCTCAGACCGCACCAGTTTTCTATGCGGTTTTTCTAACACGTGCAGAATCTGCGTCAACTCTTACCTGCTACCTGTTTCATGTCTGCACTATCTTTCCTCTCGTTTCGTAGTATTGCCACTATATAAACAATGTCTCTCCCGGATTCTTATGTTTCTGCGTCATTTATTTATCTGCATTTAAGGAAAGCTAACTCTTCAAAGTACAGTTAAGAGCTGCAGACGATTCTAGCACGTACATCCATATGTAATGTCTTCACATCTAAAACACTCCAATGGCTCTGCTGTTTAGTTTTCCTACCTAACAAACTTGCCGTATTACTTATTAATTTTCCAAACTAAAATTTCTCTCAATTATTACACGTTTTGAAATAGGCTTTTTCGAGTCCGCAGCCGAGTATCAATATTTTAAGTCCTGTACTTCGACAACTGCTCTAATTTACTTCTATAATTGCAAGAAATTCTGGTTCCACTAGTCATCCTTATTGCTCATATCTCAAAGCAGTTGCGACATTTCTGAGTGCTGTGCAAAGTTGAAACCTATTCTCTCAAAACCACGAGCTATTACGTCAGTATCAATAACTGATGAGCTTAAAACCGAATGGGCCTAAAGTACATCGTTGTCGACTTAGATTGTAGCATGCACTTGACATCTGTTAATCTATGAACCAGCTTTATCTGTACTGTACCTGTATACTGGTAAATTTGAACATTTGCTAAAAACTAAGAATGTTACCTACCACACTATCAAACCAGAAGTTTACGCTCGTGGTAACAATTTACGTTTCAGAAATTTTAGTGATTTTTGAACAGGGTGCAATGAACTGTGTAAACCTGCATTTTTTCTCTGGAGTCATGAGACAATTTCCTTGAAGTGACGTCGAGGGCGACCAGAATTTGTCATTTCCCCAGTCTGTAAAAACCTTGCAAACTAGTGCCGAAATACGTTGGTGGAAGGCACATTATAAACCATACAACAGTCAACAAGACGTTAATAACACTAGCCTAAACATGAAAAGTTTGTGAATTTATAGTAATGCCAAACATTAACAAATTATTTAAAGTAGGTACATTTTTATATGAAATATAAGATGTTGAGACTTGGTTAACCAGTCAAACCTATAAGACTGGTGGTTTGCCCACAAATCTGATTTTCAAATTTATTTTTCTCATATCATTGTGTCTGTGCTATGGGCCCTTATGGTGCTCAGTGCCTCAATTCACGTTTCGTCGCCTGAACTTTTTTCCTACGTAACGGAATTTAAGCCTATCGCTCATTTCTTTTCTCTCACCTTTTTGTAAACTGTGCATTACTCATGAAAAAAGTTTTCCCCTTGAGGGCTATCGAATGAGAAAGATCCGCTTAACCTGCAATTGTGGCCAGCTCATTTAGGTACACACAAGCATACTAGTTTTCAAAACGGTGTGAACTCAGACACTGCAGCATTTAATTGAGGCTTAAGGTTTAACGCCTCTTCGATGGTGTCAAATGCAGAACGTGTTAAATTTTGCCTTCGGTAGTCACACCTTCCACGCTGACATACTTCGTTATGGAGTTATCAAATTAGCGCTTTACTTTGAGAATTTTGCTCATGTAAATTCGAACACGACTACTTGCAATTCTACAGTTTCGCAACATTCTGTAAGATAACACTATGATGATCCAATGAACATTAATGCACGATCAACCATGTCCACTCAAAAATTAGCAGATATGATGAACTCTGAGAATGGTATTTACATTAGGAGGCTAATGTTAAAAAAATCTTTGATTTTGCATAATTTTTGTTCACAAATATTTGACAGCATTTGGTGCGACGAATGTTCACTGATTTTGAGCCCTCTCAATCAGAAGCAGTATCTTGTCACGAAAGAAACGTGAAAGTCCGTTAATGCCCATTGCAATGACTTAAAATTTATTTTAATTGCTCAGGATGGGAGCTATGGCACTAACATGTTGCTTTCGTAACATTCAAATTACTCTAGACTCTAGACCAGTAAAATATGAATTGCACCAAATACGATCACAACTTTCAATAAAGTACCTTTTGGTACGACCACATTCTCCAATTACATAGCTTAGAGTGTCATTTTGTGTAATTGTTTTATCAGATAGCCGAAGTTGCCGGATAATTCACAGTGGTAACTGCCTAATGAGAAGAGCCACCGCGTTCCAGTCCGTCTAATAGTCTTATCCTTACTAACTGCACAGTGTACACACCGTTGCGGAGTATTAGATTCGTTCTGGACACGCTCATACGAAATTTATTGTCCAACTCTAGCGTTCTTGCGAGGCATTATCTGAGTAGCCCTCGGTAGACTAGCCTACTGTGCGTGCCTCTAGATAGATACAGATATTACTATTCACTGAAATACATCAGTACCTTAGATGTTAGGTATTATGTATTGCAGTCGTACCACATAGAATGGACTTATCCGATAAAAACTAATTTTCATCCATGTAGTGATAAAAATGGCAAGTGTGAAAATTAGCGACTAGTTAAGTCTAGAGAAAAGTTATGGTATGCACGTTACGAAACGTGAAAACGAAGCAGGCTTTGGTAACGGCATTTAAATACCTGGCATGTTATTGAAACATTTGACATTAAACCTTTAGAATGACAAACACTACAACGAAAGGCAGGAGTTCGTCTCCAAAATTTTCACGTAAAACACTTTCATCTATAGTACTTAACTGTATGGGGACAATGTAAGGATAGTCTAAAAACATCGATGTTACAGAGACGAGTTGCAATGCTTGCATGTACTGTGGGAGATTTATATCAATCTCACAAATAGTACACATTAAGAAATGTAGCTCGTGGAAACAAGTGTACAAAATTCCAGGAACAGGTTTCGAGGACGAAACTATATTTTCCACCCCTTCCGATTACCGTTCCCGTGGAGACAGAACATAAAATTACTCAAATGATGGCACATAAAGGGGCATAACCATCCGTGATTCGTTTACGAAGGAATCTTAAAACCACCCTCGGCAAGGCACTTTATAGAGATTCGTAAACTATTGATATCTTTGAAGATAATTGTGAAAGACCCGTTTCTATTGGTACTCTAAACATGGTAAAACGCGCAATGAATCCGAACATATACGAGAGAAACTGAAGTATTAATGGGGCCTTCGGCACCTATCATGCGCACGTATTTTAACGGCATAAGACCAGTCATTCTAGATAACAAACAAAAGGAAAAAAAAGTAAGCAGAAATTCTAATCAAATTTAGATCTTCAGTTACGGAAAATACCAGTAACCCACACAGAAACACACTCCGCGGTTTCCATACGCGGCGTTCCCCGTGGCTGTCTCTCGGCTCGACTGTTTGGTCCGCTGCGGCCAGCTTCAGGCTCCTAGTTCCTTCGGCGAACGCCCGGCGGCGCTCCTACCTGGGCGGTGAGAGGCTGTGGCGACCTCTTCCCAACTTTGCGTTTAGGGAGCCGGTCTATAAGAAGTGTGGCCAGGCTGCAGTGTGTCACACTCCAGCCTTGCTTCACCAGTGGGAGAAAAGCCAAGAGTAAGTAGTGTGTTTGGGTGTTCATTTGTAGTCTCAGAGGCTTTGCAGTGGGAGGTCTATAGATCTTGGCTCATACTTTCGATAGTATTCTGTTACTGAAATGTGTGAAAAAATTATATAATTCTACTAATCACGTAATACATCATTTCAAGTTAATTTAAGTTTTACCATAAAGAAACTCATAAATTAAACAAAACCCGGTCGGCATAATTGTTCTTTCTTGTTTGACACAAATAAGAAAGTTAAGGAGACATAGAGTATATTTGTCAAAAGAGTGTGTGTTTCACCTCTTTTTCTGCAAACTTTATATGTCCAGTTTTTAGTGTTCACACTGAGCCTCAAAGCTTTCTCATGAACTTTAGGTTATTGATTCGACAAACCTCTGAACTTAGCCTTACACATGGCTTCGTAACTAACCATACAGTTCCTCAGACTAGACTCCCAAAATGATTGTACTGAGGCTTGTTTCTGGAAAATTAACATAGCCAATGCACAACTTCACGAAGTAAGCTCTAATGCAAGCTAACGTTGTTAATTTGATATTGAACTTAATTTACTACGGGATGAGAATTTTAAATAGTAAAAATCTCTCACGCAGGAAGAGCAGCAAATGAGTTACCTGGTTGTGTTGCTCCTCATCGCATCGGGCGCGTTGGGTGAGGTGACGGAGTGCAGCGGCGGTTCCAACGGCGCAACGCCGGCGTCAACAGAGCACACCGCTCGGGAAGGAAAGGTAAAGGTGATCACTAGGTACTAAACCTCCTAAGTGCAGTTACTGAGGAAACTGCGAAGACTCCAATAGGCAAATCTATAAAACTTAGATACTAGTGCAACTGTCAACAGACCAGTCTTGAAATGACTGTGCTGGCCACTGAACGTTTAAATACCCCTTGTTAATTAAAGTGGACTTTGAAAAATTTAAAACTTCCTGAACTGAACAGCTTATCTACGTTCAAAGCACATGCATAGAATCGTCAAACTAAATTCCGTAGTTATTAGATTATTCCCTCAAATGTTTGAACTTAGTTACGAAATAGTACACAGCTTCGTGTAACTAATAGTGACATATTCAACTGCCGGTTGTAAAGCGCCAGCAAAAATAAGAGCTGTAAAAAAAGCTACATAGCACGCCGCTGTTAAATACGTTTTTCTGCACAGCCTCTCAGTAAATTAATCCACGTATAGTACCAGTTACCAGCGATACTGTATCTGAAGGTCACAACAAGCTTCACTATCTTCGGCAACGACCATATAGCCGTTCGTAAACCAGGGTGCGATTTGTGCTTCTACCAGTGGGGGGGGATGGGGGATGGGGGATGGGGGATGGGGGATGGGGGATGGGGGATGGGGGATGGGGGATGGGGGATGGGGGATGGGGGATGGGGGATGGGGGATGGGGGATGGGGGATGGGGGATGGGGGATGGGGATGTCTTAGGGGGTTGGTAGAATTATATATGTTACTAGCTTGGACCGTGGCGTTACGCATGGTTAAACAGCTATTTATAAATAGATGTTAGTGCATACGCGTCAATAGTGAGTTTCGGCATTATCAGAAGTCATCCCTCGTTATATCTTTAAAAGTACACTATAGGTAGAACTTACTTACAAAGTCATCTACATACGGGTACAGATATACGAGGGGAATTCAGAACTTAGAGGTACATTTGTGAAAAGTTGTACGTTTTCTGATGATAGAAAACTGAAACATATTAATAGTGTTAATAGTAAGACTTATTAAGAACTTTCATTGTTCGGCTCCACAAATTAACTTTATATGTAAAGTTTTACTCCATTGCGTGGGAAATAAACATCCCAGGTTGGGATGCATCAACTAAAACCAGAGGGGATGGTCTAATGCAGAGGGGGGGGGGGGGGGGGGGGAAATCTCCCCCCATCCCCCCCCCCCCCCCCCTGCAAATCGCACACTGTTGTAAACTGGTACAAAACTTGACGCATGGTTGTTCACCCTACTTCTTACACTATCATAGAAATCCCTTCATGACATTGACGTGGTAAATGGACTAAAAGATGCAGCCCCTGCTTTCCTTAATAGCTCAGTCTTCAAAATTAAAATACTACTGCCTTGTTAAGCATAACACAATAATTTCAATGGAATAGGGTCAGCAGTTGCTGTGGATCTTTTTACATAGTGCCTTCAGCTTCCGTGCCACTTCTAGTACGACTGTACAATTTCGGAGTTGCGCCATTTGCAAGTATATTAAGGATTTTTAATGCTAGTCATGTCTTTGCTCATGACTACATCTTATGCTCACGTAGTTGATATTACACTTTACTTAATGGACCACGTTCCTTTCGAGCGATTGTTGAAAAGCTGAAATAACGTAAAACGCTTCATTTATATAAACGTAGAACCGAGTCATAGGGGCAGCGACATACAAGGCATAAAATGCCATAAAATAATTGAATGGCCTAAATCCGAAATTGTGCAGTACTTCAAACAAAACGAACGCAGATGAAGGCATCTTGAAGTGCCTCCAAGAAAATTAACGAATACGCGATAGGTAGGTCAAACTACTGCCTGATTAATTACAAATAGTTCCGGAACGTTTATCTAATGATAGCATTTCCTTTATACATGCTATCTAGAAATTTAAGTGTAAATGTTATTGGGTTTATCGGCACATAGCCTCTAACAAATAGGTGCTGAGGCTAGAAGATAGCAGTCGCTATAACGGGTAGTAGGTTTGAGGTATTCGTAACACGTCTACCAAATTCAAGCAACGTAAGAAAAAGCTATTTCAGCCGAACGTACGTATGTTTTGCAACGTTCCAGACCCAAATTTAACAGATTGGCGCCTATAATTACATCACAATGTTCTGTACTTCACATTGTCCTTCATATTCGTGTACTTGCCACTCAAGTATAGTGAGATGATTATTCTTTGCAGGGTTGGTCAGAGTACCCTAAAGTGGTGGTACTCCAGCCGATTACAACGGAGTCCTCCGCAGAACCTTCGCGCCTGACTCCTATAAAGAGTGTTTGCATGATGAAGGTGGACTGCGCCGACATCAGCCCTATTGACCACGACGAGGTTGTGCTGCTAATCTAATAATAGCGTAAAATTATAGTGGCCTTAGCATGATAGCGTTTTTTACTTGTCTGAAATGGCGTTGTGAATAAGTTAACAACGGCGACCAGCTCTGTCTAAAACGTAGTGTCGTTAGTAGTTGCAACAGTAAGATTAAAAGAACAAAATAGTTATGTAACAATTTGTTTACGCGTTTCAGGAGCTTCAGAGGGACGAGGAGTATCAGGACGCGCCAAGCACTGTCCAGGAAACACCAACAGCTGCATCGTCAAGTACCGGTTCTCCAAAGCCGACACCACCTCCCGTGCCGTGCACTGTCGAAATACAAGTGGTGGGTGTGACTTCCAGAGCTACTCTCACGTCTACCGTATGTAGTGACTGCACTAACCACTCTGAAGGCTGGTTCCGTGCTGCCCGCCACACTATTCCATACTGTGCAAGGGTCTCCATCGCTAACTGCAACTTGTACTTCGAACTTACGTGGCATTGCCCACAAGCCTTTTGCTCCCTTCGTTTCAGTTAATTCATTAAGACCTTGATATTTCGGGATGTCTTATCAACTAACCCCCCTTCTTTTGATAAACGTAAATTTCAAAGCTCTTTCATCCTCAGTATGATCCGTAGGTGGATAACCACTCGACTTAGTCACCTAATATTTGGCACAATGCAACACCACAATGCAGAACTTTAACTTGTGTTCGGACTGTTTCCCGTGGTACTACTAAATGTTTAGTGTTTCCAGAATGGTGGCTCTCGGCCGTTTCTCAGCACTCTACCCACACGTTAACCTAACGCATATGCTGTGTGCGTGCTTCTCAGCTGCAGACGTTCCGCGGCCAGTGCGTGCGGATGGGCCAGCACTTCGGCGGCTGCCGCGCGGGGCCGTTCGTGTCGCCGCTTCAGCCCCCCTGCCACCCCCCGCCACAACACTAGCGGGCGCTGCAGGGCCGCGTCTCGTAACCTCCATCGGCTGGCTGTTGTCTCGCTTTTAAACTTACTGTTCAGAGTGTAAAATTTATTAATGGTTCTAAATATATTTAAGCTGCAGGTTACAATTGTGGTATTGATTTACTCCTGAAACCTAACATGTTTTTGTTGGAGAATTGTCCTCGCCTTGAACCTTCCGTCACCTGGATACCAGAAGTGGGGAGCATCACCACCGACCATAGGGGACGCTAAGGAAAGGTACCCGCATATCCTTCCCCTTCCGCATGAGTTGGGTACGAATTGTTGACGGGTGAATAACGTCTATTAAATACTGAACAGCTACGACTCCCTTGCATCGATGGCTCGAAACAGCGCACTAAAAAAAAAAGATATTTAGTATTTTGGTATTTCATTCCAAAGAATAAGGGCATATTTCAAAGTATTTGAATGATACTGTAAGTCAGTGTCCCCTCTGTTACCACAAAACGTAGAATGTGGCTTCGCCAAGTCTTTCCTGGCGCTCTGGAACGGTAGGCTAAGCAGAGACAGAGGGGTTGAACAGGTGTTCCAACTGAGCGCATAGTTCGAAGAAAGGAGTGATGTCCCACAGAGTTTCTGGACAACAATCCACTGTCAGTCACAGAATCAGAAGTTTAATGCACTGGATTATAGTGGTAGCAGAACATCGCTGTACTTCGGGCTTAGTGTAGAGTAGTAATTTACCGCAAGTAATGAGATTCCAGTGTAGTCTCAGGTCGTAGGCAGAGGTGTGGTAAAGTCAACTTTAGAGCTATCTAACAGCGTAGCGCTGAGAAGTTATGTGATTTCGCAAATAAAATAGTGCCATCTTCAGACTGCCAATTATTACTTGAGCATGCAATACTAGATTTGTAACGTCATCCGCACTGCATGTATATCTCGAAGTTCTAAATAACTAGAACACGATCTCCTACCACAAACTGCTGCTACAATTACCCTGTACTTAACAATAGATTTTCTGCTGTGGTTGTCTGATGCAGCAGAAGGTATCTTGACAAAAACAATTCCTCATATTTTTACCGGCCAAATCTTTAATCATCGGTAGAAGTCTTTACATACACGCGATTTGTGCACCTAGATGTTAAACTGCTGTTCTGCCCTCTTGAATATAAATGTGGATCTTTCACTGTTCTGTAATGCAGCCTGCTATCCCATTGCTTTTGAAACCATTACTAGAAATCTTAAGCTAGCAAAAACAGTTACGTGTTAACAAACATAACCACCAAAAGGAAAATTACGCAATACAGCAGAAGTTGGCAGAAGCAGGAACGTACCTCATGAACAATAACCCGTTTAACGTTTAAATGACGTAACTCCATCTTATCTTTAAATTTCATTATTTCAAAGCAAAGACAAAGCAGTATCTCCTTGTACTAATGATCGTCTTATTTAACATTACTAATACTTTTAAATATATAAAATTGGTGGCATTTGTCGTTCTTACCGTACACGTAAATACGAAATCTACATTACAAGGCATTATTAGTGCTTTATAAATAAATTTGTATTTTACGAACACTTCAAATCTACATATTTATAGAAAAGCATAAGAAAACATTTAGTCTGTGCAAAGAGACATTCAAAAACGAATAGTGGCGTTTTGATTTGGGTTAGCTGTTTTAAAAGTGGACATCGATCATTGTAATGATCTGGGGAACAAACAAATCAAGCACTCGGTTCACATACCGCTCTCGTTGGACGCTGACGTCGCTCAGCTGACCCGGCGAGCTGAGGCGTAACTACTGTGCCAGCGGAGACGACTGCCACAGTTGCTCGTGCGACGGCTCCTCGTCGCAGACTGCTTGTGCCAGTCGCTTGACTCGATTGACTGAGGCTACGTACTCGCCTCGACAACCTCTACGACTGCATCTCTTGTCGCCTTAGAGTGGTGACAATGTGAGTGCCTTTCGAGATACCTGCACGCTGAGCTCAACTTGTCAGCAATTGATGTGGCTCACCAAAGTGATACATTCTGTGTAAGTATGTATGTGAAATGTTTGTGTGTTTTCATCTCGCAACTGCCCAAAAATCCATTTTTCTCTCGCTTCTGTTCTTCTCTTGTAGTTCCCCTGTCCTTCTCTCCTGCCTCGTCTGTCAACTGTGATGCATTGGGACATAATTCCGTGGAATCAAGAAGACAGGTGACTTTCGACATATCCTAGTCAGGCTGAAGCAGAATCCGAGTGTGTTCATGCTTGCCAGGAGTCGGCGTTTATTAGAGGATACCTAGAAGGTTATGTATGTGTAAGAAGCAGCTGTTCACCTGCTTGTCCCTAGTGTTCAACAGACAACATTTCACAAGGCACTCGAGGAACCAGCTTCCCTACACCAGTTGTCAGCTCCCCCTCCTCCTGCTCCTCTCATCTCCTCCAGTGTGGGCTCGGCAGGACTTCGCGGTGCTCGCCGCCCGCTTTCCCCTGCGGCAGACTGCGCCGCTTGTCCACTCCAGCCGGCTGCTCCTCCCGCTCGGCGAAAACTTTCATTCTCAACTATCTGCGCGGCCTTCCGTTATTTCCCTGCAGGTTCTAAAACTAGTGTCTTATTTCTAATGCTTACATTGATGTGCGCAAGTGGCCACATGACAATACAAACCTACATGTTTATCGAAAAGAATGCACTTATCTTTTTTTACGAATCATTCAACTCTACACATTTATAGAAAAGAATAAAAATAACTTTACAAAAATATCTGATTTCTAAAAAGATGATTATTAATCAACAAAAAGGATTTACGGAAACATTTTTAGTGCTATTCATTATTTAAGAATGTACAGATATACACCGTCAAAATCATTCATCCGTTCACTCCTGTTTTGGAAAAGGAGTGATAAGTAATCAGCACCCTTGGAAGGTCATTCAGTGTTAGTGCCCTTAGCATTTATGCAAAGTCCCATGCACAATGTCTTGCTAATCTGCATGTTGTTGTTATTCTCCTCTACTCTTCTTAGCACTGTCTCCTCCCTGTATCGTTATCTGGTTGTACAGTATCCTATGAACTCAGAATTATAAGTCCTAATAAAATCATTTTTTTTTACTAGTTGCGGTTATTGAGTCTACATATAATTAATATAATAGCGCCATTGCTGCCGTACCATACCTTACTAATCTCCTGTGATATTTCCATCGCTCTCTGCACACGTGTTAGTGTTGTGCCAGTACGTATCCACCATCTTATGTTACTCTCTTCTCATTGTTAGTCTTCCTGTGAAGTATTAACAAATGATTAGAAACTTTTAGTTAAAAACATCAAATTTATATGTAGAAACCCGTTTTTTTTTTTGCAGCCAACAAAATATCGTGTCACTTCTCTTCCATAACACACACACACCCTACATTAAGCCCTCCAAATTATCAATAAACACGCCCCCGCATTTGGGATCGTCTCGCCCTAACATCAAGATAACAAAATCCGCCCCCACGCCTGTGGTTGGTCCAATATAGCACCATAAATGTGCTTTCTTTGACGACCTCTACAGGGAGAAAGATGGAGACATTAGAAACAAGGCGGGCTGACTTGAACCTAAGAGGACACCAATTTACAGCACAATGTTTTTGCTGAGAGATCACAGCGAACGATGACGGGCATTGTGAACTACTAGGCCGCCCCACGGTGTGTGCCAGGGACAGGTCAGTGTTTGCGTGAGCGTCCTCAATGCGGTATCGCTGGGGACAGCAGCGTTCCGGAGTCCAATGGCACAGCAGCGGCTCAGGCCTGCAGGCTGAAAGCCAGCACTTGATAGTACTCCTCCATATCGGCTCAGGTCATGAATGTCTGCAGGTGGAGTGGGAAGCGAAGCCTGTTGCGGCGAAACGGCTCCAGTCCAGCTGCAGTGCAACGTCCGCAGCTTAAATCTGCAGGAAAAATGGTAGTAAAAAGGGCCGACAGCCATAGCCTCTTCTCTTTCTTCTGAAAAACTATGCAGGAGTGGGAGTTTTTCTCGAAACTTCCACTTAACTGCTACGTGGACTATTACGGATTAGCAGAAGGCCTTATGACTAAGTAGGAAGGGGGCACACGTTCAGGGACGTGCCTTGCGATTGGACAGGGAAGTGTGGTCCTTCTGCTGTTCTTTTGCAATGGCAGAGTTTTTGTGAAAATGGCGGTCGGGGTCTGAGCCTTCTCCATGACCGGAGAGGACGTGTGTCTGCGTGCGCAATCTTCTGCACAATAGAGGCGCTTGGACTCTGATTGATTATCGAGTAGATGTACTAGGGCGTCTCTGTGAGATTTATTTTCGTAACTCTGTAAGCAGATTTGGGAAATTAGGAGGCTCTAAGAGCAGCTGGACACAAGAGGCGCTCTTTATTCTCGAGTGCTTGTAGTGAGACTGTCGTTATCTGGCCAGTGGGCAAGCAGCTGATCGCACTCGTACACGGTACGACACCAGATGAGCTCACAGAGAGAAGTATCTCGAACAATATTGTAATGTATTGTATGTTAACCGGGGACCTAGAAACGATGGAGAGGCTCAGTTCCCGCCGCACCCGCAGTGGTCCACAACCCCACGACGACTAACGCAGTCCACTTCACCCCTCCGCCACCCCACACCGAACCCAGGGTTATTGTGCGGTTCGGCCCCCAGTGGACCCCCCCAGCGAACGTCACACACCAGACGAGTGTAACCCCTATGTTTGCGTGGTAGAGTAATGGTGGTGTACGCGTACGTGGAGAACTTGTTTGCACAGCAATCGCCGACATAGTGTAACTGAGGCAGAATAAGGGGAACCAGCCTGCTTTCACTGAGGCAGATGGAAGACCGCCTAAAAACCATCCACAGATTGGCCAGTTCAGTGGACCTCAGCACAAATCCATCGGGCGGATTTGTGCTGTGGACCAGGCGCTCCTTCCTGCCCGGAGAGCGGTGCGTTAGACCGCACGGCCAACTGGGTGGGCATGCGAACAATATTAGTCCAAGTGAGAAAGCAGGTTTCAGAGCTGCAGCGAGGGTGTAACGATGGTGCGGCAGCCAAAGTCAGCAGCAGTCGTTCTCACTGTCGTTTTGAGTATGATGATACCGCAGCTCTGCAGAATATAGGGACTTAATTCAATAAATGCGTTGAGTTCCATGCCACTGTACTGTATTCAAAAGCCATCAGATTCATTTGGGAGTTGGTTTTTCTTCTTGCTGTAACTCGACGATATCCTTTTTGCCAGTATTCATCAGATCGCGTTACGCAATTTATTTAAGAGGGTGACAAGTTCAATACGAGTTACTACTAGACCGAACTTATAGAAATAGTTAAGGATGTTGTATGGGTGCGTTTTTTTTGTTTTTTTTTTTTTTTTTTTTTTGCTTATTCTAGAATTGAGAACACTGTGTGAGGTGAAATGACAAGTTTAATGTCGCAATATTTCTCACCAAATTACAGCTTTTCACACAATTTTCAACTCGCCAACATAAAAATAGCGCAATGAATAAAGCGTCTTGCCAACATAGAAAACTGAAATAAGTTTATACACAACAATGTTAAAAATTAACTCTCTGAAAGCACATTAATCCTAAACACAATATTATGAAAGTTTAATTGGAAGTTTCTTTACATTAAACCTAAGCACAATAATACGAAAGTTTAATTGGATGTTTCTTTACAAAATTGCTCCTACACATACGTTATGATGTTGGTCAGTACTACGAAAATCGTCCGATTCCAGTTCAAAGTTCGGTATTATTTAGGATGACAATCAAGTCTACGATGGATGGTTAGTCAAGTGACAAATTTGAGCGCAAGATTACCCAAGGCCACTCGAGTTTACAGTGGACGCAAGCTGGTGAACCAACAAAGTATACGCCTTTGCACGCGGTATTTACCTTCAGCTGCGATGTGCTGCTGTCTGCAAGGACACTCTCTCCCACTGAAATTCCTACAAAACTAATCTGGCCTTTGCTGAACTTCCCAGCAGAAACTTTCCCTATGTTTCTCGTTATGCGAGAAAACATGTACTCAGCCCTAGTCTCATTATATGGCTATAAACATGCGCATGGTTGGAGCAGCGTGCATATTATAGTGCCCTCTCAGTTCTCGCAAGAACAATTAACTAATTTAGCTGGTTTGTTTCTCCACAGTTGGAGCTAAACGTTGCTACAGCTAATTTTTTTAGCTGGAATGCAGCCGCTGTGAACGCAGTGTCCACACAGATTTCTTCTCTGCATCGTACGGAGCGTTAAGTGCTATATTCTGCACTTGATGCCAGTTCAGAGAAGCGCCCCAGAAAATTTCTCTCTCGTCCTACTCATGGCAGAACTGCCTCCCTCCACTTGGGTCCCTTTTTCACGCCATGGCTTTTTTCGACCAATAGGAGCATTCCTCTTATTTTATAGAAACACTCTCTACCAATCGCAACGTCCCTTCTATCAAACTGTGTCGAAACTACAGTATATTCCTCCTTTGTAGTGCGTTTCCACCAATCGGACGTTTTGTGCCCTTTCTAGATGCCTAAAGTATATTGACCTTTCTGTGTGTCGCACTTGCTGGACGAAAATGCGTCACTTGCTTTTGTTTGTATCCCGTTAGAATTTTGAACTGCAGTTTTCTAAAGCTTCTTCTCTGGCCTTGAGCAGATGCCCCCCGCTACAGGTGGCCCTCCGACTTGAATCACCTGGGCCGCGGCCGCTGTCCTCCTTCCTGCCACCCCTTTAAGTGGTTTCCGGCGTAACTCCCACAGCACAACTTCGCTACGGCGTTGTGTAGCTGGCTGGCTTTTCTAAACTAAAAACGACTCGACTCGCATTTCCTATTCTACCTTCCGCTCAAAGACATGCATTGTATAGGAATAGTGTATTAATTACCATCGATTGACTGTCATGCCTTTTTGCATTACATATTGATAGGCAAATGTTCTCATAACTGTCGATTTACATCAGGTGTCATCTTCACCTTCCCATTGTGATTTGTAAAGGTCTCATGTAAGGAGCGAATCTGACCATTTATTCTGCCACCTTACAATGTGGGATATTTTTGCCAATCGAATCCTTTAACTGAAACAAAAAAAGTGATTTTGACAAATTTTTTTCATATTTATATATAACGTCACTTTTTTCAGTTGCATAATTTCCCGCCTCCCATCCAGCTTGGCGACTTTCCTGCCAGGATAGTTCAAAAATGGGATATTTTGTAATGGAGTCAGATGGGAATTGTTATACTAGGGAGAAACTGACAGCTTCTCACAAAGATTTTCTTAAACTAACTACCTGTTCTGCATTCTCAACAAGCATTTTGATGAGATTTGACTAAAGCAAAATCCTGGCTTTTCTTTTTACAGAAATAATTTATGTTAAAAATTTGTTACATAATTTTACGTGCGCTTTGCGATTTTCATATTTGATTTAAAAGTGTTTCTGCCTCTGTGTGTCTGGTTAACATAGAAACCACTCTATGATTCAATGTTGATTACGGCGTCGCATCAGTGTTGAGAAAATTTTGGAAGGGTTTATGTCACAACAGGCTGTTCGTATTTTATGGGTGAAATCTGTGAACAGGTGAGATACTTAAACAGTTGTGCTTTCGCTCTGTCAGTTTAGTATGTTTGTGTAGTGTTTCAGTATGTTATGAGGGTCCTATGATAGACTGCAGAACACGTGTTTTCACGTAGTACGTCGCGAAAACTTGTCAAAGAAGCGAGTGTGGTAGCTAATGTAGGCATAGGGTGAACAAAACAGAGGTGATTATGATAAGACAGAAGACACGGATCGAGTGAATGCAGGCGATAATGAGATACATTATGAGCGGTTTGGAAATGATATGTCAGAAGATGAAGACAATTTAAGGGACCATGTAGACACCTGGGTAACAGTCCGAAATTATGGGTCAGTTAGTCCTGATGACAGACGAAACAGAACAGGCAGACCATGGTCAGAAGTGTCCGGTCAGATTAGTCAACAAGCCAGATGATAAGGACTATAGGGAATAAGGTGAGTGGTGAAGAGAAAGTGATGGTTAAGCGCCGGCCGAAGTGGCCGTGCGGTTAAAGGCGCTGCAGTCTGGAACCGCAAGACCGCTACGGTCGCAGGTTCGAATCCTGCCTCGGGCATGGATGTTTGTGACGTTCTTAGGTTAGTTAGGTTTAACTAGTTCTAAGTTCTAGGGGACTAATGACCTCAGCAGTTGAGTCCCATAGTGCTCAGAGCCATTTTGATGGTTAAGCGGATGGAACCAATGGATAAACTATTAAAAGATGTTGTTATTGTTGTGGTCTTCAGTCCTGGTTTGATGCAGCTCTCCGTGCTACTCTATCCTGTGCAAGCTTCTTCATCTCCCAGTACCTACTGCAACCTACATCCTTCTGAATCTGTCTAGTGTATTCATCTCTTGGTCTCCCTCTACGATTTTTTCCCTCCACGCTGCCCTCCAGTACTAAATTGGTGAACCCTTGATGCCTCAGAACATGTCCCACCAACCGATACCTTCTTCTAGTCAAGTTGTGCCACAAACTTCTCTTCCCCCCAATCCTATTCAGTACCTCCTCATTAGTTATATGATCTACCCATCTAATCTTCAGCATTCTTCTGTAGCACCACATTTCGAAAGCTTCTATTCTCTTCTTGTCCAAACTAATTATTGTCCATGTTTCACTTCCATACATGGCTACGCTCCTTACAAATACTTTCAGAAATGACTTCCTGACACTTAAATCTATACTCGACGTTAACAAATTTTTCTTCTTCAGAAACACTTTCCTTGCCATTGCCAGTCTACATTTTTTATCCTCTCTACTTCGACCATCATCGGTTATTTTGCTCCCCAAATAGCAAAACTCCTTTAGCAGTTTAAGTGTCTCATTTCCTAAGCTAATTGTCTCAGCATCACCCGACATAATTCGACTACATTCCAGTATCCTCGTTTTGCTTTTGTTGATGTTCATCTTATATCCTCCTTTCAAGACATTGTCCATTTCGTTCAACTGCTCTTCCAGGTCCTTTGCTGTCTCTGACAGAATTACAATGTCATCGGCAAACCTCAAAGTTTTTACTTCTTCTCCATGGATTTTTATACCTACTCCGAATTTTTCTTTTGTTTCCCTCACTGCTTGCTCAATATACAGATTGAATAACATCGGGGATAGGCTACAACCTTGTCTCCCTCCCTTCCCAACCACTGCTTCCCTTTCATGCCCCTCGACTCTTGTAACTGCCACCTGCTTTCTGTACAAATTGCAAATAGCCTTTCGCTCTCTGTATTTTACCCCTGCCACCTTCAGAATTTGAAAGAGAGTATTCCAGTCAACACTGTCAAAAGCTTTCTCTAAGTCAACAAATGCTAGAAACGTAGGTTTGCCTTTCCTTAATCTAGCTTCTAAGATAAGTCGTAGGGTCTGTATTGCCTCACGTGTTCCAATATTTCTACGGAATCCAAACTGATCTTCCCCGTGGTCGCCTTCTACAAGTTTTTCCATTCATCTGTTCAGAATTCGCGTTAGCATTTTGCATCCGTGACTTATTAAACTGATAGTTCGATAATTTTCACATCTGTCAGCACATGCTTTCTTTGGGATTGGAATTATTATATTCTTCTTGAAGTCTGAGGGTATTTCGCCTGTCACATACATCTTGCTCACCAGATGGTAGAGTTTTGTCAGGACTGGCTCTCCCAAGGCCATCAGTAGTTCTAATGGAATGTTGTCTACTCCCGGGGCCATGTTTTGACTTAAGTCTTTCAGTGCTCTGTCAAACTCTTCACGCAGTATCATATCTCCTTTTTCATCTTCATCTACATTCTCTTCCATTTCCATAATATTGTCCTCAAGTACATTGCCCTTGTATAGACCCTCTATATACTCCTTCCACCTTTCTGCTTTCCCTTCTTTGCTTAGAATTGGGTTTCCATCTGAGCTCTTGATATTCATACAAGTGGTTCTCTTTTCTCCAAAGGTTTCTTTAATTTTCCTGAAGGCAGTATCTATCTTACCCCTATTGAGATAACCCTCTACATCCTTACATTTATCCTCTAGCCATCCCTGCTTAGCCATTTTGCACTTCCTGTCGATATCATTTTTTAGACGTTTGTATTCCTTTTTGCCTGCTTCATTTACTGCATTTTTGTATTTTCTCCTTTCATCAATTAAATTCAATATTTCTTCTGTTACCCAAGGATTTCTACTAGCCCTCGTCTTTGTACCTATTTGATCCTCTGCTGCCTTCACTATTTCATCCCTCAAAGCTACCCATTCTTCTTCTACTGTATTTCTTTCCCCCATTCCTATCAGTTGTTCCCTTATGCTCTCCCTGAAACTCTGTACAACCTCTGGTTCTTTCAGTTTATCCAGGTCCCATCTCCTTAAATTCCCACCTTTTTGCAGTTTCTTCAGTTTTAATCTACAGTTCATAACCAATAGATTGTGGTCAGAGTCTACATCTGCCCCTGGAAATGTCTTACAATTTAAAACCTGGTTTCTAAATCTCTGTCTTACTATAATATAATCTATCTGAAACCTGTCAGTATCTCCAGGGTTCTTCCATGTATACAACCTTCTTTCATGATTCTTGAACCAAGTGTTAGCTATGATTAAGTTGCGCTCTGTGCAAAATTGTATCAGGCGGTTTCCTCTTTCATTTCTTAGTCCCAATCCATATTCACCTACTACGTTTCCTTCTCTCCATTTTCCTACTACCGAATTCCAGTTACCCATGACTATTAAATTTTTGTCTCCCTTCACTATCTGAATAATTTCTTTTATTTCATCATACATTTCTTCAATTTCTTTGTCATCTGCAGAGCTAATTGGCATATAAACTTGTACTACTGTAGCAGGCGCGGGCTACGTGTCTATCTTGGCCACAATAATGCGTTCATTATGCTGTTTGTAGTAGCTTACCCGTACTCCTATTTTTGTTATTCATTAGTAAACCGACTCCTGCACTACCCCTATTTGATTTTGCATTTACAACCCTGTATTCGCCTGACCAAAAGTATTGTTCATCCTGCCAGCGAACTTCGCTAATTCCTACTATATCTAACTTTAACCTATCCATTTAAAAGATATGATAAACTAATTCACGAATCAACTCAGGAAACTTTATGAAAAATTCTCCAGGAAACTCCATAATAGATTCGAACGTTGTTGGTTGTAGTCGCATTGAAGACTATGAGGATTGCCAAAGAAGAAAGCAATTTATAAATAAAAAAATGTTCATGCATTCATTTTGTAAATACTAGGTATAGGTATTTGTTGCATAATGTTTAAGGAAGGGGGAGCTGGTTTGGAAGAAGTATGAAAACATGTAATTACTCATGTCAGAACAGAGTGCTGAGGAAATTCTTGTGTTCTAGAGCTGAATAATAGAGAGCAATTATTATCTGGCATGGCAAACACTGTGTAATACTACCGCCATTTAAGGTAGAATTGTACTAGCTATATGTTATGAGATATTGTGAAAAGGACGTGCCAGTCGAGAAACGAAAGAAATGACTTCGAATCGAGAACAGACTATCCAAGTCAACGACACGTCCTGTGTTCAAAATGGCTCTGAGCACTACGGGACTCAACTGCTGAGGTCATTAGTACCCTATAACTTAGAACTAGTTAAACCTAACTAACCTAAGGACATCACACACATCCATGCCCGTGGCAGGATTCGAACCTGTGACCGTAGCGGTCTCGCGGTTCCAGACTGCAGCGCCTAGAACCGCACGGCCACTAAGGCCGGCCACACGTCCTGTGTAAAAAACAAAAAGAGCCAGTACATATAGAATCCTGAGTAATGGCGAATGCAAGAAGGTAAATTTCTGTGCTGTGAATATATTAGTGTCGTCTTGGGTTCAAGTCAGTCCGCCTTGTTTCTAATAACTGTATCTTTCTCCCTGTAGAGGTCGACAAGGAAAGCACATTTATGGTGATATAGTGGACCAACCACAGGCGCGGTGGCGGATTTTGTGATGTTAATGTCAGGACGGGACGACCCCAAATGTGGGAGCGTATGTATAGAGAATTTGGAGTATACTCCACAGGAATACTAACACTGAGGAGGGAGTATCATAACAAGGTAGTGGATACGTACTGGCACAACACTAACACATGTGCAAAGAGCAATAGAAGATATCGCAGGGGATTAGTAAGGTATGGTATGGCAGTAATAGCGCTATTATATTAATTATATGTACACTCAATAACCGCAACTTCTTAAAAAATGGTTTTATTAGGACTTGTAATTCTTTGTTCATAGGATAATGTCCAAGTAGATAACGAAACAAGGAGGTACCAGCACTAAGAAGAGTCGAGAGTAATATTGATAAGTAACATGTAGATTAGCAAGACCACTAACAGCACAGGATTTTGGATAAATGCTAAGGGCACTAATTGTGAATGAGCTTCCAGGAGCGCGGATAACTTATCACTCCTTTTCCCAAACAGTAGTGAACGGATGAACGATTTTGATAGTGTATATCTGTACATTCTTAAATAATGGAAAGGACTAAAAATGTTTCCTTAAATCCTGTTTGTTGATTGTTGTTGTTGTTGTGGTCTTCAGTCCTGAGACTGGTTTGATGCAGCTCTCCACGCTACTCTGTCCTGTGCAAGCTTCTTCATCTCCCAGTACCTGCTGCAACCTACACCCTTCTGAATCTGCTTAGTGTATTCATCTCTTGGTCTTCCTCTACGATTTGTACCCTCCACGCTGCCCTCCAATACTAAATTTGTGATCCCTTGATGCCTCAGAACATGTCCTACCAACCGATCCCTTCTTCTAGTCAAGTTGTGCCACAAACTCCTCTTCTCCCCAATCCTATTCAGTGCCTCCTCATTCGTTATGTGATCTACCCATCTAATCTTCAGCATTCTTCTGTAGCACCACATTTCGAAAGCTTCTATTCTCTTCTTGTCTGAACTATTTATCGTCCATGTTTCACTTCCATACATGGCTACACTCCATACAAATATTTTCAGAAATGACTTCCTGACACTTAAATCTATACTCGATGTTAACAAATTTCTCTTCTTCAGAAACGCTTTCCTTGCCATTGCCAGTCTACATTTTATATCCTCTCTACTTCGACCATCATCAGTTATTTTGCTCCCCAAATAGCAAAACTACTTTAGCAGTTTAAGTGTCTCATTTCCTAATCTAATTCCCTCAGCATCACCCGACTTAATTTGACTACATTCCATTACTCTCGTGTTGCTTTTGTTGATGTTCATCTTATATCCCCCTTTCAAGACAATGTCCATTCCGTTCAACTGCTCTTCCAAGTTCTTTGCTGTCTCTGACAGAATTACAATGTCATCAGCGAACCTCAAAGTTTTTATTTCTTCTCCATGGGTTTTAATACCTACTTTTGTTTCCTTTACTGCTTGCTCAATATACAGATTGAATAACATCGGGGACAGGCTACAACCCTGTCTCACTCCCTTCCCAACCCCTGCTTCCCTTTCATGCCCCTCGACTCTGTTTGTTGATTAATAATCATCTTTTTAGAAATCAGATATTTTTGTAAAGTAATTTTTATTCTTTTCTATAAATATGTAGAGTTGAATGATTTGTAAAAGATAAGTGTATTCGTTTCGATAAATATGTAGGTTTGTATTGTCATGTGGCCACTTGTGTACATCAATGTAAGCATTAGAAATAAGACACTAGATTTAGAACCTGCAGGGAAATAACAGAACGCCGCAGAGATAGTTGAGAATGAAAGTTTTCGCCAAGCGGGAGGAGCAGCCCGCTGGGTGCTTATTCTGTATCTTTCCGCCATTGTGCCTATCGTTTCGGTACTCAATAGCACTGAACGGTCTAGTACTCGAATTAGAGTCTCTGCGTTATTCAGTATGCATTTCGGTAGCGATACCGTTCGGGTCTAGAGAACCGAAGCGCTGTTGTCGGTTCGTGTCGCACAAGCCAATCAAAAGCAAGCAACCGCAGATCCGCGCATGCGCACTGCAGCGCACACAGCGCCAGGAACACAAGCGGCTAGCAGACGACACAGGCGCGCTATTCTTCCAAGTACCGAAAATTGCGTTTACGTTGCCATAACGCATGACGCCGCATTCCATCGAGCTGACGTGCCCGCCTTCATAGCCCTTGCCTCCTCCTTTACAGTAACAGGCGCAGTATACCCATTTCCATGATTCTCAGCTGAAATGCATAAAACTTTTTACAGTTTCTCTGACCGCATGTTTCCATGCATGCACAATAACAATAGCGTATTTGACTGTATTTTGCAGATTGTCGTAAATGCCGCATTATGTCATCTTATTCTCAGTCACACTGACATCGTGTTTTGGATTTTACGTTTCGGAAAATGAGTTAGGAATAGTGTATAGTACCACATTGTACTAATACATCTATAAAAACACCCGAAAAATTGATTCTGAGAGTTTCAAAGAAAAAGAAGATAAACAGAATGTGGTTATAACACACTCCTAGAGATCCAAATTATTAAGTAGCCCACTTCCCTATATGATGCGGCAACGATTTGGGTCTTCAAAACAAAACTGAAAAAAAAACTGCATTTTCGATATCTCCATCAGTTCGTCGAAGTTTATAACATGCATCTCATGAATGTAAATGTTTCGTATATGGTGCTACAGTATAAAAATATTACGGCAGAGATCTTTCATCTCTGTCTACTGTGGTTGAGGATTCGATCACAGATAAATATTTGTGACAAGCAAGATTATGAAGATGACTGCTGCTAGTTACATTCCCAGTAATTTAAGTTCTGCTCTTAGATTCCTCTCTAACAGCATACTCGCAAATCGCTACATACTCGGAAAAAATGGTGAATTATTTCTGACAACAAAAAATATAAAGGTCACTCGTTTGTTTCACTCACAGCACTTTCATTTATTTATTTATTTATTTATTTATTTATTTATTGTTCCGTGGGACCAAATTAAGGAGAAATCTCCATGGTCATGGAACGAGTCAATACATGAAATTATAACACGATATTAGAAACAGATAAAATGAAATATAGAAAAAAAACAAATTCAGGTGACAAGTCATAAGTTTAAATGAAGACAATCAACAATGTAACACTGGCATTTGCTTAATTTTTTAGCTCTTCCAGGAGCTCCTCGACAGAAAAGAAGGAGTGAGCCATGAGGAAACTCTTCAGTTTAGACTTAAAAGAGTTTGGGCTACTGCTAAGATTTTTGAGTTCTTGTGGTAGCTTATTGAAAATGGATGCAGCAGAATACTGCACTCCTTTCTGCACAAGAGTCAAGGAACTGCATTCTACATGCAGATTTGATTTCTGCCTAGTATTAACTGAGTGAAAGCTGCTAACTCTTGGGAATAGGCTAATATTGCTAACAACAAACGACATTAAAGAAAATATATACTGTGAGGGCAATGTCAGAATTCCCAGATTTTTGAATAGGGGTCGACAAGAGGTTCTCGAACTTACACCACATATAGCTCGAACAGCCCGTTTTTGAGCCAAAAATACCCTTTTTGAATCAGAAGAATTATCCCAAAAAATAATACCATACGACATAAGCGTATGAAAATATGCGAAGTAGACTACTTTTCGTGTTGAAGTGTCACTTATTTCAGATACTGTTCTAATGGTAAATAAAGCAGCATTTAGTTTCTGAACAAGATCCTGAACATGGGCTTTCCACAACAGCTTACTATCTATCCGTACGCCTAGGAACTTGAACTGTTCCGTCTCGCTTATAACATGCCCATTCTGTCTGATTAAAATGTCAGTTCTTGTTGAATTGTGAGTTAGAAACTGTAAAAACTGAGTCTTACTGTGATTTAGCATCAAATTATTTTCCACAAGCCACGAACTTATTTCATGAACTAAATTATTTGTTACTGTTTCAATATTACACACAAGATCCTTCACTATCAAGCTGGTGTCATCAGCAAACAGAAATATTTTTGAATCACCTGTAACACTAGAAGGCATATCATTTATATAAATAAGAAACAGCAGTGGCCCCAGCACCGACCCTTGGGGAACGCCCCACTTAACAGTGCCCCATTGGGACTGAACATCACTACCACTCTCAATATTGCGGAGAATTACCCTCTGCTTTCTGTTCTTAAAGTAAGAGGCGAACCAATTGTAAGCTACTCCCCTTACTCCATAATGGTCCAACTTCTGCAATAATATTTTGTGGTCAACACAGTCAAAAGCCTTCGTTAAATCAAAGAAAACACCTAGCGTTCGCAACCTTTTATTTAATCCGTCGAAAACCTCACAGAGAAAAGAGAATATAGCATTTTCAGTTGTTAAACCATTTCTAAAACCAAACTGAACATTTGACAGCAAATTATGTGAATTTAAATGCTCCAGTAACCTTGTATATACAACCTTCTCAATAACTTTAGCAAACACCGATGGAATAGAAATAGGTCTAAAATTGTCAACATTATCAATGTCTCCCTTTTTATAAAGTGGCTTCACTACCGAGTATTTTAATCGATCAGGAAACCGACCACTCCTAAAGGAAAAGTTACAGATATGGCTAAGTACTGGGCTAACATACATAGAACAATACTTCAGTATTCTGCTAGATACCCCGTCATATCCATGAGAGTTCTTGGTCTTTAGTGATTTAATTATTAACTCAATCTCCCTCTTGTCAGTATCATGGAGGAGCATTTCAGGTAACAGTCTCGGAACACTTTTTTCTAAGAGCGCTATATGATTCCCTGTTGGAATTAGGTTTCTATTTAGTTCACCTGCTATATTCAGAAAGTGATTATTAAATACTGTACATATATGCGACTTATCAGTAACACGGACATTCCCACTACGCACTGATTCTATATCCTCGACCTGTCTCTGCAGACCAGCAACTTCCTTTACGACTGACCATATGGTTTTAATTTTATCCTGAGACTTAGCTATTCTATCTGCATACCACATACTTTTTGCCTTCCTAATAACATTTTTAAGCACCTTACAATACTGTTTGTAATGGGCTGCTGCATTTAGATTTTGACTGTTTCTAACGTTTTGATATAATTGCCACTTTGTTCTACAAGATATTCTTATCCCTCTAGTCAGCCACCCAGGCTGCCTGTTTGTGCTAGTACCCTGTTTTAAACGTTGTAACGGAAAGCAACTTTCAAAGAGCATGAGAAAGGTCTTTAGAAAAGCATTATATTTATCGTTTACTGTCTCAGCGCTATAAACATCTTGCCACTCTTGTTCCTTTATAAGGTTTACAAAGGTCTCTACAGCAACCGGATCAGCTTTCCTGAACAGCTGATGACTATATTTAACACGAGTTGCAGCATAAAAATCTTTTAAAGTTAAAATTTGCGCATCATGATCTGAAAGGCCATTCACCTTTTTTCTAACAGAATGCCCTTCTAGTAATGAGGAATGAACAAAAATGTTGTCTATGGTTGTTCTACTGTTCCCTTGCACTCTCGTTGGAAAGAATACGGTTTGCATAAGATCATATGAATTAAAGAGGTCTACCAGCATCCTCTTCCTTGCACAATCACTTATACAATTAATATTGAAGTCACCACATATAACTAACTTTTTGTATTTCCTATAAAGTGAACCAAGAACCTCCTCTAGCTTTAGCAAAAATGCTGTGAAATCGGAGTCTGGGGATCTATAAATAACAACAGTTACAAGTTTAACTCCGTTAAATTTAACCACACCTGCACAACATTCAAACACCTTTTCAGTGCAGTACTTTGAAACATCAATTGACTCAAATGCGATGCCGTTTTTCACATACATGGCTACTCCCCCACACCGCAAAGAGCTCCTCGAAAAGCAGCCAGCCAACCTGTATCCTGGTAAAGGAAGCCTCTGAATTATCTCCTTATTTAAGAAGTGTTCAGATATACCAATAATTTCAGAGTCAACATCTATAAGCAGTTCCCTAACTTTATCCCTAATACCTTGTATATTTTGATGAAATATACTAATTCCCTCATTACTCGGATACCTAAGCTTTGTCAAAAGTGATTCCCTTGTTAGAGAGACTTCCCTTAAGCAGGAATACCTATCAGCTGACTTCAATCTAAAAAAGGTGCAGCTTTAACACACACTACTGCAGGAATTTTCCCATGAGTGATCCCACCAATCCCACCTATGCTGTCACCTATAAGCTTTGCCAACCTCCCCTTCCCATACCTGTTGAGGTGCAGGCCGTGTCTAGTGAAACCCGTCCTGCTGATAGACTCCACCGACACCACTGAAATGTGACCCATGCTTTCTGTCATCAGCGCACCCCCAAGTCTCATGTTATTACGCCTGACGGCTGTATTAAGATGAGGCCGATCGTGACGCTGAAACAGTTCCACGAAATGCACATTCGTGTTGCCAGTCTGAGTGGCTATCTTTTCCAGGTCACCATCTATGTTATACTCCCCATCCCTACCAATACTATTACCAGCCCCACCCACAATCACTACCTGATCCTCTTTAGTAAAATCCCTACATAACCCCCCTATTTTTTATTTTTTTTGTGGTTTTCGGGCGCACAACTTCAATGGTCATTAGCGCCCTGACTACTCTAAGAATGCACCGCGAGGCACAAGTTGACAACAACAACTAAAAGGGAAAACACAATAAAAGACAGACTGACAGGCATAGGATTAAAAAACATCATCAAATGTCCTTAGCGAGGTTTGTCAAATTGATAAAACAAAGAACACGAGCAGCTGCTCGTGGGTCATCCGCTAAAATGGCATCTAAAGTAGTAGGCAGGTTAAGATCGAGGCGCAGTGTTTTAAGATCGGGACAGGACATTAAAATGTGACGAACCGTCAGCAAGTGCCCACATGGGCAGAACGGCGCCGGCGCAGCCGTCAGCAGATGGCGATGGCTGAACCGGCAGTGTCCAATTCTTAACCTTGCTAAAACGACCTCCTCCCGCCGAGAAGGGCGTGAGGAGGACGTCCAAGCCATAACCCCCCTATGTTAACAGTCACCTGAGCCAACCCTGCATTAGGCTTCACAATGCTGGTGACCTGGTACTCACTTCCCAGCACTTCCTGCAACTGCTGGCCTACACCTCTGCCATGTGAACTACCTAACAGCAGAACCTTCTTCTTCCTCTTCGACTTTGCAACTGTTCTAGGCACAGTAACTACTGAGGTCTGCTGCATACTTCCTACATCTACAGCTACTAGAGATTCCTCTCCACTAGACTCTGACAGTTGGTCATATCTATTGTAAACACCAATAGTAAAACTATCTGAAAATCTTCTTCTCCTAGCAGATCTCTTGCCAACAGCCAGCTCCCATTCCCCAACCCCCTTCTCCCTCCTCATCCTATCTAGCTCCTCCTGTGCGTTTTTCAACTGCACCTGAAGGGCACAGATCTTACGCTCCTGCTCCTCTATCAGTTTACTCTTGCTACATAACCTGCAGTTCCAGGAGAGGATCTCACCAGAATGCCCACTGGCTTCCCCACTGCATTCCCCCCAGTGAAAATACTTCGAACAAGTGTCACACCGCAATCCACTACTCACGAACCTACGGCAAAGCCCACACTTCTCACTCATGGTAAAATTTTACTTTTTCTAAGTTCCGCTACTACAATAAGAAGATGCTAAAAACCTGACTACAATAATCACAAACTTACTCTACAAGGGAAGTAACTACTATTATTAACAGTATTAATAAACAACAAATGTGAATATAACAAAAGACTAATACAGAAAGAGAATCAAACGTCTAATCACACAGTAACGAGCTGTAAACAGTTCCCAAAAGGTTCTTCTGAAATTATTTCACCAGAAAACACCACGAACACCGGTTGAAGACTACTAAAGTTCCTAAATAAATCACTATGCACAAACAATTAATTAGTACTTAGCTTTCGATGCGCCGCTACAGCTGCAACTGGTCAGCGTGGAATGTAAACACAGGCAAGAGGTTAAGTTGCTCGATACGAAACACTCACAAATATCACGTCACAACAGAAGAAAGGCAGAGCTGAATGAAGAAACCACTAATACGTCACTTATATAGTAAATATTATCACAAAAACCGTTAAAATATGTATCTGGAACCTAAAAATATATGAAAACTTAGAGAGCGATCTCACACGCAGTCACTCGCTTATGACGTCACACCAATATCTCTGTTATGATTCCGAACACAGAAGAGACCTACAACAATTTCATATATCGTATTTTAAACACACAGAAATCACGAAATCATTACTGAGGAAGTGCGCTCTTACATGTAAGTAATAACGAATATTGGAGAAAAGTCTTAACTTACACGAATAACAATGTCTCAGAACGTGTTGCATATATGAAGAGGAAAAAAAAATGTTTGCGTCCACCCATGCACGAATCAGTGACCTTTGGAATCGCATTCCCAGGCGCTAACCATTTGGCCACGCCAAACAACAGCAATGCAGTGCTCATTTGTTGTAGTATTGTGTAGAGGAATGTAGACTGACTTCGTTGCCAAACGGTGCTCCGTAATTCATAAATGCGTGATAGTTTGGAAGGTTTCCAATATCAGACTTCATGTAATTGCTTTCCATTGTTACTTGAAAGTTGTAAACACGTTGCGATAGTTACTAACTAACCTATTTGTGGGAAAAAGTACACAAAGGCACTTAGTAACGTCAGTTCACACTCGTGTAATATACGTAAGTAGAGCCGATGTCTTGATATGTAATGATCTTTAAACTCTTATTTGCATAAAAATAACACGTATTTTGAGAGAATATTGACCAAAATCGTTTTTTTTGTAATCATTCACAGTAACAACCATCCATATTTCAACAAAGGAAAATAGTCTATTACGAACTCACTTTCCAACTGGATGCGTCCTCTGTTGATTCTTTAGCAGCACAATCACTAAATCGAAAGCTAAAACCGCTAAATATGTTTAAAATAACAAATTATAGGCGTACATAACCCACAGCTCACCGATCGACATGACCAGACCGAAATCCAAAACCTCTCAGTACAATTGTCGTAAAATCGGTGGGAGGACCTTTCGGTAACAAGTCTAAGAAGCTTACTGAATAGGATATTTCGAAAAAGAACCGAAAATGACTTCACTACCGAGACTAACCTGCTACACCGATCGGTATGAACGATACAGAATAGGGCCCCTGGAGTGGAGAAGCGGCGCAGTCGGCCGCCAAGGAAAGCGGGCGGCCAGCACCGCAAAGGCCTGCCGAGCCCACTGGGGCAGAGCTGAGAGGACCAGGGACTGACAACTGGTGTGGGGAAGCTGGTTCCTCGGGTGCCTTGTGAAACTTTGCCTGTTGAACACTACATAATCCCACTAGGGACAAGTAGGTGAACAGCTTCTTCAATGCACAGCTCTATCACATACATAACCCTCTAGGAATACTCTAACAAACGCCGACTCCTGGCAAGCATGAACACACTCGGATTCTGCTTCAGCCTGACTAGGATATATCGAAAGTCACCTGTCTTCTTGATTCCACGGAATTATGTCCCAATGCATCACAGCTGACAGACGAGGCAGGAGAGAAGGAAAGGGAAGCTACAAGAGAAGAACAGAAGCGAGAGAAAAATGGATTTTTGGGCAGTTGCGAGATGAAAACACACAAAAATTTCACATACATACTTACACAGAATGTATCACTTTGGTGAGCCACATCAAATTGCTGACAAGTTGAGCTCAGCGTGCAAGTATCGCGAGAGGTACTCACTTCCCAGTTGTCACGGCTCTCTGCCCACTCTCACCAGTCGAAGGCGACAAGAGATGTAATCATAGAGATTGTCGAGGCGAGTACGTAGCCTCAGTCAGTCGAGTCAAGCGACTGGCACAACCAGTCTGCAGCGAGGAGCCGTCGCACCAGCAACGGTCGCAGTCGTCTCCGCTGGCACAGTAGTGACGCCTCAGCTCGCCGGGTGAGCTGAGCGATGTCAGCGTCCAACGAGAGTGGCATGTGAACCGAATCCTTGCTTTGTTTGTTCCCTAGCTCGTTACAATAATGATGACTGCACTTTTAAAACAGCTAACCCAAATCAACCGCCATTGTTTTTGAACGTCTCTTTGCACAGACAAAATATTTTATTATACTTTTCTATAAATATGTAGATTTGAAAAGTTTTTAAAAGACAGATTTGTTAAGCACTTAGAATACCTTCTAATTAGGATTTAGTATTTAGCTGTACGGTAAGAACGACAAATGCCACCAATTTGATATACCAGGTCATCAAAAAATCAGTATAAATTTGAAAACTGAATAAATCACGGAATAATGTAGATAGAGAGGTACAAATTGACACACATGCTTGGAATGACATGGGGTTTTATTAGAACCAAAAAAATACAAAAGTTCAAAAAATGTCCGACAGATGGCGCTTCATCTGATCAGTACAGAAATAATTAGCATAACAAAGTAAGACAAAGCAAAGAAGATGATCTTTACAGGAAATGCTCAATATGTCCACCATCATTCCTGAACAATAGCTGTAGTAGAGGAATAATGTTATGAACAGCACTGTAAAGCATGTCTGGAGTTATGGTGAGGCATTGGCGTCCCTAGAGATGTCGGTCGATCACGATACACTTGCGACTTCAGGTAACCCCAAAGCCAATAATCGCACTGACTGAGGTCTGGGGACCTGGGAGGCCAAGCAATGCTTACAAAAGCAATTTGATAGCAGGCTGCGTTAGGAACAGTAAAAGACCCACACAGTTTGCTTAACCGATGCTACATTTATATTCAAGAGGGCAGAAGAGCAGTTTAACATGTAGGTGCACAAATCGGGTGTATACACAGACTTCAACCAATGATTAAAGGTTTGGGCGGTAAATTTTTTTATGAGGAATTGTTTTTGTCAAGATTCCTTCTGCTGCATCAAACCTTAGCCACAGCAGAAAAACAGTCGTTAAGTAGAGGGTAATTGCAGCAGCAGTTTGTGGTAGGAGATCGTGTACTGGTTATTTAGAACTTCGAGATATGCATGCAGTGCAGATGACGTTACTAACCTCTTGTATTGCATGCTCGAGTAATAATTGGCAGTCTGACTACGGCATTATTATTTTTTTTTTTGAGAAATCAAAAACTCGGCTGCATCCAGTTAGATAGCTGTTACGTTGACTGGGTTTACTATACCTCTGTCCACGAACCGAGACTACAATGGGGTCTGATTACTTCTTGTCGGTAACATTTTACTACTCTCAATTTTAAGGCTTAAGCACAGCGATGTTCTGCTGGGACTATAATCTAGTGCACGAAACTTCTGATTCTGTGACAGTGGATTGTTGTCTAGAAACTCTGATATCACTCCTTTCTTCGAACTATCCGCTCAGTTGGAACACCTCTTCAACCTCTCTCTGCTTAGCCTACCTTTCCAGAGCGCCAGGAAAGACGTCACGAAGCCATATTCAACGTTTTGTGGTAATAGAGAGGACCCTCACTCCTTGACTTACATTATTCAAATGGTTTGAAATATGCCCTAATTTTTTTGCAATGAAATATCGAAATACTAAATATCCGTGTTTTTTGTTTTTACTGCGCCATTTCAAGCCACCGATGCAAGGGAGTAGTAGCTGTTCAGTATTTAATACACATTGTTAACCTCTCAACAATTCGTACCCGACTCGTGCGGAAAAGGGAAGGATAAGAGGGTGTCCGTCCCTGGCGAGATTTCTGAATACTTGTCACCATCCCAGTTGTTAGGGTTATCCAGGTGACGTTAGGTTCAAGGGGAGGATAATTCTGCAACAGAAACGTGTCAAGTTTCGGGACTAAATCAATTCCACAATCGTAACCTGCAGCTTAAATATATTTAGAACCATTAATAAATTTTACACTGAACAGTAAGTTTAAAAGCGAGACAACAGCCAGCCGATGGAGGTTACGAGACGCGGCCCTGCAGCGCCCGCTAGTGTTGAGGCGGGGGGTGGCAGGGGGGCTGAAGCGGCGACACGAACGGCCCCGCGCGGCAGCCGCCGAAGTGCTGGCCCATCCGCACGCACTGGCCGCGGTACGTCTGCAGCTGAAAAGCACGCACACAGCATATGCGTTAGGTTAACGTGTGGGTAGAGTGTGCTGAGAAACGGCCGAGAGCCACCATTCTGGAAACACTAAACATTTAGTAGTACCACGGGAAACAGTCCGAACACAAGTTAAAGTTGTGCACTGTGGTGTTGCATTGTGCCAAATATTAGATTGCTAAGTCGAGTGGTTATCCACCTACGGATCATACTGAGGATGAAAGAGCTTTGAAATTTACGTTTATCAAAAGAAGGGGGTTAGTTGATAAGACATCCCGAAATATCAAGGTCTGAATTCGTTAACTGAAGCTAAGGGAGCAAAAGGCTTGTGGGCAATGCCACCTAAGTTCGAAGTACAAGTTGCAGTTAGCGATGGAGACACTTGCACAGTATGGAATAGTGTGGCGGGCGGCACGGAACCAGCCTTCAGAGTGGTTAGTGCAGTCACTACATACGGTACAGCTGGAATTAGATCTGGAAGTGACACCCACCACTTGTATTTCGACAGTGCACGGCACGGGAGGTGGTGTCGGCTTTGGAGAGCCGGTACTTGACGATGCAGCTGTCTGTGTTTCCTGGACAGTGCTTGGCGCGTCCTGATACTCCTCGTCCCTCTGAAGCTCCTGAAACGCATAAAGAAATTGTTACATAACTATTTTGTTCTTTTAATCTTACTGTTGAAACTACTAACGACGCTACGTTTTAGACAGCTGGTCGCCGTTGTTAACTTATCCACAACACCATTTCAGACAAGTAAAAAACGCTATCATGCTAAGGCCACTATAATTTTACGCTATTATATTAGCAGCACAACCTCGTCGTAGTGAATAGGGCTGATGTCGGCGCAGTCCACCTTCATCATGCAAACACTCTTTATAGGAGTCGGGCGCGAAGGTTCTGCAGAGGAGTCGTCCGTGGTAATCGGCTGGACTACCATCACTTTAGGATACTCTGACCAACCCTGCAAAGAATGATCATGTTACTGCACTAAGTGGCACGAACATGAATATCAAGAACGCTGTGAAGTACAGAACATAGTGAGGTAATTGCAGCAGCCAATCTGTTGCATTTGGGTCTGGGACGTTGCAAAAACCGATACCTACGTTCGGCTGTATTAGCTTTTTTTTACGTTGCTTAAATATGGTAGACATCTTACAAATATCTCAAACCTACTACCCGCTATATCGAGTCATCTCTTCTGTTCTTAGCACGTATTTGTTAAAAGCTATTTGTCGATAAACGCAATAACTTGTTCACCTAAATCCCTAGATAGCATGTATGAAGGCAGTGCTGTTAGATTAACATTCCAGTAGCTACAGAACTATTTGGAATTAATCAGGCATTAATCTGCGCTACCTATCGCGCAATTGTTAATTTTCTTGGAGGTACTTCATGATGCCTTCATCTGCCGTTCGTTTTGTTTGAAGTACTGTACAATTTCGGATTTAGGCCTCTCAAGTTTTATGGGTTTTTATGCCCTGTATGCCGTTGCTCCTAGGACTTCACGTTATGTTCATAGAAAAAACGTGTTACGCTATTTTAGGAGTTTCACAACAGTCAGTCTAAAGGAACTTTCTTCATTAAGCAGCGTTGAACATCTTACATGAGCATAACGTGGGGTTATGAGCAACGACAAATGGTATTAAAAAACTCGTAAGTGTACTTGAATATGGCCTACCTCCGAAATTGTACAGTCGTACTTTAAGGGGCACGGAATCTGAAGGGATAACAAATCCAAAGCAACTGCTGACCCCTATCTCAGTGAAAATATTAAGTTATGCTTGACAAGGCAATATTTTAATTGTAAAGATTGAGCTATTAAGCTAAGCAGGGGCTGCATCTTTTAGTTCTTTTAAGAAGTCAGTGTCATGAAGGGAATTATATCAGAGTATTAGAAGTAGGGTGCACAACCATGCGTCAAGTTTTGTATCAGTTTACCAACGGCTGTAAGGTCGTCGCTGAAGATAGTGAAGCTATCCGAGATATTGCAGTACACATACTGTAGTGCCGGTAATTGGTACTATGTACCTGGATCAATGTACTGATAGAGGCCGTGCAAAAAGAGGTATTCAACAGGGGCGTGCTACGTAGCTTTTTACCCTTCTTTTTAAGTATTCCTGCTGCCGGTTTTTTACCGGCAGTTAAATCGAAAGTTAATACTAGTTATACAAAATTGTGTACTATTTCGTAACGAAGTTCAAACATTTGACGGAATAATCTAGTAACTACGGAATTTAGTTTGACAATTGTACTCATGTGCTTGGAACATAGCTAAGCTGCACGGTTCAGAAAGGTTTAAATTTGTCAAAGTCCGCTTTAATTAACATTGGGTATTTAAATTTTCAGTGGCCAGCACAATCATTTGCTCACTGGTCTGTCAACAGTTGCACTAGTATATAAGTTTTAAGAAATTTGTCCATCAGAGTCGTGGTAGTTTCCTCAGGAACGTCAGTTAGGTCTAGTATGCAGTGATCAGATTTACCTTTTCTTCCCGAGCGGTGTGATCCGTGGGCGCCGGCATTGCGCTGTTTGAACCGCCGGTGCACTCCGTCACCTCACACAAGGCGCCCGATGCGATGAGCAGCAACACAACCAGAGAACGCATTTGTCGCTCTTCCTGCGCAAGAGATTTTTCCTATTTAAAATTGGTATGTGCTAGAAAATTAAATTCAATGTCACAAATTAACAACGTTAGCTTACATTATAGCTTACTTCGTGAAGTTGTGCATTGGTTATGTTAGTTTTTTAGAAACATAAGATCAATATAATTTTGGGATTCGAGTCTGAGAAACTGTATGGTTAGTTACGAAGTCACTTATAAGACAAAATTCAGATGTTTGTCAAATCAATAACAAGTTTAGAAGTAAGTCTAGAGGCCCAGTGTGAACACGAGAAACTAGACGTATAATATGAATATTGCAGGAAGGAGAGACGTAAAATGCACTCTTTAGACAAATATGTTGTCATTACGTGGCATTAGTTTTTCCTATTTGTGTCAGACAAAAAAAAAATCTATGCTGACCGAGTTTTGTTTAAGAGTCTTTACAGTAGAACGTAAATTAATTTAAAGTGTTGTATTACGTGAGTAGCACAATGAATTTTTTAATCGAGGACTTTCAGGCACGCAATACTAAAACTATAAGCCGAGATCTATAGACCTCCCACTGCAAAACCTCAAACTACAAATGAACACCCAAACACACTACTTACTCTTGGCTTTTCTTCCACTGGTGAAGCAAGGCTGGAGTGTGACACACTGCAGCCTGGCCACACTTCTTATAGACCGGCTCCCTAAACGCAAAGTTGGGAAGAGGTCGCCACAGCCTCTCACCGCCCAGGTAGGAGCGCCGCCGGGCGTTCGCCGAAGGAACTAGGAGCCTGAAGCTGGCCGCAGCGGACCAAACAGTCGAGCCGAGAGACAGCCAGGGGGAACGCCGCGTGTGGAAACCGCAGAGTGCGTTTCTGTGTGGGTTACTGGTTTTTTTTCCGTAACTGAAGATCTAAATTTGAGTAAAATTTCTGCTTACTTTTTTTCCTTATGTTTGTAATCTAGAATGACTGGTCTTATGCTGTTAAAATACGTGCGCATGATAGGTGTCGAATGTCCCATTAATACTTCAGTTTCTCTCGGCTATGTTCGGATTCATTACGCCTTTTGCGGAGTTTAGAGCACCAATAAAACGGGTTTTTCACAATTATCTTCAAGGTATCAATAGTTTACCAATCTCTAACGTGCCTTGCCGAGGGTGGTTTTAAGATTCCTTCGTAAACGAATCACGGATGGTTATGCCTCTTTATGTGCCATCATTTGAATAATTTTATGTTCAGTCTCCACGGGAACGGTAATCGGAAGGGGTAAAAAAATATTTTCGTCCTCAGAACCGGTTCCTGGAATTTTGTAACCTTGTTATCACGAGGTGCATTTCCTAGTGTCTATCTGTGACATTCAGATATTAATCACCCACAATACATGGAAGCATTGCAACTGGCCTCTCTGTAACACTGATGTTTTTAGACTAACCTCACATTGGCCCTATACAGTGATATGTACTAAAGGTGCAAGTGTTTTACGTAAAAATTTTGAAGAGGAACTCCTGCCTTCCGTTGTACTGTTTTTCGTCATTCTAAATGTTTCCTCTCAAATGTTTAAATAACATGCCAGGTATTTAAATGGTGTTACCAAAGACTGCTTCGTTTTTACGTTTCGTAACGTACACACCATAACTCTCCTATAGACTTAACTAGTCGCAAATATTCACACTTGGGACTTTTATCACTATATGGATAAAAAGTACAGTTTTTATCAGGTAACTGCATTGTATGTGGAACGACTGCAATACATAATACTTAACATCTTATAATGTACTGGCGTATTTCAATGAATAGTAATATCTATATCTATCTTGATGCGCGCCCAGTACGTCTAGTCTGTCGATGGCTATTCAGATCATGCCTCTCGAGAAGGCCCGAGTCCGACAGCAAATTTCGTTTGAGCGTGTCCAGAACGAATCTAATATTCTACAACGGTGTGTGTACACTGTGCAGTTTCTAAGGATAAGACCGTATTAGACGGACTGGTATGCGCCGCTGTTTTCCATGGCCAGTTGGTATCAACGTGATCTATCCGGAAACTTACGCAGCCTAATAAAACTATTATACAAAGTGACCCTCGAAATTATCAAATTGGAGTATGTGGTCGTGCCAAAAAGTACTTTATTGAAAGTTGCCGTGATCGTATTTGGTGCAATTCTTATTTTACTGGTCTAGAGTCTAGAGTAATTTGAATGTTGTTACGAAAGAAACACGTTAGTGGCATGGCTCCCATCCTGAGCAATTAAAATAAAATTTAAGTCATTGCAATGGGCATTAAGACTTTCACGTTACTTTCGTGACAAGATAATGGTTCTGATAGAGAGGAGTCAAAATCAGTGAACACTCATCACACCAAGTACTTTCAAATCATTGTGGCCAAAAATGCTAAATCACTAAGATTTTTTTAACCTTAGCCTCCTAATGTAAATGTAAATACCATTCAGAGTTCATCATATCTGATAATTTTTGAGTTGACATGGTTGATCGTGCATTAAAGTGTTCACTGGATCATCAAACTTATCTTACAGAATGTTGCGAAACTGTAGAATGCAAGTAGTCGTGTTCGAATTTACATGGGAGAAATTCTCCAAGTAATGCGCTAATTTGATAACTCCATAACAAAGAAGTATGGCAGCGTGGAAGGTGTGACTACCGAAGGCGAAATTTAACACGTTCTGTATTTAATGACACCATCGAAGGGGCGTTAAACCTTAATCCTCAATTAAATGCTGCAGTGTCTACCTGAGCTTACACCATTTTGAAAACTAGTATGCTTGTCAGTACCTCATTGAGATGGACCACAATTGGAGGTTAAGCGGATTTTTCTCATTCGATAGCCCTCATGGGGAAAAACTTTTTTCTTGAGTAATGCACAGTTTACAAAAAAGGCGAAAGAAAAGAAATGAGCGATAGGCTTAAATTCCGTTACGTAGGAAAAAGTTCAGACGATGAAACATAAATTGAGGCACTGAGCACCATAAGGACCCATAGTACAGACACAAAGTTATGAGAAAAATAAATTTATTTGAAAATCAGATTTGTGGGCAAACCACCAGTCTTATAGGTTTGTCTGGTTTTTAACCAAGGCTCAACATTTTGTTTCATATAAAAATGTACCTACTTTAAATAATTTAATGTTTGCCATTACAATAAATCCACAATTTTCATGTGTAAGCTAGTGTTATTAACGTAT
Organism: Schistocerca nitens; assembly: GCF_023898315.1. Taxonomy (NCBI): domain Eukaryota; kingdom Metazoa; phylum Arthropoda; class Insecta; order Orthoptera; family Acrididae; genus Schistocerca; species Schistocerca nitens. The sequence continues at coordinate 37,515,990 of NC_064615.1, forward strand.
TGTTGACTTGTGTGGTTTGTAATGTGCCTTCCACCAACGTATTTCGGCACTAGTTTGCAAGGTTTTTACAGACAGTGGGCAAATGAAAAATTCTGGTCACCCTTAACGTTACTTCAAGGAAATGATCTCCCACGACTCCAAAGAAAAATGCTGCTTTAAACTGTTTATTGCACAATGTTCAAAAATCACGAAGATTTCTGAAAAGTAAATTGTTACCACGAGCGTAAACTTCTGGTTTGACAGCGTGGTCGATAAACTTCTTAGTTTTTCGCAGATGTTCAAATGTACCAGCATACCGGTACAGAACAGATAAAGCTGGTGCACAGTAAGATTAACAGATATCAAGAGCGTGAATGCTACAATCTCAAAGTCGACAGCGATGTGCTTTAGCCCCATTCGGTCTTCAGCTCATCAGTTATTGATACTGACGTAACAGCTCGTGGTTTTGAGAGAATGCGTTTCAACTTTGCACAGCACTCAGAAATGTCGCAGCTGCGTTGAGACATGAGGGATACGGGTGGCTGTGGAACCAGAATTGCTAGCAGTTATAGAAGTAAATTTTAGCAGTTGTCGAAGTACAAGACATAAAATATTGATACTCGGCTGCGGACTCGAAAAAGCCTATTTCAAAACGTGTAATAATTGAGAGAAATTTTAGTTTGGAAAATTAATAAGTGATACGGCAAGTTTGTTAGGTAGGAAAACTAAACAGCAGAGCCATTGCAGTGTTTTAGATGTGAAGACATTACATATGAATGTCACGTGCTAGAATCGTCTGCAGCTCTTAACTGTACTTTGAAGAGTTAGCTTTCCTTAAATGCAGATAAATAAATGACGCAGAAACAAAAGAATCCGGGAGATACATTGTTTATATAGTGGCAATACTACGAAACGACAGGAAAGATAGTGCAGACATGAAACAGGTAGCAGGTAAGAGTTGACGCAGATTCTGCACGTGTTAGAAAAACCGCATAGAAAACTGGTGCGGTCTGAGCTCTAATCGTGCTACAATGTTTAGTGTGTTTATCAAATGTGCCTGGCGGAGCCTTTCGGTGTTTTTATTCGCGATTAGGATCGTACTGAAAAAAAGGATATAGCTTCTCGTCAACTGATAGTCTGCCTGAACAAACCGTCTTGTGTTGGAATCATACATCACAAAATTAAATAGGAGATAATGAAGTCATTTCACAAATCCTTCGAACAGTAACTGATAGGCACCAGTCTGTATATAGACTGGCTGTTTGGTTCAGTAGCCATCACCTGAAAGCCATTTGTGGGAGTTTAGCAATTTCCCCATCGCGATTATTCTTGTTATGGAAAGATATTAGGGAACTCCATAATGCTCCCCGGCGCGGTCGCATCCTAGACAATCTGTGAAGTGCAGCAGTCCTCTGTGGTGGGCCGAGGCAGCTGTGCAGACGTCATTAGACCGTCATTGGTTTACTGAAGGCATCTTTTTATCCTGCTGATGAACGATATGATGTTTGAAGTTAATGCTTTGGTCCTTTAGCTTCGGTAAAACCCCCGTTTCAAAAACTGGTCGGAGGTGAAACTGAGTCGTAAGTTGAGTTGTATCGGAACCGGAGGCGAAGCTCCACGATGTCGCTAATCGATGTAGCCGGTACGGAAGTGCAGTGAGCTCTCAGCACTCATCGCCTCACCGACAGCGCTTTTGACAGACCGAGTTGAACCCCACCTTTTTCATTTAATTTTCTTTCTAATGTTCTCTCGTTGGTAATCTTTACTGCAAAACTGCATCCAAAGAGCCAATGAGGTTCATGAATATATACATTACACAACTGTAAACTTTACAAAATATTGTTCTTTTCCTAACTGAAATTGTAATATCTTTCCGTTAATTGATTACCGATTGTAAAATATTGCAACTTTTAATGTTCCGCTAGATAAGTTATCGTGCAAGATGTGATTTGGTATGCACAACTAAAAATATTTCTGTCAACGTTTTACGATCGATACCCAGACATATACGCAAAGTAGTATCTCCTACCTGGTGGCTTAAGTGGATGGTTAACTTCTGGTGTTTGTGGTCAAAATAAATTTTTAGAAGATATTTCTTATTTTTCAGTACACTATTGCAGTTTGGGCGCCTAGGCCATTGTCAGGTACTTAAAAAGGAGTCTCAGCTTGAGTCGGGGTGTGAGTATATTCTTTGCTTTAACGTGGTGATTTTACACCACCCAAAAACTCCTGTTAGGATTCTTATTTAAGTCAAACTGATGCGACCCACGCTTTGATGACAAATCCCTGGCCTGGAATATCTCGATACTTCTATAACGGCCGGCTTTTTTAAAACTAAAGCAACGTTTGGAGCCTTCACAATTGCCAAAGAGCCGAAATTGAGATCGTGCATTGAGAAATAAAACATTAACAAACGGCAGAAAGATGTCCTTCAAACAGTATGTGGGTAGTGTCTGATACTGCCGGCTCTAACGTAACTGATTTTCTAAGGTCGAATGGTGATTTTCTTGATTTTACACGAATAGTCATAAAAACTATGGACGCTGTTAAGTGACAAATTGGCTTGAATTATACAACTTTTCTGCTAAATACAAATGAATTCCGATCTCTATATAGAAGTAATATCCAGGTGGTACTAATATACTCTAACAAAAAATGCATTCGGATAATTCCTTCGTAGTGTGTCTCCTTTGTCGTGGAATGTATTTTCTGTATAGTCACATTCGCCTGTTTTAAATCATATGACCACAGAGCCCGACTTGTAAGTGTAAGGCATAGTCAGTCATTAAATGGGAGATCCATGAAGAAAATCGTTGCTTTATACCCCCACAAAATTATTTACCAATTAATAACTCCTCACCATAATCCAGTAAATATTGCTGTTACTGAGTGAACATCTACATCGACACTCCGCAAGCCACTGTACGGTGCGTGGCGGAGGGTGTGCTGTACCACTACTGGTATTTTCCTTTCCTATTCCACTCGTAAATACAGCGACGGGAAGCCGTTTACCTGTACGCCTCCGTATGAGCCCTGATGTCTCGTATCTCGACTTCGTGGTCCTTACTCGCAGTGTATGTTGGCGGCAGTAGAATCGTTTGGCAATCAGCTTAAAAGGCTAGTTCTCTAAATTTTCTCAATAGTATTTCTCGAAAAGAGCGTCGTTTCCTTCCAGGGATTTCCATTTGAGTTCTCGAAGAATCTGCGTAACACTCAGTTGTTCGAACATGCAGGTAACAAACCTATCAGTCAGCCCCTGAATTGCTTCGAGGTCTTCCTTCAATCAGACCTGGTACGGAGCCCGAACACTCGAGCAGTACTGAAGAATCGGTCGCACTAGCGTCCCTAAAATTCTTCCAATAAACCAAAGTGGACCATTCGCCTTCCCCACCACTGTTCTCACATGCGCGTTCCATTTCTGCAACATTATACCCAGATTTTCAAACGACCTGACTGCGTCAAGCAGGATACAAGTAATACACTAAACGAACTTCCCATGTTTGTTCTTCCTATTCACCCGCATTAACTTACGTTTTTCCATTCAGAGATAGCTGCCATCCCTCACACCAACTGGAAATTTTGTCTAAGTTATCTTATACGTATCTGCAGCATCTCAACTTCGACACCTTACCATACACTACAGTATCATAAGCAAATAATCGCAGATTGCTGTCTACCCTGTGCGCCAAATCATTTATGTATATAAATAACTAGCGGTCCTACCACACTTGTCTGGAGCCCTCCTGACGACACCCTTTTGTCTGAACACTCGCCGTCGAGGACAACATACTGGGTTCTATTACTTAAGAAGTCTTTGAGCCACTCACATATCTGATAACATAAGCTCGTACCTTTAACAGCCTGTAGTGGGTCACCTTAGTTGGTTGCGTGTTCCATTGATCAATCGCACAGCACGGTAGCTTTTATTATGTGGAACGTGTCAAGTGCACAAGCAATGGACATATGAAACAAGATTTTTAATATATAATCATCTATGGTAGAGAAGGAGTTGTCAGGGAGATATGATTTCAGTTAATTTTTTAAGCTATTACTGCTGTCCGTGAGACATTTTATTTCATCTGGTAATTTGTCGAAAATTTTTATAGCAGTATATTTTACCCTTTTGTGTGCCAAATAGGTTGAGTAAAGGATAGTGTAAGACTTCCTTTTTTCTGATATTATAATCATGAATATCACTGTTTTTTAAACTGGTCCATGTTGTTGAAAACAAATTTCATTAGTGAGTAAATTTACTGTGAGGCTGCTGTAAGAATTCCCAATCTTTTAAAAAGATGCCTACAAGGTGTTCCACTATGAACGCCACACATTATTCCAACCACTTTCTTTTGAGAAGTGAATACTTTTTGTCTAAATGTTTAGTTACCCCTTGGCCGAGCGGTTCTAGGCGCTACAGTCTGGAACCGCGCGACCGCTACGATCGCAGGTTCGAATCCTGCCTTGGGCGTGGATGTGCATGATGTCCTTAGGTTAGTTAGGTTTAAGTAGTTCTAAGTTATAGGGGACTGAAGACCTCAGAAATTAAGTCCCATAGTGCTCAGAGCCATTTGAACCATTCTTTTAGTTACCCCAAAATATTATTCCTTATGACATCAGAGTGTGAAAGTATGCAGTATGTTAGCTTACTAATTTCTACATCCTCAAAATTGGCAATTATTCTGATTGCAAAACTTGCTGAACATAGTCGCTTTAGAAGATCCAAAATATGAATTTTCCAATTGAGATTCTCATCTATATGTAGACCCAAAACTTAGTATGCTCTACCCTGTCTACTGACTTCTGTTTGTCTTACATTTACTGAAGGAACTGGACTTTTTGCAGCAGAAAATTGGACGTACTGTGTTTTTTCAAAGTTTAGAGCAAGCCCATTTGCAGAAAACCAGTTAATGATTTTTCCAAAGACCTTATTTGTATCATTTTCAATTGGAGTTTCTTTTACTGGATTAATAATGATTGCATCATCAGCAAACAGGGTCAGTTCAGCTTCCTGTTTCTGATAGGCAGGGAGGTCGTTCACATATATCAAGAACAGAAGGGGACCCATGATAGAGCCGTGTTAGATGAAGTGACAAACTTACTTAAATTATTTGACCCATATAAGGAAACTTTTTGCTCCATGTTCTGTAGGTGTGACTTAAACCACCTATGCTATTCAATTTATACCATAGAATTGTAATTTCTGTAACAGTGTCATGGTTCACACAATCAAATGCTTTGGACAACTCACAGAAAATTCCTATTGGTGACATTTTCCTATTTAAGGACTCTATTATGTGGACAGTGAAATTGTATATTGCTGTCTCAGTGGAACAGCAGTTTTGAAATTCGAACTGTGATTTCCTAAGTATCCCATTACTGTTGAGATGGCTAACCACTCTTGAGTACGTTGCTTTCTCGAAGATTATTGAAAATGCTGTAAGTAAGGATAATGGCCGGTAGTTATCGACATTTGTGGTGTCCCCCTTTTTATAGAGAGGCCTGACAATGGCATATTTTAACCTGTCTGGGGAAAAAACCCTGAGTTAGTGATGCATTACATATGTGACTCAGAACATCAGCTGTAATTGCTCCACATTGCTTTAATATCTTATTAGAGATGTCATTTACTCTAACAGAACATTTATTTTTCGAAGATTTAATAATTTTACTTATTTCACAAGAGGTTGTTAGGTGAAAGGTAATCTGACTTTCTTCAAAACACTCTTCCATGTACTGCCTGGCTTTTTCTTTTGAACTGTTCTCACCAACTTTTTGTCCTAGACTTGTGTACTGTTGGCTAGGATGGTCTTGTTCTCTTTAATAGTAATACTACCTACCCCAGTGGTTACTTTTCCTGTATCCCTTCTAACATCGGTCAATATTGATTTTATTTTATTGCCAGAGTCGTTAATTTCATCTCTAACACACATTTTCTGATTTCCTTACAACTTTTCTCAGTACGTTACAATAATTTTTATAGTGTAAAACTACTTCTGGGTCTTTACTAGTTCTTGCTGTCTCATACAGTTTTTCCTTTCTGAAGACGCTTTAATACCTGTAGTAATCCAAGGTTTCTTTGAAAAGTGTGTGGTGTTACATTTAGTAATTTTCTTTGGGAAACAGTGTTCGAAAAGGAATATAAATCTATCAAGAGATACGTTGCATTTATCAGTATTTGGCTCAATGTATACATCTCCCCTATTAACATTTCTTAAGCTTTCTCTGAAGTGCTCTATAGAAAACGGGTTGAGCGACCTCACACTTTTACTTAATGGTTTCCGAACTGTACACCCTATTAGGTTTTGTAAGTTAATCACTTGTGCATCATGATCTGACAATGCTTTCCGGAAATCTAGAAATATGGAATCAGCGTGTTGCCCTTCACCCAATGGTCGTAGTGTATCATACGAGAAAAGGCAAGCTGAGTTACGCACGAGCGATGCTTTCTTAAAAATGCTGATTCGTGGACATAAGCGTCTGTCTCAAAGTTTATTATAATCGAAGTGAGAATATGTTCAAGGATTCTGCAGCAAAACGAAGTTAGGGAAGTTCGTCTGTAACTTTTCTGGTCAATTCTGTTATGTTTCTTATATACTGGAGTCACCTGTGCTTTTTCTCCAGTCGCTCAGCACTTAGTGCTGGGCGAGAGGTTCACGATAAATGCAGGCGAATGCCGTAGAGTACTCTTTGTAAAATCGAATTCTGATTCTATCTGGGCCTGGTGATTTATTTGCTTTCAAATCTTCCAGTTTTTTTAAGCCAAGGATGCTTATTACTATGTCGTCCACACAGGAGTCCGTCCAGTCACCGAACAGATTGCGTCACACCTTTTATATTAAAACCACTAGTAAAACTAAGATAAGACAAAATGTATTACACAATACTGACATTACAAACACCACCTTATAGCACTTAAATGTTTCCTGTTTGTGGCCTCAATGTGATTGTATCATGTTCACCAGTCTACAACTCCACTTCCAGGAAAAAATTCTATTACAGAATATAGTGGCTGTTGCTTGATCACAAGTATGTCTGCTTCTGAACATCCACTGTGGCAATCATCGAATGTCTGGTGACGGGCGATTGAACATCTTCAGGAATGCTGTGAAAACACTGTCCAGTGTGTTATTTAAATGGCAGCTTGGAATATCAATGTCGACGTTAGCCATTTTCTTTCTTCATTTGTAGCATAAACAGCAGCTTACTTGCACAATCTCAACTGTAATCTATTGGAGTCTTACATTCTTTACTCGCTGTTTCTCAATTCTTGCATCATTCAAATCCTTAAATTCATACATTCGCTAGTAGGGGAGAAGAGGGCAGTGAGTGCTCACGAGCTCTCTCTGCGTTGTTGCCAGATCTCCTTAGGTAAATACACGACACGTCACTTTCAGGGTACCCCTTCCCGCTCCTGTTCATGTATCGTGTGCAGTTGCTTAATATTCCAGATTTTTCTCTCAGTAATAACGCCACAAATGAATTACCGTAGCTGTAGTGACGGAACTAAGCTCAACTAGGACTATTTCGTCACACACTCTTGATACGAGCAATTTTACTTTTCCAGTCGTTATTCTTTTAAACCAAACTCTGCTTACAGTCAGAATACTTTTGGATTTGCTCTCAATGTACGTATGGTTCCTCACAGCAGTGATCCCAATAGTTTTCAGCTGTATAAATTACTCTACTCCTACTCTACTCCTACTCTACTCCTACTCTACTCCTACTCTACTCCTACTCTACTCTACTCTACTCTACTCTACTCTACTCTACTCTACTCTACTCTACTCTACTCTACTCTACTCTACTCTACTCTACTCTACTCTACTCTACTCTACTCTACTCTACTCTACTCTACTCTACTCTACTCTACTCTACTCTACTCTACTCTACTCTACTCTACTAACTGTGTAAGTAGGCTGTTTAGGTTTTTTTATTGGTAACGCCACCTCAGTATGAAAATCAACGGCTGTGCCGTGTGCAGTCTGTGGCTGCTTTGCATTGTTGTAATACTCAACCATTGTAGTGTTAGGCAGCTGGCTGTGAACAGCGCGTAGCGCTGGGCAGTTGGAGGTGAGCCGCCAGCAGTGGTGGATGTGGGGAGAGAGATGGCGGAGTTTTGTAATTTGTCATGATATCAAGGTAAATACATTGTTTGTTCTCTATTAATATCTTTCATTTGCTAACTATCCCTATCAGTAGTTAGTGCCTTCCATAGTTTGAATCTTTTATTTAGCTGGCAGTAGTGGCGCTTGCTGTATTGCAGTAGTGGGAGTAACCAAGATTTTTGTGAGGTAAGTGATTTCTGAAAAGTACAGGTTAATGTTAGTCAGGGCCATTCTCTTGTAGAGAATTTTGAAAGTCAGATTGCGTTGCGTTAACAAAATATTGTGTGTGGAAAGTCAGATTGCGTTGCGCTATAAATATTGTGTGTCAGGTTAAGGACAGTCCTGTGTATAATTGTCAAAAGGGGACGTTTCAACTGTTACCGATAGAACTATCGCCACCATCGTTAATTTGAGTGAAACTGCTCCCGTATTTCTGTACACACATAAGCGTGCAGCCATTCTGACCATCTCCACTATTGTCGAGCTGCATACAACAGCTAACTGTAGCTGACGTGTCAGTGGTGTATTCAGTACTGGGGAGCTTGCACTTACTCTGACCTGCATACTGCAGTCTGCCAGCAGTTGTGATGTCATCTATCGATGACGACCTGTACAGGGTGATACTATGGTGATATTACAGTCTTTAAAGGATTATGGAGAAGTGGAAATGTATCAGTTTTACATAAGGGACCCTAGTCTGGAAACGACAGAGTCGAAAGCTGTAAGTGAAAATCATTGATACTTCTGACAATGGAATACATGTACCGGTACTGTTGTTTCTAAGATTACAAGGTAGACAATTTTCATGGACCAAAACGAGCAAAAGATGTCCACTAAACATGGGCTCTTAAGGTATACGTTTTAGAGCCCATGTTTCATAGACATTTTGTTTTGGTCCATACTACCACCTATAAAAGTTGCCTACCTCACTATCTTAGCAACAACAGTACAAGTACATGTATTCCATTGCCAGAGGTATCAATCAGAACGACTTTCACTTCTAGCTTTAGACTCGGTCGTTCCAGAGCAAAGCGCCTTACCTTAAATTAATACATTTACTCTTCGTCTTCATCCTTCAAAGTTTGTACTCTCACCACGGAATTATCATTTAGAAGAACGATAGTGAAGTTGCAGTTGGCTTGGCAGTGCTGCTTCGCGTGTCTACCTCAACCAGTCGTGTAATGCGATTTTGTATACTTCTCTATCGCGACGGATCAGTGTTTTCACTGCTCTATAGACAGTCATTTTCTCTGGCAGCCGTTTGCCCTTCATGGCTGAAAGCTGTTAACAGTACTTCCAGTTGTCTGGAATCTTATTTCTGTGACTACTTGAACACGAGGCTTTTGCCACGTTGACTGCTGCAGGCCCCACCCATCACCTAATGCAGGTAATGGAGTCGGACGTTCATCTCCACACCCTGTGTGGAGTCGGGACTGCTGTCTTCCTTCGAGAATGGAAGATACAGGAGATCAAAATCACAAGACAGACCCTTACGCTGAGGCCAAGAAGATTTATAAGACCCTGCAGCCCCCCCCCCCCCCCCCCCTCAGTTCGTTATCTCCTTTGCTTAAGTTGTTAAACAGCCAGTACAGAAAACTGATGCTGTTATTAAAACATGGAGGTTGCTAGCATCAGCACTAGTACCTGTAAACATCAGTGTACTTGTGCTGCTGCAGCTACTTCAAAGCCTACACTTCCTCCAAAACGTCAGAAAAGGCTGTGGTTGCTGACATTGTGGAGTTCTCTGCTTCTCCAAAGGTTCAGTCTGGTCCACCGTCCACTGCTGCCACTATTTCTGCCGCAGTTGTACCTCCAGAGCCTATGCAGGGCAAAAAATCAAAGGCCAAGCATCCAACGCCGACAGAGTCGGAAAGTAAATAGTCCAACGATATCCATGTTATCCTGTTTGAAAACTTTCTTGATTCTTCTGTAGAAATAATGGTCCTTCATGCCGGAATGGGGCCATCATTCCCCCCCCCCCTCCCCCCACGACTGAGCCTCCACCAACTATAGGCTCCACTCCCCAGCAGAAAGACAGACTGAAAGTGCAACCCCTGTGACAGAAGGCTCGCTTATTATACAGTGAAACATTAATGGGTTCTTCAGGACATACAAGAACTGACCCTGCTATCACAGCAATGTCAACTGTGCTTTTATTTACAGGAAACAAATCTTGAAGTTACCGCTGACTCTGTGCTATGGGCCTGTACCCCCCACAGAAAGAACCACCGCCTGACTGGGGACAGAGCCAAGGGAGAGGTCGATAGCAAGCATCACTCTGTGCTCGCCCCCTAGCTACTGACCTGCAAGCAGCTGCCAATGAAATTGGTGTGTTAAAAGATGCATTAGACTCTAAGCCTCTCTCAGATCTTACGCAACAACTCTTGTAACCATATCTCCTGCCTGAGGATTTCAATGCCCACCATGTCTTGTGGGGCTCGACCTCTACTTGCCCTCAGTTTCGGGTTCTGGAGAACCTCCTGTCGTCTCAAGAGCTGTGTATCCTCATCACAGGTACTGTCACTCATTTCTGTGCTGCTACTTGATCATTCTCAACCATCGACCTATCTTTCTGTTCTCCAATCCTCACAGAAGAATGGAAGATACAGGAGATCAAAATAACAAGACAGACCCTTATGCTGAGGCCAAGAAGATTTATAAGACCCTGCAGCCCGCCCCCCCCCCCCCCCCCCCACCCCAGTGGGATGTCATTGACGACGTACATGCCAGTGACCACTTCCCACTCTGCATTCACCTACGCATGGAGCATGCCCTGAAGAACATTCACCAAAACGTAAGGACATCTGGGCTAACTGGACGCTGTTCAGCCAGCTAGCTGTGTTTGGACAGCATGACAGTGTCCAGGAATGGTTGCACTGCATTACATGAGTGATCATCATGCTGCTGGCTTACACATCCCAAAGTCCTCAGGTTATCTTATGAGGCACCCTGTACTGTGGGGAATTGCTGAGTCTCTCTCAGCGATCTGGGTCAGGCGTGCGGTAAGTACTGCCCAACAGCAAAGAGCCTCAGTATTTTAGGTCAGAAGAGCTGTTGCTCAAAACATAATTCAGGAGAGCAAGAAAAGTTCATGGCAAGCAGCCACTCCACCTGTTCTACAAAAGTATGGGACGCCATCCAGAGCTCCCTAGGAGGCTCACCGTTATTTCATGAATTTGTGCGTGGCCCTCATGGGCACTGAACTACTGGAGCCCATTCTTCCTTTTCTGGCTGCATTTCGTTCACCCAGCCCCTCCCTCGCTATCCTCTCTCCTTCCCCGTTGCCCCCTCTTTCCCCTCTCTCGGTGTTCTGATTTATATCCACCTGGCAATACCCCTGATTACCTGCATTTCTTGCAATTTTGTTCCTCCAGCCTGTTCTTTTTCATCCTTTTCGGCATTTAAGTATCCACTTGAGGTTTGACTGCTTCTAAATTTTCTGATTTTAATGTGAGCTGTTTGGGGAAGGGCTCCCTTCCTAGTGTCTAAGGTGTGGATACCTCTCCCACCTTCCTTCCCTGCTGTACCCCACTCCACCCTGCTAGGTCACCAGCACGTGCAGCCAGTCCATGTGGTGGGGCTGTTATGTACCCATCTCGCTGAGCCACACGGATCACACTACTGTGTAACAACTATAACGGCTTCTGATACCAAATGTAACAGTTGTGATACTAAATGTGGCACTTCTGTCACTAAATGTAACTGGGTTTTCTCTTTTGATGCAAGTCAATTGTCAGGATGAGCATTCTAAAGCATTCTGTCAGGGTGAAAATATTAAATAAATTAACTTTTCTCTCTTAACAACATGTGGGCAGGGTGGGTTCTTCCTTGGCTCGGGTATGAGGTCGAATGAAACATCATTTTTACATAAGATAACTTTTATTGAAGATTTGTACAACTGTATCTTACGGGATGTTCTGGTTCGGAGAGCGGCAGCTGTGTCGTTTGTGAAGTCTTCTGCTGCGGCGGCGGCGGCGGCGGCGGCGGCGGCGTCTGATTACGCGTAGCGGTGTGTATCTCGTGTCGCTGTCTCGCTCAGTTGACTGGAGAAGCGCAGCGCGAGGTGGCCCGTTTAATTATTGCGAGCGAAATCGTGCATCGGATGATACCTTGGGTGTCGCGTCCCAGTGTTTCTCTTCTCTAAGCGGCCGCGTGTGTTCTGCGTCGGCCAGCGGAGCGGCGCGGCGGGGGAAGGCCAGTGTGGCGGACTCGAACCACGGACTCCTGCTTGCCAGTCTTCGGCTGTCAGGTCTTCATCCCAGCTCACAGGTGACTACTGACGTGAGGCCGTCTCCTTCCCGTCCTCACGAGTCACCCGGGTACGTAAAAATCAGACTTCAAATACCTTTTAACTTCTGTCTTCTGGCGCTGCGGCTACTGCTTGCTATTCCTCTTCTTACATGACGGTCTTCAGCACCGAAACTGACTGAAAACTACTGCTACGCTTCTTCGTCTTCTTCGTCTCTCGTCTCCGTCTCCGTCTTCGACTCCGTCTTCATCTGTCTTCATCTGACTTCCTCCTGACTTCATCTGTCTGGCCCACTGCGTCTCGCGTATTTATTCACTTCAGTTTACTGGAGGTGAACGACTTCACGGTCATTGCCTCGTCTGTCACGTTGAAAAGCTTCTCGAAGAATCTTCTTAACGTCGGTCGTTGGCTCTTGGAATGTAGGCGAGGGCCTTTGCTCACACGCGACGACTGAGAAACACGTGAGCCGGTCATTGCCTCTGCTGTCACGTTGAATAGATTCTCGAAGAATCTTCTTTACGTCGGTCATTGGCTCTTGGGATGTAGGCGAGGGCCTTTGCTCACATACGACAACTGAGAAACACGTGAGCCGGTCGGGCGATGCCCTGACGGCTGAATCGACAGCGCCCGCTTATGTGGAACTCGCTGACTTCATGGTCATTGTCTCTTCTGTTCTGCTGTTTTGCCCGCTGAATGCCAGTATGTAACTCTCTAAACTAAACCAAGTTTTCCATTTATATTCTAATTTCTAGTTCACTTTGATTTCACTAATTTATTTACTTAAGTACCACTCAACATTCCTCCACCCTTCGGAGAAATTCGCCCTCGAATTTACCACTGAACATTCCTCCACTCTTCACACGGAAAAAGCACTAACATAAGCAATGAAAACTCTCGACTTAGAAAATTACACACGCTTCACACTAAGTATGTTGAAAATACTTTAACACTTTACTAAAGCACTGTACGCTCATGAATCACATAGTTCACACATAAATGGTTGTAATAAGTGTAACAAATCTTTATGACAATGAATGAACAAAAATAGATTATTCACTTAGAAAGTAACATAGCAACACCTGTTTAATGTACCCTATACTAATGCAAGAATATCTATTCTACAGTATTGTTTATTTTAACAATAGACTGTTTAATAAAGAATGAAGTAAAATAAACAAAATTAATACACTAGTGCTGAAAAGTAACTACTGAAGTACACCAGTTAAGAGTGTGATATCCAGTTAACAGGGATTTGATGAAGTGGTATATTATGATTTGGCTTATTTTTTCGTCTTAGATAAAAGAAAACTGTACAAAGTAGAAACACCAACACAAAGGTTCCAGATATACCTGTTCCTAAATTTATACTTTTACTTTTGTTTTCACTTTTTAACTTTAAAACATGTAGCATCATAACATTGCCATCAATTTTGCCTTGCTGTGAGATTATGAACATATCTAATGACTTCAGAAGGGAACTGTCAAGGGAGTAATTGAGGTAGGACAGGTTTTGTGTAGGAAATGCTTGCGTGGCGTTTTCTGAAAAAAGCAAACAACATGGTTATGAACCTACCAACCTAGTAAAAACAAAAACAAAGAAATGAAGGAATACATTGTTAACTACAAGATCTACATGTTTCTACGTTCAACTTTTCTTTCTTAGAAAATAAACCATTATCATGTATTAATTATTTACATTTGTATATTATCCACAGTCTACTGAGATTCCACTAGGACATTCGCACTCTTGGTCGAAGATTGTATGGTGCCATGTCTGTATGTTGTGCTGGCGTGGCCACTCTTTTTCCTTTTCGGGTACTTCCTCCACCCTTCGGAAAAGCAGACACTATTGTTGAAGGAATTACTTCTGGAGCGCCCTTAAAAGGTTTTAAACGACTTGCATGGACAATGGTAGTTCGGGTGGGCAGTTGCAATTTAACGTTGACTGGTGACGTGATCTCAATAATTTGATAAGGACCTCTGTAGTTTGTTACAAATTTCTTCGTTTTTCCTCTCGCAATATAAGGAGTTGAAACCATAACCCACTGACCTATTTTGTAATTTGGATATTTAGCTTGGGTATTACCTAATCTTTCCTGTCGTTCCAAAGCCTTTGTATTAGATTTTTGAACCTTTTTCCATACATCCTTCATCATTCGACTGAAATCTCTTACTGTTTCTCCGACTTTTCCGTTTTTCTGCCTGATTACATCAAAAGGGGACGGCATTTTTCTCCCATAGACCACTTCATAAGGTGACATGCCAGTTGCTTCATGCGTTTTGGCGTTGTATACCGACACGATTATTGGTAAATACGTATCCCAATTAGAATGTTGTTCGTTAATATAATAACTAAGCATCTTGCCAATTGTCCGATGAACTCTTTCTGTGCGCCCGTTGCACTGAGGGTGTAACGGAGTTGTGCGTAATTTACGTATTTTTAGTAAGTGGCATAGCTGTTTCATTAGTTCAGACATAAAATTAGATCCCTGATCTGTGATAATAGCTTCAGGTACGCCAAATTTGAGTATCCAGTTGTTAACTAAAGCTTGGGCAACTGTATTTGCTTGCTGATCTGGCAGACTCACCATAGCTAGATAGCGTGAAAAGTGATCTATAATTGTAAGAACGTACTTATTACCAGCCGGTGTTCTATGATATGGCCCGTAGAGATCTAGTCCACAGATTTGAAATGGACATGAAGCCTCGGGGAGCCTCTGTAAGGGTATTTTTGAACGAGAAAGTTCAGCTCGTTGTGCGCACGCAATGCAATTACGAACGTACTGCGCAACATCCTGCTTTCTGGTTTGCCACCAAAATCGCTCTGCTACACGTCTTTCGGTTGTCCGCTGTCCACCGTGTCCTGCAAGGATATGATCGTGGGCCTCTGCCATTATTTCTTGTCTAAGGTGTTGGGGAACAACAATTCGCGGTCCAAGTTTTGTTTTACGGCATAATACACCATCTTCAAAGCAAAATTGTTTTTGAGTTGCGTATTTTTTGCATTCTGTATCCTCATCTTGTGCCTTTCTCCAGTCCTCAGTATCTCGGCCTGTTGCTTCCAAAAGTGCTATTTTCCGACTTAGACAGTCTGCATTCGTGTGTTTTTTGCCTGGTTTATGGATAACTTCGAAATCCATTTCGGAAAGACATAGGGCCCAACGGGTGAGACGACTAGATGGATCCTTTAATCCAAGCAACCATTTTAAAGCTGCGTGGTCTGTAATGACCTTGAATTTCCTACCATACAAGTAGCATTTAAAGTATTTGATGCCATAAATAACACTTAACAATTCTTTCTCCGTTGTGGAATAATTTCTTTCTGCCGTTGTTAGTTGTCTCGAAGCGTAGGCTATGGGGTGTTCCGCGCCATTAATATTCTGACTCAAAACAACTCCTACTGAATGACCACTTGCGTCACAGGATAAAATAAATTCTTTATTATAATCTGGGTAGGCTAATACTGGACTGTGTGTTAACTTATCTTTAAGGGTTTGAAATGCTAATTCACAATCTTCAGACCAATGAAATTTTGCACCCTTTTTCAATAATTGGGTTAAGGGTCGGGCAATTTCAGCGAAATTTTGAACATATTTCCGGTAGTACGATGCGAGACCAATGAAACTTTGTACTTCCTTAACGCGTTGTGGTGTTGGGAAGTCCTTAACTGCCGAAATTAATCGAGGATCTGTTTTAATTCCTTTTTCACTAATGACATGCCCTAGGTATGTAACCTCTGTCAATGCAAAAGTACATTTTTCCATATTTAATGTTAATTTAGCTTTTCTAAGTCTCTGAAAAACATTACGCAGACGCACAGCATGTTCATTAATGTCTTTGGAGAATACAATAATATCGTCTAGATATACACAACATTGCTGAGTTTTGAGTCCTCGCAATACTCCATCGAGTAGTCTTTGAAAAGTTGCTGGTGCATTTTTCAAACCGAAAGGCATTCTTTTAAATTGCCAGTGACCTCCAGGGGTAGAAAATGCTGTTTTATGCCTATCTTCAGGTGCAACTTCCAATTGATGATATCCGCTACGTAGATCGATTGTTGAAAAGTATTTACTGTTACCCAAACTGTCAATGATATCGGTAATGTTTGGAAGAGGATAAACATCTGAGATTGTTTGTTAAGGTGTCTGTAGTCACAACAAAATCTATATCGTTTCGTACCGTCGGGGGACTTCTTTGGAATAATTACGATATTTGAATTATAAGGCGAATCAGAATATTCTATAATTCCATCTTTTAGATGCTGTTCTATAAATTCATCCAGTACTGGCTGTAAGTGATGCGCAACTCTATAAGGCTTTCTATAAACTGGGGGGCTATTTCCTGTTGGGATCCTATGCTGTGTGATACCTGTTGCTGGCAGTGGACCTTCTGCATTAAATAAATCTTGAAACTCAACTAAAACTGCTTCTATCGTGTCTCTATCATTTCCTTGCAAATGCTGAATCTTCTGGCGTAATGCGGTTTTATAGGCGTCTGGTTTCTGACCATCATTAATATCTGACCAAATGAAATCTTCTTCTTCAAAAGTACTGACTGTAGCTACTAATATTCCCTTATGCAACTCTTTGTCCTCCACTCCGAAATTGTCAATATGTACCGGTACTTTTCTTTCGCCCTCAACGTCTTGAACCCGTACAACACTTCTACGTACAAAACAATGTGATACATCTAATTCCTCATTTTCCTCTAAAGGCTCTATTAGACACACTGTATCTGTAGGTACCTCGGGGTCAACGGTCATCCAGAAAAGTTTTCCTGAGCCAGATGGTATCTGATCCCGCGAATCAACCTTCAAGGACGTTGCACGCAGTATAGTTGATTTCGCCTTCCGGTTGGGGAAATCTTGCGGCAGCGGGCCCTTTGCAGCGGTGTCACCTAGCTGAAACACTATTCCGCTAAGTTCTACAGTTTGCTGTCTGAGGTCGATTTTAGCGTGATGTTTATTCAGGAAATCCAGTCCTAGGATCGCGTCGTACCCGTCAGTTACCTTTGTTACCACTTCTACATCTTCTTGAAATTGTACACCGTGAATATAGAAAATCAATGATGTACATCCTAATGACTTCACTGTACCTCCTCCTACTCCACTCAATCTATACCTTGGAGGGTCATATTTCTTTTCTCCAATACATTCATTACTTACTATTGATACGTTTGCGCCTGTATCCACTAGTATCCTTGCCTCTTTATCCTGTATGGTAGCAGATAACCAGCATTCCGCCTTCACATTAGCCTTAATGGCATGAAATTTTATTGGGAACGCCTGGCGGCGGTTCCGACATTCCCGTTGGAGTTTAACTGATTTCTATTTCCAAAAACTTTCTTAGACCTGCATTCCTTGAATGTGTGACCTATTGTTTGACAATTAGTGCATTGAGGTTGTCTGCAGTTTTTTGCTATATGGCCCTGTCGATCGCACCTAAAACATCGCACTCCTGCTGAAAATACATTTCGCTTCTCCTTGTATCTGGTGGCAATGTCTATTTCTTCGAAAGCTGTCGCCACAGATACAGCTTCTGCTAAATTTTTAGGAAACTCTGCCCTGACACGACGGGACGTTTCAGGAGGCAACCCACGTAAAAATGTATCCAGAGCTCTATTTTCTGCCTCTTGTAAAATAACTTTATTTGCTTCATCACTAGTTGTCAACTGATAGGTGTTAATATTAACTTTTCTAATCCTATCTACAAAGCTTTCTAACGACTCGTTTTGCCTCTGAGTGATAGTGTTTAACTGTTCCCTATAAAATCTACAGCTGTTCTGTTTTTGAAAACGTTTAAGCAATCCTTTCTTCAATTCCTCAAATGTTGGAGCATTCCGTAATTCTTCATGGTATAAGACGTGTGCTTTAGCCTCTCCTGTCAATCGTAACTTTGTCATTTGTAAGAGCTGTTCATCTGACCATGATCCTAACTTTGCAGCTGCTACTAAATCATCAAAAAAGGCTGTTATGTCCTCGCCAGGTTTACCTGAAAAAGGAGTTACCAAGGCTGCTGCTGAGGCATCTAGGGTGGGAGGGATTGAACTGGCTTGCCTAACCTCACTCAACTGTTTAAATAATGCATTATTATCACTTTTAAGCTGTGCTATCTGATTAACTAAGCTCTGAATAGCTTCATCAGTAGAAACCGCTTGTGGTGCTGACTCTGACTTTGTACGATTTCGTGTCATCATTTTACTAACTATTAGTTACACAATATTACCACACTGAATGAAAAAGATGTTTAAATATTTTCGACAAACTTAAAATTATGAGAGGGAATACACTTCTAAATAAAGAAAATATTACGACTGCTATGCGCACCTCTATCCTTTCATACATTAAACAATACTAACTGTGGACCATTAGTGACTGTCACTCACACCTCATATTGAGCCAAGGGTTTTTTCTCTGACACCAAATGTAACAACTATAACGGCTTCTGATACCAAATGTAACAGTTGTGATACTAAATGTGGCACTTCTGTCACTAAATGTAACTGGGTTTTCTCTTTTGATGCAAGTCAATTGTCAGGATGAGCATTCTAAAGCATTCTGTCAGGGTGAAAATATTAAATAAATTAACTTTTCTCTCTTAACAACATGTGGGCAGGGTGGGTTCTTCCTTGGCTCGGGTATGAGGTCGAATGAAACATCATTTTTACATAAGATAACTTTTATTGAAGATTTGTACAACTGTATCTTACGGGATGTTCTGGTTCGGAGAGCGGCAGCTGTGTCGTTTGTGAAGTCTTCTGCTGCGGCAGCGGCGGCGGCGGCGGCGGCGGCGGCGTCTGATTACGCGTAGCGGTGTGTATCTCGTGTCGCTGTCTCGCTCAGTTGACTGGAGAAGCGCAGCGCGAGGTGGCCCGTTTAATTATTGCGAGCGAAATCGTGCATCGGATGATACCTTGGGTGTCGCGTCCCAGTGTTTCTCTTCTCTAAGCGGCCGCGTGTGTTCTGCGTCGGCCAGCGGAGCGGCGCGGCGGGGGAAGGCCAGTGTGGCGGACTCGAACCACGGACTCCTGCTTGCCAGTCTTCGGCTGTCAGGTCTTCATCCCAGCTCACAGGTGACTACTGACGTGAGGCCGTCTCCTTCCCGTCCTCACGAGTCACCCGGGTACGTAAAAATCAGACTTCAAATACCTTTTAACTTCTGTCTTCTGGCGCTGCGGCTACTGCTTGCTATTCCTCTTCTTACATGACGGTCTTCAGCACCGAAACTGACTGAAAACTACTGCTACGCTTCTTCGTCTTCTTCGTCTCTCGTCTCCGTCTCCGTCTTCGACTCCGTCTTCATCTGTCTTCATCTGACTTCCTCCTGACTTCATCTGTCTGGCCCACTGCGTCTCGCGTATTTATTCACTTCAGTTTACTGGAGGTGAACGACTTCACGGTCATTGCCTCGTCTGTCACGTTGAAAAGCTTCTCGAAGAATCTTCTTAACGTCGGTCGTTGGCTCTTGGAATGTAGGCGAGGGCCTTTGCTCACACGCGACGACTGAGAAACACGTGAGCCGGTCATTGCCTCTGCTGTCACGTTGAATAGATTCTCGAAGAATCTTCTTTACGTCGGTCATTGGCTCTTGGGATGTAGGCGAGGGCCTTTGCTCACATACGACAACTGAGAAACACGTGAGCCGGTCGGGCGATGCCCTGACGGCTGAATCGACAGCGCCCGCTTATGTGGAACTCGCTGACTTCATGGTCATTGTCTCTTCTGTTCTGCTGTTTTGCCCGCTGAATGCCAGTATGTAACTCTCTAAACTAAACCAAGTTTTCCATTTATATTCTAATTTCTAGTTCACTTTGATTTCACTAATTTATTTACTTAAGTACCACTCAACAACTGATACCTGAGCTGTTCCATTCTCATGTATGCTAAGGAGTGGTTACATATCTTTCTGCAGCATTGGAAATCCCAGCAACGGCGGCCATGTCATATCAGAACGGATGTTTGAACATGAAGCACATCAAGCCGCAAAAATCTGGCTGTTCACAAATGGCTCTCTTTTCGAATGGTGAATGATCATTGAATGCTGCTTTGTTTGACGCGGTAGCCTTCCCTTCCCTGGCTACTTCATGGAGGAGGGCTGGGCTCGCCATCTCAGGATGAAACACTTGCCCTGCTACCTCGTTTGTGCTAGGACTGACAGGGACACATTCACCGCCACAAAGCCATTGTTTTTTGTGAAGAATATCGAAGGCAAATTTGGTGAAGTGGAGTATCTCACTAAAATGCCGTCGGGCTTCGTGTTGACCAAAGCTCCTTCTGCTGCCCAATCTGGAGCTCTTCATGCTTGTGATCGTCTTGGCAATGTCCCAGTGTCTATTACCTCTCTTATTATTAGAACCAAGTACGTTGTCCCAGATGGTGAGTGTTCATCGGAGGTGAGGGTATCATCTGGACTACCTCAGGGAAGTATGGTAGGTCCGCTGTTGTTTTCTACCTACATGAATGATCTTTTGGATAGGGTGGATAGCAATGTGCGGCTGTTTGCTGATGATGCTGTGGTGTACGGGAAGGTGTCGTCGTTGAGTGACTGTAGGAGGATACAAGATGACTTGGACAGGATTTGTGATTGGTGTAAAGAATGGCAGCTAACTCTAAATATAGATAAATGTAAATTAATGCAGATGAATAGGAAAAAGAATCCCGTAATGTTTGAATACTCCATTAGTAGTGTAGCGCTTGACACAGTCACGTCGATTAAATATTTGGACGTAACATTGCAGAGCGATATCATTCGATCTGAGTTTCAGCGCGTGTCCTTTGTCCCTGTGTGTCCTCCACCCTATTGCTTTTAGGGTGTAGGTTTTAATGTGTTGCAGGGTGGCTGGCTTTTCCTTTTTATTTTCGTGGTCGGCCAGCCGCTGTAATCTGCTTCCTTGTTTTATTCTCTTCTGTTTCTTGCATCTCTGTTTTCTTGTCTTTTGTTCCTTTTAGTGTTCGTTACCTTTCCTTCGTGTTTGTGGTCTTTCCTTTCTTTCCGTTTTGTGTTATATGTCTCGTCTATTTTATTCTCACACTTGTGGCATTCTTTTATTAGGAACAAGGGACAGATGACCTCGTAGTTTGGTTCCTTTCCCCCTCCTTTAAACCAGCCAACCATACCCAACAGGTGGGCGTTTTAGTGTCACCATCCTACATTACAAAGTCAAAGTATGAATACTACACACTTTCTCCTACATAGGTCTACGGTGCGCCTTAGGAGCTTATGGTGGCACCGTTAGTTCGTGGGCGTTTCTTTAGAAAACTTACCTAAAAGTTTTTTGCCATTTTTTAGTACCAAAATCGAGACGCGATTCCAAGACGGCTACACACAACTGATGACTGACATTTTTTACGATACTTTTCTAAAATCCCAATCTCCAACAACACTGAAAATTTTCTTGATATCTTTATCCGTGACCGAGATACAAAATTCAAATTTACCCTACTTGTACGCATAAAATACGCACGTAAAATCCTGTGTGAGGTGAAAACGTAGTTTATAAAGTGACGCTAAACGGAGAACTACACTCTAAAGTGTCTCAGTTATCATCAGAAGGGTTGTCGGAACCACATCTCACAGTACTGAATCACATACAAAATTTTAGTGCACATAAAATCCGGCCTAAGATGTAAAATTTTACTTACTCATAAGGTTATTTCCAAATGTGTCATGCCCTGCTGTGACAGGGAAAAGAAGGGAACCAGCGGAAAACTGTTCCTGCTGGTGCACAGAAAAGGGTAATATGGTCCTCTTTAAAAGACCCTGACTGAAAAGTGGGGTACCAGCTACCCCAACAACTTTAAAAATTTTGGTAAGCTTTTTATTCTAAGAGCCGGCCGTAGTGGCCGTGCGGTTCTAGGCGCTTCAGTCTGGAACCGCGTGACCGCTACGGTCGCAGGTTCGAAACCTGCCTCGGGCATGGATGTGTGTGTTGTCCTTAGGTTAGTTAGGTTTAAGTAGTTCTAAGTTCTAGGGGACTGATGACCACAGCAGTTAAGTCCCATAGTGCTCAGAGCCATTTGAACCATTTTTTTTTTATTCTAAGAGAGGAGGAGACAGTGTATAGAGACAGGTAGTGGAAAGTAGTTGACAGTGAAAGAACTCAGACTGAAGGATACTGTGCCAGTGGGAGAGGGAATAAAGAGAAGCAGAAAGTGGGAGTGGCTGACAGCCAGTGACTGAGACTATGACAAGGTCAGAGAGAAAGAGTATGACCACGAGAAGAGACAGCATTACTGGGGAGAAGTGAGTAAGAATTTAGCAGTGAGATAGTGACAGTGAGAGGAAACAGTATTAAGAGATATATAATGACAATGAGTTAGGCTGAATGAGTAGTGAGAATGGGTAATTGGGAGTGAATGGGTATGAGCCACATCAGCTATGGACTAGTGGGTGTGAGGGAGTTATAGTTAGGGGAGCTCGCGGGAGTGAGTTGCATGTTAAAAAGAGCGCGAATATGTTCGCATGCCACAATGTTTTGGGAAAATTTTTAAAGGTGCTGAGGACGGTAGAGTGAGGCAGCTGGTACCCCATTTTTCTGTCAGAGCCTGTTAAACAGGGGCGCATTCGCATTTCCTGTGCTCCGATAGCATTTTTCCTCCTCACAAAATTCTACATTTTTTTATATTTCTATCCTCGCGTGCGCTAGTCGTACGGAGCCTCTATAATTCTGCGTGGCACTGCGTATGACACTCCTGAACCCCACGATTCCATATTCGCTTGGCAGTCCTGGGATTGCAACCATCGCAAGCAGCAGTACCGTGGAACAATAAACCGCAGTATCGAAAGGACACGATCCTGTCGCTGTCGAATACCTGCACGTGCTGGTAGACGTTCCTGGATGCTACACGAGGCATAACAAGATCTTCTCATAAACAACAAATATTCAGATGCGATTTCTGAATTAAAATAACGGCACGTAACCTTCAGTTGTGCACGTAGTATTTTCTCTGTTTGGCTGCACAAAAACGGTAATCATTTCGGTATTCAAGTTCACAGTGCGCTTCAGCCCAATTTTCCTTTTGTTGCAGGCCGCCTTCTCGGTGTTGTAATTTAAACCTTTCTGATACCTTGTCAAGGAATGCAATCAGATATTAGCTAGCACCATTCCCACCCCTTCCTTCCCCGGGCCCCAGTCATCATCAATATTAGCACTAGAGAAGTTGCAGCATTAGAAAATTGTAGTGAAATGCAGGAAGATCTGCAGCGGATAGGCACTTGGTGCAGGGAGTGGCAACTGACCCTTAACATAGACAAATGTAATGTATTGCGCATACACAGAAAGAAGGATCCTTTATTGTATGATTACATGATAGCGGAACAAACACTGGTAGCAGTTACTTCTGTAAAATATCTGGGAGTATGCGTGAGGAACGATTTGAAGTGGAATGATCATATAAAATTAATTGTTGGTAAGGAGGGTGCCAGGTTGAGATTTATTGGGAGAGTCCTTACAAAATGGAGTGCATCAACAAAGGAGATGGCTTACAAAACACTCGTTCGACCTATACTTGAGTATTGCTCATCAGTGTGGGATCCGTACCAGGTCGGTTTGATAGAGGAGACAGAGAAGATCCAAAGAGCGGCGCGTTTCGTCACAGGGTTATTTGGTAAGCGTGATAGCGTTACAGAGATGTTTAGCAAACTCGAGTGGCAGACTCTGCAAGAGAGGCGCTCTGCATCGCGGTGTACCTTGCTCGTCAGGTTTCGAGAGGGTGCGTTTCTGGATGAGGTATCGAATATATTGCTTCCCCCTACTTATACCTCCCGAAGAGATCACGAATGTAAAATGAGAGAGATTCGAGCGCGCACGGCGGCTTTCCGGCAGTCGTTCTTCCCGCGAACCAAACGCGGCTGGAACAGAAAAGGGAGGTAATGACAGTGGCACGTAAAGTGCCCTCCGCCACATACCGTTGAGTGGCTTGCGGAGTGTAAATGTAGATGTAGATGTAATGCTTGGGATAAAAACGCATTTTCTTTGAGCACTTTTATTTTTAAAATGACGAGAGACAAACTAATATTAGTTTTGTACATATTTATTAAACCGCAAATTACTGACTGAATGAGACAATTGGTGCTACTGTTTTCTAGTAACATCTTTTTTATGGAAAGAGGAAGCAATTCTCAATGCATCACCAGAGCTGCCTACAAATCCTCCTCAGAAAAGAAAGCTAACTGTACATGTTGACGATACACGCTTGTTAAAAAACGTGTTTCCTCTGCATAATTCCTCTCCCTTGCGACATTTGCTTCACGCACGCCCCCATTTAAAAGCAAGCAGGTTAAAAATGTGTACTATATTTACTGTCTGTACACAACTTGATTGCTGGACACTCTACTTCTGAATTGGCATGAATTGGGAGACTTCAGTCTGCAAATGCTTTGTACAACACCAATGCAACTAAATAATAATAATAATAATAATAATGTGTTGGCCTTGCAGTTGTGTAGTAGCCATTACATAGTTGCTGTTGTGTTGTGCAGCCAATTAGTATGGTTCTCTCTTTCCGAAGCGAATAATGAAGCAATTTCTGTTGGACTGCGGGAGCTGCCTACAACTCGAAGAATGCTTTTTCGTGAGATATTTAAGCGTATGGGATGTATAGGTCTCAGTATTACTGTCATAGATGCACGCTAAAAAGTACAAAGTGTGTGTGTGTGTGTGTGTGTGTGTGTGTGTGTGTGTGTGTGTGTGTGTGTGTGTGTGTGTGTGAGAGAGAGAGAGAGAGAGAGAGAGAGAGAGAGAGAGAGAGAGAGAGAGAGAGGGGGGAACCTTCACCGTATTGTGTTATGCTTTAATGCTCTTTTCTGAAAAAATGTAATTATTGGTAACTCATACAATCAGTAACGATCTTCTTAAAAAAAATTAGGTTTGTGACCGAAACACAGACCCTTCCGTTTTTACTCCTCAAAAAATTTCATTTTGCACTCAGGATATATTTATCCCCAGATTGGGAACCACTGCGTTAAACAGAAGGGAGAAAAGTCTGGGTGCTTCTTGGAGATTCTGAAAAATAAACACTTGAGATCCACTGCCCTAGTTTGCTCTGGAGGACCTTCCTGTTTTTCCATCAACTGGTAGGTGAGCACCAATTATCGCTGGTGTTGCAGGGTTTGACGAGGAACAGGCGCAACGCCCTTGCTGTGCGGAAGGTCCGGTGTCGGAAATTGATTTGGCGAGGCTTCGGTCATTAACAAGCGGCAGCGCCGGTGGCTTCCCAGTTAACTGAGAGGGGGCTGGGGATGGGGGACGTCGCTATAAAAGGGCTCTCGACGGTTAATGCCCCACCATAGCCGGTGAGATGTAAGTACACAGCTTGCGCGCTGCTTGACATAGTACTTACTGGTTTCCAGTACTTCCGGTATTTAACGGTGTGATTTGTCAAACTCACCTAGTAGGATGCAACACGTTCTTAGCTGTCTTATTGAGCTGTTATCCACATTTCATCCAAGCTATCTTCGCCTCTCAGTACGCCTTCATTAATTTGATTCGTGAGTGACTTGTTAAGTTTGTCCCCGTTCCCCTTGCACTAGTGCTCATCTCCATCCTGATGTCAAACCATAAAAATTTTTCACCATACTTCTCTACCTGGACCTACCACTTGCTGTTCTGCGTGATTCTTTTTTTTCAAAAATGACTACTATTTTCTATTCCTCTCTAACTTGTTTCATTTGACTGCTATAAACGCTACTTTACAGAAGCAACATGCTAACACCGCCTCTAGTCTTGGTAATGGTCGCATATCGGAGGGGGAGCATATGTACAAGTGTCTTTAGGTTTACCGTATCCAGCCGAAACCATCATTGATGATTAGATTCCGTAAGCTACCAAACTGCGAGTATGTTCATTGCTAGAAGAAAGGGAACACTTTGTGAGCGGGAATGTTGAAATGAACGTCATGGTTCATATCAACGGTAACCTGAATGAGTGGGACCAAGTCAGTTGACAAAAAAACACACTCAAAACATCACAAAATCACCGCCGGCCAGAATTATATCCTCCAAACAGTGGTTGGAACGTATCAGTGGGCTGCCGATGTACTCGATGTCTTTCATTTGGAAAGTGTGGTGTGCTTACTGCAAGACCTTCGCTACACACACCATCAGATTATTTGACTTGTCGCTCTAACGAAGTAGGCGAGTGTCAGCAATGTCTCGTGGTCTTATCGTGGCGCGTTTATCTTCTGCCGTTAGGACAGAAGATAGGAATGCCACTTGCATGTTTAGAGTAGCAGATTGACGGTGACCAACTTTAAACAGAATTTGATTAATTTTCACACATATTTATTAAAATAATAAAAAATATAGACATTACGTAACTTGATTCTAGATGCTGTTTACAATTGACAATCTGAAGTTCCTTTGGTCTTGGTACGTTAATCTTATTCTCACATATCTCTGATACTTGACAAAGTGTCTATTCATTTATCTTCATGGCTATGTACAGGAATATGGTAATCATATTAGGCGCAGGCTGAAACTTGACTATAGACTGGTAAAGACAAATGTAGACTAATGCAGACTGATGCAGGTTGACTAATCGGAAGTCTGTACATTCGTTATAATACCTCGAGCGTTCAGTTATCACTGCGCGAGTGTGATCCGCGAGGAGAAAAGGTTCTACGTTAGCAGCAGTCTCATTGGCTGCGTTACATATTAATACACGGATCGGCGGAAGCAGAATTTGGTCTGTCTCTATGGCAGCGCCATCTCGTAGTGCAGAGACGGACGGGCGCTGCGCCTGCGCTGTTGTGCTTAGCGGGGCGCGCTCTATTAGGAAACTTGTGTACGCGCTATGTGGAACTACAGGGTGTTTCAAAAATGACCGGTATATTTGAAACGGCAATAAAAACTAAACGAGCAGCGATAGAAATACACCGTTTGTTGCAATATGCTTGGGACAACAGTACATTTTCAGGCGGACAAACTTTCGAAATTACAGTAGTTACAATTTTCAACAACAGATGGCGCTGCAAGTGATGTGAAAGATATAGAAGACAACGCAGTCTGTGGGTGCGCCATTCTGTATGTCGTCTTTCTGCTGTACGCGTGTGCTGTTCACAATGTGCAAGTGTGCTGTGGACAACATGGTTTATTCCTTAGAACAGAGGATTTGTCTGGTGTTGGAATTCCACCGCCTAGAACACAGTGTTGTTGCAACAAGACGAAGTTTTCAACGGAGGTTTAATGTAACCAAATGACTGAAAAGCGATACAATAAAGGATCTGTTTGCAAAATTTCAACGGACTGGGAACGTGACGGATGAACGTGCTGGAAAGGTAGGGCGACTGCGTACGGCAACCACAGAGGGCAACGCGCAGCTAGTGCAGCAGGTGATCCAACAGCGGCCTCGGGTTTCCGTTCGCCGTGTTGCAGCTGCGGTCCAAATGACGCCAACGTCCACGTATCGTCTCATGCGCCAGAGTTTACACCTCTATCCATACAAAATTCGAACGCAGCAACCCCTCAGCGCCGCTACCATTGCTGCACGAGAGACATTCGCTAACGATATAGTGCACAGGATTGATGACGGCGATATGCATGTGGGCAGCATTTGGTTTACTGACGAAGCTTATTTTTACCTGGACGGCTTCGTCAATAAACAGAACTGGCACATATGGGGAACCGAAAAGCCCCATGTTGCAGTCCCATCGTCCCTGCATCCTCAAAAAGTACTGGTCTGGGCCGCCATTTCTTCCAAAGGAATCATTGGCCCATTTTTCAGATCCGAAACGATTACTGCATCACGCTATCTGGACATTCTTCGTGAATTTGTGGCGGTACAAACTGCCTTAGACGACAGTGCGAACACCTCGTGGTTTATGCAAGATGGTGCCCGGCCACATCGCACGGCCTACGTCTTTAATTTCCTGAATGAATATTTCGATGATCGTGTGATTGCTTTGGGCTATCCGAAACATACAGGAGGCGGCGTGGATTGGCCTCCCTATTCGCCAGACATGAACCCCTGTGACTTCTTTCTGTGGGGACACTTGAAAGACCAGGTGTACCGCCAGAATCCAGAAACAATTGAACAGCTGAAGCAGTACATCTCATCTGCATGTGAAGCCATTCCGCCAGACACGTTGTCAAAGGTTTCGGGTAATTTCATTCAGAGACTACGCCATATTATTGCTACGCATGGTGGATATGTGGAAAATATCGCACTATAGAGTTTCCCAGACCGCAGCGCCATCTGTTGTTGACAATTGTAACTACTGTAATTTCGAAAGTTTGTCTGCCTGAAAATGTACTGTTGTCCCAAGCATATTGCAACAAACGGTGTATTTCTATCGCTGCTCGTTTAGTTTGTATTGCCGTTTCAAATATACCGGTCATTTTTGAAACACCCTGTATGTACACAACAGAAAGAGGCCAATGATGACTCGTCGGTGCACGCAATCCGCCTCAAGTCAGCTACCGTCCACTTTGTTTTCTTTGGACCATTCGAGACGCACAGCTTTGTGTGATGCTGTGTTCAAAGACCTTCTCCCGACACCAAACGCCCATTCCATTCAGTTCCTTTCGAAATTTTCGGAAACTGTTGGAGCTGGACCTGTACTTACCGACAGAAGTAATTCCTGTAGGGCAGGGATTCTCAGACGGTGGTGCGTGTACCACATAGTACGCCATGACATTTCAGGTGGTACTCTACAAGTAAACAGATTATTCTCTTGCTTTATTTTTAAAATAAAATGATAGTGAGAAAACTGGTAAAGGGAGCATATGTAGAATGTTAAGAAAAGTGGAATTACTAGGGAATGTTGGTTACGGACCGGACCAACACCGACTCAAAGGAGGAAGGCCTCGGCGCTTGTTGGTGACGTCGCGTCAGCTAGGCACGGCGAACGCCAGTTGTCTGTTGCAGGCAGAAACGCCTGGGCGTGCTTATCACTATAAATCTCTTATTTTTGGACAAAACGTTTGGTAATGTTTTGGATACTGCAGTTTTATTTAGATGGAAGATTTTCTTACTATCGTAAAGCTACAAGTGAAGATCATAGTTCTGTGTTACTGAATCCTGTCGAAACAATCGTAGATCAATATGAGAAGATGCTTTGCCCCATTGCAAGCTTCTGAAATTTTACATTCAAGTAACTATATTTACTTGATCCATTTTGCTATCGAAACTTACCCCAACCCCCTTACAATGAACTCGTTTCTTTTCTTTATTTGCCGGCCGGTGTGGCCGTGCGGTTCTAGGCGCTTCAGTCTGGAACCGCGTGACCGCTACGGTCGCAGGTTCAAATCCTGCCTCGGGCATGGATGTGTGTGATGTCCTTAGGTTAGTTAAGTTTAAGTAGTTCTAAGTTCTAAGGGACTGATGACCTCAGATGTTAAGTCCCATAGTGCTCAGAGCCATTTGAATCAATTTTTTTCTTTATTTATTTTCGTTTGACATCGTCACTGGAAATGTGAACTAATTTACATGTGCAAATGTCCAACTGTTGTCAGTCATTAGATTACAGTCGTTTTCAACGAAAGGAATTCTAAACAGGAAACAAAATAGCCTCATACATCGAAAATACTGCTGAGCTTAAACTTTTTTAAACATGCACATTAGAAAAGATAAATATTCCCCTCTTTCAACTGAAAGGAGAAACTTTATAAGATAAAAAAATTTTATTTGATAAAACAAGTATCTTTCTTTTGCCTCTTCTTCTGTCCCCCAAACCCCTCCCCCAACGTGTACAATCGCAAGATATTTCATTAACATTCAGTGCTCCTCATCCCATAGTCAACCAAGATACCTAAAGAAGAGCACCAACATGTTCAGTTTCTTGTAAAAGCAACCCAGAACAAACGTAACTTCCTCAGATTTACAAATAAGGTAAAGAAGCACGAATTCTGTTGCTGCTGGACCATGAAGTTGTTTTTGTACGTCAATCCATAAAACAGGTTGAAATTTAAGTTCAGGAGTACACTATTTGTTAAGAAGTGTATTGAATTGCACTATTAATTGATTGCAGAAATCTCTCAGAACAGTGTGTGTTGGTCAACTACCGCCAATAGTTTCACATTTTCCTGTGTCAGAGAGGGAGACACCACCATTATGAGTATGCCTGCAACGGACCTGGCGTTCGCCGTGCCTAGCTGACGTGACGTCACCAACAAGCGCCGAGGCCTTCCTTTGAGTCGGTGTTGGCCGGACGCAGGAAGGTCGGATTGTAATCTCCCCGTCGCTGCCCTTGCTGGAAATGATTCGTGTTGTTATAACGTCGGCGATATTTTGATCAGTTCTTGTCGATGGTTATTCCAAAATTTCCATGCCGCTTTGGAACTGCTGCCAACGTACACGGTGTACCAATTTGTGGCTCTGCAGTGGTAATTATGCAGTGGGCGGTTTATTGTCATTACTGTTTTGGTCGGTATTACGTAAAATGGCATTGTGATACGAAGAAAGCTTGCGTGTGGAAAGGGAGTCAGCGTATTACAACGAGCTAATTCTTGACCACTAAAATTGTGAAGTTAAACTTTTTTTTTGCAAATAATAGCATTAACATGTGACCCAATGTGAAACGAATATATGAACATCTACGAATATCTACCCTACTTACTTAACCACTACACACATACTTCGTACTTTGTCACTATGACAATAAATTTGAGACATATATCTCACATATGTTTACATATTTTACGAAAATACCTTCTCCGAGTAGTAAGTAGTTCCCACGATGGACCAGAAACTGCATTATTCACTTCACTACAGTTAAGGAAAAAACGGACAGCACAACACAACAGTAATTATGTAGCGGCTATTATACCGCTATAGGGCCCACACTGTTTTATTGTTCAAAAATGTGTGTGAAATCTTATGGGACTTACCTGCTAAGGTCATCAGTCCCTAAGCTTACACACTACTTAACCTAAGTTACCCTAACGACACACACACACCTGCCCGAGGGAGGACTCGAACCTCCGCCGGGACCAGCCGCACAGTCCTTGACTGCAGTGCCTTGGATCGCACGGCTAATCCCCCGCGGCCAGTATTACTGTTATTAGTGACACTGGTGGGGAAGAATAAAGCATTGACAGCATGAAGTCTTGCAATTTCTGGCATTTCAGAAGGAAGGGAACCAGTAATCAAGTGATTTACAAACAGTAAGTTTCTTGGACACATTTTAACCTACGTGATATCAAGTGGGAGGGGGGGGGGGAGGGTACTAGCTAATATCGAACTGCAGTCATGCGTAATGGTCTCAGAAAGGTTGGGATCCACTGCACAAGAACACCGACTGAACTGTTCAAAAGAGTGCGTGTTTCCCTTACATCGTTTTAAGTTAACGTGATTGGTTGGTTGATATGGGGGAGGGTACCAAACAGCGAGGTCATAGGTCCCATCGGATTAGGGAAGGATGGGGAAGGAAGTCGGCCGTGCCCTTTCAAAGGAACCATCCCGGCATTTGCCTGAAGTGATTTAGGGAAATCACGGAAACCGTAAATCAGGATGGCCGGACGCGGGTTTTGAACCTTCGTCCTCCCGAATGAGAATCCAGTGTGCTGACCACTGCGCCACCTCGCTCCGTAGTTAACGCTGCCTATGTTGTCTGATTTTTACCTCCGTCTTTACAATTAGTATTTAAAGACATTACATCTAAATCTTTGCCTTTTCTTTTAACAGAATTCAACAATACTCTTTCGTTTAATAAACAATCTGGCGATGGTGTTTGGCCATGACCGCTTTCCAAACGTGAAAATTGGTGGATTTTGACACTCGGGCGGCAGTAGTGTCACATGGATTTTTCCACTCTGTTCGTGTCCTCGGCTATGTAGGCCGGTTCATTACATTTAACAATTGAGAAATAATTTTGAAGTAACTCCTTTATGTATTCAAAAACAATCAGTATTACTTAGACTGTATACGATCTGATTGTGAAAAAATGGCTTAAAATGCAATTGTAAAATTATGAAAAAGTAATGTTCTGCTCGGTTTCTTGCAGTGCAGTCAATTTTAATAGAAATTCTGTAAACGACAACGGCACGAATTGATCAGGTCGTTGAAAAGAACAAACAAGGGACTCCTTGAGTGCGAGGTCGCAAAAGGGCAATGGTGTTCACGGCACTCGACGCCCCAAATACTGTCTACCATGCAACGAAATTTTTGGAAGTATGAATTAAAAACACCTTCAGTCACAAATTTTCGTGCTTTATTAAATACATGATACATTTCGGACCCTGTGGGTTCATCATCAGGTGTAAGTCGTCTTAATACATGACTTATTCATTCGTGAATCAGGTGAAATGCATGTCCATGTCATGAAAAGTTATGATGTTAGGTTATAAATTTCGTAGGTCAAATGCGGAAAATATGTGCGAAACAGTGGAAAAAATAACCAGTGTAAACTTACCAAGTAAACCAAGAAAAGCGTTTAACACCATCGTACATTGGTTTTTCCATCCTGTCATGCATGTAGCTTCACTCGTCACACTTTTGTAAACACTTCACAGATGTTGTACGTAGTTTGATCAAACATGAATTTCTTCGTAATGACAGAGATCTAATTATTAAACGACATCTGCAGGGTAACTTTAGAACAGGTCTTTAAAATTACTAAAATAGCTGTGGCTTGCGAAATATGTTCATTTAACATAGATTCTAACTTTTTGTTTTATTTTATTGGAGGTATATCTCCAGGTTGTTGTTGTGGTCTTCAGTCCTGAGACTGGTTTGATGCAGCTCTCCATGCTACTCTATCCTGTGCAAGCTTCTTCATCTCCCAGTACCTACTGCAACCTACATCCTTCTGAATCTGCTTAGTGTATTGATCTCTTGGTCTCACTCTACGATTTTTACCCTCCACGCTGCCCTCCAATGCTAAATTTGTGATCCCTTGATGCCTCAAAACATGTACTACCAACCGATTCCTTCTTCTAGTCAAGTTGTGCCACAAACGTCTCTTCTCCCCAATCCTATTCAATACCTCATTAGTTACGTGATCTACCCACCTTATCTTCAGCATTCTTCTGTAGCACCACATTTCGAAAGCTTCTATTCTCTTCTTGTCCAAACTGGTTATCGTCCATGTTTCACTTCCATACATGGCTACGCTCCGTACAAATACTTTCCGAAACGACTTCCTGACACTTAAATCTATACTCGACGTTAACAAATTTCTCTTCTTCAGAAACGATTTCCTTGCCATTGCCAGTCTACATTTTATATCCTCTCTACTTCGACCATCATCAGTTATTTTACTCCCTAAATAGCAAAACTCCTTTACTACTTTAAGTGTCTCATTTCCTAATCTAATCCCCTCAGCATCACCCGATTTAATTTGACTACATTCCATTATCCTCGTTTTGCTTTTGTTGATGTTCATCTTATATCCTCCTTTCAAGACACTGTCCATTTCGTTCAACTGCTCTTCCAAGTCCTTTGCTGTCTCCGACAGAATTACAATGTCATCGGCGAACCTCAAAGTTTTTACTTCTTCTCCATGAATTTTAATACCTACTCCGAATTTTTCTTTTGTTTCCTGTACTGCTTGCTCAATATACAGATTGAATAACATCGGGGAGAGGCTACAACCCTGTCTCACTCCTTTCCCAACCACTGCTTCCCTTTCATGTCCCTCGACTCTTATAACTGCCATCTGGTTTCTGTACAAATTGTAAATAGCCTTTCGCTCCCTGTATTTTACCCCTGCCACCTTTAGAATTTGAAAAAGAGTATTCCAGTTAACGTTGTCAAAAGCTTTCTCTAAGTCTACAAATGCTAGAAACGTAGGTTTGCCTTTTCTTAATCTTTCTTCTAAGATAAGTCGTAAGGTTAGTATTGCCTCACGTGTTCCAACATTTCTACGGAATCCAAACTGATCTTCCCCGAGGTCCGCTTCTACCAGTTTTTCCATTCGTCTGTAAAGAATTCGCGTTAGTATTTTGCAGCTGTGACTTATTAAACTGATAGTTCGGTAATTTTCACATCTGTCAACACCTGCTTTCTTTGGTATTGGAATTATTATATTCTTCTTGAAGTCTGTGGGTATTTCGCCTGTCTCATACATCTTGCTCACCAGATGGTAGAGTTTTGTCATGACTGGCTCTCCCAAGGCCATCAGTAGTTCTAATGGAATGTTGTCTACTCCCGGGGCCTTGTTTCGACTCAGGTCTTTCAGTGCTCTGTCAAACTCTTCACGCAGTATCTTATCTCCCATTTCATCTTCATCTACATCCTCTTCCATTTCCATAATACTATCCTCAAGTACATCGCCCTTGTATAAACTCTCTATATACTCCTTCCACCTTTCTGCCTTCCCTTCTTTGATTAGAACTGGGTTGCCATCTGAGCTCTTGATATTCATACAAGTGGTTCTCTTCTCTCCAAAGGTCTCTTTAATTTTCCTGTAGGCAGTATCTATCTTACCCCTAGTGAGACAAGCCTCTACATCCTTACATTTGTCCTCTAGCCATCCCTGCTTAGCCATTTTGCACTTTCTGTCGATCTCATTTTTGAGACGTTTGTATTCCCTTTTGCCTGCTTCATTTACTGCATTTTTGTACTTTCTCCTTTCATCAATTAAATTCAATATTTCTTCTGTTACCCAAGGATTTCTATTAGCCCTCGTCTTTTTACCTACTTGATCCTCTGCTGCCTTCACCACTTCATCCCTCAGAGCTACCCATTCTTCTTCTACTGTATTTCTTTCCCCCATTCCTGTCAATTGTTCCCTTATGCTCTCCCTGAAACTCTCTACAACCTCTGGTTCTTTCAGTTTATCCAGGTCCCATCTCCTTAAATTTGCAGTTTCTTCAGTTTCAATCTGCAGTTCATAACCAATAGATTGTGGTCAGAATCCACATCTGCCCCTGGAAATGTCTTACAATTTAAAACCTGGTTCCTAAATCTCTGTCTTACCATTATATAATCTATCTGATACCTATTAGTATCTCTGGGATTCTTCCATGTATACAACCTTCTTTTATGATTCTTGAACCAAGTGTTAGCTATGATTAAGTTATGCTCTTTGCAAAATTCTACCAGACGGCTTCCTCTTTCATTTCTTAGCCCCAATCCATATTCACCTACTATGTTTCCTTCTCTCCCTTTTCCTACTGACGAATTCCAGTCACCCATGACTATTAAACTTTCGTCTCCCTTCACTACCTGAATAATTTCTTTTATCTCGTCATACATTTCATCAATTTCTTCATCATCTGCAGAGCTAGTTGGCATAAAAACTTGTACTACTGTAGTAGGCATGGGCTTTGTGTGTATCTTGGCCACAATAATGCGTTCACTATGCTGTTTGTAGTAGCTAACCCGCACTCCTATTTTTCTATTCATTATTAAACCTACTGCTGCATTACCCCTATTTGATTTTGTATTTATAACCCTGTAATCACCTGACCAAAAGTCTTGTTCCTCCTGCCACCGAACTTCACTAATTCCCACTATATCTAACTTTAACCTATCCATTTCCCTTTTTAAATTTTCTAACCTACCTGCCCGATTAAGGGATCTGACATTCCACGCTCCGATCCGTAGAATGCCAGTTTTCTTTCTCCTGATAACGACGTCCTCTTTTTTAGTCCCCGCCCGGAGATCCGAATGGGGGACTATTTTACCTCCGGAATATTTTACCCATACAGTAAAGCTGCATGTCCTCGGGAAAAATTACGGCTGTAGTTTCCCCTTGCTTTCAGCCGTTCGCAGTACCAGCACAGCAAGGCCGTTTTGGTTAATGTTACAAGGCCAGATCAGTCTATCATCCAGACTGTTGCCCCTGCAACTACTGAAAAGGCTGCTGCCCCTCTTCAGGAACCGCATGTTTGTCTGGCCTCTCAACAGATACCCCTCCGTTGTTGTTGCACCTACGGTACGGCCATCTGTATCGCTGAGGCACGCAAGCCTCCCCACCAACGGCAAGGTCCATGGTTCATGGGGGACTAACAGATTAAGGGTCTTACTGTTGGCTTCATTATGAAGTAGTAGCAAATTGTTTTCTAGACTACTGATAA
This sequence comes from Schistocerca nitens, assembly GCF_023898315.1. Lineage (NCBI taxonomy): Eukaryota > Metazoa > Arthropoda > Insecta > Orthoptera > Acrididae > Schistocerca > Schistocerca nitens. Next base: position 37,552,277 of record NC_064615.1, read on the forward strand.
TGTTTCGTTTCCCACATAGGTTTTGCAATAATTCATTTTCTGAAGTGGTTGAGCGTGAAAACATTCGTGTGTTCTTGAAAAACTGGTTTTGAAGTTTCTGCCTGTTTTCCTTACATAGTAGGCTGGACAACAAGGGCATGATACTTTGTACATTCCACTGCTGTTGAATTTTTGTGGATTTGATTTTGTGTTATGAACGAGTAAGTTTCCTGACTTATTAGTTGAGAATGCAGCTGTTATACTCGTATTTGTCTTTTTGAAGAGGTTAGCGATTTTTTTTGTGATATGAAGCCAGGTATGGGATAATGGTAAATATTTTCTCTTCTTTCAGTGTGACCATTTGTTGTCTTACTTTTGTATATTTGTCTAAATTCAGTTTTTTTTGGCTGTGTAGCCATTGTTCATGACAACCCTTTTTACTGTATCTAGCTCATTCCTGAGGTTGTTTTATTCTAAATCAAGTGGTTGTACTCTGTAGTACTGTGTAGTGGGATGGCACGATGAGTTGTCCAGTGTTATGTCTGTGTGTGTTTTCTGTGTGTGTTGAACTAACGTTTTTGTTGCTGCTTGGTGATTTTAAGGTCCAGGAAATTTATGCTTTTGTTGTCCTCATGTTCATTGTGAATTTTATATGTTTGTGGAAAGAATTGAATAATGCTAGTAGTTCTTCACTCTCCCGTGTTGTTCAGTCGGACAGCAACAAGGTACCAACAGCATAACTCCAGTACTACATTATTTTACTTTCGAGTCTATTGTTTTCTTTAAAGATCTGACCTTCAAGATGATTGCCGGCCGGGGTGGCCGAGCGGTTCTAGGCGCTACAGTCTGGAAGCGCGCGACCGCTACGGTCGCAGGTTCGAATCCTGCCTCGGGCATGGATGTGTGTGATGTCCTTAGATTAGTTAGGTTTAAGTAGTTCTAAGTTCTAGGGGACTGATGCCCTCAGAAGTTAGGTCCCAGAGTGCTCAGAGCCATTTGAGCCTTCAAGATGATTGAGAAATATATCTGCCAACGAACCTGATATGCTGCTGCCCATGCCAAGATCCTCTTTTGTTGGTAAACGTTCCCTTTAAGTTTAAAGTAACTGAGTGATAATATTAGCTGCAACGTGTCCTTGACTTCGATATTTCTGCAGTTGACAATTTTGTATGTTTTTCTAAGCTTCCGAAGATTGCCTTTTTTCTTCAGTTGGTTCATTCGTAAATAGGTTAGTTACATCAAAAGACGCAAACCCGTCACCTGCAAGAATTTGTACATTTTTTTTATTTTAGTTGCACCAGTAGTCCTGTCTACTATGTAGAGAAAAACAGGCACAGACTTCAAAATCCGTTTTGAAGAACACACAAATGCTTTCAGGCTCAACCACTTCGGAAAATCAGTTACGGCAAAATGCATGTTGGAAAGGGAACATATCAACAATCTAGAAAACAATTTGGTAGCACTACATAATGAAGCCAATGTTAAGACCTAAATCTATTAGAACTGGAGATATACTTCCACAAAATAGAAAAAAAAGAATCTATGTTAAATGAACAGTAAGATTTCGCAAGCCACATTTTAGCAATTTTAAAGACCTCTTCTAAAGTTTGCATATGTCAGTTGTTTAATAATTAGATCTCAAATAATTACGAATAAATTCATCTTCGATCACAACATGTACAACATCATCATCTTGTAACACAGCCGGTTACTACTAAATTAGCAGTATACCTATAACGTTATTTCTGTGAAAGGATTTTTGTTACTGTGACTGTGTTCAATGGAGAGGTATCAGACTGTTTTTCGACTCTGGAAAGATCATTATGAGAGGAAAAATAGCAAAACAAATGGACATCGAACCAAGGTCCTATTAGTAATCAAGTAAATTGTAATTACGTAAAAGTAAACGGTCACCAGCCTCATTACGTAAAGCTGTAGCCAGTGTTAGCATGGTTCATAAAGAAAGTTAACTATTGGTATTGACTTTACTTGACACTGCACTTCCGTTTTGCTGATAAGACAGTAGCTCAATGTAGCAAGAGATGTACCAGTGATTTGACTTGAAGTACACAGGAGTAGTATGAATGCGTTTTGGCAATAGCTAGCTCTCAATAACACTATTTGCACATTACAGTAGGAAGATGGTGATAATTGTACGTAAATGATTACTAATGGCGTAGCGTTACTGACTTAGACATGTTCTTTTGTTATTTTAATTATACAGGGTGTTTCAAAAATGACCGGTATATTTGAAACGGCAATAAAAACTAAACGAGCAGCGATAGAAATACACCGTTTGTTGCAATATGCTTGGGACAACAGTACATTTTCAGGCGGACAAACTTTCGAAATTACAGTAGTTACAATTTTCAATAACAGATGGCGCTGCAAGTGATGTGAAAGATATAGACGAAAACGCAGTCTGTGGGTGCGCCGTTCTGTACGTCGTCTTTCTGCTGTAAGCGTGTGCTGTTCACAACGTGCAAGTGTGCTGTGGACAACATGGTTTATTCCTTAGAACAGAGGATTTTTCTGGTGTTGGAATTCCACCGCCTAGAACACAGTGTTGTTGCAACAAGACGAAGTTTTCAACGGAGGTTTAATGTAACCAAAGGACCGAAAAGCAATACAATAAAGGATCTGTTTGCAAAATTTCAACGGACTGGGAACGTGACGGATGAACGTGCTGGAAAGGTAGGGCGACCGCGTACGGCAACCACACAGGGCAACGCGCAGCTCGTGCAGCAGGTGATCCAACAGCGGCCTCGGGTTTCCGTTCGCCGTGTTGCAGCTGCGGTCCAAATGACGCCAACGTCCACGTATCGTCTCATGCGCCAGAGTTTACACCTCTATCCATACAAAATTCAAACGCGGCAACCCCTCAGCGCCGCTACCATTGCTGCACGAGAGACATTCGCTAACGATATAGTGCACAGGATTGATGACGGCGATATGCATGTGGGCAGCATTTGGTTTACTGACGAAGCTTATTTTTACCTGGACGGCTTCGTCAATAAACAGAACTGGCGCATATGGGGAACCGAAAAGCCCCATGTTGCAGTCCAATCGTCCCTGCATCCTCAAAAAGTACTGGTCTGGGCCGCCATTTCTTCCAAAGGAATCATTGGCCCATTTTTCAGATCCGAAACGATTACTGCATCACGCTATCTGGACATTCTTCGTGAATTTGTGGCGGTACAAACTGCCTTAGACGACACTGCGAACACCTCGTGGTTTATGCAAGATGGTGCCCGGCCACATCGCACGGCCGACGTCTTTAATTTCCTGAATGAATATTTCGATGATCGTGTGATTGCTTTGGGCTATCCGAAACATACAGGAGGCGGCGTGGATTGGCCTCCCTATTCGCCAGACATGAACCCCTGTGACTTCTTTCTGTGGGGACACTTGAAAGACCAGGTGTACCGCCAGAATCCAGAAACAATCGAACAGCTGAAGCAGTACATCTCATCTGCATGTGAAGCCATTCCGCCAGACACGTTGTCAAAGGTTTCGGGTAATTTCATTCAGAGACTACGCCATATTATTGCTACGCATGGTGGATATGTGGAAAATATCGTACTATAGAGTTTCCCAGACCGCAGCGCCATCTGTTGTTGAAAATTGTAACTACTGTAATTTCGAAAGTTTGTCTGCCTGAAAATGTACTGTTGTCCCAAGCATATTGCAACAAACGGTGTATTTCTATCGCTGCTCGTTTAGTTTTTATTGCCGTTTCAAATATACCGGTCATTTTTGAAACACCCTGTAGCACATTGCTACTACTGAAATAGTTGTGACGCAGTTGTATCTTTTGTACTGATTACTATTTGCATTCTCAAGAAACATTCACTTCCTTATATTATTTAACTCAAGTGGACCGTGGCTACATGTATCTAGCACAGTTTGAATTTATTCTTGATTGATGTTACAGAATGACATTTAAATCTCTCTAACTATTAGCATGGGGATTCATAAATTGTCTGTGGGCTCAGATAGAGACTGAACACTTTAGTCACAACACAATATGGGAAACACACTTGAGTTCATAACGCATGAAGCTGTAAATTATTTCAATAAAAAAATCTTTGAACTGTATACTTTAAATCTTCTCTTAGTAGTTACACTTTGAAACTTTAACTGTCCATTTATGAAAACTACGTAGAGTATTTTAAAACTTTTGCTCACTAAATGATTACTTGCTTTACAACTCCGCAAAGTTTATTAATTTTTTTAAATCAGATAATTGCTTTTCACTTTAGTAAAATAGGAAAGGGGGATTCAACTTAGCACTTGGGATAGGATCCTGATTAGGTAAATGACTAAGGATAAAATACATTGGCTCGACACAGATTACAGAATACAAAATTATTATTGAAAACGAAACCATATAACTGGTCCATGCAATTATACAGTACTCGGCTGATAATTTGAGCTGAAGGTGATGGCAGCGTCGAGCTGCACAATTCAGAAAAAGGTTGGCAAAGTATCCATGGCTCTTCCTATGTGACGAGCTCTGAAATCTCTCTCCTTAGCATCAGATTTTCATAGTAAAACCAAAGTACGCCATGCATAAGCCACATTACATTAGCACCCGAGGCTGTATTATAAAATCAGTTGTTCTCGCTGCCTTCAGTTAAGACGTGCACTCTTTGCCTGCCGGACACCGACTGACTCGTGCCACACGGGATGTCTTGCAGTTCGACCGCCAGATCCACCTTACCTCTTCCCGCCTAGCCAGTTCCGTTGCGGAGGGACTTCAAAGTTTTACGTGGTTACAAACCTACTTTCCCTATGCATGAACTTGTATTACATTTAAATTGTTTTACAGCGCATTACTTTTGAATTTATATTCATAGGTTAATTATAATTACATAAATTATGATAAAGAACAAAACATTTACACCGATGTTACATTAAAGAGCATCGTTATACAGAAGTCACATTAAGTAAAAACAGAAAAAGAAGTTAGAGAAGACCATTATAGGTAATATCCATACTTGGGTTACAATCTATGAAGTGTTCAGAAAAATGTGTACGCGAATGTGTTTCTGATTGAAGTGATATGTATGAACAGGATGGAGAAACCAATCTATGAAATTCTTTAAAGAATTAAAAACGCTTTTCTTGAATTATGTGATAAGTTTACATAGTTCATTTACTCATTGTTTCGAACATATTTTCCGCATTTCACTTACGAAATTCATAACCTAACGTCAAACTTATTCATGACAGGAAAGTCCATTTCACCTGCGAGAAAAAATAAATCGTTTATTAAGAGAACTTACACCTGATGATGGACCGCCAGAAGCTTAAATGCATCGCGTACTTAAAAAACACGAACATTTGTGACAGAACGCGTGATTTGATTTACATTTCCAGTGTAGTGAATACAGTCTAGTTAGCAGCAGCAAAATATCGATAAAATTAAACAACAATGTTACCTTCTAATGACAGCAGGAGACGGGACTGGAGGATGGATGGTGAGCATAGCGTGGGGCTACGGAGCGTAGCTGAAATGCTTCGTCGACGAGCCACTCAGAACAATGCTACAGTGCTAGTTGTGTTGATACACAGTAGAACAATGGCAACCATGAGCAGAGAATACATTGCATTATATCTACAACTGTTACTGAAATCGACATTTCATCAGGAAGGAACCAAACGAATTTCGCAGAGTGAGAAAGGAGTATCAGATGAAATATTAGCGTTTGTGCGAGATCAGTCAGTGGAATGTGTGTCGTAGTATACGCTCGACTGTGCGGACAATGTACGTGAGCAGTACAATGAAGACGATACGTGCTTAACAAGTGAACGTGATACTGAAATAGGTGTCGAGGCACGTAGTTCATCATGCTTGTCGGAGAGGAACCGCAAAACTCGTCTCCAGTGAAACGTAGTGAAGCGCAATCGTTGTCCAAGGAGCGTGTACTGAAATAGTTACGTACATGAAACATCATCCGCAGCTTGGTAAAGAAACTTATGAACATATTTTGAATAAGTCGGCTGCAATATGACTCCGTAGTGCATAAGAAAAAATACGGTTATTCAGGGGAGGACAGGGAGCACTTGTTATGAAAACTGGTGTTAGCGCGTTTCAAGGATGTACATAAAACTGCGAGCGACATACATTACAGTGATTCCAAGGGAAGCAGTGGATGGTTGCATAACTTAAGTGCTACAGGATTGGGAGACGAAATTTCTAACAAAGCGTCGAATTGACAATGCACACCAAACTGCGAAATCAGCCCGAAAAATTTGTTGATGAGACAACAAACTTATACCATCGCACAGTAAGGAATTTGTTTTCAACTCCGATCAGTCGGCATTAGAAGAGGAAATGCGTACCAAACGAACTATTAACATTAGGGGTACTGTGAGTTATATCAAAATAAAGTAACAACAATGCCTTAACGGAAGGGTATACAATTATGCCGACTGTTAATCTGAATGGTAAAATGGTTGAAAAGTTATTTATCGTTCTGTGACAAGTTAGGTGTTCTACCCACTAAGCCCGCATCTCGTGGTCGTGCGGTAGCGTTCTCGCTTCCCACGCCCGGGTTCCCGGGTTCGATTCTCGGCGGGGTCAGGGATTTTCTCTGCCTCGTGATGGCTGGGTGTTGTGTGCTGTCCTTAGGTTAGTTAGGTTTAAGTAGTTCTAAGTTCTAGGGGACTTATGACCACAGCAGTTGAGTCCCATAGTGCTCAGAGCCATTTGAACCATTTTCTACCCACTAAGATTCGTTCTCGTGTGCGTGATCCTTCAAGGGCATTAGAGAATATTTACGTCATACCAAGCAAGTATGGAAAAATGGGCGTAAGAGAACTAAAACTATGATATGAGCAGTGCTTTTGGCCAATAGCTGGTCAAACTAACCTGCTTTTCCATGGTTTCTGGTCTGCGTATAAAAATCATACCCATTTAGAGCAACTATCCGTTCTGAAAAGTGTGTGACTTTGCAGTTCGTACCACCTGGAACCATTGGAGAAATTCAGCCTCTGGATGTTTGTCTCTTCCGTGATTAAAAAAATGTAGTATCGCACTATCTGCAGCTACGTCTACAAGAGCTTCATATAGGTTCTTAAAATACTAAAGAGTGTCACAAGACAGTTGGCGTTTATCTTGAAGCATCACCCACTACAGGTTTACCAGAATTTCCGTGGGTCAAATAAACCTGTTACCATTCGTGCTGCCTGTTCTTTTATATGTTCAATATCCCCCATTTGCCCTATTTGGTATGAGTCCCATTCACCAGATCAATTTTCTAAGATGGGTCGCATGAGTATTTTGTAAGAAATCTCATTTGTAGACTATATTCAACCAATGAACCGAAGTCTGCCATGCATTTTACCCAACCAAGTCTTAGCCTATATGACCATTCCATGTCTCCAGTTATCGTAACAACTAGGTCTAGGAGTTGACTCACTGATATTGTGCCGCACTGGTATTGTGCCGTGCCGCACTGGTATTGTGCCGTGCCGCACTGGTATTGTGCCGTGCCGCACTGGTATTGTGCCGTGCCGCACTGGTATTGTGCCGTGCCGCACTGGTATTGTGCCGTGCCGCACTGGTATTGTGCCGTGCCGCACTGGTATTGTGCCGTGCCGCACTGGTATTGTGCCGTGCCGCACTGGTATTGTGCCGTGCCGCACTGGTATTGTGCCGTGCCGCACTGGTATTGTGCCGTGCCGCACTGGTATTGTGCCGTGCCGCACTGCTATTGTGACTCTCTGGTATTGTGACTCTCTGGTATTGTGACTCTCTGGTATTGTGACTCTCTGGTATTGTGACTCTCTGGTATTGTGACTCTCTGGTATTGTGACTCTCTGGTACTGTGGTGGCGCTGATGACAACGACATTGAGTGCCCATAAGCTCCAACACACACACGTCACTGTGGCTTGCTGACACTGTAGCTATAGGTTTTGCGTTTTGTGAAGTGCATTTAGTTTACTCTGATGCAGTACTTTACTGTCACATATCAGCTACATATAAAATATTGCAATTCTAGGCAACTTCTAGTGCAATAATCTAACAACAACAACAACAACAACAACAACAACAACATAGTGTTCCCTATCGGGTAAGTAACTGCTTTGAGCCATGTGCAGTAGCTTACGGAACCACTTAAATATTTTTCAGATTTCTGCCAATGGGTAGAACCAGATGTTCACTTCTGAAATGTATATATAAGTATATATAATAAGCCCCCCCCCCCGGCTCACACACTCTTCTCTCCAAGACACCACTTGGTCTGCTTGCAGCAGACAGTTAGTGTCTGCAAAATATTCGAATTGAGGGACATGTGTCAAATCCATAAATTTAAAAATGATTTGTTCAGTTTCTGCGTGCGCGGTTGTCCATACCTAGCCGCTAGGAATATCAGAACGGTACTCGCACAAATTTCCGCCCTTCCTCTTTAAAACAATGACTGCAGGTGTAATAGCAGTTACTAGCTCATTTGTTCGCGATTGCCTCCCTCAAACAGGCTCATTCGGTTTCGAAACAGCGAACTTGGATTGAGATGCTGACACATTGATCACTCGTGCCTCTATGAGAATGAAAATAAATAGCATTACCGGTCCTGACTTTAGTAACAGCAGCAGTGCCCTGGTAAGGCAGGTAGCAGTGTGTTGCATTAGCGAATAACAATTGGGTGTAGATGTGTGTCATTTGTTGAGTGTGAATATGAGCTTAATTTGGTGGCGTTGTGTTGGCAGGACTGCAGCGGGGTGGCTGGTGACGGCAGTTGGTGCCTTCTCAGTGGTGGCGCTCGCCTCGGCGTCGCTGTCGTCTGTCGGAGACGTCGGCGTTACCGGACGAGCAAGTGGTGCCTCACCATCACAGGTGAGATCCTCAGTTGGACAACGAGAGCTTACGAGACTTGACAACGATACTCGCCAAACTGCCCCCACATGCTTGTGTTGGCAGATCTGTTGACAAATTGAGTGTTGTTTGGCCACGAATAGACGATCCTTCGTGCGGTGGCCGTCTGGAACTGCAGGAGGTATTTCTTGGCCACGCATGAGGACTGTGGAGCGGAGATTTCCTTCCTCAGTGCTGGCACAATTGGCTTGTTTTGTGTTTATACTAAAGCAGAGGTGACGCACCGGAAACATTCGCAGCGCTCGGAGACAAATGAATATCTTACAATTAGTGTTGATTTTCTCCGCTGCTGGCAGCAGTAGTAAAAACTCGTCTTATCGTGGACAAAAAGTACTCTTATCCACTTTAATATGCCATTGTCTCAAGCAAGGCGAAGAGTGGCTTTTTTTCTATTATCGAATCATGTTGATGCAATTAGACAAGTGAACAATTCACTTTCTTCTTAAACTTGGCAAAAGTTACGGCGACACGTTACGACAGGGGATGCTATTATTGTGTGGGGGTAATTGTTTGGGAGGTACTTAACCTTTGCAACCAGATGGAAGCAAGACTCCATGTTCTGTGCAACTAGCATCCTAGTGTCTTGCGTATTCCCTCCTGTGTGCCGACACGGGTTATATGCGCCTATTCACATTTGTAGTGTGAATGCAGAGCATGCAACGAGCCATAGCTATGCTCTGCTGCATCAAGGCAGACGACGAAAGTTCTTACTGTCTACCAACCTGGTACGTTCTTCTAATAGCCTGCGCAGAAGCGACAGTCACGGAGTTCAACTCTCTTGATGTGAGACTGAAAGAAAATTGATAGCGATTGGGCTAAGGTGCTGAACGCAACTAATTACGGTCAAATTTAGTTGTGGGAAGCCACCGGCTTAAATTAAATGGACTTACGTAACAGACAATCCCGTAAACAAACTAACTACCAATACGATGAATTTTAGACTACAAAGTCACACGTAATACAGTTCACCCAGTTAACGATAATAATACTTGTTCATACGACTTTACATAAATGACTTGACAAAAATTACTTCCTTTCTACTCATTCTACTAAGCACTGCACGCAGAGTCGAGGTACGTTAATATTTACAGGGTACGGCGCTTAAATCCGGACAAATTCAACTTAAATTTCCTGCCATATCGTAGTTCCGCCGGAGGCCGCAATTGACGTTATTGAAAGCCATAGGCATCTAGTAAACAGTCAGAACCTTACAATGGCAGAGATTTTACGGATAAGTGCGGAATAAAACCGAAGCAGAGCCGCAATTACCAAAAGTCTTCGTGATAAGCATTCGCCCACTGAAATAGATTCTTCGGATACCCGAGACAAACTGTTTACGATGTTGTGGCCAAGTATAATGCTTCGGAGAAGTACGGGGAAGGTTCCACTTGTAAGTAGGCTGTTTAGGTTTTTATGTTGGTAACGCCACGTAGCGCTCTATATGAAAATCACTGACTGTGCTGTGTGAAGTCTGTGGCTGGTTGGCATTGTTGGAACAGTCACTGTTGTAGTGTTGGGCAGTTGGATGTGAACAGCGTATGGCGTTGCGCAGTTGGAGGTGAGCCATCAGCAGTGGTTGATGTGGGGAGTGAGATGGAGTTTTGAGAGCGGTTGATCTGGACGTGTGTCCGCCAGAAAGAGTAAATTTGTAAGACTGGATGTCATGAACTGATATATATTATGACTTTTGAACACTATTAAGGTAAATACATTTTCTATCAAAATCTTTCATTTGATAACTATGCCTATCAGTAGTTAGCGCCTTCAGTAGTTAGAATCTTTTATTTAGCTGGCAGTAGTGGCGCTCGCTGTATTGCAGTAGTTCGACTAACGAAGATTTTTGTGAGGTGATTCATGAAAGGTATAGGTTATTGTTAGTCAGGGCCATTCCTTTGTAGGATTTTGGAAGTCAGATTGTGTTGCGCTAAAAATATTGTGTGTCAGTTTAAGCACAGTCATTTATAATTTTTCTAAGGGGACGTTTCACACTTACCCGGCGAGGAAATCTCATTCGAGGAAACGCGTGTCACGAACTGAGGCAGTCGTCGAAAAGGCTCGGGCGCTGATTTCGGAGGACCCGGGGCAATCGCCGAGAAAATTGACGTCAGTACTGAATGTCAGCGAGCAAGCAATGCGTTGCATGGCAGAGGACCACCTCATACGAGGCATTTAGTCCAAAACTGGCTCTCGGATAACGTTGACATGTTCTGGTCGAAGGAATTATAGCCCCCCTCCCGAATAGTCCGGATTTTTGGCCAGCCCTCTTTTAAATAGTGCGTGCGATCGGTTCAGGACAAGACTGGAGGCGTCCATTGCAACTGAAGGGGGTTACACTGAGAAATGATACTCTTGAAAGATAACACTACTTATATGTAAAAGGATTTTCATTTGTATTTTAATAAATTTGCTTTTAAAAAAGTTTCTTGTGTTCGGATTTCAGAGCCGCACCCTGTACATAATCGATGAGGGAATAAGATGTTAATACTTAAGGCCTTGCCTACCCCGAACTGTGCAGTCAGTGTTAACCGCGTGCTCACTCGCCTCCACCCGGCAGTTCCTTACTAGCCAGCCCGAAACTCTTCGCTCAGCTCTCACTGTAAGCGCGCCGAAGGAGCACGAAGTGCTTCCCCTGAATTACAATATTAACGTTGTTAAAGAATGAAGATAATGAAACAAACTCTGAATAAATTGCATAACAACTTACTACTGAGGGTCGCTGCTACAACTGTCAATGAAATGTGAATTACATGTGAAGAAACGTTAATAAATAAGACTGTCTGTACTTCACTCCTCGTCTTATCATTAGTAAGTGACGTTAGGAAGTGAACGCTCTGGTTCCCAGACACAGAAATGCTACAAAGTCAAAAGTTAATAAGAATACTGGTTTGTAATTATTTATGAAGAAAATACCTCGAAGAAAACACTAATCCACAGAGGGATAAAACGTGTATTTATGCTAGAGAAAGTGTAATTTATAACGACTACGAGGACAGTTTGTAACGGAGATTGGCTAGTAGGCCAATGCTTGACAAACTACTCTGCACTATTATTTTTATAGATGCCAGCCATTCAACTGGTATTTTCTTCTCACTTGCTTCTACACTGTGCTAATTCATTCATCCAAAATTAATATCATCAGTATATGGTAGATACTCTACACAACGTCGGTTTCGGTTATCCCTCTGCTATACCTGTATTGAATAAATTAGTCAGTTGCTTTGACACATAGTGCCTTGTTGCACAACCGGCCATCAAAATCACGGCACCATGAAGGTGGCGTGCAACGAACCTCGAACCTGCTTGACGTGTACTACTCGCTTCGGTAGCAAATGGTCAGCAGTTTAACGCTGCCGCACAAGGCACGTAGGGGTAACAAATGCCGAGTGTATTATGTATATAAGGATAGATCATACAGCCAGTTTCTTATTCAGAAATAGCATTAAAATATTGACTGTTCGTGACTGTGTCGTGTTATGCCTCGTGTGAGGAGGAGAAAGGGCGACCAGTATGTATCGAAATTACACAGCAACAATGTATCGAGAATGCAATTGATCGTTCCATGTTACTGCTGCTCACGATGGTAGGGATCCACGATATTCGAATATGGATTATTTAACGCCGTGCATGAGCTCAACGGCCCACACAACTATCGCCAGAGAGGACACACACGTTGTGTACTTAGCCTTTCAGGACCGTGCAGTTGCATAGTGTTCTTTGAACCAGGAAATGGGCTTGTCTGCAGCAAGCAAAGTGCCTAGATGAGCAGTACGACGACGTTTGGAGCTCCAAGGATTGTCAACACGACGACCGTAGTTGTGCCTTCCCTTGACACGGCGGCAGAAAGAGATGCGCAGAGAATGGTCCGCCCAGCGATAACACTAAACACATGACTGGCACACGTCGTCTTTTCATCAGTTCTCGCTCTGCTTACAGCGTCAGGGTCGATATATCTCCGTGTGTAGGCTCGCAGGAGAACGAACGGTGACTAACTGCTTTCGTCATTGTCATATTGTCCCAGAACCTGGCGTAGTGGTGTACGGTGCCATTGGCTAAACAACACGATCACCTCTGGTACGAATAGCGATTTAGTTAGACAGCAAGCGTTGCATTTCAGCGTTTGCCCTGGACAGCACATTCTCCAGATCTGTCACCCGTTGAAAATATCTGGCTTGGCCGTATGCTGCCGAGAGACTGCCTCCACCACTAGCAACTCGCTTCAACTGATGAACTACGATCAGAGCTTGCGAAACCAGATTTTATGCACTTGCTGCTTTGAAGACAAAATATAAATCTGAAGTAGACATAGAGAAAGAACTGTCTGTTTCTAATACTAAACCCTCCTTCAAAAAACTTTGCTTTGAAAGCCAGGCCCATCGGAATCACTAATAATTACTAAAAATGTTTTTATTTAGTATTGAAGAAAGTTAATTATTAAATGCCCTGTACACTACTGACAGAAGATTCTTATTTGTAAGTGCATTGTTCCACTGTAAATGTGAAGTTTAATTTTTTTATCATGTCAGAATGAATTCTGCTTGGTTCCCGTTCAGTATAATCAGTTTTTGAATTCATATTTTTTTCATTTCAATAAGCTCCCCTCCCCTTCCACATTTAGTGTTACCACACTCCTCTACGGGGGATGCACGCCGCACAGTTTTGTGAATCGCTGCCCTGAGGTACTTGAAGGACACGTGTCTTACGTTAATAGTTTAATTTGTTTCAGGCGAATGCAACGGCAGGAGCTAAACCGAGCACAACAGAAGGTCGCGAGTGCTTGATGGATATAGAAGTGGTGAGTTGTTTTATGATGTTTTGTTCCCATATTCTCACATTTTATTCCGTAGTTACATTTCAGTATACTATCATATACTTTATTTGGTTTACCGTTTTTCATACGAATTTTTTCCTTTAGAATATTACCAAAGTAGTCACTGTTGTAACATCTGTCGTTTGTCGAGAAAGATATGAAAAATACGACGGGAGAGATGGCTCAGGAGAATGATGGAGATTATATGGGTAGGTCGGATAAATGGTGAGGAGGTTCTGAATCGAACTGAGATAAAAACAAATTTGAGCCAACTTGACTAAATGAAGGGATCGCCTCATACGACACGTTCTGAGCCATCAAGGAATCGTCAGTTCCGATAAAGGTGGGGAGGGCGTGTGAGCAAGGGATGAGGGGAGGGGGGAGGGAGATTATCGGAGGAAGCTGAGGCTAGTCTTGAATAAGCACGTTTAAGTGGATGTAGTCTGCAGTACTTACCCAGTGATGAAGACACTTGCTCTGTACAGACTAGTGTAAAGATCTGAGTTCAAGCTGAAGACGTCAACAAAAAACGCAGGAGTATATGCTCCACTGAGTACAGATGTCGCAACGTAATCCTTGTTGAATCTAAAATTTCATATAAAAACATAGTAAAATGTTAGTATGCACTAACCATAGACACATATGCGTGTCAGTCACTAGGACTAGTTTAGAGTTGCGCAGGGTACGTAACAATGTTGTGTTAATGAACTTTATAAAGAGCCAAAAGCATAAATCAGTTACTTTACAACCGAAACCAGGTATAAACGTGTGTCCTCGGAGTCTTTCGCGGCGGTTTGAAAGTCGCATCAGTTCGAATAAAATTATCGAGCTTTCGCTGTCGCAAGGAAGCAGCGACGGATGCTTAACGCTTGCTGGGAGGCGGGAGCGGCGGTTTCGGACGTGGCGCCGGCCCCCTCCTACCACGTGACGTCACACGGTGCCGCGGCGCCCCGGAGCTGCTACGAGCTGCCAGACTCACCTTATGCGCATGCGTCGCTTCGGCCCTCTCTGATTGGTGCCAGCGGCCGTAATTGTGGCTATACGAGCGGAAAATCGCGCCAACCCCGGCAGTCAGTACTTTTACTCCTTACGAAGATGACAGATTGCTATTAAAAGCTCGAGAATTTTATTCGAATTGACACAGGTTGAAAACCGAGAAGATTTTATTCAGGTATAAACACTTTTAAAAACGAAGTGGTATTGTACATTTACGTAATGAAGAGAAATTGCATAAATTGCTGACTTATTACGAATTAGTACAGCAGCACTGCAGTTGTTTGCAGCGTACTGACGTAGATGTAAGACGTGTTGGAAAAAAGAACCGGAATAATATTGCCGTTGACGGAGCTTGTGTAGTAACCATTTCTGCCACTACGTGTCTATAGCGCACCTCATTGCCAGTAGAGCGCCGCCTTGTTGTCGACCAGGCCTGTCTCATCATCTGTAGTGATTGTTTCTGCTAGCGCTGTTTTGTTCTTGTTTGCCCGTTTTTCATCGTCACAATCTTAAGTGAACAACGTGCAGTCGTGAACATTTGTTTCCTATTCGGTTAGAATGCTGTTAAAACTGTTTTAATGTTGAAAACAGCGTACCAAGATGACGCTATGGGAAGACGTCGTCGTTATCCCGTCCAGAAAATGTGCAAATCAAATATCGAAACAACGCTGATTTGCTTTTTTGATTCCAAGGGCGTAATTCGTTGTTTTCTCTCCATGTCAGACCGTCAATGAAAGCAATTATTTGGAAGTTTTAAGAAAATTGCGCAACAGTCTTTGCCCAAAAGGCCCGATTTGTGGCAGATAGCAGACTGTTCTTCCACCGCGACAACGCACCTGCACACAGCCATCTCTGTAAGACAGTTTTTGGCTGAAAATGGCATCGTTCCCCTGCCCCATGCACTTTACTCGCCTGACCTCGCTCCATGCGACTTCATTATTTCGACTTATGAAAATGGGCAAGAAAGGGCACCGAATTGTCAACGTTGAAGTCAAAAAGACTAGATTAGTTTTTCGTCCATAGATCCGCGCTGAGGAGATCCTCGTGGATGTGGAACATGTCAACATTTTTTTTAAGCTGAAATAACAATACTAATAGTATGAATATATACATGATTTGTTTCTATTAAAAAAATTCGTCAGTGGAATAGGAGGAGTTGGCCACTAGTAAGTCTTTCAGACTTCTTTTAAACTGATCTTTATTTATAACTAAATTTTTTATGTTTGCTGGCAAATTATTGAAGATGAGTGTTCCTGAGTAGTGGACCCCTTTTTGAACTAAAGTGCTTTTAAGTCGTTGTGTAGATCAGTTTTGTTCCTGGTATTGTATGTATGAACTGAGCTGTTTGTTGGAAGAAGAGATATATCATTTAGGACAAATTTCACTAAGGAGTAAATATACTGAGATACAGTATTTAGTATACCCAGTTCCCTGAAGTTTCTACAGGACGTCCATGAATTTACTCCACAAATAATACGTATTACACGCATTTTGACCATGAAAACTTTTGTTTGACTTGAAGAGTTACCCCAAAATATTATACCATATGACATTATGGAATGAAAGTAGGCAAAGTATGCAAGCTTTTTCATTTTTATGTCTCCTATGTCTGCTAACACTCGAATTGCAAATACAGATTTGCCAAGGCAGTTCTGTGGTGTGCTCCTCCCAACTGAATTTATTATCAAGTTGTAATCCCAGGAATTTAAGACTGTCAACCTCTTCTATCTGCTCTTTTTCATACTTTATGCATATGCTGGGTGGAAACCTCTTACAGGTTCTGAATTGCATATAGTGAGTCTTTTCGAAGTTTAATGTCAGTGAGTTGGCTTTAAACCATTTATTAATATCCATGAAAATTTCATTAGCAGATCTTTCTAGAACTACCGTCGACATACTGTTTATTGCAATACTTGTCATCTGCAAACAAAACGGACTCTGCTTCTGGCAGTAACTGATGAGAGATCATTAATGTACACAAGAAAAAGCAATGGCCCTAAGATGGATCCTTGTGTGACACCACATGTAATTTCTTCCCATTCTGATGATGACTGATGACTTAATTCACTAGTCCCTTGCACTGACACCCTTTGTTTCCTGTTAGCGAGATATGACTTGAACCATTTTGCAGCACTGCCCATGACACCATAGAATTCTAATTTACTTAAAAGGATGTTATGGTTCACACAATCAAATGCCTTTGACAAATCACAGAAAATACCTACTGCTTGTAATCTGTTATTTAATGAATTAAGAACATTTTCACTGTAGGTGTAAATAGCGTTCTCGATATCAGAACCCTTCAGAAATCCAAACTGTGTTCTTGATAATATGTTATTTGTGGTCAGATGGTTGAGAAGCTGTGTGTACATCACTTTTTCTAAAATTTTCGAGAATGCTGGCAAAAGTGAAATCGGTCTGTAGTTTGACGGTATCTCTTTATCCCCTTTCTTGAATAGAGGCTTAACATCTGCATATTTTAGCCAGTCAGAAAATGTCCCAGTTATAATTGACTGGTTACACAAGTAACTTAGAATTGTTATAAACTCACAAGAACATGCCTTAATTAACTTTGTTGATATTTCATTGTAACCACTAGAAAGCTTTGTCTTTAACGATTTTATTATGGAAGTTATTTCTTTTGATGAAGTGAGTGACATATTCATGTACCTGAAGCTATTTGTAAAGGCTAGTTTCAGATATTCAAGGGCATTATTTACTGATCCTGATAATCCCATTCTATCAGTAACGGATATAAAGTACTTGTTAAATAGATTTACCAAACTATGCCCATCGGTTACTAATGTCATCTACCCTTAATGCTATTTGCTCCTGTTTCTTTCTGGTTCTACCAGTCTCCTCTTTCACTATATCTCATATTGTTTTTATTTTGTTCCCTGACCTTGCTATCTTCTTCTCGCAGAGCATTTGTTTAGATGCCTGAATCACTTTTTTAAATATTTTACAGTATTCCTTGATGACTACAAAAAATGTTTCGAACAGTAGAAGCAGCGATGGGACAAATATATTAATTGTAATGGAGAGTCTTTTGAAGGAACTTTTTGTTTTGTAAAAAATTTGAATGTCCGTTCTTTCTTGAGGGTCCCCCTCGTAGATGTGTTTACTTTCTATTCGAAACTGCCAACTGTTCATAATCCCCCGTGCTGACAGCGCCTCCGGTCTCCCTCGCTTTTTTGAGTACCCACTCGTAGATGTGTGTTTACTTTTCCGTCGCTTTGGTTTTACAGGTGGAGCGCGTGTCGGGGCGCTGCCTGCCCCTGGGCCGCTCCGCCATGGGCTGCGTGGCCGCCGCCCACGTCCGTCCCTTCCACCCCTCCTGCGTGTAGCCGTGCCTCCCCACTCTGTACCACACCTGCTGCTGGTGGACGTCAAACATCTGGCTTAATGTACTCACAACATATTCATCAATAAAGACTATTTTATACTCTTCAGGAAATTAACTGCCCACACACTTGCAGTAGAGGGAGTAAAATACGCCATAAAAATTTAAATAGTAGCTAGAATGAATCACGACGTGACACTGCAACTTTTCAATACGATAGCTTTCTTTTTGTTCAATTCAATTTATGGCCATAAATTCTAGACCTGTAATCTGGAAACTCTAAACAGGTCGTACATGTTTAGTGACATAACAAGATAACATACGACGGTTTCTGTATTTTGTATATAATATAGTTATGAAGTATGTTACAGGAACTGTTGTAGAGACTGTGTTGGAAATTGAACTGCAATTTGCAAACAACTGAAAATCACAAAAATACATCAGAGTTAATTTGATTATACATCGAATATCTAGAAAGTGACATCTTATCTTTCAGCCTTTAAGGCCAACTGGACGTTCTGAATATCCAAATAACATTTTCTTCGTAGTAGAGGATGATCAGTGCCTGATTAAGAAAGTACGGGGTCCGTAGCAAATAAGAAGAGGGCACTGGTTTGCTGTAGGTCTCAAAGCTTAGGATGTAAAATAAGCAGCAATTAACAAAAGTTTTCTCGATTTAATTGGGGCAAATGTAGAGGTAACATTAGTCATATCAGTGACTAAGCAAATCACATTCTATGTTCATTAAGATGAGGTCGTTTAGACATTCTTGTCCTCTGGTGTTCCTCAACTCATTTTTAACACACTTGAATGTTGAAAAACAACGTCCTCCCCTGGGGTTGCTGATCATCAAAAACAAATGCGTAAGTCCAGTTCTACATTTGGGAATCATGATTCCAACGAATCTTCCGTTAACATTTTGTAAAACTGCAGTTCTAGGGGATCGTGCATTTTGCTGTTAATACCAGCACCCCAGCAGCCTCTAAGACACCCTTATAGTGACATCACACACTAATAATGTGGGGACAAGTTTTGATAAGTATTTGTTGCTCCCTACTTAGCACTCATATACAACCGCTCGCTCACCGATAGATCTGTACCTACAGATTGGAAAAT
The DNA here is from genome assembly GCF_023898315.1 of Schistocerca nitens. Classification (NCBI taxonomy): domain Eukaryota; kingdom Metazoa; phylum Arthropoda; class Insecta; order Orthoptera; family Acrididae; genus Schistocerca; species Schistocerca nitens. The sequence goes on from NC_064615.1 coordinate 37,571,403, forward strand.
TGCGCAGGTCGCACCAGTGTTTAAGAAGGGTAGTAGGAGTAATCCATCTAACTACAGACTTATATCATTGACGTCGGTTTGCAGTAGGGTTTTGGAGCATATACTGTATTCAAACATTATGAATCACCTCGAAGGGAACGATCTATTGATACGTAATCAGCACGGCTTCAGAAAACATCCTTCTTGTGCAACGCAGCTAGCTCTTTATTCGCACGAAGTAATGGCCGCTATCGACAGGGGATCTCAAGTTGATTCCGTATTTCTAGATTTCCGGAAAGCTTTTGACACCGTTACTCACAAGCGACTTCTAATCAAGCTGCGGGCCTATGGGGTATCGTCTCAGGTGTGCGACTGGATTCGTGATTTCCTGTCAGGAAGGTCGCAGTTCGTAGTAATAGACGGCAAATCATCGAGTAAAACTGAAGTAATATCAGGTGTTCCCCAGGGAAGCGTCCTGGGAACTCTGCTGTTCCTGATCTATATAAATGACCTGGGTGACGATCTGAGCAGTTCTCTTAGGTTGTCCGCAGATGATGCTGTAATTTACTGTCTAGTAAGGTCATCCGAAGACCAGTATCAGTTGAAAAGCGATTTAGAAAATATTGCTGTATGGTGTGTCAGGTGGCAGTTGACGCTAAATAACGAAAAGTGTGAGGTGATCCACATGAGTTCCAAAAGAAATCCTCTGGAATTCGATTACTCGATAAATAGTACAATTCTCAAGACTGTCAATTCAACTAAGTACCTGGGTGTTAAAATTACGAACAACTTAAGTTGGAAAGACCACATAGATAATATTGTGGGGAAGGCGAGCCGAAGGTTGCGTTTCATTGGCAGGACACTTGGTAGATGCAACAAGTCCACTAAAGAGACAGCTTACACTACACTCGTTCGTCCTCTGTTAGAATATTGCTGCGCGGTGTGGGATCCTTACCAGGTGGGATTGACGGAGGACATCGAAAGGGTGCAAAAAAGGGCAGCTCGTTTTGTATTATCACGTAGTAGGGGAGAGAGAGTGGCAGATACGATACGCGAATTGGAATGGAAGTCATTAAAGCAAAGACGTTTTTCGTCGCGGCGAGATCTACTTACGAAATTTCAGTCACCAACTTTCTCTTCCGAATGCGAAAATATTTTGTTGAGCCCAACCCACATAGGTAGGAATGATCATCAAAATAAAATAAGATATATCAGAGCTCGAACAGAAAGGTTTAGGTGTTCGTTTTTCCCGCGCGCTGTTCAGGAGTAGAATGGTAGAGAGATAGTATGATTGTGGTTCGACGAACCCTCTGCCAAGCACTTAAATGTGAATTGCAGAGTAGTCATGTAGATGTATATGTATATTAATTCTTTATTCCCGTATTTAAGTGTGTATATTTGGGATGTCGAGGGAGAATCGATAACATTTTAGGTAGTAATATACAATATAAATCATAATACCGACTTGTAACGCCGTCTGTTTAAATAATGTAATTCCATTTTATTTTGTAATTTATTTTCCGTTATATGCAGATCGGGGTAGCAGGCCTAGGGTCTCTACTTACGAAATAAATACCGTATCCATTTATTGCTTTCTTATTGCTAGTCAACAGAATCCTATTATAAGTGATCGGCTTATTACGACTAGCTTGGACAACATTAGGAAACTCCCTGTGAGTTAAGTTTAGCGCTGTTCTCAACTTACGACACACAAAGTATGGAGTGGCCGTCGATCACTTTTACAAATGATCTAAAATTTTTACTGATTGTTGTTTCGAACACCACCGCATTTCCATTGGACGGTACGAAGAATACCATTCGTATCTAACTTAAGGCATTTTTTTTACACTCAAGTGCGGAGTCCCCTAATGCATGGGGCACGTAGCATCTCGTAACTCTTGCTAAGTAGCTAATCCGGAACTGAAAATGATATGTACGTTTAATATGTAATTGAGAGCAACTTTAAAATTAAAAAGAAATGAAAAATAAAGAATGTAGTCTCCATACATAAATACATACATACACTCCTGGAAATGGAAAAAAGAACACATTGACACCGGTGTGTCAGACCCACCATACTTGCTCCGGACACTGCGAGAGGACTGTACAAGCAATGATCACACGCACGGCACAGCGGACACTCCAGGAACCGCGGTGTTGGCCGTCGAATGGCGCTAGCTGCGCAGCATTTGTGCACCGCCGCCGTCAGTGTCAGCCAGTTTGCCGTGGCATACGGAGCTCCATCGCAGTCTTTAACACTGCTAGCATGCCGCGACAGCGTGGACGTGAACCGTATATGCAGTTGACGGACTTTGAGCGAGGGCGTATAGTGGGCATGCGGGAGGCCGGGTGGACGTACCGCCGAATTGCTCAACACGTGGGGCGTGAGGTCTCCACAGTACATCGATGTTGTCGCCAGTGGTCGGCGGAAGGTGCACGTGCCCGTCGACCTGGGACCGGACCGCAGCGACGCACGGATGCGCGCCAAGACCGTAGGATCCTACGCAGTGCCGTAGGGGACCGCACCGCCACTTCCCAGCAAATTAGGGACACTGTTGCTCCTGGGGTATCGGCGAGGACCATTCGCAACCGTCTCCATGAAGCTGGGCTACGGTCCCGCACACCGTTAGGCCGTCTTCCGCTCACGCCCCAACATCGTGCAGCCCGTCTCCAGTGGTGTCGCGACAGGCGTGAATGGAGGGACGAATGGAGACGTGTCGTCTTCAGCGATGAGAGTCGCTTCTGCCTTGGTGCCAATGATGGTCGTATGCGTGTTTGGCGCCGTGCAGGTGAGCGCCACAATCAGGACTGCATACGACCGAGGCACACAGGGCCAACACCCGGCATCATGGTGTGGGGAGCGATCTCCTACACTGGCCGTACACCACTGGTGATCGTCGAGGGGACACTGAATAGTGCACGGTACATCCAAACCGTCATCGAACCCATCGTTCTACCATTCCTAGACCGGAAAGGGAACTTGCTGTTCCAACAGGACAATGCACGTCCGCATGTATCCCGTGCCACCCAACGTGCTCTAGAAGGTGTAAGTCAACTACCCTGGCCAGCAAGATCTCCGGATCTGTCCCCCATTGAGCATGTTTGGGACTGGATGAAGCGTCGTCTCACGCGGTCTGCACGTCCAGCACGAACGCTGGTCCAACTGAGGCGCCAGGTGGAAATGGCATGGCAAGCCGTTCCACAGGACTACATCCAGCATCTCTACGATCGTCTCCATGGGAGAATAGCAGCCTGCATTGGTGCGAAAGGTGGATATACACTGTACTAGTGCCGACATTGTGCATGCTCTGTTGCCTGTGTCTATGTGCCTGTGGTTCTGTCAGTGTGATCATGTGATGTATCTGACCCCAGGAATGTGTCAATAAAGTTTCCCCTTCCTGGGACAATGAATTCACGGTGTTCTTATTTCAATTTCCAGGAGTGTACATAGGAGAGGACTCATTGAGATATGAATGAATGTGAGTCCTGTAGCTCTCATTACGTATGAGTACTCCATGAGATTTTGGGATTGCAGTCGTATTATAAAAACATTTTCCCACAATATTTCGTCTGACAACCAGGCAACCATCTTCACATGAGTTATTTTTATACTGTGTGCACTTCCTGAAATCTTATTGATTGAGATAAGTATGGTTTGTAGCACTTCAGAGTTAGTAGTTCCATGTTTCTTCTGGTTAGGTAGGCAGTACGGCCCACAGTAAAAGTACAAATATACTGTATAAAACAAAATTATTTTCAGATACTAGACAGTTTAATTTTACAGCAGCAGTTTTTGTTTTTAACAAATTTCACATGTTTTTCACATTCTACCATAATCATCACGTATTCCTGTGGAAATTGGGGACGGGTGTCTGGCAGGTAAAGCGCAGCCATGCCTTCACTGTGCTGGTGTTGGAACTGTCAATCTGTTTAGTTCGTTAAGGGTTACACAAGGAAGCGACAGAGAAAAGAGCGGGTACTCTATTTCGGGAATCTTCCGTAAATGCTGTAAAACTAAACTAAACTCCGCCCGAGCAGGCCATGAAGGCCCAACAGTACCAATCGGTCGCCGTGTCATTCTCATCCCAAAGGCGTCACTGGATGCGGATATGGAGGGGCATGTGGTCAACAAATGTAAGTAAATCTTGTCAGTACTCTCTATTAAATAGTCTGTGTGTTACACTATGACTCTGCTACATACCAATAATCAGCAAGTGAAATCAAATTAAGAAGCATTATGAAAAACCACTTAAAAGTTAAAAACATTGTGGAAATAAAAGCTATTGGCAACTGACGAATATCAGTTTGAGACAGATAAAATTCTTAAATTATTAAAGAAACTCAATTTATTTGCAAATGTGAAATGTTGCGTTTCAAGGAACAAAATGATGCACAACTGATGACGTGTGATTTACTGTTCACGTGTTATGTAACTATTTTCAAAAAATAGACATAATTTCACTCAACATAAAACTCTATAGTTGAAGAACTAACAATATTTTCTAAATAGCTTTAATCAGCATACAGTACTCGTAATATTTATAAATGCTGGACAAAACACAGCCATTCATGTTCCACAACAGTAAAAAATGCCGGAGACTGCATATGGCAGTCTCTGGTGAACGTTTCATTACGTGCAGTCACTAGATTGAAAGGCAAGCAGAGAACATGACATGATGATAGGTACACCATCCTCCAGGTACAACTCTCTCCCCGACTGTGTGGACCTTTCCATTGCGGCGAACTAGGGTTTTCCGTGAGCTCTGTACAGCCATAGTTGCTTACGTATGAAAGCAACTGTTGTTATAAGATTACACATAGGTTTGAGCGTTGAGAAAACAATCAGAATCCAGTTTCAGCATTAAATAACTATTAGTTACCAATATTAGTAAACAGTTCTCATTAGATTTACATTTTCACAAAGGAACAGGGAAAATGCCAAACTTAGTAACATTCTGATACTGGGCATTAGTAGTAAAAACTTTTTACTTGCAGCAGTGGCATTTCGAGTTTGAAATTACGAAGAAATGGTCACAGAGTTTTATCAGTTCAAATTCCTCCCTAGGAGCATTTGTAGAATCCAAAGTTACGTATGGGACACACTTGTACTAAATAAAACTTTGTACTTCGCCCCCCCCCCCCCCAAAAAAAAAGGTAGTTCTCCAACAAAGTCAAGCTTTGGAAACTTTAGTACAAGACATGTAGTTCAAAACGATGATTATCACGCAGACTGCTGTTGGCTCGAAGCAGCAAGAGGACATTAAGAAAAGTTGGAATAAAGTAACATTCAAACTTACCTACAGTTTCACACCACACTTACACGCCATAGATATCCGTGTATGATGGGAACATTCATGAAATACTACTCTAAAGGGCAGTGATTTATGACTGTTGGAAATTCCAATTTCTGACTGAATTAAATAAATAATTAAGTAGACAGTGTGAAATACTGTGGATCAGGTATCACTATTAGAGAGGTAATTTACATTTATAAGTTAAGCAATTTTAAATTGCACAATTATGCATTATGCATATGAGTTTTAGTTTAGCTTTGTCGAGTGATGCTGTTTTCCACCTGATGGCATGAATTTTTTTTTTACGGAGGAGTTGCGACCTAGAAACTAGCCGCAAAGAACGACAGATAAACAAAGAAAATAGACATAACGGCGAGACGTCTGTGTCTTTAAAAACCTAGGCGTCAGCCGGACGTTCAATGTTCCTTCCATCAGAAGTGCACACAGATGATTGGAAGTAAACGATTAAAACTTCAACGTACTGCCTGCCCGTAACCCTCCGCAGATTTCATCTCAGTCGATCGTCTGCAGGACGATCACGTGCGTTAAATCCACAGTTTAATTTCTGTGCCACATCGTTTCAACACTAAATGGAAGCACCGGAGTCAGCTTCGCTCCTAACACCGTGGAGGTCTGTCCGTGTCTGAGCCATTTGGTTTGGTTTCTTTATGCACTGAAAACGGCTGTTTACCAGAGTACTCGGAGGCGGACAAAATAATGGGATTACATAGCCACAAAAATTTATCCGGATCGCCGGTGGCTGCGATGACGCCACGGCGCTGAAGCGATGGTCCCTAGCGGCCAGGTGGCAAACGTAACGTCGATGAGCAAACGCATTTGCCAGTGGGCGTCTTCCGCACCCCTGCAGACGAACAACGGGCAATGGCAGTCCCGGAAGGGCAGAGCGTGTCGTACCTGCAGAAGCGACAGCTGCAGCCGTGTCCGGAGCGCCATCCAAGACTCCCTTCTCGAGTGCGTGTTCGACGTCGCCATAGCCAGTGGTAAGTTAGCTGCATCACAGTTGCCAGATGCGAAGACCCAGTCGCTTTGAACAGGAGGAACGTTCAAAATCTCGATCTACATACGGTTCATAAGCACCTGTGTCGTACTGTCAACAAACACGTTTACACACAAGGATCACAATTCAGTTTAGTAAAGTAAATGTGATGTCTCAGTGATACAATCACAAATGTCTTGATAATAACTCATATTCGCAAGTACATAAATTGTGCTAGCGACAACTCTTTTCATTTGTTAGTACGCTTCTGTATAGATACTTTCGACCGATTCTTCACAATATTCAAACCACACCGCAATAAAGAATTTGCAGAAACATTAGCATGTTCCGCATAATGCGATTTAGGCCAGGCGCATATTGGGACGCAGCCGATGGAGGGCAGCACCGGGCACAGCAGCGATGGAAATATGAGTACTTCGCGACACAGTGTGTACGCATATTGGGAAGCAATTTCCATTCTCACGCTCATCCCGTGAGAGCACGTGGTCCGTTATGGCCACCCATCAGCTTTGTGGCGCTAGTGCAGTAAACTGTGTCCCGAACACTGCACAGTTTGTCCAAGAAATACAAATTGAACAAAATAAATTAAAAAAGAAAAACTTGCCATACTGTATAAATTTTAAACATTGTATACGTGTGTCACCATTGCATACGGAAAGTTGGCCTATAAGGCCCTACATCGAGGACTAAACGAGGTCCTGAAGGAAGGTATTTTAGTCACTGTCTGGATACGGTACGTGATGGGACGTGTATACTAACGTGTTTGTTGCTTCGCATTCCTCGTGCCGATGTGCTGCTGCTTCGTAGGGTACAAGTTACGCACGGAAGTAACGTAGACTCGGGAACGCGCAGTATGGGACAATCATTCTCAAATGAGGTGCTTATGTGAAGCAAAGAATGTAAATTAAAGTTGTTGCAATACAACGCTATGATTGGAAGAAAAATGCCTACCTCTGAGGAAACCCTGACGCTAGCAACAGTCGTGAATAGAAGACAATCAACGCGAAGTGCTCTGAATGAGGCCGACATGCGACGGTCGAAACAAAGGGCCCATCGGGCTACTTTTAGCGCGTCTACTGTAATCTTTGCACTATTATTACTTCTACAGTTACGTTCTTAACAGTTTCTCAGTTTCACATGTGGAAATAAAGGATAAACACCTCGCCTAGATCAGTTCAATTCCTTCAACCTTAACAGAAGCTTCTAAGTTTTTTGAGTTGTGTGTCTGTAATATTAGTATTTTTTTATTGTGGCTTCAGCACCGAAAAAGAGAGTTGCAAAACGCGGACAGAAATGCGGAAGTTTGGAATGGGAAAGAACACTTTAAAGGGTGGTTAACTGCAGAGCTCAAAGACAGTTATCGTGCTCGTTGCCGGGCGTGTGGTATTAGTTTGTGTGCAGGGAGAAGCGAACTTCCGAAACATGTCTAAATGTCAAATGTGTGTGAAATCTTATGGGACTTAACTGCTAAGGTCATCAGTCCCTAAGCTTACACACTACTTAACCTAAATTATCCTAAGGACACACACACACACACACACACACACACACACACACACACACACACACACACACACACACACACACACACACACACACACACACACACACACACACACACACACACACACACACACACGCCCGAGGGAGGACTCGAATCTCCGCCGGTACCAGCCGAATAGTCCATGACTGCAGTACCACAGGCCGCTCGGGTAATCCCGCGCCGAAACATGCAAATCGGGATTGGCACAAAAACCGAGTCCCACAATTTAATAAACAATTATTACTTTCATTGTCGGAGCATCGTCCTGCTAGAAGGACCGCAAGTTGCAAGCTCGAAGACTGTGCCAGAACTGCCGAAATAAGATGAGCGACATCATTTGCTCAGTACTCACTATCCTTGTCAACATATCATGTAGGTGAGCTTAAAACACATTTTTGTCTATTCTAAAATTGCGGGTAAATTGACTGATATTCTGCAAACTCGCAAGTTTTCATTATTTGTAGACGGAGGCACTGCCATTTATAGTAAAAAAATGTCGTGTGTAGTTCTTGGATATTTTTCTGAACACAGAAAATATACTGTTACGCAGTTGTTGGAAACCATAACTTTAGATACATAAATTGTACCGTACGAGCTCTCTCTGATGCAGACTTGAAACGCTTCAGCGAGAAAAATATTTCAGCTACAGGTATTATTGCGATGGCTACAGATGTTACAAGCGTGATGGTAGTGGAAAACTCGTTGATAACGAAACTGAAAGCTGAGGCAGATGAGTCATTCTTTGTTATTTAATGTGTGTGTCATTCCTTGCACATTATTGCCAGTAAAGCTGCCGAAAAATGTGAATTATTTAATAAGAAACATAGCATCCTGCATAAGCCACAGTAGCAGAAAACAAGTAATGCTCTCTTCATTACAAGATCTCTTGAACTAAAAGACACAGAAAATCTTAAGACCTGCTGAAACAACGCGGCTAGAATCACAGCAGTGTACATCGAGGATTTTAGAGTAGTGAGAACCTCTGCAACTCTTATTTCTTGAAGCCGTGTTGCATGATAGTGTGATGATGGCAGAAGTGATAAGTCGTGAAATGATCAACGTTTACACAAAAACTTATCTCGTATAAAGAATACGTTCCTGGTATTTTCAACACTGCAAACGCTCTTTTTTCATAGTAAGCAGAATTTAATAGCGCAATACAGCCACAAAGCCAGAGATTAGTTACAAAACTTCGTCAAAACTTCATGAAACGCGTCTCCACAAAAAGTGGATGAATTAAATCCCATTGACCTCAAACTTTACGTACATTACATCAGATATACCTGGGAAGTGACTGTAAGAAGTTGTTAAATACTTACACTGAAAATGAAAAAAACACATATTCATATTAACAGAATCTTCCGTCAGTTCTTGGTAGAACAACATTATAATAAATGAAAAGCATCAGTTTGCTTTTGTTCTACAATATTACTTTTATTGTAAACCGGTTTTCGGCTTACAAGGCCAGCTTCAATGAAATTAATATTGTAGAACAAAAGCAAACTGGTGCTTTTCATTTATTAACATATTCATTTTTTAGGCTACGGTGGCTGCAGTTTTGTTATACTGCTGTAATCGATGAGATAAATAGATTACCCGTATCAGAACTACTATTCCACGAGATTCAATTTGTTCAGCCGAATGTTGCTCTTAGCTATGAAAAGAGAACAGATGTACCACATTTGCAAATCCTTTCGGAAAAGTATCATCATTTTTATTGAATCCTGTCTCATTACAGAAAGAATGGAGGTCTTTACCCTGCTGTTTTGACGAAACAGACAAGGATCTCTTACAAAAAGAACTGTCTGAGGTCTTTTAGAGTAAACTGAAGCCAATCAAAGTTCTTGTAGGACAAACAGTTTTTGAGAATATTTCTACACTTGTAAAGATTGTGATAACATTTTTACATTCAGATGCAGAAACTGGACGGAATTTTCTGTGTGTGTGACACTAAAACAAAAAAAATTAAATGGGATTTACACTTCTTAACTCGCTGCTATCAATTAAATCGGTTATGAAAGCTCAGAACAACGAATATATGCGACAAGCATTTGAATCTGCATAAGAAACAAACATATGATTTTAAGTAATCTTCAGCAAACGCAGTCACTAGCATCGTCTTCAATGAAAAAGAGGTGAGAGTACATACACCAAATTTTTGTTAAGTTACTTTACTGCATGACTGTGTTTATTCAGTGTTCATGAAAGCTTTACTCACGCATCTGTCTGAATTAGCTACTCTTCTCTATTATTTATCCAATAAGTATAGGGTGTTCAAAAAGACTATCCGCAGTGCCGTACGATTGTTAGCCGCGCGTGCCGTATGCCGCAGTGAATTTACCGAAATGAAACTCAGTGAAATACAAGTTACTAATATATTGAATATTCATTTTTACTTACAAATTTTCACATTAAATGTTGAATGTGTCCCCCCTGTAGTTGAATACACAATTCAATTCGTCTAATCATGTTTTCAAACACAAGCTGTAACATTTCTTCTGTAACAGAAACAGTGAAAGTGGATATTGCAGTTTTCAATTCATCGATGGATTTTGGTCGGTTTTTATAGACAGTTGCTTCCGCTGCACTCCAGAACAAAAAGTCAGGTGGTGTTAGGTCAGGCGATCGTGGAGGCCAAAGTCCCTGTGAAATTATGCGATCACCAAAAACATCAGCAAGGAGTGACATTGAAGCGCGAGCTGTATGCGCGGTTGCACCATCTTGCTGAAAATAACCGTTGAGTATTTCACTTAACACAAGTTCTATGAATGGGTACAGAATATCACTGCAGTATCGTTGTGCGTTTATTGTTTCGTCGAAAAACCCAGGCAGGCGAATAATCATAAGCCACGCGCGGCTAACAATCATACGGCACTGCGGAGAAACTTTTTGAACACCCCGAATAAAATTTAAATCAATCATTTCTTGATGTCTCGTACAAGGTGTTATTATGTTTTGTTGTTAATTCAGGGTATAAATAAATGAATGATTGTTCCCTTTATTTAGAGGCCCCGCACCCTGTTGCTGATCGCAACTAGTCGACAGAATTTGAAAAATTTCGTTCTGCTAGTAACTACCGCCAACCATTGGTATCTAAAACAGCGTGGCGTAGTAGCCATTAAGGTTCGTCCACACAATGCCCTTTCTCCGTTCCAACATTTCCCGAAGGGCAACTACGTACACACATTTGCGCATTTCCTAGAAATGGATGCCTTGCATAAGGGTGTATTCCTTCCCGGTTTCGCTGGGAATCACTCGCGCTGTTTAGCAGACGACAGGCAGTCGGGATCCGTATGTGTTTCGTAGTGTAGTGTGTTGAGAGTATACTTTACTGGGATTCATGTGCAATAATGGCTGTTGACTCCAAAGATAGCACGCTGAAATTTTATAGATGATTACAGACAGAGAGAGGTCATATTGAATGACCCTTTAAAGATTATATGAACAAAAATTTGAGGTGAGATGCCATGAGTGTCAAGTATTAGACTTAGTCTTCGATCATATTGGTGTAAAGAATAAGACTCGAAGTAGAAAATCCGGGAAGAAACAGCCGATAAACCTTTTAAAAGTATATGTGAATACTATGGAAAAATATTAATGTTGTGGTGACTAATAGCAAAGCACTTGAAGAGCAAGAAAGAAAACATGTGATAGTTGCAGCTTCTCAACAGGCTACATCGCCGATACAACAGACAGAAATGAAGAGCATCGATGATGGAAGAATACAAAACCGGAAAACACAACCTCCGTACTACGGATTCTGGTGTGTACGGCATTACCGAATTTATCGAGTATGAGGATGTTTACCAGTACATAATCTCTCTTGAATGAAGTTGTGTAAACAACTATCATAAAATCACAATGACGTATTAATAGTTAATTAACATTTAAAGAACAGCTAACAATCTCCCTTAAGTAGCCGTGGTATTATATTTCTCAGTTTCAAGGAATAAATACTGAAATGCGTTGTTTTGAAATGCGGAATAAATCACTCAAACTGGCATATAGGAAGCTGGTTACAAACTATCGAAATGTTATTGCTAATTTTATCGCTACATTTTCCCAAGCAGATATTCTTAAATCTCGCAATCACCAGCTTTCCTGGAAATATGAAAAGAAACGTCAGTGTCACTTTCTATTTCCCGTAACTCTGCTGTTTAGATACGAATCGTCTTGTGTTTACATTTTCGGTCACCTTTCATCACAATAAACACAGCACAAATTGCCGAGCGTAGCAGACTGCTTACACAATGAGGCAACGTCTGGACACGAGAAAGCGCATGCCTACGTGCATTCTTTCTACTAATTTTTGTGCATGCCATTATTTTCCCGTGCGTCAGCGATTGCGCGCGAAGAAAGGTGCATTGTCTGGACATACATTTACTTCGTCAATGGCTTACTGTTTCGCCGCGAGTTGTACGTTAGTGGAGTGCATAAGATGCGCAGCGGGACTCGAAACCGGTGTTGTTGTTGTTGTTGTTGTTGTGGTCTTCAGTCCTGAGACTGGTTTGATGCAGCTCTCCATGCTACTCTATCCTGTGCAAGCTTCTTCATCTCCCAGAACCTACTGCAACCTACATCCTTCTGAATCTGCTTAGTGTATTGATCTCTTGGTCTCCCTCTACGATTTTTACCCTCCACGCTGCCCTCCAATGCTAAATTTGTGATCCCTTGATGCCTCAAAACATGTCCTACCAACCGATCCCTTCTTCTAGTCAAGTTGTGCCACAAACTTCTTTTCTCCCCAATCCTATTCAATACCTCCTCATTAGTTACGTGATCTAACCACCTTATCTTCAGCATTCTTCTGTAGCACCACATTTCGAAAGCTTCTATTCTTTTCTTGTCCAAACTATTTATCGTCCATGTTTCACTTCCATACATGGCTACACTCCATACAAATACTTTCAGAAACGACTTCCTGACACTTAAATCTATACTCGATGTTAACAAATTTCTCTTCTTCAGAAACGATTTCCTTGCCATTGCCAGTCTACATTTTATATCCTCTCTACTTCGACCATCATCAGTTATTTTACTCCCTAAATAGCAAAACTCCTTTACGACTTTAAGTGTCTCATTTCCTAATCTAATCCCCTCAGCATCACCCGATTTAATTTGAATACATTCCATTATCCTCGTTTTGCTTTTGTTGATGTTCATCTTATATCCTCCTTTCAAGACACTGTCCATTCCGTTCAACTGCTCTTCCAAGTCCTTTGCTGTCTCTGACAGAATTACAATGTCATCGGCGAACCTCAAAGTTTTTACTTCTTCTCCATGGATTTTAATACCTACTCCGAATTTTTCTTTTGTTTCCTTTACTGCTTGCTCAATATACAGATTGAATAACATCGGGGAGAGGCTACAACCCTGTCTCACTCCTTTCCCAACCACTGCTTCCCTTTCATGCCCCTCGACTCTTATAACTGCCATCTGGTTTCTGTACAAATTGTAAATAGCCTTTCGCTCCCTGTATTTTACCCCTGCCACCTTCAGAATTTGAAAGAGAGTATTCCAGTTAACGTTGTCAAAAGCTTTCTCTAAGTCTACAAATGCTAGAAACGTAGGTTTGCCTTTTCTTAATCTTTCTTCTAAGATAAGTCTTAAGGTTAGTATTGCCTCACGTGTTCCAACATTTCTACGGAATCCAAACTGATCTTCCCCGAGATCCGCTTCTACCAGTTTTTCCATTCGTCTGTAAAGAACTCGCGTTAGTAGTTTGCAGCTGTGACTTATTAAACTGATAGTTCGGTAATTTTCACATCTGTCAACACCTGCTTTCTTTGGGATTGGAATTATTATATTCTTCTTGAAGTCTGTGGGTATTTCGCCTGTCTCATACATCTTGCTCACCAGATGGTAGAGTTTTGTCATGACTGGCTCTCCCAAGGCCATCAGTAGTTCTAATGGAATGTTGTCTACTCCCGGGGCCTTGTTTCGACTCAGGTCTTTCAGTGCTCTGTCAAACTCTTCACGCAGTATCTTATCTCCCATTTCATCTTCATCTACATCCTCTTCCATTTCCATAATATTGTCCTCAAGTACATCGCCCTTCTATAAACCTTCTATATACTCCTTCCACCTTTCTGCCTTCCCTTCTTTGCTTAGAACTGGGTTGCCATCTGAGCTCTTGATGTTCATACAAGTGGTTCTCTTCTCTCCAAAGGTCTCTTTAATTTTCCTGTAGGCAGTATCTATCTTACCCCTAGTGAGACAAGCCTCTACATCCTTACATTTGTCCTCTAGCCATGCCTGCTTAGCCATTTTGCACTTCCTGTCGATCTCATTTTTGAGACGTTTGTATTCCCTTTTGCCTGCTTCATTTACTGCATTTTTATATTTTCTCCTTTCATCAATTAAATTCAATATTTCTTCTGTTACCCAAGGATTTCTATTAGCCCTCGTCTTTTTACCTACTTGATCCTCTGCTGCCTTCACTACTTCATCCCTCAGAGCTACCCATTCTTCTTCTACTGTATTTCTTTCCCCCATTCCTGTCAATTGTTCCCTTATGCTCTCCCTGAAACTCTCTACAACCTCTGGTACTTTCAGTTTATCCAGGTCCCATCTCCTTAAATTCCCACCTTTTTGCAGTTTCTTCAGTTTCAATCTGCAGTTCATAACCAATAGATTGTGGTCAGAATCCACATCTGCCCCTGGAAATGTCTTACAATTTAAAACCTGGTTCCTAAATCTCTGTCTTACCATTATGTAATCTATCTGATACCTATTAGTATCTCCAGGATTCTTCCAGGTATACAACCTTCTTTAATGATTCGAAACCGGTAGCGGGAAAAAATAAAACAGTCTCAAAAAACAACTGTTGCATTCTTATTTACCTCACGTAATGGTACTAATAGACTACCACAGATGTACATGAAACGCTGATACTTCGCGCGTCATTTCAATCACTTCAAGTTTCGATAAGAACCAAAAACTGCAGCTTCCGACTCTTTCAGTTGCTACCAAGGCTTTAATAAAATGGCAAAGGTAATGTAAATCAGAACACTGGGAGGAGCTGTGGTCTAAATAACAATTGATTTATTCATTCTTAACATCATATGACAAGAGATGGCTAAAGAAATGCCACACAAACATTTTTATTTGACAAACGCTTTCAGTAATATGCAGTCTGTTGTTGTTGTTGTGTTGTTGTGGTCTTCAGTCCTGAGACTGGTTTGATGCAGCTCTCCATGCTACTCTATCCTGTGCAAGCTTCTTCATCTCCCAGTACCTACCGCAACCTACATCCTTCTGAATCTGCTTAGTGTATTGATCTCTTGGTCTCCCTCTACGATTTTTACCCTCCACGCTGCCCTCCAATGCTAAATTTGTGATCCCTTGATGCCTCAAAACATGTCCTACCAACCGATCCCTTCTTCTAGTCAAGTTGTGCCACAAACTTCTTTTCTCCCCAATCCTATTCAATACCTCCTCATTAGTTACGTGATCTAACCACCTTATCTTCAGCATTCTTCTGTAGCACCACATTTCGAAAGCTTCTATTCTTTTCTTGTCCAAACTATTTATCGTCCATGTTTCACTTCCATACATGGCTACACTCCATACAAATACTTTCAGAAACGACTTCCTGACACTTAAATCTATACTCGATGTTAACAAATTTCTCTTCTTCAGAAACGATTTCCTTGCCATTGCCAGTCTACATTTTATATCCTCTCTACTTCGACCATCATCAGTTATTTTACTCCCTAGATAGCAAAACTCCTTTACGACTTTAAGTGTCTCATTTCCTAATCTAATCCCCTCAGCATCACCCGATTTAATTTGAATACATTCCATTATCCTCGTTTTGCTTTTGTTGATGTTCATCTTATATCCTCCTTTCAAGACACTGTCCATTCCGTTCAACTGCTCTTCCAAGTCCTTTGCTGTCTCTGACAGAATTACAATGTCATCGGCGAACCTCAAAGTTTTTACTTCTTCTCCATGGATTTTAATACCTACTCCGAATTTTTCTTTTGTTTCCTTTACTGCTTGCTCAATATACAGATTGAATAACATCGGGGAGAGGCTACAACCCTGTCTCACTCCTTTCCCAACCACTGCTTCCCTTTCATGCCCCTCGACTCTTATAACTGCCATCTGGTTTCTGTACAAATTGTAAATAGCCTTTCGCTCCCTGTATTTTACCCCTGCCACCTTCAGAATTTGAAAGAGAGTATTCCAGTTAACGTTGTCAAAAGCTTTCTCTAAGTCTACAAATGCTAGAAACGTAGGTTTGCCTTTTCTTAATCTTTCTTCTAAGATAAGTCTTAAGGTTAGTATTGCCTCACGTGTTCCAACATTTCTACGGAATCCAAACTGATCTTCCCCGAGATCCGCTTCTACCAGTTTTTCCATTCGTCTGTAAAGAACTCGCGTTAGTAGTTTGCAGCTGTGACTTATTAAACTGATAGTTCGGTAATTTTCACATCTGTCAACACCTGCTTTCTTTGGGATTGGAATTATTATATTCTTCTTGAAGTCTGTGGGTATTTCGCCTGTCTCATACATCTTGCTCACCAGATGGTAGAGTTTTGTCATGACTGGCTCTCCCAAGGCCATCAGTAGTTCTAATGGAATGTTGTCTACTCCCGGGGCCTTGTTTCGACTCAGGTCTTTCAGTGCTCTGTCAAACTCTTCACGCAGTATCTTATCTCCCATTTCATCTTCATCTACATCCTCTTCCATTTCCATGATATTGTCCTCAAGTACATCGCCCTTCTATAAACCTTCTATATACTCCTTCCACCTTTCTGCCTTCCCTTCTTTGCTTAGAACTGGGTTGCCATCTGAGCTCTTGATGTTCATACAAGTGGTTCTCTTCTCTCCAAAGGTCTCTTTAATTTTCCTGTAGGCAGTATCTATCTTACCCCTAGTGAGACAAGCCTCTACATCCTTACATTTGTCCTCTAGCCATGCCTGCTTAGCCATTTTGCACTTCCTGTCGATCTCATTTTTGAGACGTTTGTATTCCCTTTTGCCTGCTTCATTTACTGCATTTTTATATTTTCTCCTTTCATCAATTAAATTCAATATTTCTTCTGTTACCCAAGGATTTCTATTAGCCCTCGTCTTTTTACCTACTTGATCCTCTGCTGCCTTCACTACTTCATCCCTCAGAGCTACCCATTCTTCTTCTACTGTATTTCTTTCCCCCATTCCTGTCAATTGTTCCCTTATGCTCTCCCTGAAACTCTCTACAACCTCTGGTACTTTCAGTTTATCCAGGTCCCATCTCCTTAAATTCCCACCTTTTTGCAGTTTCTTCAGTTTCAATCTGCAGTTCATAACCAATAGATTGTGGTCAGAATCCACATCTGCCCCTGGGAATGTCTTACAATTTAAAACCTGGTTCCTAAATCTCTGTCTTACCATTATGTAATCTATCTGATACCTATTAGTATCTCCAGGATTCTTCCAGGTATACAACCTTCTTTAATGATTCGAAACCGGTAGCGGGAAAAAATAAAACAGTCTCAAAAAACAACTGTTGCATTCTTATTTACCTCACGTAATGGTACTAATAGACTACCACAGATGTACATGAAACGCTGATACTTCTGCGCGTCATTTCAATCACTTCAAGTTTCGATAAGAACCAAAAACTGCAGCTTCCGACTCTTTCAGTTGCTACCAAGGCTTTAATAAAATGGCAAAGGTAATGTAAATCAGAACACTGGGAGGAGCTGTGGTCTAAATAACAATTGATTTATTCATTCTTAACATCATATGACAAGAGATGGCTAAAGAAATGCCACACAAACATTTTTATTTGACAAACGCTTTCAGTAATATGCAGTCTGTTGTTGTTGTTGTGTTGTTGTGGTCTTCAGTCCTGAGACTGGTTTGATGCAGCTCTCCATGCTACTCTATCCTGTGCAAGCTTCTTCATCTCCCAGTACCTACCGCAACCTACATCCTTCTGAATCTGCTTAGTGTATTGATCTCTTGGTCTCCCTCTACGATTTTTACCCTCCACGCTGCCCTCCAATGCTAAATTTGTGATCCCTTGATGCCTCAAAACATGTCCTACCAACCGATCCCTTCTTCTAGTCAAGTTGTGCCACAAACTTCTTTTCTCCCCAATCCTATTCAATACCTCCTCATTAGTTACGTGATCTACCCACCTTATCTTCAGCATTCTTCTGTAGCACCACATTTCGAAAGCTTCTATTCTCTTCTTGTCCAAACTGGTTATCGTCCATGTTTCACTTCCATACATGGCTACACTCCATACAAATACTTTCAGAAACGACTTCCTGACACTTAAATCTATACTAGATGTTAACAAATTTCTCTTCTTCAGAAACGATTTCCTTGCCATTGCCAGTCTACATTTTATATCCTCTCTACTTCGACCATCATCAGTTATTTTACTCCCTAAATAGCAAAACTCCTTTACTACTTTAAGTGTCTCATTTCCTAATCTAATCCCCTCAGCATCACCCGATTTAATTTGACTACATTCCATTATCCTCGTTTTGCTTTTGTTGATGTTCATCTTATATCCTCCTTTCAAGACACTGTCCATTCCGTTCAACTGCTCTTCCAAGTCCTTTGCTGTCTCTGACAGAATTACAATGTCATCGGCAAACCTCAAAGTTTTTACTTCTTCTCCATGAATTTTAATACCTACTCCGAATTTTTCTTTTGTTTCCTTTACTGCTTGCTCAATATACAGATTGAATAACATCGGGGAGAGGCTACAACCCTGTCTCACTCCTTTCCCAACCACTGCTTCCCTTTCATGCCCCTCGACTCTTATAACTGCCATCTGGTTTCTGTACAAATTGTAAATAGCCTTTCGCTCCCTGTATTTTACCCCTGCTACCTTCAGAATTTGAAAGAGAGTATTCCAGTTAACGTTGTCAAAAGCTTTCTCTAAGTCTACAAATGCTAGAAACGTAGGTTTGCCTTTTCTTAATCTTTCTTCTAAGATAAGTCGTAAGGTTAGTATTGTCTCACGTGTTCCAACATTTCTACGGAATCCAAACTGATCTTCCCCGAGATCCGCTTCTACCAGTTTTTCCATTCGTCTGTAAAGAATTCGCGTTAGTATTTTGCAGCTGTGACTTATTAAACTGATAGTTCGGTAATTTTCACATCTGTCAACACCTGCTTTCTTTGGGATTGGAATTATTATATTCTTCTTGAAGTCTGTGGGTATTTCGCCAGTCTCATACATCTTGCTCACCAGACGGTAGAGTTTTGTCATTACTGGCTCTCCCAAGGCCATCAGTAGTTCTAATGGAATGTTGTCTACTCCCGGGGCCTTGTTTCGACTCAGGTCTTTCAGTGCTCTGTCAAACTCTTCACGCAGTATCTTATTTCCCATTTCATCTTCATCTACATCCTCTTCCACTTCCATAATACTGTCCTCAAGTACATCGCCCTTGTATAAACCCTCTATATACTCCTTCCACCTTTCTGCCTTCCCTTCTTTGCTTAGAACTGGGTTGCCATCTGAGCTCTTGATATTCATACAAGTGGTTCTCTTCTCTTCAAAGGTCTCTTTAATTTTCCTGTAGGCAGTATCTATCTTACCCCTAGTGAGACAAGCCTCTACATCCTTGCATTTGTCCTCTAGCCATCCCTGCTTAGCCATTTTGCACTTTCTGTCGATCTCATTTTTGAGACGTTTGTATTCCCTTTGGCCTGCTTCATTTACTGCATTTTTATATTTTCTCCTTTCATCAATTAAATTCAATATTTCTTCTGTTACCCAAGGATTTCTATTAGCCCTCGTCTTTTTACCTACTTGATCCTCTGCTGCCTTCACTACTTCATCCCTCAGAGCTACCCATTCTTCTTCTACTGTATTTCTTTCCCCCATTCCTGTCAATTGTTCCCTTATGCTCTCCCTGAAACTCTCTACAACCTCTGGTTCTTTCAGTTTATCCAGGTCCCATCTCCTTAAATTCCCACCTTTTTGCAGTTTCTTCAGTTTCAATCTGCAGATCATAACCAATAGATTGTGGTCAGAATCCACATCTGCCCCTGGGAATGTCTTACAATTTAAAACCTGGTTCCTAAATCTCTGTCTTACCATTATATAATCTATCTGATACCTATTAGTATCTCCAGGATTCTTCCAGGTATACAACCTTCTTTTATGATTCTTGAACCAAGTGTTAGCTATGATTAAGTTATGCTCTGTGCAAAATTCTACAAGGCGACTTCCTCTTTCATTTCTTCCCCCCAATCCATATTCACCTACTATGTTTCCTTCTCTCCCTTTTCCTACTGACGAATTCTAGTCACCCATGACTATTAAATTTTCATCTCCCTTCACTACCTGAATAATTTCTTTTATCTCGTCATACATTTCATCAATTTCTTCATCATCTGCAGAGCTAGTTGGCATATAAACTTGTACTACTGTAGTAGGCATGGGCTTTGTGTCTATCTTGGCCACAATAATGCGTTCACTATGCTGTTTGTAGTAGCTAACCCGCACTCCTATTTTTTTATTCATTATGAAACCTACTCCTGCATTACCCCTATTTGATTTTGTATTTATAACCCTGTAATCACCTGACCAAAAGTCTTGTTCCTCCTGCCACCGAACTTCACTAATTCCCACTATATCTAACTTTAACCTATCCATTTCCCTTTTTAAATTTTCTAACCTGCCTGCCCGATTAAGGGATCTGACATTCCACGCTCCGATCCGTAGAATGCCAGTTTTCTTTCTCCTGATATGCAGTCTATGGTTTACAAAATGATCAACTGGGGATCAACACACCACACTCACCAGAACTATTCGCTTTATCTGACTTCATAAATGTGAATCCGTGGTATGGCCGAAAAACTACTCTACTGTCAAGCATCTATATTCTACTATTCCATAAAGAAAAATATGGTTCCAAAGAACAGGGTGCTGAGAAGCATATATTAGAGCCCTACGCCGTAGCAGCGAATACTTTTCCCCTCTGCAGGTCAGGGCGGCACAGCACGACACGCTCGCTGACTGCAGTCACGGGCAGAGATAATGTTATTAATGGCGTGCACCCACGGGCAGAGATAATGTTATTAATGGCGTGCACCCGCAAATATGCAAGTACGCGGCCTTGCGTTCAGCTGATTCAGAATGCAAATACTTCCCTATGAGCCTCTGAAACCCCAGTGGATTCCAGTGTACAGGTGGACCCGTTTGCTGTTCTGCAAAATAAATTTGACTCATTGACGGGGTATGTCAAACGTTTTTATCGCCGACCCACGCATATCTCGTGTGTGTGATGCAAGAAGCAGTACCTCTGACAGTTCAGATGGTGACTGGCACAGGCTCTAAGTGGCACACTAGCAAAGGACAGTAGTCTGACCTGCCATTCTTTGCTAGCGAAGCGCCACTACAAGAGTGATCTTCTCTTTCTCTACAGCTTTCCCCCGCAGCTCGGTACCATAGCACATTTGCGTGCTTAGACTGTGCCCACCTTAGCACAACCCAATCACGAGCTGGAGCTCAGCGTTCGAGGCTGGGAAAATGCCCTCCTGCTCTGCATACGCAGATTTGACCAACAAGCGACTTTCAAAATTAATTGGGAGACAAGGAAAAAAGATTCAACTTCGCACCCTCTTTCCCACACGTTTACGCCATGTCTTTGTTAAAAGCTTGACTTGAATGGAACTACAGACCTCGATAAAAAGATCGTTATCTCCCCTGTTGCATCCATTTCGAACTTTCCAAAGAACGGCCGTAAACTTGCTAAAAGCCTCAAGCCTTCACAGATATTTTTTGCAGCAGAGTCTGGACGCCTGGGCGCCACTGCTGCAGAAACTCTCAGCCATCTCATCCGCTTTCTACCTAAGAAGGGCCCATACTCCGCTTTATTGCCAGCTATCAGATCTTACAATGCCACTCATAGCTGTGGCGACTCCTCAGCGCTGGTCAGCCTACCTGGGCGTGGTCGCTGACCGATCGGCGCCAGCCAATGTGTCTGCACAAGGAGACCAGGAGACTTAGCTGTCAGCAAACCTTTTCACCCACGTTCTGCAGGAAAAAAGCTCCCTTCTGCTCTCAGCAGCCGTACGCTTTTACTGCAGTCAATTAACTCGGTACCCTCTTCCTTCGAACGCCGGTGAAGCCTACAGCTACACCTTCACCAGAGCACACAAGAAAGAGCTTTAACTACTGCCAAGCATTTCATCAAATATAGCAACCAAGCAACAAAGATCACCTACCCTATGAAGCAGCATGACATCGTATCAAAAGTGAGAGTGGCCTGCAATCTCTCAAGTTATTAGAACTGCGGAATATCTTGAAAATCTTGGCAGTGGTACTGGTACCAGCACTTATCCTGTATCTGTTTTGTTTTACCATTATACAAGATGAACAAGGTGAGCTTTCAGATGCAAATTTTTATTTCCTCAATTATGCATTTCGCAGTTTCACAATATACACTACTGGACATTAAAATTGCTACACCAAGAAGAAATGCAGATGATAAACGGCTATTCATTAGACAAATATATTATACTAGAACTGACATGTGATTACATTTTCACACAATTTGGGTGCATAGATCCTGAGGAATCAGTACCCAGAACAACCACCTCCGGCCGTAATAACGGCCTTGATACGCCTGGGCAGTGAGTCAAACAGAGCTTGGATGGCGTGTACAGGTACAGCTTCAACACGATACCACAGTTCATCAAGAGTAGTGACTGGCGTTTTGTGACGAGCCAGTTGCTAGGCCACCATTTACCAGACGTTTTCAATTGGTAAGAGATATCGAGAATGTGCTGGCGAGGGCAGCAGTCGAACATTTTCTGTATCCAGAAAGGCCCGTACAGGACCTGCAACATGTGGTCGTGCATTATCCTGCTGAAATGTAGGGTTTCGCAGGGATCGAATGAAGGGTAGAACCACGGGTCGTAACACATCTGAAATGTAACGTCCACTGTTCAAAATGCCGTCAATGCGGACAAGAGGTGACCGAGACGTGTAACCAGTGGCACCCCATACCATCACGCCAGGTGATACGCCAGTATGGCGATGACGAATACACGCTTCCAATGTGCGTTCGCCGCGATGTCGCCAAACACGGATGCGACCATCATGATGCTGTAAACAGAACCTGGATTCGTCCGAAAAAATGACGTTTTGTCATTCGTGCACCCAGGTTCGTCGTTGAGTACACCATCGCAGGCGCTCCTGTCTGTGATGCAGCGTCAAGGGTAACCGCAGCCATAGTCTCCGAGCTGATAGTCCATACTGCTGCAAACGTCGTCGAACTGTTCGTGTAGATGGTTGTTGTCTTGCAAACGTCGCCATCTGTTGACTCAGGGATCGACACGTGGCTGCAAGATCCGTTACAGCCATGCGGATAAGATGCCTGTCATCTCGACTGCTAGTCATACGAGGCCGTTGGGATCCAACACGGCGTTCCGTATTACCCTCCCGAACCCACCGATTCCATATTCTGCTAACAGTCATTGGATCTCGACCAACGCGAGCAGCAATGTCGCGATACGATAAACCGCAATCGCGATAGGCTACAATCCGACCTTTATCAAAGTCGGAAACGTGATGGACGCATTTCTCCTCCTTACACGAGGCATCACAACAACGTTTCACCAGGCAGCGCCGGTCAACTGCTGTTTGTGTAAGAGAAATCGGTTGGAAACTTTCTTCATGTAGGTGTCGCCACTGGCGCCAAACTTGTGTGAATGCTCTAAAAGCTAATCATTTGCATATCACAGCGTCTTCTTTCTGTCGGTTAAATTTCGCGTCTGTAGCACGTCATCTTCGTGGGTAGGAATTTTATTGGCCAGTAGTGTAGTAATCTGAAGACTGGAACTTTTTGAAAGCCCTAAACCAGTCATCTGATGAAATAAAATTTTTCATCTGGAAGCTAACTTTCTTTCTTTGTATAATGGAGAACATCTGTTCCTCGCCACACCTCTGACCACATCCCTGCGCTTCCCAAATGCCCAGTGGCGAAGAGCCTTAGGCAAAGGGAACAGACAATAAAATTAAGAAATATATATAAAAATTAAAAATGAAAACTAAAAATGAGCCTTTTCTGTTCAGAAACCTCTAATGGAGAGTAACTGGAAATAGTGCGTCATTTCCCAAAGAAAGTCTCCCGTCTTTAGTAGGAAGCACAAAATGTTGTGTTGCTGCAGTGGCATTGAGGCTAACAGCGGTAAGCTTCCCAAATAACATTGTGAATATTTTGTTTGAAAACAGTGACCATTCAGTGTAGAAAATTTTCAATAAAGGGAAAATGTTACTACCCAATGCGCGATTTTACAGAGATTACTCATAAAAAAAAGTTACGTTACGTATAACTTTCTATGTCAGCTTCATAGTGAAGTGTCCATCTTCTCGCTATCTGTCATACGTATTGTGATATTCGCATTTAAGTAAGACGCTGTGAGAAATTCAGAAAAGTTTGCAATGAAAAGTAAGCGCCACCACGATTTTGTGTATGGTGCATATTACACCGTATGTTGCTGCGAATGAAATTTAGCTAACATATTCAATTTTTCTTTCGACTTGGGAGGAGGTCTCTATCTGGCTCCAATCTCGAGAAAATGGAATTTATGTAGATTGTTCACTGCACGGCTGTCAGAATGAAATATTCATCACATACCTCATATCTCCTTAACCGCTCGAGATACAGAAACGAGATTTTGGCAATGATAGTACACAACGAGGAGGGTATTTTGCTGTATGATTATCAAGTGGAGCTTTCTTATCTATGTTGATACAGCCGAAGCTACAGTTTTTATTTAATTTTGTTTTAAACCCAGTACTGTATTGATAGCTAGTGAAAAGAGAATCTGCCGATATGAAAGTAAACGTGAAATTCCTTCTTTTATGTTTCAGCAAACTGATACAATGAGATTTTCCGTAACATATTGACTTCTATGGTCGCCTATTGCTTATTTAATAAGTCATTCTGTATTGCAATTTATACTGTGTTTTGGCATATCAAGCAAAATTAAACAAGACAAATGTAGCTGTTCCTCATAATTGATGATGCTTCTTCAGATGAGAATCGGTTAACAGTTCAGACAAAAATCATCTGGCAATTTCAGAGGAATCCTGTAAACCAATGTATCTTTAATAATGAACAGCTGGGAATGAAAATTGTCAAAGGATTTTCTTTCTACACCTCAGTTATATTTGACATATGAAAAATTACAGCAAATAGCTTACCGTCTTTACCTTGCTATCGACGTCAGAGGGGGGAAGTCAATCTTCTTGCTACAAATATCTTTCAATTGATCAGTCATACTGACTTTGACGAATAGTTGACAAGACTATGCAAGTCGTCAGTGTGTTCGCAGCTTCATAGTTATGGAGGAGTTTTATTGGGTCAGTTCTACTGTCCAGCAAAAATGCAGCAGTGTTCTACTAGAATTAACAAATTTGGTGCTTGTATATACACTCCTGGAAATGGAAAAAAGAACACATTGACACCGGTGTGTCAGACCCACCATACTTGCTCCGGACACTGCGAGAGGGCTGTACAAGCAATGATCACACGCACGGCACAGCGGACACACCAGGAACCGCGGTGTTGGCCGTCGAATGGCGCTAGCTGCGCAGCATTTGTGCACCGCCGCCGTCAGTGTCAGCCAGTTTGCCGTGGCATACGGAGCTCCATCGCAGTCTTTAACACTGGTAGCATGCCGCGACAGCGTGGACGTGAACCGTATGTGCAGTTGACGGACTTTGAGCGAGGGCGTATAGTGGGCATGCGGGAGCCCGGGTGGACGTACCGCCGAATTGCTCAACACGTGGGGCGTGAGGTCTCCACAGTACATCGATGTTGTCGCCAGTGGTCGGCGGAAGGTGCACGTGCCCGTCGACCTGGGACCGGACCGCAGCGACGCACGGATGCACGCCAAGACCGTAGGATCCTACGCAGTGCCGTAGGGGACCGCACCGCCACTTCCCAGCAAATTAGGGACACTGTTGCTCCTGGGGTATCGGCGAGGACCATTCGCAACCGTCTCCATGAAGCTGGGCTACGGTCCCGCACACCGTTAGGCCGTCTTCCGCTCACGCCCCAACATCGTGCAGCCTGCCTCCAGTGGTGTCGCGACAGGCGTGAATGGAGGGACGAATGGAGACGTGTCGTCTTCAGCGATGAGAGTCGCTTCTGCCTTGGTGCCAATGATGGTCGTATGCGTGTTTGGCGCCGTGCAGGTGAGCGCCACAATCAGGACTGCATACGACCGAGGCACACAGGGCCAACACCCGGCATCATGGTGTGGGGAGCGATCTCCTACACTGGCCGTACACCACTGGTGATCGTCGAGGGGACACTGAATAGTGCACGGTACATCCAAACCGTCATCGAACCCATCGTTCTACCATTCCTAGACCGGCAAGGGAACTTGCTGTTCCAACAGGACAATGCACGTCCGCATGTATCCCGTGCCACCCAGCGTGCTCTAGAAGGTGTAAGTCAACTACCCTGGCCAGCAAGATCTCCGGATCTGTCCCCCATTGAGCATGTTTGGGACTGGATGAAGCGTCGTCTCACGCGGTCTGCACGTCCAGCACGAACGCTGGTCCAACTGAGGCGCCAGGTGGAAATGGCATGGCAAGCCGTTCCACAGGACTACATCCAGCATCTCTACGATCGTCTCCATGGGAGAATAGCAGCCTGCATTGCTGCGAAAGGTGGATATACAGTGTACTAGTGCCGACATTGTGCATGCTCTGTTGCCTGTGTCTATGTGCCTGTGGTTCTGTCAGTGTGATCATGTGATGTATCTGACCCCAGGAATGTGTCAATAAAGTTTCCCCTTCCTGGGACAATGAATTCACGGTTTTCTTATTTCAATTTCCAGGAGTGTATGTTGAAAACATTATATGAATGCAGAGTGGATAACAAGGGTAGAGAAATGTGACAGTCATTACTTTACGAATCACCTGAGACTACTCATTAAGGTAAAAATTGATTGTAAATGTATATAACCTATTTTTAACAGACCAAAAGCAATTAAGGCGAAGAAGATCACCACTTCACTCTGAATGGGAATATGGACAAAAAGATGATACACTACTTCCTGCTAATTATTCATATTTCTCGGATGAAGAATAGGGTGAAAAACATTTTGCTAAGTTTTCGTTGTAGTTGTTGACAGTTAAAAATGGTGACTTACAGAATACTGCCAAAATTGAAAGAGAATTGGCGAGTTATTTTTGTCTGAATTGTAAACTTTTCTTATTTGCACAAGCCTCGTCAGTTATGATTAAAGGCTATGTTTTTCTTGTCGACAGGTTTAAAACACAGTCTAATTTGGACACACTGGTCTTGCAGTAGTTGTTGCGACATAATTCTGAAACAGCTACACGTTAAACAAGAAATTGATGACCAGAGAGGTCTGGTTCAGCTACTTATGCTATTATGGTTATCGCAAATTTTGCTAATAAACGTATCAGTAAATTAGCCTACTATGCCCAGTTTCATTCACTGCTTTCATATGGCATCATATTTTGGGAAAATTGTTCATTAAGAGAGAAAGTATTCATTGAACAAAAGCGTGTAATCAGAATAATAGCTGGAGCCCACCCAAGATCATCTTGCAGACATTTACTTAAGTAATATTCACAATACCTTCGCAATACATATATTCACTTATGAAATTTGTCATTAATAGCCCATCCAGATTCAAAAATAACAGCGAAGTGCATAGCTCCAAAACTAGAAGAAAGGATGATCTTCACTACTCTGGATTAAATCTCACTTTGAAACAGAAAGGGGTGAATTATGCTGCCACAAAAATCTTTGGTCATTTGCTAAATAGTATTAAAAGTCTGACAGATATTCAACCAACATTTAAAAGCAAATTAAAGGACTTTCTGAATGACAACTCCTTCTACTCAAATAGATGAATTCATACAGGGTGTTTCAAAAATGACCGGTATATTTGAAACGGCAATAAAAACTAAACGAGCAGCGATAGAAATATACCGTTTGTTGCAATATGCTTGGGACAACAGTACATTTTCAGGCAGACAAACTTTCGAAATTACAGTAGTTACAATTTTCAACAACAGATGGCGCTGCGGTCTGGGAAACTCTATAGTACGATATTTTCCACATATCCACCATGCGTAGCAATAATATGGCGTAGTCTCTGAATGAAATTACCCGAAACCTTTGACAACGTGTCTGGCGGAATGGCTTCGCATGCAGATGAGATGTACTGCTTCAGCTCTTCAATTGTTTCTGGATTCTGGCGGTACACCTGGTCTTTCAAGTGTCCCCACAGAAAGAAGTCACAGGGGTTCATGTCTGGCGAATAGGGAGGCCAATCCACGCCGCCTCCTGTATGTTTCGGATAGCCCAAAGCAATCACACGATCATCGAAATATTCATTCAGGAAATTAAAGACGTCGGCCGTGCGATGTGGCCGGGCACCATCTTGCATAAACCACGAGGTGTTCGCAGTGTCGTCTAAGGCAGTTTGTACCGCCACAAATTCACGAAGAATGTCCAGATAGCGTGATGCAGTAATCGTTTCGGATCTGAAAAATGGGCCAATGATTCCTTTGGAAGAAATGGCGGCCCAGACCAGTACTTTTTGAGGATGCAGGGACGATGGGACTGCAACATGGGGCTTTTCGGTTCCCCATATGCGCCAGTTCTGTTTATTGACGAAGCCGTCCAGGTAAAAATAAGCTTCGTCAGTAAACCAAATGCTGCCCACATGCATATCGCCGTCATCAATCCTGTGCACTATATCGTTAGCGAATGTCTCTCGTGCAGCAATGGTAGCGGCGCTGAGGGGTTGCCGCGTTTGAATTTTGTATGGATAGAGGTGTAAACTCTGGCGCATGAGACGATACGTGGACGTTGGCGTCATTTGGACCGCAGCTGCAACACGGCGAACGGAAACCCGAGGCCGCTGTTGGATCACCTGCTGCACTAGCTGCGCGTTGCCCTCTGTGGTTGCCGTACGCGGTCGCCCTACCTTTCCAGCACGTTCATCCGTCACGTTCCCAGTCCGTTGAAATTTTTCAAACAGATCCTTTATTGTATCGCTTTTCGGTCCTTTGGTTACATTAAACCTCCGTTGAAAACTTCGCCTTGTTGCAACAACACTGTGTTCTAGGCGGTGGAATTCCAACACCAGAAAAATCCTCTGTTCTAAGGAATAAACCATGTTGTCTACAGCACACTTGCACGTTGTGAACAGCACACGCTTACAGCAGAAAGACGACGTACAGAATGGCGCACCCACAGACTGCGTTGTCTTCTATATCTTTCACATCACTTGCAGCGCCATCTGTTGTTGAAAATTGTAACTACTGTAATTTCTAAAGTTTGTCTGCCTGAAAATGTACTGTTGCCCCAAGCATATTGCAACAAACGGTGTATTTCTATCGCTGCTCGTTTAGTTTTTCTTGCCGTTTCAAATATACCAGTCATTTTTGAAACACCCTGTAAATATGAAGTAACTGTAAAAAAATTACTTAATAATTTTGTACAAAAGAAAACTTACGTTAAAGTGACACGTTCCACATCATTACTAAATGTCGTATTCATGATCTATGGAACAATGATTAATGTATGTATGTATGTATGTATGTATGTATGTTTGTATGCAGCTTATGGAAAACATTGTTTCAGTTTGCAGTAACACAGTAGAACAAATTTCATGTTTATTTTCATAATATTAGATTCTCGTCTCAACAGCTGTCAAAGACTCTCAAAAAAATTCCAGTACTTGATTGAAAAGATAAAATAAAAACTGTAGTTTCTGCTACATCGCGACAGATAAGAAAGTTCCGTACGTTAACCTTATAGCAAAATATTCTCCTCTTTACGAGCTATCATTTGCCAATATCTTGTATCGATATCTCGAATGGGTTAGGATATATGAAGGTATTATGAATATTTTATTCTCGTGACGTGCGGCCGGAAGTGAAGATCCTAAATAAATTCCATTTTCTCGAGATTGGAGAAAACAGACCTTCCCACAAGTCTAAAGAAAAGTTCTGTATCTTAGCCAAATTTCACTTGCAGCAACGTATGACTGAAGAAGAACTTTCTAAGCATGTACATTCGGAGGCCAGCACTGGATGGTAGTGAAACATGGATGTGGGAAAAGCGGAATAGAAGAGAATGGAAGCATTTGAGATGTAGCGCAACAGGCGACTGTTGAAAATTAGGAGATTCAGCACAGAATCGGAGAGCAAAGAAATATGTGGAAAATACTGGCAAAAAGAAGGGATAGGATGCTAAGACATCTGTTAAGACATCAGGGAGTAGCTTTCATGGTACTAGAGGGAGATGTAGAGGGTGAAAACTGTAGAGGAAGACAGAGATTAGAATACATCCAGCAAATAACTGAGACGTAGGTTGAAGGTGGCACTCTGAGATGAAGAGCTCAGCACAGGAGAGGAATTCAGGGTGGGCCACATCAAACCTGTCAGAAGACTGACGATTAAAAAAAAAAAAGTGAAATACGCACCAAATGCAAGATCACACCGACCTTTATTTTCATTGCAACCTTTTTGAACTTCGCGCTGTGTTGCACTTGAATTCGAAAATCACATCAAGTATGACCGTTATCGAAATTCTGAGCACTTCATCCTGAAGCTGACATACAAAGCTAAAAGTAAAGTGAACATCATTTTTTACACACTAGTTTCTGTAAAATCGTTTGAGAAAGATTGCAGGGCGCGCGCCTGGATTCTGTTAGCGCAGCGCGTCGCCAACCGGCGTGTCGAAAGCGGGAACAGAAAGTCTTTCCAGATTGAGATTTTCACTCTGCAGCGGAATGTGCGCTGATATGAAACTTCCTGGCAGATTAAAACTGTGTGCCGGACCGAGGCTCGAACTCGGGACCTTTGCCTTTCGCAGGCAAGTGCTCTACCAACTGAGCTACCCCAGCACGACTCACGCCCCGTCCTCTCAGCTTTACTTCCGCCAGTACCTCGTCTCCTACCTTCCAAACTTTACAGAAGCTCTCCTGCGAACCTTGCAGAACTAGCACTCCCGGAAGAAAGGATACTGCGGAGACATGGCTTAGCCACAGCCTGGGGGATGTTTCCAGAATGAGATTTTCACTCTGCAGCGGAGTGTGCGCTGATATGAAACTTCCTGGCAGATTCAAAATTCTGTACCGGACCGAGACTCGAACGCGGGACCTTTGCCTTTCGCGGGCAAGTGCTCTACAAGGAGAACTTCTGTGATGTTTGGAAAGTAGGAGACGAGGTACTGGCGAAAGTAAATCTGTGAGGACGGAGCGTGAGTCGTGCTTGGGCAGCTCAGTTGGTAGAGGACTTGCCCGCGAAAGGCAGAGGTCTCGAGTTCGAGTCTCGGTCCGGCACACAGTTTTAATCTGCCAGGAAGTTTCAGAATGTCTCGTTCATTGCGGCTCGCTGGAAGGCGCTGTCCCACGCCAGTCGGCACCGCCAGCTGCCTGCCATGTTGTGCTGCCTCATTGGGTAACGAGGGGATATTTTCCGCGTTAGGTCAGGCCGCCTCGCGCTGGGTCCTCCTGTGAAGGTAGCCCGCTGTCTTTATGTGAGCACCGTTTAAAGTGAGACGACAGAGCGCACACATCCTGGCGCATTAAAGCTTTCCACAATTTCTACGAAATTTCGAAAATACAGTAAAATACTTGTAGGAAGTCAAATGGGACTCCTACAGTCCGTAGAAAATCAAAGGGCCAAATACTAAATCAAATTGTGAAAAGGATCACCAAAGATACTGAAAAGTAAATAAAACAGATAAAAGTGTGAAATTATTATAGTAAACATGAGAATATATGGTCATAAAAGTGAGATAAAGTCAAAATAGTTTGGAGATGGGATTTTAAAAAATAGTAGAGAAAGGTTAAGTTGGTGATTTCAGTGTGTCACATGTTCTACATAGTCTCCCACGTCTTCCCCACTGAAATACGACGCACAGAACGTTCAAACAACTGTGTGAAATTGTCAGAAAAGTCCTTCTACATCTACATCTACATCTACATCTACATCTACATCTACATGGTTACTCTGCAATTCACACTTAAGTGCCTGGCAGAGGGTTCATCGAACCATTTTCATACTACTTCTCTACCATTCCATTCTCGAATGGCGTGTGGGAAAAAGGAACACCTAAATCTTTCCGTTCGAGCTCTGATTTCTCTTATTTTATTATGATAATCATTTCTTCCTCCGTAAGTGGGCGTCAGCTAAATATTTCCTGATTCGGAAGAGGAAGTTGGTGATTGAAATTTCGTAAATAGATCTCGCACCAAAGAAGACCGCCTTTGTTTCAGTAACTGCCACCCCAACTCGCGTATCATATCAGTGACACTCTCACCCCTGTTGCGCGAGAACACGAAACGAGCTGCCCTTCTTTGCACTTTTTCGATGTCCTCCGTTAATCCTACCTGGTAACGATCCCACACCGTGCAGAAATACTCCAGCAGACGAATATACACTTACTGTACATGCAAATGCATATCTATTACATATTTTTTGTTTGCTATGCTGTACTATACACGTTCCTGCGGTATTTGCCTTTATAAGAACATAAGGCATTAATGTTATTATAAACATATGGGATTTTTATTGATAAAATGTTAAATAAAAGTATACATTTGTATGATCGGAGTTAACGGGTTTGCCGAACGCCCGTGTCCCCCAATTACTTCGTATGATTGACGCTCTACTGTACCTCATTTCCTGTCCCATTCGCGAATGGTGTGCGGGTAGAAAGATGTCGACAGCCCTGCATGAGGTCCGGTTTTCCCTTCGTGATCATACTGCAACATGCAATATCGCGAAAAATAATATGATGCTTGTCTCTTCTTGGAATGTACGCTACAGGAATTTTGACAGTAGACCTCGTGACGCAGAACGCTTTCGCCGTGGCGTCTGCCGCTGAAGTGCGAAGAGCACGGCAGTAACGCTCTCACGCTTACTGACCCGAACAAGTGAAGAACCGTGCTGCTTTTCTTTGGATCTTCTCTATCTCCTCCATTAACGTTACCTGGTAAGGGTCTCAGACTGACGGACAATAATCGTAAGAATCGATCAAAAGAGTGTTTTACAAGCCACTTCTTTGTGGATAATTCCATTTCCTCTGGATTCATGGAATGAATTTCAGACTAGCATCAGCTTTTCCTAAGAATAGTTGTATGGTTTCATTTTACTTTTGGTTCTTCTTTGTGATGATGCTCAACTTGCATGTTATTTTGTCTTGAATGTCGGTTATGTTCTCAAAGTATTGAGCCTTCATCTGAATTTCTGCACTTGGTCGTTTGTGGTAGATTCGAATTGTCAACAGCAAATTATGTCATCCGTGAGGATTTTTTCCAGCAAGGAAATGTCCGCGGTTTGCGCACCTCTCAAGTCGCGGCAGGCGTCCATTCGACGTCGTCCTTGTTCGGGAATCAAAGTGTGCGGGACAAACTTTGCACACACTTTTGTCCACTACAGAACTTTCTGCAGAATTTCTTGAACTCTTTATTTAGAGGTGTTTCGCTCACTGCTCCATGCGATTTGTGACACAACTATGTTGACACACTACAGCCACATGTCCACTACTTAACACTGTTTGCTTGCAACTGACTCGTCGAATGACACATACTGTTTACAGCTGTTAGTTCTAGATGCCACCATAGTTACTGTGCCGACGTCATTTGTATGCCAGGAAAGCTTTATGGACGGGCGGTATACTCTATGCAAGCCACCGTTCGCTGTATGTCAGAGAGTACCTTGTCACACTATCATTTCCCCCTTCCTGATCCACTTGTGGAATGGCACGCAGGAGGAACGCCTGTCAGTAACTCGGTATGATTTCGAATATCTCTGACAAGGGAACCTCCCCATCGCACCCCCCTCAGATTTATTTATAAATTGACACAGTGGATAGGCCTTGAAAAACTGAACACAGATCAATCGAGAAAACAAGAAGAAGTTGTGTGAAACTATGAAAAAATAAGCAAATTATACAAACTGAGTAGTTCATGTGCAAGATAGGCAACATCAAGGACAATGTGAGCTGATGAACGCCGTGGTCCCGTGGTTAGAGTGAGCAACTGCGGAACGAGTCCTCGAGTCCTCCATCGAGTGAAAATTTTACTTTCTTTATTTTCGCAAAGTTACGATCTGTCCGTTCATCCATTGACGTCTCTGTTCACTGTAATAAGTTTAGTGTCTGTGTTTTGCGACCGCACCGCAAAACCGTGCGATTAGTAGACGAAAGGACGTGCCTCTCCAATAGGAACCGAAAACATTTGATCGCAAGGTCGTAGGTCAACCGATTCCTCCACAGGAAAACACGTCTGATATATTCTTTACGACACTGGTGACGGCATGTGCGTCACATGACAGGAATATGTTGTCGGTCCACCTAACTTGCACACTTGGCGAATGGGTAAAAAGATTCTACTACCTTGCCCGATTTAGGTTTTCTTGTGGATGTGATAATCACTCCCAAAAAAGTGATGAAAACATAAGAGTTTGTCACATAAACTGCAACAAATGAATGCAACAGTTTCACAGTCGCACAGTTTTCCCTGTGCTCTGTCAAAACTTATGTTTTTTTACGTTTTCAAATGTTTCCGTGCGTAGACCGTCAAATCCTGTATATGTCCAAGCAAATCTGAACATGTCCTGGAATTTTGGAGAGCGAAGTTGATTATGTGTGAGTGACTGAACTTTGATAATTATCTGAAAATAAAAAATTAAACTTTTCACTCGAGAGAAGATTTGAACCAAGGACCTCTCGTTCCGCAGCTGCTCACGCTAACCACGGGACCACGGCGCTCGTAACCTGACACTCTCCTAGATGTTGCCTACCTTGCACATGGACTATTCAGTTTGTATGTTTTGCTTATTTTTTTCATGGTTCCACACAACTTCTTCCTGTTTTCTCGATTGAAAAATGGCTCTGAGCACTATGGGACTTAACATCTATGGTCATCAGTCTCCTAGAACTTAGAACTACTTAAACCTAACTAACCTAAGGACAGCACACAACATCCAGTCATCACGAGGCAGAGAAAATCCCTGACCCCGTCGGGAATCGAACCCGGGAACCCGGGCGTGGGAAGCGAGAACGCTACCGCACGACCACGAGCTGCGGACTTTCTCGATTGATCTGTGTTCAGTTTTTCAAGGCCTATCCCTGTGCCAGCTTATAACTAAATCTGAGGGGGGTGCGATAGGGAGGTTCCCTTGTGAGTTTCCCGTTAGCGTCGCTTCGGAAGATGTATTTGGAAAGTAATAACATGTTTTCAGACTCCTTTTGGACATAAGTTTGAGAAATTTTTACCGTAATCTTCTCCATGATACACAAAGCCTGGTTTTGTCGTTCCTGAATGGAATTAATAAGCTTCCTTGACGTTCTTCCGACTTCTAAACAAATTCGTGTACAAATTCTCCGCTCTGGTTTGAATATTTACTGTCTCCTCTAGTATTCCCACCCAGTAAGGGACCAAATTTTCAACGGTTACCTACATCACTTCAAGTGAATGAAAGACACAGTTTCTGTAGGACCAACGTTGTCAATATTCTGCTCTGTTCTGGTCCAACGGAGCGTCTGGCCCGTTTTTAATGGCTTCGACCTCGGCGCTTTCAGTTTCTTCCATTCAGTTCATAATAGTTCATACTTCCAGGTTACTTTATCCGTTTCATTTGAAAGGAAAACACGATGCTTTTTTTCAAATATGAGATCTGTTTGAAAGGCAGTGAGACAAAAGTAATCTCACCTATAGAGGTGGTTTAAAGCATGTTTGGTTTTCTTTCCAACATTTACAATAGTCGGCTGCGGCAACCAAGATGGACGAATTCGTTTAACCGAAACGGATTCGCTGCTGGTAATGCTGCTGCGAGTAACGTTGTTTGCATTGGTTTCCACTCCTCCAGACTCTACAGCTTGGGTGGTGTGGCACAGCAGCCCTGGTGAACCCAGAGATGTGCATCAGGGTGCCGGGGGCCTACACTTCTGACAAAATTAAAGAAAAACAAAACAAGTTTGCCTGTGATACAGGTACAGTAGCGTAGTGCAATGTGGTATAGTGTAGTCAAGTGCAGAATTACAGAACACAAAACCCGTGAGTTAGGAATGGGGCGCAAAACAGTAGTACAGTACCATTCCGGATGAGCATACGAGTATATCTGTGTGCCACACGGCCAAAGGGTAGTATGTAGATTCTTTTCCTCTCAATATGTAATTACTCCTTCTCTGTTTGTCTCTATTTCTCATTTTTTCCTTACTAAATACTTTCCCTAAACAGGGCAACGCTGAGACACTCTGATACGTTTAACTTTGACATTAATACATTGTGCGTTACAGTAGTATATACTACCGATATCTTGCATGCAATATCTATTCTGTTTTTCTAGCTAAATTACAGACTAAAAGGAAATAGCAAATAAATTTATAGTAAATAATTTCCACAGCTTTTGAAGGTAGTCTGAAGGAGAATTCACACAGCCATTACTAGTATCGAGATTTTTCGTTAGATAAGCTGGGTTAAGATTTGTGAAACTATCCACCAATGAATTACTTTGTTGCCTTGTGTGCGCTCATCTGCGCGTTTCAGGTTGTTCTAGCCGTGTGGAAACAATCGCTTACGAAATGAGACATCTCGTCTTCCCCACGGAACACAATTTTATCTCCAAGCAAGAATCACAGCCAAATTGATCGCGAATACTTTTCATGTAGACTGACGGTACTAGAAAATGCACTAGAAAATGCACGTCCTCATCATATCTGAACATTGATTGAAGAACTGGACTTTATAGCTGGACACGCCGATGTCTACTCATCATAAGAAGTAGAAGGCATGACTCACAGCGGAAGACAGCGGGCCGCCATTTAACAGAAGGCCAGCTTTGTTGCAACCGAGTAAATTATTGATCTTCGGTGCTCCGCCGTTAACACGTGCAGCCGGCATCTGTCTGCAACGGAGGACCATAAGCAGCAAGGTTGTAGTAGGCACTACCCTGGTTGTACCCTGATTTGCTGTACTAGCGAGCTGTTCCAGTGCAGCGCGTCGATCGACCGTCAGGTAACGCCAAAGTCGACGTTCGGCTTGCACATCAATGGTTCGTGAATCCCTGCAGTTAGACATGCTGTGCATTCGGGTTCGAAAGCCCGTGATCAGCTACTTTTTTTTCCCAGACGGATTAACAGCTATCTTGTTTCCTGTGGCCGCACACTCCCGGTCCCACTGAGTACCAACTCGCACTTGGAACAAGCTCTTGTGAGGCATACGTGGTAGAACATATTACACGTTTAATAAAATAATAATTAAGAAGTCGATTTCCAGCCCCTATATTGTGCAGCTTTTCTACGCTGTAATTATATTTTCTTGTGAATCCTTTCTTGTATAGAGTTTCCTGTTTTGCACTGTTTATGTCAAACTAAGGATGTCTGAAAACTACCAAAATTGAAAAATTAGCAAGAAAAGGAACCACACGAGATTAGTTTTCAGAATGAATCTTTGGTATCAGGACCAAAACCACGCGACTTGATAAGGAATAAGAGTTCGAAAAGTTTTAGAAGTCATAACAGCCAGTATCCTTCTGAGATAAGTGTAGCTTTACGATATTTGTGCCCCGGTGGGTAATAAAACACCCATTACCGGACATTAGTGATTGACGACGGCATAGCTGCTACTAGCTCTTACTGCTTGAGAGTAAGACATGATGTAGGCCTAAGCAGGGTGGTCCACTGATAGTGGCCGGGCCAAATATCTCGCGAAACAGGCATCAAACGAAAAAACTACAAAGAACTAAACTCGTCTAGCTTGAAGGGGGAAACCAGATGGCGCTGTGGTTGGCGCACTAGATGGCGCTGCCATAGGTCAAACTGCGTTTTTTTTTTTTAATAGGAACCCCCATTTTTATTACATATTCGTGTAGTACGTAAAGAAATATGAATGTTTTAGTTGAACCACTTTCTTCGCTTTGTGATAGATGGTGCTGTAATAGTCACAAACGTATAAGCACGTGGTATCACGTAACATTCCGCCAGTGCGGACGGTATTTGCTTCGTGATACATTACCCGTGTTAAACTGGACCGTTTACCAATTGCGGAAAAGGTCGATATCGTGTTGATGTATGACTATTGCGATCAAAATGCCCAACGGGATTGTGCTATGTATGCTTCTCGGTATCCTTAACGACATCATCCAAGGGTCCGGATCGTTCGCCGGATACTTACGTTATTTAAGAAAACAGGAGGTGTTCAGCCTCATGTGAAACGTCAACCACGACCTGCAACAAATGATGATTCCCAAGTAGGTGTTTAGCTGCAGTGGCGGCTAATCCGCACATCAAAAGCAGACAAATTGCGCGAGAATCGGGAATCTCAGAAACGTCGGTGTTGAGAATGCTACATCATCATCGATTGCACCCGTACCATATTTCTATGCACCAGGAATTGCATGGCGACGACTTTGAGCGCAGTGTACGGTTCTGCCAGTGGGCACAAGAGAAATTACGGGTCCATGACAGATTTTTTGGCACGCGTTCTATTTAGCGACGAAGCGTCATTCACCAACAGCGGTAACGTAAACCGGCATAATATGCACTATTGGGCAACGGAAAATCCACGATGGCTGCGACAAGTGGAACATCAGCGACGTTAGCGGGTTAATGTATGGTGCGGCATTATGGAGGAAGGATTACTGGCCCCCATTTTATAGATGGCATTCTAAATGGTGCAATGTATGCTGATTTCCTACGTAATGTTCTGCCGATGTTACTGCAAGATGTTTCACTGCATGACAGAATGGCGATGTACTTCCAACATGATGGATGTCCGGCACATAGCTCGCGTGCGGTTGAAGCGGTATTGAATAGCATATTTCATGGCAGGTGGATTGGTCGTCGAAGAACCGTACCATGGCCCTCACGTTCACCGGATCTGACGTCCCCGGATTTCTTTCTGTGCGGAGAGCTGAAGGATATTTGCTATCGTGATCCACCGACAACGCCTGACAACATGCGTCAGCGCATTGTAAATGCATGTGCGAACATTACGGAAGGCGAACTACTCGCTGTTGAGAGGAATGTCGTTACAAAAAATGGTTCAAATGGCTCTGAGCACTATGGGACTCAACTGCTGAGGTCATTAGTCCCCTAGAACTTAGAACTAGTTAAACCTAACTAACCTAAGGACATCACAAACATCCATGCCCGAGGCAGGATTCGAACCTGCGACCGTAGCGGTCTTGCGGTTCCAGACTGCAGCGCCTTTAACCACACGGCCACTTCGGCCGGCAATGTCGTTACACGTATTGCCAAATGCATTAAGGTTGACGGACATCATTTCAAGCATTTATTGCATTAATGTGATATTTACAGGTAATCACGCTGTAACAGCATGCGTTCTCAGAAATGGTAAGTTCACAAGGGTACATGTATCACATTGAAACAACCGAAATAAAATGTTCAAACGTACCTACGTTCTGTATTTTAATTTAAAAACCTACCTGTTACCAACTGTTCGTCTAAAATTGATAGCCATATGTTTGCGACTATTACAGCGCCATCTATCACAAAGCGAAAAAAGTGGTCCTACTAAAACATTCATATTTCCTTACATACTACACGAATATGTAATAAAAAATGGGGATTCCTATTTTAAAAAACGCAGTTGATATCCGTTTGACCTATGGCAGCGCCATCTAGCGCGCCAACCATAGCGCCATCTGGTTTCCCCCTTCAAACTAGACAAGTTTCATTCTTTGTAGTTTTTTCGTTTGATGCCTATTTCGTGAGATATTTGGCCCGGTCACGACCAATGGACCTCCCTGTATACGAAAGAGTAGGAGAGATCGGTGCACAACAGAGGTTATCAGTCAATGAGCACACAAATTTACGAGTGTTACTGGCTAAACCGGTTTCGACACATACGTCGTTTCCAATAGAGGACCCTTGAAGAGATGCTCACGCCTACTACGTTCTGACGCAGACATTGGCTAAGAAGTAGTACAGGCTCTTTAAAATGACTTAAGTGTCGAAACCGGGTTAGCCAATAACGAATATGTGTGAATATTGACTGATAACCTGTGTGAACAACTTTCCTAAGCTCGTACCCTCTACGCCAACAACAAGACAAATATGGACATATTAGAGGTATCCACAGACTGAAACACTATGGAACAGTGGTGAGCCTAGAAATATTCAATGCAGCAGAAACTCTTAAACTGACTGTGTAGGGAAAGCTTGAAAAAATTAGAAAGAATTGAAACCTAAGAAAAATACCTGGCCCCAAAAGCAGCAATGAATCTGAGTAGAGGTCAAGGTCAATTGCAGAACTATCTATGAAAGTTGAAAAAGTAATAGATGTAATGAGAAAAAAAGAGATTAAACTTCTATGGACAAATATGTCGGACATATAAATAAATAATTACTAATCCAAAACCAAACGAGTGCGATAAGAATGAGAAGGTATGGAAAATGTTGGAATCGACTTGGACACAGTAAGAATCAGAACACTTTTTAAAGAATCAATAGGAAAGTACACTTTCAGGACAAAAAATATTAAGAAGAGAAGGAACGACACTCTCGCAAAATGGAAGAAGTGTGAGCCCAAAGAAAAGTATAGCTGAAAACAAAGTAGCTGCAGCATTGTTGATTTATGGCTATTCGAAATGGAATTAAAAATAAAATCTTGTTTGAGTCTTGACTGGTTACCTCTGCAGTTCAGAAATGGTTCGAAATAATGTACAAAGATATATATTTTTAAGTCGAATGATGTACTTATTCATTGGCAATCGACAACTACTGAAAAGAGGAGTACAGTCATACGGCAGGGAAACTTTTTGCGAAAAGACTGCCTAGAAGAGGCAGTTTCACTTCCACTGGTAGGGCAACACCTCGTAATGCGGCATGAACTGCGCTGATCAGACACGCTTGATCTTCACACACTAGATCTCCTGGAATTTCTCTAGTAAAGTTTGAGTGCAAGCACTGACAAGCGTACTATTACTATAGGTTATTCGTCTTGATCTGACTGCAATCTAAGTAAAATTTGGCTCTTTTTGTTGTGAGTTGGCAGGAGAGCCAACACCGTGTGACCAGAGGAAGCCGAAAGGCACGCGTTTTAGCTCACGCCGGCTGGCGTGAGGTCTGGAACAGGACAAGGAAATTAGAATTTAAAAAAACGGACGTAGCTGGTGGAATACTTAACTTTAATCCATTAATGATGAACGTCGGTCTTGACGGTACATGATTCACAATATCAATAGTAACTGATAAAGGCGCCTTGCTAGGTCGTAGCAAATGACGTAGCTGAAGGTTATGCTAAACTATCGTCTCGGCAAATGATAACGTAAGTAGGCAGTGAACCATCGCTAGCAAAGTCGGCTGTACAACTGGGGCGAGTGCTAGGAAGTCTCTCTAGACCTGCCGTGTGGCGGCGCTCGGTCTGCAATCACTGATAGTGGCGACACGCGGGTCCGACGTATACTAACGGACCGCGGCCGATTTAAAGGCTACCACCTAGCAAGTGTGGTGTCTGGCGGTGACGCCACACTTTTTAATTAGGTTGCAGTCGGCTCAAGACTGATAACCTGTAGTAACAGATTGTAACAGCTACTGTGGAAGATGGCCACGTAAACAAATATATATTGATAAGCGTTGTATCAGTGTCGTCTTCTTCTTTGGAGCTTAGCTACAAAACGAAATGCTCACCCCTTTGCATGATTTCACTTGTACAAAACTTTAATATCGTTTCCTGAACCACTTCTGACCCCTCAAGTATGTCCACGTTATTTGGGGCACCATGTCCATAATGAACCGACCAAAGTTAGGAGGTTATTAAAGGCTCGTATGACTAATTCACTAAAATCCACAAACTTAACGATGCGTAAATTCCATCAGTATGATGGAGGCTCCTGAAAACATAGACATCCTTACCGTCTCGTTAAACACGCTCGTAAAGCTTCAGTTCACTGAAGTCCACAAACTTTACGTTGCGTGGATTCTAACAGTGTGCCGAAGCCACTGGAAAATACAGCGTCCTTATCAACTCGGCAAACACCCGTAAGTGAGTGGTATTTCCATGTGGAAGACTCGAATGGATCGTTAGAGCATATTAAAAAGAAATTAGCTGGAATCATTTTTAATCTAGTAATTGACAAAATCGTTCGTAAAAAATATTAGCTTAATGATTTTAAAGCCAATGAATAAAATGGAGCATTAGTGTTAAACGTTCGTTAACGACGATGTCTTTAAAGAGGCAGACCAATTACGAATCGTGTTTAATATCTGCATCTGTATTTTCTAAGTAGCTGAAAAGTATGAAGCAAAGAATAATTCTAATTATGTAATCTATTAAATTTCATGAAGGTGGCATACTTATACTATCTGATCAAAAGTATCCGAACACCTATTGGTGGACTTTAATGTGGAGTGTGTCTCGTTCACCGATATGACGCCTTGAATTCTCCTGGCAACACTTTCATGTATGAGATGTCTGAATGTCTGAGGAGGAATGGCTGCCCATTCTCGTCTCGAGAGTCGAATCCAGAGATGTAGTGCTGTTAGACGCTGGAGCCCAGAGCGAAGCCGGTGTTATGACTCATTACAGAGATGTTCCACTGTGTTCATGTGGGGCGCTGTGCAGGCCTATCCATTTCAGGAATATCATTGTTCACAGACAATTGCCTCACAGGTGCTGCTTTATGACAGGGTGCATTCTCATGGAGTTATAAACACTCATCGTCTCCGAACTGTTCCTCTCCTGTACGCAGTTGACAATGCTATTAACGTCTTCATATCCTTCCGCATTTGGGGTTTTATTAAGCGCAAGAAGGGGACCGCACCCTAATCACGAGAAAAACCACATACGGTTGCCAGAACTCTGCCGTGTTCGGAAATACAACCGGCAACTTGCTACGAACCTCATGGAGAGAGCAAATAAATTCAGTTGCCAGTGCTACCGTTGCAGATCAGAAACCGGTAGCATTTCCCCTTGAAACACTAAGAATGATTATCAGTATAACAGTAACGCTTGAAGGAAACGTTAATTTAAATCCTGATTTTATGAGAGGGCCTCACTTTAGTAGGCAATTTAATTATAAAGCTCGGTTACGTACATGAGTAATAGAGTTTGATCTGCTAATAGCATACGTATATCAGTTCATAAATAACTCAACGAACATATATTCCTTAGATCAAAAATGATTCAAATGGCTCTGAGCACTATTGCACTTAACATCTGAGGTCATCAGTCCCCTAGAACTTAGAACTACTTAAACGTAAGGACATCACACACATCCATGGCCGAGGCAGGATTCGAACCTGCGACTGTAGCGGTCTTATTCTACAGTTTTTTGCACTCCAAAGCTCCCCTACTACCATGGAAGTTATTCCCTGATGTCTTAATAGCTGTCCTATCGTCCTGTCCCTGCTTCTTGTCAGCATTTGCCACATAACCTTTTCCCCTCCGACTCTGTGCAGAACCTTCTCATTCCTTACCGTACCAGTCCAACTAACTTTCAACATTCGTCTGTAACACAATATCTCAAACGCTTCGATTCTCTTCTGTTCTTGTTTTCCCTCTGTCCATGTCTCACTACCATAAAATGCTGTTCCTAAAGTACATTCTCAGAAATTTCTTCCTTCAGTTGAGGCCTGTGTTCGATACTAGTAGACTTCTCAAGGCCAAGAATACCTTTTTGCCAATGCTAGTCTGCTTTTGAAGTACTCCTTGCACCGTCCGCCATTGTTTATTTTCCTACCTACGTAGCTGAATTTCTTAACTTCACCTACTTTGTGATCATCGATTCTGATGTTAAGTTTCTCGCTGTTCTCATTTCTGCTACCTCTCATTACATTCGTCTTTTCTCGATTTACTCCCAATCCACATTCTGTACTCATTACACTGTTCATTCCATTCAACACATCTTGCAGTCCTTCTCCACTTTCACCAAAGATAGCAATGTGATCAGTGAATCTTATCATTGCTATCCTTTTACCCTGGATTTTAATCCCACGCTTGAATCTTTCTTTTACTTCCATCATTGCTTCTTTGATGTACAGATCGAACAGTAAGGGCGAAAGACGGCATCCCTGTCTTACCCCTGTTTAATCTGAGCACTTCGTTCTTGGTCTTGCACTCTTGTTGTTCCCTCTTGGCTCTTGTACATGTTGTATATTATCTGCCTCCGCCTGTAGCTTACCCCTATTGTCCTCAGAATTTCGAACATCTTGCACCAATTTACATTGTTGGACGCTTTTTCCAGGTCATTATATCCTATGAACATGTTTTGATTTTTGTTTAGTCTTGCTTCCATTACTAACCGCAACTTCAGAAATGCCTCTCTGGTGTTTTTACCTTCCCTAAAGCCAAACTGATTGTCATCTAACACACCCTAAATTTTCTTTTCCATTCTTCTGTATACTATTCTTGTCAGCAACGTAGATACATGAGCTCTTAAGCTGATTACGCGATAATTCACAAAATTATCAGCTCTTGCAATCGTCGGAATTGTGTGGACGATATTTTTCCGAAAGTTAGATGGTATACCGCCAGACTCATACATTCTACACATCAACGTGAACAGTCGTTTTGTTGCCAGTTCCCTCAATGATTTTAAATATTCTGTTGGAATGTTATCTATCCCATCTGCCTTATTTTATCTTAAGTCTTCCAAAGCTCTTTTAAATTTTGATTCTAATACGGCAACCCCAATCTCTTTTATAGGCACTCCTCTTTCTTCTTCTATCACATCAGT
Organism: Schistocerca nitens; assembly: GCF_023898315.1. Classification (NCBI taxonomy): domain Eukaryota; kingdom Metazoa; phylum Arthropoda; class Insecta; order Orthoptera; family Acrididae; genus Schistocerca; species Schistocerca nitens. Next base: position 37,615,922 of record NC_064615.1, read on the forward strand.
TAAACGTCCGCCGGCCTGTGTGGTCGGGCGGTTCTAGGCGCTTCAGTCTGGAACCGCGTGGCCGCTACGGTCGCAGGTTCGAATCCTGCCTCGGGCATGGCTGTGTGTGATGTCCTTAGGTTAGTTAGGTTTAATTAGTTCTAAGTTCTAGGCGACTGATGACCTCAGAAGTTAAGTCGCATAGTGCTCAGAGCCATTTGAGTTAAACGTCCCCCTTCATAGAGGCCTTCAGCGTACTCTTACCACCTATCTGCTCTCTCATCTGCATTTAATCCCCATTGCACTCTTAAAGTTACCACTCTTGCCTTTGATTTCATCGAAGATTGCTCTGACTTTTCTACATGCTGAGTCAGTTTTACTGACAATCATTTCTCTTTCGATTTTCTCGCATTTTTCATGCAGCCATTTCGTCTTAGCTTCCCCACACTTCCTGTTTACTTTATTTCTCAGCGACTTGTATTTCTGTATTCCTGAATTTCCCTGAACATTTTTCTACTTCCTTCTTTCATCGATCAACTGAAATATATCTTGTGTTACCTATGGTTTCTTCGCAGTTAACTTCTTTGTACCTCTTTTCTTCTTTCCAATTTCTGTAAATGCCCTTTTTAGAAATATCCATTCCTCTTCAACTAAGCTGCCTACTGAGCTATTCTTTGTAGCAGTACCTATAGCCTCAGAGAACTTCAAGCCTATCTGTTCGTTCCTCAGTACTTCCGTATCCCACTTCTTTGCTCACTGAATCTTCCTGACTAGTCTCTTAAACTTCAACGTACTTCTCATCACTGCTAAATCGTGATCTGACTCTGAATCTGCTACTGGCTACGCCTTACAATCCAGTATCTGATTTCGGAATCTCTGTCTGACAATGACGTAATCTAACTGAAATCGTCCCGTATCACCCGGCCTTTTCGAGGTATACCTCCTCCTCCTGTGATTCTTGAACAGCGTAGTCGTTATTACTTGCTGAAGTTTATTGCAGAACTCAGGTAGTCTTTCTCGTCTCTCATTCCTAGTATCAAGCCAATATCCCCCGTAAGCCTTTCTTCTAATCCTTCCCCTACAACCGCATTCCACCCCTCCATCACTATTAGATTTTCATCCCCCTTCACGTACTGAGTTACCCGTTCAATATCCTCATGCACTTTCTCTATCTCTTCATCTTCAGCTTGCGATATCGGCATGCACACCTCAACTGTCTTTGTTGGTGTTGGTTTGCTGTCGATTCTGACGAGAACAACCCTATCAATGAATTGTTCACAATTCATAACGAATCCTACTCCTATTATAGCATTTTCTGCTGATATTGACGTTATCCTGTACTAATCCGACCAGAAATCCTTGTCTTCTTTCCATTTCACTTCACTGACCCCCACTATATCAGATTGAAATGTCAACACCCTTTATATATTTAAATACTTTTGTAATACTTAAACAGAACAATTTAAATGTGAAATTATTTAAACTGAGGGTGCTCTGTACTTTACACTGAGAGTAAGCCTAAATAATTATACTCTCCCAGTAACTCGGAGTGCCTATTCATTTGTGTGTCTTCCTACTTAACGTAGTTCTGTACCTAACATCTACATTCTGCCTTTTCAACTTAGTGCCGAACCTTTCAACCAAAATTAAATGTCAGCTGTCTGTTTATCACGTTTTTCGTGACTATTTATGCAGCGAAATAGCTTAATCACGTTTTAGGCACCAATTTAACGAATGTGTATGTGTGTGTGTGTGTATGTGTTTGAAATTAACCTTGTAATACTTGCTGTAAACATTGCACTTTATTGCGTTACTGATATCTTTATGTAGAAATTTTAAATGTTGAATTAATGCTGCGACGCTTGAAAACCATATTAAACAAATTAAAATGTGGAAAATAATTAATTTGATGTCCCGTGATGCACTACATCAAACGCGGTATGCAGATCAACGTATGAATGCTGCCATCTGTCGGTGACGACAAGCAACAGGACCATATTATAAATTCCTGTGGAACAGTAGTTAAAGTGAAACTCATTGTCAACAGCTACGTATCTGTATTTTGTTAATTACATTGCATAGGCTATTTATGGAGAGTGTTTTATACTCATTCTTGTATTCCATAGTGAATACAACATAGTTTCCAATGAAATTTAGAGGTGCGACAGGCAACACGATCAATAAACAATATTTTGTAGTGGGGAATGAAAACACAGTTGGCAATTATTTTTAAAATGTGGCATTATTTTACACAGTTTATACGGAGTTCAGTTATTCATTTTGAGGTGCGTGTGTATTTTGCTGCCATATTTTAGATGTGGAAACATAGCAAACATAATTTTTTAACAAATGAGTCACATCATTTAGATACTTTTGAGTACAGTGCAAATTTGAATACAGTCCTGGGGGTACATAGTGATTGGCTGTTTCATTTTAATGGCCAGTTAAGTACTGGGATGTCATTGGAGGTGCCCAGGGTGGAGGGGAGCAGGAGGGGCAGGGTAAGGATTAGAAACCACAACTGTGCTAGTTCCACCATTTTGGAATTTTTTTAAATTTCCCACTAACGCAACTGCGTTAATTCCACCATCTTGTATTTTGATTGGCTGGAGAGAGGTAGTGGGGAGGGTGGGTAGGGGTGGGACTACATTCGTTACTTGATAAATAAGGGAAGTATGGCATGCCATAGATAAGGGGGGTATGGCTTGTGACATATGAGTTTGTCTCTGCCTGTAGGCAGCCCAATGGGCAAAAGTCAAAACGTTCTGGAATGTATCTTTATATGCTACTCACTTTTTAATTCATTTATTAATTATTGAAGAGTCTTACGTGATGATCCTGGGACCTCCATGACTTGTTTCATTTTGTCACTGGGTCACAGTAGCTTTAACCCTTCAAAATAATGAAAAAAACTTCAACAGTCTATGGTACTCATCTTTACCATTTCAATGAAACACGTGGCACTGAACAATAAAGATAGCTCTCATCACACAACTGTGTTCTGTGATGATGTGACAACTTCTTCCAGAAAACGTCTGTGGGGAAAACTGAATTTTTATTAAAAACTGTTGTACGCGGGCGAGATGTTTGCATGAATGCTGTTCGGAAAGTAAGATCCATTTGGTCGCGAAATTGAAACCACTATGCCAATGCCGGCTGGTGTGGCCGAGCGGTTCTAGGCGCTTCAGTCTGGAACCGCGTGACCGCTACGGTCGCAGGTTCGAATCCTGCCTCGGGCATGGATGTGTGTGATGTCCATAGGTTAGTTAGGTTTAAGTAGATCTAAGTTCTAGGGGACTGATGACCACAGATGTTAAGTTCCATAGTGCTCAGAGCCATTTGAACCATTCTGAACCACTATGCAAATCAAAAATATTTTATTTGCAACCGTTAGCTACACCTTCCAGCTTCTCTCTACGTTGTCGCCACTCCGACTTACACAACTGTCGTCGCGTTGTTCAAAATGGTTCAAATGGCTCTGAGCACTATGGGACTTAACATCTGAGGTCATCAGTCGCCTAGACTTAGAGCTACTTAAACCCAATTAGCCTAAGCACATCACGCACATCCATGCCCAAGCCAGGATTCGAACCTGCGACAGTAGCAACAGTGCGGTTCCGGACTGAAGCGCCTAGGACCGCTCGGCCACAGCGCTCACGTTATTCCAACTTTTCAATACCCTAGTCTTAGAGGGCTTTCCGTCAGTTCTTCATCTTGGTCTACAGCTCGCTGTCTGTGCCAAAATGCTGTCTTCATGGACAGTGGTTCATGTGAGCAGAGATGGAATTCAGGGGAGACATTTACGGGCTGTATTGTAGTTGATCGAACAATAAGCATCGAAAACGCTGCAGGAACATCTTCATTGCCACTGCAGAGTGTGGCCAAGAATTGTCATGAAGAAGGAAACGCATGGCAGTTATGTTATGAGGGCTGCCTGACTGCAGGCGAAATCTTTCACCAGCCCCTCATACTTGACGGGAGACACTAACAGAACTGAAAAGAGCGACGTGATGCCATCGATGGGCATATTAGAGGCACTGTCCAATATATCTGTGCAAAGCGTCATAGGATTTTCACTGTGGTTTCCATTTTGCGGCCTATTGGACTTGACTTTCCGAACAGCCCTTGTACAATGATACTCTATACAAACTCTATCAATTTCCCCACAGACTTGTTCTCCCAAAAAATATAAATAAAACTGCGACATTGCACGTCCACTTATACATCTAAATCTACATCTACCTGGTTACTCTGCAATTCACACTTAAGTGCCTGGCAGAGGGTTCATCGAACCATTTTCATACTACTTCTGTACCATTCCACTCTCGAATGGCGCATGTGAAAAGGGAACACCTAAAACTTTCCGTTCGAACTCTGATTTCTCTTATTTTATTATGAAGATCATTTCTCCCTACTTAGGTGGGTGTCAATAAAATATTTTCGCATTCGGAAGAGAAAGTTGGTGATTGAAATTTCGTAAATAGACCTTGCCGCAAAGAAAACCGCCTATGTTTCAGTGACTGCCACCCCAACTCGCGTATCATATCAGTGACACTCTGACCCCTATTGCGCGATAACACGAAACGAGCTGCCCTTCTTTGCACTTTTTCTATGTCCTCCGTCAATCCTACCTGGTAAGGATTCCACACCGCTCAGAAATATTCCAGCAGACGATGGAGAAGTGTAATGTTGGCTGTCTCTTCAGTAGGTTTGTCGCATCTTCTACGTGTTCTGCCAAAAAGCGCAGTCTTCGTTTCGCCTTGCCCACAGTATTATCTATGTGGTCTTTCCAATTTAAGTTGCTCGTAATTGTAATTCCTTATACCCTAAATTTATCGGATTTCTTTTAGTACCCATGTGGCTGACCTCGCACTTTTCTTTGTTTAGTGCCAATTGCCACTTTTCGCACCATACAGAAATTCTCTCTAGATCATTTTGTAATTGGAATTGATAGTCTGATGATTTTACTAGGCGGTAAATTACAGCGTAATCTGCAAACAGTATAAGGGGGTGCTCAGATTATCACTTAGACGATTTAAGTAAATGAGGAACAGCAGAGGGCCTATGACACTATGTTGCGGAACACCAGATATCACTTCTGTTCTGCTCGATGATTTACCGTCTATCACTACGAACTGTGACCTGTCTGAGAGGAAGTCAAGAATCTAGTCACACAACGGAGACGATACTGCATATGTACTCAATTTGATTAAATAGTCCGGAGTGGCCGTGCGGTTCTGGGCGCTACAGTCTGGAACCGAGCGACCGCAACGGTCGCAGGTTCGAATCCTGCCTCGGGCATGATGTGTGTGATGTCCTTAGGTTGGTTAGGTATAATTAGTTCTAAGTTCTAGGCGACTGATGACCTCAGAAGTTAAGTCGCATAGTGCTCAGAGCCATTTTTTTTATTAATAGTCGCTTGTGAAGAACGGTATCAAAAGCCTTCTGGAAATCTAGCGATATGCAATCGGTCTGAGATCGCTTGTCGACACACTCATTACTTCATGGGAATCCGTGTTGGTTATGTATCAATAAGTCATTTTCTTCAAGATGATTCATAATGTTCGAGTACAGTATATGCTCCAAAATCCTACTGCAAATTGAGGTCAGTGATATGGGTCTGTAATTCAATGGGTTATTGCTATTTCCTTTCTTGAATATTGGTGTAGTCTGTGCTACTTTCCAGTCCTTAGGAACAGATCTTTCGTCAAGTGAGTGGTTGTATATGATTGCTAAGAAAGGCGCTATTGTGTCTGCATACTCTGAGAGGAACCTGATTGGTATACCATCTGGACCGGAAATGATTTAAGTTGTTTCGCAACACGTAAGATATCCGCTTTTATGTCACTCATGCTAACAGCTGTTCTGGTTTCGATTTCTGGAATATTTACTTCGTCTTCTTTCGCGAAGGAATTACGGAAAACTGTATTTAGTAACTCCGCTTTAGTGGCACCATCATTGGTAACATTTCCACCGCTATCGCGCAGTGGCGGTATTGACTGTTGGTTACACAATGTCGTTAAGGAAAGCACCTTTGCGGGGTTCATTGGAGACTTTATAATTAAGACAGAACATTTTTGAACCCCGTCAAAGTGTCAGCCTTGGTAGATCGGGTTCGAGCCATAGTTTTTCGGCTGTTTTTCATAGACACAAACTAAACATCTGGCTATATAATCGATATCTGAGTATTGTAGAGGAGGGAGCAGAGGGAACTTTGGAGAGCGGATCTGCGGACAGAGCGGCGAGCACGAGCGCGGCGTGACTGCCGGCAAGTTGCTGTGGTCACCAACACAGGGCGCCCCGAGCCGACCAGTAGGGTACTTCTAGGCACTGAGGCAGCTGTGGCGAGGTGGACAGCGGGAGGACCGAAGCTGCGCCCGTTACCTGCTGCTCGATTATCCTGTATCACAGTGCGTGGGTTGACAAGGCTTCAGCGAGGAGACAGGAACATGCAGTTGATTTTCGACTACGTGCTGAGACAGATGGTTCGTGAATTTGGGGAATCTGCAAATTCAATAACCACTTAAGCGACGTTTTTGCCATATGATAGTGCTCGCGAACATTATTAAAGTGTAGTACAATTCCATTCAATGCAGGTAGAATCTGACTGTCCAGTTAGTGGACTCCTGTCTCACTGTAGATGACGTTTGGTAATTTGATAAACTACGTTCAGTTTTGCTGTCCTGTTCATGTAAAGTCAGAGAGAAAGAGTAACGTTGTCTGAGGTTTGCAGAAACAGACCGCCCAAAGGGGTGGGTAGTGCTTAAGAAGGAAACTGTTTTTAAGTATCAGATTTAGGTTAAATGTTGAGTGCATATTTCATATGTTTTTCTAAATGGGTATATACGCTTGCTAACGACAAGAAAAGCTTTGTAAATTTTCTATCTTATCGTAAAACTAGTATGCTTAGAGCGTAGTTGATCAAAGATCAGCGTGATTTGTAAAAATCTAGTAAGACAGTTAACAGCAAATGAACCTTTTTATTTCGTGAAGTTGAAATTTTTATTAACTCGTGTTCTACATTAAAATGAAAAGAGAATTTACTTGTGTAGACAATTTTTCCAAAATTAATCTTTTTGCTAAGAATCAAGCAATACGATAGAGCACGGCACAACTGTGGAACAATGTTCGTTTCTTGTTTCGGCTACTGATGTCAAACACATGTTTTTAAAAGTTTGTATCGTCATTCAGGACTCCTTCAGTACGTTCCACTTCCCTACATCCGCGTCCTGTCATTGTTTAATTTGTAGTCCTTGGCTCTTCAATACTACATTTTTATGTGAACATATACCACACTGTTCCAGAGTAACATGGTATGCCTGGTAGGGAATAAAGAACTTTCATAACTGCCATCAATCATATGTCTGATTCCTTCTGGCAACCAATGAAGTAGACTTGGCCAGTCTCCTGATGATGCCTTTCATTTTTACGAAAGCTCGTTCCACTGTGTTAGTGAACCGCGTTCTCGTTCTACGTTTGTATGTGTCCGAAAGATCCTCTGACGTCTTTGTCGTGGCATAAGTCTTCCAAACTTAGATCCAGAAACTAACACAACGGAACAAAACATTTCTAAAATTTCTGTTCGTCATCTTTGTGTGATTGGGGAACCACATTACGTTCTCATTATATGAGGGTTGGAATTTAAATAGTGGCAACTATTTATTCAGAACTGATACAAAAGCGTTACATGTTTGCACCTTTTACTGTCCTTCAAAGTAGTCACCTCCATTGTGTAGAACCCGTTGCCAGCAATGTGGAAGGCGTAGTATGCCGTTAGCAGAGCCTGTTCTGTTGATGGTGCGAATGGAGCGGTCTACTGCCTGTCGAATCTCGGGAACAGTTCTGAAGCGAATGTCACGAAGTGGTTCGTTCATCTTCGGAATCAAATCACAGTCACAAGGACTTAAGTCTGGGGAGTGAGGTGGATGGTACAGTACTTCCCAGTCCCATCGACCGAACAGAGCAGCCACAGCTTGCGCTCTATGCGCCAGCGCATTGTCGTGCAAGATAATGGGTGGGTTGCGCATAAAGTGTCGCCGCTTCTTTTGCAAAGCTGGTCGCAGGTGATGCTCCAAAAACGAACAGTAATACTGTGCATTGACGGTCTGCCGTGGAGGAACGTAATGCGTTAGGATAACACCACCACAGTCGTACACGGGAATCACCATCAACACAACAGGCTCTGCTAACGGTATACTACGCCTTCCACACCGCTGTCAACGGGTTCCACACAACGCTGGTGACTACTTTGAAGGACAGTAAAGGTGCAAACATGTAACTCTGTTGTATCGGTTGTGAATAAGTAGTTGCCACTATTTGGGTTCCAACCCTCGTACTTAGAGTACTGCATGAGCAGCAACTGTCTCCAAACGTGGATTGCGTAGAAAAAGTGTGAACCTGGTGTGTCAGCCTAGGTTTCCTTGTGTTGATAGGAAGAGAAAGAGAACCGACGTACCTGGTGCCAGGGAGTGGCACAATTTTAGCAATACTTACGATCATAATTGTCATTCGCAGCTAGAGCAATAAACGGACGCGAAACATGCCTCTGTCCCAAGTTCGTACTAATAGGTGGTATCTGAAAGAAAAAAAATTATTTACTTGTGCATCGTACATTCTGGCATAGAGAATAATCATATACACTCTAAGAGAAATAAAAAACAAATAAAAAGAAAACGACGCACCACGAAGGAATTTTCGGGAATGAGACGGAAATCGTAGATGTGACGTACATTTACGACAAACAACTAATTACAGTTTCAGAAAAATTGGGTGATTTATTAAAGAGAAAGAGTTTCAAAAGTTTAGCAAGTCAGTAGCGCATTGATCCACCTCTCGTCCTTACGCAAGCATCAATTCGGCTTGATAGAGCGGTTTGAAATCTTCAAGAGGGGTATCGTGCCAAATTATGTCTTACTGGAGCCTTGGATCGTCAAAATCCCGAGCTGGTTGGACGACCCTGCCCATAATGCTCGAAACGTTCTCAGTTGGGGAAATACCTGGCGGCCTTGCTGACCAAGGAATCATTTGGATAGCACGATGACGAGCAGCAGAAACTCTCGCCGTGTGTGGGCGGGCAGTACGTTCTTGATGGCTCGCGATGAAGAGCAACAAAACGGGGCGTAGAATATCGTCGAAGTACCGCTGCGCTGCAAGGGTGCTGCGGATGACAAACAAAGGGGCCCTGCTATGAAAAGGAATGACACCCCAGACCATCAGTCCGGGTTGCCTGGCCGTATGGCGGGCGACATGCGGGTTGGTATGACACCACTATCCGGGTCGTCTCTAGACACGTCTTCGGGGCTCTGTTCGAAGTGTAAGTCATTACTGAGTACTAGTCCAGGTCCTCTATACTGCCTATATATCAGGCGGTCCCTCGAATTCTGGTTACAGTTCGCCGCTTCACTTCCAAAGATGTTTCCGCAGCCGCAGACGTTACGGGAAAGTTTTACACTCCCACCACGGCCTGTCAGGCCGTAAACTTAAAGATTAATACCACCTGCGAAAGCCTATCTTGGATGATCACTTCCTGTAGTATTCTAAACCGATTACCGCTGACAAGGCACGACACTAGTTTGCGGTCCCCGTCAGTTACTTTTTTCCGACCGCTGTTCTCACGCTGAGTTACGTGTCTGCATGTTGTACACATTCCGTGCAGACATGTTGGACAGTACGTGTCGATACACAAACAAATCAGGCAACATCATTCACGGTGTTCTCATGGGTACATCAAAACGAGGTAGCTCCTTTCTGCCTTTCTGTAACGCGTCTACGTCTACCCATGTTATTGCAGTAATGCCATGCAACCAGCGCACGGCCACAGTATGTTCTTCCTGTCGGTTAAATTTCGCGTCTTTAGCACGTCATCTTCGTGGTGTAGCAATTTCAACCAACGCACGCCACTGCCATTACTGACGTCATCGGTGGAGGGTCACGTGACCGCCTGGTTCCAGCTCTGCACAACCAACAGCACCCCAGAGCGACCACTGAGATCCTTTAAGATGATGACTACTACACACATCAACAAATGTTTTTCATCACCCCAGTTCCCAGAACTCCTGAAGATAGTGGATATTGAATCACAGAGACAGTCCCTTTGCCTATTCAGAGATGTCATTAAACCTGCCCAAATATGTAAACAATCATGCATGAGCAGCGCCTATTAGACGAAGGGATTCCGATAGCCGATCAGTTCCAGTCATTCCACCAGCATGGAGGTACACGGCTCGTGTTGTCTGTAGTTCAGCCATGCCTACACGGTCAATAACGCGGTTCGATCGCGTCCACATTGTTTTTTTTTTTTTTTTTTTTTTTGTGCCAGGAAGGGTTCTGAGCAAGGGAAGTGTCCAGGTGTCTCGGAGTGAACCAAAGCGATGTTGTTCGGACATGCAAGAGATACAGAGAGACAGTAACTGTGGATGACATGCCTCGTTCAGGCCACCCAAGGGCTACTACTGCAGCCATATTTGCAACCACGACACCAAGCAGGACGGTACAGATGGGCCCAACAACATCCTGAATGGACCGCTCGGGATTGGCATCACGTTCTTCTCACCGATGAGTATCGCATATGCCTTCAACCAGACAATCGTCGGAGACGTGTATGGACGCCACCCGGTCATGCTGAACGCCTCAGACACACTGTCCAGCGAGTGCAGCAAGGTGGAGGTTCCCTGCTGTTTTGGGGTGGCTTTATGTGGGGCCGACGTACGCCGCTGATGGTCATGGAAGGCGCCGTAACAGCTGGACGATACGTGGATGCCATCCTCCTACCGTTAGTGCAACCATATCGGCGGTGTATCGGCGAAGCATTCGTCTTCATATACGACAATTCGCGCCCCCATCGTGCACATCTTGTGAATGACTTCCTTCAGCATAAAATCACTCGACAGAGTGGCCAGCATCTTCTCCAGACAGGAACCCTATCGAACATGCCTGGGATATATTGAAAAGAACTGTTTATGGACGCACCAACCACTTTGAGGGATCTACGCCGAATGGCCGTTGAGGAGTGGGACAATCTGGACCAACAGACCCTTGATGAACTTGTGGATAGTATGCCACGACGAATACAGGCAAGCATCAAATCAAGAGGACGTGCTACTGGGTATTAGAGGTATTAGAGGCTGTACACAACGGTGTACAGCAATCTGGACCACCAACTCTGAAGGTCTCGCTGTATGGTGGTGCAACATGTAACGTGTGGTTTTAATGAGCGATAAAAAGGCCGGAAATTATGTTTATGTTGATCTCTATTCCAATTTTCTATATAGGTTCCGGAATTCACAGATCCGAGACGATGCAAAAGTTTTATTGATGTGTGTATTTTGTCCTGTGAGGGTATAAGAGATTCAAACTATGTGATGCACAGGAAAATTTGATAATATGTTAAACATATAGTCTGTAAACAAGTGTAATTAATTAATGACAGAAAGCCTTTCATAGCTTGCCAGTGGCTTAATTCGTTACACAACTGGAGAAAATTAGACATGTATTGTTAATGATGATCTGACATTCAGTACTGGCAGTATGTTCTTGTATAAAGTATGACAGCCCCATGTTGAACACAGGATAGCAGATGCTTCTTCATGATCAACGATTTATTTTACACCCAAGCGTTATTTTTTCACATCATCCACTTTTGGGCCGAACATTTCTACTACTGTTTAGTACTAAGAACAGCTGTATTCTCACAAACCGCATAGTGTCAGTGACCCCGGAACAAATCACTTAATTTGACGCCGTATTTAAAAATTCATAGCTAGAATTTTGGCTGGCACCACTTAAGTTGTGTATGGAGACCTGACATTACAGTGTAACAGGGGTAGACATAAAGCTTGAATTATTGTTGTTGTTGTTGGTGTGGTCTTCAGTTCTGAGACTGGTTTGATGCAGCTCTCCATGCTACTCTATCCTGTGCAAGTTTCTTCATCTCCCAGTACCTACTGCAGCCTACATCCTTCTGAATCTGCTTAGTCTATTCATCTCTTGGTCTGCCTCTACGATTTTTACCCTCCACGCTGCCCTCCAATATTAAATTGGTGATCGCTCGATGTCTCAGAACATGTCCTACCAACCGATCCCTTCTTCTAGTCAAGTTGTGCCACAAGCTCCTCTACTCCACAATTCTATTCAACACCTCCTCATTAGTTATGTGATCTACCCATCTAATATTCAGCATTCTTCTGTAGCACCACATTTCGAAAGCTTCTATTCTCTTCTTGTCTAAACTATTTATCGTCCACGTTTCACTTCCATACATGGCTACACTCCATACAAATACTTTCAGAAACGACTTCCTGACATTTAGATCTATACTCGATGTTAACAAATTTTTCTTCTTCTATTCTCTTCTTGTCTAAACTATTTATCGTCCACGTTTCACTTCCATACATGGCTACACTACATACAAATACTTTCAGAAACGAGTTCCTGACATTTAGATCTATACTCGATGTTAACAAATTTTTCTTCCCATTGCCAGTCTACATTTTATATCCTCTCTACTTCGACCATCGTCAGTTATTTTGCTCCCCAAATAGCAAAACTCCTTTACTACTTTAAGTGTCTCATTTCCTAATCTTATTCCCTCAGCATCACCCGACTTAATTCGACTACATTCCATTATCCTCGTTTTGCTTTTGTTGATGTTCATCTTATATCCTCCTTTCAAGGCACTATCCATTCCGTTCAACTGCTCTTCCAAGTCCTTTGCTGTCTCTGACAGAATTACAAGGTCATCGGCGAACCTCAAAGCTTTTATTTCTTCTCCATGGATTTTAATACCTACTCCGAACTTTTCTTTTGTTTCTTTTATTGCTTACTCAATATACAGATTGAATAACATCGGGGATAGGCTACAACCCTGTCTGACTCCCTTCTCGACCACTGCTTCCCTTTCATGTCCCTCGACTCTTATAACTGCCTTTTGGTTTCTGTACAAATTGCAAACAGCCTTTCGCTCCCTGTATTTTACCCCTGCCACCTTCAGAATTTGAAAGAGAGTATTCCAATCAACATTGTCAAAAGCTTTCTCTAAGTCTACATATGCTAGAAACGTAAGTTTGCCTTTCCTTAATCTTTCTTCTAAGATAAGTCGTAGGGTCGATACTGCCTCACGTGTTCCAACATGTCTACGGAATCGAAACTGATCTTCCCCGAGGTCGGCTTCTATCAGTTTTTCCATTCGTCTGTAAAGAATTCGCGTCAGTATTTTGCAGCTGTGACTTATTAAACTGATAGTTTGGTAATTTTCACATCTGTCAACACCTGCTTTCTTTGGGATTGGAATTATTATATTCCTCTTGAAGTCTGAGGGTATTGCTCGCTTTGCTCCTTTGACAAGGCGGCTATGGGCGTAATCTAGCTTAGCCTGACACAGTTACAGATTCTCTTCTGCTGGCTCGGTTTCATTTGCATTTTGAATAACTGACGTGAGCAGTCACGGAAACCATTGAAGGGCGACTTTTGTCACGTCCAGGATGCCGTGTAGGATGCTGAATCTGATCCTTCACTGATGTTCTCTTTTCCACTGTCGGCTCGATTGTGATACGCCTGTGCCCGAGTGCTAAGGCCTCTCTTGCTATTCCTGCTTCTACATAGAGACAGAGGGTCTCCCATTTCGTTCTTTTTCATTCGCCTTGTATGACAACTCTGAAAGCTTGTGCCCCACATAAGTGTCATGTGATGGTACATATGATGGTGTCGTGTGACGGTACATTGTTCTGCACGCAGCCACCAACTCGTCACGGATTGGTTCAGCGTTGTTCCCTCACATATAATGAAAACGAATCACCGCACGATACACACCATTGGGATATCCACCATTTTGTTTTCGCTCCTCCAGCGGAATACTAAGGTGCTGTGGCACGGGAATTTCAACGTACACCAGGACTTCAGACAAACAAAAATTAATTATGTAGCTGTAGCGCCGGCCGCTATCGCCGAGCGGTTCTAGGAGCTTCAGTCTAGAACTGCGCGACCACTACGGTCGCAGGTTCGAATCCTGCCTCGGGCATGGATGTGTGTGATGTCCTTAGGTTAGTTAGGTTTAAGTAATTCTAAGTTCTAGGGGACTGATGACCTCAGATGTTAAGTCCCATAGTGCTCAGAGCCATTTGTAACTTTATATTTTCGAGGAGGTGGTTAAAACGTGAGGAAAGCGTATTGGTGATGTGACCAATACGTCTTCCGGCGTGGAGTTCAAATTGTCTCTGGCTAATCTGACGAGCGACAAGGTCAGGTACGTGGGTGGGTACCGATTGCGCGCGAAAAGGTTTGCTGTTTGTCCAACTGTGCGACAGCAAGTTCGGCGTTACCTCAGCAAACAGGTCGGCTACAATGAGGTATGCTATAACAAGTCGTCTGCGCGCGAGTATTTTATTTGCTACTTCTTCCTGTTTGCACTTAACTGATGCTAGCAGTGTTATTATCAATCACTTTAATTCCTATTCCTCGTATGTCAGTAGCAAGTTACAAATGGATTGTTAGGTTACTGTAGAGCAGCCGTGTGATACGTTTCACAGGGCTTTCGGCCTGGATTTTCAGAGGGCACATTCACACATAGTATATAACTTTGTTTACGGTGTCGTTGAAACATTAAAATGAGTGATATAGAGAGGCATCACCGATGTAACAAGAAACTTGAAAAACATGATCAACGTACACAGGAATTGATTTTAAAGTGCAGGAATGCAACTACAACCGTTTGAATTGTTTAGAAAGCGTTTCTTATTATTTTCATAAGCAATGAAAATAGTTTCCGTGCGGTTTTAAAAGACGTTGACGAGTGCACGATTATGGGCAGGTGTATTTTATCAACTACACTACTGGCAATTGAAATTGCTACACCACGAAGATGACGTGCTAAAGACGCGAAATTTAACCGACAGGAAGAACATGCTGTGATATACAAATGATTAGCTTTTCAGAGCATTCACACAAGGTTGGCGTCAGGGGCGACACCTACAACGTGCTGACATAAGGAAAGTTACCAACCGATTTCTAATACAGAAACAGCAGTTGACCGGCGTTGCCTGGTGAAACGTTGTTGTGATGCCTCGTGTAAGGAGGAGAAATGCGTACCATCCCGTTTCCGACTTTGATAAAGGTCGGATTGTAGCCTATCGCGATTGCGGTTTATCGTATCGCGACATTGCTGCTCGCGTTGGTCGAGATCCAATGACTGTTAGCATAATATGGAATCGGTGGGTTCAAGAAGGTAATACGGAACGCCGTGCTGGATCCCAACGGCCTCGTATCACTAGCAATCGAGATGACAGGCATCTTATCCGCATGGCTGTAACGGATCGTGCAGCCACGTCTCGATCCCTGAGTCAACAGATGGGGACGTTTGCAAAACAACAACCATCTGCACGGACAGTTCGACGACGTTTGCAGCAGCATGGACTATCAGCTCGGAGACCATGCCTGCGGTTACCCTTGATGCTGCATCACACACAGGAGCACATGCGATGGTGTACTCAACGACGAACCTGGGTGCACGAATGGCAAAACGTCGTTTTTTCGGACGAGTCCAGGTTCTGTTTACAGCATCATGATGGTTGCATCCGTGTTTGGCGACATCGCGGTGAACGCACATTGCAAGCGTGTATTCGTCATCGCCATACTGGCGTATGACCCGGCGTGCTGGTATGGGGTGCCATTGGTTACACGTCTCGGTCACCTCTTGTTCGCGTTGACGGCACTCTGAACAGTGGACGTTACATTTCAGATGTGTTACGACCGGTGGCTCTACTCTTCATTCGATCCCTGCGAAACCCTACATTTCAGCAGGATAATGCACGACCGCATGTTGCAGGTCCTATACGGGTCTTTCTGGATACAGAAAATGTTCTACTGCTGCCCTGGCCAGCACATTCTCCAGATCACTCACCAATTAAAACCGTCTGGTCAATGGTGGCCGAGCAATGGCTCGTCACAATACGCCAGTCACTACTCTTGATGAACTGTGGTATCGTGTTGAAGCTGCATGGGCAGCTGTACTTGTATACGCCATCCAAACTCTGACTCAACGCCCAGGCGTATCAAGGCCGATATTACGGCCAGAGGTTGTTGTTCTGGGTACTGATTTCTCAGGATCTACGCACCCTAATTGCGTGAAAATGTAATCACATGTCAGTTCTAGTATAATGAATACGCGTTTATCATCTGCATTTCTTCTTGGTGTAGCAATTTTAATGGCCAGTAGTGTATTATGATATAGCTTAGAAGTAATGGAGAGTCCTAAGTCTCTGAAACTGGGAAGGAATTTGCTGCAGTGCCAACCTGCGTTTTCATGGCTTGCAATTAACTTCAGCATCCGCAGTTCAGCTATTTCGAAAAGTGGCCTCGCGCGCAGTTGACCACTTCAAGAGCAGGTAAAATTTGGTGTCTGGGCGCAGTCGGTATCACCCGTGAGTTGTCTTCGAAGCTATATTCCGGCACGGTGTTGTTTTCACTCCGTCTTCGGTGTACCCAAGTGTGCGCCGGCTGCCGCGTGCCTACGTCACTGGCTGGGCTGCGCAGGCGGCGGCTGCGCACGGAGGACGCGCCTGCCTCGGCCGCAGGTGGCTGCCCGCCCTCAGAAGCCATGCAGACGCGCAGCCAGCTGATTCTGCTGGCGCTGCCGCTGCTGCTGCTGCTACGGCCGGGCGCCGCGGCGGCGGCGGATGAGCTGCAGCAGCGGGCGCTGCTGGCTCTGTCCGACGCGCTCGCCTACCTGGAGGGCCAGTCGCAGGCGCTCCTCGACTCCGTGTTCTCCGTTGCCATCACCGACGGTAAGCTGTCTGCAGGCCAAAGACCTACACTGTTTTCTTCTTTTCGCCTGCAGGCTACGCGGCAACCTTCCGGTATTTTAGGAATGTTATAGTACGTTGTAATCAGAAGCGTCGTAACTCTTTTTTTTTTTTTTTTTAATAGTCTGGCATTTCGACGAAGGAGAATTGCTATAACGGTGGGTAGTGGTTGATGATATCTTATTAACTGTGCAAGATTTCCGTCTGCTGGTTTGCATACATGCGAAGAAATTGTTATTTATATCTTGTGCTGCTTCTCTAACACATTCGCAGTATTTCAGAATAAAGTTCAGTCGTCAATTGCACAATTACACTACTGGCCATTAAAATTCCTACACCAAGAAGAAATGCAGATGATAAACGGGTATTCATTGGACAAATATGTTATACTAGAACTGACATATGATTACATTTTCACTCAATTGGGGTTCATAGATCCTGAGACATCGGTACCCAGAACAACCATCTGTGGTCGTAATAACGGCCTTTATACACCTGGGCATTGAGTCAAACAGAGCTTGGATGGCGTCTACAGGTACATCTGCCCATGCAGCTTCAACACGATACCACAGTTCATAGAGAGTAGTGACTGGCGTATTGTGACGAGCCAGTTGCTCGGCCACCATTGACCACACGTTTTCAATTGGTGAGAGATCTGGAAAATGTGCTGGCCAGGGCAGCAGTAGAACATTTTCTGTATCCAGGAAGTCCCGTACAGGACCTGCAAGATGCGGTCGTTCATTATCCTGCTGAAATGTAGGGTTTCGCAGGTATCGAATGAAGGGTAGAGCCACGGGTCGTAACACATCTGAAATGTAACGTCCGCTGTTCAAAGTGCCGTCAATGCGAACAAGAGGTAACCGAGACGTGTAACCAATGGCACCCCATACCATCACGCCGGGTGATACGCCAGTATGGCGATGACGAATACACGCTTGCAACGTGCGTTCACCGCGATGTCGCCAAACACGGATGCGACCATCATGATGCTGTAAACAGAACCTGGATTCACTAGAAAAAATGACGTTTAGCCATTCATGCACCCAGGTTCTCGTTGAGTACACCATCACAGGCGCTCCTGTCTTTGATGCAGCGTCATGGGTAAGCGCAGCCATGGTCTCCTACCTGATAGTCCATGCTGCTGCAAACGTCGTCGAACTGTTCGTGCAGATGGTTGTTGCCTTGTAAACGTCCCCATCTGTTGACTCAGGGATCGAGACGTGGCTGCACGATCCGTTACAGCCATGCGGATAAGATGCCTGTCATCTCGACTGCTAGTGATACGAGGCCGTTGGGATCCAGCACGGCGTTCCGTATTACCCCCTGAACACACCGATTCCATATTCTGCTAACAGTCATTAGATCTCGACCAACGCTAGCAGCTAAGGCGCGATACGATAAACCGCAATTGCGGTAGGCTACAATCCGACCTTTATCAAAGTCGGAAACGTAATGGTACCCATTTCTCCTCCTCCCACGAGGCATCACAACAATGTTTCACCAGGCAACGCCGGTAAACTGCTGTTTGTGTATGAGAAATCGGTTGGAAACTTTCCTCATGTCAGCACGTTGTAGGTGTCGCCACTGGCGCCAACCTTGTGTGAGTGCTCTGAAAAGCTAATCATTTGCATATCACAGCATCTTCTTCCTGTTGGGTAAATTTCGCGACTGTAGCACGTCATATTCGTGGTGTAGCAATTGTAATGGCCAGTAGTGTATGTTTTTCTTTCGCTTTATCGGTTTCAACAGATTAATCTGTCATCTTCATAAAGTTACAACTTTTGGGGTATTATAAATCATTAGAACTTGACCAGACATTTATGTAAGTTATAAGAAGTGTGTTACAGAAACTAACTTACTGTTGGTATTGGTTTAGGAGCTGTCAATATCTTCTTCAAAGAAGCGTAATGCCATGACATGTCCAAAATGTATATATTTTATGTGATAATTATAAGTACATACTAATAATTTATAGTAAATGAATCACATTTAAGTACATAGGTAAGTTGTGCTAGCAGCAAGCAACATATATAAAAGCACATAGAATGTATAAGTAAGGTATACAGAGAAAGTTACATACAATACATTTTATATATGTTCCTTGGTGCCAGCACACAGAAACTTGACTACGTACGTACATGTGATTCATTTACTGTAAATTATCAAATTGTGTTTATACTTACACATACAATACCAGTATGTACATTTTTGGACATGTAATGGCATTATTCTTCCGTGAACACGATACTGAATCTGCTGAACGAATACTAAGTGACTTTTCGTAATAGGCCTACACTTCTTACACTTCACTTAAATGTATGGACAAGTTCCAAAAATTTATAATTGCTCAAATTTTGTAGTCTTCAGAATATGGTAGATTAACCTGTTGAAACTGGTAAAGCAAAATAAAAATAAAAAAAAATTACTGCAACTGACCACTGAATTTCATTATGAAATATCTTCCACAGCTGCTGAGGAAATCACTGCTATGAATAAAATCAATCACAGTAAGCGTTATTTCGTGCATGGATATGGTGAACATGTCTTTAGAGAATGATCCATGATTAATTCTCACGCGGATGATGGGAGTTATAAATTTCCTATTCGCCACAATTACGTGAAACGAGAGCTTCGGCCGGCCGGGGTGGCCGAGCGGTTCTAGGCGCTACAGTCTGGAACTGCGCGACCACTACGGTCGCAGGTTCGAATCCTGCCTCGGGCATGGATGTGTGTGGTGTCCTTAGGTTAGTTAGGTTTAAGTAGTTCTAAGTTCTAGGGTACTAATGACCTCAGATGTTAAGTCCCATAGCGCTCAGAGCCATTTGAACCATTTTGAACCAGAGCTTCGCGGAATGGTCTGTTGTATTTGTCCATAACATATCCCTTTACTGCGATTCGATAACTGATATTCGTCTTACCACCGGCTTCTTGCTCCTCTGTGTAACCTATTCTTCAGGTCTGCTGGCAGTACTTTGATATTTTTAAATTTGCTCTTTCGAGCGAATCTTACTCAAAATAACGTCGTTGCTGTTTAGATTATGTTGCCCCGAAATATCGGAAACACATTTCGGGACTGATTTATTTTTGCCATCAACTACAACTATGCAATTCACCGTGTGCTTCCGGCTGTGCCAGTTATTAGGAGATTTTACCGTTCCATTCGCGCATGGAGGGTGGGAGGAATGATTACTGCAACGCTTCTGTGTGTGGTGTAACCAGCCTCGTCTTCGCCGTCGCTACGGGGACGACACGTAGGGGGTAATAGTACAGAGTGGTTATAATTAAGCTTTCGCTACTTGAGGCAGTGTAGATGGAACCACCTTTATAGGAATGATGTTCAGACTGAGCGCTGCAAGATGTGCGTTTTTGGAAGAGTTTATGTCATGACTTGCTGTTAGGCGCCAGCACTGGTACGGCGACATAGTGCTG
Organism: Schistocerca nitens; assembly: GCF_023898315.1. Lineage (NCBI taxonomy): Eukaryota > Metazoa > Arthropoda > Insecta > Orthoptera > Acrididae > Schistocerca > Schistocerca nitens. The sequence continues at coordinate 37,636,123 of NC_064615.1, forward strand.
AAACACAAGCATCAGCGTGCATTGCAGTTGCAGACAGTCAACTCTGGTCTGCACAATACGAGCAGGATTTTAGTCGTAAGGCTTTTTTTATCAAAACAATAGTAATAGTGTTGCTGCTCTTCGCAAGTATAGACTCATTAAAGGAATACGGAGACGTCCTCTTTCCGCACGGGGTTGAAGAACATGTCCGACTTAACTGCCGATTTGGGAATTGTTCCTGGGAGAGGTCAACGGCGAACTGCCCCACAAATCGTTGAAGAAGTTGCTGTTGCCATGGCTGAGAATGCTGGACGCAATGTGCGATCTTCTAGCTTCGTCACTGCAACAGAACATTCCGTGGTCCTCCGTTCGAAAACTGCTACGAACGAACTCTAGTGCGGATCCAGGCCATCGTGGTCGCCACATTCTGCAACGTTTGTAACCAACCTTAAACGTAAACATGGTACGCAGTTAACAGGGTTACTCTTTCACACGCAAATTAAAATGTACACTCCTGGAAATTGAAATAAGAACACCGTGAATTCATTGTCCCAGGAAGGGGAAACTTTATTGACATATTCCTGGGGTCAGATACATCACATGATCACACTGACAGAACCACAGGCACATAGACACAGGCAACAGAGCATGCACAATGTCGGCACTAGTACACTGTATATCCACCTTTCGCAGCAATGCAGGCTGCTATTCTCCCATGGAGACGATCGTAGAGATGCTGGATGTAGTCCTGTGGAACGGCTTGCCATGCCATTTCCACCTGGCGCCTCAGTTGGACCAGCGTTCGTGCTGGACGTGCAGACCGTGTGAGACGACGCTTCATCCAGTCCCAAACATGCTCAATGGGGGACAGATCCGGAGATCTTGCTGGCCAGGGTAGTTGACTTACACCTTCTAGAGCACGTTGGGTGGCACGGGATACATGCGGACGTGCAATGTCCTGTTCGAACAGCAAGTTCCCTTGCCGGTCTAGGAATGGTAGAACGATGGGTTCGATGACGGTTTGGATGTACCGTGCACTATTCAGTGTCCCCTCGACGATCGCCAGTGGTGTACGGCCAGTGTAGGAGATCGCTCCCCACACCATGATGCCGGGTGTTGGCCCTGTGTGCCCCGGTCGTATGCAGTCCTGATTGTGGCGCTCACCTGCACGGCGCCAAATACGCATACGACCATCATTGGCACCAAGGCAGAAGCGACTCTCATCGCTGAAGACGACACGTCTCCATTCGTCCCTCCATTCACGCCTGTCGCGACACCACTGGAGGCGGGCTGCACGATGTTGGGGCGTGAGCGGAAGACGGCCTAACGGTGTGCGGGACCGTAGCCCAGCTTCATGGAGACGGTTGCGAATGGTCCTCGCCGATACCCCAGGAGCAACAGTGTCCCTAATTTGCTGGGAAGTGGCGGTGCGGTCCCCTACGGCACTGCGTAGGATCCTACGGTCTTGGCGTGCATCCGTGCGTCGCTGCGGTCCGGTCTCAGGTCGACGGGCACGTGCACCTTCCGCCGACCACTGGCGACAACATCGATGTACTGTGGAGCAATTCGGCGGTACGTCCACCCGGCCTCCCGCATGCCCACTATACGCCCTCGCTCAAAGTCCGTCAACTGCACATACGGTTCACGTCCACGCTGTCGCGGCATGCTACCAATGTTAAAGACTGCGATGGAGCTCCGTATGCCACGGCAAACTGGCTGACACTGACGGCGGCGGTGCACAAATGCTGCGTAGCTAGCGCCATTCGACGGCCAACACCGCGGTTCCTGGTGTGTCCGCTGTGCCGTGCGTGTGATCATTGCTTGTACAGCCCTCTCGCAGTGTCCGGAGCAAGTATGGTGGGTCTGACACACCGGTGTCAATGTGTTCTTTCTTCCATTTCCAGGAGTGTATTTCTTTCAATGGCGTATTTGTTATTTCACTTCCGCAAGTCCTTACACATGTTTTCACAAAGTTTCATTGTCCTTTGATCTCTGGTTTTTCGTGGGAGTCCTCTCTGGTAGCGATACTTTAATTGTAACCTCACTGTATATTCCTAGGTTCATTACTTGAAGCTGGTTCCTCGGAATTTGTAAGTAGGATTTCACGAGACAGTTGGCATCTGTCTTGAAGTCTCCCAGTTTTTCTTACATCTCCATGAAGGTGTCATGTGATTTAAACAAACCTGTGACCATTGGCACGGCCCTGCTGTGTATACGTTCAACAATCCTCGTTATTCTTACTTGGTACGCGTCCCATACACTTAAGCAGTAGTCTAGGACGGGTCTCACGAGTAATTTGTAACCAATCCCCTTTGCAGACTGATTGCATTTCCACAGTATTCCACCAATGAACCGAAGTCTGCCACCTGATTTACCAACGATTGAGCCTAAGTGATAGTTCCATTTCACATCCATACAAATTGTTACACACAGATATTTGTGTGAGCTGTAGTCATGGCCTGACTGACTATTTGTGTGCTTTTACAGCTGTGCAGCTAAAATACACAGCACGAATAAAAAAACCCCAACACACTTCCCTGGAGCATGCGTGACGTTACTTTTACGTCTGTCGGCGACTCTTCATCCAAGATAACAAGCTACGTACACTCTGTCAAGAAATATTCATAATTACTTTTAAAAACAGTCTTGATCACGATTTATTTAACAAGGTGACCGGTTTCGACCACTACTGTGGTCATCTTCAGACCATTGATTAGGAACTTCTTTCTGTTGGAGAATCACTACTGAGTGGTGATTCTCCAACAGAAAGAGGTTCCTACTCAATGGTCTGAAGATGACCACAGTAGTGGTCGAAACCGGTCACCTTGTTAAATAAATCGTGATCAAGACTGTTTTTAATAGTAATTATTTATAAGACATTGATCACTGCTGTTCCCGTAATGCATTCAAGGAGTAGTGATTCTCCAACAGAAAGAGGTTCCTACTCAATGGTCTGAAGATGACCACAGTAGTGGTCGAAACCGGTCACCCTGTTAAATAAATCGTGATCAAGACTGTTTTTAATAGTAATTATTTATAAGACATTGATCACTGCTGTTCCCGTAATGCATTCAAAAGTAAGAAATATTCAGTCTAGTCACAAATTTCGTTTTATACCCACATACGACCGCACTTCCGACGAAAAGCGTAGGTTTGGTGCTGAGTAGATTTTTTTTCTGAAGGCAAGAAATACCAACTGCCTTAACCTAAGACTTTCAAGTAATCGTGTGATAAAAGCACAGGTTAGGTTTCGCATGACGGATATTTTCGGAATCCACACTGGCAGAAATGGTTGAGGTCATCCTCTTAGTGATTCTTTCTTACATTTAAGCCCAAATTTTCTGACGTTTATGAGTTTTTAAAAATTTCCTTCTATTTTTATAACATAAGAATAATTCGACTTGCGTTTCACTTCACGTAGAGAAGAAAGGAAATGGAGGTACAGGTGGGTTTTAACATCCCCGACGACGCACTCGTTTCAGAGGGAATACAAAGTCGGATAGGAGAACGATGCGAAAGAAAATTGGCTATCTTCTTTTCAGCGGAGCCATGTCAGTATTTCGGTTAAGAGATCCGGGAAATCACGATAAATCTAAATCGGGATGCATGGAGATGGATTCGAGCTCCGAACCTCCTGAACGTGAGGCGCTGAAAGAGAATAGGACAACTTGTCTAGTCAGTCTAATCAAGTTCCTGCTTGTGCTGGTCAGCACTGACAATACAGTAACCGAATAAAAGCTTTTATATTTTCGTCTGCCATTATGAGTGTTCTTCAATAATTTGAGTCAGCGTACACACGACCCTTATAAAACTCTTCACTCTAGCAACATTCGCATTTAACACGAAAAAAAGCTGAATACTTTACACGGATCTGTCCGAAGCGCCTTGCACACAGCTAGAAATGAATCGCTCTCCTCGACCTTACATAATCTGAGTAGGTGCCTGAGATAACGATTAACTTCCACAATTGCAGCATGAACTCGCTAACTGCTCAAGAACAACAGCACTTATCGCGATGTAAAAAGTTTGCCCAATCATAGTCACAAATTATTTATTCCTATAGTGTAATATTTAATCCTTCCATTATACAAAATACTGAGTCGTCTACTATTTGAACATTACAGACTGAACTGACAGCTGAATAATTTTTGTGTATTAAACGAAGTAAATTATATAGAGGTATGTGCTACGCAGTAAAGTGACTTACAAGCTGGAAATAATAAACGACTTCTGAAGAGATATGTTGAAACAACACCACTAAAATATCAGCGTCATAATTATGTAACGTATGAGGGCATATTCAAAGAAGTAGATCGAAGTTCTCTAATGAGTTTAAATGTTGTTTCACGATTATTCCCGGGAATTTATGCTGCTGCGTACTTCGTAATTGCGTTATTTTCTAGTACTTGCCGGTTAGAAATCAACAATTGCTACACGTAACGGTGTAGTCTGTAAAATTAAATGTGAATAAATATCAGAAATAGCAGTGCCAACCAAGATTATCTGCCGTAAAAATTCTTTTAATCTATACGGAAATATTTTTCGGCATGATTTAATCATGTTATTATTATTCGGACACTAATCTTGCACACTTTTCATCTTTTTCATTTCTTGTATTTTTTTTTTCCAGCCACTACGCAAATTCGCTCGCATGTGGTATTTGCTTTTTTCGTAGCGGATGCTACGTTTGATCCACAAGACTGGGTGCAGTGTACGAACTGAGCGTCTCGACGGAAAGTGTCCTCTGTAGACATGATATGACTCTTTATGTTGTTCTGGAGTTACAAGCGTCGTATTGACTTGGGTCACAAGCTATACAAAATAAAGGATTAAGTTGGTTATCTGATTCAGCTGCATATTCCGAATGGGTCTAATTACGACCGTATGAGTCACATGAGGTATCAGTTTTATTAATTCCGCACGATTCTTTTACTGTGTGACCACTTTTGTATCCGTCCACGCAACAGCGCAGCAGTCTTGCACTCACTGCCTCTTTGTCGCCACACGCTTTGTTCACAGAAAGCAGTGAGTGTGTGACGTTACGCAACAACATGAATCCTTCATGAGAGCTTCCACAAATAAGCTCGTGTTTGCTGCGGCGGGAATCAGATGGTTCCCGTTCTCTGAGCTCACATGGTGCTCCAGACAAATTGCCGACCATTGCGAACCGTTGCGGAAATACACTCCTGGAAATTGAAATAAGAACACCGTGAATTCATTGTCCCAGGAAGGGGAAACTTTATTGACACATTCCTGGGGTCAGATGCATCACATGATCACACTGACAGAACCACAGGCACATAGACACAGGCAACAGAGCATGCACAATGTCGGCACTAGTACAGTGTATATCCACCTTTCGCAGCAATGCAGGCTGCTATTCTCCCATGGAGACGATCGTAGAGATGCTGGATGTAGTCCTGTGGAACGGCTTGCCATGCCATTTCCACCTGGCGCCTCAGTTGGACCAGCGTTCGTGCTGGACGTGCAGACCGCGTGAGACGACGCTTCATCCAGTCCCGAACATGCTCAATGGGGGACAGATCCGGAGATCTTGCTGGCCAGGGTAGTTGACTTACACCTTTTAGAGCACGTTGGGTGGAACGGGATACATGCGGACGTGCATTGTCCTGTTGGAACAGCAAGTTCCCTTGCCGGTCTAGGAATGGTAGAACGATGGGTTCGATGACGGTTTGGATGTACCGTGCACTATTCAGTGTCCCCTCGACGATCACCAGTGGTGTACGGCCAGTGTAGGAGATCGCTCCCCACACCATGATGCCGGGTGTTGGCCCTGTGTGCCTCGGTCGTATGCAGTCCTGATTGTGGCGCTCACCTGCACGGCGCCAAACACGCATACGACCATCATTGGCACCAAGGCAGAAGCGACTCTCATCGCTGAAGACGACACGTCTCCATTCGTCCCTCCATTCACGCCTGTCGCGACACCACTGGAGGCGGGCTGCACGATGTTGGGGCGTGAGCGGAAGACGGCCTAACGGTGTGCGGGACCGTAGCCCAGCTTCATGGAGACGGTTGCGAATGGTCCTCGCCGATACCCCAGGAGCAACAGTGTCCCTAATTTGCTGGGAAGTGGCGGTGCGGTCCCCTACGGCACTGCGTAGGATCCTACGGTCTTGGCGTGCATCCGTGCGCCGCTGCGGTCCGGTCCCAGGTCGACGGGCACGTGCACCTTCCGCCGACCACTGGCGACAACATCGATGTACTGTGGAGACCTCACGCCCCACGTGTTGAGCAATTCGGCGGTACGTCCACCCGGCCTCCCGCATGCCCACTATACGCCCTCGCTCAAAGTCCGTCAACTGCACATACGGTTCACGTCCACGCTGTCGCGGCATGCTACCAGTGTTAAAGACTGCGATGGAGCTCCGTATGCCACGGCAAACTGGCTGACACTGACGGCGGCGGTGTACAAATGCTGCGCAGCTAGCGCCATTCGACGGCCAACACCGCGGTTCCTGGTGTGTCCGCTGTGCCGTGCGTGTGATCATTGCTTGTACAGGCCTCTCGCAGTGTCCGGAGCAAGTATGGTGGGTCTGACACACCGGTGTCAATGTGTTCTTTTTTCCATTTCCAGGAGTGTATTTTTCCACACAAGCGACGTATCTGTGCATCCCCCCTTACTCTCAGACATATGGTGCCTTTCCCTGGGCTCTTGTTAAGACCTTTAAAAATAAACCTAAATGTTGTGGTCGTGGAAAAAAATTGTGTTTCCCTCTGAAATAAGTATGTGAAAGTTTTGTACCTAGAGGATAGTGTACCTAGAAACACACGATATTGTTTGGACGTTACTTCAGACTACTAAATTACAGGTCCATATCGTCAACGTCGATATGCAGCAGGGTTTTGGAACATATATTGCGTTCGAACATTATGAATAACCTCGAAGAAAACGGTCCATTGACGCACAGTCAACATGGGTTTAGAAAACATCGTTCCTGTGAAACACAGCTAGCTCTTTATTCACGTGAAGTGTTGAGTGCTACTGACAAGGGACTTCAGATTGATTCCGTATTTCTGGATTTGTGGAAGGCTTTTGACACTGTGCCACACAAGCGGTTCGTAGTGAAATTGCGTGCGTATGGAATATCGTCTCAGTTATGTGAGTGGATTTGTGATTTCCTGTCAGAGAGGTCACAGTTCGTAGTAATTGACGGAAAGTCATCGAGTACAACAGAAGTGATTTCTGGCGTTCCCCAACGTAGTCTTATAGGCCCTTTGCTGTTCGTTATCTATATAAACGATTTGGGAGACAATCTGAGCAGCCGTCTTCGGTTGTTTGCAGATGACGCTGTCGTTTATCGACTAATAAAGTCATCAGAAGATCAAAACAAACTGCAAAACGATTTAGAAAAGGTACCTGTATGGTGCGAAAAGTGGCAGTTGACCCTAAATAACGAAAAGTGTGGGGTCACCCACATGAGTGCTAAAAGGAACTCGTTAAACTTCGGTTATACGATAAATCAATCAAATATAAAGGCCGTAAACTCAACTAAATACTTAGGTATTACAATTACGAACAATTTAAATTGGAAGGAACACATAGAAAATGTTGTGGGGAAGGCTAACCAAAGACTGCTTTTTATTGGCAGCACACTTAGAAAATGTAACAGTCCTACTAAGGAGACTGCCTACACTACGCTTGTCCGTCCTCTTTTAGAATACTGCTGCGCGGTGTGGGATCCTTACCAGATAGGACTGACGGAGTATATCGAAAAAGTTCAAAGGCAGCACGTTTTGTATTATCGCGAAATATGGGAGAGAGTGTCACAGAAATTATACAAGATGGCTCTGAGCACTATGCGACTTAACTTCTGAGGTCATCAGTCGCCTAGAACTTAGAACTAATTAAACCTAACTAACCTAAGGACATCACACACATCCATGCCCGAGGCAGGATTCGAACCTGCGACCGTAGCGGTCGCTCGATTCCAGATTGCAGCGCCTAGAACCGCACGGCCACTCCGGCCGGCAATTATAGAAGATTTGGGCTGGGAATCATTAAAAGAAAGGCAGTTTTTGTTGCGACGGAATCTTCTCACGAAATTCCAATCACCAACTTTCTTCTCCGAATGCGAATATATTTTGTTGACACCGACCTACACAGGGAGAAACAATCACCACGATAAAATAAGGGAAATCAGAGCTCGTACGGAAAGATATAGGTGTTCGTTCTTTCCGCGCGCTATACGATATTGCAATAATAGAGATTGTGAAGGTGGTTCGGTGAACCCTCTGCCAGGCACTTGAATGTGATTTTTAGAGTATCCATGTAGACGTGGATGTCTTTAATTTACTAAGTTACTCTTATATTCACACAAACCTTAACATTCTATAGTTGAACAAAGCTGATGGCGCATTCAGCGCTAAAAGCGTTGATTAACACACATACTTACGGCTTAAACATGTCTTCCCATTACTTTTATTCCGTTTATTATTATTTCGTAGACAACCTTATCGGCATGTTACTACGAGAAAGGTCGGTCTGACATGCTTGTGCGTTGAGTTGTTACGAGAGATCGATGCTCCTCCGGAATCTCTGTGAAAATTTTAGCACGACTGACTCTCGCGCGCAATTACCTTTTACCTCAGCGACAGCTTGATTCGTTCCCGCCTCTAGTTCCACCCTGCGGAGAACTCGAAATGAATAGCAAAGCTGCCCATGCATCACCGTAACACCTGATGGCACCCGAGTCTTGGGTCTGCATTCTAAATTCACGCCTTGTGTCTACAACCAGGCAAGTCGCGATGTATACGGCGTGCTGTAACAACTGCTTATACGACACGCGATACAATGTACATGCGTATGAAAAAGGTAGTTGCTATCGTTACATAAGCGTGAATTTACACAGTCCATTAATTTTCGGTTAATATAAACTCAATGTTTTAACTGATTCTTCACTAAATCGTGAACAGCTGAAAATGTATACGTGAATTTGCATATTTTACCTCCTGTCTTCAGCAGCAATTTTCTTGCAAGTATATTTCAGTTCGTAGAAATATTATACAATAACAATATTGTAAAAATTATTCGTCTCTGAATTGTATAAAAAAGAATTATTTATTCGTCCTCATTTAAATACAAACCGCAAAGGTGCTGTGAATCAATTTACAAGTGACAATTATTTGTGGAACACTGCTAACGCAATAAAAAATATATTTTTAAACGAAGTATCAAGCGAAGTAAAAAATACTTTATTTTGATGTATTTTTTTCCCTACCGTTACCAGCAAATACATTTAATTTTTACACAGAACAGGTGGTAACCCAAATAGGGAAACATTAACAGTAGACTGGTTCCTCAGCAGAGCCTAATGACTTCGTGTGTGAAGTAGTCTTTGGATATACACTATTGGCCATTAAAATTGCTACACCAAGAAGATGACGCTACAGACGCGAAATTTAACCGACAGGAAGAAGATGCTGTGATATGCAAATGATCAGCTTTTCAGAGCATTCACACAAGGTTGGCGCCAGTGGCGACACCTACAACGTGCTGACATGAGGAAAGTTTGCAACCGATTTCTCATACACTAACAGCAGTTGACCGGCGTTGCCTGGTGAAACATTGTTGTGATGCCTCGTGTAAGGAGGAGAAATGCGTACCATCACGTTTCCGACTTTGATAAAGGTCGGATTGTAGCTTATCGCGACTGCGGTTTATCGTATCACAACATTGCTGCTCGCGTTGGTCGAGATCCAATGCCTGTTAGGAGAATATGGAATCTGTGGGTTCAGGAGGGTAATACGGAACACCGTGCTGGATCTCAACGGCATCGTACCACTAGCAGTCGAGATGACAGGCATCTTATCCGCATGGCTGTAACGGATCGTGCAGCCACGTCTCGATCCATGAGTCAGCAGATGGGGACGTTTGCAACACAACAACCATCTGCACGAACAGTTCGACGACGTTTCCAGCAGTATGGACTATCAGCTCGGAGACCGTGGCTGCGGTTACCCTTGACGCATCAGAGACAGGAGCGCCTGCGATGGTGTACTCAACGACGAACCTGGGTGCACGGATGGCAAAACGTCATTTTTTCGGATCAATCCAGGTTCCGTTTACAGCGTCATGATGGTCACATCCGTGTTTGGCGACATTGCGGTGAACGCACGTTGGAAGCGTGTATTCGTCATCGCCATACTGGCATATCCCCTGCGTGATGGTATGGGGTGCCATTGGTTACACGTCTCGGTCACCTCTTGTTCGCGTTGACGGCACTCTGAACAGTGGACGTTACATTTCAGATGTGTTTCGACCCGTGGCTCTACCCTTCATTCGATCCCTGCGAAACCCTACATTTCAGCAGCATAATGCACGACTGCATGTTGCAGGTCCTGTACGGGTCTTTCTCGATACAGAAAATGTTCGACTGCTGCCCTGGCCAGCACATTCTCCAGATCACTCACCAATTAAAAACGTCTGGTCAATGGTGGCCGAGCAACTGGTTCGTCACAATACGCCAGTCACTACTCTTGATGAACTGTGGTATCGTGTTGAAGCTGCATGGGCAGCTGTACCTGTACACGCCATCCAAGCTCTGTTTGGCTCAATGCCCAGGCGTATCAAGGCCGTTATTACGGCGAGAGGTGGTTGTTCTGGGTACTGATTTCTTACGATCTATGCACCTAAATTGCGTGAAAATGTAATTACATGTCAGTTCTAGTATAACATATTTGTCCAATGAATACCCGTTTATCATCTGCATTTCTTCTTGGTGTAGCAATTTTAATGGCCAGTAGCGTAACTTGAGTAACAAATTCATCTGGCACAATGCAGCCCTTTTATAGCGGCCCACGTCGACTGTTGGTGGTGTGATTGTTAACTGGAAATGAGAAGAAACAAAAACAGCCGTAACAAGACGAGGCAGTTCTCACGTACTGACGCACAGGGATCGATCAGCATTGCGGAGGATGGTGGTAAAAAAATTACGTGAAATCAGCGGAAGGAATCATTAGTGAGTTCCAAAGAGCTACCAGCAGTCCAGCTTGCACAGTGACTGTGCGTAGGGAGTTAGAGGGAATAGTGCACAATGGTCGAGCAATTCATTACAGGCCACATATTTCTGTAGTCAATGCTAAGCGACCTGCTGTGAGCTGAGGCCCCAAAGACGTCTGTGAGCCTGTGGGAAAGTCAGAAGGACGTCAACATCTGTAGACATTAACAGCGACAAATCGTCTGCGGTCTCCCGCCTGGATGACGCATTTCACGCTAATAGCTTTTCCAGGACAGTGCAGCACATGGCCTTCACCGTTACTAACAGTTTTTTTTCCTAACAGTTTCTCTTACCTTTAACAGCAGTAACCAGGCAGCAGACTTCCACATTTAATTAAGTGGGTATAAGTTCAGATGTTTTTAGCTAACGTTACCGATATGTGGCGTACGTCATTGTAAACGTTTATGTGTTATATACAGGGTGTTTCAGATGAAGCGTATGCCCCTGTAACTTACGAAATAATAGGTGACAGGAAAATTTATTGTGGTAGGTCCACATATGAAACGTTACACTTTCTGCGGGGCTATGAACATAGTTTATTGATTTCTTTTCCAGAGAGTTACGAGGCGTGTTTTTTAAGTAAGTACCGTTTTGAAATTAAAAAAAGACATGCTAAGATATCTCAATAATTTTATTTTTACATGAAAACCTGAACCTTAATCTACGCACTGACGTCATTACAGTCTGATTCTTCCTTGTTTACGTTGTGTACTAAAAAATGGTTCAAATGGTTCTGAGCACTATGGGACTTAACATCTGTGGTCATCAGTCCCCTAGAACTTAGAACTACTTAAACCTAACTAACCTAAGGACATCACACACATCCATGCCCGAGGCAGGATTCGAACCTGCGACCGTAGCAGTCGCGCGGTTCCGGACTGCGCGCCTACGTTGTGTACTGAGTGTTTAAGATGCCTCCGATAACCGTGAGTCCCGCCGACTGTGAAGTACGGGCTGTTATAAGATTTCTTAGTGCTACAGGCCTAAAAGCGATCGATGTTCGTTGTGAGATCTGTGCAGCTTACGGAGAAAAAATTATGAGTGATGGAATGGTAAGAAAGTGGGTGAGAGCATTTAAAGATGGCCGCACAAATGTGCATGATGAACAACGGACTGGGCGTCCTTCGGTCGTTAATGAAAGTTTGGTGCAGGAAGTGGACAATAAGATGAGAGAAAAAGAGACACTTTACGATTTTCTCCTTGCGGGATGACTTTCCTAATGTTTCTCGTAGTGTTTTGTATGGCATTGTGACCCAGCACTTGAATTACCGAAAATTGTGCGCACGTTGGGTACCGAAAATGTTGACGGATGTGCACAAAACCAAACGTTTAGACAGTGCATTGACTTTCCTTGAGCGGTACCACAACGACGGTGATGATTTCTTAAGCCAAATTGTTACGAGCGATGAAACATGGGTGGCCTACGTCACACCAGAATCAAAGCAACAGACCATGGAAGCTGAGCAAGGGCATCGTTTTGCTGCAAGACAATGCCCGTCCGCATGTGGCGAATCAGACCAAAGATCTCATCACATCTTTTCGATGGGAAACTCTAGATCATTCTACGTACAGCCCCGATCTTGCGCCCAGTGACTACCATCTGTTCCTGCACTTGAAGAAACACCTGTGCGGTCAGCGTCTTCAAGACGATGACGAAGTCAAAACAGTGGTGATGCAGTGGTTAACAAGTCAGGCGGCAGACTTCTATGATGAGGGTATTCAAAAACTGTTACAACGTTATGACAAGTGCCTCAATATTAACGGAAATTATGTAGAAAAGTAGATTAAGGTACAGGCTTTCGTGTAAAAATAAAATTATTGAGATATCTCAGCGGTCTAAGGCGCTGCAGTCATGGACTGTGCGGCAGATCCCGGCGGAGGTTCGAGTCCTCCCTCGGGCTTGGGTGTGTGTGTTCGTCCTTAGGATAATTTATGTTAAGTAGTGTGTAAGTTACGGACTGATACCTTAGCAGTTAAGTCCAATAAGATTTCACACACATTTTTTTAAATATCTCAGTAAGTCTTTTTTTAAATTTTGAAACGGTACTTACTTAAAAAAACACGCCTCGTACAGGAACCAGACACAATTTTTAAAGAGAACATTAGTTTTTCCTATTATGTAGCTGCTGTAGTTAAATCAGTTCTGTACAAATCAGTTTAAAACACATTTCTATCGCGGTTAGTTTGGGAATTAGAAACTTTCAGAGACTTAAGAGTGGATGCAACATGCTGTACATAATACTTAACTACGCGCAGATGAATGTTCTGGTGGCGGAATGTTGACGTAAACTAGGTGTTCCAATGTGAGCCCGTGTTTCTGAGTGCACAACGCAATGCGTCTTCTAAATGACCCGCTGACGAGACGTAACGTCGACGGTGTCACGGAGCGACAAGCTTCGTCGATGTGTCATCTGAAGTCATTTGTGGTTGTGAGCTCGGTGATACAAACACGACTCCTTGGATATGTCCTAAAAAAAACCAAATCTACTTGTGTTAAATCGGTCGCACGTCCGAACCATTCCTGAGGATCTCGACACCCCAATCATCTTCCAAGGAATCGTTGTCCAGTTGCTGCGCTGTATCACCTGCAGAATAGGCTGGGTGACCATAGTGTTGCATCCTCAGACGACCACCAAGACTAATGACCTCAGCAGTTGAGTCCCGTAGTGCTCAGAGCCATTTGAACGACCACCAATGTCTACGTAGGCACTTTCAAAGAGAGCACCTAAATCGTCGACGATGAAAGCCCGGTACAGTTCACCTGTCAGTCTATGTTGTGTGGACCGATGATTTCATCCCCAAGGATTCCACAACAAGCAGTAATGGACCACTTCCGTTACTGATCGACAGAGCATACCCACCAAGTATTTTCTGTGGCCCAGTGATACGTATTACGAGGTGTGGCTAGAAAAAAACCGGACTAGTACTGGTGAAACAATAAAACGAATGCAATAAGGCTGAAAGTCGCGTGGCCTTTCACGTGACTCTCGCTCCGCCTACTGCTCGAGTTTCATCTGCCTCCTGCACTCAATCTGCCCGTGGCGTCTGTTTTAAGTAGTTGATGTTTTGTCTGTGCGTCGGAAAATGTTGAGTGTACAGAAAGAACAGCGTGTTAACATCAAATTTTGTTTCAAACTAGGAAAATCTGCAAGTGAAACGTTTGTAATGTTACAACAAGTGTACGGCGATGATTGTTTATCGCGAACACAAGTGTTTGAGTGGTTTAAACGATTTAAAGATGGCCGCGAAGACACCAGTGATGACACTCGCACTGGCAGACCATTGTCAGCAAAAACTGATGCAAACATTGAAAAAATCGGTAAACTTGTTCGACAAGATCGCCGTTTAACAATCAGAGCAGTGTCTGAGTTAACAGGAGTTGACAAGGAAAGTGTTAGGCAGATTCTTCATGAAAGTTTCAACATGAACAAAGTGTGTTCAAAAATGGTTCCAAAGTGTCTCACAATTGAACAGAAGGAACGCCGAAGAATGATTTGTTCTGACATCCTGGAAAACATTGAAAGTGATCCCACCTTGTTACAAAATGTTATTACTTGCGATGAATAGTGATTTTTTACTTACGATCCCGAAACTAAACGCCAATCGATGCATTGGAAAACTCCTGGTTCTCCACGACAAAAAAAGCACGAATGTCAAAATCGAAATTCAAGGCAATGATGATTGTTTTTTTTTTTTGACATCAAAGGGATTGTGCACATTGATTGGGTACCAGAGGGACAAACAGTGAATCAGCATTACTACATTAGCGTCCTGGCTACCCTACGTGAGCGAGTACGGAGAAAACGGAACGATTTGTGGAGAAAAAAGTCATGGATCCTTCACCAAGACAATGCCCCAGCTCACAGTGCGTTGTCAGTGAAGACGTTTTTGGCAAAACACAACATTCCCATCTTAGATCATCCACCCTACTCACCTGATTTGGCCCCCTGTGACTTTTTTCTTTTCCCTAAAGTCAAGTCAGCTTTGAAAGGAACTAGATTTGAGACTGTTGAAGCAGTAAAAGAAAAAGCGACGGAAGTAATGTATGGACTTACCGAAAATGATCTGCAGCATTGCTATGAACAGTGGAAAATTCGTATGGAGCGGTTTAGAGACCGAGGAGGAGAGTACATTGAAGGAGATAACATGAAATTGTAAATAATTGTAAATAAATGTTTTTTCCAGCATCAGTCCGGTTTTTTTCTAGCCGCACCTCGTATGACGTTCACTGCACCATTGTTTGTAAAGCGTCCAGGGTGAAATTATCCAAGGTCCCTTTGCAGAAAGTAACACTCCGGTTGAAATCCTCCCCTAAGAGCACTGGTGACAGGTGGTACCGGTGAAACTTGTGACCCTGTACGATATGTCACACAGATATAAGGCTGATACCAGTGACTGCAGCAACGTTCGTAGGCTGAAACGAGGAGCGTGATGTATTGCAGCTAAAACAAACACCTCCATCGCTTCACTTCTCCCTGTTCTTCATCTGTTACCACCGCGCCTTCTCAAACCACTTGTTTGCCGAAGTCGTTGTTCAGCACTTAAGAACGTAATGGCATCCGGAACTTCTCGACCAGGATGTCTCACAGCAAACGCAGTGGCTGCTTCATTAGCATCACGTCGGCATTCGCCGAGCATCAGCAACATGTCAAAGTGCTGGTTGGATGTGTATGCCATTTTTATTCGACGCCGTTATCTGTGGCGCACTGAACCCGTTTGTTTGTGCGGTATGACCTGCCGCGTATATGACAGCGTAAGGCGGCGGCCAGCAATCCCATCCATAAGCCGTTTAGATGAAGCGTTGTGTTGTGATTTCAAGAACTTGGGCACACATTTGAACCCGCCAGCAGAACATTCTTCTACGCACAGCCATTTCCTGCCTGTCACCCATTGTTTTGTAAGTTGCAGAGGTGTACATCTTATGTCAAACACACTGTATACACTGGGAATAATTTTTGGCATAATAGCGCACAGATTCAAAACTTAATGAAAGATAGTTTTTTATCATTAATGCCAAAGCAATTAAGACCGACATAGATTTACTTTTAAAAACTTATTTTCATTGGAATTCCACATTTTCACACTGCAATTAGTTTCAGCTTACAGTTAGTACCTAGTTGTAATGAAGCTACGCACTTTATCGAGAAATGAAAGAAAGAAACAATGTTGTGTGCCCACGTGGCAGATTAAAGTTGTGTTCTCTAACTCTTAAATTTCATGCGTAATGTTATTACCTACCGAGCTGTTCAGACACTACATTGAAAATTTGATAAATTAAAACGCTGAAGAGCAGATTAATAACTCACGGAAGTATGTCCGTCTTACAATAAAGTATAATTTCAAAGTTTGCATCAGCCAGCCCTCGAACCTGGTTCTTAATAATCTGGAAAGAAGGTTGAACAAGTCAATAAAATCTTAAAATTCGTGCCTCATTCCTCGGTCATTCATTAAAACAGAAACTGTATTAATCTTTTCTCTTGGATGTAGTTATTTTTAAAATATTTTTTAAAACACGAGGTACCGTTATCTGTACGCCACAAGCGCTACACTTGAAATTTTCTCTCGACGGAGAAGGAATCGATTAGAATGAGCCTTGTACGGTTGCATACTAAGGGCACTTCATCTCAGGTACAGTGGTTTGGTGCTTCGTGGTAAGGATATGGGCTATTAAGTGGAAGAAGAAAAGAGCTACGTATGGATTAAACAGTTTCTGTATCGGTCCCTTGTTTATTACTCTAATAAGCGCTTCAGTGTCTCTCGCTGTTATTTTCGGTTGAAAATAAGGAAAATTACATTCATTGTAGTGCTTAGTAATGCACATATCGCTTTTTGAAGGCTGGAAACCAAGTGAAAGTATTAAACACACAACAATATGTCACCATCAGTCACCTGCCTTGCTGCTAAAAAAATACCTCCTGTGTTACTTAGTCCCACAAAAAGAAAGTAATTTTTGTTATTTAATATGTGAATATGATATATAACACGTATAAGGATGGCAGAAAGACGAGAGCAAAGCCTGTGTTAATTTGTTGAAGACTACTGGGACACGTTTTATGTTCACGCATTGTGGCGGTTCTGGAGACCAGAAAATTCCTCTGAATGAATCAGTATGGATAGTGCGAAACCCGACTGACGCCGTTTATTCACGAGATCCAGAAGGCAGCAGATACCGGCGCCAGGTTGATGCTGTGTTCCTTCATTTCCGGATGTCGTTTGATACGCTACCACATAGTCGCTCAGTGAATCAAATACGTGTCTACAGAATATCTGACCAACTTTGTTTTGTAAACTTTTGTGAAGAGTTCCTTGCAATGTTTTCCGGGAGGAATGGTCAATATTTATGGATATGTCATGAATTATCATTCGAAGCAAAAATGTACAGTAAACACGAGCTCTAAAATGCATATCTTAAGAGGTATGGGCACTTCTTCATCTTTGATACGTGAAACAAATCTCTTCTATTGCAAGCTGTTTGCTTTGAGTATTTTGAGAGGTGGTAATGTGGACCAAAACAGGAAAAAATTCAATAAACATGGGCTCTAAAGAACATACTTTAAGAGCTGTGAGCACGTGTTATCTTTGCTACTGTGAAACACATCTCTTCTATTGAACAAGTGCACATAACGGCATTTTAGGGCCCACGTTTACTGGAATTTCTTGTCGTTTACATCCATACTACCTCTTCCAAAAATGTGGAAAGCAAAGAGCATGCTGTAGAAGAGGTTTGTTTCATGTATCAAAGATGAAGAAGTGCCCATAGCTCTTAAGGTATGCATTTTAGAGCCCGTGTTTACGATACCTTTTTCTTCGAAATGAATTTCCTGTCATATCTCTGAACGTTGACCATTCCTTTGGGGCAACCTGTAGATCAGAGCATGTCATTCTTAACAGAGGCAAAGCTTCCTCCAAGGGAGTGCTATAGTGTCATTACTGTTCACAAAATACGTTAACGACGTGTCAGATAACGTCGGAATCCTCATGAGGTTGTTCCGGGATGATGTCTTCGTATAGAGAGAAGTCGCAACTCTAGAAAATTTAGCAGGAAGACCGGAAGACGATTGACACTTGCGCAGGAATTGACAGTTGATTCTCAGAGTAAACAAATATAACATGTTGTGCACAAATAGACGGAAAGATTCTTTATTGATTACACGATTTCCGAACAGTCACTGGAAGCAGTCACATCCTTTAAATATAAGGAATTATGCGTATTGGATGATTTAAAGTGAAACGACGTAATAAAATTAATCATAGGAAGGACAGGTATCAGACAGAGATTTACTCAGGAAGTGTAGTCCACCCACGATGGAGGTAGCTTACAAAACTCTCGTTTGATAGATAGATAAATACTGCTCGTCAGTCTGGGTTCCTTGCCAGAAAATTGAAAAGATCCAAAGAAAGGCATCGCGTTTCGTCACGGTTTCGTTTAGTTAACTAGCAGCAACATGAGAGTCGTTGTGCATCACGATGTAGCTCTTCTTCTTCTTCCTTTCTTCCTAGGCTAAAGGCTCTTTCCTTCAGTACCCGGCAATCTACTCTGAGGTTGTCGCTGCATATTTTCCTTGGACGCCAATATTTCTTTGACCATTTGGTGGTTTATTTCTTACTATTTTCACAATCTTCCATCCGTCCATCCTGTCTCTGTGTTCGTTCCAATCATGCTTTCTCTTATGTACTCATTCATTCATGGAGTGAACTTAACATCCTTTTCTAATGCTTTCACTTCTCTGTCTATCTCTCAGTCTTCCCTGGAATCCTCTGCAAAATTTTCATTTTCGTTGCTTCCAAAAGTCTTTTTGTTTTTGATGTTTCTGATCTTGTCTCAGTTGTGTATATCATAATTGGTCTTGCTATTGTTTTGTATTCTTGCCTTTCCTATAAGTTTGTTGTTCCAAATAGTATCATTTAAACGTCTTACCACTTTGTTTGCTTTTGCTATTTGTCCTCTAACATCCTTTCCTTCATTTACACTGACAGACAGTTCAACACCACGATAATGTCATTACCTGTTGAATAATTTTTCCATCGACTACCAGTTTGCATCCAAATGGTTCCACAGATGTGGGTATACATTTGGTTTTTTGCATGTGTATCACCATGTTTAGGTTTTTGGCTGCCACGTTAAATATATGTAAAGTCTCTACAGGTTATCTTTACTGTTTGCCAGCAGAACTGGATCATCAGCAAATCAAATGATTTTTATTTTTTGTTCCCCATTCTGTAATGACTACCAGTCAATAACCTCTTTATCGCCTCGTCCATGATCATATTAAGAAGTAGCGGACTCAGAGAGTCACCTTGTATAATGCCACTATTAACCGATGTGTAGCTAGTTAAGATGAAACCAGTTTTCGCCTAGATATGGTTAACTTTTAAAATTCCAAGAGCGTACCTTCGTAGAACATTCAACCAATGTATTGCTGCCTTTATTCCAGCTCACGTAGAGGCTTACCAGCAATCGTTCATCTCTCACACCATTCGTGATTGGATTGGGGAGAGGGTAGGGGGAGGAGTCACAGTGGTACACAGAATTCTCTCCATAATATACCATAAGGTGGCTTGCAGACCACTGATGTAGATCGTGGAAATAGGGGTACATATTACTAATAGTGATATGGTGTGTTCGGCAACGGAGGAATAGTATAATGAAGCCATAATTTATAAAAAAAAATGCAGAAGTTTCGAGTGGGGAATACATGTGGCAGTTGATGTATGTGAGTGAGTGCCTGTGAGAAAGTCTGAAATTCTGTGTTTCATGTGTCTTCACCTGTTAGATAAACTCCACCGAGATTCATTGTGTGTGTGAGCTGTGGTGTCGTGGTGTGGGCGCAGGGCAGCTGCAGGACATGGTGGAGGCCACCCGCGACGCCAGCCTCAGGAGCACCCTGCAGCACCTGCAGGCGCGAGCTGCCGCCTTCGTGCGCGACAGGAGCCGCCAGCTGGCCCGCGTCGCCGACCACGCGGGCGCGCAGAGTAAGTGCTACGCTGACAGACTAACCAGTAAAAGTGACGACTCTGTAAAAATGAGATGTGGGCAGTTCTCTACTAAACATTTTGAGGGAATTTCTGTAGGGGCTACGAAGTCAGCATAGGGAGATAGTGTCCACTCCTGTCACCTGCTCCTACAGGGAGGGGGTGGGGTTGGGTTGGGTTCTTGGGGAAGAAGACCAGACATCGAGGTCATCGGTCTCATCGGATGAGGGAAGGAGGGGGAAGGAAATCGGCCGTGCCCTTTCAAAGGAACCATCCCGGCATTTGCCTAGAGCGATTTAGGGAAATCACGGAAAACCTAAATCAGGATGGCCGGACGCGGGATTGAACCGTCGTCCTACCGAATGCGAGTCCAGTGTCTAACCACTGCGCCACCTCGCTCGGTCTCCTACAGGGAGTTTATTGTACAAGCCACTTGAAAGATGATATAAACGCTTAGGCTCAAAATTACGGAGACTGCAGAGCACCCTAAACTGATATTTCAGGTAAAGAAATGAACAAGAATTTTTTATGTACTTTTCATGCGCTATCCTTAAAGGTACAGCGGGGCTGTTCGGGTAATGACCCACTGGAGAGGCATGGCCTTTTCAGACAAACATCAGTCGAGTTAATGGTGGGGCAAAAGGGGTGCCAGTTCGAAATATAGCATGGATGTAATTAAACTTTCGCTACTTCAGCCAGTGCAGACGGAAAACTGTTTACCGTATGGGAACCCAACTTTATAACTACAAATATATGTATATGTAGGTCAGTACCCGACATTGGGCAGGTATGTATTTACTCCAGCTGAGAGTGTTATTCCACTCGTCTATCAGCCCAGCTCCACCTCCTCCATCTGTCTGTCCATCTTCTCCTTCCCCCTTTCTCTGTCCACCACCTTCTCCCACATCTCCATGTTCATTTCCTCCTCTTCCCTTTCTACGTCCATTTCCTCCTCTCACTCTCTTTGTTTATCTTCTCCTACCATCTCTCTGCCGATCCCTTCTTCCCCCTGTGTTTGTCCATCTCCTTCTCTCCCCTTTCTCTCTCCGCTCTCCGTTTCCTCCTCCTCTTTCTGCCTATCTCCTCCTCCCCGTGTCCATTTCCTCCTTGCCCATCATTGTCTGTCCATCTCCAAGTTATCACACTCACCTCAATGCGAGGCTGGTGGTTCTTACCCTCACAGTATTTCTCTCCGTATCGTAAACAGCTTGTGTACCAAATTTGTTTCAAATTGTTCCAGGGATTTATCGTGAGCTTTCTACCCATGTCTTTACTCACTCTCACACATGTCAAATATATTTGACATATTTCTCAGTTTTAGACTTATTTCACCGGTATCTCTAGCGAATTTCACTTGCAGTTTCATTTTCACATAACTCAAACTCTATCCATCTCTTTTTCTCTCCCCTATCTGTGTCCATTTCCTCTTTCCCCTCATTTTTGCTCTTCTCCTCTTCCACCTTTCTTTCTTCTTTTTCTCGCCCCTACTCCAATAGGGGGCTGGTGGTTCTCACTGCCACGGTATTTCTGATGTGTCGGCAGCTGGGCCAACACCTTGTAAATAGAGGTGGCTTAAAAGGCACGCGAGACTAACGCAGACGGGCGTGAAGTACTGGAACAGGATACGTAATTAATGCTATGAAGGAAAGAACGGAGTTTCTCATATACTTATCTTTAATTTCTTCTTGTACATCTCTATGGTGAACACAAGTGAGACTCTAATTACAATCACTGTAAGGCTAATGGCGCCATGCTAGTTCGTAGCCATTAACTTAGCTGAAGGCTATTCTGTCTCTCGGCTAATGAGAGAGAAAGGCTTAGTACGTCTAGTCGCTAGCTCTGTCGTCCGTACAACTGGGGCTGAGTTCGAGTCAGTCTCTCGAGACCTGCCTTGTGGTGGCGCTAGGTTTGCGATCACACAGTGGCGACACGTGGGTCCGACATGTACTACAGGACCGCGGCCGATTTAAGCTACCACCTAGGACGTGTGGTGTCTGGCTGTGACACCACATTCCTCCCCCGCAAATCGGCGAACGGTCGTGAGATAAGGCTTCCGCCCGCCGTGGGGAGGACCCCATGTTGACGTATGCAATGAGGTGGGGAGCCTAACAACAGGCGAGGCTGTGCCACCCGCACCCGGCCATTCGGTCCGAGGGGAGCTAGGAAACGCCTGAAAACCTAGTCCAGGGTGCACGTCAACATGCGGTGTAGGCGCCCGTAAAGAGACAGGAGGGGCCGAAGGGTCGACCTCCATGTGGTCGGAGAATCCGACGCGCGACGACGACATCTGGTCCGGAGCGGGCAAGAGTTCCATGGCGGAGGACAGCTGGTCACGGGAAGCGATCGGCGGCGCGTGACCCAGGGAGGCGCGTGGCGGCTGCAGCGAAGCGTCCCCTGCGGGCGGCGCCGGAGGCGGCTGTGGCGGCTGCGGCGGCGGCGGCGGCGGCGGCGCGACGCCATGAGGCAAAATGGACGGCAGCGTCGGTAACACCTGGGGATGAGGCGAGCCAGTAGATGGGGCCCCAGGGCGCTGACCTGACGGCTCCGTCGCTGAAAGCAGACGGGGAGCGGCAGAACCCAGGCGACGACAGAGGCGCAGCTGATTGAGATGCCGACGCACCTCACTAGAGGCCCCCAAAACCAAATACATCGCGCGGCCGAGGCAGCGAAGAATGCGCCCCGCGAGCCAACGCCGTGAACCGCGATAGTTGCGATAGAAGACAACGTCGCCAGGAGCAAAAGCAGGAGTCTGCCGCTGCACAGGAACCTGATGCGGCGGATGCAGCAAAGACATCAAGGTTCGATGAGAACGACCATGGAGCAACTCAGCCGGCGAGCGACCATCGCGGGGCTGAGAGCGATACGAGGACAAAAAGAGCAATAATGCGTCCTCCCGAGAATGCGACACTTTCAATTTCAACATCTGTGACTTGAAAGTCCGGACCAATCGTTCCGCGGCACCGTTTGACTGAGGCGAAAACGGCGCGGACGTCAGATGGTGAATACCATTGGCCTTGCAGAAGGACTGAAATTCTGCGGACATGAATTGTGGGCCATTGTCGGAAACAATAGTATGCGGAAGACCTTCAATGCAAAAGATAGCAGACAAGGCTTGGATTGTGGCAGAAGACGTCGTGGAAGACATCCGGACAACAAAAGGAAAATTACTGAAAGCATCGACCACAACCAACCAACGAGCATTCCAGAATGGACCAGCAAAATCGATGTGCAAGCGTTGCCAAGGGGAAGTGGCTTTCGGCCATGCAAAGAATTTCCGCGGCGGTGCGGAGTGTTGTTCGGCACACGCCACGCAAGAGGAGCACATATTCGTAATCGCAGCATCGATTCCGAACCAAGTACAGTGCTGACGAGCAAGTTGTTTCGTACGCACTATACCCCAATGTCCGTGGTGAAGAAGCCGTAAGACAGAGGACTGTAACGAACGTGGGACCACGACTCGGGACTGATCATTATCAGAACGCAACAACAAAACACCACGTCGTACAAAAAGTCTCTCCTTGTGAGCAAAAAATCGGCGAACCAGCGGATCCTCGATCCGTGACTTGGACAAGGGCCATTGCGTAGCAACAAAACGCAAAATGGGAGCAAGGACAGGGGCAGCAGCTGTGGCTGGAGCGACACGATGAAAATCAATCGGAAACGATGCGACCACGTCCTCGGTTTCCGCATCAATGAACATGCAAGCAAGTTCGGAAGAATCGAATGCTTGATCCTCGGCAACAGGCAAACGGGACAACGCATCAGCGTTTCCGTGCTTAGCAGTGGACCGATACAAGATATCGTAGCGGTACTGCGAGAGGAAAAGAGACCAGCGAATGAATTTCTGCGCCGTACGCGGAGGTACCGGCTTGTTCGGATGAAAAAGCGATGTCAAAGGTTTGTGGTCCGTGATGATGGTAAAGTGACGACCATACAAGAAATCGTGAAACTTAGTAACACCAAACACGAGAGCTAAAGCTTCTTTCTCTATCTGGGAATAATTTCTTTGCGCAGATGAGAGCAATTTTGACGCAAAGGCAATAGGGCGATCATGCGATCCATCTTTGTGCGCAAGCACAGCACCGATCCCGAAATCCGAGGCATCTACCATCAACAAAAGGGGTTTCTGGGGATCGAATGGCGTAAGGCAAGTATGTGAAAGCAACGCCGATTTCAACTGGCGAAAGGCGCGTTCGCATTCCGTCGTCCAGACGAACGGAACACCTTTACGGCGTAAGCGATGAAGCGGAGCTGAAATGGAAGAAGCATTGCGCAGAAATTTATGATAATAATTTATTTTACCCAGCACACTCTGTAGCTGTTTCAAGTTCTGCGGTGACGGCAAATCCTGTATGGCACGGAGGTGCTCCGGACTCGGATGGATGCCCTGGGCATTTATTACATGTCCCAGGTACGGTAAGTCACGAGCAAAAAACACACATTTGTCCTTCCTCAAGCGAAGACCATTTTGTCGCAAGACCTGAAATAACGTTCGGAGATTTTGCAAATGTTCGGCTTCTGTCTTTCCGGAGATCACAATATCGTCCAGATAGTTCGCAGCAGTAGGGACCGACGCACAAATACTTTGTAAATATTGCTGAAACAATGCAGGGGCGGATGCACACCCGAAAGGCAGTCTTTTGAAGCGATACAAGCCAAGATGCGTGTTTACCACCAAGACGCGCTGGGATTCTTCGTCCACAGGTATTTGCAAGTACGCATCTGCTAGGTCCAACTTTGAAAAATATTTTCCCGGGCACAGTTTGTCAAAAAGATCTTCCGGGCGGGGCAAAGGAAAAGTAGCAGTTACTAGTTGTGGATTCACAGTTGCCTTGAAGTCCACACAAAGTCTCAATTTTCCGGAAGGTTTTGGCAAAATTACTAAGGGTGAGGCCCAGAGAGAAGCCTGCACACGTTCAATTACACCTTGAGATTCTAAATCGTGTAATGTTCTTGCGACCTCATCACGCAATGCGTGGGGAACATTGCGCGCTCTGAAAAACTTCGGTTGCGCGTTTGCTTTCAGTTCCAAATGTGCTTCATAGTTCTTAGCGCAACCAAGGCCCGGTGCAAAAATGTCTGCAAATTCGTCACATAGACTAGAAACACTGGCGGAAGGCACAGTCTGATTCACTGAGAGGACCTGATTTACGATAGACAAGTTAAACAACTGAAATAAATCTAAACCAAACAAGTTCACTGCAGTAGAAGAACGAAGAACGTAAAATGACACAAGTTTTGTTTGTTCCTTGTATGTTGCAAGAAGGCTGCACTGTCCTAACACTGGTATTTTCTGGCCTGAGTAACTATTGAGCTGAACATTTGCGGCACGCAACGGAGGTTTGCCCAGTTGGTTGTACGTGTCATGATTGAGCAATGAAACTGCAGCTCCGGTATCGAGCTGGAATGGTATCACTTTGCCTGCAAAGTCTAAGTCTACAAAAAGTTTATTGTCCTGCTGACGACAAAAGCGACTGTTTTGTGCAACTGGAACAGACACTGGGACAGAATCACGTGCGACGTGACGGGACTCCCGGCGACGTCGACGCACACTGTTTGTGGAATGAACACTGTCACCGGACGGGGTGGAATGAACTACATGAACATCCATGGGCGAAGGTGCACGAGCCTGAGTTTCCTTGGTTCGATTCCGGCGCGAAGCAAAGGGCCTGGAATTGGTGTGAGTGTCTGATCTGAGCTTTTTCTGGTAAACACGTTGGACATGTCCTTTCTTATGACAGTAAAAGCAAATAGCTTGGCGTGACGGGCAATTGTCACGCGAATGTCTAGTTGCACACCGCGGGCATGATTTCACTGCATTAGCTTGCTTACGCGGCGCACGTGTTTGCGAGCTAGGCTGCCGCCGCGCTGATGGGCGCGAGGGCCGCCTAGCGTCCCGTGCAGCGGGCCCGGCGGGCCGGTGAATGTGACACACTGCTGGCGAAGTTTCAAACGAGTCCTGAGCAAAGTCAAGTGTGTCTTGCCTGTCCAATATGTCTATCACTTGTTGAAGGGAGGGATTAACTAGTTTCAAAATCTGTTCCCGTATGCGAACATCAGAAACGTTCTGTGCTATTGCATCACGCAGCATAATATCTGAATAAGGAAGTCCACATTCGCATTCAAACGCACACTCCCTAGTAAGTCCTTGCAATGTCGCAACCCACTCCCTATTAGTCTGACCGGCCGTACGTTTTGTACGAAAGAACGTATACCTTTTTGCAACGACATTTACTGTTTCCTTGAAATAGGCATCTAAAGCAGACAAAATTTCGTCGTAGGACAGAGTTGCTACGTCGCGCCGGGGAAACAACTTCACTATCACTCGGTAGGTGGACACACCGACACAAGAAAGCAAAAACGGCTGCCGCTCATTACCTTGAATTCTGTAGGCTGCTAGGTGGAAGTCGAACTGACGGGACCACTCATGCCATGACTCGTGGGTTGCGTCGAAGGGTCTGAATTGAGGGGCAACAGCATGTTGTGGCGGCGGTAGCGATGAAGCGGCGGAGGCCGCATCGGTGTGCAGCGCACGTTGACCCTGGACGAGCTGTCCAAGAGCATCCAATAACGCCTGCGTCTGCTGATTCTGCAAGCGATAAAATTCGGACAGTACATCTGGAGATTGTGGCGAAGCCATGTCACAAAGAAATTAGGGCAAAGTAAAACACAAGAGCCTTTGTAGACTCGTCGCCATGTGATGTATCGGCAGCTGGGCCAACACCTTGTAAATAGAGGTGGCTTAAAAGGCACGCGAGACTAACGCAGACGGGCGTGAAGTACTGGAACAGGATACTAATTAATGCTATGAAGAAATGAACGGAGTTTCTCATATACTTATCTTTAATTTCTTCTTGTACATCTCTATGGTGAACACAAGTGAGACTCTAATTACAATCACTGTAAGGCTAATGGCGCCATGCTAGTTCGTAGCCATTAACTTAGCTGAAGGCTATTCTGTCTCTCGGCTAATGAGAGAGAAAGGCTTAGTACGTCTAGTCGCTAGCTCTGTCGTCCGTACAACTGGGGCTGAGTTCGAGTCAGTCTCTCGAGACCTGCCTTGTGGTGGCGCTAGGTTTGCGATCACACAGTGGCGACACGCGGGTCCGACATGTACTACAGGACCGCGGCCGATTTAAGCTACCACCTAGGACGTGTGGTGTCTGGCTGTGACACCACAATTTCTTTCCAGATTGTAACTAATATGCGTACCAAATTTGGTTGAAATCGTTCCAGGGGCTTAGCACGAGCTTTCTACCCGTGACTTGGCTCGCACACACACATGTCAAATATACTTAACATATTTCACACATATTTTTACACATACTTCATTGGTGTCTTTATCGGATTTCACCATGCAATTTCATTTTCGTGTAGCTCAAAGTTTATGACGTCGTATCTGCTTAACTATGTGTCGCACAATGATATATTGTTGTAGGTACCGTCAGCGGAAGATCTGGATACTATCTTTCAAAAATGTTGCGAATAGAGTTAGTAGTAACATAGTAATAAATTTAAACGTCTTGCATGATGCTGCAGTTTTTCACGCATATCACTGTTTATGACGTCATATCTCCTGAACTATCCTTCTCACAATGACATAAAATTGCTGGTACATTCAGTGGATAAAAGTCGCGGATACAGTTAGCAGTAAAGAAGTAATAAATTGAAAAGTAATACTTATATGGCAGTTTTACTGCAAGAACTGTGAAAATGTAGTAAGCGAAAAACATTTTCCTGTCACCATTTTAAGGGAGTCGTCAGCGAGAAGAAGTTTCGTAAAGATTTGAAATTATGTGTAAAGTTTGTTGCAAGTTACTGAGTGCTCTCATTTTAAAATACTGGGAGTATGGATATACGCGTGTCTTGGGCTACACTGCTTTTCGCCCTATGATAGGTAGGTGGTTCTTACCAGCGTGTGCATTACAGTTGCAGACAGTGAACATGGCTCTGGACAAGGTGAGTAGCAAAACTGCTGCTACTCTTCGCGAGTACCGGCGCATTAACGGAACGCGGAGAAGTCCCCTTTCCGCATTGTGGTTGAAGAACATGATTCGGAAGTTAACATTAACTGGCGATTTGGGAATTACCCATGGGAGAGGCCGACGGGCAACGGTGTCACAAATGGCTGAAGAAGAAGTTAGTGTGGCCACGGCTGAGAATGCCGGACGTAATGTGCGATCTTGAATCAGTGCACAAGCTGTATCACGATAGCTCAACATTCCATTGTCCACCATTCGAAAATGCTACGAGCAGTTGTGAAATGGTATCGGTATAAACATCCAGCCTGTCGTGGAGCAGATGGTCGTCATACGTGGTACAAAAATATGAAACGCAATTAACATATGTTATCCTCTGATGTGGAAATTAAAATGTGTTTCTTTCAATGATTTATTCTTTTACCTTCCGCGAGTACTTACAATAGTTTCCACGAAGTTTCATTGCCCTACGATCAATCGTTTTTCATGGGGCCCTCTCAAGTAGCGGAAGTTTAATTATAACCTCCCTGCACTTGGAAGGGAGCTGTGAGTTCAGCATTTGCCCTACAACCTAGGGAAACCTCCCAGAAACTTTAGCCAGGACCAGCGGATGGGAACTGTTTTTAATTTGATTCTGGGACATTATTTCCTAGACCAAAAAGATGAAATCTAAGGCATATATAAGTTCAGTTGTATCGACGTGTGTAGGGGTGCAGAGAGACATCCATGTTTCTAGTTGCAAGTCATCGATGTATCGATGTTATTTTGAACGATGTTTTATATCTATGTTTTGTATGACATTTAGAACAATGCCCTCGTTTATCAATTGCTATTCACAGTTGAGGATTTCAAGACTCTTAGCAGTTTTTATACTTGTTTGTGAAACTGGTGACCTAGAAGCGGGGTATGACTGCGATAAATTGATTGGTTACCAGAAACTTGATCTATTAAATTTGTGAAAACTATGAATTGGTGGTTTAATCTTAATTCTGGACAGGTAAAGAAATACGTTGTTTGTTGCTCATTATAGAGGAGTTGTTGTTGGTGTTTCTAATACAATTATTCTTCAAAATTACTCAGTTATGAGCTAAATTGTAGTATATTCTTCCCTTACTCCATGAAATATTTTATTGTTTCGTTTCATACATATAGTGATGAATAAGTTTGTATATTAGAGTTGTGTGTAAAAATAACTACACTCCTGGAAATTGAAATAAGAACACCGTGAATTCATTGTCCCAGGAAGGGGAAACTTTATTGACACATTCCTGGGGTCAGATACATCACATGATCACACTGACAGAACCACAGACACATAGACACAGGCAACAGAGCATGCACAATGTCGGCACTAGTACAGTGTATATCCACCTTTCGCAGCAATGCAGGCTGCTATTCTCCCATGGAGACGATCGTAGAGATGCTGGATGTAGTCCTGTGGAACGGCTTGCCATGCCATTTCCACCTGGCGCCTCAGTTGGACCAGCGTTCGTGCTGGACGTGCAGACCGCGTGAGACGACGCTTCATCCAGTCCCAAACATGCTCAATGGGGGACAGATCCGGAGATCTTGCTGGCCAGGGTAGTTGACTTACACCTTCTAGAGCACGTTGGGTGGCACGGGAAACATGCGGACGTGCATTGTCCTGTTGGAACAGCAAGTTCCCTTGCCGGTCTAGGAATGGTAGAACGATGGGTTCGATGACGGTTTGGATGTACCGTGCACTATTCAGTGTCCCCTCGACGATCACCAGTGGTGTACGGCCAGTGTAGGAGATCGCTCCCCACACCATGATGCCGGGTGTTGGCCCTGTGTGCCTCGGTCGTATGCTGTCCTGATTGTGGCGCTCACCTGCACGGCGCCAAACACGCATACGACCATCATTGGCACCAAGGCAGAAGCGACTCTCATCGCTGAAGACGACACGTCTCCATTCGTCCCTCCATTCACGCCTGTCGCGACACCACTGGAGGCGGGCTGCACGATGTTGGGGCGTGAGCGGAAGACGGCCTAACGGTGTGCGGGACCGTAGCCCAGCTTCATGGAGACGGTTGCGAATGGTCCTCGCCGATACTCCAGGAGCAACAGTGTCCCTAATTTGCTGGGAAGTGGCGGTGCGGTCCCCTACGGCACTGCGTAGGATCCTACGGTCTTGGCGTGCATCCGTGCGTCGCTGCGGTCCGGTCCCAGGTCGACGGGCACGTGCACCTTCCGCCGACCACTGGCGACAACATCGATGTACTGTGGAGACCTCACGCCCCACGTGTGAGCAATTCGGCGGGACGTCCACCCGGCCTCCCGCATGCCCACTATACGCCCTCGCTCAAAGTCCGTCAGCTGCACATACGGTTCACGTCCACGCTGTCGCGGCATGCTACCAGTGTTAAAGACTGCGATGGAGCTCCGTATGCCACGGCAAACTGGCTGACACTGACGGCGGCGGTGCACAAATGCTGCGCAGCTAGCGCCATTCGACGGCCAACACCGCGGTTCCTGGTGTGTCCGCTGTGCCGTGCGTGTGATCATTGCTTGTACAGCCCTCTCGCAGTGTCCGGAGCAAGTATGGTGGGTCTGACACACCGGTGTCAATGTGTTCTTTTTTCCATTTCCAGGAGTGTATAACGGCTCGTATTAGGACAACATTTGACACACAAGGAGACCATGGCTGGACAAATGAGTATCCCTGGGGTATTTTCAGACTGCCGTGGGCAACTGAGTTATCTATATCTAGTTAATCCAGCTAATGGCCTACCTGTCTGCCAATTATTCCAAGTAAATTGCCTATATGAATCCCTTAAATATGGGTTTCCAAAAGATACAATTATACTCCGGTTAAAAAGTGAGTTAAGCAAACAAATGAGAAGGTGGTTTGAGAGTCAAATATAACTCGATTACGGCACTGCCTACTGCATTGGTCTCAAGGTTTAAGATATTACATTTTAAAGTGAGCACATACTTAAATGAAATCTCAAAAACCGGCCAAAAAATCGGTAATAAATACGATTCCTCCGACGAGTCAGGATAAAAAAGATAAGTACATAGTAGCATGAAGTTTAGGTCGTTGTCGTGTACGGCTACAATGGAGACCGAAGTTCAGATGTATAGTGGTTCATCTGTTGCTCCGATAACTCTAAATCGTATTGACTTGTTGGAAGATATAAAATCTATGTTCGCGGGACTATATAAGTAAGCCATGATATTTACCAGTTGTAGGAAAATCGATGATAACTCAGCAATGTAATCGTTTGAAGGGGAAACGGCCATCGAATCTCTCGTCTTTAATTTAGTTACTGAACAGTAAAGTACGTCATCGAACCCTAAAAATGAAAAAAAGTACTGATTACTGATCACAGCAATTACGTTGTTATCTGCTATAATTGTGTTTAGATTTGTGTTAGTTTAAAGTTTATAATAAAATATAGAACTGTAATCGGCTGTCATTTCATCTAAAATTGTAATAGCAGTTAGTTAATTTCTTTCACATGTACACTTCATAGTACGGTAAAAACCTACAAAGCAATAGTTTTTCGTCGAATTAAAAATCTGAAAAACAATCAGTCTTATCATACATCGCTGTTCCCCTCGGAACATCAGTACATCGAACTATCGATGTTTATCAAAACGATGTATGTATCCCTAGACGTGTGCAATGTGAGAGGTTCATACTGTGCAATGTATGTGAGGCACATATTTATAAACTTCTCTTAATGACCAACAACTGCGCACAGCATGACATTGGTGGCGCTACGCTGAAAAACAATATACTCGGTGACATTTACAATCATTAACAGTTCGTGACTGATTGTCAATATCGAGCGTTACTCATCATCAGAATTTACGGATATGCATGTAATGTAAGGTGCAGCCAGATGTACAGAGAAAAATTTCGCAGTAGACTTCGTCCAAATGGCAATAAACTAGTGAACACCCGATTCTTTAAAGACTCGAACTCCAATGAACAACACAGCTTCTAAAATCTTATAACAATGAGTTAATGTGTTACATATTTGACGTTAAGCATTTAAGCGAGAAGAAGTTAGGAAAGGTTTCGAAATTATGTTTAAAGTTTGTTGGAAGTTCTCATTAGGAAACACCGAAGGATATAGTGTGGGTAATTTGCGCTTCATTTTAAGCAAAAGCTAGTTTTTCACGCCTCTCGATGTTCATGACGTCATATCTCTTGAACGATGCATCATACGATGATTTAATTTTGGTCGTAGGTTCAATAGTATGTGTGGAGGAAGTCCGAAAAATTTGTTGTGAATAGTTGGTATTAGTACAGAAGTAATATATATATATATATATATATTTGGGAGAGGGGGAGCGGTGTCAGCGAGAGGAAGGTTCCTAAAGGTTTGAAATTACGTGTAAAGTTTATTGTATGGTGTCAAGAGGTCCCATTCTCAAATGCTGGATGACTGAAGTCCAGGAATTTGCGCACCGTCAGTTACGCTACCTGAACGCAAACACACACTTTCTAACTGTAATACTTAAAAATCAAATTCTTGTTGGCCCTAGAAGCCATTGGATAGGCAACCTGCAAGAGGTTCTGAGTTTCGGGATATACCGGCTACGTCGCCTAAGAATCGTCAGGTGCATTTTCTCTGGTGTTTCGGCAGATATTTGCAATTTCGTTATTCCAATATGTAGATGGTATCAACCCAAACAAATACTGCGTATCACGCATTTCATGCAACACCCAGCGTCGATGGAAAGCGTCTCTGTGTTTCCCATAGCACTAGACTAATTTAGGGTCGCATTATCAAATGGGCACGTAAAATTCCACTTTAAAAAAATATTGTTTCTAAACGGAAGCAAGCTGACGCTTCGTGACGGTGGGCGTCGCATGAAATACGTGATGACCAGTATTTCTTGGGCTGACACTATCTACATATGGCAAAAACTGAATTGTTAATATCTGGCGAAACGCTAGAAAAAATACGCCTCACGACTTTTAAGAGAGACACCCTGTATATGATAGCAGCCTGTGGCATTATGGGCTGGGAGACCCATCTGGGGTAGTTCGGTCGCCGAGTGCAAGTCTTTTTAAGTGAAGTCACTTAGGCGACTTGTGCGTCGATAATGATGAAAATAATGTAACGCAGTACTCAGTCCCCAAGCGGATAAAATCTCATACCTAGGTGGGAATCGAACCCGGATTTCCCATACGGCATGATTATTAACTACTCCATATAACTAACATAATTATTCTTTAACATAAAGGATATTTGTCTTTAATATTATTACAAAATAAAACTTTTCCTTGAGACAATGAGTAAAAAATTGGCACATTCAGCTTCATAGTTTGTCATCCGTTTAAGTTCATGATGATCTGTCGCGAGGAACACCCAAAAGTCCTATTGAGTCTTTTCCTCACAGTCAAAAAGTTCTCGTTTGAGGGCGTTGCTGCAGTGTATATCCATTGTAGAGCGACTCCATTGTTGGTGCGGCATGAAGGGGATGGACCCAGACAATCATTGTAGGTCATACCATTCGCTCCTTCCGGCTCCTTGATCTTTCCCTTACCATCTGCGCTCGTCCTGTCCGCCTCTCCCCAACCCTCACCTACCTTGGACTCACCATTGACCGACACCTCACCTGGATCCTTCATCTCTGCTCTATCCAATCGAAAACCCACAAACCCCTCCCTGTCCTTAACCTCCTCTCTGGCTGGACATGGGGATTGAATCCCTCTACCATCCTCCACTCCTACAATGCCAGTCCTGCCTGCATATCCGCCCCCCCTCCCCAATTCTATAAATCCCTCCATATCCTCGAGCTCCTCTACACCTCCTGTCGACTTGATCCCCCTCATCCCCTGGTTGCTCCTCTCCAATCCCCGCCCCCTGCCACGTATTCACCGTTGGGTCCCACCTACCCTCCACCTCTACGCCCTCCATCTCCTTTCCCGAGGTGGCTTCCATCAACTGCCCCTCCCGCATGATGCACTCTCTCCGTCCTATCAACAACGATCCTCACCTCCCCCTCCGTCCCTCTGTCCTTTTCCCGGGCTCCCTCTCTGCCCCCCTTCCATCCTGTTTTTTTTTTTCACCTACCCACTCGTTGATTCCATTCTCTCCTCCTGGGTCCTTTTTCTTTCCCCTCCACTGCCTTCCCCACTCCTTTTCGCGTCTGCCCTGCCCCCCCCCCCCTTTTCCTGTGTCCTCTCCCTCCATCGGCTCCCCCCTTTTTTCTTTCCTCTTTTCCCCCCTTTTTTCCCGTCATCGGTCCGGGTCCTCCCCCCTACCCCCCCCCCCCTCTCATCTGCCGCAGTGTCTCCTCTATCATGCTGTTTTAAGTGCATGTTCAGTGTTGTGTGTCCCCTGTCAGTGTTGCGAACAGACACCATACTGTCGCTAGGTGTGCTTTTAAACTATTGCGAACAGAAGCCAGACTGTCGCCATGTTTTTTTAATTGTACCTGTCTATTTAATGTGTGTTTTAATCAGCATCACCGACCCTTTGTTTTTGTATTCTCTTCGCAATTTTTCGCCTTGTTCCAGTTTCAATCAGTCACCGTTTTATCACCTGTTTTTTATTTTTATGATATCTCCTAATTTTGTTTTTAAGTTTTGTGTAGGCTGCAGAGTGGCATATTAGGCTTCTGCCAGCCTCCCCCCCCCCTCCGCCCCCTCTGGGAGGGGAATCGAAATCCAATAAAGAAAAAAAGGGAGGGACCAGTGCGGCACTCGTGTATTTCCGACGTGCGTGGGATAAATGCGGAAACGTGAACTATGGTGACATTATAACCAAATGCACACATTTGTTGGTCAATGTAGAATGTGTATGGGGCAGCTTGTCTGTCGAAAACCACCGTTACGGAATGGTGTGCGAAGGTGTGTTGCTGCTCCTTGATAACGCGCGTCCCCATATCACAAATGTCGGAAGGCAGGAGACACACGACCACCCGCCGTGTAGTCCTGACCATTCCCCAGGCGATTGTCACACCTTCGGCCCCCTAATAAAGGCCTTGAAGCGTCGATGATTCTGTCAGACGGGGATGTGCGGCGGGATGCGGACTTCTTCACGCAGCAGACCCGGTGTTTTACCGGAAGAGTGTCTTCGACTTGATGCATCAGTAGTAAGACTGCCTCAGTGATCCCGATGGTTTTGCCGATTGGCGTACCGACTCTGGAGGGTACGGCCTTCGAACGGAAACTTTTTGATGGCCCGCTATAACATTCCATATGATCGTTTAGACAGTTCACTGCGTTCCTCTTCACTTTGGAAAATCGGACATCAGTTGGGTTGAGTAAATCCGCTGTGTCCCCGCCCGGTTGGCCATGCGGTCTAACGCACAGCTTTCCGGGTGGCATGGCGCGCCTGGTCCCCGGCACGAATGCGCCTGGCGGATTTGTGTCGAGGTCCGGTGAACCGGCCAGTCTGTGGATGGTTCTTAGGCGGTTTTCCATCTGCCTCGGCGTATGCGGGCTGGTTCCCCTTATTCCGCCTCAGTTACACTATGTCGGCGATTGCTGCGCAAACAAGTTCCCCACGTACGCGTACACCACCATTACTCTACCACGCAAACATAGGGGTTACACTCGTCTGGTGCGAGACGTTCCCTGGGGGGGTCCACCGGGGGCCGAACCGCACAATAACCCTGGGTTCGGTGTGGGGCGGCGGAGGGGTGAAGTGGACTGCGGTAGTCGTCGTGGGGTTGTGGACCACTGCGGCTGCGGCGGGGACGTTTCTAGGTCCCCGGTTAACATACAATACAGTACAATACAAATCCGCTGTTGTTATTGTACAGGGTGCAATCCACTTGATACTCGGCAGCACCATTCCAATTCCATTCGATGTTCCTTCCTCGTTTATACATGTAAATCTACGTTCCTCACTGCCGATAAGATTACATGTGGAGCTCAAGGGCGAATCGGTGAGGTATATTGTGTATAGAGAATGAGATTTTCACTCTGCAGCAGAGTGTGCGCTGATATGAAACTTCTTGGCAGATTAAAACTGTGTGCCGGACCGAGACTCGAACTCGGGACCTTTCATATCAGCGCACACTCTGCTGCAGAGTGAAAATCTCATTCTGGAAACATCCCCTAGGCTGTGGCTAAGACATGTCTCCGCAATATCCTTTCTTTCGGGAGTGCTAGTTCTGCAAGGTTCGCAGGAGAGCTTCTGTAAAGTTTGGAAGGTAGGAGACGAGGTACTGGCAGCAGTAAAGCTGTGAGGACGGGGCTTGAGTCGTGCTTGGGTAGCTCAGTTGGTAGAGTACTTGCCCGCGACAGGCAAAGGTCCCGAGTTCGAGTCTCGGTCCGGCACACAGTTTTATTCTGTCAGGAATTTTTGTATTGTGTATAGATTGAAATTAGTTGGAATTTTGCTATTGACGGCGGTGTACCGCTGGACCCTCACGCTCATTGTTAAATATTGGTTCTGAGTATTGTTGCATTCCGCTTGCCACTTTGTACTTTTGTATTTCTCTTCTCTAATGTTCCCAGCTTTGTGTTACGTTAACATATTGTATATATTACCTTACGTTTGTCAGTTTGTTATCGGTCGTTGCCACTTGCATATAACTGTAATCAATGAGAAAATGCTTTAAATGATAGTACGTTCGGTATACGGTTGACGCTGATAGGCGGAATAAGGCTAACTGGTGCCACTTCATTTAATAAATGTGCGGTGAGGCTAGTAGGCATATTTCTCCACTTCAATAAAATCTTTTCGGTTTACAAGCCCCGTCACTTCGAATAAACCACTCGAGCTTTCGGTAGGTGTCTCGTCCATCGTCATCAGGAGGTAAAATCACTGAGTGCCATGGCTGTGTTCCGCTTATACAGATATAATGGGGGCGTCTGGAAGCTTCCAGAGAGGGCCGGAGTGACGCATGCGCGAAAGGCATGTTTGGTAGCTCGTAGCAACTCCGTCCAGCCGCTGGAACGGAATCTACGAGAAAATTGGGGTCTGCAGTGCACTTGTGACGTCACATTAGTAGGCTTGTCCGCCCCACTTCGCGAAAGCTAGGGTCTGTGAAGAGGCACGGGAAAGGTAGTCACTAAACGTCTTAACTTTGTCGTGTGCCATCGAGAGCTTGCAGGCATTTAAACGCCAGCCAAGAATTAGTAAACTCGTCTGAAAAAGTTACTCGCTCCTCACCAGAGACAGCTACTGGCACTCGTAAGTCATGGAGACTCACGCCCCATGACGTACGCGCCATGGCCTGTCTTTCTCGTGGGCCTCACGCGGGACCGAATGACGTCTCACGACGCGAAGGACTGGTGCCAAGTTTGAAACTGACGCTCCCGTGTGTCCCTATAAACGTCAAGCCTATGTCTTTGCTTTCACTCAATGTCCAAAGCCCGCAGCCCCCCCCCCCCCCTTTGCCCTTCTGAGTGTGTACCTCTGGTCTCTGTTGAAGCCGCTGCTGTTTATTGTTTATTCTAAATTCGGCCGCTTCTTTGATAACAGAACCCCAGAACTCTAGTCTTTTCAAACTGTACTTTATGCCCATTTTCTAGACAATGTTCAGCCGACTTCTTAAGTTCCCTTTGATGTGTCGCGAATGCTCTGCACAATCCTCAGCAACAGTGCGAATGCTTTGACCTATGAACAGCGTAAATGCTACCATATTCTCAGGGTACACCATATACGCCATGAACTCGAAGATCTATGTTATATTTAAAGGGCGTAACATATCTATTATCTTCGAGGCGAGCCAGAATACTGATCTCAGTCCATGACCTT
This sequence comes from Schistocerca nitens, assembly GCF_023898315.1. Taxonomy (NCBI): domain Eukaryota; kingdom Metazoa; phylum Arthropoda; class Insecta; order Orthoptera; family Acrididae; genus Schistocerca; species Schistocerca nitens. Next base: position 37,673,773 of record NC_064615.1, read on the forward strand.
TCAGCATGCATCCTATCTTGTTAGTAGTTGCTCTACAGTATCGAAAGCTTTTTCAGTTTCTCCCTTGCTACCTTGCACTTCATCAGCCCCTTCTCTTAGCTCCTTGTTTTACTTACTCTGTCTTGTGTTTCTGGGACATATCTGCTGCTCCGGGATGTGCAATAAGGTATTTCTTTCTTTTCTGGCGCAAAGGCCTCATTTCTTTATCCGGTTTTTCCTTTGCTGCAGTCTTCAACTTGCCCAGACTCTTACGTGTGGTTTCCGCTGTTCGGTTTCAGAAGACGTGAGTCTAGTTGAGGGGTCCCTGTCAGTGCATGTTTCTTGTGAGATACCTTGCGATTTCCCTAATTATAAGGGGACGACGTTGCCATGAGCTATTCCTCCACTTACCTCGATACAATAACAGTTCTTTCTCGAAAATGGAGCACAGCAAGCATCGCCGCAGCGAAAATAAATCGAAATGTTAACTTAAAAATGATATTCAAATGCGTGTGTACCGACGCGTGCAATGCGAACACAAGCAGCATTGAATTTATTACACGGGAGTAATTTTGGGTACTAATGTTCTACAAATGATTTTTCTCAAAGAATTTTATAGCAAAGAATTAATTTATAACTTTCTTTTAAGATCGTGAACAATATTGACTTCATACGAGAATGAATGGTTTTAGAAACAATTCAAACTGATTGATTATTCAAAAAAGTCCTTTACACGAAAAATTAACTTACCCAAAATGACCTTTTTTTCTTTATTTAGAAAATGTTAACTGCGCACTAGTACGAAAAGCTACGGATTTACCTTGAATTAAGTTCTTCGCAAAATTCTTTTCAAAATTCATAAATGCTCTCATCATCATCTTATTGAATCATTTCCAGCATAATTGTATTCAATATTTAGCAGCTCAATTTCAGATAGAATTATCCCGACCTTGCAGTCCTACGTCTACTACCCAACACATCTCGACTAACAATATACTCTCTCTGAGCGCAGTTAGGAAGAGACGGTGTAACAACGCAACCGATACTCGCGGATCAACAAGTCGTGCTCTCAGACAGATGCATATTGATAAATGAAAGTAAGGGAGTTAACAATTCTGTAAAAGCCAAGATGACATACACACTTGACAAGGTAGTGAATAAAACTGGGAAAAAGTAATTTACTGTACAACCTGACTGAAGGAAGGGACTGATTGCAGGGCACATCCTGAGGCATGTGATTATGAGGGTAACTAAAGGCGAGGGATATAAATTGTGAAGAGAGATCAAGGAATGGTTACAGTAAGGAGGTTCAAATGGGTGTAAATTGCAGCAATTGCTACTCATAAATGTAGAGGCTTGCATAGGCTACACTGGCATGGAGAACTGAATCAAACCAGTCTTCAGACAGAAGACCACAACAAAATTTATCTTCGTTTATTTATTTATTTCACAATCAAGTGTAGATACACATTGACGGTTGGGGTATGTGGTTTCATCAGTGTTCGTTCCCCAACTTATAACATCTTATGATTTTAATTTGTGTGGTAACAATAAGATGAAGGAAGAGTCAATAAATGTTAATAAATGAAAGTGGTCGAACTTAGGTCAATTTATGGGTCAAGGACTGTGCTAAATACACCCAACAGAAAGTGGTGGTGTCGCGAGTCGGATGTCTACGACAGACTTGTCTGCGCTTCCAATGTTTATATTCGTATTAGTTTCGAAGATGAGGTGTCGTGCGACTTAGAACAGCACTGCCACAGCCCAGTGTGGGAGCAACCTGAGTAGCAGCGAGCACGCGTGTTGCAGTGCTGCAGCTCGCGCAGCCACGGCTGTGGCGAGGCCTGGGTCGGTACGGCACGTCGCCGCTAGTGGCGCCAGCGCAGCCTGGCGCGCTGACCGCCAGTTCACTGGCGAGCCTGCTGGTGCAGCGCTGGCCCTCCGAGGCCGACTCCGACCTGTGCCTGCGCGGCCTGCTGGACGGCTGCGGAGTCTCCGGCGGCTGCTGGAGGGTCGAGACCAGCAGCGTGCCGGTCCCCAGGGGCTACTCCACCACGCACCGCCTGCTCTTCTACTCCGTCGCCTGGAGGGTAAGGTCTACTTTCCACACATTTATTGTATTTTCCTCTTTCAGTTTCGATTTCTATTGGAGGGGGCTGTGTTTATCTATCATCAAACATAACAAATCATCAACATAACAAATTACAAGCAGCAAGTATTTTCTGTGATTTGTCAAAGGTATTTGATTGTGTGAACCATAACATCCTTTTAAATAAATTAGAATTCTATGGTGTAATGGGCAGTGCTGGAAAATGGTTCAAGTCATACCTCGCTAACAGGAAACAAAGGGTGTCAGTGCAAGGGACTAGTGAATTAAGTCATCAGTCATCATCGGAATGGGAAGAAATTACGTGTGGTGTCCCACAAGGATACATCTTAGGCCCATTGCTTTTTCTTGTGTACAGTAATGATCTCATATCAGTTACACTGTCAGAAGCAGAGTTCGTTTTTTTTGCAGATGACACAAGTATTGCAATAAATAGTATGTCGAGTGTAGTTCTAGAAAGATCTGCTAATGATATTTTCATGGATATTAATAAATGATTTAAAGCCAAATCACTGACATTATACTTCGAAGAGACTCACTATATGCAATTCAGAACCTGTGAGAGGTTTCCACCCAGCATATGCATAAAGTATGAAGGAGAGCAGATAGAAGAGGTTGACAGTCTTAAATTCCTGGGATTACAACTTGATAATAAATTCAGTTGGGAGGAGCACACCACAGAATTGCAGAAACGCCTTAACAAATCTGCATTTGCAATTCGAGTGTTAGCAGACACAGGCGACATAAAAATGAAAAAGCTTGCATACTTCGCCTACTTTTGGGGTAACTCTTCAAGTCAAACAAAAGTTTTCAGAGTCCAAAAGCGTGTAATACGTATTATTTGTGGAGTAAATTCACGGACGTCCTGTAGAAACCTGTTCAAAGAACTGGGTATACTAACTACTGCCTCTCAGTATATTTACTCCTTAATGAAATTTGTCCTAAATAATATATCTCTTTTTCGAACAAACAGCTCAGTTCATACATACAATACCGGGAACAAAAATGATCTGCACAACGACTTAAAAGCACTTACTTTAGCTTAAAAATGGGGTCTATTACTCAGGAACACTCGTCTTCAATAATTTGCCAGCAAACATAAAAAATTTAGTTACAAAGAAAAATCAGTTTAAAAGGAGCCTGAAAGACTTACTAGTGGCCAACTCCATCTACTCTATTGATGAATTTTTTAACAGAAACAAATGATGTATTGTATATACTCATACTATTAGTATTGTTATTCCAGCTTAAAAAAAATTGACATGTTCCACATCCACGAGGATCTCCTCAGCGCGGATCTATGGAACGAAAAACTAATCTAATCTAATCTAATCTAAATATTTCTTTCTTTATTGATCATTTATTTCCCACTCCATGGGTTGAGCGGTGGCAGCAACCAAGTTGCTGCTGTTCAGTCAACTGCCTTTAAAATATATACATAGTCATCGCCGTCTTACATACAGTAATTGGGACTGTCTGTTCCGTCTTCACACGTTTACACTGAGGTGACAAAAGTCACGGAACTCCTTTCGCCCGTTGTAATGCAGCAGCTCAGCATGTCATCGACTCAACAAGTCGTTGGAAGTTCCTTGCACAAATATTGAGCCCCTCTGTAGCTGTCCATAGCTGCGAAAGTGTTGTTGATGCAGGATTTTGTCCACGAACTGAGCTCTCGATTATGTCTCGTAAATCTTCGATGGGACTCATGTCGGGCGATGTGGGTGGACAAATCATTCGCTCAAATTGTCTAGAATGCTCTTCAAACCAGTCACGGATAACTGTGGTTCGGAAACGTGGTGCATTGTCATCCATAAAAGTTCTGTCGTTTTTTGGGAAAATAAAGTCCATGAATGGCTAAAAATGCTCTCCAAGTAGCCGAATATAACCATTTCTAGTCAATGACTGGTTCAGATGGATCACAGGACCAAGGCCATTCCATAGCGCACACCGTTTGTAGCCAGCACCAGCCTTGTTGACAGATTGGGTCCATGGCTTTGTGCGGTCTGCGCCATACTCCAACACTACTATCAGCTCTTACAATTGAAATCGGACCACGGTTTTCCAGTCGTCTAGGGTCCAACTGATACGGTCGCGACTCCAGGAGAGGTGCTGCAAGCGATGTCGTGGTGTTAGCAAAGGCACTTGCTTCAGGCGCCTGCTGCCATAATCCATTAATCCATTAACGCCAAATATCGCCGCATTGTCCTGACGAATACGTTCGTTGTGCGTCTGCAGTTATTCAGGTTGTGTTGCTCGCATGTCAGCACTGACAACTCTAAGCAAACGCCGCTGCTCTCGGTCGTTAAGTGAAGGCCGTCGGCCGCTGCATTGGGTGAGAGGTAATGCCTGAAATTTGGTATTCTCGGCATATTCTTGACTCTGTCGCTCTAGGAATATGAAGGACCATGTCCAATACTAATGTCTCATAATAGCATTTCTAAAGCTACAATGCAATATAACCCAAGGGAAAAGAGAAACGTTGAAGGTCCCTTAAAGAGGGGGCGTCAACAATTCTGTGGCCGAAAGAGGTTTCCCCTAAAAAACACCAAATACACAAGTAAAATTTTTTGGGCAATTTGCAAACGAAAAATTGGCTTACTATGCATGTGTTGTTACTTGTCTCTCATACTTTTCCTATATCAGTGGTAAATTTTGTATTATATGGCAGTTTGTTGTGTAATTATATCCTAATGTGAGAGCTTTCTTTTCAGGAGTTGCCAATATTTGTAGGAATAACATGGAATTTATCTTGTGGTGTTGTACAGTGACTGTGGATATTTGATTTTATTTTCGTGTAGCCACTGCTAATTGTGTCTTAACTAACAGTAATCTTTTCAAGATGTACATACAAGGCATTCATATAATTTTGAATAATACTTACACGGATCTTTAATTCTCAGTATAATTGAAACAGCTCTCTTTCGTTTTAGTAATGAAAGTGTTTCAAGCAGAAAATGTGTGTATTTTTGTGAATTTCACAACGATTTTGATTTGTGGAGAAATGATTGCGACCGCTTACAGTTACTCTTTACATTTTCTTTGTTAATTTGTTCTCTTTTCGCGATTTTGTTTCAGTTTTGGACACTACTGCATTTTAGCTCTACCAGCATGTCAACCGTACCGTTTGTCTGTTATAAGGAGCGTGCCTTCACAGACCATTCTTTTTCAGCTCGGCTGCGCCAACGCCACGTCTTTCGCTGATACGGACTGGGGCAGCCGGATCCCTGAGCTGTGTGCCAGCATCTTGCTGGACGCCGAAGAACTCGCCGCGGGCGGCTACCTATCACCCACCAGGGACCTCTTCACCGAGCAAAGTAACCAAGACATTTGTACAGCTTATAGTGTGCAGTGTCACCTAATAAGCGTTGTCCACGGTGCAGCACGACGTTCAGCTGAGCAGCAGAGCAAAAGGAATTTCTGGTTTGTCAGAAGATAACACCACAGCAGCAGTTTGTAACAACAGGCGCGAGGAAAGAAATTTTGGAACACCCAGTACTTCAGATGATTTACACGCTGCTCGACCTCTATTGAGTATTGCTAAGCACCGGGCGCTTCACGAGCGCAAAACGACACAACACAACACGATAGTACATTTCGCACGATCACTACATGTATACTTCGCAATCAGTCTCACAATGTGAGTGCATTGTACTTCGGGTGCTATAATAAATATGTGAACACATTCTCATTGCTAAATCAGATATCTATGGAACTTCTTTGAGCGCAGATTACACTCCAGTTACAACACATTGTCATTAATCTGCGTTTCACAGATCGAATATACGAGGGCGTACTGAAAAGTAATGCCTCGAAATTTTTTATGTGAAACTCTTGAAGCTTCTTAAATAAAAAAAAAACATTATTAACATTCTTTTCCATTGCTTGGTCGGTTTCCTTTAAATCCGTTCCGTGGTCCGAGGCATGTTCCCTTTTTAAAAGCAGTCGATTTATCCACTACTGGCTTGCTAGGCCTATCGCAGCTTCACCAGAGCCCCGTTAGCCGTCACGTTTCAGGGCAGCACAATATGGAATGCATTTCTCTGCAAAGAAAAGTGAAATAATTGTCACAACAAGGAAGAAGAATAGGCCAAATGTGGATATAACTTGTGGAGGGGAAAAACTACAAGTGGTAGAGAACTTCAAGTACCTGGGAAGCATGATTGAAAGTAAAGGGGGAAACGCAATGGAAATAAATGAAAGGTGCAGAAAAGCAGGGCAGTTCTACAAATGCATTAGGGGGCTTATTTGGAGCAAGGAGGTGCCACAGAAATCCAAGGGAATTATATACCGAACCTACTTTGTCCCCATATTGACATACGGAAGTGAGACATGGGTAATGCACAAAAGCGACAAAAGTAGAATACAGGCTAGTGAAATGAAGTTCCAGAGGAGCAGGTTGAGTGTAACAAGACGAGACAGATTGCGAAATGTGTATGTGAGGGAAAGACTAAAGGAGGAACCAGTACAAGACAGGATAGAAAAATCAAGACTGCAGTGGTATGGACACATGAAGAGAATGGATGAGGGAAGAATTCCAAAGAGGATGTTTGATCTGCAACTGGAGGGGAAGAGGCCCAGAGGTAGACCAAGAGATAGATGGGTGAAGGGAGTGAAGGAATGTGTGACGAGAAGAGGAGAGAACTGGACGAAGGTGGAAGAGGGGGAATGGTGGAAAGACAGAACACGATGGAGAGGCTTGTGTTCCCGACAGACCCAGCCAGTGGCTGGAAACTGTCCAAGATGATGATGATGATTATTAACATTCTACATATTTATTCTTCATGTATAGATATTTATTTCTCAATAAAATTACTCAGGCGGCGAATACATTTCTCCCAACGAGAGACCAGTTTCTCGAGACAGTTACTGTAGAATGTTTGACTTTGCTGACGGAGCTACAACCGCACCTCTGCTTGCAGCTTGCAGCGCTTCGTTACTATTGGAGTGAAGTCCTCGAGGGTGCTCTTTAAGTTCTGGAAACAGATGAAAATCGAGTGAGGCCAAATCGGGACTGTATGCAGGATGATCGATGACAGTGAACCCGAGGCGTCGGATTGTTGCAGATGTTTCAGCGGTCGTGTGTTCTGTCATTGTCCTGGAAAGGATACTCCATGCGTGGATGAACCCTTCGAATTGGAAACTCGATTACATCGCGCCATTTCTCATACACATACATAGTTATGTTACACGCTACAATTCGGAACCCTGAAGCGAGAGAGGGCTGCAAATATGTAGACATGAAGAATAAAAATGTAGAATGTTAAAACGTTTGTTTTATTTATAAAGCCTTAAGAGCTTTCGCAGAAAAAAATTGGAGGCACTGCTTTCCAGCATGTCCTCGTGAAGTCAGTTAACAATGGGGTACCTTGGTTGTTGACTCAGAATTCATTTCCACACTTTCCGCAAGACGCTGTATGAACGTAAAGCACAAGGATAATGTTTCGGAAACTGAATAGAAGACAAGGCATTCGATTTAGTGGAAGGAAGGAGGAAAGGAACATTAGAGTTGAATGTACCATCGACAAAGAGAGGATGGAGACGGTGCACAAACTCGAACTGGACAGAAAATCAGCCGTGGCCTTTCGACTGAGTTATATAAACCACGGAATCATTAAATCAGGACAGCTATATAGAGATTTGAAGTCCGTTGAACCTTTGCACTATCTCTCTAAATCCTGTACTGGAAGGGAGACTTTTGCTATGCTGGATGTGTAATACAGCAGACAAATTTGTCCTTGCATCCAGCGTTTCTAGTTACTAAGAAAAGGACACTAATTTATTCGTTCAGCTACTACTGTAGATAAATAACTATTTATATTTGAAGCTGTTGTTCTAGAAACTAGATTTATTTTTGACCGATGAGAATATTTTTTTGTACTCTGTTGAATACTGGTCCCATAACATATCGTGTGCCTATTACTTGGGATACAGAAATTTGTTCAGAACCAAAACGTATTCAAGTTTTACTTTGAAATTCGTGGTTTGATTCTTCTGAGATCCTGTGGACTAAATAGCAGGCTTTATTCATAAAGTTGAATATCATCTGCAGTTAGTTTACGTTAGTCCTATTACAACAAAGTATATTTTTTCTCTGTTCCAGTTGTTCTTTGTGGCCTAGAGGGATTTAAAGAATTTATAAAACCTTCGTGGCTGGAGAAGATACTATCATGGCAACGACCATTTGGCTGTTACGGAAATCTGCATAATTCTATACTACGCAAAAGGTAAGTAAATTTTCTCGCAGTCGGTTGGTAAAATAAAGTAAATGACGGGGCGTCTTTTGATGGAGAATCCCAGAGCCGTGAAACTTTCATCCGAAAACGACGCTGTCAACAGTTATAAGCAAGGAACTATCTTCCCCAACACCTCCCCTCCATCGCCCCAACATAAACAATATGAACTCATAATATATATACAAGGTATCACGGTCCATTTCTAAGAAAGGACGGATATATTTACATAACATAATTATGATGTACCAGCAGAGTTCCCAGTGATGCTCGGGTAGTGCTTATTCCAACCCTGTGTTACGGCTTCTGTACCACTTGTCAGCAGCAGACACAGTGGCTGCGCCAAAGACTGAGACGGCGTGGAGTTTTACAATTATTTATTGAACTTTCTTTACAATTTCTCCCTCGTCTTCGCTGCCCAGCCCTTCAGATCCCTCCGCCTGGTTGCTGCTGTGTAGATTCTCTGATAAAGCGAGCAACGCGCGCCGCTGATCGCACTCGGGAGCCTCAGGCCACCAGTGCTCCGCTGAAGCCAGGATGCCCTGTGGTTGAGATGAACTCGCCGCCGCTCGGCACCCCGTAGGCGCACGCCCACACAGCCGCGTCGCCGTGAGGTCAGCTGCCGACGCCTACTGCACCGGCGGCTGGGAAGCCGTCAGTCGCGATGTCCGCGAGGTCCCGTCACGGACGGACCACGCGCCGTGGGGCCGGGTTGCCTTGAAGTCCGGGCGTCAGTCCCCGGCGGCGCCTGTGACCGAGACCGCGCTGCGGCCGGTCCTGCTGGAAGTTCTCGCTGTAGTTAGTCAGCCGTGGTGCCGACCGAACTCGGGCTGACCTCCAGAGCTGAAGTTGACATCTGGCGGCGAACGGATGACTCCTGCGAGCTGGAACAGACTTCCAGAATCGTCACCTACGAAGATTGAACATTCGGACACGGACCACGTCCGCCCTCAGATCCCAACTGCTTCCTAATTACTTCTGTCTGTTGCTGCCTGCGTTCCACTATTTATATTCAGCAGAAGGACGCTTTTTACCCTCAGTGGTAGCTTTTTGTTATTACTCCCGGACTATATTGCAGCGTAACTTGGCGTGCTGGCCTCACTTCCCCTTACTCAGCACCCTCCAGGCTTCGCTCGGCGCTCGGTCCGTGTGCGTCCTTGCGTCAGTCTGTTGGTAGGCTGCTGCTGTCAGCAAAGCTATCTGTGCCTGCCTATTTCGCAACGCCTCGGTCGCCGGCGTGCCTCTGTTTTGCCGTTCTCCACTGCGTGAAGCAACGCTTACTACACGTGGCTGCAACACTTGTGTTAGTCCATTTCCCCCTGTCCATTACCCTTACCCCTCCCTCCGTTAACCTCCTCCATTCCCAGTCTCTCTCCATCTCTTTCTGATCTTCTGTCTGTCTATCTCCTCCTACCCCTTTCTCTGTCCATCCACTTTTCTGCCCTCTCTCTGACCATCTGCTCGCCCCCTCCACCCTGTCCATTTATTCCTTCCCCCCTCTGTCCCCCCCCCCCCCTCTGTTAATCTCCTCCTCCTCTTCCTCATCTAATTCAATCTCCTGATGCCCTCTCTATTCCCATCCCCTTCTCCCCCCTTCGCTGTTCCTTTCCTCCTTCCTCCTCTCTCTCTCCTTCTCCACCTGCTTCCTTTCTGTGACTATTTCCTTCTCTCCCCTCTTTCAGCCATCCCTTCATCTTCCCTTTCTCTATCCATTTCCCTCTTCTCCTCTCCCTGTCCATGTCCCCTTCTCATCTCTCGGTGCCCCTCTCTTCTTACCCTCCGCCACCCCATCTCTGTCCATCCCCTCCTCCTTCTTTTCTCTGCCAATCTCCTCCTGTCCCCTCTGTCCATTTCCTCTTCGCCCTCTTTCTATCCATCTCTTTGTCTCCCCCCTATCTGTGCCCATTTCCTCTTCCCATCTTTTTCTGCCCTTCTCCTCCTTCACCCATCTTTCTTCACTTTCTCGCCTCCCCCACCCCAATAGGAGGCTGGTGGTTCTCACTGTTACACTATTTCTTTCCAGATTGTAGTAATTATGCGTACCAAATTTGGTTGAAATCGTTTCACAGGGTTTAGGATGAGCTCTCTACCCGTGACTTTGCTCCCACAAACACATCTCAAAAACATTTCACATACATTTAACATAGTTCACACATATTTTCACACATATCTCACCTGTATCTTTAGCGAATTTCACCATGCAATTTCATTTTCATGAAGCTCTATGTTTATGATGTGGTGTCCCCTGATCTGTCTGACGTACAGTGATGTACATCATGCTACATCCAGCAGAATATATGGACACTGTCTGCGAAATGTGATGCGACTAGAGTTGCTGGCAAAAAGTTAATAAATTTAAATGCCATGCATGATTCGACGGTGTTTAGCGCACCTCAGTGTATATGACGTTAAATCTCCTGAACCATGTGTCGTACAATGACATAATTTTCCTGGTGCATTTAGTTGTGTATGTTAATACTATCTGCAAAATGCGTCGGGAATACAATTAGTTCTAAAGAAATGACAAAATTAAAACGTCGCGCTTCATGCTGTAGTTTTACTGAGTGACCAGTGAAAGTGTAGAAAACAATAATTTTTTTTTCCTTTCATAATTTTGTGAGGGCTGCCAGCGACAAAAGTTTCGTAAAGGTTTCAAAATATGTTTAAAGTCCGTGACAAGTCAATAAATCTCTCATTCTCAAATACTCGGTGAGTAAATTCTTTTTCGCGCCTCTTTTTCATCCTCACCTCATCCCTCCGATAGGTAGGTGGTTCTTAACCCCGCAGCGATTCTTTCCAGGCAGTAAGTGTTAAGTGTACCAGGTCTGGTTGAAATCGGTCCTGTGGTTTAGGAGGGGATACCGAACATAAATACATACATACAATCGTACGTCCATTTTTATAGTATGTGTCGATTTCTGTGATAATTTGCGCTGTTGTTCTTTTTCATGAAAAACGATATAAGAAATGTGGTTGTTGTTAGTGAAATATTCCGCAATTCCTTGGTTATTTGAAAGACGAACACCAACAACGGCAACCATCTGCTTACTCTTCAGCATGTTCCAAAAAACTGCAAACGTTGCTGCTGTTCATCCTCTGTTAAGTAGGGCAAGTAAACAGTTCCTTTTCCCTTCCTGTGCCTCTTCCCCAAGATTTTTGTTTTCCCGGATCTTCCTCTTTTGTTGGCTGCGAAGTTCAAACCTTGTTTCAAAGCTAGACAAGGGTTTACAAATTTTTCCATCATTCCAGCGGTTGTGTCTCGTCAGACTAGTTTTACCTTCTCCTATCTTTTTATTTCATTCCCAAGGACCCAGAAAGTCTGATATTTTGACTTCCACTTAAAACTGGTTGACGGTATTCTATACGCTGATGAGCCCAAACATTATGACCACTCCCTGCTTCGAGACAAAATAGCCGCCTGATGGATTTGCGTGAACTGACACGGTAAGGAAAGTACACTCAAGTGACAAAAGTCATGAGGTACTATGACACCTCTACGTACGTTGTGCCAAACATGACGTTAACATACAATAAGTGTTACCCTCTAGGAGGAATTTTGAAGTTTGACCGTATGTTTACCTAATGGACAGACAGATCGAACATGAATTTCGCATAAATGGCAATTAGTAGAAAGACTTTAATTTTGGATGCTAAGAAAGTAGTGAAGTTCTCGTGAATGAAATAATAAACGGGCGCAAGCCTAACTAGGCATAATAATTTGAAACATGATGTTCAAGTAATTCAAATATAATTTTGCAAAAGGGACTTTCATTCTTTTTCTCTTTGTAAAGTCCAATGAAAACACACGACTAACAGACGAACTGAACAGTGTGTAGCAGTAGTTATCATTTGCATAAATTGGAAATCACAGAAAAATAAATGGCAATTTACTCCTATTGATAACAATTACTAACTCAGTCATTAATTAATTCAGCACCAAAATGTTATCAAATGTTGGTCACGAGACTAAAATTGGCCATGGAAAAAGTCCTGGTTTAACTAACACATACACACACACACACACACACACACACACACACACACACACACAAATGCAAATTAATAACACTGTACAAACACTTTTTTACCCTCTCTCATTTACGGAAATACTTCAGATTTCTTTAGCAAAAGCAATATTTAGTTTATCTGTCTGGTAATAGAAAAGAATATAGTGGGGCCCATAAACTGTTACTTACTCTACAGGAAAATGCTGTAACTATTTCAGAGACAAATTGCATTACACTAATGTGGATTTCTAACACCACTTAAATTTGTTTATATTTCAACACCATATAGTAATTTATTCAACTGTTATTCTCAAATAAAAATTCAGAAATTAGTTCATGGTAATAGTCAAAGCAAAAATCTAATTTCCTGTAAATCAAATTATGTGCCTTTTTCAGTACCTGTGAAGTGGGTGGTTTACCTAGAAACGTTTATACACTTCAACACTGAAACTTTGGCACATTCAAATTAGAAACAATTCAATGGTTATTCAGAAACAGGATACTCGATCTTTTGCAGGTTTAGGATAGGACCCTAAAACGGTTTTACGATCAGGACAATTTCAAAGTTCGCATACATGTTTTTATCACTTGAATTACAATTGAAAAACAACACACACAAACATACTGGTCCATACCAAGATACATACCTGATTTCCTGACGTTGGCGGAGCATTGGCGCAATAGTGGTGGCAAGCACATGGCGGCTATCTGCTCTTACCTCTTGCTGTTTAAGGCTCTTTTCAAATTTCTTCTTGTCGCCGTATTAATCATTTTAGAGCCATTCCATAATACAGGAGCACCATATTACAGCCGAAACCACATCCGAGGCAATTTTAACATAAATCGGCTTCCGAATGCCTCATTTGGCACCCACGGTATTGACTGTATAACTCTTGGCCACTGACTGCGTAATGTGCTCCTCACTTGCCGCCCAGATTGTCCGCCAATTTCACCTTTTCCCTCGCGCCACACCATTTCCGTTTAGATTAGATTAGATTAATTATTCATTCCATAGACCCATAAAAGAGGGAATCCTCCTGGGTGTGGAACATGTCAGATAAACACATTACAAAAATGTAATTAGAAAAACTTGAGTTTCATTAATTTTAGTGATCCTCAGTCAATAAACAGTAAAATTATGTACATGAATTAAATTTAAACTTCTAATATTTATAGGTTTAATACTTACATCTGCTTTCATTAAATCTATCATTCAGACATTTGCAGTTTCTTGACTATTACAACCAAGTATTGTCAAAAATTAAGGTATAATAAATTTTCATTAAAATGGTCTACTGCACTTGTTGAGAAACTCATAGATGGAATGGAAGGAGTTGGCCACCAAAAATTCTTTTAAATTATGTTTAAATTGTGCCTTGTCTGAAACTAAACTCTTAATGCTTGCCGACAACTTATTGAAAATATGCGTTGCTGAATACTGGACTCCTTTCTGGACAAGAGTAAGTGATTTTAAATCTTTATGTATATTATTCTTATTCCTAGTATTGATACTGTGTACTAAGCAGTTAGTTGGAAAAACATATATATCATTTACAACAAACTTCATTAAGGAATAAATATACTGAGAAGCTGTGGTTAATATGCCCAATTCTTTGAATAGGTTTCAACATGATGTTCTTGGATTTACACTACTCATTACTCTTATTATACGCTTCAGTACTCTAAAAAAAATTTTCTCTGTTTGTGGAGTTACCCCAAAATACACTCCTGGAAATTGAAATAAGAACACCGTGAATTCATAGTCCCAGGAAGGGGAAACTTTATTGATACATTCCTGGGGTCAGATACATCACATGATCACACTGACAGAACCACAGGCACATAGACACAGGCAACAGAGCATGCACAATGTCGGCACTAGTACAGTGTATATCCACCTTTCGCATCAATGCAGGCTGCTATTCTCCCATGGAGACGATCGTAGAGATGCTGGATGTAGTCCTGTGGAACGGCTTGCCATGCCATTTCCACCTGGCGCCTCAGTTGGACCAGCGTTCGTGCTGGACGTGCAGACCGCGTGAGACGACGCTTCATCCAGTCCCAAACATGCTCAATGGGGGACAGATCCGGAGATCTTGCTGGCCAGGGTAGTTGACTTACACCTTCTAGAGCACGTTGGGTGGCACGGGATACATGCGGACGTGCATTGTCCTGTTGCAACAGCAAGTTCCCTTGCCGGTCTAGGAATGGTAGAACGATGGGTTCGATGACGGTTTGGATGTACCGTGCACTATTCAGTGTCCCCTCGACGATCACCAGTGGTGTACGGCCAGTGTAGGAGATCGCTCCCCACACCATGATGCCGGGTGTTGGCCCTGTGTGCCTCGGTCGTATGCAGTCCTGATTGTGGCGCTCACCTGCACGGCGCCAAACACGCATACGACCATCATTGGCACCAAGGCAGAAGCGACTCTCATCGCTGAAGACGACACGTCTCCATTCGTCCCTCCATTCACGCCTGTCGCGACACCACTGGAGGCGGGCTGCACGATGTTGGGGCGTGAGCGGAAGACGGCCTAACGGTGTGCGGGACCGTAGCCCAGCTTCATGGAGACGGTTGCGAATGGTCCTCGCCGATACCCCAGGAGCAACAGTGTCCCTAATTTGCTGGGAAGTGGCGGTGCGGTCCCCTACGGCACTGCGTAGGATCCTACGGTCTTGGCGTGCATCCGTGCGTCGCTGCGGTCCGGTCCCAGGTCGACGGGCACGTGCACCTTCCGCCGACCACTGGCGACAACATCGATGTACTGTGGAGACCTCACGCCCCACGTGTTGAGCAATTCGGCGGTACGTCCACCCGGCCTCCCGCATGCCCACTATACGCCCTCGCTCAAAGTCCGTCAACTGCACATACGGTTCACGTCCACGCGATGGAGCTCCGTATGCCACGGCAAACTGGCTGACACTGACGGCGGCGGTGCACAAATGCTGCGCAGCTAGCGCCATTCGACGGCCAACACCGCGGTTCCTGGTGTGTCCGCTGTGCCGTGCATGTGATCATTGCTTGTACAGCCCTCTCGCAGTGTCCGGAGGAAGTATGGTGGGTCTGACACACCGGTGTCAATGTGTTCTTTTTTCCATTTCCAGGAGTGTATGATAGCATATGACATAATGGGGCGAAAATAAGCAAAATATGCTAGTTTTTTATATTTATATCTCCTATGTCTGACATCATTCGCATTGCAAACACAGACTTGTTTAGGTGCTTTAGCAGTTCGTTGGTATGTTGCTCCCAACTGAATTTATTATCAAGTTGTAATCCCAAGAATTTTACACTCTCAACTTCTCCTATTTCCATGTCATCATATTTTATACACACACCAGAAGGATATCTCTTGGAAGTTCTGAACTGCATATAATGGGTCTTTTCAAAGTTTAATGACAGTGAAGTGACTATGAAACCCCTTGGCGGAGGGTGTTCCCTACAGTTTTTCCTTCCTTATAATACAACTTCCCTAAGTATGAACCAGTTTTCTACATACAATTTCTCTTACATAAACAGGAATATTTTATAAAGTTTCATGGTTTAAACTCACTGTTAAGTTTTTTCAAAATATCCATCACAAACTTCCACTTCCCTCTGGCAATTGAAAGACATTAATCAGTACAGACCAAACATTTCATAGTTACATGCATAAAATTACACAGTATAAATTGGAATGAAAGTAAATCTAACCTAATCTAATCTATTTTTAATCGATCTTAATGTTACAGTACCTCCTAACATTGTGTCGGATCTCCTTTCAACCGGCGGAGTGCTGCAACTCGAGGTGGCGTGGACTCAACAAATCGTGGAAGTCCTCGGCAGAAACACTGAGCCATGTTGTCCCTATGGACGTCCATAATTGCGAAAGGGTGGCCGGCGCAGGATTTTGTACACGAAATCACCCCTCGACTGTGTCCCTTACACGTTCGATTGGATTCAAGTCGAGGGTACTGAGCGAACAAATCATTCGCTTGAACTAGCCAGAATGTTCTTTAAACCCGTGACACGGTGCATTGTCATTCGTAAAAACTCCACCGTTGTTTGGAAACATGGTCCATGAATGGCTGCAAATGGTCTCCAGGTAGCCGAACATAACCATTTCCAGTCAATGGTGTGTTCAGTTGGACCCGAGGACACTGTCCATCCCAGGTAAACACAGGTCGCACCACAATGGAGCCACCACCAGCTTGCACAGCGCCTTGTTGACAACATGGGTCCGTGGCTTCGTGGGGTCAGCGGCACACTCGAATCCTATCATCATCTCTTACCGACTGCAGTCGAGATTCATCTGGCCACGCCACGGTTCTCCAGTCGTCTAGAGTCCAACCGATATGGCACCACGAGCCCAAGAGAGGCGCTGCAGATGACGTCGTGCTGTTAGCAAAGGGACTCGTGCCGCTCGTCTACTGCCACAGCCGCTTAACGCCAGCATTTGCCGCACTGTCCTAAAGGGCACGTTTGTCCTACGTTTCTGTGGTTATTTCACGTCTGTTAGCACTGACAGTCCGCCTGCTTAGCTGGGTGGTAACGTGCTCGCCTCCCATGCAAGCGGGCCCGGGTTCAATTCCCGGCTGGGTTGGAGGTTTTCTCCGCTCATGGACTGGGTCTCCCATGCAAGCGGGCCCAGGTTCGATTCCCGACTGGGTTGGAGATTTTCTCTGCTTGGAGACTGGGCGTTGTGTTGTCTTCAACATCATTTTATCCTCATTACTGGCGCGCAAGTCGCCCAATTCGGCGTCGAATGAAATAAGACTTGCACTTGGCGGCTGAACTTCCCCGAATAGGGGCCTCCCGGCCAACGATGCTGTACACTCATTTCATTTCATTTCAGCACTGACACCTCGCTGCTCTCGGTCATTAAGTAGAGGCCGTCGGTCCCTGCGTTGTCTGTGGTGAGAGGTAGTGTCTGATATTTGGTATTCTCGGCAGGATATTGACACTGTAGAAGTCGAAATATTGAAATCCCTAACTGTTTCTGAAATGGAATCCCGTTAATTTGAGTCCAATTACCATTCCGCGTTCAAGGTTTGTCAATTTCCGTCGTGCAGCCATAATGACGTCGGAACGTTTTCACATAAATCACCTGAGTGGAAATAACAGCTCCGCCAATGCACTGCCCGTTTATCCCTTGTGTACGCGATACTAGTGTCATCTGTACACCCGTATGTGTATATCGCAGACTCATGACTTTGGTCACCTCATTGTACACAATGTAGCAGATACTAGTGGACAATCATCCAAGCGACGACACAGGCCGAAAATGGGGAAATACATCGACATAAGAGGCTTTGATATAATGCATAGTGTTATGACCCTGCGACGGGGCGCGAATTTGGCTGATCAGCTGTTCACGTTCTGCTGTCATAAGTATTTATGCAAAGTGGTTTAAGCACGGCGAGACACGAGGAGGCGACAAGACGTCAGTACCTCATCACAGAACAGGCTCCGTACTGCAGCACAGGCGGCGATTTGCGGCAGACATGGAGACAGAGCACAATATTGATGTAAGAAAAAACTTTCGGCCCACACCGTTCAGCGCACACTGTTGAATCTGGACCTCCGCAGCAGATGAGCCCTCCGTGTTCCCACGTTGAACCAACGAGATGATCAATTACGACTGAAGTGGAGACGGGATCGTCTACATTGGATGGCGGATCAGTGGAAACGTGTCGCTTGGTAGCATGAATCATGTTTCTTGTTATACGAGGTCGATGGTCATGGTCGGACACGCCGTCGTTCAAAAGAATGATTGTTCGAAACATGAACTGCGTCATGGACAAAGACAGTTGGGAACAGTATTTTGTTATGTGGGACATTCACCTGGGCTTGCATGGGACCAGTGGTAGTAACTGAAGGCACTTTGACAGCAGTGGAGTACGTTAACGCTATAGGACGCCACCTGCATCCGTTCATACTTTATGCCCTCCCCGAGAGCGAGGGCATCTTCCAACACGATATCTATCACTGTCACAAGGCCGGAATCGTGCTGCAGTCGTTCGAGGAGCGTAGGAGTGAACTCATGTTGATGTCTTGGCCACCATATTCGCCTAATCTGAACACGATGGAACACACCTGGGCCACTGCCGGGTGGTAGTTCTGCACCCATTAAACGCTGGTCCCTAGTTCACGGAAACTGCGTGGCGCAGCATAGGCTACTGAGCGCGTGGTCGTATTACGTAGGTTGGAATTTAATAGTGGCAACTATTTATTCACAACCGATACAAAAGAGTTACATGTTTGCAACTGTTACTGTCCTTCAAAGTAGTCACCAGCGTTGTGTAGAACCTGTTGCCAGTGATCTTGAAGGCGTGGTATACCTTCATCTTCGTAGTCAAATCAAAGTCACAAGGACGTAAGTCCGGGGAGTATGGTGGATGGTACAGCAATTCCCAGTCCTAGCGACCGAACAGAGCAGCCACAGCTTGCGCTGTATGCACCCGCGCATTGTCGTCCAAAATGAGGGGTCCCCGCTTCTCTCGCAAAGCAGGTCGAGATGATGCTCCAAAAACGAACAGTAATACTGTGCATTGACGGTCTGCCGTGGAGGAACGTAATGCGTTAGACTAACACCATCAAAGTCGTATACGAGAATCACCATAACTTTCATCATACTGGGGCTCTGACGCACTTTCGACTTTCGCGGAGACCCATAACGACGCCATTCGTGGCCCATGTCTCATCCAGTGTTACGATACGGCGTAAGAAAGCCTCTCCTTCGCGATCATAGCGTTGCAAGTGCGTCTGAGCAGCGTCGTTACGCATCCATTTCTGCATTTCCGTCAAGTCATGCGGAACCTATCGTGATGCAGTTTTTCGCATGCCCAGGCATTCCTTCAGGATGCGAAGCACAGTCGTATGCACTAATCCGGTTTCGTGGACGACCTCAAGAATCGTATTGCGTCGATCACTGTCCACTAACGCGACAACAGCATGCACTACCTCTTCAGAGACGCTAGGACGACCTGCCCGATGCATGTCTGCCACAGTTTGCCGACCTTCGTTGAAGGTTTTTACCCAACGTACCACTGTTCTGTACGGCAATGCGAATCCCCGCACGCCTCTTGAAGACCCTGGTGAGACTGTCGTGCTGTACGACCTATGGCACATTCAGTCTTGATCCAGCTCCGTTGTTCCTGATTCGAAAACATAGTGACACCGTTACGTTAGACCGCTCGCTCGCAAGTGACTGTCTTTCCTTCGATTGTGCGCACGCCGGTGACATGGGACGGGCGAGTCCACTTGCTCCGAGGTAAGGTAGGTATGTCAACAACGTGTGCTATCAGCGACAATAGTAGATTCCATTGCATAGTGTGTCCACAGCAGAGTTGCCACTATTTAAGTTCCAACCTATGTATATTGGCTAGGCGGTGTTTGTCTATAATGAAACAAGTGATGTAAGTATAAGGGGTTATCAAAAAGTTTCTGATCGAAGGTCGTACAGTCCAGAATCGGTATACTAGTCATAAAAAAATCACCATGAGTGTTGAGACGCTTCATCCCACCCACGCAACACGATGGAGATTATCGTTCGGTAAAACACGGTGTTCTCCTGGGTGAGGAAGTCCGTAAGTGCGTGTTGCACATCCCCGTCCAGTAGGAATCGTCAGCCCTTCAACGCATTCTTTAAGGGATAACCACCTGGGGAGAGATCAGGAGGACAGGACTATAGAGCGGGTGTTCGAGTGTCCCCACTTCGGTTGGCGTAACTTCCGCATTACGACATCTACGATATGAGAAAGTGCGTTACCGTGAAGCAACAGCACCACTTGGCGTGCCATTCCATAACAGTGGTTTTCGACTAACATGCTGCCCCATGCACAGTCTCCATTCTACCGGTGTTTGTCCTTCAGCAGCCAAGAAAAGAATAACAGCACATAGGTCTTTGTTTGTATGATGCATTTGGTAATAACGTCGCCACAGTTAACGTTTCCGTATTTGCCGCACACTCGTCGCAAAGACACGAATGCCACACTAATGCACTGCCTACATGTCGGTGCCCATATACCCTCATCGTAGTCGCGCTACGTTCCGTACAGGGCGTTCGGAAATTCCCATTACAAATTTCTAGAGCTTGTAGAGGGTTGTTTCAAAAGTAAAATTCCCAACTCTGTACCCTTACCGTGCATGGTGCAATGCGAAATCTGGTAACACCACCGTGTTCGCCGGATACCCCACCACTGATCCAACAACCAGCGTGGCTCTGAAATGGTCAGTACCAGTGATGGAGCCCGTCTTCGCCGTCACCACCAAGTCTGAAATTCGTGCGGTCATCAGACTTTTTCACGCAAGAAAGTTACCACTTGTACAAATTCGTCGGCAATTGAGTGAAGTGTATGGCGAAACGTGTATAAGCATTCAACACGTCCGAAAATGGTGTAGGGAGTTTTTCAACGGCCGTACGAACGTCCACGACGAACAACGAAGCGGGAGGCCGTCGATCTCCGACGAAGTTGTGGCGAAAGTTGAGCAAATCCTGCTCGAAGATCGGCGAATCACCATCCGGCAACTGGCTGCTCAAATTCCTGAGGCTTCTGAAGCTTCAATTGACAGGATATTGAATGAAAAGCTAAGCTACCACATGCTTTCAGAAGTCCACGAATAGCAGCGCGTCGACTGTGCTCGGAAGTTCTGGAGTGAATGCGACGAGAATAAGGAAAACTTCCTTGATTCCATTGTTACGGGGGATAAATCGTGGTACCATTATGTTACTCCGGAAACAAAACAACAATCGCGCCAATGGGAACACACCTGATCGCCACCACCAAAGAAGTTTAAGCAGCAGCTGTCAGCAGGAAAAATCATGGCATCGGTGTAGTGGGACCGGCGTGGTGTATTGCTCATTGATTTTATGCGTAGAGGGACCACCATAAACTCGACAGGTTATTACGAGGCCTTAAAAATCTCAGATGGGCAATCCAAAATCGACGTAGGATGAAAACTCAGCAAAGGCGTAAGCCTGCACCACGACAATGCCCGTCCACGTGTGTCGCAACAAACGAAGGAGCTAATCGACAAATTTGGCTGCGATGTCATTGACCATCCCCCTTCCAGCCCCGATTTGGCACCCAGCGATTTCCATCTGTCTCCGAAATTGAAGGAGCACCTAGGTGGTCTATGATTCCAGACGGACGACGAGTTGCAAGAAGAAGTATTCAAGTTTCGCAACGGGTTGACTTCTTCGAGCTGGGAATGCAAAAGTGGATTACTCGACAGAAAAAAATGCATAGAAAAAATGGGGACTATGTGGAAAAAAAGCTTAAAGATCAACGTTTCCAATGGTGAAATCGTTTTTTCGAATAAAATATTCCTTGTGTCTAAAAAAAGTGGGAACGTTATTTTTGAATAGGTGCCCATGTCCGGGAACGTACCGTTTCCGTTCTTCGACGGTTTCAGTTCAGATGTTTAACTCATCCACTTCTGCGTCAGGAATTGAATTAGGCCTGACGCAGTACAATTATTAGGTAACAATTCGAAAGGAAAGATAACGAAACATTCATTTATCACTTAAGCACATTTCTTTGCAATATTAGTTAAACATTACATGTTTACATTATTCCAAAACAAAAAAGAACCCATCATATTGTACGTACAGAACAGTACTGATGCATTACAACAGCGCCTCGACGTAGCTACACCAATGTTGTTACAGACAATGCACCTAAGAAGCATGTTCTGGTACACACTCTCCATCTCACCTGGTGTCTCCTCAATTTCTAGCGCAGCGGCCACAACTCGTGCCAGCAAATCTTCCTGTGTCTCTACAGGAGTCTCGCAGCAAGACAGACGTTAAGTGACATCACGTGAAAGTGTGACGCAGTACACGTTATCCTGTCTACCCTACTGCATACTAGGACAAGCAACTCTGAGATTTTTTCCTTTCCCTCAGCAGATGTGGAGGCGTTACACAACCTGAATTGAAATCGTAGTAGAACGGAAGCGGTACTCATTCCCCTCTACAAGCTTAGAAGTTTGTAACGGGAATATCCGGTGATGCTGTATACGCTGCAGCAACGCCCTCAAACTGAATCTCTTTGATCACCCTTTAATGAAAAGAGTCTTGTATGTATGCAGCAATAAACTACAATGGACTGTTGTTTCAGACTCAGATTTCTGTGTATGGCATTCCAGCTCTTCGTTATTTACATCCCTCAAAACTTCCATCATATGGCCAGCAAAGGATTCGTATAGGAGTGTAGCTTATATATTTGAAGTAATACTGTAGTGTAAGCTATAGTAAACCACAAAATGTGTGGGTATTTCAAAAATTGTACATTTTCATGTTCACAGGCGACGGAAGAGAACAGACATCGCAGGCGACTACGACTGTTCGATGCACTTCACTGGCTTAGCCGTCAGTGGAATTACGCTGTTTCTCCGTGATATGATAGAAACGAGATAACGAGAAACTATATTGTAATTTCACTTTAAAGAACTTAATAAAACTTTGTTGAAAGCATGCAAAATATTTGTGATCATTGTATAAAATCACTACATATTCTCACTAGACAAAATGCTAGCCATCTAGCGTACCGAAGCCACTAGTTAATAAGCACTTGCAGATGGCATGCAATGACGGGAGCAAGTAAAAAACTTCTGGGAGTGTGGGCTCGCGCTCAGAAAGTCCAAGGAGGGTGTAAAGTACAATATCTGTTTTGTAACATGCGGCGCACGACCATTGTCACGCAATGGCTAAACGGAGGGATTGGCTACGCGACAAAAGTCGTCCGTTAGGTATCGCAGATGTTTCATCGTAGATTAATCGACATAACAAAGTAAAAAATAAAAGAAGTTGGTGCACCACGAAGAAATTATCCGAATGTGACGAAAATCGGTAGGTGTGATGTACATGTAATGAGAAACAAATCACAAAACTGGATGATTTATTCAAGAGAAAGAGCTTTACAAACTGAACCAGTCAATAACATGTTGCTTACCCAAGCAGTTACTCGGCTTGGCATTAACTGATAGAGTTAATAAAATTCTTCTGGGTTTGAGGCCGCATTGTCATCTGTAAAATCCTGACGTTTCCGCGACTGTTGCAAGGCGCCTTCCTCAGAGTGTATTGCCAAAACGTCGGAATTTTACAGATAACAAGGCGGCCTCAAACCCAGAAGAATTTTATTGACCGTCACAGCGGCCGCAGAAGCCTACGTTTACATTTAACTGATAGAGTTGTTGGCGTGCCAAATTCTGTCCATTTGGTGCGTTAGATCATCAAAAGGCAGAGATGGGTGGAGGGCCCTGCTGGTAATGCTCCAAACTTTCTCAGTTGGGGAGAGACTGAGCGACTTTGCGGGCCAAGGTACAGTTTGGCAGGCACAAAGACAAACAGTAGGAACTTTCACAGCGTGCAGGCGGGCATTCTCTTCTGAAATAGAAGCCCAGTATGGTTTTCCGAGAAGAGCATCAAAACAGGGCGTGGAATATCGTCGACGTACCGCTGCGATGTAAGAGTGTCGCTTATGACAAGTGCAAAGATCCTGCTATGAAAAGAAATGGCAAGCCAGTGCATCACTCCTAGTTGTCGTCCAATATGGCGGCCGACAGTTAGGTTGGTATTCCATCGCTGTCTGGAGTGTCTCCAGGTATTACTGGTCATTGGGGCTCAATTCGAAGCGCGTCGCATCACTGCAAACAATTCTGTTCCAGCCAATGAGATTCCAGGCCGGAGACATATCTGAAGACGCTGCAGACACCAGTTGGGTACCAACCTGACAGTCGCCCACAATGCAGCCTGGTAACCAGAAGTGATGGACTGGGAGCGCTAATTTTTTTTTCATACCAGGACCCATTTGATTGCCATCCACGGCAGCCTTTCTGCATAGCGGTTCGTCGACGATACTCTACGCCCCATTTTGATGCCCGTCATGGCAAGCCATCCTGGGCTTATATTTCAGCAAGATAATATCCGCCCCTATACGACGAGGGTTTCTACTGATTGTGTTCGTGCTTGCAAAACTCCAACTTGGCCAGGAAGGTCGCCGGATCTCCCCGAGTTGAGAACGTTTGGAGAGCTATGGCCGCGACCTTCCAACAACCTCAGGAGCTCGACGATCTGACGCGGCAGTTGCACAGAAACTGGCACGATATCCCTTAGGAGGACATCCAACAACTCTTATCAATTAATGCGGAGCCGAATAACTGCTTGCATGGTGGCCAGAGGTGGACGAACACGTTATTGCCTTGCTTAAAAAATGGTTCAAATGGCTCTGAGCACTATGGGACTCAACTGCTGAGGTCATTAGTCCCCTAGAACTTAGAACTAGTTAAACCTAACTAACCTAAGGACATCACAAACATCCATGCCCGAGGCAGGATTCGAACCTGCGACCGTAGCGGTCTTGCGGTTCCAGACTGCTGCGCCTTTAACCGCACGGCCACTTCGGCCGGCTGCCTTGCTTAAACGCCGGCCGCTGTGGCCGACCGGTCCTAGGCGCTTCAGTCCGGAACCACGCTGCTGGTACGGTCGCAGGTTCGAATCCTGCCTCGGGCATGGATGTGTGTGCTGTCCTTAGGTTAATTAGGTTTAAGTAGTTCTAAGTCTAGGGGACTGATGAGCTCAGAACCATTTGAACCTTGCTTAAACTGTAAAGCTCTTTCTCTTGAATAAATAATCCAACTGTAATGATTTATGAGTCTATGCGTGTAAATCACACATACCGATTTTCGTCCCATTCGGATATTTCCTTTTGTGCTGCATTGTGTATGTGTGTGTGTGTGTGTGTGTGTGTATTGCCAATGGCCACAAGAATATCATTACCGCAACTGAAAAGAACGACAGGGTACACGGTTAAATATAACTTTGTTACGAGGAAAGGATTGCGGTAGCAAGTCAAGGAGCGAACGCACAATCAGCTCCATCTCGAGATAAGATCTATCTTCTGAAATAATAATCTCGCGTCCGCTGACCGACAACCGAGCGCTCAGAAGAAAACTGAATATCCGCATTCATACATTCGGACTGTCTGTTCAAGTCGCTAGAACTGATCCTCACTGCAAATACAGAGGATCATTTGTAACAACGCACTCGGTGTCAGGCACAGTTACACACAATCTCACCAAACAATGCGACTTTATATTGCGAAAGTGGTTTGATACTGATTTCCTTTACATTCAGATCAGTGTCCAATCCATGCCAAGGTTAACCACATCTATCATCGATGTTCATGCAAATGTCACACACTATCAGGACAAATGTGGCAGATTTTTCTTGTCTGGCGGGCATAATTATACTCCTCAGTCCTATCAAGAAATATGTTCATGAAAACAAAGTAATGTAATATGACTAAGTAATATTTCCCGGCGTAGTAATTCATTAAATTCCTGTCGGGTCTGCAGCCAAGTCATAAAGTCACTTTGTGTAATCTGGCTGCAGACCCTGCAAGAAAATGAGAAAGTAATGTGAGACATGCTCACTATAATGTACAACAACCCACGAAAGGAAGGTTTATGAAGTACGACGGGCTAAATCTCCCTGTTTTAATTTCATAGTTTTGTAAGAGGTGATATTTAAAATTGAACAGTTAACAGCGTTATGTGATACTGCTAGTTCATGGAGCAACTTCAACTTGACTGCATGAAACATTTAGTGGTTTGTCATTTCTGTTTGTCAGCCTGAACATTTGCAGTTACCAAGCTACAGGTCCCATTCTGTTGTTCACAATGCTGAACAAGCAAGTTGGGACTTATCCCCTCCAATTTCCTCCGCTTACTCTGGAATTCGTGCTGTCGGTGATGCTTCCATGCCTCCAGCCTTTGATAAGCATCAAAGAGAAAGTGCACAGGCAAGCCTGAACCAATACAATATAAGGCACTAAAATGTTGATCGTAGTATCAAAAATGGAGGAAGAAGAAGCTTAATCCCTTGGAATGTGATGTTAAAAATGAAGAGGGCGTACAACAGCGAAGGAACCAGGAAAAGGCAGCATAGTTGGATATCTGCTGTCGCTTCGCGGAAATGTTAACTCGGTCCCGGAGGAGAGCAGTAGAGGGAAGATACTTGGGTAGACAGAGATTGTCATATGTGGGACAGATTATGAAAGATGCTGGGCGTAACGGATATGCAAAATAGGAAATATTTGCATGAAATGGAAAGATAGAGTATAGCATCAGACCCGTCAAGACACAACACTGGAATAGCTTAGAAACACATTCCATCCTCGTATCGACGACTGCAGCAGCTGAATACATCCTCGTAAACGCGGAATGGGAACCAAGCAGTTAACCATGGTAAATAAAAACAATAAAAAATACACTGATTTGATGTGTTACTGACATTTTGTCTGATAACTGTTTAAAAGTTTCGTTCCTCAGCAAGAACATATCCAGAATCTGAGTTGGGGAGGAAGGGGCAGGGAAATAGGTGGGAACTCATATTAGTTTCATGGTGAATCGCGAAATAATTTTGAGATTTCATGACGAATGGTTGTGGGTGCACTTGCTTACTAGACAGCATCTATTACATGCTCCACCTTTCTTCAGAATGTTACTGAACCGACTCATGTGTCTGTGGGCGGCACAGGAGGCTTGTTCGGCTTACAAAGATTATTTTCCTAGGGGAAGGCAGCTGTCCGCCATCCCAGGAACCCCCACTCCCCCACCCACCCCCCGCAGCCACCGCCGCTGGGTAGGCCCATGTTCAAAACCCTTACTATACCTAAGCCTTACTATGGCAGAATAGTAGTGTAGTGGCGGTGTCACTCCTCTTTTGACATCAAACTGATATGCAAATTAATTAAATATATCAATTAATGAGCCCCACCGTCGACTATCCCCGCCACAGACCACGCCCACCCCTACATCCAGATGACGTCACGTGTTTTTCTCAGCCTGCACGTGTGAACCAGACCCTCCCCCTCCCCCACCACCAATCTAACCTCTTGGCCGGAATTTCGAATTTTGGCAGGAATTTAGAATTTTAGTGGGATTTCTTTGTCCCAGGGCTGTGCTGACATTCCAACCCCCCCCCCCCACCTCCCCGCCCAGGAGTTGGCGGGTAATTAAAATTGGCGCTGTCCTTTCCGGAACTCGAACCCTGGTCCTCATGGGCGGAAAGACCAAGGGCACCCCCTAACACAATTAAACCGCCAGAGATGCTTGGAATTGACGAGAGATTACAAATGGCGGTGTCCCTTCCAGGACTCGAACGCTGGTCCTCCTGGGCGGAAAGCCCAAGTGCACCTTCCAACATATGGAAACCATCCAGATGCGGGAGAGAAAAGTTTGGTTAGAGTACTCTACTTATTTTGGTCTGGAAACTGATGCAAGGATCGATCCTAGTTACATAATTAATCACAGACATCGGACCTAATTACACAACTATATGCATAACGCTACACTAGGACGGCATAAAAGAGCAATACAACTCAAAAACTGACGATACCATACAATGGTGTTATGCTGCAGGGAAAAAAATTCGCAAACCACTCGAAACTAGTGACAGACACACTCAAACTCTACCCTACACCAACAAGCTGGCGGGAAAAAGGCAAGAGTGGAAGATACCATCTTTATTCTTTTCTGGCGGGAAATACATTCCAGTGACGAGATGCTGGTGTTGGACAGAGAGGGGGTTAATAAGTGTATTATCTGTCAGTATACAGCTGAGGCCAGTATTTGTAGTTGTTTCACAACAGAGTTCGCTACAGATGCCTGCTCAAAGCCATCCTGCAGCCCAGGTAATCGTAGCCAATACACGATACCACAACTGATGGAAAAAAATGCGTCACAGATTTAATTACTTTCGAAATTGTCGTGAAAAATCCAGCACCCGTAATGAACGGGTCATAATGCATCACATATACTGGGGAAAATCGTCGTTCTAAAAGACAAAAGGGGGCGGTACTTGAATGTGCGCTCTCCTCGATAGGCGTCCACAAACTGCCGAAAATCGAGGCCCTCTACCTCCCTCCCTCCCTCCATCCACCTACGGGGAGGGGACAGGGGTTTCTTGAAACAGCCAGCTGCTCTGCCTACCGCCTCGCAGCACGGGCAGGCCACGTCTGCACTCGGCTTTCCACCATCTGGCCGCCGCCTTAAGCCGATGGTCTTAGACCACGCAAAAGGGAAATTTAGTAGTATAACCCCACCTATCTGGAGAACGCTCCAGGCGGCTACTTGAAACGTTGGCTGCTTGCGAAACAGAAAGCCCCTTCCGTTTAAGGCAAGCGTTCCCTCACGCCAGCATCCCTCGGATCCGTGATAAATGACTGCTATCCCGACCGAGGGAGAACCACGTCTGTTAGGGAGCTCACCCGTCATTCTGTGCTGAACTATTTAACATAAACACGACTCCTACAATGAAGCAACTATTAAAAAAGGGAAACACATTCGTGACGACCATTTTCTTTTAGTTTTATGAGCACAATCGGTATAGCTTTTGCATTCGACTGCAGTCGCATCTCATTATTTTGTGATGTCCAGTGGAATGTAGCGCCGCCGATTAAAGATGATCAGCAGAGACATGCGGACCCTGCGTAAAATCTGGAAAAAAAGCTTCGACTATTTTCGTGCGCGAACTACCGATCATTGCAGAGTGTCCTCGTTATTTCGAAACTTGTCATCAGAGTAACGAAAAAGCGAGAATTTAAACTCCAAAGAAAAAATAATAATAATCTATCTTAAAGGCTAATGTAGGTCGCTGTCTGGTATACTTTGGTGGATATGTTCGATAATTAACAATGAATGAAGGTACTGTACAGTCATCTACTTACATTCACGATGGTTCAAATAGCTCTGAGCACTAAGAGACTTAACTTCTAAGGTCATCAGTCCCCTAGAACTTAGACCTACTTAAACCTAACTAACCTAAGGACATCACACACATCCATGCCGGAGGCAGGATTCGAACCTGCGACCGTAGCGGTCGTGCGGTTCCAGACTGTAGCGCCTAGAAACGCTCGGCCACACCGGCCGGCACATTCACGATGGTACTCTCGAAGTAGTAGACGGGCTGTTTAGCAATGATACAGAAATTGGTAAGCATGCTACCGCGTCATTGATCAGTGTTGAAATTACGATAAAATTGCTAAACTTGATCGCACTATCAGCTATGCTGCTTATTATTACAGTTCATCAACGGTGTCTTTTCCATCCCAACAGTCCACTGGTACGCTGTTGATTACCACATAATGTGATTTACAACATGCGGTGTCTAGTTTCCTGGGGGAGACAATGGACCAGACGTGTTAATGTCAGTTTAGATAAACTCCCACTACATATAAAATAATTTCAAACGTTTGATTACTTTGCAAATAAGTTAATTTGTTAAAGCTACATTGACGTCTTCAACTTTTGTAGTCCTGTCTTCCTCAGTTGCGTGTAATATTATGGTATATTGATAATTTTTAGCTATGGACTGTCTGACAGCAACTGAAATTTTGTTTTATTTAGTTGCTGTCAGACGGTCCATAAGTAAAAATTATCAATATACCGTAATATTGTTAAAGCTAGTTTCTCATGCATATCAATTGGCCTATATTTAAGGTTTTTTTACTTGCTCGATGTCGATGAGGACCATTTCACTTGAGATCCGTGGTTTTACATTAGTACATCTGTTTTCTTGGGTAAACATTTTGGCCGGCCGCTGGTGGCCGAGCGGTTCTGGCGCTACAGTCTGGAACCGCGCGACCGCTACGGTCGCAGGTTCGAATCCTGCCTCGTGCATGGATGTTTGTGTTGTCCTTAGGTTAGTTAGGTTTAAGTAGTTCTAAGTTCTAGGGGACTTATGACCTCAGCAGTTGAGTCCCATAGTGCTCAGAACCATTTGAACCATTTGGTAAACATTTATCGTGTATTATTGTTTCCTGTCGTGTTCTAAATCTTGGAGAATCCCTTCACTGCGAATCTACTGCAACGAGAAGTATATCTAATCTAATGTAATCATCTATGACGTCATATGCCTTGAACTATGAGTCATACAATAATATAAATTTGCAGGTGCATTCAGTGTTGTGTGTGGATACTGTCAACAGCATTAGTAGTAAAGAAGTAAAATTTTAAAACGCCGTGCCTGATGCTGAAGTCTGATTGCATGAATAGCGAAAATTTAATAAGTGACAAACTTTTTCCTTTTCATTGTTCTGTGTAGGGTATCAGCGAGACAAAGTTTCTAAAAGTTGTGAAATTGTATGTAAAGTTTGTTGGGAGTCTCTGACTGCTTTGCTTCTTAAAATTTTGCGCACTATCAGATACACTGCCTCAAGACTATACTCTGTTTCTAACTTTAGTACTTGACTTCCAGTGAGACCTATAACGTACGATTGTACCTCTTAATGAGGAGGCGGTGACAGCATTTTAAATTTTTAATTTCGGTCAGTAATAGTATGAAATTTACGGTAAAATACAGGGAGCGAAAGGCTATGTACAATTTGTACAGAAAGCAGATGGCAGTTATAAGAGTCGAGGGACATGAAAGGGAGGCAGTGGTTGGGAAGGGAGTGAGACAGGGCTGTAGCCTTTCCCCGATGCTATTCAATCTGTATATTGAGCAAGCAGTAAAGGGAACAAAAGAAAAGTTCGGAGTAGGTATTAAAATCCATGGAGAAGAAATAAAATCTTCGAGGTTCGCCGATGACATTGCAATTATGTCAGAGACAGCAAAGGATTTGGAAGAGCAGTTGAACGGAATGGACATGGTCTTGAAAGGAGGGTATAAGATGAACATCAACAAAAGCAAAACGATGATAATGAAATGTAGTCGAATTAAGTCGAGTGATGCTGAGGGAATTAGATTAGGAAATGAGACACTTAAAGTAGTAAAGGAGTTTTGCTATTTGGGGAGCAAAATAACTGATGATGGTCGAAGTAGAGAGGATATAAAATGTAGACTGGCAATGGCAAGGAAAGCGTTTCTGAAGAAGAGAAATTTGTTAACATCGAGTATAGATTTCAGTGTCAGGAAGTCGTTTCTGAAAGTATTTGTATGGAGTGTAGCCATGTATGGAAGTGAAACATGGACAATAAATAGTTTAGACAAGAAGAGAATAGAAGCTTTCGAAATGTCGTGCTACAGAAGAATGCTGAAGATTAGATGGGTAGATCACATAACTAATGAGGAGGTATTGAATAGAATTGGGGAGAAGAGGACTATGTGGCACAACTTGACTAGAAGAAGGGATCGGTTGGTAGGATATGTTCTGAGGCATCAAGGGATCACCAATTTAGTACTGGAGGGCAGTGTGGAGGGTAAAAATCGTAGAGGGAGACCAAGAGATGAATACACTAAGCAGATTCAGAAGGATGTAGGCTTCAGTAGGTACTGGAAGGTGAAGAAGCTTGCACAGGATAGAGGAGCTTGAGGCTGCATCAAACCAGTCTCTGGACTGAAGACCACAACAACAACAATTGTATGAAATACTGAAAAATCAAATTTCCATTGCCTCTGGAATTGATACGGATGGTTGTACCAGTGGCACCAAAGCGGTGAAAATTTATTGAAATTGGGAGGAAGAAAGCTGAGTAGATAAAAATATTACACTGCCTGACAAAAAATTGAAGCACCCAAAAGACATGGTGGTATATCAAAGTAATTTCATTCCCAGAGACAGCATGAGTGGGTATGTGAATGATTATACTGTACCTGCAGCCCTGACGAGTCTACACACCAGCAGCAGCAACACACAAGATTACTTCAGTTCTTTTGTTTCGCGTACTTATGTGAAGAAATGATCCGCATTTGTGTATTTTTCTGTGTTAACTAGTGTGTACTGAGGTACATAAGTATATGGATAAATTTCAGTTCATTTGCATTGTGCGAGGTGACTTTGGAGGGCACTAAAGGAAGAAAACACAAGCAACGCCTTCCGATTCGCAGTTCCTGGCCAATCGACGCTTACCTGACAGTGAATGGTGGACAGTGGCAGTGGACGGTGTCACGTGTCTCTGGGCGGAAATCGAATATTTGTATTGGCTGCAAGGTTGTGCCCCTACACTTTAAAACAGGTCTGGGGTATTGCTCACCATTGACATAACATCTGAGCCACCACCGGTGCCTCGTTTGTTGGGAGCTGAGCTTCATAAAAGTCCTGAACAAGTGCAAAGGGTGGGTTTGGTTTTGTTTGTCATTGGGAGCTCCAACGTTAGGCGGGTGATAGTGTCCCTTCGAGAAATGGCAGGCAGGTCGGGGAACAATGTCAGTTTCCTCTTGGTTTGCTTGCTGGCGGGAGGGGGGGGGGAGGAGGAGAGGGAGGGGGTATAATGTCCACTCTGCCAGCAGCGATTGAATGCACTGGATGCATATGGCTGTAGATCGTGGTTATGTCGGCATGAATGACGCCTGCCACCTTGGTTTAGAGACCATCCTCGGTTCCTACAGGGGGCTGTCTGCTTTGCTGAAAGCTATCCTCACATGAATGTTGGTATCAGATCTAGCGTTCCTAGAACTGATCGCCCTCGTCTGGTTTGGAGCCGAGTAGAAGGCCTAAACCAGAAGTTCAGGCGACTCTGTGTCGATCCTGGATGCGGATTTCTCGACCTCCGCTATCGGGTGGAAAGCTGTGGGACTCCCCCTCACCCTTAAATTATCACACAGGCGCTACACGCAGGGAGCGGCTACTAGGGCAACGGAGAATCTGTGGTCTGCACATGTGGTTTTGGCTGGCTCTGAGCACTATGGGACTTAACTTCTGAGGTCATCAGTCCCCTAGAACTTAGAACTACTTAAACCTAACTAACCTAAGGACATCACACTCTTCCATGCTCGAGGCAGGATTCGAACCTGTGACCGTATCGGTCGCACGGTTCCAGACTGTAGCGCCTACAACCGCTCGGCCACCCCGTTTCTTAGGATAGAGGGATCCCTCCATAGGCCCGACAAGATACTTTCCGATTTACTATCCCCTTTAATTAAAGAGAGTAGTACTCATCATGACAGAGTGATGATAGAAAATGTTAATGTAGTGTTAGTTAACTGCAGGAGAATCGATGTAAAGGTCCCAGAAATAGTCTCTCTTACAAAAGGTAACAATGCCCACATAGAACTAGGGACAGAAACTGGAATTCTAAATTCAAATATACCACAAATATAGGTTGAACGCCAGCGATCATAAGACCATTACACGATCACTGAACACGGGTGTAAATGTAAATATAGGGAAAGGCAGGAAGATAGTTCTGCTTAGCAAGAGTGACAAGAAACAAATTTCAGGTTACCTGAGCAGTCAACAAGAAAATTTCATCTCCGGCATTGGCCACTTTGAGCATGAATATGCAAAATTCATGAGTAATGTTACAATATGCTATAGACAGGTATGTGCCGAGCCAAATTGTGAAGGATGGGGAAGTCCAGCTGTAGCTAGACAGCCGTTTTAGAAAGCTACTGCGAAACAAATAAAAACTGAATGAAGCCAAAATTAGCCGAGGGCTTGGTGCGTTCAAAGGGTTCTAAAGTAAAATTCTATCTACCGACATGATAGAAAATTCGAAGAAGCTTTGGTTTTATAAATCAATAAATGGATCGAGATGATCTGTCCAGGCATTCTGCAACCATAATGACAACGAAAAGGAGGATGTCACAGAGATAGCTCAAATACAAAAACTCTTTTTCCAAAACTGTTTCACTGAGGAAAATCACAAGGTAATTCATACTTTCCATTTTTGCACGAACATCAAAATGATTGGTATGGAAATAAGTGACGAGATAGAAAAGCAACTGAAATTGTTCAACAGAGGAAAGCCCATTGGACCTAACGGGACAACAACACGATTCTACATAGAGCATGCAAGAGAATTTGCTCCTTTTCTAGTAGCAGAGTGCCATAGTTCGCTGGAGAAGCGAAGCTTTCCTAATGACTGGAAAAAAGCGCAGGTCATTCCTTTTTTCAAGAAGGTCATAGAACATATGCACAAAACTATCTGTGGCGTCGGTCCGTTGCAGAATTTCGAAACTTGTTTTATGCTCACGCATTATGATATTTCTCGAGACCAAAAGTTTCGTCTGAAGCATTCAGCATGGATTCCGAAAAAAAAAAAAAAAAAAAAAAACGATCATGTGAAATTCAAATCGCTTTGTTCATCCACAAGACCCAGAAAGCAACAGGTAGGTTGACGCTGTGTCACTTAAGTTCCACAAGGTGCTCAACACAGTTCCACACTGTGGGATAATGAACAAAATACGTGTGTATGGAACATCGAACTAGCTCCGTGTCTGGACTGGAGCGTTTCTAGATGGAGAACACAGCATATAATTCTAAACGAGGAAAAATCTTCAGACATAAGAGTTACTTCGGGGGTATCCCAATGGATTGTTAATGGGCTATTTATTTTCACAACATATGTAAATAAGTTAGTAGATAACGTCGGAAGTTCCGTGAGTCTTTTTGTGGATGATGCTGTGTAACCTACTGAGGAATGCAGTGCTAGAAAATTGCTGCGAAACGCAGGATGACCTGCAGAGGATCGACGTTTAGTGCTGGGACTGACAGCTGACCCTCAGAATAAGCAAGTCTACCATATTCTGCATGAGTAGGCAGAATGACCCAATACTGTATTATTACATGATTTCAGAACAATAATTGGAAGCAAATGTCTAGGAGTAGGCATTCAGAGAGATTTAAAGTCAAATTGCACATAAAACTAATGACAGGTAATGTAGATTCCAGAGTAGTAGAACTATGGGGACTCTGGTGCTCAGTTCAAGTACCCGCTGATAATCTACACTGCAATCACTAAAAAATACAATAAGGCACTGGTCAGAAATTCAAAAACACAAGATGGGAGTGTGATAAATTAAAAAAATGCAACATGGTGGTGATAAACCGAAAAAATGCAAGATGATGGAGCTAGCTCAGTTGTGCTTTGCACTCCCTTCCCCTCCCCTCTCCAACCAATAACAGCGTAGGACGTTAGTGGGTATTAGAACGAGGCGGCCAATCACAATGTAACTGAGCCATGCACGATGTAGTTGTCAGATTACGTAAGCTTCACCTGAATTGTGTAAAAATGATGTCATGTTCAAAGATATTTGTCAATACTACAATATTTCCGTATCGACAAATGTGTGAGTTTCACTTGAATTGTTGCCATAGTCATTGTGTGTAAATTGGCACCTTCATATTTAACGTTTTGATACATGAGTCTTGTTCCAGAATGAGATTTTCACTCTGCAGCGGAGTGTGCGCCGATATGAAACTTCTTGGCAGATTAAAACTGTGTGCCCGACCGAGACTCGAACTCGGGACCTTTGCCGAGTTCGGGTCTCGGTCGGGCACACAGTTTTAATCTGCCAGGAAGTTTCATGAGTCTTGTTATTTACACATCTACTTAAAGTCTGTGTTGTATATCAAAAATGTAAATATTTTGACTCTTCTAGTATAATATACAGGTTAAGATATGCTTGACACCTATCACGTGCGTATATATTCCTGTTATTCCCACATCTATAAAATACATAAGAATATTCACTCTACTGGTCTAACATACAGATTCAGATTTGCTTGATGCCTAAAACATGAGCATGTACTCTTGTTATTTGTACATCTACAAAACGATAGTAAAGAGAATAAGAATATATGCCAAGAACATTTGAAAGCCTATCTCACGCAAATGTAATCATATCCTGAGCTGGTTATCTGATCAAAAAATTCTGGTCTGCTTTGTATATATTTCATGGGAGCTGTTCAAAAGAAAATATTCTTAAGTGCACAGCAGAACGGATGCGGTAACTGTCACATCTTTCGATATAATGGCAAGTTTGCGTGTTACCTGCAACAACAGTACAGCTTTCATATCAGAGCCATGAATCACCTGCAGTGACTAGAAATACAACAGTATATTCCTTTTCTTGAGAGTATTATGGACCCCGCTGGAACTGGGCATTGAAGAGATTTGATAGTAAATACTGAAAATTAGTGCCAGACTCGGATTGAAACCCAGATCTCTGCTTAGCGTGAGCGGTTGCCTTAACTGTGTCAGTCATCTGAACATGCTTCCCATCCATCTCAGAATTTCAGCTTGTCACAGGTTAGTAGCGTCCACTGTACATTCACCTACTTGCTCACAGTGAGCCCTTTATTCCTGCAAGAGGCTTGGATCCTGTTGTGCATCCACATTGAAGTTATCGAGGCAGTCATGTCTAGCAACTATGCATAAAGAACTAAGATTCAGAATGGAAGGGAATACTGCGTAAATATCAATTGATCACATTGTAATGATTAGTCAGATTAGATTAGATTAGATTAGATTAATACTAGTTCCATGGATCATGAATAAGATATTTCGTAATGATGTGGAACGAGTCGAATTTTCCAATACATGACATAATTAGGTTAATTTAACAACATACTTAAGTTAATATAACAACTTTATTTTATTGTGTTTTTTTTGTTTTTCTTTATTTTTTATTTTTTTAATTATTTTTTTGTTTTTTTTTTCTTAATTTATATCTAAAAATTCCTCTATGGAGTAGAAGGAGTTGTCATTCAGAAATTCTTTTAATTTCTTCTTAAATACTTGTTGGTTATCTGTCAGACTTTTGATACTATTTGGTAAGTGACCAAAGACTTTAGTGCCAGTATAATTCACCCCTTTCTGTGCCAAAGTTAGATTTAATCTTGAATAGTGAAGATCATCCTTTCTCCTAGTATTGTAGTTATGCACAC
Source organism: Schistocerca nitens (assembly GCF_023898315.1). NCBI lineage: Eukaryota > Metazoa > Arthropoda > Insecta > Orthoptera > Acrididae > Schistocerca > Schistocerca nitens. The sequence continues at coordinate 37,710,699 of NC_064615.1, forward strand.
TGCTATTACTTTTGAATTGGGTTTGGTTGTTAATAACAAATTTCATAAGAGAGTATATATACTGAGAAGCTACTGTGAATATCCCTAGATCCTTAAATAAATGTCTGCAGGATGATCTTGGGTGGACTCCAGCTATTATTCTGATTACACGCTTTTGTGCAATAAATACTTTATTCCTCAGTGATGAATTACCCCAAAATATGATGCCATATGAAAGCAATGAGTGAAAATAGGCGTAGTAAGCTAATTTACTAAGATGTTTATCACCAAAATTTGCAATGACCCTTATTGCATAAGTATCTGAACTCAAACGTTTCAGCAGATCATCAACGTGTTTCTTCCAATTTAATCTCTCATCAATGGACACACCTAAAAATTTACAATATTCTACCTTAGCTATATGCTTCTGATTAAGGTCTATATTTATTAATGGCGTATACCATTCACTGTACGGAACTGTATGTACTGTGTCTTATCAAAATTCAGTGAGAGTCCGTTTACAAGGAACCACTTAGTAATTTTCTGAAAGACAGTATTGACAATTTCATCAGTTAATTCTTGTTTGTCAGGTGTGATTACTGTACTTGTATCATCAGCAAAGAGAACTAACTTTGCCTCTTCATGAATATAGAATGGCAAGTCATTAATATATAATAAGAACAACAAAGGACCCAAGACTGACCCTTGTGGAACCCCATTCTTGATAGTTCCCCAGTTTGAGGAATTTGATGATCTTTGCATGTTACGAGAACTACTTATTTCTACTTTCTGCACTCTTCCAGTTAGGTACGAATTAAACCATTTGTGCACTGTCCCACTCATGCCACAATACTTGAGCTTGTCTAGCAGAATTATATGATTTACACAATCAAAAGCCTTTGAGAGATCACAAAAAATCCCAATGGGTGGTGTTCGGTTATTCAGATCATTCAAAATTTGACTGGTGAAAGCATATATGGCATTTTCTGTTGAAAAACCTTTCTGGAAACCAAACTGACATTTTGTTAGTACTTCATTTTTACAGATATGTGAAGCTACTCTTGAATACATTACTTTCTCAAAAATTTTGGATAAAGCTGTTAGAAGGGAGATTGGACGGTAATTGTTGACATCAGATCTATCCCCCTTTTTATGCTAAGGTATAACAATAGCATATTTCAGTCTATCAGGGAAAATGCCCTGTTCCAGAGAGCTATTACACAGGTGGCTGAGAATATTACTTATCTGTTGAGAACAAGGTTTTAGTATTTTGCTGGAAATGCCATCAATTCCATGTGAGTTTTTGCTTTTAAGCAAGTTTATTATTTTCCTAATTTCAGAGGGAGAAGTGGGTGAGATTTCAATTGTATCAAATTGCATAGGTATGGCCTCTTCCATTAACAGCCTAGCATCTTCTAATGAACACCTGGATCCTATTATATCCACAACATTTAGAAAATGATTATTAAAAATATTTTCAACTTCTGACTTTTTGTTCGTAAAGTTTTCATTCAATTTGTCTTCCTCTGCTCTTGGTTGACCTGTTTCTCTTTTAATAATATTCCAAATTGTTTTAATTTTATTATCAGAGTTGCTGATTTCAGATATGATACACATACTCCTGGATTTTTTAATAACTTTTCTTAATATAACACAGTAGTTTTTATAATTTTTGATAGTTTCTGGGTCACTACTCTTTCTTGCTGTCAGATACATTTCCCTTTTCTGGTTATAAGATATTTTTATACCCTTAGTAAGCCATGGTTTGTTACAAGGTTTCTTACGAGTATATTTAACTATTTTCTTGGGGAAGCAGTTTTCAAATGCATTTACAAAAATGTCATGAAATAAATTATATTTTAAATTGGCATCAGGTTCACGGTACACCTCATCCCAGTCTAACTGCTGTAGGCTTTCCCTGAAATTTGCAATTGTTAAATCATTGACTGGACGTACTACTTTGGAGGACTGTTTAGTATTGCTGAATGGAGCTATGTCATATATTGTAACTAGCTGTGCACTATGATCAGAAAGACCATTCTCAACAGGCTGAGCATTTATCTGGTTAAACTTATCTTGGTCTATAAAGAAGTTATCTATCAGTGAGCTGCTATCCTTTACCACCCGAGTAGGAAAATCAATAACGGGCGTCAAATTGAAAGAACCGAGTAATACTTCAAGGTCATTTTTCCTATTACCCTCTTTCAGAGAATCTACATTGAAGTCCCCACAAATAATAATTTGCTTCCCCCTGTCTGACAGATAGCACAACAAGGAGTCCAAATTTTTCAGAAATAGATGAAAATTTCCTGATGGGGACCTATATACAGTTACAATTATAAATGTGCCTTTATTTAATTTAAGCTCACAGGCACATGCTTCTATATGTTTCTCTACACAAAACTTTTTTATTTCTATACTTTTTGCACAATGATAACTTTTGACATACACTCCTGGAAATGGAAAAAAGAACACATTGACACCGGTGTGTGAGACCCACCATACTTGCTCCGGACACTGCGAGAGGGCTGTACAAGCAATGATCAAACGCACGGCACAGCAGACACACCAGGAACCGCGGTGTTGGCCGTCGAATGGCGCTAGCTGCGCAGCATTTGTGCACCGCCGCCGTCAGTGTCAGCCAGTTTGCCGTGGCATACGGAGCTCCATCACAGTCTTTAACACTGGTAGCATGCCGCGACAGCATGGACGTGAACCATATGTGCAGTTGACGGACTTTGAGCGAGGGCGTATAGTGGGCATGCGGGAGGCCGGGTGGACGTACCGCCGAATTGCTCAACACGTGGGGCGTGAGGTCTCCACAGTACATCGATGTTGTCGCCAGTGGTTGGCGGAAGGTGCACGTGCCCGTCGACCTGGGACCAGACCGCAGCAACGCACGGATGCACGCCAAGACCGTAGGATCCTACGCAGTGCCGTAGGGGACCGCACCGCCACTTCCCAGCAAATTAGGGACACTGTTGCTCCTGGGGTATCGGCGAGGACCATTCGCAACCGTCTCCATGAAGCTGGGCTACGGTCCCGCACACCGTTAGGCCGTCTTCCGCTCACGCCCCAACATCGTGCAGCCCGCCTCCAGTGGTGTCGCGACAGGCGTGAATGGAGGGACGAATGGAGACGTGTCGTCTTCAGCGATGAGAGTCGCTTCTGCCTTGGTGCCAATGATGGTCGTATGCGTGTTTGGCGCCATGCACGTGAGCGCCACAATCAGGACTGCATACGACCGAGGCACACAGGGCCAACACCCGGCATCATGGTGTGGGGAGCGATCTCCTACACTGGCCGTACACCACTGGTGATCGTCGTGGGGACACTGAATAGTGCACGGTACATCCAAACCGTCATCGAACCCATCGTTCTACCATTCCTAGACCGGCAAGGGAACTTGCTGTTCCAACAGGACAATGCACGTCCGCATGTATCCCGTGCCACCCAACGTGCTCTAGAAGGTGTAAGTCAACTACCCTGGCCAGCAAGATCTCCAGATCTGTCCCCCATTGAGCATGTTTGGGACTGGATGAAGCGTCGTCTCACGCAGTCTGCACGTCCAGCACGAACGCTGGTCCAACTGAGGCGCCAGGTGGAAATGGCACAGCAAGCCGTTCCACAGGACTACATCCAGCATCTCTACGATCGTCTCCATGGGAGAATAGCAGCCTGCATTGCTGCGAAAGGTGGATATACACTGTACTAGTGCCGACATTGTGCATGCTCTGTTGCCTGTGTCTATGTACCTGTGGTTCTGTCAGTGTGATCATGTGATGTATCTGACCCCAGGAATGTGTCAATAAAGTTTCCCCTTCCTGGGACAATGAATTCACGGTGTTCTTATTTCAATTTCCAGGAGTGTATATGGCAACTCCTCCTTTCTCCATATTTTCTCTCATTACATGTGCAGAGAGCTTATATCCACTTACATTTACCTTATCCATATCAGTAACAATGTGATGCTCAGACAGGCATAGTATATCTATTTCATTCTCAGCTTCTAAATCTTCTAAACAAACCAGAAGCTCATCTACTTTATTCTTCAAACTCCCAATATTTTGATGAAATATACTTACATTATTTTTAATTATACTTTTATGAGAACCTTTCCTTATTCTAACATTTGCAGTACTCTCCTGTCTGAGTTTCTCATTGTGCTTAGGCCTAGTTCCTATACCAGTGGTCACACGGTGTTCAGAGAGGCAGATTAAGTCAACTGGGTTGGGTGACTTTAATTCATCAATGCAATTACCTAGGACTGAGATACAACTTGGTGGAGATAAAATTTCTGGTGATTGGTGAAAATTTATAATTCATAGCTGTGATTGGTGATCCAATGTGCTAGAATTGTGCTGTTTAATTTCTTTCCTAAACTGAAGATTTGTTTCAATCCTGACCTCTCGTAGAACTTGACATCTTTCTGTCTTACCTATCCTAAAAAAGGTGCTGCTCCAACACCTGTAACCACTGGTATTTTACCATTCATGGCAGTGCCTCCCCCCCTTAAATTTCCTGCTATTACCCCAGCCAGTTTCCCCTTCCCTTTCCTGTTGAGATGTAGGCCGTGCCTTGTATAATCCCACCTACTGAGATAATCAACAGGAACCACACCAATATGAGCCCCCGCACCCGACCCAAGCAGCCGTTCCAGCTCCAAATTAACTCTCCCAACAGAAGAGTTCAAATGAGGCTGGTCATGGCGTCTCAGGACAGATACAAATTCAACATTGGTGTGTCTCGATGCCGACGCAATCTTTACCAGGTCACACTCTATACTGTACCCAGGATCTCTGTCGATGCTGTTCCCTGGCCCTCCCACAATAACCACGGTGTCTTCCCTGGTAAATCCTTTACAGAGTGAACCTAAATCCTCTGTCACCTGAACCAGACTAGCACTTGGTTTGAAAAAATTTGTGACCTGGTATTCTGGTCCTAATTCCTCCTGCAGAAGTTGGCCTACACCTCTGGCTTGAGAACTGCCTAACAACAAAACTTTCTTCCTTTTCGATGACTTTCCTACATTCTTTTTCAATTTCCTATTGAAAGTTTGTTGTGTCCTGTCTACACCTACCTCTGCTTGAGGCTCATCAGTTTCTAACTGAAGCAACAGATCAAACTTATTTTTGACATTCACCACAAAACTGTCAGACTTAGTTCTAGGCCTGTTCCTTCTGCTACCTGTTGCCACTTTCCACCTCTCTTTGCCCTTCTCCCTCCTTAACCTGTCCAGATCTTCCCTAGCCTGATCTAGCTCAGCCTGAAGGGCAGCAAGTTTCCCCTCCTGTTCCACTATCTTCCTATCTCTGCTGCAAATCCTACATAACCACTGATGAGCCTGATCCACTTTCCCAACACCCACGCCACTGCAATCCCCCCAGTGAAAAAAACTACTACATCCATCACACCAAACCCCGGAACTAACAATTCTACGGCAAGTCAGACACTTCTCACTCATGGCAAAAATAATACTTTGGCTAGAATAAATCAATTAAATTACCGAAAATCAAAAAAGACGTTACAAGAATTAAGCCTATTCACAAATGTATATAAGCAAGTTTCTGATTTAAAATTCCGCTGTTTTTCTGAAATCTGTATTAAAACAATGAAGGTATACGCTATTTATTATATATTTCACTCGATTGAATGTAAAAAAGGACAATTAAAAGAGGTACTTTAACTTTGATTCTCCAAAAACGTTACGAGAATTAGGCCTATAAACAAATGTATATAGGCAAGTTTCTGATATAAAGTTACGCTGTTTTTCTGAAATCTGTATTAAAACAATGAAGTTATACGCTATTTACGGTAGTTTACTTATTTGTTACCGAGAAACTAGTTAAATTACCGTGAAACAATAAACAAACACGTTTACAAAATTTAAGCCTAAGCGCGACTTCGCGAAGTTACGATCTTTTCGTGTTTTCTGAAAAAATACGCAAAGAAAAGTCAAACCTTTAATGGCAAGACTAAACGATACACTAATGCACGTATTTAATTTGTTGTCGGCGTTAAACTAAATTATATTCCTGTCTAAATCACTTAACTTTCTGGAAATGGTTTCTGGCGTCACTTACTCGGCGGCCATCTTGGAACTCAACCTCATCAGCAAAATATCTGGGGATGAAGTTTAGCAACAATATAAGGTAAAACCAGTTGTATAAAAACTGAAAATAAATAGTTCAGCCGGCCGGTGTGGCTGAGCGATTCTAGGCGCTTCAGTCTGGAACTGCGCGACTGCTATGGCCACAGGTTCGAATCCTGCCACGGTCATCGGTGTGTGTGATGTCCTTAGGTTAGTTAGGTTTAAGTAGTTCTAAGTTCTAGGGGACTGATGATCTCAGATGTTAAGTCCCATAGTGCTCAGAGCCATTTTTAAACAGTTCAGTTATGTGAGAAACTGTATCACATCTACACACCAGCCATTATACTGTGTGGGAACACTGTTCCATGAAATAATATCACTGAGTCCCACACAGGGAATTCTTTTACAGGCAGTCAGGCTGGTGAATTGGATGCATTCAACTTGTTGTACAGCGTATGATTATGCTGTCAATAAAAGCGTTGTACACAGTGTATGGATCAAGTGATTATCCATCATACTTGTTTCCTGTACCTGTGGATTCACATTGGTGATTCCCAGCAATCATGACCGCATGCAAATTTTAACATTCCGGACTACAGCGCAAAAACAATGCTGTCAGCATGCCCACATTGTGCTGCTCGATCATCACCTATGGACAATGTTTCTCAAGCCATGATGTAAGCTGTTATGAATAACAACCAACATACAACGCGTGCGATAAAAGGTGACGGTGTCGCTGTCCTGGACAGTGCTCCATTAATGAGCAACACTGCTGAACAGTGGAGGATAAGAAACTATGTACTTCACAATCAAGCATGGGTCCCTATTACCATTGCAAATTGGACTACACCCATGCCACATCACTCCAACCAGTTTGATCTGTGTTCAGTTGCTTTTGAAGAGACATCAACCAGGTAATGCCTGAATCTGGTCACTCTGCAGCCAGCTACATCGTCTTCCACCTCATCCAACACACAGCATGATGTGTTATCTATGGACAATACTTGCTCAATTGCTCTTAAGCTATGAACATTGTCTTGCCAACCTATGTCACAAAATTTGTTACCCTACAAAGCCACTTGGGGGAACATCCTTACACAATAAGTGATACCATCCTTTCCCTCAGCAGTCAACAGGTATGACACTGTGAAAGCTGCACTGCTCAGCGCCTTCTACATACACAGGTCTACAACACTTGCTGTTGATCATTTGTTACACAAAGTTTCAATCTGATTCCACCTGTCTGCTTTGACCCGCGATGTAATGGTGTTGTGGTGTGATGTCATTTGCCATGGTATTTTTTTAGTTGGTGCATTGTTGTATTTGATGGCACCCTCTGGTGGTGGGTGTTCAGTTTTACATATGATACTAGGTTCATTTCAGTCTTGGTTATCACCATGGTGACACAGGTTTATTTTTTTGTGTATGTATGTGTGTGGGGGGGGGGGAGGGGGGGCGGGTTTGTTATTTTTGTTTGTTATTTTTATTTTGGTTTTATTCTAAAGTAGTTCTGATGTTTTGGCTGTTTTGTATTTATGATATTTCGGTTGTGTTTTAATTTATCTAATGAATATGGGGGTTTCCAAGTTGTTGGGGTTTTGGTTTAGGTAGTGTTTTGTGAGTTATGTAGGTGTGTGAAGTTTCTGATAGTGCTCTTTTTATGTTTGGTTTGCCAATAGGTATCTATTGCAGATGGTATTGTAGGCTTTGTTTGAGCTATATAGGTCATCTGAAGTGTACAGTTCTTGTTGGTTTTGTGGCTGCAGCATCATGTTGTAAGCTGAGATATTTTACAATATTTGTTTTGGGATGGTGTGGTGTTTTGTATTGTTACATATTTAGCTTGTTCCCACCTTAATCCCCCATTTCTTGTGGTTGTTCTGTTAGTATCATTTTATTGTTGGAGTGAGATGTTCTTATGTTGTTTTAATTTTTGTCCACATTTTTGGCATGTGTGTCTGGTCCTGGCATTGTTCTCATTCTGCATTTTGTATATGCTTGAAGTAGGTGTTTCTGCCATATTGATGACATCATGAGTCAAAGCAGATGAGTGGAATTGGACCGTTCCCTAATTCCATGTGTTATGTACGCCACTTGGAAGTGTTATATTTCATACATTATATGCCTGTAGTTCTTGTGTAAGTTATAGGATACAAGTTCTGTGTTCCATACTGGCAGGAAAATTTATAAATACCAATAAGAAATGAAAGACATTTTCTAATTTCCCAAATGCAAGAAGCTGAGAAATTGCTGGCTCACTTAATATCCAGAAACAATTTTGTGCTACACACTGTTTAAGTGTAAGTAAAAGATGATAAATTTGTAATGTTTTATTTGTTTCCACTGCATATTTGCAATTGTTTTATAAAGTATATAAGTATATATGTGTAAAGGACCAAGGTCATTGGTTACTTGATTTGGCACTATACCTGACAAATTCAGTATGATATGAATATATGAAGCTGGTATCTGCACAGATACCATTGGTGACCTTACAGCTCTCGAAGAATGAAATTACAATGAAATCAGACCTTTAGCTGCTTACAGGTGTTGATAAATATCAACGGGGATAGTATAAAAATGTGTGCCCTGACAGAGACTCAAACCCGAGACCTCCGTCTTACATGGCAGATGCTCTATCCGACTGAGCCACCAAGGACACAGATAATAGTGCAACTACAGGGACCTATCTCTGTCATGCTTCCTGCGAGACTCATACTTTCCAACATAACTGTTCACACACTACATTTGTAGTGCTCCTACCATACTATACTCATTATTCACGGCAGTAAATCAACCGATTCCCATAAGAGTTTGAGCAATGTGAGTGCATCTGCACTCAAGAAGGTCATTGGCCGGTAAGCCTTGTCTGTATAAAGATGGTATATGTTCTTTCGGACATGTAGTGTGTGGACAGTAAGTTGGGGAGCGTGCCAGAGATAAGTTCCTGCTGTCACACTATTCTTTGTGTCCTCGGTGGCTCAGTCCGATAGAGCATCTGCCATGTAAGCAAGAAGTCCCGGGTATGAGTCCCGGTCAGGGCACACATTTTTCAACTGTCCCCGTTGATATTTATCAATGCCTGTAAGCAGATAAATGTCTGATTTTTCATACAGATCAGTAGGAACCTGGCTGCAGAATGTTTGTCATTAAAGACACTGTTCAGTCAGGGGATAGTTCTATTGATTCTTGTTTTGTTGTAATAGATTTGTCACAACCATTTCATCTGAAAACCATTGTTTTGATAGCATGCTACTTTAAGAAGAAAACAGGACATATTTAACTGTAAATCTCAATTGACTGAGGGTAAAAAAATGATGTGTTCCATCAGTATTTCCTGATTGTACATTCTATTTGTCATCACAACTGGTTTTCTGGGAATTTCCAGATGGAAAGCAAATTTGTCTGTAAGCAGCTTAGCTTCAGCCAGAAATGAATATAAGTGTGAAATCAGCTGAGCAAAATGAAAGAGAAAATAAACTTTCAAGAATATCTCAGTTAATGAGGGATGGGGTGCATTGAATTAACATTTCTTTGTTCTGGACTGTCTGCAGCAAGACAGACAGTGTAATTTTTGTTAATGGAGACACACAAGGATCTGCACCTTAGTTGTGTTATTCTGTCATTATTAATGGAGAGCTGAAAGTTTCAGTTTTTATAAAGGAATTTTTTGAAACAACTTGTCGAACATTTCCAGTGACAATAAATTGTTATCATAATATTGAAAATATACTAAAGACTGGCAAACATACCTCTCCAGATCTTGAATGTAAAAAGTACTCATTAGGATAATGCAAAGTACTGGTATTTTAGATATGCTTCTACATCTACATCCATTCTCTGCAAACCACCATGAGATGCATTGCAGAGCGTACATTCCATTGTACCAATTATTATGTTTCTTTCTGTTCCATTCATGTATGGAGCACGGGAAGAATGATTGTCTGAATGCCTCTGTGCATGTAGTAATTATTGTAATTTTATAGTTGTAGTACATCCCTACAGTAATCATTTAAAACCAGCCCTAGAAACTTTGTTAATAGACTGTCTCAGGATAGTTTACATCTGTCTCCAAGAACCTGCCATTTCAGTTCCTTCAGTATCTCTGTGACACTCTCCCATGTATTAAATAAACCTGTGGCCATTCGTGCTGCCCTTCTCTGCATATGTTCAAAATCCCCTGTTCATCCTATCTGGTATGGGTCCCACACACTTGAGTAATGTTCTAGGATGGGCGTATGAGTCATTTGTAAGCAGTCTCTTTTGTAGACTGATTGCACTTCCCGAGTATTTTATTAATAAACCAAAATCTACCACCCGCTTTACCCATGATGTGATCATTCCATTTCATATCCCCACAGAGTGTTACACCTAGGTATTTGTATGACCTGGCCAATTCCAGCAGTGACTCATTGATATTATAGTTACGAGATATTATGTTTTTTTTTCATTTTGTGAAGTGCAAAATTTTTATTTTCTTAACAATTAGAGCAAGTTGCCAATTTCTGCACCACACTGAAATCTTATCAAGATCTGACTGAATAGTTATGCAGCTTCTTTCAGATAATACTTCATTATAGATAACTGCATTATCTGCAAAAAGCCTGATTTCACTATTAATATTGTCTGTAAGGTCATTAATATACAATATGAACAGCAAGGATCCCAACACACCTCCCTGGGGCACACCCAATTTACTACTACATCTGATGATGACTCTCCATCCAAGATAACATGCTGTGTTCTTCCTACCAAAAAGTCCTCAATCCAAACACAAATTTCGCTTGAATACCACATATGATGGTATTTTTGACAATAATCATAGGTGTGGTATTGAGTCAAATTCTTTTTAGAAATCAAGAATCACTGCATCTACCTGCTTGCCTTGATCCAAAGCTTTCAGTATGTCATGTGAGAAAAGTGCAGGTTGGGTTTCACATGATGAATGTTTTTGAAAACCATGCTGTTTGGCATTGAGTAGGTCATTCTCTTCAAGACACCTCATTATGTTTGAGCTCAGAATATGTTCTAAAATTCTTCAACAAATCGATGTCAGGGATATTGGACATTAGTTTTGTGGATCACTTCTACTACCCTTCTTGTAGATGGATGTGACCTGTACCTTTTTCCAAGTGGGAGCAGTTTTTTGTTCAAGGGATCTACAACAGATTATAGTGAGAAGAGGGACTAACTCAGCTGCAAATTCAGTATAGAATCTGACAGGGATTTGATTGGGGCCTGGAGCTTTGTTCAGTTTTAACAATTTCAGCCGGTTCTCAACACCACTGGCACTAATACTCGTTTCATTCCTTCTCAGTGGTACAAGGATTAAACTGAGGCAATTCTCCTGGTTGTTCTTTGTAAAGGAACATTTGAAAATGGAATTGAGCATTTCAGCTTTGCTTTGCTACCCTCAATTTCACTTCCTGTCTCATTTGCTAGGGACTGAACACTAACTTTGATGGTACTAAGAGCCTTTACATATGACCAGGATTTCTTTGGATTTACTGAAATGTCATTTGACAATATTCTGTTACGGTAGTCACTGAAGGCATCACACATTGTTCTCTTGATACCCAAATGTGTTTCATTCAGCATCTCTCTATCTATAGCCCTACACTTTATTTTATACTTATTATGCTGTAATCTCTGTTTCTTTACAGTGGCTGTACTCCATGGAAGTACCATCCCGTTGTGAACTGTTCTACTGCATACATACCTATCCAGTTGCTTACTGAAGACTCTGATGATAAAGAGTTTTTTTTTCAGTTTGTAAAGTCCTGCATGCATCTTGTGAGTAGCAGGCACCAATTAAGATACAAATCAGAGGCCTTGCTGTTTTTCTCTCTTGTGCAAATTATACCATTGGTAGTCTGCAGGTTCATGGGGGAATCTGGAAACTTGCTAATTCCCCCATCCCAAGCACAATTCCTTTTCATCTGCCTTTTCCAATAATGCTGCTACAGAACTGACAGCCTTGGATTATTTGTGAGCTCCTTTGGTGAAGCAGTTATTGTTTTTCTTCTTGACTTTGTCTGCATCCATTCGAAAAATTATTTTTGCCTGTAAATATTTGCTGTAAAATACTTCCTTTGAACTGGGACCTGTTGCTGCTTTGAAGTGATCACTTGGTAGTCATAGAATGCATTTAACTAGTATACCACATTTTTTTACTAGTTCTACATGTGTTGGATATGCTTGCAGCACATTTTTTGGTTTTGTGTGGAAGGATGCGGTAAAATTTTGTTGTGATGGTGTGAAAGAACATTTGATATGCATCAGTTGTTGCCATTTCCTGTAATCCAGGTTGCCAATGTACTGCAGATAGCGCTATTTGAAAAGCATTTAATGTTTCCTTATTTATGACCCTTTTTGTTAATATGTAATTAGAAACCCAGGAAACAACTGGTTGCTTATTAACACTCTTTGTATGAAGTTTCATAACTAGCCAGAGTTAAATGGGTCACCTGCAACTGCTAAAAACCTTGCTGTGGTGAGAACAGACAGGGGAGGAATGGTTGGTTTTCCTGATTGGTTTTCTTGTACTGCTGCATTTTAAGTAATTTTCTATGTGCTTTTTGTTATTGGCTTAATTGATTCTTGCTTCATCCTGTTCCATAACTCGCATTCTGCTGAACAAGTTAAGATATACCTTAACAGCCAGATGAAGGCACTGTGGGCTGTTCAAGTAAAGTATACAAATAACACATCATGACATGAGAAAAGTAGTTGATTTCTTTTTAAGTCACTGCATTCCCTTTGTAATATCCAGTTGCCGTTCTTATATACTACACTCCTGGAAATTGAAATAAGAACACCGTGAATTCATTGTCCCAGGAAGGGGAAACTTTATTGACACATTCCTGGGGTCAGATACATCACATGATCACACTGACAGAACCACAGGCACATAGACACAGGCAACAGAGCATGCACAATGTCGGCACTAGTACAGTGTATATCCACCTTTCGCACCAATGCAGGCTGCTATTCTCCCATGGAGACGATCGTAGAGATGCTGGATGTAGTCCTGTGGAACGGCTTGCCATGCCATTTCCACCTGGCGCCTCAGTTGGACCAGCGTTCGTGCTGGACGTGCAGACCGCGTGAGATGACGCTTCATCCAGTCCCAAACATGCTCAATGGGGGACAGATCCGGAGATCTTGCTGGCCAGGGTAGTTGACTTACACCTTCTAGAGCACGTTGGGTGGCACGGGATACATGCGGACGTGCATTGTCCTGTTGGAACAGCAAGTTCCCTTGCCGGTCTAGGAATGGTAGAACGATGGGTTCGATGACGGTTTGGATGTACCGTGCACTATTCAGTGTCCCCTCGACAATCACCAGTGGTGTACGGCCAGTGTAGGAGATCGCTCCCCACACCATGATGCCGGGTGTTGGCCCTGTGTACCTCGGTCGTATGCAGTCCTGATTGTGGCGCTCACCTGCACGGCGCCTAACACGCATACGACCATGATTGGCACCAAGGCAGAAGCGACTCTCATCGCTGAAGACGACACGTCTCCATTCGTCCCTCCATTCACGCCTGTCGCGACACCACTGGAGGCGGGCTGCACGATGTTGGGGCGTGAGCGGAAGACGGCCTAACGGTGTGCGGGACCGTAGCCCAGCTTCATGGAGACGGTTGCGAATGTTCCTCGCCGATACCCCAGGAGCAACAGTGTCCCTAATTTGCTGGGAAGTGGCGGTGCGGTCCCGTACGGCACTGCGTAGGATCCTACGGTCTTGGCGTGCATCCGTGCGTCGCTGCGGTCCGGTCCCAGGTCGACGGGCACGTGCACCTTCCGCCGACCACTGGCGACAACATCGATGTACTGTGGAGACCTCACGCCCCACGTGTTGAGCAATTCGGCGGTACGTCCACCCGGCCTCCCGCATGCCCACTATACGCCCTCGCTCAAAGTCCGTCAACTGCACATACGGTTCACGTCCACGCTGTCGCGGCATGCTACCAGTGTTAAAGACTGCGATGGAGCTCCGTATGCCACGGCAAACTGGCTGACACTGACGGCGGCGGTGCAGAAATGCTGCGCAGCTAGCGCCATTCGACGGCCAACACCGCGGTTGCTGGTGTGTCCGCTGTGCCTTGCGTGTGATCATTGCTTGTACAGCCCTCTCGCAGTGTCCGGAGCAAGTATGGTGGGTCTGACACACCGGTGTCAATGTGTTCTTTTTTCCATTTCCAGGAGTGTACTTCAGGCTAAGCATTTATGTAATCTCACTCATTTTAGAGATCATCGTCTGTCTACACACTGATATAGTTAGAAACTAGTTAATATGAGGAATAGTATAAGCTGAAAGTTACATACCTCAGTCAAAAGACTCTGATAAAATATGGGGATGGCTTTTAGTTTGTTTTGAACACCTTGGGATTTCTGATTTGCTGCATGATGTCTTCGAGTGCCATGTTAGATTTTTTAGTGAAACTATGCTGGCAACTTTTTCTCTGTTTCTGCTTCAATTATCTCCCAAATATTTAAAAGGAAAAGTGGATTCATATCATTGTAAGAATATTTTTTTTATCTACTGTGTGTACTCAGTAAACTTCCTCTTCTTGTACACATAGTAAATTATCACTGAATCATGTAGCTGAGTCAACACTGTGATTTTGAGAAACTGTACTTTCTCCCTTCTTTAACTAAACATGACTTACGAAGATACTTCAGTGCTGCCCTGTGACCATCATAGTCAGATAACAACTAAAACAATCAATTTTTGACAAAATAATTTAATTGGATGGATAAAAAGTCCACTCGCCAAGTGGTGGCAATTACAGCCCTCTTTCATGTGTGTGTGTCATGCTGCCACTTGGTGAGTAGATTTTTTTATCTATCCAACTAAACCATTTACTATGGAGCTCAGCTGGGATTAGAATAAATTATTAATCACTCTTGTACAATGTCCTTTATATTGGAAATATTACATGGGAATGAGACCAAGTTGAACAACAATGCCCTCAACCAGTATCTTTAAGTACATTCAGTACTATCCAAGATGAAATTAATACTGAAAGAAGCACACAAAGTGACTTCCTAGTTATTTCTGCTAAGTATTATTAGTTCTTTACATTTGTTCAATTTCTACGATTTTCAAATGATGTTATGTTACACATAATACACACCTGTAGAACTACCTTCGATTTTTCAGTTACTTTAATTATATGAGAAGCTCATCTTTCTTGTGTATCATATTTGTTATGTTTCACGAACAAGTCCAAATTTATTTTGGTAAGGTTTTCCACAGAGTTAAGAGTGTATTTAGTTTTATTTCAATGATATCTGCGTTGTAATTTGTTCACCACTTCCTTCATTTGACAATGTGCTAACAATGAAATGTGTGACAAGTTTTCTGAATAACATACGTGTCAATATGTACAGTGTTTGCTCACAGATGAGTGTGATATAGCTTGCTTTATAGGGTGTACCCACATTAATTAATCCTGTTCTAGTAACAGTTTGTGTTCTGGGAAAGAACAATAAATCGTGTAGTTATTTCTTGATCCTTCTATACTGGATGCTGGTGAAGAACTAAACTTTTTGCATGATGTATGTATGTTGAGTGATTTTTAATCACATTTGTTTTTCTAGTATTTAAAAAATAAAATATTTTGTCTTCATTTTAATTATCTTCTGGTATACAGAAATAGCTTTGTTTCTATAGTGAGACAAGCGTCTCAATATCTTGTCCTGTATCACTGTGTGTGTTTGCATCTGTCTGACTTTTTGTAATGGTTTACTGGTTCATATTGTCATACAACTTTTTGTGTGGAAGAATAAATTTTCATTCACTCTGTCACTCAAAAATGTTCAGTATTTCTTATCATTCCTATCAGATTTTTGAGTTTCCAGGATTTTTATTTCAAAGAGCTAGGATCATTTTGGACAGTATACAAATTTCTACAGAATCAATTTGATCATTTATACAAATACAACTGTCCCAAAATAATTTTGAGCTTACATTACATTTGAAACTTGTTTTGATGTATTCTGTGTTTCACAGATTAAGCAATGTAGGAAGAAAAATTGCAGGTTGAGTGCCTTAAGATGAAATTAATACCACTCTGACAGAATTTTCAGTCAAGGATATAAAATTCAGACAAATTTTCATGTTTTAAGATTATTACAGGCCTGGAAAATCAGGAAAGTAATAGATCTTAATCGTGTTTTTTGGTTTGATGAAAACTGTCTCAGGAGACGCTACATTGTATCAAATGACATGGGTTTCCTGTGCAGTCAACACATTTTGAATGGGAGACAAAAATTTGCTAAAATGACCCAGAAAATAAATTATTATGTTCTGTAGGAGCTCTGTTGCTTGATTTCAAAAGGGAATCATCTGTTTATTTTTGCATATGACTTATCTTCTACTGCAACAAATGCTGAATTCCCAAGGCACAAGAGAAATAATGAATTTTAAATTACAGTTTGTCTTCAGGAATACAGTAAATTGTTGAAAAAATTTTATGTACTCACAGACCATAGATCAGTTCTTTACAGTATTTTATGTAATGGTATAAATTTCCTTAGCTTAATTACAAGGCTATGCAAGAGAAGAAAGGAGCAGATCTGAAACTCCTGAAGCCCATATAGTTGCAGTGTGGTTCAGTTATCAGTGTGTGACATTACCAGGGTGCATACTGGCCTATAGTCCAGTTGGAGTTGCCACCTCATGGACTCCCTGGAGGAACAAATCCATCACATTATTTATGAAGTTTTAAGCGTCAAGACTCCATTGCAGTTATGGTGTCACCTCTGCACACAAATTGGCCTTCACCTCATGTTTCACTATATGTTATGGACTCTATGGGTTGTGAAGCTCCCCTGCAAGTACCCCTATCACAAGCACTCACCAACCAGAATACTACCAGCAAACGCAAATTTACATGGACAAATGAGATGCAGTAATTTTTGATAGCATTAAGGACTGCCTTACCCATGACATAACCTTGGTGTATCCCCTTCCTGGCACATAGCTCATCATAAAATCAGACAAGAGTATACCACTGTCAAAGCTTTGCTACAACAAGAACGATTCAGATACTCAACGCGACTACAGAGCAGCCACACTGTTTCTTTGCATGCAATCTGGTGTCATCACAGACAGGGAGTTATTGGTGACTGTAAAGCATTACACCACTTGAGACAGGACATGGAAGGATGCCCCCTGATTATCCACACTGATCATCACCCACTTACTGACTCTTTTCGAAACCCAGAGGATAATGACATTTGGACTACGTTGCCCAATTTACCACGGTCATCTGCCACGTCAAAGGTACAGAGAACATTATAGCAAATTATTTTTCACATCAGCAGGTTGTCATCTACCACTGAATATGATCAGTTCACTGATGCACAACAACAATAAGAACAGCTATAATCCCTCATTCACGACAAGTCCATGAACCTATGGATTGAATCTCACCCTATTATAGGAGTGACCCAAAATATACTCTGTGAAGTCTCACAAAATTGGACACACTTCCTCATAAAAGCAATGATTATGCCATATCATATTCGAACAGTTCAACGATTTAGCACACCCATGCATTTGCCGAACCACTCAGCTAGTGACCAACACATTCATTTGGCCTAATGTAATGAAAGACTGTAAACTTTTGGCTCGCACATGTACCCTGTGTCAAAAGAGCAAAGTCTCACATCACACAAAATCTCTCATAGGCCATTTCCAGAGCCTGAAAGGGCACTTTCAGCACAAGAATATTGACCTCATCGGTGGACTACCTGTCTCTGATGGCTACCGCTATATCCTCTCGGTGATCAATCAGGTCACACAATGGGTTGAATCAACAGCAATAAAAGAAGTGATCACTGACTCTACCACCAATGCATTTATTGAAACATGGATCTCACACTTTGGTTGCTAAATATCTATTACAACAGACTAGGACAGGCAATTTGAATCTGCTCTCTTCCCAGAACTTTGCTATATGGCAGACACTTATCACTTCAGAACTTCAGCATACCATCCTCAAAGCAACGATTTGGTTGAGTTTTGGCACTGCACAATAAAAGCAGCCCTCATGTGCCATGGACGACTATGGACTGAGGTGCTTCTGTGGATTCTTCTGGGAGTTCCAACAGCACAAAAACATGGCCTTGGAGCCTCCTGGCTGAAATTCTGTAAACTTAGATGCTATTACTCCTTGCAGACTTCACATTTCAAGAACCATCACCTGCATCCCCAGACCTACCAGACTTAGTTGCACATTTTAAGAGCCACATGAAACACCTCTGTGTACCACCGTCTGTCCCAAACTTGTTGCCTAAAGTCTTTGTTCACAAAGCACTCACAGACTGTGACTTCATAATATTAAGAACCCCTACATCCTCCCTAGTCAGGCCCCAATAAAGTGATCCAAAGAGATGACCGAATCTTCCGCATAGTAATATATTAAAAACTTAGAACCACATGAAGATGTCTCACTGAATGACAACATGTGGCAAAACGTACCCTCTCTTGACACTTGCTTATTCTCCCACTAGCAGTGCCATATCATAAACCTTTGTTCTACAACTGGACATCCATGGCTTCCTTCCTGGGGACTTCCATATCAAGTTCATAGATCGTGACCTGCAATAAGGAGGTCAGCACACCAACCTCCATACTGCAAATGGCTCCATTGCATGGAAGTTCCGTAAGACCATGAAACTGGTACACATCATTAAAACCATTGCCATTACATCCCGGGTTTTCATTGAAGATATTCTCAAGGTCAGGGTGCCATGTTTACTTCCAATGTACCCCACTCCATTGCTGGTGCCATCCAGCACTAGTAACAGACCCTCTGCTCTACCTTCCCTTCCACACACTCACTCTATGGCCAGCCCTACTGCATACCGGCTTGCCTCCATGATTACTATCTGTATGTAGGGCTTTTTCTATGGTTATGATAATGTAATTTATTGAGTCTGCTGATTTCACAGAGTCCTTCGAAATGTTTAATGTTCTGAGAACAACTGTTTGATGTTCAAGGAATCACTGGGTTACACAATAGAATGGTGAAAGTGGCAAAGATGGTGCCAAGGGCATATACTTAGTCTTGCACTTTGAGCAGGACATGTGAATATTCCACATGAAAAACATAATATGCAATATTGTAAACTCAGTAGTATTAATAAAACTGCCTACAATCTACTAATACAGATGTTTCAATATACTATTGATTTCCCTAGTAGAAATGAAAGAGCAGATATTTGCTCTCCCTCTCATATATATATATAGTGAACAAATTACAATTTTTTAATAAATTTTATTTACATATCTTATAACAATATATACAAAAATGTCACAATTTTTATTAAAAATATGAAATAATAATGGATATCTATCTCTAAATATACATCAATAATGAGTAATACATAAATATTACACGCAGATTACAAATTTCATATAGGCAAGACTCAGTTTTAGACATTCCAGTGAAATAACTCTTGATCCTGCTTCCTTAAGGCTTACACTTATTTTCAGCATATGATGCAGATAATGTATGTATGTGTGTATGTAATAGAGCCTAAAGCAAGATTTAGGCAATTTAAAGTTAGCTTTGATAACTGATTCACAAATAAGCAGGCTAGAAACACACATTCTTCCATGACATTGACAACTAATGAAAATGATGTTCTTGGGCAAACAACTTTAAAAGTATGTAAGCTTACAACTGTCGAGGCACAATAAAAATAAATAAACATTAATCAACAAAAACAGAGAACTTAAAAATTACAACATGCACAATTTTTATGAGTCTTCAACAAATTCATGAATGTTCTGATGATTGTTTGAATTTCATATCATTCATCGTCTATAAGTTGACTTCGTGTAGGGACCACGTCCACCTTCCTCTTGGACAAGCTGATAGTAACTGAACACTACCAGCCAAAGGTACACATATATTGCTGTAAAAAGCAAATCACAATCAGGCACAAGTCTCTTGGAAAGGAAAATGTTAAAAATTATTTCAAGACAATCCTGACACTTTTTGTTCTTAATGAGATGCTTTCATGAAGAGAAAACTCATAATCTCTAGTAATAAAATAATATTTTCTCCATTTTCAACCACTCATTCATTTATTCATTTACAATGTGCTTTAATTTTCAAGATACTGGAAGTACAGGTAATCACATGAGTAATATTAGTGCTGGGAAATACCTACTGGACTTGTATGAAGTCTGTTCAAAAAATTCCGGAACATTGTCCACAAAATTTTTCTACACTTACCTTTTTCTTATTGTGCATGGTCTACTTAAAAATACTCTCCTCCACAATTGACACACAGCTCTCAACGCCATTTCCTCTTCCAGAAGCAGTCTTGGTACTGCTCTTGCCGGATTTCGTGAAGCACCATCTGTGAATTTTCTTTTGTGTTGTCTGTCATTGCAATCTCCATCCTTTCAACAGGGTTTCCAACTTTGGAAACATAAAAAACTCTACAGCACTCAGGTCAGGAGAGTATTGAGAATAATGCAGCACAGTGATTTCATTTTTTGTGCAAAGGTCATGCACCAATGGAGGTGAATGTGTGGGTGTATTATCATGATGTAGGAGCCATGAATTATCTCACCACATTTCAGGTCACTTTCTTCTCACATTTTCTTGCAGGCATCACAACACATCCTAATAGTACCACTGATTAACAGGCTGCCTGTGGAATGAATTCATGATGAACTAATCCTTAAAAGTCAAAGAAAACTATCAGCACGGCTTTGACATTTGACCTGACCTGATGAGCGTTTTTGGTCTTGGAGAACATTTCCCAACATACTGTGAACATCATAGCTGTAGACCCATATCTCATCACCTGCTATGATTCTCTTAATGAACATCTCTTTCTCATTTGCATGATCAAAAAGCTCTTCACGGATTGTGAGGTGAAGGTCTTTCTGGTCTTGGTTCATGAGCCACGGGACGATCTCGGTGGCTACAAGATGCATTCCAAGATGCTGTGTCAGGATTTCATGACATGATCCAGCTGACATGTTATATTCTTCTGCAGTCAATCTCCGAATGGCACGCACAATTTTGTTGACTCCTAAAATGAACGTTGTCGGTAGACATCGAAAGGTGCCCTGAATTAAGGTCATCTTTAACTTCCATCTGCCATTTTTAAACTATGTGAACCATTCATATCACCAAGTACAGCTTAATCACTGATCACCATAGACTTCCTCCATTATGTGATGCATTTCTGTAATCGGTTTCTTGAGTTGTATGCAAAATTTAATGCAGGTGCATTGCTCCTCTAGCTCTGCCATCCTGAAGTTTGCAAACTGTGGGACACAAAATTTTTCTCAATACATCACTGAAAAATAACTAACAGACACACAAAAATGAAACCTCTGGCAGTTACACATCAAATACAGGCATGTGCAGGGATGGCAACTGCATTCTGCTCCAACACACCACTGGCACCTTACGAACTTTGTAGAATTTTTTGAACAGACCTCACACTTGTGAACTATACTACAATGATTTACAGAAGTTACAAGATGAAAACAGCACCCGCAAAATGAAAGCAGGGACAGACAAAAATCCATTTGCAGATAAATGAGGAGACATAAGTACACTGGGAAAGCCTTTATATTGCACTGCCTTTTGAAGTTTAGCCCTTTTTTGTATGAACAATCTCTCCCATTCATAGCAGCTGTTGTTAGGAGGAGAAGCTTGCAGGATTTGTATGGCACATATATTGAATCAACTGTTGAGATCATTAGTGTTGTGGTGTGCTCCATGTTCAGAATTTAGATGATCAAATGTGTGATTAGAAATAATTTGTCAGTTACCATTCACTTATTTAATGGTTATACACGTAATACAGCATGGTAATTGCAGTACATCTGATATATGATGTTAGTGGATTCAGATTCTAGCTCTCAAACTTGCATCACAAGGAGTAATACCTTGAGGATGATGCAGGTACCACAGCTACTGTATAGTCCACCCACTACCATAATACAGTCAAGTCACAGGCATTTTCTATCCATAGTCAATGGTCATATATCAGCTATCCTACAATTGCTGCACATTACCCTATGTAGCTGTTGGGTCAGATCTAGTACGCGATTCCCAGTCTCGGCTTTGAGCGATGACACTGTGTATGAGGTCATGAGTTAATGATGCAAAGGATGTTTATAGCCATGGAGTATAATAAGGGCAGGTGGTGCTATGTAAATCGCTTTGATGCTGGCACCACCATGCTGGATGCTCTAAAACATTAGCAGACTACTGCTTATGATTGCTTCTTGTTCTTAATTTCAGTTATTTTCATGGAAGAGTTGTTTAAAAAAGAAAATGTTAAAAGTGTTTAGGTGAATAACATAGTGTCAGTAAAGCATTTAGAGAAGTTTTTCTAGTCTTAAATGTACATTTGATCCAATAATATGATGCAGTTCACCTCATTAATGTAACTTTCCCTTTGTTATAAGTTTTGAATGACCAAGGAGAGAAGTATTTATATGAAAGGGCTGCTTTCATAATCCAGCATTTTCCTTAATATGGACTGATGAACTGATGTTTGGTTTATGTCCTTGTCTCAAAAATGCTAAGAACATATTTTGATAAGTTGGGACGGTTACCAATCTTTCCTTCTCACAGTGTTCACCAAGAGAGTTTTTTGAGTTGGAATGACAGGAAATCTAGTCAAATGATAGAAATAAAACCACTACCATAAAAGGCAACAATGCAACCCAAAAATAAAACCACTACCATAAAAGGCAACAATGCAACCCAAATTCATATTTATATTTATTTATTTATTTATTTATATACTTGTTCCATAGATCTGTACATGTGAGCAAGTCACTCAGATGTGGAACATGTCAATGTACATAATAAAATACATAGAATAAAGACATTGTTATAATATTAATAACAGTGCACAAAAGTCATACTTATTAGCTTAAAAACTAGTCAACATAAATGTGAAGATAGCAGTTTCATATTTAGGGCATTATTGCATTTATTTTAACCTTGAACAGTAATCAAAACTTCCCACTTTGGGTTTAAAAGTGACCCAAAAATGGAAATGAGAAAAACAGGAATTTTTACATTAGGGCATTATTACATTAGTTTAACAGTAAACAGTGTCAAAAAATTTAAAAACATCTTTCCAATCTGGGTTTTACTTATTTCTCTGAAAGAATTCCTCTAGTGAATAAAGTGAGGTCTCAAGTAAATAATTTTTCAAGCTACGTTTAGATACTGATGTACTACTCCTTATACTTTTGATGCTGTTTGGTAGGGAATTGAAAATTTTCGTTCCAGCTTACTTTACCCCTTTCTGAATAAGTGTCAAGTTCTTTAACTCACAGTGGAAATCCTCTTTTCTTCTGGTGTTATGTTCATGATGTAGGCAATTCGTTTCATACAGAGTGGAGTTATTTATTATGAAGCACATCAGTGAATATATGTACTGAGATGTTGCTGTCAGTATTTCAAGTCTTTTAAAAAGATTTCGACATGAGGTTCGTGGGGGTACACCACAAATGATTCTTATTGCTCTTTTTTGTGCTGTGAGGATTTTCTTTGCGGCAGGTGTATTGCCCCAGAAGATGATGCCATAACACATGACTGAATGAAAATAGCCAAAGTAAGCTGACTTTGAGATGGTAATGTCATTGAAGCGTGACAAAATTCGTAAAGCAAATGTTGCCGACGTCAGCCGTTTTAGTGTTTGTAGAACGTGATGTTCCCAGTTCAGCCTACTGTCCACGTATACGCCTAGGAATTTTGATAAGTACACTTGCTTTATCATCTGATCATTCTGTGTGATAACTATTTCTTTTGGGTTTTTGTGGGTTTTTTGGAACTGGATAAAATTGGTTTTTTTCGGGTTTATTGAAAGGGAGTTAATACTAAACCAACCCAGAACTTCTTTAAGGATATCATTGACCTCGGATTCTAAGTCAGGAGTTGACACATTATCCACCACAATACTCGTATCATCAGCGAACATTGTAAATTTACACTGCTTATTGATGGATAAAGGCAGGTCATTAACATATATGAGGAACAGCAAGGGCCCAAGCACTGATCCCTGTGGCACTCCATGCTGCACAATTCCCCACTCAGAGTCCACTATATATTGTGATACACTATGTGAAACATCTAGAATAATCTTCTGCTTCCTATTTTCGAGGTACAGTTTTAACCAGTTCCCTACAGGTCCTGTAATTCCATAATGACAGGCCCTTTGAAGAGTATCTGGTGATCTACACAGTCAAACGCCTTTGATAGGTCGCATAAGACACCAATTGGCCGCCTCTTGCTGTTTATAGACTCTAGAACATCATTTGTGAATGAGAAAATTGCATTATCTATTGAAACTCCCTTTTGAAAACCAAACTGCTGACTGTTAATGATGTTCAGGTCACCAAGGTGTGCCACAATCCTGTTGTACAGAGCTTTTTCTAGGACTTTTGAAAATGTTGTTAATAGAGAGATAGGGTGATAGTTTGACACATTTGTAGCATCCCCTGCTTTGTACAGGGGCCTGACAACAGAGTATTTCATTCTGCCTGGAAACACTCCTTGTTGCATGGATGTGTTGCAGATGTGAGACAAAACTTCGGCCACTTCACTACAGCAAGCCTTCAACAGCTTGCTTGAAATATCGTCGATACCAGCAGAATGTTTATTTTTCAAAGACTGTATGATTTTTTTGATTTCATTGGCAGTAATGGGAAGCACACTTATTTGACTGAAAGGTTCTGGAAAATTATTTTTCATTATACGGGCAGCTTTATCTACAGAACCATGGCAACCTATCTGTGTTGGGACAGTTAAAAAATGTTGGTTAAAGATTTCAGCAGTTTCCTCACTATTAGTTATCTCTGAGTTGTCAACAGTTAAAACAATATTTTTGTCTTTGGTGTAGTTTACAGTCCCTGTTTCTCTCTTTATCACATTCCAGATTGTTTTAATTTTATTTTTAGAATTAGTAATTTCAGATGCTATACACATATTTTTAGAGTTTTTAATTACTTTGGCAAGAATTTTACAGTAGAGTTTATAATGTTTTAGCTGAGCAGGGTTGTTAGAAGTCTTTGATGCTATGTAGAGTTGTCTTTTTCTCTGACAGGAAGCTATGATGCCCTTAGTGAGCCATGGTTTTTTTGCAGACCTAGCAGGTTGGACTCTGTACGACTTTTTTGGAAATACACTTTCAATCAAAGGTACCTGCTATCTCATTTGTGAATAAATTGTATTTTGAATTAGCAGTTTCTGCTAGATAAACAGGTGTCCAGTCAGTATGCTGAAGACATGATCTGAACATTTGAATAGCTTCCTCACTTATTTTCCTTACTGTTTTCCATCTAAGTGAGGTGTCACTCAGAGGAATTCCCAAGCTGTTGAAAGTAACTCGTTGTCCGTCATGGTCAGACAGACCATTTATAACCAATATTAATATGGTTGACTTTACTCTGATCAACAAAAACGTTATCAATGAGAGTACTGGAAGAGGTTGTGGTTCTGGTGGGCGAGCTAACCACGGGAACAAGGTTGTACGTGCACATGAGATTTTCAAACTCCACCTTGCAGGGAGAATTAACCAAGAAATCTATGTTAAAATCCCCAACAACTACCATGCCCCTATTTTTTCTACTTAAGTACAACAAAAGAGTATCTAATTGTTTAACAAACACTTTAAAATTACCAGATGGTGCCCTGTAAACTGCCACAACTGTTAATCTGGAGACAGTGTCTGGCACCTCTATAGCACATACTTCAAAATGTAGCTCAAAGCAGAAACTTTGTACATCTATTGCCGTGAACAAGACATTGTTTTTTACATATACAGCTACTCCTCCTTTGTCCATATAGTTCCTGCAATAAGACGTTGCCAAAACATAGTTGGGAATAGGGACCACTTCAATACAAGCAGTGATGTGGTGTTCTGTTAGATACAGAATGTGGGCACTGTTTATACCTTTTGTGTCTTCTATATTTGCTGTGAACTGATCCAGCTTGCAATATAGGCCTCTTATGTTCTGATGAAACACTGTTAACTTTTGTTTGTCTTTAATTGTATTGCTGTTTGAGTGAACTTTCGTTTGTGTATTAATTACTTGTTGCAGATTTTTGTTACTGGACCAAATCCTGCTAGAGTTGGCCCAGCTCACTAGTTTCCCTCGTTAGTTAGGGCTATGACTGGTCTGCTTTCATGATCATTATTGTTTAGGCCTATTATTTCACGAAAAGCTTTTCCAATGTCTGCTGCTAGTTTATTTTTGCCAAACTGATTTAGATGTAGTCCATGCTTTGTGAAGCAGTGTCTCTCATACCTGTCTGTATCCAGTAGTGTCACATTCGTAAACTTAGTGCAAAAGTGTTTCACTTGAATGAGTCTTATGAATGACATGTGAAACCATTACACTTTAGACTGTAATGAGAATGATTAATATGTCCATAAATTTTTTAAGCTGGCATTTTTATCAAAATATTTCCATGAGAAGCTGATGTTTTTGGAAACTAATATGGCACTTGTTGCCTTCAAGTTTTTGACATCATGACAATTCCCTTATTATACCTCCATGGAAGAATGTAAACAGCCTATTATCAAATGTTGTCTGTCACTGTCTCAATAACACCTGTAAACTACGGTATTTTATCTGAATATGTCATGATTTCTGAGGGTGTGCTTAGACAGAAAAATAAAAACACAGAGTAAATTGCTGTGAGTGAAATGAGTAGCAATCATATTTATAATCTCGGTTCTCACAAATACTTAGCTGTTTTCTCCAAATGTGGCACAATTTACAAAGCTGAGATTAGGCAGAAATTGAAGACGGCAACTCAAATTGCTGTGAGTGAAATGAGCAGCAATTATATTTACAGTCTTGGTTCTAAAAATTTCTTTTGGGATTTACTTCTTTGGTATCACTCTGTCTCTCAAGTTGCCGATTCTAAGTTTCATTATTATTTGTGATTTTTATCTATATCTTGTTCTTGTGTATATAACAGAGGGAAACATTCCACGTGGGAAAAATATATCTAAAAACAAAGATGATGTAACTTACCAAACGAAAGTGTTGGTATGTTGATAGACACACAAACAAACACACACACAAAATTCAAGCTTTCGCAACCCACAGTTGCTTCATCAGGAAAGAGGGAAGGAGAGGGAAAGACAAAAGGATGTGGGTTTTAAGGGAGAGGGTAAGGAGTCATTCCAATCCCGGGAGCGGAAAGACTTACCTTAGGGGGAAAAAAAGACATGTATACACTCGCACACACACACACATATCCATCTGCACATATACAGACACAAGCATATATATGTCTGCTTGTGTTTGCATTTACCTTTTCAGATTTTCTAGCTTCCCTATCACATTCATCCTAATGACATTCCATGCCTTGACTCATAGAAAGTTATCCTTTCATTGGTTATCGAATCTTATTCTCATGATCACCTCCGCCTTTGCAGTCTCCTCCCGAAGACCCGAATGGATGACTATTCCAGAATCCTTTGCCAATGTAGAGATCATCATGACACTTTTTCAATTACAGGCCACAAGTCGTGTGAATTCACATTATGTGTCTTTAATGCAGTGGTTTCCATTGGCTTCTGAATACTCAAGCTGTTGGTCATTGCTGATTCTTCCACCTTAAGCGACAGTTTCCCACCCCAAAGACAACCTCTTCCCGCTCCTCTGCCCTCTTTCACATGGCCGTTGGTAGAATGAGGGTGACTTCTTACGCCAGAAGTCTTTGGCCACCAATGCTAATTATTAATCAAAATTTAAGCGGTAGCAGGTTTCAAACCCGAGTCCAAGGACGAATTGATTTCTAATCAAAGACGCTACCTCTATATCATGGATACAATATACAAGTATGTCATAAAACTTAAGTATCAGAGGCAGAGAGAGGGGGAGAGAGAGAGAGAGCACAAAAAAAACATGAAATACATCAAAGTATGAAAAGGCAACAATCAGCAACTACAAAAGGTGCACAAATAGAAAGGAAACAAATGTGGATTTTGCAGAGAGTATGAGTTCCCCAGTACTTAGCAAAAGTTTTTTTTTATTTTACGGCCAACAGAAGAGAGACAAGATACATAACAAAGAATACAATATGGTTACATGTAAGTCTCCAATGACAACAGATTTTCAACAGCTCAGGAATCATTGAAAGGAAAATAAAATTAGCCTTACCTCAAGACATTTCAATGCCTAGGCAACATAAAACTAAAGTAGAAATGTTCCTGAGTGAAACACAACCAGGTTTGTAATGCATTAGTGAGCAAGGACTAAATGATGCAGAATGTTGCAGTTTAATAATAAGGAAATATGATCTGAATAATTATTTCTGTAGATCAAAACATAAAGCTGGAGGTGTTGCTACATACAACAAGAAAATTTGTAGTCTATAAGGTGCTGAATACTGTAAATGTATAAACTTTCAGCATGCACTGACTCGGCTATTGAAATTACTGGTGTAATGAGTGAAGAACTAAGAATTTTCTGTGTATGTAGGTCTCCAAGTGGTAATATTGAAATATTTCTGAAAAAACTAGCAAAATTATTATTGAAGTTTAAAACGAAGGATGTTGTAATATGTGGAGACTATGACACAGACACAGGTAAAGACTCAAAAACAAAACAAGAATTAAAAGAAGCATTGTTACAGTGTAAATGTAATCAATGTACCTAGGAAAGTGACTGATCAGAGTCAGACCGTCATTGAAAACATTACCTAGTATTGAAAACAGTGAATGTGAAGCAAAAGTTCTGCTAACAACAGCCTCTGATCAACATGGGTTAATATTTTGTACATACAAAAATAGGAGCTCAAAAACAGAAATAAAGTCAGAAAACAGGGCAGTGAGAATTATAAATCTATAAAACATGAACGTTTTAAAAATAACTCTGAGGAAAGAAGACTGGATGAAACAATGAAAACAAAACGCAAATGAGAAGTATGGTATATTTCTTAACACACTAATGCATCACTTTCATGCAGTCTTTCCCAAAACAGTCTGTGAGAAAAAGCAAGGTCACAGTAAAAAATGGATTATCAAAGAAATAATTGAACTCAGGACTAAAGTGAAGGCACTCAGACAAACAGGGAACATGGAGACATATAAAAAATATCAGAAGTACAGCCAATCGATAAGAGAAGCAAAAGCCAGCTCAGTGAACAAATGCATAGCAAATTAAAATCATAAAAGTAAAATGGCATGGGGCATAATCAAAAGCAAAATACAGAGTGACATACTTATAAATCTAAAAATGACAGTGTTCACGGTGCTCATGAATAGAGAAAAGGATGATCATATAGACGTATTCATAGATGAAACAAGACTGGAAGAAGTTACCTCCATAAATTTTTTGGGAATTACTATTGACAATGAGCTCCAATGGATACAACATATAATCAGTGTCTGAGGTGAATTACACACTATGATATTTATTATGAAAAAACTTGTACATTGTTACAGTGTGCCATTCTCTATTTGAACTGTACTTACTCTGTGGAATTATTGTTTAGGGGAACTGCAGCAGCAATTATACAAAAAAGGCAATTAGAATCACTTTGAATAATAATAATAATAGTAACACTTAAACAAAACTGCCTTCAGTAATCTAAAAAACTACTTTTTCATTCCTGTATGTGTGCAGGACAATAATTTCATGAATCAAGCACAATACATTACTGGAAAAAATATGGATATTCATTCATATGACACAAGAAGTAAGGGCCAGCTGAGAAGTATACTACACAGACTGCAAGCTGGTGAAAAAGGTCCTTGATATTCAGGTGAACAACTGGTAAACATCTTCTTAAGAGTCTACAGGACAGCATGAGTGAAAGGATATTCCAAAAACTTCTAAAGGGTTACTTAATGGAAAAAGATATAGTAGGGTAAAGTGAAACGGAAGGAAGACAAGGATTTCTGGTCAGATGAGTGTAGAGTAATATCAAAACCAACAGAAAATGGTAAAACATGTGCAGAATTTGTTAAGAATAGGAAGGCAGGGCAGAGAGTGTGTTATTGTGAACACTTCAATGATAGGATTGTTCTTATCAGAATCGACACCAAAACAACACCAACTATGATACTTTAGGTACATATGCTGACATTGCAAGCTGAAGATGAAGAGAAAGAGAAAGTATATGAGGATATTGAATGGATGATACAGTACACAAAGGGAAATGAAAACCTAACCATCATGGGGAGACTGCAGTTGTAGGGGAAGGAGTAAAAGAAAAGTTTACAGAAGAATATGGGCTTGAAACAAGGAATGGGAGAGGAGAAAGACTAATTGAGTTCTGTAATAAATTTTAGCTAGTAATAGTGAATACTCTGTTCAAGAATCACAAGAGAAGGACGTATATTTGGAAAAGGCAGATTTCAGTTAGATTACACCATAGTCAGACAGATTACGAAATCAGATACTGGATCGTAAGGCACACCCAGGAGCAGATGCAGACTCAGATCACAATGTACTAGTGATGAAGAACGGCTGAAGTTTCAGAAATTAGTCAGGAAGAATCAAAAGCAAAGAAGAGGGATACGTAAGTACTAAGGAATAACAAAATATGCCTGAAGTTCTCTAAGGCTATAGATATTGCAATAAGGAACATCTCAGTAGGCATTACAGTTGAAGAGCAATGGACGTCTCTAAAAAGAGCAATCACAGAGGGTGGAAAGAAAAACGTAGGTACGAAAAAGGTAAATGTGAAGAAACCATGGGTAACAGAAGAAATACTTCAGTTGATCAATAAAAGAAGGAAGGAAAGAAATAAATAGGTTGTGCAGGGAAGCTAAGACGACAAGGCTGCTTGAAAAATGTGAAAAAATAAAAAAGAAATGATTGTCAGAAGGACTGATTCAGCACATAGGAAAGTCAAAACAACCTTCAGTGAAATTATAATCAATGGTCATAATATTAATAGTGCAATGGGAATTCCACTGTTAAATGAAGAGGAGAGGGTGGATAGGTGGAAAGAGTACATCGAAGGCCTCTAAGAGGGGGAAGATTTGTCTGAATGACAGAAGAAGTAGCAGGAGTCGATTTAGAAGAGATAGGGGATCAGAATTTAAGAGAGCTTTGAAGGACTTAAGATCAAATAAGGCAGAAGGGATGGATAACATTCCATCAGAATTTCTAAAATCATTCTGGGAAGCGGCAACAAAACACCTCTTCATGTTGATGTGTAGAATGTATGAGTCTGGTGACATACCATCTGATATTCGGGAAAATATCATCCCTCATAATTCTGAAGACTGCAAGGGCTGACAAGTGTGAGAATTACTGCACAATCAGTTTAACAGCTCATGCATCAAAGTTACTGAGAAGAATATTATACAGAAGAATGGAAAAGTAATTGAGGGTGTGTTAGATGATGATCAATTTGGTTTTAGGAAAGGTAAAGACAACAAAGAGGCAATTCTCACATTGGAGTTGATAATGGAAGCAAAGCTAAAGAAAAATCAAGATACCTTCATAGGATCTGTCAACCTGGAAAAGGGCTCTACAATATAAAATGGTGCAAGATGTTCAAAATTCTGAGAAAAATATGGGTAAGCTATAGGAAGAGACGGATAATCTACAATACGTACAAGAGCCAAGAGACCAAGAATGAAGTGCTCAAATTAGAATGGGCATAAGACAGGGATGTAGTCTTTTGCTCTTACTGTTCAATCTGTGCATCGAAGAAGCAGAGATGGAAACGAAAGAAAGGTTCAGGAGTGGGATTAGAATTCAAGGTGAAAGGATATCACTGATACGATTCACTGATGACATTGCCATCCTGGGTGAAAGTGAAGAAGAATTACATGAGCTGCTGAATTGAATGAACAATCTAATGAGTACAGAATATGGGCTGAGAGTAAATTGAAGAGAGACGAAAGTAATGAGAAGTAGCAGAAATGAGAACAGCAAGAAACTTAATATCAGGATTGATGGTCATGAAGGAGATGAAGTTCAGGAATTCTACAACTTAGGCAGCAAAATAACCAAAGACAGACAGAGCAAGGCAGACATAAAAACAGACTAGCAATGGCAAAAAGGACATTTCTGGCCAAGAGAAGTCTGCTAGTATCATAGGCCTTAATTTGAGGATGAAGTTTCTTAGAAGGTATGTTTGGAGCACAGCATTGTTTGACAGGGAACAGCATTGTAAACATGGACTGCACGAAAACTGGAAGAGAAGAGAATCACACCATCTGAGATGTGGTGTTATAGGCGAATGTTGAAAATTAAGTGGACTGATAAGGTAAGGAATGAGAAGCTTCTGCGCAGAATCTGAGAGGAATGGAGTATGTGGAAAACACTGACAAGGAGAACGGACAGGATTATAGGACATCTGTTAAGACATCAGGAAATGACTTCCATGGTACGAGATGGAGCTGTAGAGAGCAAAAACCATAGAGGAACACAGATATTGGAATATGTCCAGCAAATAATTGATGACATAAGTTGCAAGTGCTACTCTGTGATGAAGAGGTTGGCACAGGAGAGGAATTTGTGGTGGGCCACATCAAACCAGTCAGAAAAAAAATAAATAAAACAAAATAAAATAAATTAATTATTACCAGAACTAATCTACTTGTTACCTGTCTTCTCCACTTTCAGCTCCCAAAACTTTCCAGCCCTATCCCTGTACCACCATATCTTCTCTCCCAGTGAGCGAATCCTTTTCTTTCTTCCTACTCATTTCCTCTCCTCACATCCATTTACTTGAGCAACTGCTCATAAGGAGACAGTGCCACTGCAGCCATTAAAAATGTGCAATTATGTGTAAGCTTGTGCATGTGAGTGTTTCAGGGAGTATATGTAGCAATTCCAGAAAAAGAGCTGTAACTTGAGGCCACTGTCATTAAATAATTTTTCAACAGTGTCTGCTAGCAATTTATTGTTTTGGTTCTTACTTTTCACATTTGGCAACTAAGATTCATTAATGTTAACCTAAAATAAAATAAAATCTTTTGATAGTTATCAATAAAACAAATTATTTCCATTCTGTATATGCTTATTTAAAATGGTTATTATAAATGTCTTGAGTAGAAAAACATCACTTTCTTTTAATAGCTTATAGGTTGCACTATTCAGCTATTTTTGGCTAGCACTAGAGAGTGCACAGTTATGCAGTTTGATTGTGATTTACTTAACTTAAAGTTACCTGTTCTGGAAACATGAAAGCTCAGTTTAGCATATGCATGCTCCCTTACACTACTAACAGGAATTCGCATTTCCAAACTAAGGAAGTCAAATGCCAATCTGTTATTCCCTGGAAGAATCCTGAGGAAATGTAATTTATGCATGAAAGAGGTAGCTCACAAGGCTTCTGTTTGACTTGTTCTTGAGTGCCACTTATCAGCCAAAGACTCATTCATAACAGCTAGTATTAATAGAAGGTCTAGAGAGAGTAGCACATTTTACTTCAATAAGCCTCAGACGGTCATGGAGATGCTCAGCCAATTTCAATAGCTGACACCAAAAGATGGGAACTGTGCATTACAAGGAGGGTTATTGTTGAAGTTCTAAGAGTGTACATTTCCAGAAGAGTCAAACAACATATTGCTTTCTCCTGCTTATATCTTGCAAAATTATCAAGGCATTAAAATCACATAAATGTAAACATATACAGAGGATTACTAACAGTTCCTTTATTTTTGCCAGCTACCATATGTGAACAGAATACATAAAACACTCTCTGTCATGTACTCTAAGGGACCACTTTCCTTTCTTATGTTCACAAGGCATTTGAAGTGAATGAGAAAAGTCAACTTAGTATGAACTGTGGTACATGCGACAACAATATAGGATATAAAAATCCTCATATAGCTATCCTGGACTTCAGCTCAGAGTGGGGATGTGTATTCTGGAGCAAAAGTCTTTAAAAATATATCAACTGATATAAAGCAGATAATTGGTAAACCCTAACAACGAGAAAACCGTAACAATTATTTGCTGTCCTTTCTGTAATACTGTCTTAATATCAGGATTCTGGTTTGGTAAATTTACACTTACATTATAATAACATTTTCAGAACAATAACTTTTAATAGAGAGTTAGGTAGCCATGTAAAATACATAGCAGCCATTTAAAATACATAGCAGCATATAAACAACAGCTGAACAATATCACAGCAAAAGCCGCTACATATTTCCTATGTAGTTTGTAGTATGTTCAATTACTACAATTTTAAATACTAGAAAGTTTAAGCTATAGTGCCATAAAATCCACGTAGCATAGTTATTAGAGAGTGTATTATATAGAAGAGATTTATAGCAGCTACATTTCTACTAATTGTATCTTTAAAAGGTTCTCTTCAATGCTGGGAGTTACAGATCTTAATTTTAATGTTTTATTTATTTATTTATTTATTTATTTATTTATTTATTTATTTATTCATCCGTAGACAACTTGTGTTGTATGGATGTCGTCAACTGTATACATGGTATGAGTATATACATAATAGTACTTCTGGTAGTACATATTTCTATGGTGAAACTTAATCGTTTGTACACAAAACAAATACAGACCAATCTTAGTTACAAATAAATATAAACTTACAAATGTATTCTTGCATGGATTACACAAAACAAATACATACTAGTCTTAATTAAAGATAAATATAAATTTACAAAGGTACTCTTGCATGAATTGAGGTGAACACATGTCATTTACAGTATTCTTTGACAGTATAGTAACATTTATCTGCTAAATAATTTTTTGCAGCTTTCCTAAAGGCATGTATTCCAGTTTCAGCTTTGATCTCCTCTGGAAGTCTATTATACATTTTTAATCCATTAAATAATAAACTATTTTGGGTTTTTGTTTTGTTTTTTCGTATGAGATGCAAATGGTGGCAGGATCTAGTCCAGTGTTGGTGTATAGATCTGTTCTGTGTGTACTGGTCAATGTGTTTCTTTATATATATCACAGTCTGAAAGATGTATTCACATGGTACTGTCAAGATTCCCATGGTTTTGAATAAATCAGTACAGTGAGCTCTCTTGCTGCTTTTTGTTATTATTCGTACTGCCCTCTTTTGCAGCTTGAAAATTGCTTGTATGTTCTGCACATTTGTACCCCAGAAGGTTATGCCATAGCTAATTATTGAATGTACATATGCAAAGTATGTCGTCTTAGCACATGAACTATTACATACTGACATAATTATCCTGAGTGCATAGCAAGCAGTAGCAATTTTCTTTTCTAGTGCTGCAATATGGTCAGTCCAGTTAAGCTGTGAGTCAACATGCATTCCTAGGAATTTTGTGTTTGTGACACAATCTATAAGTTCATCTTTAACTTTTAGGCTTATGCTATTATGTTTTTTATTTATGTGGAAATTAATACTGTTTGTTTTTTTAATATTGAGGGTTAATTTGTTGCTTACTACCCACTTGCATACATGATCGAGAGTTTCTTTAGCTTTGTCTCTCAATTTTTCTGGTGACTCGTCACTGATAAGGATGCTGCTATCATCTGCAAATAGTATTGCTTCCCCGTATTTGACACTCTGGGGAAAATCATTGATATATATTAGGAAGAGTATTGGCCCTAACACACTCCCCTGAGGGACTCCTATGTTAATATGTTCTGGTTTGGAAATGTGTTTTGTCAATCTGCTGAACTTCGTTTGTGAGATCTCTACACACTGTACCCTATTTTCCAAGTACGATTGAAACCAATTATTTACTGTTCCCCTTATTCCTAGTGCCTCCATTTTGTTTAGTAGTATTTTGTGATCTACCGTGTCAAATGCTTTGCTAAGGTCAAGGAATATGCCTGTTACATGTTCACCTTCGTCAAGTGCTTCTAAGACAAAATTTGTGAAGTGAGCTACTGCTGAACCTGTGCTTCTTCCTGGCCTGAAACCAAACTGTTCTTTACACAGTAGGTTGTACTTGTTTAGGAAATCCATTAGTCTCTTTTTCATTATATTTTCTATTACCTTGGAAAAGGATGAGAGTAATGAGATGGGCCTGTAGTTTTCTATATTTTCTGGATCGCCTTTCTTAAATAGAGGCAGGACTTTTGCACATTTTAAGTATTCTGGGAAGCAGCCTGCAGTGAAAGATTCATTTATGATGTGTGCCAAAGGATGTTGTATGCTGTCAATGCAGTCCTTCAGTAAGCACACTGGCACTTCATCTAAACCTGCTGATGTTTTATTCTTTAGATTCTTCACAACCATCCTTACTTCTTCTGTAGAAGTCGGTAACAGTAACATTGAGTTATCCATATAGTTCAATTTTTGTTCAGGCTGTTTTTTGCCAAACTTTTGCTGTAGCTTGGTAGCAACACTGCTGAAGTACTCATTTACAGTATTTACTAGTGTATTTGGGTTATGTATAATAGCACCATTATGTTTAATTTGAATGTTTACTGTTTTTAATTTATTACTGTTTGTTTCCTGTTTGGTAACAGTCCAGGCTGCTTTAATTTTATTTTCTGCCTTTTCTATAATACTGTCATTGTGGGCTTTTTTTGCATCTCGTAATACTCTTCTGTATATTCTTTTATATGTGTGGTAGTAGTTTAGGAAACCAGGATCACTATGGTAGTTTTTTAACCTGTTCAGTTGTTTGAGTGTTGCAGAGGATTTCCTTATTCCTTTGGTCACCCAGGTATTTCTTTTGTGTGAGTGTACTGCAGTTTGCATCTTTGGGAATGCTTCATCAAATCTAAGTTTAAATAGTGACATGAATTTAGAAAATTTCTTATTTACACTAGTTTCAGCATACACTTCTTCCCAAGTTATACTGTTTATTTGCTTGGCAAATTCTGATCTGTTTGGTTTGGAGAAAACCCTTCTGTATGTGTATGTTTTAGTTGTATTGTCTATATTTATGTTTAATTTTAGGATTTGACAGGAGTGATCAGAAAGGCCAAGGTTATCTACAATAATTTCACAACTTTCTTTATCTATGTCTGTGATGATGTGATCAATTGTTGATGATGAGTTTTTGGTTATCCTCGTGGCTCTGTTAACTAATGGTGATAACTTATAACAGCGCAATATATTCAAGAATGAGTTACAGAATCTATCTGGGTTTTGTGTGTTTATATTTAAGTCTCCACAAATGAGAACCTTCCCTTTAGGATTCGAAGCCATGTCTAGAATCTGGATTAGTTTTGCAGCGAAAGTATCTATATCACCACTGGGTGAACGGTAAATACATATTATAGTTAACCTTTGTGCCTCATCTGTCTTGCTTATCTCTATGGCTGATATTTCTATGTGTTTTTCCTCACTTACAGAATTAATATCATTTCTGATTTTATAGGCAATTCCTTGCTTAACATATATACATGATCCACCACCTCTAATGGTGGTTCTACTATAGTGACATGCTAGTATATATGAGTTTAAATTTATTAATGTGTAAATGGACTTTCTTTTTTTAAAAAAAAAAAAAAAAAAACTAGTGCACTTTGTCTTCTTCATCCTATTCTTTGAACAGCCGGTGTGGATGTTATTCTTTGTTTTTTAAAAGAAAAAATTAAAAGAAAGATGTCAAATATTAGATATTCACTCATATTTTTCAGTTCATGAGTCTGTCAGCCTTAG
Organism: Schistocerca nitens; assembly: GCF_023898315.1. Lineage (NCBI taxonomy): Eukaryota > Metazoa > Arthropoda > Insecta > Orthoptera > Acrididae > Schistocerca > Schistocerca nitens. Next base: position 37,748,340 of record NC_064615.1, read on the forward strand.
TCCTATCGTTCCTGTTTTAACAGACAGTAAGTACACTCTCCTTCTCTGTTGCAAATATCATGTTCATTCAAAAAAGAAAATTAACTACTTACCAACACTGATAAGGCCACCAACCAACCAAATGCTTCCCAATAATTCCTTTCCCTTTATGAAATTTGTAACAGATGTGTATATTATTGAGATGAACAATCCAATTGCCAGCATTATTCCAAGGACAACAAATGGCAACATCATGTACTTGCTGCGCTGTGGAATAAAGAGTTTATTGTCAAATAATAATTTTCAGAATCATTCTCAAGCAAATGCTCTACAGATATGACTTAAATGTATTATGAGTTTGCCAACTAATTTATAGATAAACTTAAATATGCCCATAGTCGCCAAGTCATTTATGTGGTGTACTGGTATCATTTTATAGCCCATTTAGTTGTCTGTAAAGATTGTTGCAACTGCTATGTCCATAGTCAGTATACAAACAGCACTACTATGTCTCAAATAATATTTTTAGAATTCCTTGTTTTCAGTTGCTAAACTGAGGTGCAGGGTTTTAGAGTATAAGAAAAATAGCCATGAAATGTAACTTTATGTTTGCTTGCACCTACCTCCCCTTAATAAGAGGTAATGTCATCTGTCTTTAATGTGCCATATTATTCAATCATAAAAAATTCAGAAACCTTTTAAACTTGGACAAAATGTACTTTTTAATAGCTAGGGTTCATTGTGAAGACATTATTAACATATCTGGATGTTGTAATGAAAGAATATACATTCCAAATGAGTGAAAGCACCCACTATCTGCCAGATTCATGATATGGATTGTCAGTGAAATAGTTAACCAAAATGAATGGATTACTATTTACATTTTTAATAAATTGTGTAGTTGAAGTGCACACACACACACACACACACACACACACACACACACGTGCGTATAGAGCTACATTGTCCTGGCTTGACTACAGTATACACACACGTGCGTATAGAGCTACATTGTCCTGGCTTGACTACAGTATTGCAGACTAGTTGTGGTGAGAAGTTGTGACAGGTGGAGAGGGTGAAAGGAGTGAAGAGACTGGGAGAAGAACAGAAGGGCAGAGGTGAGGGAGACTGACAGCTGTGAAAGAGTAGAACAAGGGAATGGCATAGGAAGAGCCTACCTGGTATAGGAAGTAGAAGTTGTGTCTAGTGTCATACTTTTAGATTTTCTTTCTGGTAACCAGAAAATTCATTTAAGGAATAAAATGACTTTTTCTCCCATATTCCTTTGACTGTGTGCTTAAAGGCATTAATGTTCCTTATTTGGGTGATATTGTTTGGAACACAACTGAATAGGTACATCCCCACATATGCTACAGTTGGACTGTTCTCAGTTTTCAACAGTTTCTTGTCTGGTATTGATGAGCCTCCTCGTTTTTCTTAAAATTACTAATGTTCTAGTATTGGGTACCAGTATTTTATATTTATTACTGTTAAAATATTTAGCAGTTTGAATTTTGGCATGCAGCTCATTTTAGAGGAGCTGCAATCACTGAAAGTAAGATGAAACATTTGGATTCCAACACACTCCAGACAAATTATTTGAGATCCACTGGATGATATCAACCATGACAGATGGATATGTGGTTCCATGGTCTATAAGTTCTCCCAGCCTCAGTTCTGTTAGGTTATCCTTTATGCAGCAGACATTATTAACACAGAGACAGTTTGTCAACATGTCATGAGGGCCATTGAAATTATTTGACTCTATGCACGTGTGATTATAAAATGTACAATGGTTCATGGTTCTATGAATGCATGCGGATGCAGAAGCAAGCAGAGGAGATTTTAGATATTTTATATATGTCTGACAGGAGAACTTGGAGAAATGGCCTTTCATCTTTAACTCAAAAATTAATCAAAAAATGGGAAATCCTGGATAGAATAACGAAATATTATGAAAAGAATGGATTGTTGCTCACCATGTGGAGGAGACATTTTATTTATTTATTTTATTTTATTTATCCATCCGTTGACAATAAATATTGTATGGATATTGTCAAGGGTACATGTAAACCATTTCAAAGAAATGGGACCCAAACAGTATATACGTAAAAAAGTACAAAGCAAAATAATACAATGAAGTTAATAATAATACAATGAAATTAATATAGCCTATATGCATCCCTGCAGACAGGCACAACAAAAAGACTGCTGTGTATTTAAGCTTTTGTTTAAAACTCCTAGTAGAAAACATACATACACATTCACATAACCATACAAAGCTTATGAAGAAAATACTTGTATACTTCCACTCTGTCTACCCTCTGTACTTTGCACAAAGATTTTATGCAAATTAGCAGTAGGATACTAAAAAATAAATTTCAAACATTTTACTTACTCTGATTGCTCCAATAACTAGTAGTCCTGAGATGAGAACTGTCATCACAAGGTTTATGGCTAGTATAATTTTCACTGAAAAAGAGCAGACATGATAAGTAAGAATCATTGGATAACAACACACTGTCAGTACGGTACAAAGAAAAAGAATGAAAATTAGTTGTGATATAAATACAAAAATCTCTTCAGCAGACATCATAGTTATATATACATGTTTGTGACAGTAGTATGCAAACAGATGACCAGCTTAAAGATTTTCATGATGTCCATTCCCAGGTGCTGGGCCATAACAATCTGCTCTTTGTCAAAGTCACTTACTGTATTTTATGGACTATAAGATGCACTTTTGCTTCAAAAAATTGTCTCCAAAATTAAGGTGGGACTTATACTCAAAATTATCATAAAAATGTCCAGTGTTTGATTTAAAATTCCCACCAGTCTTAAAAATGGCCATTCCACCCTGCCATCACAAACCCAGAGCACTCTCTATTCTATGACGTGTCACTGCAGTCTATGGTGGCAGTGAACTTGAACTGAAAGTGATTTGTGTTATTGGTTAGTTATTTTTGTTAGTGGCTAGCTTCATAATGGGAAAAAAAGGTATTCATATGATTTGAGCTATAAACTGAAAGTAATAGCATCCGCAGAAGAAGATGGAAACAGAGCAGCTGAGTGGCATTTTGGCCCTCCACAAACAGAAAAAACCATTTGCAATTAGTGGGCTAGTGAAGAATAACTGAAAAAATTGAGGTACACTAAATGTGCAGATAGAGGACTGAATGCTAAGTGGCCAACACTAGAAGATATCATACTGAAATGGATTCAAGGACACCATAAAAGTGGCACTGAAATTAATACAAAAACAATTCAAATACTTGCTTTTAAGCTAATGCTACAGTGGAACTTAACAGACTTTAAGGCTGGAGTTGGTTGGTGCTACAGATCTATGAAGTGTCATGGACTTAGTATTTGAACCAAAACCAAAATATCTCAGAAAATACCACAAGAATATGAAGAGAAAATATTAGTTTTCCATCACTTTATTATTCAACATCAAAAGAAAACCAGAGTAAAACTAAGGCAAATAGTAAATAGGTATAAAATTCCTCTGACATTTGATGTGCCAAGTAACAGAACCATTGTCATGGAAGGTGCAAACTGCAACTATAAAAACAAACGGACCTGAAAAAATGCCCTGCACTGTTGCCCTTTTGTGTTGTGCTGACAGTACTAAACTTAATCCAATGATCATTCTCGATCTGTTGTGCTGACAGTACTATACTTAATCCAATGATCATTTTCAAGTGCAAAGAAATGCCAAAACCTTTTGATATACTGCCAAGCGTTGTTCATGTAAATGACAAAGGTTGGATGGATGAGGCTGGTATGAAATTTTGGTTTAACAGACTGGGGGATTGAAGGAAAGATATTTTATTGAAGAAGAGTTGTCTTCTTGTGCTAGATCAGCTTAGTAGGCATCTGAAAAATTCTCTGAAAGAGAAACTGAGACAGGGAAGTACAGAGATTGCTACTATTCTGGGAGGACTTATTTCACAATTGCAACCTGTTGATGTCTCAATAAATAAACCAATTAAAGTGTATATGAGAGAGGAATGGAACAAATGAGTAATGAATGAAATCCAACAGGAATTCACAACATATAATCAAACAAGAGTGTCAGTGGCTAAAACTGTCATGGTCTAGAGTGACAGAAGATATTATTGTTAAATCTTTCAAGAAGCACAGCATAAGTAACGTTCTTGATTGGAGTGAAGGCCATCTTATATATGAAGAGAACAATGATGTCAATGAAGAGGAAGAAGAAGATGAAGAAAGTCAGTTTGGTTTTATAAACTAAGAATTTTTTATTTACTTTGGCTTTGCAATCTAAAAAAATGGTAAAAATGTTACTTTTTAAAAAACTGCTTAAAAATTAAGGTTCATCTTATGGCCCACAGAATCCTATAGTCCATGTTAAGTGTCCTGAAATACAGGGTGTCCCAAAAAGAATGACCCAATTTTAAATAGAATTATTTATTAAGAAGAAGGGCTTAACACCAACAAATTGCATACTATATTACTCAGAAAAGACAGAAGTTTAAAAAAATCCATCATAAATGTTCAATATGTCCTCCACTGCTGCATGGGCGACACCTAGCCAATAGCCAAATTCATCCCAAACTGAGTGTAAGGTGTCTTCTGTCACTGAAACTACAGCAGCTGATATTCTGGTTCTTAGTTCTTCAATGTCACAAGGTAGGGAGGAACATAAACACATTGTTTAACATATCCCCACAGGAAGAAATCATATGGTGTTAAGTCAGGTGACCTAGGAGGCCAAGAGTGTAAAGCCTGGTCTCTCGGTCCTGTATGCCCTATCCAATGTTGAGGCATGTTGGCATTGAGGAAACTGCGCAGAGCGGTGGTGCTCCATATTGCTGATAGATGAAATTGTCAGAGTCAAGTTGTGGGAATAACCAGTTCAGTAGCATTGCAAGATATGATTGTCCTGTTACAGTTTCTTCCTCAAAAAAGTAGTGTCCATAAACCTTGGTTTGCGAAACAGCACAAAAAACATTAACTTTTGGTAAATCACATTTATGTTCAATTGTTTCATGAGGATTTACAAGCCCCCATATATGCACATTATGATGGTGAACCTTACCGCTAATATGGAAAGTTGCCTCATTGCCGAATATCAACCGTGACATAAAAGTGTCATCTTCCATGTCCTCTACAATAGCACTGCTAAAGTCCACTCGCTTCACTTTGTCAGTATCTTGAAGAGCTTGTACCAATTGTAATCGGTATGGTTTGAGGGCTAAATGATGCCGTAACACACGCAACACTGTCATGTGTGGTAACACAAGTTCTCGGCTAGCATGACTTGCGGAGCTCCACTCAAATGCTCATCAGATTTGTTCCACTGTTTGTACAGGAACACATGGCCGGGTAGGACTTTTGCCTTTACAGAGGCACCATGTTTCTTCAAACTGTTTATACCACTGTCAAATGTTCTTTGGTGATGGTGGTTCAGCACAAAATCGAATATGAAATGCCTGCTGAACTGCAATCACTGATTGAGTATGAGTAAATTCAATAACACAATATGCCTACTGTTGTGTGGATGCCATATTGCATGAGACTGGCTGCATGCTCCAGATCAGGGCTCGTAGCGACATCCTGCAGATTTTTTCTGAAACTCTAGACCATGCCAATTACATCTAGTGCTGTTTCAGTTACCTAGTGACATTTGTCTCAGTATTATTACAAGTTAAAAATGAGTCATTATTTTAGGGATACCCTGTATATGTTATAGACATAAAATCAAATACTTGAAAATGACATAAAAGGCTGAAACCTCTGTTGTACTTAAATAAACGATAAAACACTCATACGGTGGTTGTCATGTACAATAAATATTACTTAAGTTTGACTATGCAGATGTGTCAAAACTCCAAATCCTCTGCATATACAAATAATATGAATATAGCTTTGTGTAGTCTTTCTCACAATTTATCACATGTGGAGATTTAAGATGTAAGTAGTTAATCAAATAATTATTTATATAAAATATTATATTTATATAAAATATTAGCTCCATGAGGTATTGAACATAATATTTTATGATGTTTCCATTGTATATATATAATAGAGGGGAAACATTCCACGTAGGAAAAATATATCTAAAAACAAAGATGATGTGACTTACCAAATGAAAGTGCTGGGAGGTCGACAGACACACAAACGAACACAAACATACACACAAAATTCAAGCTTTCGCAACAAACTGTTGCCTCATCAGGAAAGAGGGAAGGAGAGGGAAAGACGAAAGGATGTGGGTTTTAAGGGAGAAGGTAAGGAGTCATTCCAATCCCGGGAGCGGAAAGACTTACCTTAGGGGGAAAAAAGGACGGGTATACACTCGCACACACACACATATCCATCCACACATATACAGACACAAGCAGACATCTCACATGTCTGCTTGTGATATTTGTGCTGTTTTTGATGATAACTCTAGTATGTTTTAAATATTGACTTTTATCTCACAATCTTTGCCAAAATTTAAACAGATTGAGTGGTTTGCTTTCTCAAAGATTTGCCCTTCATTGCTGGTGATGGACCTGAGTTAAGTCCATATCTAGAGGTTATATGTACACTCTCTGCTAACATCTATGGTAGGTGTCTCCCTGGTGACTGTTGCTGTAGCTCATCAGTTGTTTTGTGCAGCAGTCATTCATTGCAGCATTGGAATCCAGGATCCATTTATCTTGAGAATTTCTTCTTTTTGTTAAATCTGTTGCCCAGTCTATGAATTTCAATGGGTTCTCTGAACAAACAGGTCTAAGTGTTATACACTGTGAGAGCCTGCATGTCAGCAAATTTTATTTCTTGGTTAGTGTCATGTGACACTTACTCTACCATGACTAATTTCCCTCCAGCTGTCCCAATCTGCAGTACTGATTATGTTTGATGATCCTGGTGTTGGTGGATTGTCCAGTCATTCCACCACAGACTTTTCCACATGTACATGGTACGAATGAACTCTCAACATTGCAAGGAGGTCTCATTTGTCACCCGCCAACCTGAGATGCTCTCTAATCTTCATTGTTGTTTTGTATCTGTCACCCTGACATGTCATAGCAATGGGTATTAGGTTTCATAACACTTCTTACATAACTGCTGGCGTACCCATTGTTCATTGTAACACATTCCAGATGTTTCATGTTGCGTGCCAGATATTACAGCACACATATTCATCTTGCATGAGTTATGGCCATATTAATCATACCTTTTTCCTGGCTTTAGTGATGATTTGGTAGTTTGTGCAGGTATAAGTGATAAGAATATGACCAGGTGAAATGTGTATTTTCATTTTTTACTGCCAGTGCAGCACTAGTGATCACCATTTCTCATAACCAGCACATTTAGAAAGAGTAGCTATTGATCCTCTTTTACCTCCAGAGTACATTTAATGTCAGAAGGAAGGTTGTTCAAGTGTCTTAGGAAGTCATCGAGCTGTTGAGCTGTACATCACTATAGCTTCGCACAACACAGGTATCATGACTGTACCTGTACCACACCTTTGGTTTGAAAGGTGAGAAGTCCAGCAGCACCTGCTACTCAAAACGTTCCATGAAGAAATTTGCAACTACTGCACTGAGTGGACTACACCGTGTGATGCCTTCCAGTTGTTTGTAGAAATTGCCATTCCACATGAAGTATCTCATGGTAAAATGCACATGAAACACCTTGGTGATGTCCTGTGTAAAATCACACTGAGTAACCTGGAGAGTAATTGACTGGCACTTTTAGTAAACAAAGAAACAACATCAAAGCTGACCTGGCCCAAGTTTTAGTCTCTTCAACTTCTCAATGAAATATGTTTTTTATGTACATGTTGGATTTTTTCACGTGCAGATGAAACAGACAGACCAAGTGTTTCACCAGTTTATATATCAATGAACCATGAACACTTAGTATCAGTCTTAATGGTTTGATCAATGAAAGATGGAAGTACAAAACTGTTCAGGAAAGACAGGAATGCAGCATTACAAACCACTTAGGAATGAAATAGATGGGAAGTCCAGTGCAGCGAAGATGAAATGGCTGCAGGAAAAATGAGAAAAAACTGAAAAAGAAATGATCATTGGAAGGACTGACTCGGCTTACACAAAAGTCAAAACAACCTACAATGACATTAAAACCAAGGGCAGTAACATTCAAGAGTGCAATGGGAAGAACGAGACGATAGATACAAAGAGTGCACTGAACCCTCTGTGAGTGGGAGGACTTGCCTGACGACATGTTAGAAGAAGAAATTAGAGTTGACAAGGAAGGCATACGGGATCCAGCATTGGAGTTAGAATTTAAAAGAGCTCTCGAAGACTTGAGAGCAATTAAGGCAGAAGGGATAGATAACATTCCATCGAAATTTCTAAAATAATTGGCGAAGTTGCAAACAAATGACTATTTAAGTTAGCAAGTGGAATCTGTGAGACTGGTGACATACAATCAGACTTTCAGAAAAATATCATTCACACCGTTTCGAAGATAGCAAGAGTAGATAAGTGTGAGAACTATCACACAGTCAGCTTAACAGCTAATGCATACAGGCAACTGACATCAATAAAATACAGAAGAGTGGAGAAGGAAATTGAGGATCTGTTAGATCACAATCAGTTTGGCTTCGGGAAAAGTAAGACCACAGAAAGGCAGCTCTGATGTTGCACTTGATAATGGAAGAAAGACTGAAGAAAAAAATCTCAACCTACAAAAAGTGTTCAACAATGTAAAATGGTGCAAGATGTTCAAAATTATGAGAAAATAGGAGTTAACTGTAGGGAAAGATAGATAATACACAACATTCACAAGAACCAAGAGAGAGCAATAAAACTGGGAGACCAATAGCGAAGTTCTGGGATTAGAATGGATGTAAGACAGGGATGAAATGTTTCACCCCTACTGTTCAATCCATACATCGAAGAAGCAAAGGTGCGAATAGAAGAAAGTTTCAAGTGTGGGATTAATGAAAGGATATCAATGATAAGATTCAATGATGACACTGCTGCCCTCAGTGGAAGTGAAGAAGAATTATAGGGCCTGTTGAATGAAATGAACAATTTTTTAGCACGTGGAATGAGAGTAAATTGAGAAAAAGACAAAATAAATGAGAATAATGAAAACTTAACATCAAAACTGGTGATCATGAAGTAGACTAAGTTAAGGAATTCTACTACATTGGCAGGAAAATAATACAGAATGGATAAAGCAAGAAGTACATAAAAAGTAGACTTGCACATGCAAAGAGGGTACTTCTGGTCAAGAGAAGTCTGGTAGTAGGACTTAATTTGAGGAAGAAATTTCAGAGAATGTATGTTATGGGCACAGCATTGTTTAGTGGTGAATAGTGGACAGAGGGAAAACCAAAACAGAAGGGAATCGAAGCATCTGAGATGTGGTGCTACAGAAGAGAATTAGATGGACTAATGAGATAAGGAATGAAGAAATTTTCTGCATAATCATTGAAGAGAGGAGCATATGGAAAACTGTCAAGAAGGAACAGGATGGTCGGACATATATTAAGACATCAGGGAGTAACCTCCATGGTATTAGAGGGAGCTGAAAAGGGTAGAAGAAGACAGAGGTTTGAGTACGTCCAACAACTAAATGAGGATGTGGCTTGCAAGTGCTAGTCTGAGATGAAGAGGCTGCAGCATGAGGTATTCATGGCAGGTCACATAAAACCAGTCGGAAGAATGATGACAAAGAGAGAGAGACAGAGAGAGAGGACAGATCTTCAGTGTTGCGTAGATTCCTCTGCACTTACACCAGGAAAGAAGAAATGTTGATTGATGAGTTCATATTCCTTGTGAACCTCTGCATCTGCATACTAAGCTTTTAGTATATCATCAGATCTAGTACGTTACATTTCTTTTACTCATTACAATGGTTATATTTTCCTTATCAGCAGGAAGAACCTATATGCTTTTGTCAGCAGTGAGTTCCAGGTCGCAAGCTGATGGTTTAGTTCAATGTAGTAACCTGCTGGTTTCAGTCTCTATATTTCCTTGGTTTTTGAAAGGAAAATTTTGGATAGCCACTTCAGTGGACAGACAGTTTGTCTCAGGTCAGCGATCATTCACTTATGTTGACAACTGTACATGACGTGTCAGTAATCGACTTGTCAATTTGTTCTTTCCCTTTCAAATTTTCTCTTCAGTTGTTCAGTTCAACAGTCGAGCTAATACTGTGTGCTTCTGTCAGTGATGCAGAAGATTTTGTCCCAATCATCACAGTGCATAATGCCACTGAGGTGATAGAAAATGTCCATAAGTTCCTAAGTCTCTCCCTGTTGTATAAATTCACTCATAAACAAAGCTTTTTCCATCCTGTCATAAATACAACAAATTGGGTCAGGTGGAGAAATTGGTCATGGAGGAGCACACACTGTATGGGACAAAACACTTGATAAAATATGCTGACATGCAGGGTCTCACTGTGATTCAGAGAAGGCACTGAAATACATAAACGTGAAATTAGTTTTAACAAGAATGAAAAAAGAATCAAGAAAAATGGAGCCTGGATTCCCATTCTGCAACAAATAACAATTTCAAGCAAAAATGGAAGAAGTACACTAACAATAAACAAGGGCATGCCTCTCACAGAAATTAACACAGAAAATACACATAACATGCAGCCATGGACTAGACTCCAATCCACCACTAGCAATGGAAGGTGAATGATTGACAGTGCCAACCACTTGTGGTGATGAAATATCAGAAAAATCATTAGACAAAAATAGACCAAAGATTCCAATATGAAACCAACAACCAGTATGTCAACCAACAAGAGGCTACAAAAGCCCCAACAAGTTTGTGGTTTAACTGTTTTGCCTTTTCTCACAAGGAGTGTACACTAATTCTATGAGATTTGGGACTGTATTTTGGCATATTAACTGTTTGACTTTTGGATCGTTAAGATATTTCAGGACTTGCCATTAATGCTCCATTTAAAAGGACAGTAGTTTAAGAGGATATGATGTTACTTGTTCATTATACATGCAAGCCTTACTGCACTTCTAATATCTTCCATGTTAAGATACAACTTTACTTGAAGCTAGCATTTAAGGCATTGTAAGACCATTATTTATAAGTTTCAATGTACTAAATGCAAAATGCCCCAACTTAAGATTTATTTAATTTTATGATCGTGTGTGAAATATGTTTTATTTTCAGCCAGAGCAACGGTTGGGCACATATGTAAGACAGTGCAACCTACCCTTAAGATTATGTAAATGAGCTACGGTAATTTAGGGTCATACATTTACTCAACTGGTGCTACTTAATTGCTGGTTGTTAATGGTAGCAAGAGGCATCAAGGTAGCAAGGCAACACAAATCTGGGACTTTACAAGTTTTCGGTTACTATTATTAATGGTGATATAAGAGAAAAGCATTTCACTGACTTTGTTTATACTAAAATGGCAGCATGTGGCCATCTTAAAGAGCTCCTGGTAAAGCTACAAACTACTGTTTTTGTTGTGATTTTGCTACTAATGCATAAGAAATTTGTCTAAGAACATAAACTGCGCCAAGGAAAATAATTATCTTTGTAAGAAAGGAGCCTTATTCTAACAGCAGCATGATTCTGTTAGATGAATTTTCAGAGTCAGGCTCATATTCATATATAATGTAGGAAAGTGACTTATGAGGTATTGTTTTAATTTAATATTTAAGGATTCTTGGCATCTACTGCTTCCCATTTTCTGTAGTCAGCAAATATATCACTGAATTGAAGGAGCAGTAAGATACTTTGGTACTAACAAGCGTTAATATTAATTTTTCCTGTAGCATAACAGTTATACAAATTCTTTTGCATTTGTGCTTGTATATGACAGTCATGTACATCACAGTCTACAGCTTACAAAGAAAACAGATGATGTTAATGTTACACTGCACACCTCAGATAACCAACCATCAGTGTTAACCAGAATTTACATCTTCTCCAAATCCAAATATTTGGTAAATTTTGGAAGCAGTGGTTAACATTTTTTGAATACTTAGGATTTCCAATTTCTGAGTGATGTCTGCTAGCAACATGACATTTGCCCCATAATATGAAATTACATTCTCACCCTTAGACTGGGAAGCAAAATCTTTAGAGAAATAACTTTTAGTTTTATTAAAGTTTTCACAGTTCTTCTTAAATTCACCCTTATTATTAGCCACAAACATCTTCAGGGAGTAAATGTATTGGTGTGTGAGTGTAAGAACCCTGTCTTTCTTAAGCCTATTCACACTACATCGCAAATAAGATCTATCCAATCATTTTTGCCTGTTGGTCCAGATTTTACAATAACTTCTTTTATTTTTCAATATTTATATTTGTTCTTTGTCATATATCTTTTGTACCTTTCTGCCTTACAAGAAAGGAAACTAGTTTTAATTCCCAATAATCAGATAATGACTGCACATTATAAATGTGCATGTTCCCTTAACCCTATTGTGGTTACCTCTTTTTCAGTTATTAGTAAACAGTGGTTGCTTAGTGGAATTTCTTTTCAGTCTCTGTGAAGTATCACAATGATGTACATCATAGTGCATCAGAAGATAAATTCTTCTGTTACATACAAACATCATTATAGAGTAAATGCTCTAATAAATAAGTGTACAAATTCTAAAGAAATATTTAAATACTGTTGTTACTTTTTCATTAATTTTCTTAAACTGTAAAATTTGAAATTCAGGTAGGCAGATTGATATGCCACAAAGACTGAAAAGAATGCTGTGAAGCGAGCACTGTTTACTAATAACTGAGAAAGAAGTAACCAGAATATGGCTAAGGTACACATGCACATATAAAGTGTGTAGCAAATGTCACATTATTGGGTATTAAAACTAGTCCTTTGTTATAAGACAGAAAGGTGTAAAAGTTACATGACAAAGTAAGAGAAGAAGTTAATTTAAAACCTGGAACAATAGGCAAATATGATTGACTAGATCTTATTTCTGATGCATTGTGAGTAGGCAGTTGCTACAAGAGATACAAAAATAACACACTGGCCTTGCTTCACTGCTCAAAGTTCAGACTGACTTTCTGTAACCTAGTGCTGTGAGGTCCTTGTGTTATGGGATCTGTAAATAAGCTTAAATTTCTGGGACTGCAATTCAGCAGGTGGACTGGAATGAGGGATCATGTTGAGTGGGGTGGACAGAGGGAGAAAGAGGCAGGAAGCAGGAGGGGGAAGCTATTGGGTAGAGCGTCTGGGGACAGTGGCTTTACAGAGATTGACGTTGAGAAGATTATTGGAGTGCAGCACATTCTTCTCTCCTGTAAACCTCACTCTCTGACTCTCTGTTAATTCAATGTTCCCCTCCTCTGTCCTGTCACCCCCTCCCCCCTTTCCCCCAATCCATGTCTCCACATTGTCTTCACTGTGCACCTCACAAACTCACTGGCCCAGGTGCCTTGTGTCATATGCCTAGCTTGTGCATCTGCCAGCCCTCGCTCCTGTGTCCCTATCCTGCACACCTGCTGCCTCCTTCCAACCCGCCACCTGCCTGTCGTCAACTCATCCTTCCGCTTCCCACCTCTTTCTCCCTCTGCCCATCCCACCCAATACAATTCCTCACCCAGTTCACCTACCAAACAGCAATCCCAGCATTGTGGTCCATCTGGCAAAATACAGGTGCACAGGTGTGTGTGTGTGTGTGTGTGTGTGTGTGTGTGTGTGTGTGTGTGTTTGAGAGAGAGAGAGATTATTTTATGAGCAGAACTTACCAATTAGAGGTGGCAATGTGTCAATCACAATTGTCTGCATCTTCACATTTGTAACAAGAACAAAGATAAGAGTAGCAATTGCAAGAATCTGAAACAAATAAATAGACAATAGTATTATGCTTACAAACCAACAAATTAATAACAGCAAAACTTCAAATGATATTTAAAGATGATGCATCAAATTTACAATTATATAATTATTTTCTACAACAGCTGTGGTTGTCAATGTAAAATTAATACACGCATTATCTGCCATAAATGAATAAACAAATAGCCATCAGGGAATGTAGCAAAAAGAGGAAGATATTCTTATGCACATGATTTACTCCTCCCCCTTTTTCTGTGCACTGCAGCTCTTGTCAGCCATTGACTTACTCAACAATCTGCTTCAATCTATTGCATTAAAAGCCAGTGTTTCACCGATCAAGTCAAAGCCAGTGTTTCACCGATCAAGTCAGAAAACTGAACAATGAAAATTCTGGGTGGAATAATAACAAAATGGAAAGGACAGATTGCTACTCACCTCACAGAAGAGGCATTGAGCTACAGACAGATACAATGGAAAAGAATAGTAGGAATATTCAGCTTTTGGACTAAGTCCTTCATCACACATGGAAACACACACATTCACACAATCACAGCTCACACACACATGGCCACTGTTGTCTCCAGACAGCAAGGCCCGGATGCAGCTGTCCCTGAGGTGAGCAGCAGTCTTAGCTGGGATGGGTAGTGGGGGTACAGAACAGATGTGGGGCAGGGAGGGGGAGGAATAGCAGAACAGAGATGGATAAAGGTGCTAGTGCTGCCTATGGGAACATGCAGGGACATGGTATGGACAGGATAGGGCTGCTAGAGTTGAGGTGGCGTAAGCAGATCCCTGACAGCTTGTAGTGCTGTTGCCAGCTTTCAACTCTGAGCAGCTACCCCTGCAGCAGTCTACATAGCTGTGACAATACTAAGGTGTTCCCATGGAGACATTTGCAAAATCGCATTACATTATTGACTGAAGTAGACCCACGATGCTGTCGTACCCAGCCCAAAGCAACTGTCAGGAATCAATTTATACTGTCTCAACTATAGCTGCAACACTGGGAGGCTGTGGAGGGTGGGGGAAGGGGGGGGGGTTGTAGAGAAGGGATTGGATTGTGCAGGCAGGTTGGCATGATAAAAGTGGGAACTGGAAAGGGGATAAGCAGACAGATGATAGCAAGTAGCAAAGGTTGTTGCGAAGGGAGTTACAGGAATGAAGGCCATTTTACAGGGAGAGTACCTATCTGCACAATTCAGAAAAGATGGTGTCGGTAGAAAGAATACACACAGCAGAAGCTGTGAAGCAGTTGTTAGAGGGAAACACAATGTGTTGGGTGGCAGACTCAGCAATTGAGTGGTCCACCTGTCTTTTGGCCACAGTTTGGTGCAATTCATATGGACAGACAACTGTCAGAGGTCATGCCCACATAGAATGTGACACAGTGATTGCAGCTAAGTTGGTTTATCATGAAGGTGCTTTCCCAGGTGGCTCTGTCATTCATGGAGTAGGAGATGCCTGTGACAGGACTGGAGTAGGTGGTAGTGGTAGGATGTATGGAACAGTTCCTGCATCTAGGACAATTGCAGGGGTATGAGCCTTGAGGCAAGGGGTTGGGAGCAGGAGTGGAGTAGGGGCAGACAAAGACATGCATATGTTGGGTGGGTAGGTGGAATACCACTGTGAGAGGGGTAACGAGGCTATTTCTCACTTCAAGGCACAATGATAGATAGTCAAAACCCTGGGGAGAAAGTGATTCATTTACTCCAGACCTGTGTGGTACAGAATCATGAGAGAATCACTCCTTAGATGTCTGGGAAGACAAGGCACATGAGATCTGTTTCTGGACAAGGTTGGGAAGTGGCATATTTGAAGAGGGAATGCTCAGAACTGCAGGTGCTGACCCTGGATGGCTAGGTTGTATGGAAGGGACTTCTTCATGCAGATTTGGTGCAGCTGTCGAAGTGACAGTATTGTTGATAGTTGGTAGTTTCAATGTGGGTGGAGTTACTGATGCAGCCATCCTTGAGGTGGAGGTTGACATTGAGCAAGGTTGCCTGCTGGACTGAGGAGCACCAGGTGAAGCAAATAGGGGAGAAGGTGTTGATGTTCTGGAAAAATGTGGATAGGTATCCTCACCCTTCATCCAGATCATGAAGATGCCATCAATAAAATTGAACCAGGTGAGCGGTTTGGAGTTCTCTGTGGTTAGGAAGGATTCCTCTAGATGGGCTGTGAACTGGTTAGCACAGGATGGTGTTATGTTGGTGCTCATTGTTGTACCACAGATTTGTTTGTAGGTGATGAGGTAGTGTTCAGTGGCAGCAAGGCCATGGGCATTGGGGATGTTAGTGTAGAGGGAAGTGGCATCAACAGTGATGAACAGGATTCCAAGTGGTAAAGGAAGAGGAACTGTGTAGAGTTAATGGAGGAGACTGTTGGTATGAAGATAATTTATTGAAATATTTTCAACCCCCATCTTAAAGTATTATCATTTGGGGCAATGCCTCTATCCATGCAGCATGTAGGTAACTAATATTCCTGCAAAATATGCATTTAGTCACATAAATAAGCTATCAGTGAAATATAAATAACAGATATTTGCTATAACTGAGAAAATAAGGGCATTTTTAAAAGTAGCAGTGTCCCAATAATTTTACTACATTCAATTTAGCCTGTGTAAGCAGAAATAATGTATAGCAGTTCAACAGTTGTTTATTATTAATGCATTTTCTAAGAGCTGCTTCTCTTTGTTAATATGTACTTTGTGACTCACTTCACAGCCATGCAGGTTCTCCTTCATTTTTTATTTATCTATTTACGGTATTTATTTGCACTTCTAGTTCCATAGGAACAAACTGAAAAGCCAATCTCCATGGTCATGAAATGAGTCAGTCATTACACAGGCAAAGTTAATAAAAAATTAAATAAAATTTACATGAATCCTATGCAGATGACAAGCTGCTGGGTGTGTATCAGAATAATTAATAACATAACACAGTTTGTTGCTTAAAATTTTTCCACAAATTCTTGAACAGAACAGAAGGAATGAACCATGAGGGAATTCTTCAACAGCTGCATGGGGTAGCCGCACGGTCTGCAGTGCCTCACCATGGTTCGCATGGCTTCCCCCCCCCCCCCACCCCCCCTCTCCTCTCCACCGAAAGTTCGAGTTCCCCTTCAGGCATGGGTGTGTGCATTGTCCTAAGTGTAAGTTAAAGTTACATTAAGTAGTGTGTAAACCCAGGGACTGATGACCTCAGCAGTTTGGTCCCATAGGAACTTACCACAAAAAATCTTAAATTTAGAGTTAAAAGCATGAGGATTGCTGCTATGATTTGTTAATTTTTGTGGTAGTTTACTGAAAATGGATGTAACAGGATACCATGTGCCTTTTGGCACAAAAGTCAAGGAGATACAATACAAATGCAGATTGCATTTATGGCTAATATTGTTAACAAAAAAAGTGTGTATTGGAAGGCTGATGTCAGAAGTCCCAGATTCCTGGACAGGGGTCAAGAAGAGGTTCATGAATTTACACTGCATATTACTCAAACTGCTTGTTTCTGAGACAAAAATACACGTTGTGCACAGGAAATGTCACCCTTGAATATGAAGTAGTATGTTATAACCAAATGAAAATAAGCAAAGTAGACAAATTTTAGTGTTAGACCAGCACTTATTGTGATATTGTTCTGATGGTAAATATATCAGCACTTTGTATCTGAACAAGATCCTGAGTATGAGTTTCCCATGACAGCTTACCATCACTCTGAATACTCAGGAATTTGGAGTGTTCAGACTCACAAATCATATGCTCATTTGTGTAATCAAGCTGCCAGTTTTAGCTGAATTTTATGTCAGGAACTGTGAAAGCTGAGCCTTACTGTGATTTACATTAATAACGGCATCCATGGACATGATGAATGGGTGAATATTCAACTGTGAAACTCTCTCATTAAATTTGTCCATTTTCTCACAAAAATCAATACCTAAATATTCAATGTGCTCTTTGTAGTATTTAGCTATCTTATTTTATTTCTTGATATTTCTTTCTGAGTAGTCCAAACCTGGAAACACAGCTTAGGACTAATTTAGACATGGAATTTTATGCAAGGCAATAGCCATCATGAGACTTAGATGATAAAAAGTTCCATGTGTTATGTATGCACTATTCTGTCTTTACTTTTGTTTATGATCTTTACATCTCTAGAGTCAGTTTCTTAAGCTAATGGCAAGAAAGGTTCATACCATTTCTAGGAGTCTTAAAGGCGCCAGTTTCTTCTACATTTATTCATTTGCAAGACAGCATGTTCTTTATTCTGTGGCTTATCAATGGTTGGAAGACTTTTTATTGACTCTATGACCCTTGAATTAGCAGTAAAAATACAAATAATTAGACCACAGTGACATCCTATGGGTTAAGAAGAATTAAAAGTGTTTATCTAGCTCAGCAGATATCTCAGCAACTGATAGTGGGCTATAAATGAAGTAAAACAGAAAAAATACACAAAATGGCTCTATGAATAGATTAAATATTTTTAATTACAAGATTTGTGGACCACAAATATGTGAATGAATGAATGAATGAACGAACAATAATTTTTCTGAAATAAGTGCCCTTGTATTTCAATACTTTTAGAAATTGGTATAAATTTATGAAAATTTAGTGGTGTGCCTATTTGGAGAGCACAAGACAAGTGTAAATAAATTTCCGATACTTTTCTGCTCACCGTGTATACTTTTATAACTGTAATTGAATTTTAAGGCATTTGAGCTGTGCACAGAATCAGAGAATGTGTGAATACTGACTCCTCCAGTAATCTGTTATTAATATGCCTCTGCTGATGTAATCACAGGTCACTTAGATGAATCAATGCTTTCTCTCTGCTGTTATCCTGTAAGTCCATACACATTTTGTTTTACTTCAAATGCTCAGTATCTTATAGTGTTCAAGGACCACAAAAGAAGATGTAATTTCAGTTTGACCTTTTGTAATTCATAATACAAAAATTGTTAGTAAATTGTTGAAACTGAATAAGGGACTCAAACACTTCCAGTAACATTAAACGTCATTTAGGTACTTGTCTTCTGGCTAGAAGATACTGTTTTAGGAGGGAAGCTATATATCTACAGTAAGATTACTTTACTAATGCACAAACAAGTTTTGCCTTTATTTTAGTTTCTGCTCCTCATTACTGGATTAATTTTTTGATAATAAAGCAAACTTTTATGTAACCTTCCACATTTTACCAAAGTCATGCAATGCAGCTATAGCAAATAAATACACAAGTGCCAGGAATTTTGTAACTAATCAACCATGACAATAACCACTATGGAAAATGAATATTACATTTTAAAGTCCCATCAATATTGACATCACTAGTGCTGGAACTTTGCTTATTTTTGACATGGTTAGTGAAAAGAATTGACCTGTCCTGGCCTTGTTGAAGGAAGCACTCCAGTTTTCACTTGAAGTGATTCATGAAAATCAGAGTAACTGCTGGAGAATTTGAATTCTGCTCTTCCCAAATGATAAAACTTTACACCACATCACTGCAAAACTTTCACTGCTGCATGCAAAAGCCTGTGGCAGACCAGAGGAATTTCCTCTATTTGTGTCTGTCTCACAGATGAACCTAAAGTTTCTTCTTGTCACTCATTTCTACACACACTTTACAAGCTCTCCACAGGTGCTTATGATACAATGCTGGCTAAGAAATTCTGAGAGAAAGGATACAACATGGAAGATTTTGATTTTAACTACAGCCTCAGTGACATTAGCCACATTAAATTTTTAGACACTTTAGCACTGTAACTGAGACTTGTGACAAGTTAAAGCTGTATGTGAAACAGAAACTCATACATACATCATTGCATTTTGTGAGCAGTGGGCTAATATTTACAATCTGGCACACAGTTTCACAGAATACTCTCGTCTAAAGTACAGACACATGTTTTCTCATCAACTGAGTTTCTTATGGCAGCTTCTTCCCATAACTGATATTGTAAACTATCTCCAATTATTTTAATGTAATTCTCACTTATATCGCTTACACTGTACTAATCCTCTATCAGCAGGTTTTAATGTGATCATTTCGCCTTCATATCCAGATGGAAGATTAGGTTTTAGGCGCATCCTCTAGCCCATTATATAAAATTCACATTATAATACAATTACAAGGGCGGTTCAGAAAGTAACCTCCGATTGGTCACAGTGCGGGTTGTGGGGGGGAGTAGCGACGCCATCTGTGCGTTCACGCACTCAACAGGTCAGTCGGCATCAAGCCGTGGTCGAGTGAACGTCGTAGCTGCGCTAGTTTAGTTTTTGTGGCAGTTTGAAATGTGTGCTGCAATAGAAAACCCCGCCAAATGTGAAGTGCGTGCTGTCATAAGGTTTTTTACAGCCAAAGGATATTCTGCAGCAGCTATTCATCGTGAGCTTTGTGCCGTGTACGGACCAAGAGTTATGAGTGAAGGAGTTGTCTGTGAATGGGTACGTTTATTTAAAAGTGGACGAGAAAACGTTCATGATGAAGAGAGGAGTGGTAGACCATCATTGGTGACTGACGAACTCGTTCAGACAGTTGATGCAAAAGTTCGTGAAAATCGACGTTTCTCAATGTCGGAGTTGTCTACTGGTTTTCCACAGATTTCTAAGACTCTCTTGTACGAGATAGTGACAGCAAGACTGGGTTACCGTAAGTTCTGTGCACGATGGGTGCCCAAAATTCTTACCGACCACCACAAAACTCAAAGAATGGCCTCTGCATTAGACTTTCTGTCACGTTATGAGGACGAAGGAGAACCATTGTTAAACAGAATCGTGACCGGTGACGAAACCTGGATTAAGTACGTGAACCCTGAGACAAAAGAACAATCAAAGATGTGGGCACATTCAAATTCGCCTACCAAACCAAGAAAAGCCTCGCAAGATTTTTCTGCCAGAAAACTGATGGCAATGGTGTTTTGGGATGCCAAAGGGATGTTGTTGGTTGAATTCATGGAACGTGGTATGACCATTAATCAAGACGTGTACTGTGAAACAATAAAAAAGTTACGACGGGCTATACAGAACAAACGCCGTGGTATGCCGACTTCCGGTATCGTTTTTTTGCACGATAACGCCTGTCCTCACTCTGCTCGCAGAACAATGGCCCTTCTTGAGTCCTTCAAGTGGGACGTTATCAACCATCCACCTTACAGCCCAGACCTGGCGCCAAGTGATTATCACCTCTTCATGCATTTAAAGAAATGGCTCGGGTCACAGCGGTTTGATGACGACGAAGAGCTCAAAGATGCTGTCACAAGCTGGCTCCAGGCACAAGCGGGTGATTTTTATGCAGAAGGAATTTCAAAGCTTGTGAAGAGATACGATAAGTGCCTCAATCGCTATGGAGACTATGTAGAAAAATAGTGCAAAGATGTAGTTGTAAGATGTATATATTAAAATATTTTTATTTAACTTGGTGTATTTTTTTAAATCAACCGGAGGTTACTTTCTGAACGGCCCTCGTAGATTGCTCCTAACAAAAAAGTCATGTTTCTTGCACTTATCAATGCACTGGAAAAACAGCACATTAGAAAAATATGCATCTCTGGCACACAGTTCAGCTTTTCTCCCAACACATGTGCAACAACAATGAGTTATATTGAAAGTTACATTGTGCAGACCGTATACACAATTTGTACCATCATGACTGGTTCTGATAAACTTTTTTCCATCATGCTTGAATTACAAAATTAAATTCCATCCAAACAGTCTCTGGAAGGCCCAATGGCATCGACTGACCACTGAGTCATCTTGAGTTAATAGGTGTCACTGGATGTTAATATGAAGGGGCATGTCGTCAGCACACTGCTCTCCCAGCCATTGTCAGTTTTTGTGACCAGAGCTGCTACTTCTCAATCAAGCAGCTTCTCTATTGGCCTCACAAGGGTTGAGTGAACCTCACCAGCCAACAGCACTTGGCAGACCTGAATGCCCATCCATCCAAGTGCTAGTCAAGCCGACAGCACTTAACTTATGTGGTCTGATGGGAACCAATGTTACCACTGCGGCATGCTTGAGTTACACTGAACCCTGAATTTCTGTGTCTCAGTGAATATTTGCCATGGTTACACACAACAGCATTGGGTGATTAGATTATAGTAAAGTAATATGTAGTCTCACTTGCACATTAAAATTCATTGGTGACTGGGACCTGATGTCAATGATACACTGTCATGTTCCCCTTTTGTAAGCATTCTGACAGTTTGATTATGTAAGTAGCTTTGCATTTGAACATTAATATCAGTAAACTTACATTTTGTTTTGTTGGAGGAAACTTGAAAATGTATTACTGACATCTAAAAGCAGCCCTTATTAAATTTTAATGTGCAAATGAGACTGTGTATTACATGCTAAATTTATAGTGGTAGTTTTATGAAGCAACCTGTACCATAATGTTAACTATGCACAAAGAACTGAAGATGGCAGTACAGTACAAATAAAAATCACTGCTTTGGTTAACATGAGGTACTGAAATTGGTAGTAATGCAAAATTCAAAGTTATTGATTTAATTTTATAGAAATATGTTTGACTTTTAGTACCATTTCTTAGGGTGCTTTAGGATTTGTAATGAAATATCCATCTGCAGTTTTTAATCAAACTGACAACAAAAAGTAGATGGTTAACAAGAGCAGAGCACCATATTGTTCTTAAAATCATTCTTCCTTATCATACAGTGAAAAATAATAAAAAGAAGAAGTCACTTACGATGCCAAGTAGCCCTGTGATGATGGTTCCCCACTTAAGGGAGCCACAAAAGCAGCATCTGTCTAGGATTGGCATTTTTCCTGTAGTATCTGGAACAAAATCAACACAAACAAATAATGTATGAGACTGAACAATTCAGATAAGGGCTGAAAATGAGAAACTTCTGTGCAAGGTACCCGACATATACTAAAATAATAACAATCACAAATTATAGTGATTAATGGATAGAATACAAATTACTCTGTTTCTATACCCACTGTCTAATAAAAGAATTTTAAATACACTGAAAGTTAATAAATTAAGTAAGTTTAACACACAAATGATAAGTTGTAACTTCCTGATGTGGTCTTACTACTTAAGTCTTATTTAATGAACAGAAATTACATAAGACCTCTTAGCAATGTAATAAACAATCTTGTCATAATTTGTGAAATGAATCTCAAGGGCAATGTTGGTAATACAGGGTGTGGCAGCATTCATAGCATAATTTGACTTGTGTAGTACAATGACATACTGCAGGAATGCATGCCAGCTCGTGCCGCATTTGTGTACTAATGAGCTGCCATTTTGAGTGTGACATTGATGTGGAGTGGTGGAGTGCACAGCATCTTGCCTTTGCTGCTGAAAGTTATTTCAAGAATAAAAACTCTGTTATTGCTACCCAGCAGCTATTTTGGCAACATTTCAACTTGGGACATCATGGGAAAGTTCCAGATGGATGGACCATTGTGAGGTGGGTATGTGCATTTCAAACAACAGGTTCTGTTTGCAGTGGCAAACCAGGAAGAAGAGAAAGAACTCTGCAGACACCAGAAGCCATGGAAAATGTTCATGCTGCACTACTGCGTAGCCCAAAAAGATCTGCAAATCGTCACGCGCAAATTGTGCATATGTCCAATTGCTCATTCAGGAGGATATTGCACAAAGATCTCCCTTTTCACCCATATAAGCTGCAGATTGTTCAGAAAATTAGTCCTCGCGATTGGGTTTCACCCGAAACATTCTGCTTAGCCATGCGTGATCTCCTTCGCCAAAATCCACAAATTTTGCATACCATCCTGATGCCAGATGAAACTCATTTCGAGTTATATGGTTCAGTGAATCAACAGAACATGTGTTATTGAAGTGATGTAAACCCATAAGAACTGCACATCAAGCCCTTGCACAGTTCTCAAGTCACAGTGTGGTGTGGAGTTACTTCCTTTGGGATTATGGGCCCTTACTTCTTTGAGGATGACAGTTGTGTGGTTGTAACTGATACCAGTGAATGCTACCTAAAGATGCTGCAAGACTTCGTTCTTCCCCAATTAGGTATGGTCGATGTGGATGTGAAACAATTATGGTTTCAACAAGGTGGAGCGACCTCGCGTACAGTCAGAATTCGCATGGATTTCTTGCGTCATTTCCCAGTAGACTAATTTCCCATTTTGGTGACATTTCCTGGCTGCCTCGCTCACCTGACCTTTCGTGTGCAGACTTTATCCTTTGGGGCTGCTGGAAGCAATAAGTGTTCCAAACACATAGTGCCACCTTTCCTGAGTTGATGGATCACATCAGAACTGCTGTCACCAGTGTCCCATGGAATACATTACTCTGAGTTATAGAAAGCTTCCAACGCTGCCTAGATGATTGTTGTGCGGAGGGGAATCATTTGACAGGAGTCATATGCAAAAAGTAATCCACACAATGGACAATGACTTACACATTAGTAAATGGCATACCTTTAACTATTAATTGACATAAGAGGTAATAAATAAATTACAGTTTCTATCTGATGGCGTATTTTAAATATCCTACTATGAATGCTACCGCACCCTATACCACGGTACATTTCCATGGTAAATTTCAGTTATATGTTGCATTGCTCTTCATGCCCTTTTTCTTTGCCACTTCCAAGGCAGGAATAAGAATTATGAAGCTCCTGCAACGTGAGTGTTGTGAGGAGTATTGTAGAGTGAATGTGTTGGATTTCACTAATGAAGTGTAAGCGGACATAGGAAGTGGACAGTATAAATATCTGTGCTCACAAGGTTCAACAACAAAACTGTAGCTGTTATTTCAGCAAAAGCATATGGTTGCTGATAGAGATATAATTAAACTGTTTACCTGGGGTCTTGCAGATTCTGCTGACTGACAAGTACAAAATGAGATTAATAGTAAAAAGTACATGAAAAGTACCATTGAATCCTCATAGCTCCAATAATAAATGTACAAAATTTGGTGAATTTTTGCATCACTGATATCAGAGTGATCATCTTCAACAGGAAAATCACAGAAAAATGACAGCTAAACAGAGCATGGAGTTTTTCTCTTAGTGGATTCCATATGACTTTAAAATCAACAATATTTTGATGACAAGTTAATGGTACTTCTATATTTTGGCCTTATTGTTTGGGTGATCCCTGAGAGTTCCATTAGCATCTTAACTCTACACACGAAAGCATGAATTTTTTTCACAGAGACAGAGAAATCTTAGGGCAATATGAGAGCAAGCACACTTGGACGTTTTATATTTCAAAAGCTCACTCACACACACCTGTACATAGGAGCTACTAGGTGCCACCACCTGTCTCAAGCAGCAGGCACTCTGATGTTCTTGATTCACTAACCCCATATCACATAATTGGAACACCTTCAAACTATATTCCTGGAAATTTTATGTTTGTCTAAGTGGCCACAAACCAATAAAAACATATAAACAGGAGAACAAGGATGAGGCCTTCAAGATGATAGTTCACCTGCCATATATTGCAACTGTTTCTGTGGAAATACACAGTAAGAAAACCAAAGAATAAAGTGATTTTTCATGCTCAATCAAAAACCTTGGCATTTTCAGAACTGATTAAAGGTTCCTTGGTGCTTCATGAGGCAGTTGCTTACAGATTTCTGTGTTAGTGCAGCATATCCTATGTAGGGAAAATAATATGCACTGTTCATGGGTGCCTCATGGAATATCAGCAGCCTACTCATCTCCTAAAAGCTGACAAATCCACCACTGTCGAACATTCTACACTCCTGGAAATTGAAATAAGAACACCGTGAATTCATTGTCCCAGGAAGGGGAAACTTTATTGACACATTCCTGGGGTCAGATACATCACATGATCACACTGACAGAACCACAGGCACATAGACACAGGCAACAGAGCATGCACAATGTCAGCACTAGTACAGTGTATATCCACCTTTCGCAGCAATGCAGGCTGCTATTCTCCCATGGAGACGATCGTAGAGATGCTGGATGTAGTCCTGTGGAACGGCTTGCCATGCCATTTCCACCTGGCCCCTCAGTTGGACCAGCGTTCGTGCTGGACGTGCAGACCGCGTGAGACGACGCTTCATCCAGTCCCAAACATGCTCAATGGGGGACAGATCCGGAGATCTTGCTGGCCAGGGTAGTTGACTTACACCTTCTAGAGCACGTTGGGTGGCACGGGATACATGCGGACGTGCATTGTCCTGTTGGAACAGCAAGTTCCCTTGCCGGTCTAGGAATGGTAGAACGATGGGTTCGATGACGGTTTGGATGTACCGTGCACTATTCAGTGTCCCCTCGACGATCACCAGTGGTGTACGGCCAGTGTAGGAGATCGCTCCCCACACCATGATGCCGGGTGTTGGCCCTGTGTGCCTCGGTCGTATGCAGTCCTGATTGTGGCGCTCACCTGCACGGCGCCAAACACGCATACGACCATCATTGGCACCAAGGCAGAAGCGACTCTCATCGCTGAAGACGACACGTCTCCATTCGTCCCTCCATTCACGCCTGTCGCGACACCACTGGAGGCGGGCTGCACGATGTTGGGGCGTGAGCGGAAGACGGCCTAACGGTGTGCGGGACCGTAGCCCAGCTTCATGGAGACGGTTGCGAATGGTCCTCGCCGATACCCCAGGAGCAACAGTGTCCCTAATTTGCTGGGAAGTGGCGGTGCGGTCCCCTACGGCACTGCGTAGGATCCTACGGTCTTGGCGTGCATCCGTGCGTCGCTGCGGTCCGGTCCCAGGTCGACGGGCACGTGCACCTTCCGCCGACCACTGGCGACAACATCGATGTACTGTGGAGACCTCACGCCCCACGTGTTGAGCAATTCGGCGGTACGTCCACCCGGCCTCCCGCATGCCCACTGTACGCCCTCGCTCAAAGTCCGTCAACTGCACATACGGTTCACGTCCACGCTGTCGCGGCATGCTACCAGTGTTAAAGACTGCGATGGAGCTCCGTATGCCATGGCAAACTGGCTGACACTGACGGCGGCGGTGCACAAATGCTGCGCAGCTAGCGCCATTCGACGGCCAACACCGCGGTTCCTGGTGTGTCCGCTGTGCCGTGCGTGTGATCATTGCTTGTACAGCCCTCTCGCAGTGTCCGGAGCAAGTATGGTGGGTCTGACACACCGGTGTCAATGTGTTCTTTTTTCCATTTCCAGGAGTGTATTTCTAGTGACCATTCAAAGAAACACAATGAAACAAAAATTGTCCTCCTTACTTCAAAGTTATGGATCTACATTATCAAGGATTCAGTGGAAATGTGACTGTCTGTGGCCCTTATCAATTGGGATGGCAGTTTCCAGTTAGATACTGCATGTAATACTATCTTGGAAAAATAGGTAGTGTCATTCTGTGATTCTCTTATTTTATCACGTAAAGGCGATCGATCTGCTCACAAGGGGGGACCAGGGAGGGGGGTGGCGGTGCACATGAAGCAGAGCACAGGCTTGTAGTAGAAAGGATGCATGTGCTGAAGCAATGCATGGGCTTTGAAAAATGGGTACATCATGCATGCAGTGGTGGGGTCTTTAGGAGAGCTCTGTACATTTTTGCCAGTAAGCACCTGAAAATGACCAGAATACTTAGGATCAGAATATTGTGGCAGCTAACTTTGCCCGAAAGTTTCAGGAACAATCAAAATGCTGTGAAAATTTTACACTTCACATATAATGCAGTTTGAGACATTCAAACTCTTCTAATGTGTGCATATGTTATTAGCATCTGGCAACAGTTAAGCATCTATAAAAATTAAAATTCTTTCTTTTTACCTTCAGTTGTACAGTAAGTAATTTTTTACATTCATGTTGCTTCCTGCACACTCTTAGTAAAGACTCCTGATGTGTGTGTGTGTGTGTGTGTGTGTTGCCGTGTGTCATCAGTTTACAAATGATTTGATGATAGCCCCATCTCTAACTCCCTTGTCTTATTCCTTTCACCTAAGCATACCTATTAGGCCTACATACAGCATCTTCAATATTCTGTTTAAAATACGGGGTGTTTCAGGAAGAATGAATGATTTGAGAGCTCGATATTTATTGAGAAAATATATTACAAACATGGGATGAATTGCAAAATACTAACAAATTCTTAAAGTTTTAGCTATGCTATTACAAATGCTCTATGCATTTACCAGCAGTAGCATAAACAATGTCTAGATGATAGCTAAATTCGTAATAAATTTTACACAGTGTATCTGCTTTTACAGAAGTTATGGCGGCTGTTATTCTGTTCTTCACATCTTGCATGTCACAAGGTAAAGCAGAGATGAATACACTTTCCTTCACATATGCCAACAAGAAAAAATCATTTGGGGTTGTCTGGTGACCCTGGAGGCCAAGAACGCAGGGCACTGTCCCAGGGTCCCGTGCATACTATCCAGCATTGAAGTAGAGCGTCATTGAGAAACTGACGTATGTTGTGCTGGTGTGGTGGAGTTCCATCCTTCTGGAAAATGAAGTCATCAGAGTCCTCCTGAAGTTGTGGAAAAAAACAATACTGTAGCATGTGAAGAAGGCTCATTCCAGTCACTTTTTTTTTCTCAAAAAAGTGGAGACCATACACTTTCTCACGAGACATGGCACAAAAATGTTCATTTTAGGTGATTCTCTTTCATGATCAATAATGTCATGATGGTTCTGGAATCCCCATATGCACATGTTATGTTGTTTATCACTAACATGAAATGTTGCTTCATCACTGAAACTTAACCATGAACTGAAATTCCATTTCATTTTTTCACCAACTCCAAGATCTTGCATTAATTGAAGTCTGCATGGCCATGAACTGAAGTCAATCCATTTCGCTTTTTCACCAACTCCAAGATCTAGCATTTATTGAAGTCCGCACGGCTTATACACACACGCTTAACACTTGCAAGCAGTCATATGAGGCACTGCCAGTTCTCTGGTTGTGCAGTAAGTAGACTTCCGTAGACTCTGCTCAAATGTTTGCTGAATTATTTCCATCACATCACAACATTGAACAGAAGTCTTACCTTTGCACAAGTGTCCTGTCTGTTCAAATTGGTGATACCAGTGACAAATGTTTTTGGGAGTAGGAAAATTTATGCCAAAATACCAACAAAAAGCATGCTGGACCGAAACACTGACTCACTCTTTGCAAACTGCAGCATACAAGATGCCTTCTGTTGAGCAGATACCACCTTATTTTTGACTGAGTGCAAACTAAGAAGATGCACTGACTGACATCTAACGGCAATTTTCTGAAACTATGCCATGCCCATTCAAACAACACACATTTACTTGTAGGCACGTCCCATATTTCATAATTATTATCGCCCAAATTCACATCATTCTGTTTGAAACACCCTGTAGAGTACTGTTTGCTTATATCTACAGTTTTTACTCTCTGCTGGATATTCCTGTGTCAAACTGTTTCTGAATGTTGTAGCAACTGCTGTACTTACAGTTTCTATCCTCTGCTCAAGGATTCTGTTCGTATCTCTCCATTTCATACTCTCACAAGGGACTCAAATTTTTACATTACTCCTTTCAAATACTTTCAGTTTCTTTTCTGTTTTGCAAGGGCCATATTACTGTCATGCGATGCTCTAGATGTCCTCTTTCAGAAATGTCTTCCTTAATTCCATGTTATAGTTTCATAGCAGCAGAGTTATTGTTGCAATCTTTTTTTGCCTGTGCCATTCTCATTGTGGTGTGTCTTTTGCTTTGACCATTTTGTATAATCATGTCACTTGGTTATCAGAATTAGTTCAGAACAATAATGGTAATTCCTGGATGGAGCAATATGTAAAATAGGGGAAAGGCAACCACTCATCGTAGTGGATCTATGCATAGATCACAGCAACATACAATAGAAAACAGCATTCACACTAACTTTTGAGCCCTAACTCTTTTTCCAGCAATAGTAAATATACACAATCTCCAGTAGTACACACACCTAACCACACAGACACCCAGAAGCTCACTCCCATTTCCATAGCAAACCTGTATTTACAGTTGCTGCAGGCTAAAGCTGAGGGAGTGTGTGTTTGGGTGTCTATGTGGTTGTGTGTGTGAATGTGTGTACTATTGCTAGAAAAAGAGCAAGTGCTTGTTATAACTATTTCAATTATTTAATAATTTTTACACAATCTTATTGTTATGCAGTTAGGTACTTCCTCTTCTATTACTTTTCATAGCTTTAATCTTTGTTCTGTGTATTATTAACCCATTTTCTGGGTGAAAAGGACGTTCCATTGGATTTGACAGTTATTCTAAGTCTTCCTTACTGGTAGAGGAGAGAGAAAGCCTGACGATGCATACGGGAAAAGGAGTGCATTACAGTGAATGAAAATTTTTCAATGGCACTACTGCAGAATAGGTCAGACACTTACAGAATATTCTTTCACAACAGTAGGGAAAATTCAAAACCAGAAGACATATATTATTCATTAGATATTTACTTTTGACAGTTTCCTTCCATGTTTAAAATGACAGCACTTGTTTACATCTTTGCCTAAATAATTAACAGTCAATTCATCTCACATCCACACTATCAAAAGTGACTAAGTACTGTTCTGTCCGTGGATCATTTTTTTTTTTTGGGGGGGGGGGGGCAGCTACCCTCCTCCTTCCTTCCTGGAGTACATCCTTGCTGTCAGTTACAGTGTGTTATCTAATAAGCTGGCTTATACTGGGGAGGGGGGAAGGGTTGTTGGGATTGGAGGACGCACGCCCAACCCTCACTGGAGGTTGAGGGGGTGAGGAGCCATGCAGGGGACATGGGGGTTCCCCCATGCCCCCTGCCACTTCACTTATGATACACGCTTCCCAAAAGCAGAAGTCATGTATGTAGATAAATTTTGTTTAACATTTTAAATATTCCATCCCATCTATTATGCACTTCTTCCTTGAATCGCCCCAATAATTTAATTTTTCAGCTACAATCTTTTTGACAATACAATATTCATCGAATATTTCCACACTATACATTTCGACACAGCTTACTATCTGAATCAGTGGTACAGTTGATTCTATATTACTCCATCGTACATCCATTTTCAAACTGGTTGAACAAAGTGAATTATAATCTGAAAATTTCTTCCCCATGAAACCAAATATTCAAGTACTACATTATAGACTGAATGGACACAGGAATAAAATGAAGTGCAAGCAGTTTAAGCAGCCATACGATTTCTTTGACATATACTTGATCTTAAAACTCTTAAAATTATTTTGTACCCTGATTTTCATCTTTGTTAAGAGTAGTTCATAACAAGATATTGTCTTTGCAAGGCAGGAATTCTGCTTTTCGATTTTTTGAAAGCTTGTTTCAAGAAGACCGATCTGGATATGAGTAAACCACAAATCCCAACCATAATTCAGAGTTCTCATTGTTGAAACCTGATTTCAAAATGGACAACTTGATTCAGAGAGGAAAACTTATTTTAGAGCAAGATTTAAATTCAAAATTCTTTCAAGAGCAGGAAGTAACACCAACCACTTCGTACTACTGTATCCTAGTAACTGACGTTCACAAAATCACACAACTCTTTGCGTCTTTTCACTTTACAGTATAAAAAAATTACTTGTAATTTTAGAGATGATATTCTCTATATCAACTGGCAGCTCCCCAACGGCTGTTTCCACATTGTTGTGGACAATATTTACCATGCAACTCACATCTGTACGACAATTCCTACCAAAGCTCTCCTGTAATTTTGCAGAAACATTTTCTCTGCCTCTTCTGTTTACTCCACAAAACGAAGTGTACATATTGTTAGCAAATAAAGACACAAATTTTGATTCTAGGTATGAGTATGCAGAACTGACATCACATTTTTAGATGTTAAATTAGAACTTTCATTTTCAATAGAAATGATTTCCAATAATTATTTTTTGATGCACTCAGCTTTCTGAAATGCAATACTTTTTTAATAAAGGACATGTCATCGGCATACAGAACAATTTTGGTATTTATAGTACAGTATTTAATATCATTTACAT
Source organism: Schistocerca nitens (assembly GCF_023898315.1). NCBI lineage: Eukaryota > Metazoa > Arthropoda > Insecta > Orthoptera > Acrididae > Schistocerca > Schistocerca nitens. The sequence goes on from NC_064615.1 coordinate 37,780,027, forward strand.
AGATCAAGAACAGAAGGGGGCCCAATACCGAGCCCTGGGGCACCCCATATTTTATGCAAGTGATCTCTGATTTGTAGACACCACTTTCCGTTTTAAGTAGAACAAACTGCTTTCTATTGCTCATATAACACTTTATTAGGTCATAAGCAGCACCTCTAATGCCCATGTTCCATAGCTTGTCTAATAGGGTGTCAACATTCACACAATCAAAGGCTTTTTCCAGGTCTAGGTATACACCTGCCACATGTTCCTTGCTTTCGATACCCCGTAACACCTCTTCAATTAGTTGAGTAGCTGCAATGCTAGTTGATTTACCTTTTACGAATCCATTTTGATTTTCGAACATCAGGTTATGTTTGTTAAGAAGGTTTATAATCCTGTTGTATATAACTTTCTCAACTATTTTGGAAAAGATAGGAAGGATTGAGACTGGTCTGTAGTTTTCTATTTTGTTGTTGTCACCTTTCTTAAAAATGGGTGTTACCTGTGCTATTTTGAGTCTGTCTGGAAAGGTGCCTGATTCTATTATATTGTTGACTGCTGCAGACAGAAGTACAGACACATTTTGGCTACAGGCTTTTAAAACATTAGTATTTAGGCCATCATGCTCAGCTGAATTAGAGGGTTTTAGAGAGCTAATGATGCCCATTATTTCTGCACAGTTTGTGGGGGCTAGATATATACTATGGTCACATGTATTACCTTTAAAACTATAGTGCATGTTTTTATGTTTGTCATTTATGGTTTCCCCTACGGAAGAAAAATATTCATTAAAAATATTTGCAATTTCCAGTTGATCTTTTATGAGCATGCCATTGTGGTTCATAGTAAAGTCCATACAGGATTTGTCATTGCCGGTTCTAAAACTGTTTATGACTGCCCAGATGCCAGTAGTTATGTTGTGTGAGTTTTGAAGCTTATTTGCAACATAGTTGCTCCTGGTCTGTGTAAGTAAGTCCTTATAGTGTGCTTGATATACACTCCTGGAAATTGAAATAAGAACACCGTGAATTCATTGTCCCAGGAAGGGGAAACTTTAATGACACATTCCTGGGGTCAGATACATCACATGATCACACTGACAGAACCACAGGCACATAGACACAGGCAACAGAGCATGCACAATGTCGGCACTAGTACACTGTATATCCACCTTTCGCAGCAATGCAGGCTGCTATTCTCCCATGGAGACGATCGTAGAGATGCTGGATGTAGTCATGTGGAACGGCTTGCCATGCCATTTCCACCTGGCGCCTCAGTTGGACCAGCGTTCGTGCTGGACGTGCAGACCGCGTGAGACGACGCTTCATCCAGTCCCAAACATGCTCAATGGGGGACAGATCCGGAGATCGTGCTGGCCAGGGTAGTTGACTTACACCTTCTAGAGCACGTTGGGTGGCACGGGATACATGCGGACGTGCATTGTCCTGTTGGAACAGCAAGTTCCCTTGCCGGTCTAGGAATGGTAGAACGATGGGTTCGATGACGGTTTGGATGTACCGTGCACTATTCAGTGTCCCCTCGACGATCACCAGTGGTGTACGGCCAGTGTAGGAGATCGCTCCCCACACCATGATGCCGGGTGTTGGCCCTGTGTGCCTCGGTCGTATGCAGTCCTGATTGTGGCGCTCACCTGCACGGCGCCAAACACGCATACGACCATCATTGGCACCAAGGCAGAAGCGACTCTCATCGATGAAGACAACACGTCTCCATTCGTCCCTCCATTCACGCCTGTCGCGACACCACTGGAGGCGGGCTGCACGATGTTGGGGCGTGAGCGGAAGACGGCCTAACGGTGTGCGGGACCGTAGCCCAGCTTCATGGAGACGGTTGCGAATGGTCCTCGCCGATACCCCAGGAGCAACAGTGTCCCTAATTTGCTGGGAAGTGGCGGTGCGGTCCCCTACGGCACTACGTAGGATCCTACGGTCTTGGCGTGCATCCGTGCGTCGCTGCGGTCCGGTCCCAGGTCGACGGGCACGTGCACCTTCCGCCGACCACTGGCGACAACATCGATGTACTGTGGAGACCTCACGCCCCACGTGTTGAGCAATTCGGCGGTACGTCCACCCGGCCTCCCGCATGCCCACTATACGCCCTCGCTCAAAGTCCATCAACTGCACATACGGTTCACGTCCACGCTGTCGCGGCATGCTACCAGTGTTAAAGACTGCGATGGAGCTCCGTATGCCACGGCAAACTGGCTGACACTGACGAGTGACGGCGGCGGTGCACAAATGCTGCGCAGCTAGCGCCATTCGACGGCCAACACCGCGGTTCCTGGTGTGACCGCTGTGCCGTGCGTGTGATCATTGCTTGTACAGCCCTCTCGCAGTGTCCGGAGCAAGTATGGTGGGTCTGACACACGGTGTCAATGTGTTCTTTTTTCCATTTCCAGGAGTGTATTTTGAAGGCTTCCTTTAGCTCAGGAATCTCTCTATTATTCAGCATTGCACTGTGGAGTAGTTTTAATTTTTCCCTCGCTTCAGTGACATTACTATTTACCCAAATATTTTTGTTTATATTTTTTGTTTGTTTCATTTTTGTGATTACAACTGGGCATGTGGTATCAAAGCAGTAATAGAAGTCAGCAGCAAAGTTATCATATGAAAAGCTATTATTTTCAAACCATTTTATTTGTGTTAGCATCCAGTTTAGTCTATTTATGTTGTCATTATACATTATTCTTTTAGTTACAAACTGTTGCTTTGTGGTGACAGTGGGTGCCTCATGGCGTTCCAATTTAAGATGTGTCTGCTGCGTGGTAACACATCATTCCATCAACACCACCTGATGATGGCGGAACAGTTATTCGCCAAAATATCGTGAACCTTCACTGACTGGCTCCGTCAGTACACCCTATAACTTTGGAACCAGCATATACGCCGGGAAAGACTCAGATCACATACTTCGTCCGCCTTCGTTGTTCACAGAACTCGCTGAACAGTTCCAACAATAAGTGAGGTATGAGCCTATCCAAGACTTGCCATAACAAGAAATGGCAAAAATACTTCCGTTTTTAATTTAGGATTACCGCGTCAAGAAAATTCGGGAATTACCTATTCGCATCCCATTAAAACTTCTGGGAATGCGGTGCACACAAGCAAAAAATGGAGACTGTCCAGTTTTTTTATGGGACGAGCGGCAGGTTCACCGATGTTACATTATGTAAATCTATACTCTGTGAAATGACACTATCAAGATTTACAGCTGGCAGAGGCTCAAATACGCCGAAGTGGTTGAGTAATGCAAAGCGTTTCCTGGAAAACCTTAGGCACATTGTTGCTGTCCTCAACGTATTCGACTGGTACACCACACAGTTATCCAGTTACGACTAGTATAAAGGAGTATGCCATTTACAGGAAAGTAATTAGGTGCATTCCATGCAGCCACCTTACAAAAATAGCAAACGGTTTGCATAACTAATTAGGATACCAAACATAATCCAAAGAAACGTTAATGTTACCGCTTTCAAATTCGACAGTCTACAGGACCCAAAATATACAAGTTACCTTCTTGGTATGTAACCAGTTTGTCGTCGTGCGCATCATGCTAAGCTTGTTGGTGTTTCTGTTATACACATTGTAAGTGTAAGCATGAAGAAGATGACGAGAAAATAAAATTCGGACGCTCCATGCATTGCACAGTAAAACATCAGGTCTAATTAAGAAATCACTGACAACATCTCCATGAGAAAGAACTGAATACATATTAAATGTTCTATAGTTATTACTGCTTCTTACATTCAATCAAATGAATGATAACATTTCATCTAAATGGCTTGCTATTCGAACTTAATGAGGGAAAATCACACTAACTATTTACGGCAAACACGAGTCAGCGATTTTCGAAATAAAGTTAGCTGTATAACTGACAAGCTATTGTTGAACTCCTGTTACACCTTCTTCCGCAGCCACTGTATTCCATTCTGTTACATTACAATTGTGATGGAGCGAAAGTAAGCTTTATTTAGACAAAAACGGCAGTCAGGTCTCCAGAGTAACAAATAATGTATCTATATTGTAAAAAAGCATGAATACTGTAGACAACATCTTAAAAAAAGACGTCATATTACTGACATTACTGGTTATACACTCCTGGAAATGGAAAAAAGAACACATTGACACCGGTGTGTCAGACCCACCATACTTGCTCCGGACACTGCGAGAGGGCTGTACAAGCAATGATCACACGCACGGCACAGCGGTCACACCAGGAACCGCGGTGTTGGCCGTCGAATGGCGCTAGCTGCGCAGCATTTGTGCACCGCCGCCGTCACTCGTCAGTGTCAGCCAGTTTGCCGTGGCATACGGAGCTCCATCGCAGTCTTTAACACTGGTAGCATCCCGCGACAGCGTGGACGTGAACCGTATGTGCAGTTGACGGACTTTGAGCGAGGGCGTACAGTGGGCATGCGGGAGGCCGGGTGGACGTACCGCCGAATTGCTCAACACGTGGGGCGTGAGGTCTCCACAGTACATCGATGTTGTCGCCAGTGGTCGGCGGAAGGTGCACGTGCCCGTCGACCTGGGACCGGACCGCAGCGACGCACGGATGCACGCCAAGACCGTAGGATCCTACGCAGTGCCGTAGGGGACCGCACCGCCACTTCCCAGCAAATTAGGGACACTGTTGCTCCTGGGGTATCGGCGAGGACCATTCGCAACCGTCTCCATGAAGCTGGGCTACGGTCCCGCACACCGTTAGGCCGTCTTCCGCTCACGCCCCAACATCGTGCAGCCCGCCTCCAGTGGTGTCGCGACAGGCGTGAATGGAGGGACGAATGGAGACGTGTCGTCTTCAGCGATGAGAGTCGCTTCTGCCTTGGTGCCAATGATGGTCGTATGCGTGTTTGGCGCCGTGCAGGTGAGCGCCACAATCAGGACTGCATACGACCGAGGCACACAGGGCCAACACCCGGCATCATGGTGTGGGGAGCGAACTTCTACACTGGCCGTACACCACTGGTGATCGTCGAGGGGACACTGAATAGTGCACGGTACATCCAAACCGTCATCGAACCCATCGTTCTACCATTCCTAGACCGGCAAGGGAACTTGCTGTTCCAACAGGACAATGCACGTCCGCATGTATCCCGTGCCACCCAACGTGCTCTAGAATGTGTAAGTCAACTACCCTGGCCAGCAAGATCTCCGGATCTGTCCCCCATTGAGCATGTTTGGGACTGGATGAAGCGTCGTCTCACGCGGTCTGCACGTCCAGCACGAACGCTGGTCCAACTGAGGCGCCAGGTGGAAATGGCATGGCAAGCCGTTTCACAGGACTACATCCACCATCTCTACGATCGTCTCCATGGGAGAATAGCAGCCTGTATTGCTGCGAAAGGTGGATATACACTGTAGTAGTGCCGACATTGTGCATGCTCTGTTGCCTGTGTCTATGTGCCTGTGGTTCTGTCGGTGTGATCATGTGATGTATCTGACCCCAGGAATGTGTCAATAAAGTTTCCCCTTCCTGGGACAATGAATTCACGGTGTTCTTATTTCAATTTCCAGGAGTGTATATAGTTGTCTGTTTTTCACGAAAATTACTAACGGCACCATAAACTACTCTTGACATGTTTCGTAATGTGTCAGTTGTATTGTACAATGTGCTTTCATATAATTACTTCGTGTGTTCTGTGACAGCCATTTGTATGTACTGTTGCATCCATTATAAGATCGATGTTGAAAGCCCACGACTGTAAAAAAACAGAGGTTTCGTTTACAAGATAAATGTAGTGGCTACTGGCAGCCACGAATTTCATTCGTTTAATCTGTCTTGAACATGTCGTATTCCGAGAAAAAATATCTCATTGGCAGTTGTGTTAGCCTACACCATGACGACAAGCACTCAGCAAGCATCGCAGTTCAGTCAGCAGAATGTCATAAGAAAAACACCATTGAAAATCATAATTGTCACCCGAAACGTTTGTGAGCAGGAAAACTTTTTATAATCATGGTTGGCCCAGCAAATTTTTTGATGTTCAAACGATAACATCTGGATTTTATTTAGGAATATTAATTTGTTGCTTATGTGCCTCTCTTATTACGTCCTTTACAGTATGTGCGCACTGTAAATGTACATTAAATGCAACGCAAATTCCATGAAAATACTTAAATATTACGAAATAAAATATAGGTTGCTTTTTCTTTTTCAGTACACATCACTAAGTTTTACAGAAAGTTACTATGAAAGTGGCTGCGTACTTTGTAAATGAAAAATGTGAAACTATACCACGATATTAATCTGTAGTTTTTTTATAACTGCCTGGTCAAGTCAGCTGATGCGTAGGAGGATGGCAAGAGCGTACAGGTTCCATCTAAAAGAGCTCGCATAAGAAAAGCAATTTAGTGTTTACACCAGCTATCGGCGTAACGACAAATTCAGTGCCAACATAAATCAGTTATTTTAATTGGTCGTTCACAGTATGACTGGTGGGAAGACACGACGGCGATGGATGGCACTGTTACATGGACTTTAAATAGGCAGTTACGTGTGACGGATCTGAAGGTCGTAAACTCACAATGAACGCCGCTTTCTGTTTACTATCTCTTGACCCAGAACTAGAAACGGGAGACACGCAACGTTTGCGAGACCAGTGCACGGCCTTGGCCGTATTCGTGCGTATGTGGGATTTGTGTCATCCTGAAGACATTGAGAAGCCAGGCGACGGCACAGTTACGTAGCGCCGTCCACAAGAATGAAGAGGAAAATTACATTGTCAGTGGCAGCAGAGCGTTGGAAATTTTTATCGCTATACACGATAATGGTTGAAGTGAGCACATGACCAGAAGTACAGAATCATATGGACCAGCTACTCCATTACAAGCTTTGATAAAAATGTGTACTATAGAGAGCCTCCTTTGGCTTTATTCGTTCTAAATTTCTAATGGAGTCGAGATTGTGTACACATTTCAAATTATGATTACTTCAAACATATGTGTAACAAGGCTTGCACTAATAAATTATAAAAAACAACAAACCTAAACCTTAATTACGTGTATGACACCACAATGCTTTCAAAAGTTACTTATTCATATATTATTAAATATATGATTATTCCAACAGCACTAGATCTAAAGAGTATTGTTATGACAGTTACCAGTTTGGGCTAGAAGAAGACAATGTTCAGCATGAGATGATTGCATTTTGTTGAATGATTTCGTACATTACACAGAGTCTCGAGAAAAAAAATACTGATTACACGTCACTGGATACTTCCAAATGACGTAAAATATTAAAACGATGTCCGTTTTCAAATGCAAGTTAGATAGCAGTCAGTCTCAGATCTACAGTAAACAGAGTATTTACAAGATAATGTACCTTTTAGAAGGTAGGTTGCTGTATAAAACCCTCTTCGTTGTTTCATAGTTTTCTTTGTATAAGCTATCTACTGATATCTCGTTATAGCTCGTGCAGAAACGTGGATTTGCGCACGTGCGTGAGAAAAAAGTGTGGATGTGAAAGATTAAAATGGTTCAAATGGCTCTGAGCACTATGGGACTCAACTGCTGAGGTCATAAGTCCCCTAGAACTTAGAACTACTTAAACCTAACTAACCTAAGGACAACACACACATCCATGCCCGAGGCAGGATTCGAACCTGCGACCGTAGCGGTCGCGCGGTTCTAGACTGTAGCGCCAGAACCGCTCGGCCACCAGCGGCCGGCGTGTGAAAGATTATTTCGGGGCACTTAGTTGTGTATATTTAGTTGTTATAATTACAGCGCCTCCCCTTGCCGTGATTTTCCGTGTATGGCAAAAAAATTCCCTGGTGGATTATATTGGGGGCGCTATGGCAGGCAATATTGCAAGGTTGACAACATTGACTGTGTGCTTTTTCACGCCCCTATAAACATTTCAACTGTACTCAACTACATAATCAACTGTGACGCACTGTTTACTCTTGGTCCGCTATGGATTTTTTTTAGTTCGAAAAGTTAAAGAATTTTTGAAAGGACACAGTTTCAAATTTAAAGTGCATTAAAAAGGCATGGTGCCAGGGGTAGAAGTTTAATAGTTCGCGTGCGCTTCGATAGCTGGAAAAAGCCAGTGGGAAAATATATTAAAGTTCAGGAAGGTTATTTTAAAGGGTGCAACGTGTAAATATATTACTTCTTTCAACAGAAAGTGTCTTCAACATGACGTTGTGAACTTTATCATCATACCTCATACTTTCATTACATGTAGGCAAAAAACTGATTGTTAACTTCAAAGCGTGTTGAGTAATATTATGCGTAGCGCGTATATAATACAGTTCAAGTGTAAATTTGCTTTTTGAGTATCATTACCGATCCTCAAAACGTGGATAAACCATTACAGTTAACATAAGAGTGGCTACCGCTTCCTGTGCATAATTTGCCCTCGTTTAAACTGTATCTGGTGAGACCACAGCTATAAAGCCACTGGAAAAGCTTGTATACAAATGTGTTCCCCTCCCACACATCAAGGAATACTGCAGTATACATCTTGAAATAACAAGCCGACATAAAAATTTGCTACAGGAGAAAAGTCTGCACTAAGGACGAATTCGCGGAATCTGTTATATTTTTAGCAACTAGAGGCTGACAGCAGCCGAGAGAGGATTTTTCCAGCCAGAACATCATTAATGTTTCATTCTCGTAACATGCGCTTATTTTGCCGGAACTTAGAATAAGCAAACCAAAAGACGAAAGCAACAGCTTGTGTGGCTTAGGAACTGGCAAATGTGCTACGATTTCGCTGCCATCAGACATACCGAGAGTCGTCGTTGTGAGCGTGTTTCTACGCGCAGGAACGTGAGCGTGTGTCGTAGTAAAGGCGCGGTTTCCACTGCGGCGAATTTTATGGTACACTAAGCACGTAACATCGGCGGGAATGCGGAAGATTTCAGAAACAGCCGATCAGAGAACGACTAGCGAGGTTGAGCATAACTTCAATATGACGTAGATTTCCCTCGGCGGATTAATAATAACAGCTGCATGCTACAGTGTTTAAAAAATTTCTGTACAGGACAGATAGAATAATCCGCAATTGGTTCACGACACCAGAATAGTGTTTCCATCAAGTAACATTATACTATCCATCACGTACCCCGAATTAGGTCCAACAAGGCTACTATTGCAACATTCGAAATGAGCGTTATGTTTCTTGCAGTGACCATTAAATGAGAAATGGTGTAATACTGTTGGTATCTGGCACAGGCATTCGAGCTCTCATTATTTTTCAAAGGACTTCAAAATTAGTGCAAACAACAAATAAAGTTTGAACAAAACCATTATCATTTATTTTCATATGAGGAAGATCTCTTAATAATTCAATCTTGTGTTCTGTGTTCTTTGTAGTTAAAGCTTTACGTGCTGCAACGCAAGAGCTCTAGAGTCGTGATTTATCTCGTCCATCATGACCGTGCTGTGGAGATGTCCTCTGGCATTGTCCCGCTCTTGTGTACGTGACTAACCAGCTAAGGAGTTCACCATATCATCACACGTATTAAGAACACCTGCCTCTGTCGATGCCCGTATCGGTTGCTTCAATCGCCACGACCCTTAATCATCGCTGAAAAATACTGTTCTCCAACTCCGTAGTATTATCGACCATCTCGCATATTGTCCTGCCTATTGGCAGTTACTTCAGCTTCTGCGTATCCAGTACGTTGTCCTCGATGGTGAGTGTTCATCGGAGGTGAGGGTATCATCTGGAGTGCCCCAGGGAAGTGTGGTAGGTCCGCTGTTATTTTCTATCTACATAAATGATCTTTTGGATAGGGTGGATAGCAATGTGCGGCTGTTTGCTGATGATGCTGTGGTGTACGGGAAGGTGTAGTCGTTGAGTGACTGTAGGAGGATACAAGATGACTTGGACAGGATTTGTGATTGGTGTAAAGAATGGCAGCGAACTCTAAATATAGATAAATGTAAATTAATGCAGATGAATAGGAAAAAGAATCCTGTAACGTTTGAATACTCCGTTAGTAGTGTAGCGCTTGACACAGTCACGTCGATTAAATATTTGGGCGTAACATTGCAGAGCGATATGAAGTGGGACAAGCATGTAATGGCAGTTGTGGTGAAGGCGGATAGTCGTCTTCGGTTCGTTGGTAGAATTTTGGGAAGATGTGGCTCATCTGTGAAGGAGACCGCTTATAAAACACTAATACGACCTATTCTTGAGTACTGCTCGAGCGTTTGGGATCCCTATCAGGTCGGATTGAGGGAGGACATAGAAGCAATTCAGAGGTGGGCTGCTAGATTCGTTACTGGTAGGTTTGATCATCACGCGAGTGTTGCGGAAATGATTCAGGAACTCGGGTGAGAGTCTAGAAGAAAGGAGGCGTTCTTTTCGTGAATCGCTACTGAGGAAATTTAGAGAACAAGCATTTGAGGCTGCCTGCAGTACAATTTTACTGCCGCCAACTTACATTTCGCGGAAAGACCACAAAGATAAGATAAGAGAGATTAGGGCTCGTACAGAGGCATATAGGCAGTCATTTTTCCCTCGTTCTGTTTGGGAGTGGAACAGGGAGAGAAGATGCTAGTTGTGGTACGAGGTACCCTCCGCCACGCACCGTATGGTGTATTGCGGAGTATGTAGTAGATGTAGATGTAGATGCGTAAGGCCTGAGCGAACTGTAATGTTGGAGTGGTATACCACTTCACTTGCCCGAACGCTGATGCTGGCTTTCGAAACCGGAACCACTATTACTCTTGCAACTAGGACCTCATTCGTCTACTAGAGGCCTAGGAGTTGAACATCCAGGACTCTTGAGGGACAAATAGCTAATCCCCAAACACTATCAGATATTGTGTTCCATATCGCAATCGAGAGGCTGACAACTGCAGAAGCGGGTGAAAAAAATATAATTCTGTACATAAAACATCGTTACAGCACTGCGGCCACTTGTATAGTCATTCGAACATGTTAGTGTTGCCATGATACAGTATATTGAGCAAGGTTTGAAGTACGAACCGGAGCTGCAGGCCAGGCAAATTGTGCGAATCGATTAATCCCTTTTGCAAAAGAATTTATTTGGGCTGAAATTAATGCTCACCTATACCATTTGTATCTGCACTTTTCTGATTTTACGTTGATCTTGGGTACAGTAGCTTAAATCACGCAAATAACAAAATAACAACACATCATATCAACAGCCAATACTAGCAGACTAAACAAACTTCGCTTCTCTTCATTGCTCACAGACCGCGAACGCGCTTAGCGGTGACAACAATAAGCGAGACAAGTGCCGATCTAGCATTTCTCACCGACGAAATGGCAAAACTGTTACTATTTTTTTATTTAGGAAGATGGTGTCAAGATGGTACGGAATCACTCGCGTCCCAACAAAAATTCTGGCGGCCCGCAGCTCGTGGTCGTGCGGTGGCGTTCTCGCTTCCCACGCCCGGGTTCCCGGGTTCGATTCCCGGCGGGGTCAGGGATTTTCTCTGCCTCGTGATGACTGGGTGTTGTGTGATGTCCTTCGGTTAGTTAGGTTTAAGTAGTTCTAAGTTCTAGGGGACTGATGACCATAGATGTTAAGTCCCATAGTGCTCAGAGCCATTTGAACCATTTCAAAAATTCTGGGAACGCTGGACACACAAGCGAAAAAATGGGACAGTCCCGTTTTTTACGTGGCGAATGGCAGGCTTAGGTATGACTGGTGCATGAATAGGACCGAGTTTGCGTTGTGTCTCCTAGTTGGAGTTACGTGTGCAGTGCATTGACAACACAACGGCAAAGCAAGAAAAGAGTTTTTATGTGTCGGAAATTGCGAGATGTTAATTGTTACAACAGTGCAGCGTGAATTCAGGAGGAATTATGGAAACAACCGCCATGTAAACACAGAATTATCAGTTGACATCGACAATATTGTCTCTGTAAACAGAAAAGTACCTATCGTCCAAGTGTGCCAGATGGAACCGCGGAGAGGGCGAGGGAAAGTTTCGTTGACAGTCGAAAAAAGTCACCTGTCCTTGCAAGCCACGAACTTGGATTATCGGAAAACTGTGTGGAAGTCTGCAGTCTGTGAACAAATAAAACCGGAAGATTATGGCTGGCGCCTTCAATTTGGAAATTTGTGGTAGGTTCCTCTATGGGACCTAACAGCTGAGGTCAGTGGTTCCTAGGCTTAAACTAAGTTACTCCAAGGACAACATCCCACACTCTTGCCCGAGAGAGGACTCGAACCTCCGACGAGCGGAGCCGGGCGAACCGTGCAAGGCGCCTAAGACCGGGCGGCTACACCGCGCGGCGCGCCTTCAGTTTTGCATCACAATACAGGAAGCATTTGAGGATGAACATTTCACCTCCAAGCTGATATTCAGCGACGAAGTAACCTGGAAAAGTTAATCGTCTTAACGTGAGAGTGTGTGGCACGGAACATCTTCATGAAATTGTGACGCATGAACGCGATTCCCCAAAGGTTAATGTTTTCTGAGCAGTGCTACAGGCGAAGCTGTATGGCGCGTTTTTCTTCTGTGAGAAGACTTTGACAGGTACATCTTACTTTGATACGTTGATGTTGTGTTTATTTCCACAACTGACTGCCGATTCCGAGAATTTCATCTTCCCAGGAGACGGAGCATTTCCTTCCTCCCTCCCCATTGGAGCATCAACTTTCATCTCTACCTATACGACGAACTTACGGATCGCTGGATTGGCGAATTGGTGAAGATGATGTAGTTTTGCCCCTTAGCCGCCCCCCCTCCTCCCCCACTCCCAGACACTTTGTGACTTTTTGCTTTGAGGGATACCGTGTTTACCTACCCCCACTGCCAAGAACGCTGGAACAGCTCGGTGAATGCGTCAATACTGCTGTGGTGCCCAGTGACAGGTTGTTGCAACATATGGCACGAAATGGACTTGACTACCGATTGGACGTGTGTTTTTGACCAGAGAGGCAGTCATAGAACATTTGTACACTCCAAAATTCAAACTTGGTGAGTTCACGATTCTACTCATGCATTAATCATATTGTAAATAGGCTGTGTTAGGTTTTTATGTTGGTAACGTCACGTAGCGCTCTGCATGAAAATCACTGGCTGTGCTGTGTGCAGTCTGTAGCTGGTTGGACTCATTGTTGGAATAGTCGCTATTATAGTGTTGTATATATATATAATGACTTTTGAACACTATTAAGGTAAATACATTGTTTGTTCTCTGTCAAAATCTTTCATTTGCTAACTACGCCTATCAGTATTTAGTGCCATCAGTAGTTAGAATCTTTTATTTGGCTGCCGGCCGCGGTGGTCTCGCGATTCTAGGCGCGCAGTCCGGAACCGTGCGACTGCTACGGTCGCAGGTTCGAATCCTGCCTCGGGCATGGATGTGTGTGATGTCCTTAGGTTAGTTAGGTTTAAGTAGTTCTAACTTCTAGGGGACTGATGACCACAGCAGTTGAGTCCCATAGTGCTCAGAGCCATTTGAACCATTTTATTTAGCCGGCAGTATTGGCGCTCGCTGCATTGCAGTAGTTCGAGTAACGAAGATTTTTGTGAGGTAAGTGATTCATGAAAGGTAATAGGTTATTGTTAGCCAGGGCCATTCTTTTGTAGGGATTATTGAAAGTCAGATTGCGTTGCGCTAAAAATATTGTGTATCAGTTTAGTGATGATCAGAATAAGTAAAGAGAGAAACGTCTGAGTACGTTCAGTTCTGCTCAGCTGTTTGAAAATCAAATAACGTAGAGGTTTACCAGCGCAGTAATTCATTAATTTTTCGAAGGGGACGTTTCAATATGCGTGCATGTAATACTTTGAAAAATATTGGGTTCTGAATACAAATGAATCATTTGTACATTGTGTAGATCCCTCCAGCCTGAATTTAGCAAATATTTCTTGAATTCTGTCATCGCCTTGGCTGCAATATTTGGCACGTCTAGTCCCTTTCGTACTACATATGTAAATGATTGATGTTCGAGTCATAATGCAGAATGATGTTCGACCTGGGAAAAGGAGGTAAATGATTGACGCCTCTGAAGGATATCCGAAACCAACTACGATTATTTTAACACAGAGAAATACTCCAATGGGTTGATGGATTTAGCTTATTTCTACATTTTTCTTTCCATTTAATTACACCTCTTTCTCCATTTCTTCTTTTCTCCACCATGGGCGTCCGTATTCTCGAAGGGGGGGGGGGGGAAGGACGGGGGGGGGGGAGGGCATACCCTAACTGCCTCGACGGATCACGCCCCCTGATTCAGCGCCGTGTTGCTACTCAGTGGTCGAGAAGTTGCTCAGGCCTCTCCCACTCTTCGTAACTACATAGTTTGTGTGACGAGCGTTCCTGCGAGACGCACTGCGAGTTTCAACGGCCCCAAGCAGGCTCAATGGGGTTCGTGTCAGATGATGCCCGCCTCTTGGAGGGACGTGTTCACGAACTGGGCACTCTGTGCCTCTGCGTTATCGACGCTAAAATGTTGGCCGTAGCGCTGGGCGATGGTTTGTGGGATTCCGTCCAGACACTGCTTAGTCTTAGTCCTACGGCGTCCGACATCCGTTCTTGATACTGGCCAAAAACATGGCTGACCCTGCTAAACCTGTAGATAGCGTGCAGAGGCATGCAGTGGCACTCGGCCGCCTCCACTCCCTTCTACGACTATCATCAGGCGTCAGACAAATGTGGCACTCGTTGTCGATGAGACATCACTGATTCAGGTTCCACTCCAGAGTTTTCTCTTTCCTACCTTCACACATCACGATGCTGGGGGGGATTTGCGCCGTTCTCTCTGATGGACCCGCAATTCACATACATGTTGACGACTTGTGACAGTAAATTAACATGTTGTTGTTGTGGTCTTGAATCCAAAGACTGGTTTGATGCAGCTCTCCGTGCAAGTCTATTCATCTCTGAATAACTACTGCAGCTTACATTCCTCAGAGTCTGCTTACTGTGTTGATCTCTCGTCTCCCTCTATAATTTCCCCCCTCCCCCCCTCTTACACACACACTCACTTCTCTCCAATACTAAATTGATGATCCCTTGATCTCTCAGAATCTATCCTGTCATGCGATCCCTTCTTCTAGCTGTGTTGTGGCACAAATTTCTTTTCTCCCAAATTCTATTCAGTACTTCTATTCAGTACCTCCTCAATAGTTAAGTGATCTACCCATCTAATCTGCAGCATTCATCTGTAGCACCACATTTCAAAAGCTTATGATCTCTTCTTCTCTTTTGTTCTCTTAACTTATTCAACAGTAATAGCCTAAACAGTGTACCTAGTACTGAAATTACAACCAAAATGTGTTCACTATGTGAAGTGCCTGTCGCTGTAAATAAATAAATTTGTTATAAAGTAACTGCAGATGATATTGTATTGTGCTTACCAACTGTGTAAGTTGCATTTACCTCCTACTTAAGTTGAAAATAAGTTGTGATTCAAAGCAAAGTGAAAAGATCTTGTAACTTTTTCCTCGGTATTTCGTGAAGCTCATGCAGTCACAGTTCCTGCACTGATCAATAAGCTCCTTAGTTTGTCGAAACTTTTTAAAATGTGAGCCATTTGCTGAATTCTTTGAGCAGCCAACGGGAAATTGTGCCATTCTATGCAAACACTGTGTGTTTCGTCGCGCACAGGGCTCTTTTTAACAGTACTACAGTGTCAACGTACACCATTTGCCAATACTTAAATCTGTTAAATTGTAGAATCGCATTGAACGTTGGGGGGATTTTCAAACTTTCTGGCTATTTCGATTTAACAGCAGAGAATTACCTCAGCCCAGTGCAGTGATAAAGTGGTGCCGAACAACGCTATTTTGTTTTTACTCTGGCGCGCAACGGTACTGCGACGCAGGAATGTCTATATCTACCAGATTTACGGATATGCATCTGTAAATTAACAAAAATATAATTACAGAACTTCATTTTTTCCAGGTGATAATTAGAGCTTTATAATTATCATAAGGGTGAAGGCTGGAGTTAGGCAACGGCCTTGCTGTTGTGGATACACCGTTTCCCGTGAGATGACCGAAGTTAAGCGCTGCCGGGTGTGGTCGGCACTTGGATGGGTGGCCATCCAGGCCGCCATGCGCTGTTGCCATTTTTCGGAGTGCACTCAGCCTCGTGATGCCAATTGAGGAGCTACTAGACCGAATAGTAGCGGCTCCGGTCACAGAAGACCATCATAACGACCGGGAGAGCGGTGTGCTGACTACACGCCCCTCCTATCCGCATCCTCAACTGAGGATGACACGGCGGTCGGATGGTGCCGATGGGGCACTTGTGGCCTGAAGACGGAGTGCTAGAAGGGTGGAGTTACTCCATGTTGATACCTGTATTAATGTCCGTATACAATTGACAAGACAGTGTTCTTCCTAAGCAAATATTCTGCAGTTAGTCAGAAGTACTTTCACAGTTCCATAGTCAAGTATCGTTCACATTGGAGTCTGCGGCTAAAAGTGATGGCTGCACGTAGCGTGTCGTCTCATTTTTTTGCGATGAAGATAGAAGGGCTATAATGAAGTGCAGTGCCAAGCAACTTTGTTCCAATGTAACAGCACCACAATGCCCCAGATCATTTCTCCTTTTTCTGTAAGGCACTGTGTATTGGCTTGGGATATAACGTGGGATACTTTCACGTAGTATGGGCACCAGAAAATCTGCACCACCACTTCACCTCCTAATGCTGGCTTAAAGAAGATGATCAAAAAATGTCTTCCGCCGCCAGCGTTTGAACCTGTTGTACGTATGCTGCCCTAGTGATGTGAGATAGGTATTAACTGTGTACTGTGCCGCTCTGGTCTCAAAATACAAAACTAAATTTACTGCGTACACGGTAGCAAATTCTTGCTTCTTGCCTTGAATCAGTGTTGAAAATCACGATAAATTCAAATTGTAAGATCCAGACCGGAAGTTGCTTCCAGTTCGCCCACAATTTCCGTTTCGATTTTTCATATTGTCATATTTCGGAGTTAATGAAAGACAGACTACCCTTCACGAATGACTGTATTACATACACTAGTGGCCATTAAAATTGCTACACCAAGAAGAAATGCAGATGATAACCGAGTGTTCATTGGACAAATATATTATACTATAAATTACATGTGATTACATTTTCACGCAATTTGGGTGCATAGATCCTGAGAAATCAGTACCCAGAACAACCACCTCTGGCCGTAATAACGGCCTTGATACGCCTGGGCATGGAGTCAAATAGAGCTTGGAGGTGTGTACAGGTACAGCTGCCCATGCAACTTCAACACGATACCACAGTTCATCAAGAGTAGTGACTGGCGTATTGTGAAGAGCCACTTGCTCGGCCACCATTGACCAGACGTTTTCAATTGGTGAGAAATCTGGAGAATGTGCTGGCCAGGGCAGCAGTCGAACATTTTCTGTATCCAGAAAGGCCCGTGCAGGACCTGCAACATGCGGTCGTGCCTTATCCTGCTGAAATGTAGGGTTTCACAGGGATCGAATGAAGGGTAGAGCCACGGGTCGTAACGCATATGAAATGTAACGTCCACTGTTGAAAGTGCCGTCAATGCCGAGACGTCTAACCATTGGCGCCCCATACCATCACGCCGGGTGATACGCCAGTAGGGCGATGGCGGATACACGCTTCCAATGTGCGTTCATCGCGATGTCGCCAAACACAGATGCGACCATCACGATGCTGTAAACAGAACCTGGATTCATCCGAAAAAATGACCTTTTGGCATTCGTGCACCCAGGTTCGTCGTTGAGTACACCACCGCAGGCGCACCTGTCTGTGATGCAGCGTCAAGGGTAACCGCAGCCACGGTCTCCCAGCTGATAGTCCATGCTGATCCAAACGTCGTCGAACTGTTCGTGCAGATGTTTGTTGTCTTGCAAACGTCCCCATCTGTTGACTCAGGCAACGAGACGTGGCTGCACGATCCGTTACAGCCATGCGGATAAGCTGCCTGTCATCTCGACTGTTAGTGATACGAGGCCGTTGGAATCCAGCACGGCGTTCCGTATTACCCTCCTGAACCCACCGATTCCATTTTCTGCCAATAGTCATTGGATCTCGACCAACGCGAGCAGTAATGTCGCGATACGATAAACCGCAACCGCGATAGGCTACTATCCGACCTTTATCAAAGTCGGAAACGTGATGGTACGCATTTCTCCTCCTTACACGAGGCATCGCAACAACATTTCACCAGGCAACGCCGGTCAACTGCTGTTTGTGTGTGAGAAATCGGTTGTAAACTTTCCTCGTGTCAGCACGTTGTAGGTGTCGCCACCGGCGCCAACCTTGTGTGAATGCTCTGAAAAGCTAATCATTTGCATATCACAGTATCTTCTTCCTGTCGGTTAAATTTCGCGTCTGTAGCACGTCATCTTCGTGGTGTAGCATTTTTAGTGGGCAGTAGTGTAGGTGTCGATGGGCGTCATGCAAACAGAAAAGAAGGTTTCAAATTGGGACGGGCTGTTTGCAAAAGACAATTATTGTTTTTTTTTATTAAATACGTTACTAATCTACATAATACAATATCATCTGTGTGATAAGTAGAAAGTACAGTAGAGAAACGGAAGAATCGAGTACCGAGCAAAGACTCTTGAAGTTCAGTCTAGTGACTATATCCGTATGACAGTGACGAAGAGCGTCAAGAAGAAGGACACCGAGTTGCGTGTTCGCCAGAGAAGCAGAGGAACGAGGTTCGATTGTGCTGGAGGCTTCGACGAACCTGTGGCACCTCAGCCTTCGGAGAAACTGTGCGCGCTTAGTGCTTTCGCCCAGTTTTTGTGCTCGACCCGCGTGGCGGCAGCACGGTCGCGCTCCGTAAGCTACTGCCGGCCGCTTCCATACAAGGAGCAGACCGGAGCAGACCGCGTCGCCGGCACGGGCGGGCAAGGTGCGCCGTGGGACGGCCGCGACCTCGCGCAACAGCCAACAGCCGGGGACCGCGCGCGGTCGGGTTTCCCGACCGCAGGGCACAGAGGCGGCCGCGCCGGCAGTCCGGTGTTGTAAAATATACGGAGGTCTCCAGAATTCCTTATGACTAGCGAAGTTAGTCTGTCCGTATTGCGATCCACGTTTACTTGAAGCCGCACGGGATTAGCCGAGCGGTCTGGGGCGCTGAAGTCATGGACTGTGTGGCTGGTCCCGGCGGAGGTTCGAGTCCTCCCTCGGGCATGGGTGTGTGTGTTTGTCCTTAGGATAATTTAGGTTAAGTAGTGTGTAAGCTTAGGGGCTGATGACCTTAGGAGTTGAGTCCCATGAGATTTCACACACATTTTTTATTTGAAACTTTACAGTTACGGATACGTCATCCCAGGATGATTAATCAACAGTAGTGACGATTAACAGACCAGTCTCTCGTCAGCCCATGACCGTATGTTTTCAACCAGTGAGGGATCTGGAGAACTTGCTGGTCAGGGCAGTAATCGACACCCTCTGTACAGATTTGGGTCTGAACGGCACGGCCAACTTGCAACTAGATGTTGTAGAAAAATAACGCCACGGAGACCTCAAGGAGAGGGTACAGCCACTGGCCTCAACACGTTATGATTCTAAAGCCTGGTTGTAAGACGTTGTGGTCTCCTGACCTTCATTGCTTACATATTCCACCCTCACAATCATATTCCGCACATCAAAACGCTTCATTCTAACCCAAACTCGATAAGATAAAGTCAATGTTGTATGAATTCATGTAAACGATATGCAAATAACTATTAAATCGCAAATGCGCACCGAGATTGAAATACTCGAGGCTGGCGTACACATAGACATTCCAGACACGACGGTCGCAGGGGCTTTTAGTTCTGGAGACGCAAACCGCACGCCGGGACGGCGGTCCCTTCAGAGGACGAGTCAACCTCGACTGCCCGTAGAGCAGACAGCGTTTGCTCGAGTGAAAGGCAGAACGACCCCGTGTTTGGTTTAAAAGCAAATTCCGCTACATTGTGTGGGAGCGCCCAGCTTACGCATTCTTTACAAACATAGCACACAGTTTCAGAGGTTTTCACAGGGAGACAGCAAACGCCAAACGCCGATGCTACAGATTTCCGGATTGGTCGCCAAAATGAAACATCATTCTACCGTTTTAGAAGAGCATAGCTGATTGGCAGACGATATTCCTGACGCCTTGAGCTGAAGGAGTAATGGAAGAGACTGAAAGATATACCCCTTCACGTCTGGCATGGAGAGGCGCCGTTCCGCTGTCGCTCTTGGAGCGAGAACACGTAACGAGAGCGTGTGCGCTCGTACGTGTACTCAGAGAGCAAGGAACAAGTCTCTCCTCACTACTTCACTGGGAGGGTACCTCTGTCGAGAGCGAATCGGAGTGCGGCTCTATATTGAGTCCTTGTGATTAAGCGTTGTTCACTGTGTTGGCCGCCACACTTACTGTGCGATGTGAACGGATAGAGTTATAGTTAAACACCTGTGAGCGAATTTTTGAGTGGCATCAGGGTGGACTGGTTATCTGACAGGTGTACCACGCCAGTAGTTAGACTAGGGGCGAATAGGAGTCCTTGACTTCATCGAGGCCTAGGGAGAGTTTGATTGGCAAAGGTCAATCCAGATAGAACGAGAGTTATCTTATTTGTCAGCAGCGAGCGGCGCAGACAGCAGTCATCGAAGCTTACGGTGTTGTGCGCTACACCTCTTGCGAGCCCCATATTTCCTCCACAACAGTACACTTCACTGCATTTTACACGCGACAGCCTCGACCGTACCTAGCAAAATTCTAACGGACAATTATTCAAGTTGAGTAGGTGCGGCTCTCAGCCATTCTGCCAAGTCAATAACAATCTTAAACTTTGTATACAAATTTCATTAGCGAATCCTATCCTTAAGAGGTAACTTCAGATTCCGAACTGAATCCGGAAATAACTTGTTCAGTTCATAACTAAAAGTGCCATTGTGATTTCTCAGAATTTTTGCAGAAATAAATAATAATTTTCGTTAGTTTCATGTTTTTCTGACACGAACTAGCACTACTCCAGTACCCAAGTATCCCACTAGATACGTAAGAAATTTTGTGAATTTTTGTGTCATTTCCTTACAGCGGACGACTCCTGAAGATATTTATTGCTGAAAGTTTTTCAGGCATTTCTCTTTAGAACATTAGGAGCGCCTGTCTGACTTTTGTAGTAGTGTGGGGGTGGAAATTGCATCTTGCAGGAGCCACAGGGTAAAGGGTACATCTCAGATTAATCCGTTGCGCAGAATGACAGAATAGCACCCACACACTCACATGGTGTCCAAAATACCATCTATATGAACCTCAGGTGATCTTTCTGTGTACCCAATGGTGTCCTGTTCCGTCACGCCAGGTGCTAGTAGTGACCACGAATCTAATATGCCAACATTAGTTCTTCTCCAAGAGTCCACGACCGGATAGGTCTATCAGGATACTGTATGCAGAACTGCAACTGTCTGAAAAGATAACATAGTGCCACTCTTGGATCCAGTGATGTTGTTCAGCGCAACACTATCGGCATGTCTCTCTCTGGTCCTCTCAGGCGCTAGTCGCGTGTGCCCATTGAAATTCTTGTGGCACCATTGATTCCATACTCGCAAGGCAGCAACAATATTGTTACGGCGTAAAGTCGAGCGCCGATACGTCAGTCGGGAACGACAGGGCGAAGGCTGTGACACAGGATCAGCCAATCGCACGCTGACCGACCTCCGTTCCAGGACGACAACGCGACAGCACAGGCCCCTAGTTGAAGAGGACATGAGCGGCGCGCCCGACTGGTGGCGGCCCCCTTGGATAGCAGCGTCAACGTCAGGCTCTTGGATAGCAGCTTCAGTGTTAGGCACTTACACTCCTGGAAATGGAAAAAAGAACACATTGACACCGGTGTGTCAGACCCACCATACTTGCTCCGGACACTGCGAGAGGGCTGTACAAGCAGTGATCACACGCACGGCACAGCGGACACACCAGGAACCGCGGTGTTGGCCGTCGAATGGCGCTAGCTGCGCAGCATTTGTGCACCGCCGCCGTCAGTGTCAGCCAGTTTGCCGTGGCATACGGAGCTCCATCGCAGTCTTTAACACTGGTAGCATGCCGCGACAGCGTGGACGTGAACCGTATGTGCAGTTGACGGACTTTGAGCGAGGGCGTATAGTGGGCATGCGGGAGGCTGGGTGGACGTACCGCCGAATTGCTCAACACGTGGGGCGTGAGGTCTCCGCAGTACATCGATGTTGTCGCCAGTGTTCGGCGGAAGGTGCACGTGCCCGTCGACCTGGGACCGGACCGCAGCGACGCACGGATGCACGCCAAGACCGTAGGATCCTACGCAGTGCCGTAGGGGACCGCACCGCCACTTCCCAGCACAATTAGGGACACTGTTGCTCCTGGGGTATCGGCGAGGACCATTCGCAACCGTCTCCATGAAGCTGGGCTATAGTCCCGCACACCGTTAGGCCGTCTTCCGCTCACGCCCCAACATCGTGCAGCCCGCCTCCAGTGGTGTCGCGACAGGCGTGAATGGAGGGACGAATGGAGACGTGTCGTCTTCAGCGATGAGAGTCACTTCTGCCTTGGTGCCAATGATGGTCGTATGCGTGTTTGGCGCCGTGCAGGTGAGCGCCACAATCAGGACTGCATACGACCGTGGCACACAGGGCCAACACCCGGCATCATGGTGTGGGGAGCGATCTCCTACACTGGCCGTACACCACTGGTGATCGTCGAGGGGACACTGAATAGTGCACGGTACATCCAAACCGTCATCGAACCCATCGTTCTACCATTCCTAGACCGGCAAGGGAACTTGCTGTTCCAACAGGACAATGCACGTCCGCATGTATCCCGTGCCACCCAACGTGCTCTAGAAGGTGTAAGTCAACTACCCTGGCCAGCAAGATCTCCGGATCTGTTCCCCATTGAGCATGTTTGGGACTGGATGAAGCGTCGTCTCACGCGGTCTGCACGTCCAGCACGAACGCTGGTCCAACTGAGGCGCCAGGTGGAAATGGCATGGCAAGCCGTTCCACAGGACTACATCCAGCATCTCTACGATCGTCTCCATGGGTGAATAGCAGCCTGCATTGCTGCGAAAGGTGGATATACACTGTACTAGTGCCGACATTGTGCATGCTCTGTTGCCTGTGTCTATGTGCCTGTGGTTCTGTCAGTGTGATCATGTGATGTATCTGACCCCAGGAATGAGTCAATAAAGTTTCCCCTTCCTGGGACAATGAATTTACGGTGTTCTTATTTCAATTTCCAGGAGTGTAGATAGCAACTTTAACGTTAGCCACTTCGATAAAGTTCAGGACAGTCTTTTGTCAGTTAGAGACCAGCAGTAATTCGCCCTTTGCCTGCAACACATCTGTGCAATTGCCAGAGTTAAGTATTATATTTGACTATTTGTAATAAAACTCATTAATACGAGTTCTTTGATTGGTTGTCTAGCGAACCGAGTAGACAGGATTCCTAGACATAACAAATATCGCAGGGCTATAAAGCACAGTCTCGATAGACCATGATACTGTCGCTGACGGATTTCATCACGTTTTGGTACAAGTTTCTCCTTCTTACACGACGCATAAAACGAGCTTCTCACAAACGTACAACATTCAGATACGATTTCTAAATGAGAAACCAGCTGCCTAATGTTTCTTTCTGTGCAGAATGTAAGAGTCGTTATTCTCACATACTTTATGTGGTTGCACTGAAGTGCTAACCATTTGCGTGTACAGCCATGTAGTACACTTCACGCCAATTTGGCGTTTGTTGCAATTGTTATGTCATACGTCTTTTAACAATTCCTGGAACTAAAGTTATTCCCACGCCCGGGTTCCCGGGTTCGATTCCCGGCGGGGTCAGGGATTTTCTCTGCCTCGTGATGGCTGGGTGTTGTGTGCTGTCCTTAGGTTAGTTAGGTTTAAGTAGTTCTAAGTTCTAGGGGACTTATGACCACAGCAGTTGAGTCCCATAGTGCTCAGAGCCATTTTTGAACTAAAGTTATTACTGCTCATCCAAGCGTGCGACGCGCTAGAAATGTCCGCGTTCATGTTTACAACGTCCGAGAGCTTTGTAAACTTTCTTTCTTCACACGACACGAGTGGTAAGCGCAGCTGATGTAAACAAACCAGATGATGACTCATCCTCAGAGTCCGCCACGTCCTGAAGCAGCAGCGGCAGCTGACATCGGCTTTTAATAGGCACGTGATTCATCTCTGTTTGCCTGCGTACCTCCTGCCACCTTAGCGGGCGTCGCCGGCCATGCGTCAGTTTTAAACCGTTATTCACTGCCTTCATCGGCTGTTATGTCCACATGAGTGACAGTTTTAATATTACTGCGGATCAAGTACATTTATCAAGAAAACTTACCCTGCAGCCTGCCATCACACGTACCACGAGTAAAGAAATCATGTTAAAACAGAAGCTGGCGACAGAATTACTTTGATAGCAACAAAACATTCACCGTGCGCTACAATACCAGATGAGGTACCTTTCGACCAGACGTACTACATTTCTGAAAACTCGTTCTCAGTGAATGACACAACAATATCCTTAACATAGGTTTGGCGCAGGATCCTTGAACATATTCTCGGTTCCAGTATATTAAATTTTCTTGACAGGGAAAAGCTTCTGTCCATAAAACAGCCCGGTTTTAGAAAGCATTGCTCGAGCGATACTCAGCTTGCCCTCTTCTCACGTGATATCCTGAGAACAATGGATGAAGGCAAGAGGCAGATTCCATAGACTTGCGTAAAGCATTTGACACGATGACACACTGCTGATTGTTAATGAAATTACAAGCATACGGAATAGATAGGACAATAATGCGACTCATTGTTGAGTACTGTCGGAGTGTTTGGGATCCACGACAGGTAGGATGCTTAGGGAACTCACATGGGAATCACTGGAGGATAGGTGAAGTTCTTTTCGAGGAACACTGTTGAGGAAATTTGGAGAACCGGCATTTGAGCCGATTCTACTGCTGCCAACGTACATTTCATGTAAGGACCACGAAGGTAACATTAGAGGTGTTAGGGCTCGTACAGAGGCATATACACCGAAGAGCCAAAGAAAGTGCTACAACTGCCTAATATCGTGTAGGGCTCTCGCGAGGACGCAGAAGTGCCGCAGTACGACATGGCATGGACTGGACTAATGTACGAAGTACTGCTGGAGGGAATTGACACCATAAATCCTGCAGTGGTGTCTTTAAATCCGTAAGAGTAAGAGGGGGTGCAGATCTCTTCTGAACAGCACGTTGCAAGGCATCCCACATATGTCCAATAATGTTCAAGTCTGGAGAGCCTGGTGGTCAGCGGAACTATTTAAATTCAGAAGAGCCATTCCTTAGCAATTCTGGACGTGTGAGGTGTCGCATTATTCTTCTGGAATTGCCCAAGTCCGTCGGAATGCACAATGGACATGATCCCTATCAAGAGTCTATCTAGACGTGTCAGGGGTCCCATATCAATCCAACTGCACAGGCCCCACACCATTACAGAGCCTCCACCAGCTTGAACAGTCCCCTGCTGACATGCAGGGTACATGGATTCGTGAGATTGTCTCCATACCCATACACGTCCATCCCCTCGATACAATTTGAAACGAGACTCGTCCGACCAGGCAACATGTATCCAGTCATCAACAGTCCAATGTCGGTGTTGGCGGGCCCAGGCGAGGCGTAAAGCATTGTGTCGTGCAGTTATCAAGGGCACACGAGTGGGCCTTCGGCTCCGAAAGCCCATATTGATGATGTTTCATTGAATGGTTCGCACGCTGACACTTGCTGATGGCCCAACATTGAAATCTGCAGCAATTTGCGAAAGTGTTTCACTTGTATCACGTTGAACGATTCTCTTCAGTCGTCGTTGGTCCTGTTCCTGCCGGATCTTTTTCCGGCCGCAGAGATGTTGGAGATTTAATGTTTTACCGGTACACTCGTAAAATGGTCGTACGGGAAAATCCCCACTTCATCGCTACCTCGGAGACGGTGTGTCCCATCACTCGTGCGCCGACTGTAACACCACTTTCAGGCTGACATAAACCTTGACAAGCGGCCATTGTAGCAGCAGTAACCGATCTAAACAACTGCCCAGTCACTTGTCTTACAGAGACGTTTCCGACCGCAGTTCCGTATTCTGCCTGTTTATATATCTCTGTATTCGAATACGCACGCCATACCAGTTTCTCTGGCGCTATGTATATATATACAGGGTGGTCCATTGATAGTGACCAGGCCAAATATCTCACGAAATAAGCATCAAACGAAAAAACTACAAAGAACGAAACTTGTCTAGCTCGAAGGGGCAAACCAGATGGCGCTATGGTTGGCCCGCTAGATGGCGCTGCCATAGGTCAAACGGATATCAACTGCGTTTTTTTAAAAATAGGAACCTCGATTTTTTACTACATGTTCGTGTAGTACGTAAAGAAATAGTAATGTTTTAGTTGGACCACTTTTTTCGCTTTGTGATAGATGGCGCTGTAATAGCCGCAAACATATGGCTCACAATTTTAGACGAACAGTTGGAAACAGGTAGGTTTTTTAAATTAAAATACAGAACGTAGGTACGTTTGAACATTTTATTTCGGTTGTTCCAATGTGATAGATGTATCTTTGTGAACTTACCATTTCCGAGAACGCATGCTGTTACAGCGTGATTACCTGTAAATACCACATTAATGTAATAAATGCTCAAAATGATGTCCGTCAGCCTCAATGGATTTGGCAATACATGTAACGACATTCCTCTCAACAGCGAGTAGTTCGCCTTCCGCAATGTTCGCAAATGCATTGAAAATGCGCTGACGCATGTTGTCAGGCGTTGTCGATGGATCACGTTAGCAAATATCCTTCACCTTTGCTCACAGAAAGACATCCGGGGACGTCAGATCCGGTGAACGTGCGGGCCATGGTATGGTGCTTCGACGATCAATAGTGTAGTGTTATATTTGTGTTGTATAATGATGATGATGATGATGAGAGAAGGGAGAGGATGAACCCCAGTGCCGACACAGCCCACTCCTCCCGAGTAGCACCAAGGGGACAGCCAAGCATAATGCCCTATCCGAAGGATGGATCACTCAACACTGCCACACGCTCTTATTTTATGAGACACTCCGAAGAGGCTTGGAATTTAACTCAAGACATTGGCGGAAAGACTGGCGATCAGGGACTTTACGCCATCACCTCTCCTCTTCTTGACGTGCAAATACTGGCAGTGAAAGTGTCATCCACCCCAATGATTCGAACCAGATTACCTTCGCGTCGAGAACTATCGCACAGGCGTGTGCTAGCGACCTCAGCTAGCTAGGAGGCGGGTGTGAACTGCATTCGCAGACAGCGCCAAGGATCTATCTGTCTGGCGGTGCGACACACTCTGGTCATCTTCAACTACTTTCCGTACTACAGTAGGGTGCTACTCCGTGACCAGTAAAGATCATTGTACCCGCAAATCTGCACTCCACACAGCACCCTACTATGTGAGCGGGGAGATACGTAATGGACCAGTATGATTCGCCCCTTCCCCACCCACCTTTATTTCCCCACAGCGGGTGGAGTTCGAGAAGAAAGATCGTCGGTCCCCTTCTGTATGGATCCGAGTTTCTTTGTCATTATGCATTATGTTGGAGGAGGCAGTATGTTTGTTGATTTGTTTTGGAACTTTGGGCGGGGGGGGGGGGGGGTGTCTAGGAATTTTGTGAATAAGGCTCTCTCCAGTGCAAATCGTCTGTTCATTACAGTTCTCTGAGCATTTCTGCTACATTTTCACGCTGATAAAACTAACTCATAACGGCTTTTGGAGCTCTTAATTAAATATCTTCTCTCTCTTCCATTAATCACAATTGGTAAGGTTTCTAAGTCGACGAACAGTACCCAAGAATCGGTCAAACGAGTATTTTGCAAGTGGCCCCTTTCGTGCACGAACCACTCTTCACGCTATTTCGGATACGTCTGTCTGTTTACGCGCATTACATTACCTTGATTTATGTTTAGGCTCAGCTCTATCTTTGCACCATAAACTGATCACCCGCAGTTTTCTCTGCGTTTCGTAGTAAGTTTCGAACGTGCGACCTCCTGAACACAAGTGCGTCGTCTGTGAACAGTCTCACAGGGCTTCAGGCTGCATATGGGGCAAGCATCCTCAGGACTTAAATTACTTCCTTTCTTCCTTCCTTCCTTCCTCCCTCCCTTTCCTGTTCCCTTTATTCTGTCAAGACAGGTCTGGACTGGTGTGGAAAGCCTCCAACTTCACGGAGAACCAGCCACACCTCTGTAAAGGCTATTATTATAATGGGATCACCTCTCCCAAAGGCATTTACTTCTGCCAGGTTCCTTCCCAAGGAGGAATCCGTTTACCTCTTCTGTCTGCATCTAGTATACACCTCAATAGTCAAATGTGACAAAAGTTTACCAAAGAAGCTGTTCTAACTGAGGCGGGACGTGGAAACTAGCCCGTTATTTACCTAGACAGTTGCGGAAAACCACCTAAAAGCCACATCCAGTCTGACCCCCATCTTTAATCCGCAACGCGTATTCGATCTAGGACTGGCGCGCCTTCCCGTGTACCAGAAGCGGACGCTTTAATGTGCTCATATATCTGGGCCAGTCAGAATTATTCCGCTGAAACGCTTTAAAACATCGACATGCGGCACAGTGATGTGGTCAGTGCTTTCCAAGCACTAGCTATGCTTTTCAAATAAACTAATACACTCTATACGTACACTAAAAATTACATTTATCATTCAGGACGCGTTCAGATTACAGTCACAGACTTTACCCTTTATGAGCATTGTATTGTTAGAGATTCACCAGTTTCGTCCCATCCGTGTCGTGTATTTGTCGTAGTGAACTTCACACTTCCAACTCTGCCAGGTACTGGATCATTTGGCCGGCCGGGGTGGCCGAGCGGTTCTAGGCGCTACAGTCTGGAACCGCGCGACCGCTACGGTCGCAGGTTAGAATCCTGCCTCGGGCATGGATGTCCATAGGTTAGTTAGGTTTAAGTAGTTCTAAGTTCTAGGGGACTGATGACCTCAGCTGTTAAGTCCCGTAGTGCTCAGAGCCATTTGATTTTTTGAACCCCTTCATTTGTTGCGTAATTTGTTGTAGCCCTTTTTCAGTGGATTCGGTCTATTTCTGGGACTTCCTATAACCTGAGTCTGGAAACCACCGGCGGAAATCCTTTCTAGTATGTGGGCAAGTGACAACGTCCGTCGTACAATCGACTTCTATTTCTGCTCCAAAACTGCTGTGCGACGGTAGACCAGTGAGCAGTTCGCCATTGAGTAAGAGCTGGTACAGCTCATGTTAGCACACGCAATCAAGAAGTTAAGAACACATCTAAAAGAAAGTTTACAGCAAGCATTAATGATTGGTACTATCACTTCACAAAGATATCTTGTTCCAAAACACAGGTATTATCAATATTTTGATAAAAATGTGATCAGTGTTCTGTATGCAAGTCATACTTTATCTTGCATTTTTCGTCGTACTATACGCTTACGATGCGTCCTAGATAGCGAAACAGTGTTTCTTGCTTTGGCTATTGGTTACACTATCGATCTTTGTCAAAACTGTACACACCTATCTTATAGTCATATATTCATCTTCTGCCTTTAAAATGCACTTGTTACACGCTAGATTCATTTGGAATGCAGACGTATTGCATTTTAATCAGTCACAAACTGAGCATCAAAATGTACTGGCATGTTTATTTATCTCTGCAGATTTGATTCAGTATCTTGTCTGGTCTTATTATCCCATTTACTTCTTCAGTGATAAATTTTAAACGATCTTGTAACAGAACATTTTTGTTTTTCCTTTGTAGGCTTTGTAATCAGTCCTAGCGCTTACCTAGCTTGGGGTACTTGATCACTCTTAATAAAACGTATACCATTATATCATACTATATAAAATGATTCAGAAGACAAAAACACATTTAAATTGTGGCAAGACTCTACTCTAATTAAGTTCTGATAACGTTTGTAAATCACTGAAGGGGCTACTTGCCGTTATGCGTATTTCACGTTCTTCTCCTGATGCAAATGTGTTCTTCTTTTACGGGGCATTGTATATGACAATATATTTGCTTGATAATAATCGGGGGCTGAGACCGGCTAATGGGTAAGAGTGATTACTCACGCAATGCAGTCTGTGAAGGAAAAATGTTGTGAAATTCATTTCAGCTGTGATTCCAAATAACCGAGACCAATAGATATTTGTCTCTATGTGGCTATCTCACGACCTCAGTTGCAGCATTTTGAACTTATAAGGCTCTTGGAGCTCTCTCGCTTGGTGAACGCTGCAGGTGTCTGAGTATTAGTCCTTGAAGCAGAGCCGATCCCTCTCCTGCGACGCTGTTGCAGCAGGGCGGAAACCGGAAATTTCTGGATCCCACTGACCTCATCTCGACTCGACCATCGTGTACGTACTGGCGAGTGCAAAAATGTGGTCAACCGGGAACCACGTCAGTATGCCATACGCGACGTTGGTGACAGTATGTGTGTCATATGAGAGGAATCTCATATCGTCGCACCTTACTTGCATGCCTGGTGAGTGAATGAGATATGCCTGATTGTCCGATTTGTGTGTTCGTATGAATGTGAAAGTAATCTCTCCCATAGAAATGATGAAAACACGTTTGTTACATAGGTTGCAACAAACGAACGCTACAGTTTCACAGTTACACAGTT
The DNA here is from genome assembly GCF_023898315.1 of Schistocerca nitens. Classification (NCBI taxonomy): domain Eukaryota; kingdom Metazoa; phylum Arthropoda; class Insecta; order Orthoptera; family Acrididae; genus Schistocerca; species Schistocerca nitens. The sequence continues at coordinate 37,810,605 of NC_064615.1, forward strand.
TTCCTGGCGATGTATCAAAACATACGTTTTTAACGTTTTTGAAGTTTTCAGCATGTACACTACCAAATTCTGCGTATGTCCAAGCAAATCTGAACATGTCCTGAAATTTCGGAGAGCGCAGTTGGTTGTGTCTGAGAGCTTTGACTGGTAGAAACACGATCGCATAAACGATACTGCTCTTTGTACCTGTGCACTTCTGCAAAATCGTGGTCTCTCCACAAAGTATTTCATTTCTGTAAGGCCAAACACATCTAACGGTTGCACAAGAGGTGTACAACCTGGAGGAATGGTAATCACGTCTTCTCCTACATCAAAATTCTACAATGGCTGATCCTTCTGTGCTCTACAGCTGTCAAGTAGTGAAGCGAAATCTTTGTTCGCGCAAGGAGAGAACTGGAGAACTGTCGCGTCGATGACTGGACGGACAGCTCAAAATTTTGTCTGAAGAAAAAAAAAGAAACACGGACATCTCGATTTGCTGTCCAACACCGTGACCACATAACCACGACGCCGTGGCCTGTGTAAATTGCTCGATATTGCTCATCTCAGCCTTAGACCATTCACTGTTCCTATTTTGCTTCTCTTTTCACAGTTCAGCTCATCTTCTTCCTGTTTTCATGCTTGATCTGTGTTCAGTTTTTTACGGCCTATCCAATGGGCCATCTTATCACTAAATCTGAAAGGTGTGCGATGGAGAGCTTCCCTTGTAAGTATGGAGTTATTGTATCAGCATACTCTTTAAGGAACCTGACTGGTGTACAATCTGGACCGGAAGCCTTGCCTTTCTTAAGTGTTTTAAGTTTCTTCACTACTTGTAAGTTACTCATGTTCGCACTTGTCCTTGATTCGAATTCTGGAATATTTATGGCGTCTTCTTTTGTGAAGGAAGTTCTGGAAACCGTGTTCACTAACTCTGCTTTCTTGCCACTCTCATCAACAATAACATTACATATGTTATCGTGCAGTTTTGCCACTGATGTACTCTACATACGACCAGAATCGCTTTGGGTTTTCTGCCAGATTTCTTCTCTCTCTCTCTCTCTCTCTCTCTCTCTTTTTTTTCTCTCTTCACTATCAATCCTGGCTGGAAAGCATCTCACATTGAAAGTGAATCATATCTGTTTAATATCCCTCCAGTTAGTTTCAATTCTACAATTAATTTTATGTTGTGATTTCACTTCAAATTGCCCCGAAAGCATAACTCAAGGTATTTATTGTTTGCATTATCAAATATGAAAAAATATAGCTAGATGAGACAGACATTTTTTTTCGGTGCTTGCTGGAGGTTGTGCATCGTGTGTGCCGCCTACTAAGACAGGTAGGTTTATTTTAATTGAGTGGTCACATGTGATATTTATCAAAAAAATTGTGCTGTGGATGGCATCAGTTGAAGACGTAAACATTTCTTAATAAAAATATATGCTGTTGATTTGTATTTTTATAAATGACTGCTTATTTGTGTTCATATCTCCTATGGTAGAGAATGACTTATGATGGTAAATCAACTCTTAAAGAGATGAGTGTAGCACATACTGTAGTGAGAAAAGCCCGAAGACTGATTAGAACATCACATTCCTTTACTATACGTTGACCTACTATAGGTGATATGCCCGTCTTTTCCGCCTACGGTTAAACTGAATTTCTCCGACAGTTATAGCGTAACTACGGTTTAAAGTGAACTGCAACTGCAGTATAACTCAACATACGGACTGCATTTCTCTGTAGATGTCGATGATCGTTCGTCCCTTGCTCCACAGAAAACGAATCACACTTCGTTGCTCTAACGCCGTGGACGTGTGAAGTGCAACCGCCATCTTTAACTGACAGCAGCACCGTGCGGCGTAGCTAGTCGTAATTTGGTAATTTGGCTAAAAAAAAAAAAGAAAAGGCAAAGACTTTCGGATTTTTCCTCGTATTAGCATACGACGCTCCACTTTATGAGTGCACTGCACCATTATGTTCTAGCTCCTATAGTGATGTGCCATGGTGCCATTGACTGGGGTTTTCGAGCAGTACCAAGACCACAAACAAAAAATGTATAAGTCAATTTTTCGAGTTTACAATTAAAACTTCACGACTTTGCCTCGCATAAAAAGGGAGTAATGAAGAAGCATAGAAACAATCTTGATAATTTGGCGGTACTGAGTACAGTGAAGCAGGCTGTAATTTTCTTGTGACACGCTTTCCTCCTCTTTGTGTGAGCGAGATGACGCCGCATCGTCCCTCTTGGCCCTCGTCCAGCCTACGAAACGTGACGTCACGCGTTAAATCCGATGGCCACTGCCTCTCCATCGGCGCTTTCCGTTGCGCGGCTGCCCACATTCACGACGCGGCACAGTGTGTGCGCAACAGGGCCTGTCTCTGCAGCCACAGGCATTCTGGTTACGTCTTGATTTGCCAGCCAACTGCACGGTTTTCGTTGTGAAACTAACTAAATTCAATTCTACATCTACATCTACATGGATACTCTGCAAATCACATTTAAGTGCCTGACAGGGGGTTCATCGAAGCACCTTCACAATTCTCTATTATTCCAATCTCGTATAGCGCGAGGAAAGAACGAACACCTATATCTTTCCGTACGAGCTCTGATTTCCCTTACTTTATCGTGGTGATCGTTTCTCCCTATGTAGGTCGGTATCAACAAAATATTTTCACATTCGATGGACAAAGTTGGTGATTGGAATTTCGTGAGAAGATTCCGTCGCAACGAAAAACGCCTTTATTTTAATGATGTCCAGCCCAAATCCTGTATCATTTCTGTGACACTCTCTCCCATATTTCGCGATAATACAAAACGTGCTGCCTTTCTTTGCACTTTTTCGATGTACTCCGTCAGTCCTATCTGGTAAGGATTCCACACCGCGCAGCAGTATTCTAAAAGAGGATGGACAAGCGTAGTGTAGGCAGTCTCCTTAGTAGATCTGTTACATTTTCCAAGTGTCCTACCAATAAAACGCAGTCTTTGGTTAGCCTTCCCCACAACATTTTCTATGTGTTCCTTCCAATTTAAGTTGTTCGTAATTGTAATATCTAGGTACTTAGTTGAATTTACGTCTTTTAGATTAGATTGATTTATCGTGTAACCGAAGTTTAACGAATTCCTTTTAGCACTCATGTGAATGATCTCACACTTTTCGTTATTTAGGATCAACTGCCAATTTTGGCACCATTCAGATATTTTTTTCTAAATCGTTTTGCAGTTTGTTTTGATCTTCTGATGACTTTATTAGTAGATAAACGATAGCGTCATCTGCAAACAACCGAAGACGGCTGCTCAGATTGTCTCCCAAATCGTTTATATAGATAAGGAACAGCAAAGGGCCTGTAACACTACCTTGGGGAACGCCAGAAATCACTTCTGTTTTACTCGATGACTTTCCGTCAATTACCTCGAACTGCGTCCTCTCTGACAGTAAATCACAAATCCAGTCACATAACCGAGACGATATTCCATAAGCACAGAATTTCACTACAAGTCGCTTGTTGGGACAGTGTCAAAAGCCTTCCGGAAACCCAGAAAAACGGAATCGATCTGAAATCCCTTGTAAATAGCACTCAACACTTCATGTGAATAAAGAGCTAGTTGTGTTTCACATCATGTTCCTTCTGTGTCGCTGCCTTAAACATTTATGTCTACATACACTCCGCAAGGGATGTACAGGGCGTGGGTAGCGTACATCGCATCAATATTATCGCTTTTGGAGCGAAGAAAAAGTGACTTTATGGTTCCGTTTGCGTCCCGGTCTCTCTTATTTTATTCCCGTGGGCTCTACGTGAGATATACGATGGTGGCAGCATAGTGATCGCTCAGTACTCCTCGAACACCAGTTCCAATGACGTTTCCCAATGACTGCATCGTCTTTCTACCAAGAATTCCCATTTCAGCTCTTCGTCTATCATTTTTGTTTTCGAGTGAAACATGTTATCTCGTGGCCATTTTAATTATTGCCGCAGTCAGAGGTAACAGTGTGAGAAATCTATTTCCGAGTGTTTCATTTACCAACGCTGGAAGGGCCAGGACGTGCAGAGTTATTCGTAAGTACCTCCAGGGTTTGCGAAGACGACTGTGTAGATCTCCTACACACACACAGAAAACAGACACATATCAACGGATAGTGCATCTCTCCATGTACTTAACGGATATTACAAGTGTTCGATATGTGCACCGTTTGTGATGCGACAAATGTCAACACGTGAGTGCAGTTCATTGACTCAGATCGTCCAACATGGCGCAAAATAGCACGCTTTGCAAATCTGTTCATTGGGTTGCCCATCTACAGGCACGAACTAATTTGAAGCGACGATACAGAGCAGAGGAATAACGAAGACACTTGAAGACAGCACAACCTATAGGTGAAATCTGCAATCATAAGAGTTGTGTAAACCATCACCAGGCTTCCCTTTATCAGTGCGATATTGATATATAGCAATAACAGGCAGCAAATTCGCACTGATTCTCTGATAACCTACCGTGGGACACTCACGCCCTGCTGGTAGTCAGAGGGTTAAGTTCCCCGAGCATTTCTGTTACCCTTTCTTATGGACTGTACCGAACTGTTAGGTCCCTACCAGAGCGTCTCTGAATTAGTTCTATAGGTGTTGCCCTGTCTATTTAATAAGGTCATTCCTGAATTGGTCACACTAGCTTCCTTTATGCGATATCCTTTACAGATGCATCGTATTTTCCTAGAACACTTCCAACAAATCTAAATCTTTCATTCGTCTTCCCTAATACTGATTACACGTGGTTGCCCCATTTCATATCGCTTCTGAATACCAGCCTCACATACATACACGATGTCACGGGCTCAAGATGTTCACCACTAATTGCCCAATGGTCAGCGAAATTTGTCATGTTCAAAATGTCGTTCGAGATATTGAAAACCGATACACGACTGATTTTCATTTTTTTTCCCCTCTACCACCTCAATTGTGACACGCTCATCTTCGGGCGCCAGCGCCCCCACTCCTCTAGAGATTCCATGATCTTCGCAGACGAAATAGTCTGCAACCTCGTTCTTCATCATTCATACTTGTTTGACCAGAGTGGAAGCCTCTGCCCCACTCGATCACTGTGTCATATTGTGATTAGATTAGATTAGATTAATACTTGTTCCATAGATCATGAATACGACACTTCGTAATGGTGTGGAACATGTCAGGTTAATAAAAGATGTCTGTACAGGATATTACATTACACAAAATAGTGCATGACACTAATGTTTAAGTTGGTTTTTTCCCCTCCCTTAATTTATATCTAAAAATTCAGCCAATGAGTAGAAGGAGTTGTCATCTAGAAATTCTTTTAATTTATTTTTAAATGTTGGTTGGCTATCTGTCAAGCTTTTGATGCTGTTTGGTAGGTGACCAAAGACTTTTGTGGCAGCATAATTTACCCCTTTCTGTGCCAAAGTCAGATTTAACTCTGCATAGTGAAGATCATCCTTTCTCCTGGTGTTATAGCTATGCACACTGCTATCACTTTTGAACTGGGTTGGATTATTAACAACATTTTTCATAAGTGAATATATATACTGTGAGGATCCCTAGATCCTTAAATAGATGTCTGCAGGATGACCGTGGGTGGGCTCCAGCAATTATTCTGATTACACGTTTTTGAGCAATGAATACTTTTCTACTCAACGATGAATTACCCCAGAATATGATGCCATACGAAAGCAGTGAATGAAAGTAGGCATAGTAAGCTAATTTACTGAGATTCTTATCACCAAAATTTGATGCATTGAACCGTACAGTTCCATCGACTAAGCACGAGATGTTACATCATTATTCTCCTTCAGATGTAGAAAATCAGTTGCTGTTGTAAGTAGGCTGTTTAGGTTTTTATGTTGGTAACGTCACGTAGCGCTCTGTATGAAAATCACTGGCTGTGCTGTGTGCAGTCTGTGGCTGGTTTGCATTGTTGGAATATTTGCTATTGTAGTGTTGGGCAGTTGGATGTGAACAGCGCGTAGCGTTGCGCACTTGGAGGTGAGCCGCCAGCAGTGGTGGATGTGAGGAGAGAGATGGCGGAATTTTGAGAGCGGACGATCTGGACGTGTTTCCATCAGAAAGAGTAAATTTGTAATACTGGATATCATGAACTGATATATATATAGATGATAACTTTTGAATATTATTAAGGTAAATACATTGTTTGTTCTTCATCAAAATCTTTCATTTGCTAACTATGGCTATCAGTAGTTAGTGCCTTCAGTAGTTAGAATCTTTTACTTAGCTAGCAGTATTGGCGCTCGCTGTATTGCAGTAGTTCGAGTAACGAAGATTTTGTGAGGTAAGTGATTCATGAAAGGTATAGGTTATTGTTAGTCAGGGCCATTCTTTTGTAGGGATTATTGAAAGTCATATTACGTTGCGCTAAATATATTGTGTGTCAGTTTAGTGTTGATCAGAATAAGTAAAGAGAGAAATGTCTGAGTACGTTAAACCTGAATAATATTCACAAGTCATAATATATATATACACTCCTGGAAATGGAAAAAAGAACACATTGACACCGGTGTGTCAGACCCACCATACTTGCTCCGGACACTGCGAGAGGGATGTACAAGCAATGATCACACGCACGGCACAGCGGACACACCAGGAACCGCGGTGTTGGCCGTCGAATGGCGCTAGCTGCGCAGCATTTGTGCACCGCCGCCGTCAGTGTCAGCCAGTTTGCCGTGGTATACGGAGCTCCATCGCAGTCTTTAACACTGGTAGCATGCCGCGACAGCGTGGACGTGAACCGTATGTGCAGTTGACGGACTTTGAGCGAGGGCGTATAGTGGGCATGCTGGAGGCCGGGTGGACGTACCGCCGAATTGCTCAACACGTGGGGCGTGAGGTCTCCACAGTACATCAATGTTGTCGCCAGTGGTCGGCGGAAGGTGCACGTGCCCGTCGACCTGGGACCGGACCGCAGCGACGCACGGATGCACGCCAAGACCGTAGGATCCTACGCAGTGCCGTAGGGGACCGCACCGCCACTTCCCAGCAAATTAGGGACACTGTTGCTCCTGGGGTATCGGCGAGGACCATTCGCAACCGTCTCCATGAAGCTGGGCTACGGTCCCGCACACCGTTAGGCCGTCTTCCGCTCACGCCCCAACATCGTGCAGCCCGCCTCCAGTGGTGTCGCGACAGGCGTGAATGGAGGGACGAATGGAGACGTGTCGTCTTCAGCGATGAGAGTCGCTTCTGCCTTGGTGCCAGTGATGGTCGTATGCGTGTTTGGCGCCGTGCAGGTGAGCGCCACAATCAGGACTGCATACGACTGAGGCACACATGGCCAACACCCGGCATCATGGTGTGGGGAGCGATCTCCTACACTGGCCGTACACAACTGGTGATCGTCGAGGGGACACTGAATAGTGCACGGTACATCCAAACCGTCATCGAACCCATCGTTCTACCATTCCTAGACCGGCAAGGGAACTTGCTGTTCCAACAGGACAATGCAAGTCCGCATGTATCCCGTGCCACCCAACGTGCTCTAGAAGGTGTAAGTCAACTACCCTGGCCAGCAAGATCTCCGGATCTGTCCCCCATTGAGCATGTTTGGGACTGGATGAAGCGTCGTCTCACGCGGTCTGCACGTCCAGCACGAACGCTGGTCCAACTGAGGCGCCAGGTGGAAATGGCATGGCAAGCCGTTCCACAGGACTACATCCAGCATCTCTACGATCGTCTCCATGGGAGAATAGCAGCCTGCATTGCTGCGAAAGGTGGATATACACTGTACTAGTGCCGACATTGTGCATGCTCTGTTGCCTGTGTCTATGTGCCTGTGGTTCTGTCAGTGTGATCATGTGATGTATCTGACCCCAGGAATGTGTCAATAAAGTTTCCCCTTCCTGGGACAATGAATTCACGGTGTTCTTATTTCAATTTCCAGGAGTGTATATCCGTTCACGATATCCAGTATTACAAATTCACTCTTTCTGATGGACAAACGTCCAGATCGTCCGCTCTCAAAATTCTGCCATCTCTCTCCCCACATCCACCACTGCTGGCGGCTCACCTCCAAATGCGCTAGACTTGGCCACTGTTTCTAAGTTTCGATACAGTGTATCGATACGCGGAACTGTTTCGGTGTTTCGGAACGGCTGTGGTTCAGTGTTTCGAAACAGTGGTGTTTCACTCCGCCCCTGTCTCGGATAACCGGACCAGATTCGATCTCGAGCCAGACACAGAAACTGTATCGTTGTTTCAAAATAAGGCTGTTTCAGTCCACCTGTGCTTGGAACGGACTAATTGTATCAAAACAGTGATGTTTCATTCCGCTCTGTGTCGGACGAGATTCGGGCTCGGCACAGGTACTGAAACACAACATACCACTTCATGAAACACTTTGAAGAGTGTCGAAATCTTTTTGACAGGCAACAGCATGAAGCTTAAGATATCCGAAAATAAAGCTTCGTTTCTAGCTGACTGTCCTATTCCGAAATGGCGTAACATCTGCTTTATAAACACTAACCAAACAATAAAACAACGCATACTATTCACATTCAAAATAATCAATATGTGAAAATCATTCAGTTAAATTACACTTTTTTTATAACATACGCTTCTCTGTTCATGTACAGTAATCATATTAAGAAACGCAAGTAAGCCTACAACATTTTGAATAAAAAGGCGTAGAGTGACAGTTATTAGACACATACATAAATTTTATGTAGGTATAATTGCAAGCAATCTGTTTGACATATCACTTACAGTGTAATGGTGAACTGGAAGGGCTGGGGAGCATGGTGAATTTATAGTAACTGTTCGCAACACCTTGAAAGACAAAATTTTTTCTGTTATTTATTCGAATTATTTGTGAGTCTATAGTCAATGTGCCTATTATCCACAATGATTCCCTTTGTGCGCATGGAAATTAGCAGGATGGGCGTATTACCCACACTAACGGATTGTGGGAATCCTAGTAGCATATCCGTTGTTTCTGCAGTTTGCTCCCACCTCCAGTTCCGTTCGTGGTGGTTCTTCTGTCTTCAGCTATGGCTGTCCGCAGCCAATTGAAAAGTATGAAAGTCACACGACACGAAAGCAGCGCATTTGCTGCAGGAAATACGAAATGCCAATACGCCTAAGTGATAGTTTCATGCTTTCTGCAATATGATTAGCGGTCTCGCACCTCATTTGTGTTTATATGGACATTCTTATACAGTAGACATTCAAGATGATAAAATGTGTAGGTTTATTAGATTACTGAACACAAACTGTTTCACTGTTTCGAAACAGCGTATCGAAACATTACATTGTACTGTTTCATTTGTTTCGAAACAGTTACGTGTTTCAGTTTGCCCATCTCTAAAATGCGCAACGTTACGCGCTGTTAACATCCATCTGCCCAAAACTACAATAGCAAATATTCCAACAATGCAAACCAGTCACAGACTGCACACAGCACAGTCAGTGATTTTCATACAGAGCGCCACGTGGCGTTACCAACATAAAAACCTAAACAGCCTACTTACACTGTTCATGTTCCACTTTATCTATGGACTAAGCCGTTTTTTTAGCTCCTCTACCGGCGTTCTGTAGTACTGTTACGTGGAGATTTAAATACGTACCAGGGTTGCAGGCACGTAACTGTGAGGAATAAAAAAATTTATTATGTAACATTTTGGATGTGATAATTAAAACTTCATGGTTACCCTTTGGATTTCTCATACTTGTGATATCCTTCACTACACTGTCATCTTCCATACTAATAATAAGAGGAGCGTTTTTTCTCAACCAATTTCGGTTGGAAGAAAAGCGGAATTTGTTGTGGGACATCGAGGAGTATTCCTGCTTCAGGTCCTATACTTTCATGAAGTTCTGGTTGAAGGCGGCGATATAAGTAGCCTTCAAAATGGCACCTGTATCGAAGATTAGTTCCAAGCACAGAGCTGTCATTGAGATTCTTTTGGCGGAAAATCAGAGCATCGCAGATATTTATAGGCGCTAACCGAATGTCTACGGAGACGTGGCAGTGAACAAAAGCACAGTGAGTCGTTGGGCGAGGCATATGTCGTCATACGCAGACCTGTCCGATGTCCCGCTTGCCGGTCAGCCGGGCACAGCTCTGCCCCCTGCAATGTTGGACGTGCGGACACTCTCATTCGAGGTGACTGGCGGATCACTATGAGACTCCTCGTGGTCAACTGGACGCCTATGTTGATAGTGCTAACATACTCATCCACTAGTTGGAGTACTCAAAGGTGCACGCTTGGTACCTCAACGCCTAACAGAAGAACACAGAAACGAATCGAGGCCCATCTATGCGGAGTTCCTTGCGCTTTACGAATCTGCTAGTGACAATTTTTTGTCGAACATCGTTACAGGCGATGAAATACGGGTTCACCACTTAGAACCGGAAACAAAACGGAAATCCATGGAGTGGTGCCACATCACCTCTCCTTCGAAGAAAAAAGGTCAAAGCTGCACCCTCAGCTGGTAAAGTCATAGCGACGGTCTGCAACGATCAAGCATGAAGTGTATTGTGCTACCCTCAGGAAACTGAAGAAACGGCACAAAGAAGCAAACGAAATTCTCCTTCTCCACGACAAGACAAGGCCTCACACATACCACGCCCAAGAGGAGCTCACGAAACTTCACTGGACTGGTCTTCCTCTTCCACCCAACAACCCAGATCTCGCACTTTCCGTGTTCCATTTGTTTGGCCCAATGATGGATGCACTCCGCAGAGAGCGGTACGTGGGTGGTGGGGAGGTTATTGATGAGCAATGTGTTGACTCCGACATCAACAAGAGTGGTTTCATATGGAAATACAGTCTCAACCAGTAAGATGGCGTAAGGCAGTCGCACTAAAGGAGATAACGCTGAAAAATGAAGTTTTCTCGCCAAAAGAGTGGGGAACTATGTGGTATATTGGAATCCTGAATAAAACCAACCTGCTTTCAGAAAAAAAATGGGTGGCGTTACTTATTGAACTCCCCTCGTAAATGTGTAAAACTGTCGGGTTTGTCGCTTTGAACACGCTTCTCCAAAACTGCTAGACGAATTTTTGTGGGATTTCCACAGATAACTTGAGCATAGCTCGGGGCAGCTTACAGGCTTCATTTCATCAGAAACTGACGACGAAAAAAAAAATATCATAACTCAAAGTTTTACTCATACTAATATTATAGATGCGAATATAACTCTCTCTATTATACACTCCTGGAAATTGAAATAAGAACACCGTGAATTCATTGTCCCAGGAAGGGGAAACTTTATTGACACATTCCTAGGGTCAGATACATCACATGATCACACTGACAGAACCACAGGCACATAGACACAGACAACAGAGCATGCACAATGTCGGCACTAGTACAGTGTATATCCACCTTTCGCAGCAATGCAGGCTGCTATTCTCCCATGGAGACGATCGTAGAGATGCTGGATGTAGTCCTGTGGAACGGCTTGCCATGCCATTTCCACCTGGCGCCTCAGTTGGACCAGCGTTCGTGCTGGACGTGCAGACCGCGTGAGACGACGCTTCATCCAGTCCCAAACATGCTCAATGGGGGACAGATCCGGAGATCTTGCTGGCCAGGGTAGTTGACTTACACCTTCTAGAGCACGTTGGGTGGCACGGGATACATGCGGACGTGCATTGTCCTGTTGGAACAGCAAGTTCCCTTGCCGGTCTAGGAATGGTAGAACGATGGGTTCGATGACGGTTTGGGTGTACCGTGCACTATTCAGTGTCCCCTCGACGATCACCAGTGGTGTACGGCCAGTGTAGGAGATCGCTCCCCACACCATGATGCCGGGTGTTGGCCCTGTGTGCCTCGGTCGTATGCAGTCCTGATTGTGGCGCTCACCTGCACGGCGCCAAACACGCATACGACCATCATTGGCACCAAGGCAGAAGCGACTCTCATCGCTGAAGACGACAAGTCTCCATTCGTCCCTCCATTCACGCCTGTCGCGACACCACTGGAGGCGGGCTGCACGATGTTGGGGCGTGAGCGGAAGACGGCCTAACGGTGTGCGGGACCGTAGCCCAGCTTCATGGAGACGGTTGCGAATGGTCCTCGCCGATACCCCAGGAGCAACAGTGTCCCTAATTTGCTGGGAAGTGGCGGTGCGGTCCCCTACGGCACTGCGTAGGATCCTACGGTCTTGGCGTGCATCCGTGCGTCGCTGCGGTCCGGTCCCAGGTCGACGGGCACGTGCACCTTCCGCCGACCACTGGCGACAACATCGATGTACTGTGGAGACCTCACGCCCCACGTGTTGAGCAATTCGGCGGTACGTCCACCCGGCCTCCCGCATGCCCACTATACGCCCTCGCTCAAAGTCCGTCAACTGCACATACGGTTCACGTCCACGCTGTCGCGGCATGCTACCAGTGTTAAAGACTGCGATGGAGCTCCGTATGCCACGGCAAACTGGCTGACACTGACGGCGGCGGTGCACAAATGCTGCGCAGCTAGCGCCATTCGACGGCCAACACCGCGGTTCCTGGTGTGTCCGCTGTGTCGTGCGTGTGATCATTGCTTGTACAGCCCTCTCGCAGTGTCCGGAGCAAGTATGGTGGGACTGACACACCGGTGTCAATGTGTTCTTTTTTCCATTTCCAGGAGTGTATTTGAGTGAACCGATTTCGATGACACTTGGTATGGAGATAGCTTGAACTCTGAGGAACAACACAGGCTACTTTATAAAGTTCGTAGTACAAGACACTTGATTTGACGAATAATACGCGAATTAGGGAAAGATATTTACTCTTTGAAAAATCTATTCACTCTTCGACTTTTGATCTTTGTCATATTTGTGAAAACGTTTTTTTATTAGTTGATACGTGCTATATGATACCATATCAAAGTAATGAATACAATGCTTATACGAGGGTCACTCCAAAAGAAATGCACACTAGTTTTGTAAAAATACAGTTTTCATTCTACATGTGTGAAAGTTTTACAGTGTGTAGATATATCCTTCCCGCTTGTTTTCAAACTTAGCTCAACATGTTCCCGTGAGTGGTGCCGTCATAGCATCTCTTCAAGATGGCTGCTACACTTGACGTTCGTCAGAAGCAACATGCTGTCATAGAATTCCTGTGCTGTGAAAACGAGACAGCCGGCCGTGGGGCCGAGCGGTTCTAGGCGCTACAGTCTGGAACCGCACGACCGCTACGGTCGCAGGTTCGAATCCTGCCTCGGGCATGGATGTGTGTGATGTCCTTAGGTTAGTTAGGTTTAAGTAGTTCTAAGTTCTAGGGGACTGATGACCTCAGAAGTTAAGTCCCATAGTGCTCAGAGCCATTTGAACCATTTTTGAAAACGAGACAGTGAGAAACATCCACAAGAGGTTGAAAAAGGTGTATAGAAATGCTGCTGTCGATCGCAGTACAGTTAGTTGGTGGGCAAGCAGGTTACGTGACGAAAGCGGGCACGGCAATATTGGGGATTGTCCTCGCAGTAGCAGACCTCCTACTGCACACACACCAGACAATGTGGCGCAAGGCAGTTGAGAGGGATGGAAATTATGTGGAGAAAATGAAAATATTGTTCCTAAAGGATGTATCCACACACTGTAAAACTTTCAAACATGTAGAATAAAATATGGATTTAAAAAAAAAATAGTGTGCATTTCTTTTGGAGTGACCCTCGCACAACCTTCAACGTGTTTAATCCATACTTCCACACTATTTGTTGCATAATGTACAGAACACGTTATATAATGTATACACAGTTACTTCAAGACATGTACATATGCGCACTCTCGCCTATGGCACCCTGTAGGCACCATTCGGCGGCGAGGCTTGAAAGAGGGCAGTGCAGGGCGCACATCATGAGCTGTGCGTACCCAAACAGGCAGACACGTGATGGCAGCTGAAGTTATTGCCTGTACAGTAGTTTACTTACTCGCCATCACTCAACGCAACAACACTACTGATAGGTGAGCACAGCTACAGGTAACAGCTAGCAAGCAATATAAATACAGATAGCTGCTGTGTTGGTGAGAAAACGACTTGTAGCCATGGGGCACGGAATAGTTCCATTTGTCACGTGAAATAGCACTTGATGGGGAAAGGCTGTAATATCATAATGTTTGACAGTGAATAATTTCTGAGCACCCAGCACATGGCACACTTCATCTCTGAGGTACACATCGCTATGAGCCAAGGGTTTATCATTAGTATCCCGATTCTGGGCCGCCAGCTTGGTTAACAACTTGCTAATGACAGGACTCACCGTCGACTATCACTTACTGTAACAGTGGGTAAACGGGCCAGTGCGCCGAATCACTCGACACTTCAATACAGGAGAACAACAGCCAAAGAACAGCCTCGCCATCCAGAACTACTTCCTCGCTTTTGGGCACTGAAACCACTGTCTTCCACTCGTTTGCTTCTTCTCAGCGCAGATATTAGAGTGGGCATAGGAGCACCTCCTGTGGAAACTCTTAAGACAGGAGAAAAGCCCTCCTGTACTGCTGAGTCACGGTACACGCTGCTTATACGCCCACTGCCAAATACGCAAAAAATTCACAAAAGGCGGCGGATCACGCTTCCGAGCAGGGCACCGTTTAAGATGGTGGTTGCATTGTTCTAGTCTGGAGAATACTTGCTTGTGATGGTGGACATGAATGACTTTCTTTGTCCTGTGGAGCCCAGAACACGACTCGCCGTCGCAGTCATGAGGGAGAAAAGAGGCGCCACACGCTACTAGGTAGCTAATTAAATTTCTTGTGAGTTTTGAATCAACGTACATGTTCTAATATAAGACAGCAGCCTTCGAAATAAACTTCAATGTATTGACACTGGAAACGGAAGTACAATAAACTACTTCTAATACTTCTCCACAGGTCGCTGAGGACGAGCCGCAACTGGTACGCTAAGTCGCGTGATGAGATGAGGTACACCATACCCCTAACATACTTCTTCAGTTACTGACAAGGGAACCTCCCCATCGCACCCCCCTCAGATTTAGTTATAACTTGGCACAGTGGATAGGCCTTGATAAACTGAACACAAATCAATTGAGAAAACAGGAAGAAGTTGTGTGGAACTGTGAAAAAATAAGCAAAATATACAAACTGAGTAGTCCATGGGACACATAGGCAACATCAAGGAGGACGGGAGCTCAGCAGTGCCGTGGTCCCGTGGTAGCGTGAGCAGCTGCGGAGAGAGAGGTCCTTGGTTCAAGTCTTCCCACGAGTGAAAATTTTACTTTCTTTATTTTTGCATAGTTATTATCTGTCCGTTCGTTCATTGACGTCTCTGTTCACTGTAATAAGTTTAGTGTCTGTGTTTTGCGACCGCATCGCAAAACCGTGCGATTAGTAGACGAAAGGACGTGCCTCTCCAATCGGAACCGAAAACATTTGATCGCAAGGTCATAGGTCAACCGATTCCTCCACAGGAAAACACATCTGATATATTCTATACGACACTGGTGACGGCATGTGCGTCATATGACAGGAATATGTTGTCGACCCACCTAACTTGTACACTTGGCGAATGGGTAAAAGGATTCTTCTACCTTGCCCGATTTAGGTTTTCTTGTGGATGTGATAATCAGTCCCAAAAAAGTGATGAAAACGTAAGAGTTTGTCACATAAACTGAAAATAAAAAATTAAAGTTTTCACTCGATGTAAGATTTGAACGAAGGACCTTTCGCTCCGCAACTGCTCACGTTACCACGAGACCACGGCGCTCCTGTGGTTTGTGTGTCCTTGATATTGCCTATCTTCTCATGAACTACTCAGTTTGTATATTTTGCTTATTTTTTCACGGTTCCACACAACTTCTTCCTGTTTTCTCAATTGATCTGTGTTCGGTTTTTCAAGGCCTATCCACTGTGCCAACTTATAACTAAATCTAAGGGGGGTGCGATGGGGAGGTTCCCTTGTGAGACGTGTTTATGTCCAGGCGAATCGATTCTGAATTTTCTATTTGTGTTGATGATATAGTTTCTCTGTTTTAATATATCGGTTAATTTGTTTCACTACGTCTGCCCACCAACACGGACCTCTGATTCATCAATTTGAATTTTGCTACATACTACACGATAAACTAATGACCGATCACTTCGGTAAGCTTTTGAACAGACGTCTTCAGTAGCTCTTATTGATAGACGTAAGGGAAATCCACAGGCCTGTCCATGAGTGTCAAGCAAATATCAGCATAGTGAACAAGCCAATAAAAACACACATAACAGTTTGATTCATACCTACATATACCACTTTAGAGATGCCGTGTTCTTTGTATCGGCACAGGTGGCACGTAAGTACAGGATTACTGGCTCAGAGAGTATTACTTGCTATCGCAAAACAGCTGTCTCAATCAGTATTCTAATGCTGGTTCGAAGCAACATTTATGTTTTGTTTCCTTAACGCATATTATCAAAAATTAAGATTTTTGCCGGCCGCGGTGGTCTAGCGGTTCTAGGCGCTCAGTCCGGAACCGCGCAACTGCTACGGTCGCAGGTTCGAATCCTGCCTCGGGCATGGATGTGTGTGCTGTTTTTAGGTTAGTTAGGTTTAAGTAGTTCTTAGTTCTAGGGGACTGATGACCACAGATGTTAAGTCCCATAGTGCTCAGAGCCATTTGAGCCATTTTTTTTAAGATTTTTCACACCAAATGATGGATGAAACAGAAATATTACTGCCTTATTTACATCTGTTACAGTTGGCACTCATAAGAAGGACTGGCGTAGCCTAGCGACAAATGAAGAGACGTTACGGAAGACAGGTCTTCCACATTGTGCGTGATCCGATTATAATGAAAATAATTAAAATTAACACAGTATTACCTTGAAATATTTACTGGCGGTGACGATAAACGTGAAACTTACCCAGACATTAAAACTGCGTGCAAGACATTTTCTGCGAGGTGTGCTAGTCAGGTAAGGTATGTAGGGAAGTGTATCGAGTTTGGAAAGTAGCAGAGAGGTGCCGAGAGATGGAACTTTCAGTCTGGTCTCGCTGATCCCGGATGTTCTGCTGGCAAGAGCATTGCTAGCGAAAGGCAAGGTTCCTGGTTCGCGTCCGGCCTGTTACGATTTTCATTTTAGCTTCATTACATTGTGGGCAATGAACTTAGCTGAATAATGGCACAAGGAAACTAGAGGAACTTCTGACTCTTTTCCCTCACAGGAACTTCCCGAAATTACTTTACAGAGGAATTCATATACTGGTCAGCCAGAACATGATGACCACCGACCTACTATCGATATAAACCAGTCCAGACGATAGCAAACTCAACTGGCGAAGCCGGCCGGTGTGGCCGAGCGGTTCTAGGCCCTTCAGTCTGGAACCGCGCGACCGCTACGGTCGCAGGTTCGAATCCTGCCTCGGGCATGGATGTGTGTGATGTCCTTAGGTTAGTTAGGTTTAAGTAGTTCTAGGGGACTGATGACCTCAGATGTTAAGTCCCATAGTGCTCGGAGCCATTTGAACCATTTTTTCAACTGGCGAGGAATGACTACTAGTCAGACACACGCGCGGTGCGCGTTGTATCAGTGAGCGCGCTGTCCGTGCGTCGAATGGGGAAGACACGTGACCTATCTGAGTTTGACTGTCGGCAGATTGTGATAGCCTGGAGGCTCGGCACGAGCATTTCGCAAACTGCACGACTCGTCGGGTGTTCGAGGAGTGCTGCAGTGAGTGTCCTCAACAGGTGGCGAGACAAAGGTGAAAGCACAACCAGGCGTGGTGGGGTTGGGCGGCCATCCTCATTACAGATGTCGGACGTCATAGGCTGGGCAGACTGGTAAAACAAGACAGGCGGCGAACTGTGGCGAAATTAACACCAGACTTTAATGTTGGACAGGATACAAGTGTGTCTGAACACGCAGTGCACCGAACATCCCCAACGACGGGTCTCCGCAGCCGACGACCTATGTACGTGCCAATGACAACATCACGACATCGGCAACTACGACTGAAATTGGCACGTGATCATCGGCACTACACGGTGGTGCAGTGGCAGAGCGTTGCATGGCCTGATGAATCGTGATAACTTCTTCATCATGCCGTTGGAACGACGCAAATACGTCGTCTTCCAGAACAGCTCTAAGGCTAGGCGCAAATTGAGACGCGTATAGCGCGTGTGGCGCGACGCAGCGCAGCGCGCGTTTTTGTAACATCACAGGTTCAAATGGGACCGCGCAAATTGCGATGCGACGCGACTGGGACGCGACACGCGCCTGCGCCAGGTCGCGCGGCGTTGTGGTTGAGGCACAGTTTCTCGCGCCGCGCGTAGCGCTTGCCCCGCTAGCACCGTGGGAAATTTGAGGCGGGGAGCGGAAAAGTAGCCCGGCCATATGCTCACATCGGAACGGCGCATATCAGCAGTGGTAGTATTGCCAATACGATAAATTTTGCCTTACTGTTTACTGAAATTTATTGCCTTTTGGTAGTGTTTCGTTTTTCACCATTTAAACGCTCCAACTTTCTTCGTTAGCACGTTATACTTTTCTGTTATTTATATCTGCATAGTTTTGTTTTGTTTTTCTTCTGTCAAGAAAAATGTATATTTCAGTAACTGATGAGCCATTGGAATTGCACCATATGCCTCCGCGATGTTTTCAGATCGCAAGAAGGGACAGAGGGTTGAATAAGGAAGCAAGGAATATTATAAAATCATGTGATTAAGAATCAAGGCAGGGAAGTAAGGCAAGGTTATATTCTCGCTGCCTAGTAAGCTAGCGTATCTGTACGATCTGTTACAAAAATTTAGAAAGGGATAACCTCCACAGGTGTGATCTCTTTGTGCTTGTGGTAAAAAGAGTCCAAGATCTGAAGTATAGAAGTTTCTCTGTGATTACTCTGATATTGATGTAATAATGTAATACGACACACTGTACTACATCCATGTGAACAACATATTTCCACTGCAAGCTAGAAACAGTCGAAAAGCAGTCACAAATAACAATGTTTTAATTGTTTCGTCTTGATGAGAAAAAGCATTTCAATTGTTGTATGGACATTATCAGCATTAATAAACAACAGGCTACAGAAATGAGGGAAATGGTCGGTATTATTACGAAATTAGGAATATCCTAAAAGAGTGTTATGATTAGATATATTTAATTTCTTGAAATGTGCTGCTGACAAAGGCAGATCTACTTTCATGGCAATGTTTTTCGAACTCCATCTTACAAGGCACACATGGCTAGCTTGTGCATTCCTGTCGGGCGCATTCTCATTCGCTGCTGACAATACACTGACCATTGTATTGTGCGACAGACCAATTGTTTATTTTTCTCAATAACAACTATTTTATTCGCGATCACGCATTGTCAGCTTGGCAAGCCCTAGGTGAGTAAACAGTATCTGGCATGTGCCTATCATTCCGCCTGAAGGAACGCTCATCATTATTTTAATACTGCTCAGATCAAGAGAAGGAATAAAATCCTTTGGTAAGTTTCCATTCCAGTCGCTCAGTGTTAAAAATACGAAGGGTTACGGGGATTCCACCAAAATTCCAACAGAATTGCCAATCTGTTTTTGTGTGACTTGTTAACCTTTTCTCATTCGAAGAAGCATCACCATTTATGAGTAAAGGCCACTTTTTTCTTGGTGACTGGTTTAATTGTACTTCCTTTGTCACAATGTAATTTGCCCAACTCATCTCACAGCCTCACAGCAGCTGAGACAGAATTCCGAAACGGAGGGCCTCATTAAACAAGTAATTGGCAATCACAGAGTTCAATAGCTTACGAAAAACCTCATAGTATCGGTTTGCAGTAACATAAAAGAAGAAATTTCATGTTTATTTTCATACTAGGAAGCTCTTGTTTCGCTAGCTGTCGATAACTCTTAAAAATTACATTCACTGGAGTGAAATAAATAAAAAAAGAAGTATAAGTAGTGATATATCGCCATAGATAAGAAAGTTCCGTGTGTTTAATAATTGGCAAAACACTCTCCTCCTTGTGTGCTATCATTCGCCAAACTTTCGTTTCGATGTCTCGAGCGGTTTAGGAGATATGAGAGATGTTGCGAGAGATCGGAAGTGAGCGCGCTACATGGGATCCATTTTCTCGAGATCGGAAGCAGATAGAGATCTCCTCCCAAGTCTAAACAAAAATTCAGCATGTTAGCTAAATTTCATACGCAGCAACATATGGTGTAATACGCACCAAACGCAAAATCATAGCGACCCCTAATTTTCGTTGCAAACTTTTTGAATTTTGCGTAGTGTCTTACTAAAATGTGTACATCACAATAAGAATGGTCATTAGCGAGGTGATCGGCACTTCGTCACGAAGCTGACATATAACGCTACAAGTAAGGCAAAAATCATATTTTCAGAGAATAGTTTCTGTAAAATCGCTTGAGAAAGATAAGAGGTTGCGCGCGCTTCGGTTCAGTCAGCGCAGAGCGTCGCCAGTCGGCGAGTGCGAAGTATGGTGTACGCGTCGCAATATGCGCTGGACCCGCGCGACCCGTGCGGCACGTGCGTGTCGCGCTGTAGTGTCGTGTCATGTCACACGTGCTATACGCTTCTCAATTTGCGCCTAGCCTTTGGCTAGGCGCAAATTGAGACGCGTATAGCGCGTGTGGCGCGACGCAGCGCAGCGCGCCTATTTGTAACATCACAGGTTCAAATGGCACCGCGCAAATTGCGACGCGATGCGACTGGGACGCGACACGCGCCTGCGCCAGGTCGCGCGGCGTTGTGGTTGAGGCACAGTTTCTCGCGCCGCGCGTCGCGCGTGCCTTGCTAGCACCGTGGGAAATTTGAGGCGGGGAGCGGAGAAGTAGCCCGGCCATATACTCACATCGGAACGGTGCATATGAGAAGTGGTAGTATTGCACATACGATAAATTTTTCCTTACTGTATACTAAATTTTATTGCCTTTGGGTAGTGTTTCGTTTTTCGTCATTTAAACGCTCCAGGTTTCTTCGTTAGTACATTATATTTTCTGTTATTTATGTCTGTAGTGTTTTGTTTTTGTTTTTCTTCTGTCAAGTAAAATGCATACTTCAGTAACTGGTGAGCCATTGGCCGCTGGGGTTGTATCATATGCCTCCGCGATGTTTTCAGATCGCAAGAAGGGACAGAGGGTAGTGAATAAGGAAGCGAGGAATATTATAAAATCATGTGATTGAGAGTCAAGGTAGGAAAGTAAAACAAGGTTATCTTCTCGCTGCCTAGTATGCTTGGGTATCTGTACGATCTGTTACAAAAATTTAGAAAGGGATAATCTCAACAGGTGTGATCCCTTTGTGGTCCTGGTAAAAAGCGTCCCAGATCTGAAGTATAGAAGTCTCACTGTGATTACTCTGATATGTATGTAATAATGTAATACGACACACTGTACTACATGCATGTGAACATCACATTTCCACTGCAAGCTAGAAACAGTCGAAAAGCAGTCACAAATAACAATGTTTTAATTGGTTCGCCGTGATGAGAAAAAGCATTTCAATTGTTGCATGCACTTTATCAGCATTAATAAACTAATTATATAACAGGCTACATAAATGAAGAAAATTGTCGGTATTATTACGAAAGTAGGAATATCCTAAAAGAGTGTTATGATTAGGCAGATCTACTTTAATGACAATGTTTTTCGAACTCCAGCTCACAAGGCACATATGCATTCCTGTCGCGCGCATTATCCTCCGCTGCTGACAATACACTGACCATTGCGTTGTGCGACAGATCAATTGTTTGTTTTTCTCAATAACAACTATTTTATTCGCAATCACACATTGTCAGTTTGGCAAGCCGAAGATGAGTAACAAGTATCTGGCATGTGCCTATCATTCCGCCTGAAGGAACGCTCGTCATTATTTTAATACTGCTCAGATCAAGAGAAGGAATACAATCCTTTGGTAAGTTTCCATTCGAGTCGCTCAGTGTTAAAATACGATGGGTTACGGGGATTCCACCAAAATTCCAACGGAATTGGCAATCTATTTTTGTGTGAGTTGTTCACCTTTTCTCATTCGAAGAAGCATCACCGTTTGTGAATAATGGCCACATTTCTCTTGGTGACTGGTTTAATTGTACTTCCTTTGTCACAGTGTAATATGCCAAACTCATCTCACAGCAGCTATTGAGACAGAATTTCGAATCAGAGTGCCTCATTAAACAAGTAATTGGCAATCACAGAGCTCAATGGCTTACGAAAAACCTGATAGTGTCGGTTTGCAGTAACATAAAAGAAGAAATTTCATGTTTTTTTTCATACTAGGAAGCTCTTGTTTCGCTAGCTATCGATAACTCTTAAAAACTTACAGTCACTGGAGTGAAATGAATAAAAAGGGAAGTATAAGTACTGATATATCGCCATAGGTAAGGAATTTCCGTGTGTTTAAGAATTGGCAAAACACACTCCTCCTTGTGTGCTATCATTCACCAAACTTTCGTTTCGATGTCTCGAGCGGTTTAGGAGCTATGAGAGATGTATTTCATTCTCGCCCGCGTGAGATTGGAGGTGAGCGCGCTACATTGGATCCATTTTCTCGAGATCGGAGGTAAATAGAGACCTCCTCCCAAGTCTAAACAATAATTCAGCATGTTAGCTAAATTTCATACCCAGTAACATATGGTGTAATACGCACCAAATGCAAAATCATAGCGACCCCTAATTTTCATTGCAAACTTTTTGAGTTTTGCTTAGTGTCTTACTAAAATGTGTATACCACAATAAGAATGCCCATTAGCGAGATGATGGGCACTTCGACACGAAGCTGACATATAACGCTACAAGTAAGGCAAAAATCGAATATTTTCGGTGAATAGTTTCTGTAAAATTGTTTGAGAAAGATAAGAGGTTGCACGCGCTTCGGTTCTGTCAGCGCAGAGCGTCGCCAGTCGGCGCGTGCGAAGTATGGTGTACGCGTCGCAATATGCGCTGCACCCTCGTGACCCGTGCGGCACGTGCGTGTCGCGCTGTAGTGTCGTGTCACGTCACACGTGCTTACGCGTCTCAATTTGCGCCTAGCCTTTAACACATGTACTGCGGGACGCAGACAAGCTGGCGGCGGCTCCCTGGAACACAGTGGCGAGTTCCAATTAACGTGCTGGCCCTCCAAACTCGCCAGATCTGAACCCGGTCGAACATATCTGGGATGTACTTGAACGTGGTGTCAGAGCTGATCGGCCCCCCTCCGCGGAATTTACGGGAATTTGGTGACTTGTGGGTGCAGATGTCGTGCCAATACCCTCCAGCGACCTAGCAGAGCTCATCTGCTACGACGCGTCGCCGCTTTTAACCAAGCCAAAGGTGCACATACCGGCTTTTAGATAGGCTGTCATAATGTCCTGGCTGGTCAGTGTACACCACACAACGCAGAAGAATTCGTTTCAAACTAGCCCCCCAACCAGCTAAGACAATAAGAAAATATTAGATACAGGCTCCCAGGTAGATGCCATTTTCCTTGACTTCCGGAAGGCGTTCGATACAGTTCCGCACTGTCGCCTGATAAACAAAGTAAGAGCCTACGGAATATCAGACCAGCTGTGTGGCTGGATTGAAGAGTTTTTAGCAAACAGAACACAGCATGTTGTTCTCAATGGAGAGACGTCTACAGACGTTAAAGTAACCTCTGGCGTGCCACAGGGGAGTGTTATGGGACCATTGCTTTTCACAATATATATAAATGACCTAGTAGATAGTGTCGGAAGTTCCATGCGGATTTTCGCGGATGATGCTGTAGTATACAGAGAAGTTGCAGCATTAGAAAATTGCAGCGAAATGCGGGAAGATCTGCAGCGGATAGGCATTTGGTACAGGGAGTGGCAACTGACCCTTAACATAGACAAATGTAATATGATAGCGGAACAAACACTGGTAGCAGTTACTTCTGTAAAATATCTGGGAGTATACGTACGGAACGATTTGAATTGGAATGATCATATCAAATTAATTGTTGATAAGGCGGTTGCCAGATTGAGATTCATTGGGAGAGTCCTTAGAAAATATAGTCCATCAACAAAGGAGGTGGCTTACAAAACACTCGTTCGACCTACACTTGAGAATTGCTTATCAGTGGGATCCGTACCAGGTCGGGTTGACGGAGGAGATAGAGAAGATCCAAAGAAGAGCGGCGCGTTTCGTCACAGGGTTATTTGGTAAGCGTGATAGCGTTACGGAGATGTTTAGCAAACTCAAGTGGCAAACTCTGCAAGAGAGGCGCTCTGCATCGCTGTGTAGCTTGCTGTCCAGGTTTCGAGAGGGTGCGTTTCTGGATGAGGTATCGAATATATTGCTCCCCCCTACTTATACGTCCGCAGCTCGTGGTCGTGCGGTAGCGTTCTCGCTTCCCGCGCCCGGGTTCCCGGGTTCGATTCTCGGCGGGTCAGGGGTTTTCTCTGCCTTGTGATGACTGGGTGTTGTGTGATGTCCTTAGGTTAGTTAGGTTTAAGTAGTTCTAAGTTGTAGGGGACTGATGACCATAGATGTTAAGTCCCATAGTGCTCAGAGCCATTTGAACCATTTTTGAACCTACTTATACCTCCTGAGGAGATCACGAATGTAAAATTAGAGAGATTCGAGCGCGCACGGAAGCTTTCCGGCAGTCGTTCTTCCCGCGAACCATACGCGACTGGAACAGGAAAGGGAGGTAATGACAGTGGCTAAGTGCCCTCCGCCACACACCGTTGGGTGGCTTGCGGAGTATAAATGTAGATGTAGATGTAGATGAGCATGTCACTTATGAATGGTATTATGCCATTTTCGAGACATGTTACTTTTACTGCCCTTTCTGACACGTAGAGTTGTGAGAGAAGTGGACAAGGCGAAAAAACTTTTTGAAGCGATGGTACTTTACGAAGTAGCTCAGACGTGGACTTTGAGAGAAAGAATTTATCTGCCGTACGCCTTCATTATAAAGAAAACTTAAACTGGAAAGTAGATCTACACAAGTCTCCTCTTCTGAAGAAATTACTAAAACTGGTACTAGAAATGAAAATATCTTGTGGCTCGCAACTGGTTGTAAGACGTTTGACATTAACGACACTTCTAGAGCTTGCAAGAGTCGCTGTTTGTTGGGCAGTTGGCTTCGAACAGAGCGTGGATGTCATGATAGACATTCCCCCCCCCCCCCCTCTCTCTCTCTCCCAGAGTAGAATTTTTAGTTGTTGCGAGGACTCGAACCCAGCACTGCTGCGATAATACTGAACATTGGTGACCGATGAACCATTAAGACGGACACAGCTGCAAATACAAATAGACGGGGAAACGTTGCGTCTTTCGCTATGCCATCCTCACGTCAGAAACAGACATCTTAACGTAGGAGAGCCTTTCCCGAAGTGGAGCTTTGCACGTGCTGTGTGTTTACATTGCGCGAGAGAGCAATGGCGTAATATTTCGGGCGTCGGCCGTCTCTCACTTTTCGGCGCCTCCAGGCTAGCCTTGCGGCTATTTTAAGACCCGCAGCTCGAGTTACTTCACAGTCAATGACGCCGAGTGAGACTGCAAAACAAACCAATGCGGATTTCAATCACTGAAAAAAAGACCGATCACGTTTTCTCCGTCGGCTTAGAATATCTTCTTGTTTTTAGTTATGTCGTTTCACTATAAGAAGGTTTTTGCAGATATATGCAACATATAAGACAGCGAGAGGTTTTACGCATCCTGTATCCCGACCGAGCGAGGTGGCGCAGTGGTTAGCACACTGGACTCGTATTCGGGAGGACGACGGTTCAATCCCGCGTCCGGCCATCCTGATTTAGGTTTTCCGTGATTTCCCTAGATCACTCCAGGCAAATGCTGGGATGGTTCCTTTGAAAGGGCACGGCCGACTTCCTTCCCCATCCTTCCCTAATCCGAGCTTGTGCTCCGTCTCTAATGACCTCGCTGTCGACGGGACGTTAAACACCAATATCCTCCTCCTCCTGTATCCCATTTGTCTATAATTGCTTAAGGGACAATCTGTGTGCTTTTTAACCGTTTTTATTATTTTGAGCAGTATCTATTGACAGTGTTCATGCTGTAAACAACAATGTCAGTTGTTTTAGTTGGAAACATTTCATACGTGTTTTGAACTGGTGCCATCATAGTACGGATTTTGTGCATGTTAGGATATAGGTTTGCAGCTGGACACAGCACAACAGATGCGTTATCTGTCTATTTCCAACTACTTTTTGTCATTAGTATCTCATTAATACGACCGACAAGTATTAAGTAATTATTTGTACATATTTCCTCACTACTACAAGACCCTGCAGAAATACAGGCTATTTCAGGAAGAACAGTGAACATTTCAGGAGGTGGCAGTATCGACTAAATGCAATAAAACATTATATTTAACAAGTGTCCAATTTTTACTGGTTACAGAGATAAGTCTTCATTTGGTGTCTTGATACTCCAGTCGTCATGGGTTCCTTTATCGATTGTGGCTCTGAGCACTATGGGACTTAACATCGGAGGTCATCAGTCCCCTAGAACTTAGAACTACTTAAACCTAACTAACCTAAGGACAGCACACAACACCCAGTCATCACGAGGCAGACAAAATCCCTGACCCCGCCGGGAAACGAACCCGGGAACCCGGGCATGGGAAGCGAGAACGCTACCGCACTTTATCGATTATCGTTATTTTTTAAGTTAAAACTGTGAAGTTGTGCTTGAGTTAATATAACTGAATTCTTAAACCGCCATTTTCATTGTCATTTGTTGCCAAATTCTGCTGTATCGTTGAAGCATAATGTATGCATTTATAAACGGGGAGTACAATGATGTGCTATTTGTGTACGCATATTGTAATGGAAACGCTCCTGCTGCTTGTAGAGAGTACGGTAGACGATTTCCTAACCGAAAAGTACCAGATCCACTAAGCGTTCACCCGTCTCTCCATTAAGCTTTATGAGACTGGGACAGTGCCCAGCAGTCAAACGTCATCTGAACGTCCGAGTGAACAGAGAGTGGTTGAAGTAGAAGACATTATTCAGTTGACAGAATGCAGTCCTTCAACAAGCAGGATTTCTGCTCAGATCGGCGTTCCACATACAAGAATGTGTTGGCATTACTTATGTACGATCTGTGTTCTTATCATTTACAGCGGATTCAACACCTTCGAGAGGGAGATAAAAGTAGACGATTGGAATTTTGTCGTTGGCTAACTGAAAATCGTTGACTAATTCCATTAACACCGTTTGCAGATGAAGGCGCCAATTTCAATCGTGACGGCATCAAAAAACGCTCTTAGATCGGGGTCAGACGAGAACCACCATTTCTATGTGGAGATACATTTTCAAGGATACTTCTTTGTAAATATTTGGCAGACAATGAATTAATTGAGCTTGTTGTGTTACATGGCCTCATTATCTAGACTTTCTTGAGAATGAGCTCCCAGCGTTATTGAAAGAGGTTCCTTTGTGTACAACGATGTTCATTTTAGTCATTAAGTGTCACACTGTCTAAATGTATCATTTCGTAGTACGCGGTTCGGAAGAAATGATCACGTTACTTGGCACCAAGATTCCCGACCTTACACGTTTAGATTTTTGCCTGTGGGGATGGTTCAAAGGCGAAGTCTTCAAGTACAAAGAGACGAATTTATCATTCGGGGTATGAATACTAGTACCTCATAAAAGAACTCCAAGACGACCGCTGTAGACCTATACGTTGTGTTATCAAGACATTTCGAAAGTGCACTGAAGCTAGCGATGGAATTTATGGAAATTAACTTAAAACTTAAAAGTTTACGTTAACATCTTCTGTGAGTATCTGAATGGATTACATCCTAGCAGCTGTATCTCCGTAACCATAAAAAATGGAGACATTTTATATGAAATGTTTTACTCGAATTAGTCAACTTTATCACCTCCTGAAATATTTAGTATTCAACCTGAAACGCCCTGTATAACGAAAATATCTAGTCTGATCTCGTGAATACTATACCGTAGCCTACACTGACGTTAGTTCCAAATAATTCTAATGAATTAGGTTACAGAAGCTCTCCCCACAAAGCACCATGGCCACTTATACGTTTAAGGAATAAGAATGTATTTCCAAATATTATATGCAGTTTTTTCAATACTTATTTTTGATCATCTTCGTGTCATAAATCAATTCTAACGTTTCTGGTAATTAGAAAAAATGACCAAAATGAATGCAAAATTGGTGGGTGGTATGTAGAACAGTGTTCCAGCGTAATTGGTTAATGTTGAAGAGAGCTGAAGTTCTCGTAAGCACAGTAGAACCCTTCGTTGTGTGTGGAGGAAAGTCAGTTTTAAGCCGTCAGACGCACTGGAAAGATGAAAACAAGTGGCAGTAAGCCACATAATCATGTGAGTAAGTTCGCAGAGGGCAGAAAGATAGGACAGCGACGCGTGTGTGGAGCTAAGGGACAGAAGAGTGGGTACTCTGAACCACACTTCTGCCCGCAGCACGGGATTACCACCGTCTGGCCTGTACAGCTTCATGCACAGTATTAAGCCGCAGCTGCGCTCTAGTGACGTCTGCAGTTTTGTTTACTTAGACCTACTGCGAGCGCGGTTAGCGGTAGCCATGCTTTTGCATCGGCTTCCGCTGTTAAGAAGCCAAAAATACCGCATACGAAGTTGAAAGTACGAACTCCATCGCTGGTTAGCGGCAAAATGTCGAGTTTCCTAACGAATCTGTTTCAACTAGCCTTGCAGCGATGGCCAGATGTCTTACATGATAGTGTGGTGACAGCATTCTGGCAGCGTGCGTGTCTGAGCGATAAAACGGACAGACACCAAGAGCGGTGGCCCGTGACGCTATTCCATACAATACGCGATTTCGACTCCAGCGAATAGAGGGAAAGCTCAACAGTAATCGCTATGTGCGGGAGGTTTTAGAGCGCGATGTTGTTTGTTCTTCAGACAACCCCCCGCGTCATATTTCAGCGCGTAAGCAAGCGCGAGGTGTGTGCTCACCTTCCACGAAGAAAGTTGTCTACCGATTCCACTGTGACCTGCATTTTCACTTGACGTACAGAAATTACTAGCTGCATGATGTGTATCCAGGAGCAAACACAGGCAAATTTTGATTCGAAGTATGCCTTTAAGGGTAGGTTTTCCAACACACTCTGGGTACCATAGTTTTACTAAAAGTGACATACCTTGGATACATGCAAAAATTCCTGCATGGCGGTATCACAGCGGAGCCTGGAGTGCCGTAGGGTAGTGTGGTGTGTTTGTGGGAGGGGGGGGGGGTGGAATGTGTGAGGTAACGGGCGAGTTGTGGCGCCCTGGAAATATTATATGTTCGGAATTGGGGCGGCCGCACAGGACCTCGTCAAAGCCGCGGCCCGTCAGCAAACACGTGGTGGCAAACGTTAGCCGGACGAGAGGGGTAGCCCCAGCGCATGGTCCAGCCGCGAGGCTGGGAATTCCGCTGTGACGAGGACGGTGCTTTGTGTCGATGAAGGAGATGTCTATGCCGGAAGTGCCAAAGATGGCGGAATTTTAGAAACCTTAATGGCAGACATTTTACATTCGTATAGAAATTAATAGTAGCCGTATGAATCATGATACCTTAAAAGAAACATGTACATTACTATTGTTTGCACGACGATTCTGATGGCGTAATCAGATTTTCAATATCTTTATTAGTTTAAAGTTTAGTATCTGACGGTAAATTAGCCAAGTAACACCAAGCAACGGATTTCCAAAATATAAACGCTTCATCCGATTTTGTCGATCGCCGTGTCTTTAGAAAACTATTAGTGTAAACCTAAATTGGCATGAATTAGAGGCATGTATCTTTAATACTACATGAGTTATTGGAGGTCAAAGTGGCCGATTACTATCGATCGCGTAAGGCCATAAGTACTCCACAGTTACACGAAAAAACGGTAGCAGCATACTTATTAATATGTTGATTCATCTATGTCTTTGTCAATATCCGATATATGCTATTCATGAAGAAACTGGTCAATTATTTACTGTTTCAGAAAGCACAGAGACATTAGGCTCCTGGCCTACCTTTTGCTTCTTTTCTTTTGATACATGTTTATTTAATTGTTTAGGTAATTAGTAATGTGTGTTAGAGCGTGTTTATGGTCCAGCCGTAGGAATATTTATTTAATTTCAAGTATTTGAATGTAAATCCAGTATTTCGTATGTGTTTAAATATGTTCGTCAATGTACGTTGGGGTGGAGACATGGAGGGAGCGCTCTAGCCAGTCACAGCGCTCTTGAATGGGGAGGCTGGATGGAAGCGAGTTTCCGGACAGGACACGAGCCCGTTTGGAAGTAGGGCAGTGCTGGACGGTGCGGGACATGACGGGACGTGCTGGACAGAGGGCGGAAAGACTTGGACAATGGAGCAGTTTGCGCGTGGTCGCGAACCACAGAAATATTTAGGAGTGTCGACCTGTGCTCTTGTGTGATTTCCGTGGCTTCTGCCGTGAAGTCGTAGTATGCGTTCAGAAGTGAATTTCTCGCGAACCATGTTGTTCATAACTAAATACGTGCAGTAGGAATCTATTGTTTCCCTGTTATTCAACTTATATTTTATTTAATTGCTGGACCATCGACACCAATAAGTGTTTTGCAGAAATATACCGCATTCTCGAAAGCACTTCTACTATCGTACTCATCATTTAAAGCCGGCCAGGGTGGCGGAGCAGTTCTAGGCGCTACAGTCTGGAAGCGCGCGACCGCTACGGTCGCAGGTTCGAATCCTGTCTCGGGCATGGCTGTGTGTGATGTCCTTAGGTTAGTCAGGTTTAAGTAGTTCTAAGTTCTAGGGGACTGATGACCTCAGTCCCATAGTGCTCAGAGCCATTTGAACCATTCATCATTTAAAGTCGTTAATGTGTTTATGTGTTACATTCATAATTCGCAATTGCCGAGTGATAGGAAGTTCGACCATTCGATTCATATGTGTACTCAGCAGTATTTGGCCTGTAATGTGGCAACTACGTATCCCAGCCCGTAGAGAACGAAACCAACCAAAACTTTTAATATTTCAACTCTGGAATCGGAGGGTACGTAGTTGAGGGCCACCATCATCAACATCATCGCATTGCATTTTATTTATTTTTGAAAGCCCGCAAATGTGTGGGTGTGTGATGAGTGGGGGAGGGGGGTGGGTGGGAGGGAACAAATTGTGCTCACATTGGAAAACTGTTTCTGCCTTTGACTCTCTCCCAAAAAATTTATACATATATGAAACTAATGCAAATTGCTTGTTGACTTAACTGTTGAGCTTGATTTATCAGCCGGCCGGAGTGGCCGTGCGGCTCTAGGCGCTGCAATCTGGAACCGAGCGACCGCTACGGTCGCAGGTTCGAATCCTGCCGCGGGCATGGATGTGTGTGATGTCCTTAGGTTAGTCAGGTTTAATTAGTTCTAAGTTCTAGGCGACTGATGACCTCAGAAGTTAAGTCGCATAGTGCTCAGAGCCATTTGAACCATTTGATTTATCATCCAAATTCTATCAAAGGTAAAGCCGTAATCAGCTACAAGATTGGTTTGAAGACTGCAGCTCTATGCTAGGAGTGTTTTTGTTGGCTGTAATACGACTTTGTCTTCGTAGACCACAGAAATGAACAACTTAGCCTTTTATTGAGGTAGCTACGGTTTATCGCCGTCTCCTCACCAAGCTACCCTTATTACTGTGCACTGCTACAGCACATACTTTTTTACAGCACGTCAGTCTAACACGGTTCTCGATGTTCAATTTTAACAGACGCTAGTGTACAAATAGAGCGAGTTGGCGCTGTGTTAAGACACTAAACTCACGTTTGGCAGGACAACGGTTAAAATCTCCGTCCGACATCCGGATTTGTGTTTCCCACGGTTTCCCTAAAGCGATTAAAGCAAATGCCGATTTGGTTCCCAATGAAGACGGGAGGCAAAACCCTAATCTTTCTACCTCCAAGTGTACAAAGAATCACATTATTCAATGCTTTCCCAGCGTGGCGCTGTTGCGAGAAAGAGTTTGGGCCGGGTTGCGCGTTGCCAGGACATGGAGCCAGCGCCGTGGGTGCAGACGAAGCGGCGGCGGCGACGGCGACACGGTGCGATGCGATGGGTTCCGCGGACGTTTCGCAGGCGGTGACTCAGTGGCCTCGCGCTGCCACCGCGTCCAGACTACTGAGGCGCCGCCACACTCTGCCTGTCGGCGAAACTGTCGTGTCAAGGGGACGGCGCGTATCAGCTCGCGGCTCTTACGAGAGGACCGCGCCTACTCGTCGTCACAGATCTCCTCCAATTTTGTGATACGTGTAAGACTTGGCCAGAAATGGAAGTGAGAGAAGGTCGGGGGAGACATGTGCATCCACGTAAGCGTTGTTTCCAGGCAGCGGTTGGCGCAGCGGAAAAAGTATCGAACGGTATCTGTTCGAGACCATAAGCGGAAACTTTTTTTCAGTGTTTACATTATTTAAACTCCAAATAAACCCAAATAATCTGCAACGTTTCCGTAAACGGCATGAAAAGAGAAGGTACAGGACAATTTGGAGTACCAAATAAATTTCCAACAAAACGTTGTAATGAAAGCCCTTAAAACCTCGCATTCCCTTAGTTTCATTTTAACCTTAGAGCTCCGTAACGAGTGGTTACTCCCAAACTGTGTGATGACACAGAACCTCTTATGAACGAATGTAAACCGAGTTAGTTTTTCTATAGTAACATCAAAGTAATTACGTAACAGTAAAAACGCAGCACTTCTAATACTGTATGTGCAGTACGCCGAGAATATTACTGTTTTCCCTGTTTTCGGTTAATACAACCCTAGGTCGAGTAAATCACCAACTGTAAAATAATAGAACGATCGAACTTCACATACGGAGTTCTCGCGTTCGCCTTACAATCTTCCCCTGAAAATTTATTTACAGAGACCTCGTGGATGCTGTTAGATACAATCCTTTCTTGGAAATTTGTTTGCAAGGTCAAATTTTTCTCTGCCTTTCCTTCTCATGCCATTTAAGAAAATATACATAAATGCAATATACTGGGAATTATTTCGGTTTACTTGCGGTGTAAGTAATGTAAAAAAATGTGAACAAAAATAAGCTCCTGGGTAGCACTCCACCTCACGATCCTCGGATTACTGTTCTGTACTCTTTCGCTGCACCACCGACTGCCTACAAGTTACACTCACATAAATGGTTTATGCGTCGCCCGACACACTCCAAACGCTTGGCATCTGGAGCTTCCAGTTCTGCCACTTTCATTTATGGTCAGGCCCTGCATGTAACTGAATTTGGTTATGACGAGAAGTCACAGTCTGCTTGTCAGTTTATCGGTGGACGTTTACTTACCGCGTTGTGTTTTTATCTCAACTCCCTCTTTGGCAATTATGTCAGTAAATACATGGTACATGTACATGTTTCAATAACAAGAGCACCCACCTGCCACTCGTTTGAAGACATTACCCTATATTTACCTATGTGGTCCAAAGAATACATGGAAAACACAAGTCGGCATCACCATTCTAATTAAATTGTAGCTGTCGGAAGCATTGGCATGTTTAACTCAATTTTCTGAACTACTAGTATTTTCATTGCGGCTTTGCTTGGCTTATGTGTTCGACACATATAATGAGCACACCTCCTCCTTCCTCTCTCTGTGTCCATATCTCCCTCCCTCTGTCTGTTCACCTCATCCTCCCACCACTACCTGTCTATCCCCTCACCCCTCCTCCCCAATCTCCTTGTCTCTTCATCTCGTCCTCTTCTTCTCTTTGTCCATTTCCTCCATCCCCTCTTTATGACCATATCTTCCTCCCCCTCGCTTTGACCATATCCTCCATCCTCCTTCCCCTCTCCATCTCCGCCTTTCCCTCTCCCTTTCCCACTTGCCCAGAACCCTTTACACATTTCCCCCGCCTCTTGTATGTCTCCCCACTCCCCTCTCTCTGCCTATTTCCTCCTCCCCTTGCTCTATCCATTCCCTCCTCTATCCATCTCAACCAATCCCAATGCAGACCCTGCAATACAGTTCAATAAACCATGCTCACACTTTCTCAACTTGTCATCATTTGTTGGTCCGTGATGCACAGGCTGCTATGCAAAGAAGGGCGGTAAAGCAGGCTGTTTCTAGTGCAACACAACATGCGTGTCATGCTGGGCAGCCTACATACTGGGGCCGGTAACCGGCAGCTTTAAAAAAGAAATAAAAAATAAAAATAAAAAAAACTCAATTTCTGCCCTATCTGTGCTCCTGTTCGAGCTGGGAGGCTATAAACCCCACAGTACTGATACTGTTGAATACCACTGTTTCTGCGCCGAATTTGGTTGAAATCGATCCAGGAGTTTGCAAAGAGATTCAGGATGTACACACATACTCTCTGCTTTATGTATATAACAGAAAACAGATGAACAGTTTCAAGCATGTGTTGTGATTTTAGACAGGATTTGGATGAATTTCATATACACATTTGATATTAACACAGGAATTTTTGCATTTATTCTGCTATGACTCTTTTAATAGAATTATGGTACCTAGCAGTAACAGAATCGTTATAAACAAATAAAGCATGTTAGTGTGCGAAATTTATACAATGGCTGTTCGGAAAGTAACGAATGATCAGTCGCTAAATTGGAATCACAGTGAAAATATGACGAAGCTTTCCACAGATGTGTTGAGCAGTGTCTCTAATGTGTCTGTAGATAGCGTTACGTCGCTCTTATCATTTCTGAGCACATAGTGAACACATAAAGACGCATAGAAACTGGAGGTCCCGCCAAGGTTGGGTGCCTGCCGAGAGATTTCGCCTGTTTTCATAGTGCCCTACATGATGTAACTGTCATGCATTTCTTTCTTCATGACAGTTCTCAGCCGCACACGGCAGGGGCAATGAAAATGCCCCTATAGCGTTTTCGACGGGAATTTTTTGTCACCCACCACATAGCCCGGACTTGGCTTCCTCTCAGTTTCATCTCATATCCAATGGACCGCTGACTATTACGACAACATTTTGGCACAGACAACGAACTGCAGTCCAGCGTAGAAAATTGTCGGAAACCACAGGAGGCTGCCTTCTATGACCAAGGTATTGGAAAGTTGGTACAACTCTACGACAGATGTCTGAGTCTGAGCGGCGACTGTGCAGAGAAGTAGCTGGAAGGTGTAGCTAACTGTTGCAAACAAAACAGTTTTGGTTGTCTGTGTGGTTTCCATTTCGCGACCGATCGTTCTCCGCCTACATCTACATACGTAATCCGCAAGCCACTGTACGGTGACTGGCGGACGATACCCTGCACTGCAACTAGTCGTTTCCTTCCTGTTCCAATCGCAGATATAGCGAGGGAAAAACGGCTGTCTATATGCCTCCGTATGAGCTCTAATTTCTCGTGTCTTATCTTCGTGGACCCTACGCGAAATGTATGTTGGCGGCAGTGGGATCGTTCTGCAGTCAGCTTCAAATGACGATTCTCTAAACTTTCTGAGTAGTGCTTTTCGAAAGTAATGTTACTCCCCTCCAGGGATACCCACTTACGCTCCCGAAGTATATCCGTAACGCTTGCGTGTTGATACAACCTGCCGGTAACGAATCCAGCAGCTCGCCTCTGAATTGCTTCGACGTCTTCTTTCAATCCGACCTGGTGCGGATCCCAAACACTCTAGCGGTACTCAAAAATAGGTCGCTCTAGCGTCTTATATGCAGCCTCTACAGATGAACTACACTTTCCTAAAAGTCTTCCAGTAAATCGAAGTCGACCATTCGCCTTCCCTGCCACAAAATTCTCACATGCTCATTGTGTTTCATATCACTTCGCAACGTTACGTCCAAATATTTAAACGACTGTGTCAAGCGGGACACTAGTAATGCTGTATCCGAAGATTACAAGTTTGTTTTCCCTGCTCATCCGCATTAACTTACATTGAGAGCCAACTGCCATTCATCAGACCAACTTGAAACTTTGTCTAGCTCATCTTTTATCAACTTACATTCACTTATCTTCGACACCTTCCTGTACACCACTGCATAATCAGCGAACAACCGCAAATTGCTACCCACCCCGTCTGCCAGATCATTTATGTACGCAGAAAACAGCACCGGTCCTATCACACTTTGCTGGGGCACTCCTAACGTTACCTCTATCTCCGATGAACACTCGCCGTCGAGGACAGCATACTGGGGAATGTTACGTGAGAAAAGAGCAAGCTGGATTTCGTACAAGCGATTTTTTCTAAAGCCATGCTGATTTGTGGATATGAGCTTTTCAGCCTCTAGGGAATTTATTGTATTCGAACTGAGAAAATGCTCTTGAATTCTGCAACAAACCGATGTTAAGGATATTGGTCTGTTATTTTGCGGCGCCGTTCTTTTACCCTTCTTATGTACAGGAGTCACCAGCGCTTTTTTCCAGTCGCTTGACAATTTGTGCTGGTCGAGAGATTCACGATAAATGCGAACTAAGTAAGGGGTCAATGACGTACAGTAAGTACTCTTTATAGAACCGAATTGGGATTCCATCCGAACCTGGCGACTTATTTGTTTTCAACTTTTTCAGTTGTTTCTCTACGCCAGAGATGTTTATTAGTATGTCGTCCATACAGGACTCTGTGCGACGGTCAAACGACGGTACGTTTGTACGATTCCTCTGCACGAACAATTTGTTGAACGTGAAATTTAAAACTTCACCTTTCCTTTTCCTATCTTCTACTGCCAAACCAGACTAGTCAACGAATAACTGAATGGAAGCATAGACCCGCTTAACGATTTTACATCGGACCAGAATTTTTTCGGGTTCTCCGTCAGATCTTTAGCCAAGGTGTGTGTGCTTCGCGCATAGATCTTTCCACAGACGCACGAATCTCTGTTAATCTTTTCCTGTCGTCTTTTGCGCGTCCTCTTTTAAACCGAGAGTGCTACATCCGTTGCTTCCTCAACATTTTGCGAATTTCGTTATTAAACAACGGTGGGTCCTTTCCGTCCTTAATCCACTCCAGGTCACGATTTACAGTCTGTTTAAACTTTGTCCATAATTCCTCTATGGCCATCATTCTGGACCTAGATGATTGCAGTTCATTGTCTGAGTGAGATGCTAACAACTGATTAGTGGATCTACTCTTTCTAGCAGAAACACTCTCCTAGCTCTCTTGACTGATTTATTAACTTTCGTGACCATAGCCGCTATGATGACATCGTGACACTAATCCCCGTCCCTATACCAACGTCATCGATAAGGCCCGGCCGGTTTTTAGCTAGAAGGTGCAAGATACTTGCACTGCGTGTTGGCTACCGAACTAGCTGCTCAAGACAGTTTTCGGAAAACATGTTCAAAAGTACTTCACAAGACTGTATCTCTGTACCCCCTCCGATGAATCCATACACGTCCCAGGAGTCTATACTCGGCGGGTTAAAGTCACCACAAAGTAGTATTGCATGATCTCGGCATTTATACACAACTGACCATACACTTTTGAATGACTCTAGAACTGTCACATGGGAGTCGGTAAAAACATTCAACAATTAACATGGTTTCAGCTAGACCCTTGTCCGCCGCCGGTAGTTGAGTGGTCAGCGCGAGAGAATGTCAATCGTCAGGGCCCTGGTTCGATTCCCGGTTGGGTCGGAGATTTTCTCCGCTCAAGGGCTGGGTGTTGTGTTGTCCTAATCATCATCATTTCATCCACATCGACACAGCAAGACGCCGATGTTGCGTCAAATCGAAAGACGTGAACCAGGCGAACGGTCTGTCCGGCGGGAGGCCCTAGTCACACGGCGTTTTTTTTTTTTTACCTAGACCTGTTATGGGTGACCGGACAACTTAACTGTCACACTCAGCTTCTTCCTCAGTGGAGACATTATTTTTGTCGACTGCACTGAACACTCCCCCCTCGTATGGCGTCTTATCTGTCTTTCCGATAAACATTCCAAGAGTCGCTAAACATCTCGTACCTTACTTTCCGAAAGGCCTTCGTATATTTTGAGACAAAACATTATCACCACTGCCCGCTATACGATTGAGTGCCGCCTGGTGGCACCTGAAGCGGTAAGGAAAGCATGTAAGTGGAACATAGACGAAAGGGACCCAGATGACGATGTGGGCCGCAAATGGGGAACTCCACTGTCATAAAGTACTTTGACCAAAGACATATTTTTATGGCCCCATACCTTGGAGAGAGCGTCTTGGAAACGGTGAAGCTGTTCGGCTGTTTGCGTGCTGCTATCGTTAGTGTCCCTGGAAAGTGGTTGAAAGGTGTTGAAAGCACGAGTAGAAGACTAGATGTTGGGCCTCCATGCTTTATCACAGAACCTGGAGGTCGGAGGGCTGCCCATTATGTAAGGCGGGGTAGGTGGCGATCTGTGACACATGTACCAACAGAGCAGCCTACGTTGCTGATGGAGGCACAAGTGTTTTGGAACACATCGTTGAGCGTAGTGCTCCGCAGCTAACGGCCTCTATGTGATCCCATGTTAACCAAACGACATCGTCAATTACGATGGATTGAGCTTGGGATTATCGAGATTTACCGTGGATCAATGGAAGCGTGTTGCGTGGTCACGTTTCCTGTTACACGAGGTCGATGGCCCTGATACGGTTACATCAGGCGAATAGCTGGTTGAAACACGCACATCACGACGGATACAGGCCGGTGGAGCAGTATTATGCTATGGGAGGGGGGGAGGGCACATTCTGCAGACCATATTTGGGATCTGTGGTAGTAATCGACTGCACCATGATTGTGGGCTTCGTGAATATTTGTGGGTACCACCTCCATCCCTTCATGTTTGACGTTTCCCCTGACCGCGTTGTCATGTTTCAGCAGGATAACTGTCCGTATCACAAGGCCAGAATCGTGCTAGAGCACATTCAGGAGCGTGGCAGTGGCCTCATGTTGATGTCTTGGAACCGAATTCGCCTGATCTGAACCCGAGGGAACATATCTGGGATGCTATCGGACGCTCGAAAATCACCGTCCCGCAATCTACGGGAATTTCGCGATCTGTGTGTAGCTATCTGGCGCCACATACCTCCGGGAACATACACAGGGTTGATGAATCCACAGCATACAGAATCGCTACTGCATTGCGTTTCATAGGTGGACCTGTGCACTTTAAGGAAGTGGTCATCACGTTTTGGCTCATTACTGTATGTGAACTCGATATACTGTTTGTCTTTCCTTCATAATGTGTTCATCAACTTGGCAGGAAAACGTGACAAAGATCTCACCTGACTGCGTTACCCCAGCTGGAACAGCTGGGTTACGTTTAAGTTAAATACACTATTTTCAACGTAGTTCGCCACTGAGTTCCACGCAAATTAAATTATGAATCACAAAAAATTTAATCTTCCATGATAGTAAATATTACAATTATTAAAATTTCCTAAGTTATTGTACCGTGGCCGAATGGATTTCCTTGACAAGCTCAACGTCTTATCCCAGTCTGCGAAGAACATCGTCAGGGAAATTGTGACATCGGTTCACTGCACACAGTGACGGAGGTAAATTATGTGACGTTTGATACCTTCATTAAATTACAAAATTTGACTATGTAACGGCCGGCCGGGGTGGTCGAGCGGTTCTAGGCGCTACAGTCTGGAACCGCGCGACCGCTACGGTCGCAGGTTCGAATCCTGCCTCTGGCATGGATGTGTGTGATGTCCTTAGGTTAGTTAGGTTTAAAATGGTTCAAATGGTTCTGAGCACTATGGGACTTAACGTCTGAGGTCATCAGTCCCCTAGAACTTAGAAGTACTTAAACCTAACTAACCTAAGGACGTCACACACATCCATGCCCGAGGCAAGATTCGAACCTGCGACCGTAGCAGTCGCGCGATTCCGGACTGAAGCGTCTAGAACCGCTAGGCCACAGTTTAATTTCATTAAAGTAAGGGAAAATAGGCTATTGCGTTGGGACAAAGGAAGTTCGTATCATTTGAAATCAGTGTAAAAACTGCGCAGCATCGGAGTGCCTGGCACATCGACCACCCTTATGAAGCGTGGGCGCCATTGAAACACCGCTGGAAAATATATTAACATTTCCAGTGACTATGTCGGTCTCGTCTCCTTTGTCAGAATGACCCATCTTGTTAGTATTTTTTGTGCGGAGATAAATTACGAATCCCTGTCCTTCTAAATACAAGCCTGTATCGACCGCAAACCTGCTGCGCACCTACTGAACGAACAATGGGCTGTAAAGCACTTCTAGCTTCCAACACAAGCTACTGCTGACGAGCAGTATTTTCCGCTGCGGAGCCTTTGCTTGGCACAGGAACCGTTATTGACAGACGGAAAGATCTTTCGGTTGGCAAAAGATCAGTTTTACACTACATGCACCTCTAAATAGGTACGTAGCCTGCAAGCCACAACGCGAGGCACGGCAGTATGAGTTACACACCTCCGTATTCTATTGACACGTTGAGTGATTAAAACATTGCTCTTATGCTTCTGTTTACGACATATTTTTTTCCCTCACTGTCGCCCTTGTGTTATTCGTTTGCAGATTTGATAATATGGTCTTAAAGTCTTCTATAAAACCATATGACTGCACTGTCCAGCGCTAAACTAATCGAAATTGCTCTCCAGAATTCTGAGTTCAAGGGAACTAAAAAAAAGTTATAATAATTGAGAGTACAATTTAACGCGAGTTTGTGTCATCAAGATTAAATCAGAAAAAAATCTAAGTGAGACTTGAAGTTAAAAAATAGTGCTGTAATTTCAATAAGACACGTATTTATTTTCAAATGTAAGAACAAAGTAACAACTAGAATAAAGACCATTTCTGCGTTTTGTTATTATTTTTATTTATTTTTATATTTGAAGCTAAAGGCACACACAAATTCCCGAGAATACGTAAGAAAACTTCAAGTTCATTCATTTTTACATGCTGAAGAAACTGTGTAATAAATTCTCGCACTTTCTCCACAGATCTTCTTAAAAACGAAATTATGTCTTTTCTTTCAAAGTTAGTGTGCTACTCCTTGCTGGGGGCAAACCATTCGATACCCAGACTAACAAGGAAGACTTAGGGTTTTTTTAAGCACAAAACTTTCCACAGGTATGTTTTGTCCTCTATTGTCTCAGCTACATCAGTAAGTATTCTTCAACAAGTGGAAACTAACCTCACTGGGACCGTTTCTTTCCTTTTTATAATACTTTCCAGCAATCTCATCTTTTTGCTTCAGGAATGTCGACAACTGGATGGCGGAATTCAGAAACCTTTATTTTCAGCCTTCTTTCTCACTTCACATTTCCTTTTTGCAATAGACAAGACAAAGGCATGTACTTCATTGAAGTCAATTTTATCTAATTTCTATACTGTGGTACGTTATACATTCTTGAGAAAACAAACGAGTGCCGGAAAGATTTGAATGACAAAACAATGATCTGAAGAACTGACGAAATAATTCGAACTATCGCGTGTTAGATAGCTGATGACTGCATATTATAGAGTGTTTGCGGCACAACCTGTAATGACAATCATTTCGATTTATCGAGCGTACCGAATCACACAGGTTTTCCTCGAGTTATTGATGTTTTTACCGTGGATCTGACAAGTTTTATTTACTGAGAAAAAAAAACAAAAAGGCGAATTTGCTCCTGTTTAAAAGACTCTGACTGAAAAGTGGAATGCCAGCTGCCTCATTCTACCTTCCTCATCACCTTTAAGAAATTTCCCAAAAATTTTGGAATGGGAACATATTCGCGCTTTTTGATGCTGAGAGAGAGGGAGACAGTGACTCTGGGAAAGAGGCGAAAAAGTAATAAATACTGGAAGACAGTAGACAGTAGTGGCAGTGTAGAAAGAGCAAAGGGACAATGGCGGTATGAGGGAAAGAGAGGGACACAGTGACAGTAAAAAATAGTTGAGAGTGACAGAACAGTGCTAGAAAAAGAGTGCAGAAGACTATGTCAGTGGGAGAGGAATGAAGAAAAGGAGAAAGTGGAAGCGGCTGAAAGCCAGTGATAATGAGAGACAAAGTTAGTGACAATGATGGCGAGGAATGGAAATTCCATACCTCCGTATGACTGACTCCACCGTTCCAATATATACTGCATATATATCTTACACAGATTTGTAGACTTCCAGAAGGCTTTCGACACCTTACTTCACAAGCGGCTTCTAATCAAATTGCGTGCTTGTGGAATATTGTCTCACTTATGCTATTCGATTCGTGATTTCTTGTCGTAGAGTCACAGAGTAAAACAAAAGTGATTTCTGGCGTTCACCAAGGTAGTGTTATAGGCCTTCTGTTGTTCCTTATCTACATATATAAACGAGTTAGGAGACAATCTGAGCAGCAGTCTTGCGTTGTTTGCACATGACTCTGTTGTTTACCGCCTAGTAAAGTCGTTAGAAGATCAAAGCAAATGGCACGACGATTTAGAAAAGATATATAAGAAACTACAGCCTCGACTGTGGTAATGAAACCAACCTTTACCTAGGTTTCAGCCCAAGTAATTGAGCCTTCTCGCCGCGCGGGATTAGCCGAGCGGTCTCAGGCGCTAGTCATGGACTGTGCGGCTGGTCTCGGCGGAGGTTCGAGTCCTCCCTCGGGCATGGGTGTGTGTGTTTGTCCTTAGGATAATTTAGGTTAAGCAGTGTGTAGGGAGTGATGACCTTAGCAGTTAAGTCCCATAAGATTTCACACACATTTGAACATTTTTTTTGAGCTTACTCCAGAAGATAAACCTGATTCTATAATATGCCTACGAGGGCATGGTCTAGAAATAAAACTAAAGCAGCCTGAACAGACGTAGTCACATTTTAAAAATGTGGTACATAGGTACTAAATCACCAGGTGAGCTCCCGAGGCCCACCGCACGACGCCCATGGAGACGAGGCGCTCGCCGGAGCTTAAGTCAAGTCTTGGTGGTGACTTAGTACCTATGTACCTGTATTATATAATCAGATTTATCTTCTGAAGAAGGCTCAATTACTTGGGCTGAACCCTAGGTAAAGGTTGGTTTCATTACCGCAATCGAGGCTGATAGTTTCTTATATATTAGATTATCACGGTAGCTGACTGGGCTGCAATGTTGAAAGTACTAAAATTTAGAAAATATATCTGTGTGACTCGGAAATTGGCAATTGATCCTAAATAATGAAAAGTGTGAGGTCATCCACTCGAGTGCTGAAAGAAATTCGTTAAACTTCGGTTACACGATAAATCAATCAAATGTAAAGGCCGTAAATTTAACTAAATATCGAGAATTACAATTACGAACAACTTAAATTGGAGAGAACACGCAGAAAATGTTGTGGAGAAGGGGAACCAAAGACTGCGTTTTATTGGCAGAACAAATAGAAGATGCAACATATGTAGTAAAGAGACTGGCTTCACTACGCTTGTACGTCCTCTCTTGGATTGCTGCTGCGCGGTGCGGGATCCTTACCAGACAGGGTTAACGTTGTACATCAAGAAAGTTCAAAGAAGGGCAGCACGTTTTGTATTATCGCGAAATAGGGGAGAGAGTTTCACAGACATGATACAGGATTTGGGGTGGACATACTTAAAACAAAAACGTTTCCGGTTGCGGCGGGATCTTCTCACGAAATGTCTGTCACCAACTTTCTCTCCCAAATGCGAAAATATTTTGTCGATGCCGATGTCCACAGGGAGAAACGGTCGTCATAATGAAATAAGGGAAATCAGAGCTCGGGCGGAAAGGTATAAGTTTTATCCGCGCTGTTTGAGAGCGGAATAATAAAGAATTATTGTGAAGGTGGTTCGATGAACCCTCTGCCAGACGCGTAAGTATGATTTGCAGAGTACCCATGCGGGTGTATATGTATAAACAGGGTCGGCGTCTAACAATACCACCACTTGCAAAGTAGATTAGAAATGAGATTAATAATGTTGCTCACGCAGCATATGTTCGCTTTATCGGGCAACAACAAAACTATTGACTGTGGATGGTATAGTCAGAATCGAAATAATGAGGTCATTGTAAAGAAGTCATTAATGCGCACTTATCTTGAATGGATTCCCACGTAGATTTCGTCGAAGTCGTTACGACTCATCTTGTTGATTCTAGGGTGATTGCACTTTGGCTGCTAGAAGGTCCGGATCTGTATTTTAGCAATATTTGAAGACCTAACAAATGCGTTTTTCAGGAAATTCTTAATGATCAAACAATCCCAGATCGGAACAACGGCACGATAGAAATAATTTTTGAATTGGTGTTCACGATCCACATTTTTAATAAATTTCTTGTAAATTCACATATACTTCTTCTTAATTGTCACATCATCAAGAAAACAGTTTTGTGTCAATCTTCACATATTTAATTTCCACTTTAACCAAACACAAGACTTGACTGTTCTTTTACAAAGTGAAATAACAACATACCTTCTCCAAAGTGAAACAA
The DNA here is from genome assembly GCF_023898315.1 of Schistocerca nitens. Classification (NCBI taxonomy): domain Eukaryota; kingdom Metazoa; phylum Arthropoda; class Insecta; order Orthoptera; family Acrididae; genus Schistocerca; species Schistocerca nitens. The sequence goes on from NC_064615.1 coordinate 37,854,774, forward strand.
GGACTGCTCTGTGCGCATTCACGCCAAAACGATTACAAGTAAGTCAAAGATTATGACAGTCTCACAGAAATGAATACACACAGGAACCATATCACTGTAATATATCGACACATCGTAGTACCTATACATTAATAAAACCAAATGTGAATATTGTCACAAAAATATGTCTGTTACTTCACAGAAAAGTAGTTCGATATTACTGGTATCGAGAACTGGGGCTGGAGTGCCGTAATGGTCACGTAAATAAAGAACGACTTCGACGAAATCTACGTGGGAATCCATTCAAGAGAAGTGCCAAATTAATGACTTTTTTAGTGACCTCATTCTTTCGCTTCTGACTATACCATCCACAGTCAATAGCTTTGTTGTTGCCCGATAAAGCGAACATTTGCTGCCTGAGCAACTTTATTAATCTGATTTCTAATCTACTTTGCAAGTGGTGGTATTGTTAGAATTACTGCAGCCCTGTCTAACTCCTTTCGATATTGAAAGGTGGCTACACTGAGCCACAGCGCCAGAGATCGCTAGAGAGCATTGTTCCGCCGCCTCCACGGGCTGTCATTATTGAGATGTGCTAGAGGTCACTGCTTGGGGAGAGCTCGTAGTAGTCAGTTGGTGTTCAGATGTGCTAGTAGGGAGTGCTTGCTGAGATGTGATACTGAAAGGTTCTTGTTCAGATGTGGTAATAGCGAGGCGGTGTGGAGATATATTGTAATTATGAGAGTGATTTTGGTCAATATATGAAGGTAACGAAACTTGATTTATTTTTCATTATTTCCATGTTTTAAATAATGTGTCATTACAGGTTCAGTCAACAAAGCATCTGGCTTGGGTTCTTGGATTAGAGTGTAATTGTGGTTCTCTTGAGTAATTATGGTATTTGTATTTTCTTTAATTAATTCAGTATAATGTTATTTACAAATTGTTGTGTTGTTGAAGAAGAACCGTGCCAGATGCGTACGTTGAGTCACACTCCCACACACAGAACAGTTACTCTTGTGCTTGTTGTTGCGTTGGTTTTATAGTTGCTGGGGGCTTAATTAATTAACTGTGTTAATGAAAATTTCCATTTCATTCTTTGTTATTGTTCTAAGCAGTCAGATTGCGTAACAATAAGTCAGGGCCAACCGTTACGAGACTTCGTAATCGGACAGACAGCTACTAAAGCAAAAAAAAAAATTAAAATTATTTGCATTAATATTTTTATTAAGCCCCCATGCACGTGGCGTCCACTGCTTCGGATCGTCCCTTGGAATTCTTCTGATTGTAGAAATAGTAGACAGTAGGATTGTTGTAGTAATTTGTAGTTAGTAATTGTAGTCTATATTGCATGTGTAGATTTGGTAATTAGCATTCTTCTAATGGTATTTTTCAAAATTTAATTTTTATTGCCTTGTATACGCGTTTGACAATTTAATGCAATTATTTCAATTGTTCGTTAATCGTGTTTGAGGGAAGCATTTCGTGTGAAGGGTATTGTTGGAGATAAAGAGTCATTGTGTGTAATTTTCATATAGTGACGAGTTTTGTATATTTTGTAAATGATTACGCGATCAATGAAAAAGGCAAAAATGATGAATAGTGAGAATGACGAAATTGTTGACATGGCGAACTCGCCAACACAGGAGAACAGTATGTTGAATAATGAAGTGGAAATCAATTTAATAAGTCGGGAAAGCAGTCCGGAACCATTTCAAAATTTTTCTCAATCAGAAAATTCACAGAATACGAGATTAACGATAGAAAATTCTGGAATAGCATCAAACACAGATAGCTTTACAGCTATGACGAATGAAACTGGTTTTGCGGGAAATGTTAGGGGCGAAAGGAATTGCGAACAAGCTAATATGGAGCAGTTGATGGGTGCAATATTAAATTTGGGATCACAAATAGAAACAATTAAAACACAGATGGGAACAATGGAAACACGGTTAGACTCACTGGGATCACAGTTACGATCTGAATTAAAAACAGATAGGGGAACAATGGAAACACGGTTAGACTCACTGGGATCACAGTTGGGATCACAAATAGGCACAATTAAAACAGAGATGGAAACAATGGAAACACGGTTAGATTCACGAATAGGGACATGTTTCAAAAATATGAAAGATGAATTAAAGAAAGAAATCAGAGAAGAAGTACAACCGATATTGAATGCTCACAATAATAGATTAATTGCAGTAGAGATTAGACAAAGGGAACAGGATAGAGAACAGGAGGAGAGAGATCGCGTGATAGTACAGAAATTTTCAGAGTTAAATTTACAACGTGCACACGATAAGGAAGAAATATTTGAGAGAATCGAGGAATCCGTACCAAATGACAGAATAAATAAACTAACACAACAATATGAACAGTTAACTACCAAATGTGTTAATACTGAAACCCGAGTCGCGACACTTACGGAAGACGTAAATAGACAGAAAGAACAAATAGGTGATTTATCGGAAAGAGTTGAGGAGATTTCAGATAAATTGACAAGTCTTAGTTTAAATGGGGATAGAGATTCAGATGATACAGCTCCATTACCATTTGCAGAAACCGAAGAGTACCAGAACATAAATAAGCATGTTGAAAATCAGGGAAAATTTAATGAACGCGTTAAAAGGGAAGTTGAGGCATTACGAAAGCAAGTCAAACAAATTGAAGGCGAAATCGTAGGAAAAGACAGAAGAAGAAATTTAGAATCACAGATAGCAGAGGGGTTTGAAGAAAGTAATTTATTTCATTTACGGGACACAACAAGAGAGCGCCAGGCGCGCGAACTTGACAATAATCGACATTCAAACTGGGACAGACGCGGTAGGTCTTTGTCGCCACGAGGCGAAAACTTTGACTATAAACACTTTTTGACTGTTCGGAAATTTAAGATCTTCCGCAATTCTAAAAATGACATACATCCATGTGCATGGTTAGATCAATTTATGTATGCACTCCCACCAAATTGGCCACTAAGTCACAAACTGGAATTTATGTGTGGATATTTAGAAAACGAACCGGCGACGCGGATGCGTGCACTCATTAGAGATTGTAATAATCTGAATGATTTTTATCATGCATTTCTATCGGCATATTGGTCCGAAAACACGCAAGACAGAGTCAAACACAGTCTTATTATGCAGCGTAATTTCAAACAGTCTGAATTCCGCACGCCAGCAGAATATTTTGAAGACATGATTCGAAAGAATCAGTTCCTTTCCAACCCTTACAGTCCGACTGAATTAATTCGCATTTGTTTAACTAAGCTGCCACAATCCATAAGACAAATTGCTTTAGCCGGAAGATGTAAAGACGACATTGAGACTTTTAAGACTTTGCTACAAGAACTTGAGTATGACAACGACGACGGGACTTCTTGTAATTTTTTCAGTAGCAGTAATTACAATACATTTTCAGAGAAAAGGGATAGTGATCGGAACGGACGTTATTTGGGTAACTTTGAGAATGACAGACGTAACAGACAGGACAATAGATACCAGCCTTATGACAATAACAGACGTTCTAACAGAAATTACACAGACAATTATAATAACGGTAATTCCTACCGGAATGATCAACCATACGGAAACAGTAATCGGTATCATCAAGATAGAAATTATTCATACAGTAACAGAAATTCTTACTACAGAAATAACCAGGGTAGTAGATACAACAATAATTTCAGAAGTGACAGTCGAAATTGCACAAGAAGTAGTTATGCAGACAGACAGGAAAACAGAAATTTTAATAACAGACACAACCAAGAATTTGCATCTAACAGACAGGAAGGACCTAATTGGCATCCTCCACGTGACAGAACTTCAGAGAGACAAGTGCAATTAGTAGAAATTGATCCGCGAAATGACGCGAATAATCAAAGACGTGACGCAAACAATCGACAATGACTAGCAGCTTCGGCTTCTGGCAGCAATATAGACGGTTCAGAAAGTAATGACACTTCGACTTTACACTACGTACGACTGGAAGACATGAGAGACATTTTGTTAGACGAAAAGGAAACTAATGTAGACGCATTTTTACATCCTGTTATTGAAGTATGTGTGGGTAAGAATAAGTTCACTGCAGTTTTAGATTCTGGGAGCCCATTGAACGTCATTAGTGAATCAGTTTTTCGTATATGTGAAAGAACTATTGCCTGTCCCGTGTTACCTATTTCTAAAACTACAATTCGAGGAGCGATTTCTGGAAAAGGTGTGGAAGTTAAACAACAGACCAACCTAAATTTCATTTGTCAAGGATACGAATTTTCTGCTAATTTTATTATTGTTCCATTACTCAGTACACAGATTATTTTAGGTATGGAGTTTCTTAACGCACATAAGGCAATTTTGAACTTTAAAGAAGGAAGTGTGAATTTGACTGTTGCCGGAATGCTGAAATGTTTGAAATTTTTCGAGTGTTTAGCAAGATCTGAATCAGATACAAAATGTTTAAGGTTTCTTACTTCTGATGCTTTTGTTGAGCATTATGACGACAGTGTGTTTATTCATGACAATGACAATAGATACAGGGACGCGATGGATGATGTAATTAATAGCGAAGAATTAATTAATGAAAAGGTTAAGAAAGCTGAAGTGCCAGATGACGTTGCAAGAGAAGAGCTGCACCATATTTTGACTTCACATGCTACAGTGTTTAGTCATCACACAGGAACTATACAAGGCTTACAATATTTATTTAAAGTAAAAGAACACACACCATTTCGCGGAAAAACGTACGCTATTCCTTTGGCTTACAGAGACAAGGTTAAGAATGAACTTCAATACATGTTAGATCAGGGCATTGTTGAGCCAGCAGTCAGTCCTTATACCAGCCCATTACACGTTGTTCTTAAAAAGGATGGGTCAATTCGTTTGGTTCTGGATTCCAGACAGATAAATAATATTATTATTCCTGAAACTGACCGTCCACAAAATTTAGATGAACTTCTTCAACATTTCCATGGAATTAAAGTTTTATCCACGATTGATATGCGCGCAAGTTTTTGGCAAATAGAACTCCACCCTGATTGTAGAAAATATACTGCTTTTTTAGCCTTTGGTAACTGTTACCAGTTTCGGAAATTACCGTTTGGACTTACTGTATCTTCAGCAGCATTCATTCGTAGCTTAAATGAAATTTTACCTGTTTATCTTCGTGACAATATTACTTCTTATGTTGACGACATTCTTATTGCTAAACGTTCTTGGAGTGAGCATAACAAAATTTTGGATTCATTATTACGTATTTTTGCACGAGTTGGCATGACAGTGAACTTGGAAAAATCTGAATTTGGTCGTTCTCAGGTGAAATTTCTCGGTCACATTATTTCTACAGAAGGTATTCTCCCTGATCCAGAGAAACTAGACGCTATTCATAATTATGCTGTTCCTACCACAAAACGTGATGTTCGTAGTTTCCTTGGTGTCTGTAATTTTCTTAGACGCTTTGTTAGATTGGACAATTTGGCCACACCTCGTTTATGTGAATTATCTGGAAAAAATTCTAATTGGTGTTGGGATGAGGAAGCTCAGTCAGAATTTGAACAACTTCGTGATGCTTTAGTTGCTGCCCCACTTCTTTCACATCCGGATTTATCTAAAGATTTTTGTTTGGCGACGGACTCATCATACAAAGGCCTAGGTGCACATTTATTTCAAGAGATAGAAGAAAACGGCGTTGTAGTACAGAAAACTGTTGCCTTTGGAAGCCGTGTTCTCTCTAAATCAGAGAAGAATTATTCGATTACGGAACTTGAAGCTTTGGCTGTTGTTTGGGCTTTCACAAAATTTCGCACATTTTTGTTTGGCAGACATACTAAGGTTTACACCGATCATCGAGCTCTGGTATTTCTTATGTCGACAAAATTAACTCATGGCAGATTGTCACGATGGGCGTTGTACCTACAGGAATTTGATTTTAGTATTGTTTACATACAGGGATCTTCAAATATTGTTGCTGATGCTTTATCACGTGCACCTATGGGTTTGAAACAAAGTGCCGAAGAGGACGGCAAAGAAAACCATTATTGTTTGATGTACATTCAAGGTGTTGCGTTTGAGAACTTTATTTCGTCTTCGCTCCAGGACATCGCTAAGGAGCAAAATAAGGATCCAATCTGGAAGGACGTTAAGGAGAAGTGGAGGAGAAAGGAAAGCGTAGCGATCAGACAGTATTATTTAGTTCGCAATGATATTCTTTTCAAACGAAAATCGGTCGACAACTCTGTTTGGTTAGTTTGTATTCCTGATGAGTGGGTCAATAAATTGATTTGGTACACACATTTCAGTTATGCGCACTTTGGTCCCAGAAAATGCTTTCATAAATTACGAGAAAATTGCTACTTCAGTAATATGGAAAAACGTATTCGATCTGTTCTTGCCAAATGCAAATTATGTCAAAAGGCTAAGCCGCCAACAGTTTCTCACAGAGCACCGTTGTTTCCTATCATTCCAGCGAAATTAAAGGAGATGGCTGCTGTCGATTTGTTCGGTCCAGTGGTTCGTTCTACTAATGGTTTTGCGTATATTTTCGTAGCAGTGGAATTAACATCAAAATATGTGTGTTTTACACCTTTACGCAAAGCAACAGCTCGTTCAGTATCTAATGCTTTCATCAAACATTTTCTTAAGGAAGTTGGTCATGTTGATAAGGTTATATCAGATAATGGATCACAGTTTCGCTCTAAAATTTGGCTTCGTACTCTACGGCGTCGTAAAATTAAACCAATTTTCATTTCACTTTTTCACCCTCAATCTAATCCTTCAGAGAGATGGATGAAGGAAATCAATAAATTGTGTCGTCTTTATTGTCATCAGAATCACAGAACGTGGGATCAGTATCTTCATCTTTTTCAAAACATTCTGAATGAACTTCCTAATGATTCAACTTCTTTACCGCCTACACTGATATTAAAGAATAAAGCACCGACAAATCGCATTTCTGAAATCGTTCCTTTTCCGCCTTCACGGAAAGTGCGGCATTCTGAAGTTGTCAACCTGGCTCTACAAAATATTGCATCGGCGGCTGCTAGAAGAGAGAAATCAGCGAAACGTCCTGGTCGTTTAAAAATCTTGTCAGTTGGCCAGAAGGTGTTAATTAAGTCCCACCGTTTGTCTCATAAAGGAAAAGGCTTGTGTCGCAAATTTTTTCTGCTTTATAACGGTCCATATAGAGTTCGCAAAATTATACATGATAACACTGTTGAAGTAGAAACTCTTAAATCTCGACGCTCTAAGGGAATACATCACATATCTAACGTAAAAATTTTTGTGGAATGACATACTTGTGAGAAACCAACAGTTTACGTAAACATGGAGAGAGTACAAGGATACCGCGCTGTGTTTGGCGGCGGCACATACTCAAGCAACAGTCAGTCTGCGCGCCGCACAAGGCAGTCGTTGACCGCAAACAATTACCTTCCTACGTCACGCGCCTACAGCTGATCGAGCGCTCAGTGCGAATGCACTGACAGACGTAAACAAATACAGTCTAATTTCTCCGACTAAATTCTGTATAAAGCTATAAGGACTTCATAAATTATGTTATTAACGTTCAGTATTTTTCAGGATACGGTTGTATAAAGTATTTAAGACCTTCAGGTAAATTCTGTGCGTGTCCGACGTTAAGACGACTTGCTTTGGAGAAAATTTTCAGGAAGAAGGTCATTTCGAAGATGAAACTAATAAACTAAAAAGGGTAACTATTAATTGAGTTTATTTTTCAGGTAACATAATTTCACTTAGGTACGTACTTTAGACGTAATTTGCTGCTCGCGATTACGTGACTCATACTTTGTGCTAAATTTTATGTTCTATGAAATTACTTGTGAAGCGACGTGCTTGTGTACATTTACTGATTTTGACAATTATTGATTAATGAACAGTGTTATTACTTGCGTATATTATGCATCGCTTGGCTGCTATGCTTTTTCACTGACGTCATATTTTTTTTATTATGTGCCTGCTGTGCTTAGTTATTTAAATTATAATTGTCACCTGATTAATTGTGCTGATGTGGTTAGATATGTAAGTTATACTTTGTGATTTATCTGCTTGCGCCTTCATGTTTACTTATTAAGATTACATATGAAGATTTATTTGCTTATGGCGATGTGATTCTAATGACCTGTTTATTGTGTAAGGCATGTTTGCTGCTGTGCGTATGGATTGCATATTTACACATTTCTGTTTTGTTGTCATAACTACTCTTCAATCTAGTATATAGAAATGCTGATATACTGTGTACAAATATAGAGTTTAGGTTACACTGTGGTATTAATTATAGATTGTTCACTTGGCAGAGCCTCGTTGTAGGGATTGTGCTGCATCCACTTGTTGACATTCTGTTCTCTACTGGTATATTTACTCGCTATTGCATGTTTTGCTTACGCTCAGTGCCTTATATTTTTAAGATAAGAAAATGAATTGCTATAATTCGACGAACGACATTAGTAAAAGAAAGTCATAGAAGTCACATGAGCTGAGGTTTTATGGAAGCTGTATAAATTTATGCTAATAGGAAGGAAGCTAACGACATGACAGACCAAAACTAGGTTTAGACCATTGACAGTATTACACTGCATTTTTCGTGAGCAATTGAAATAGGAAGTGACACTTGACACAAGGAATACTCCACATGATTGCTTCTGCCATGATTCTTGAAGTGGTGTACACACTGTGAAATATTATGATTATTCACACTCCGTAATCGTACTTAATTACTGAGAGTTATTCGAACTAAGTCTGTTAGAGGTCATGTATGCATTTCTTTTATTTAATGATGGACAAGGAACCAAAATGTATCTTATAATTTATAATGAGTAGAAAATTTGTGTCAGATGGAATACACAGAGGTTGTGTGTGGACAATGTGTCTTCGGATTGCATGGGATGCTGAATTGAAGTTGCACTAGGATTTTATCTGTACTTGTTCGAGGAGACTGACTAGAGGAAAGAGTTGTTATGGAAGTGAAATGATATTGGTGCTGAGGTTTATATGTATCGACGTATTATTGAAGTATTAAGATTAAGTGATGATTATTGGAGTTTGGTGGATAAGAGGTAAAGTAAGTGAGGAGCATATTTTTTTTGTACTGACTAGAGGAAAGAGTTGTTATGGAAGTGAAATGATATTGGTGCTGAGGTTTATATGTATCGACGTATTATTGAAGTATTAAGATTAAGTGATGATTATTGGAGTTTGGTGGATAAGAGGTAAAGTAAGTGAGGAGCATATTTTTTTTTGTTGGTCCATATGGAACAAGGAGGATGAAGATGGCAGACTAGAACACTCAAGTAGAAAGAAGATTGCCTACACACACACTTTGTTAAATCAATAAGCAGTATACATTTTTTTTTGAAGAGAGGAAGTATTTGCATATCTTGGCTCACTGACAGTTGTTCAGCAACAGTACAATTTGATCTGGCTTGGCAAACATTGGTCTTGACATGATGACTATGACGTTGACTAACTATTATTGACTGTTATACATTGCTGCCACTACTACTTGGTACACATGATGAACATCAAATCTTGGACAGAGTTACATTTACACAGTTAACACTATTCAATTACACAGTAGCACTTAATGAGGATGAAAGATGAGTGGATGTGTTTTGTGTGTTTTCCTTTCCTAATCCTACCCACCTATCTCCTAAATATTATTTTATTTGTTGGTAGTGGCTTGCACTGACACCCATAAATATTATAGGTTAACTGTTATTGTGTACTGTAATAGTTAATGTGACAATTAACTGATATCATTTGTGTGTTTATTATGATTTGTATGTTTAGTGTAAGAGCATTGATTATATTTTGTTAAAGAAATTGTATGTGCATTCAAACTATTGTTCATGACTGAACTGTCTCAGTAGTTATGGTGAATAGTATGGACTGTTACTTGCACTTTTTCTACATGATTGGTGCCACAAGGACATGTTTAATTTCTGCTGATGAACTGTGTGATCAGTGATTGTAAAAAAAAATTATGGACTGTTACTTGTACCTTTTCTACAATATTGGTGCCACTAGGACATGTTTAATTTCTGCTTATAAACTCTGATGAACAGTGTGATCAGTGACAGTGTATTTTATTGAACTGCTTCTGCTGAGAAATGTGACTTGTTGCTGTGTGTACCTGCTCAACATTGCTGGGTACCACTGATGGACTGTTTCTACTGAAAAGATGTCACCTGTTGCTGTGTGTACCTGCTCAACATTGCTGCGTACCACTGATGGACTGCTTCTACTGAAATGGTGTTACTTGTTGATGTCTGCACCTGCTCAACATTGCGGGGTACCACTGATGGACTGCTTCTACTGAAATGAAGTCACCTGTTGCTGTGTGCACCTTATCAACATTGCTGGGTGCCACTAATGGACTGCTTCTACTGAAATGGTGTTACTTGTTGGTGTCTGCACCTGGTCAACATTGCTGGGTGCCACTGATGGACTGCTTCTACTGAAAAGATGTCACCTGTTGATGTCTGCACCTGCTCAACATTGCTGGGTGCCACTGATGGATTGCTTCTACTGAAATGAAGTCACCTGTTGCTGTGTGCACCTGCTCAACATTGCTGGGTGCCACTGATGGACTGCTTCTACTGAAATGAAGTCACCTGTCGCTGTGTGCACCTGATCAACATTGCTGGTGCCACTAATGGACTGCTTCTACTGAAATGGTGTTACTTGTTGGTGTCTGCACCTATTCAACAGTACTGGGTGCCACTGATGGACTGTTTCTATTGAAAAAATGTTACTTGTGGTATTTGCACCTGTTGACCATTGCTGGGTGCTACTGCTGGAACTGTCAACTGCTTATTCTTGGGCTATGGAAAGCGTTTATGTGAATATTTGTATAAACTGATTTATTGTGTATTACTGTTTGTGGAAAGTTATGAGACTCTTACCTGCACATATTCGTCATTGCTGACGCTATTGATTGAACTGTTTAACCACATAATACTTGTATAAACTGTTATGTAAAGTCACATGTATGAAAGAATTTGTATTGCTTACTGTATTCTATATAATAGGTTATTGAAAGGTCAGTGCAAAGCCAAAATTTTATCTAGTTATATGATATTTACGTATTAATATTATCTTTTATTTTTGTGTGTATTTTTTTGACGAATTTGGTGGTATTTTCACCACCAATGCTGGCAAAAATACCATCAAATTCTAGCCGTGGAGGAAGGGCATATGAAAGGTGGCTACACTGAGCCACAGCGCCAGAGATCGCTAGAGAGCATTGTTCCGCCGCCTCCACGGGCTGTCATTATTGAGATGTGCTAGAGGTCACTGCTTGGGGAGAGCTCGTAGTAGTCAGTTGGTGTTCAGATGTGCTAGTAGGGAGTGCTTGCTGAGATGTGATACTGAAAGGTTCTTGTTCAGATGTGGTAATAGCGAGGCGGTGTGGAGATATATTGTAATTATGAGAGTGATTTTGGTCAATATATGAAGGTAACGAAACTTGATTTATTTTTCATTATTTCCATGTTTTAAATAATGTGTCATTACAGGTTCAGTCAACAAAGCATCTGGCTTGGGTTCTTGGATTAGAGTGTAATTGTGGTTCTCTTGAGTAATTATGGTATTTGTATTTTCTTTAATTAATTCAGTATAATGTTATTTACAAATTGTTGTGTTGTTGAAGAAGAACCGTGCCAGATGCGTACGTTGAGTCACACTCCCACACACAGAACAGTTACTCTTGTGCTTGTTGTTGCGTTGGTTTTATAGTTGCTGGGGGCTTAATTAATTAACTGTGTTAATGAAAATTTCCATTTCATTCTTTGTTATTGTTCTAAGCAGTCAGATTGCGTAACAATAAGTCAGGGCCAACCGTTACGAGACTTCGTAATCGGACAGACAGCTACTAAAGCAAAAAAAAAATTAAAATTATTTGCATTAATATTTTTATTAAGCCCCCATGCAATATTTAGAATTGTTATCCTTCCAAGTGTACAAATTTTTATGGCTAGCAGCGTATATCTTTTGGACTCTGCGAAACTCCCCTTAGTGTGTGGATGGTTTTGGGGTGTCAGTGCCCATTTGTAACGCCGGAAATGCATATCCTCCTATTTCCATCTATTGTACTATAAATTTTTTTCCTTATTTTGTTACCTGAAGATATGCCATTTCTGTGTCTTTATATATTGTAATTGTTTTACTATTTGTGTATAATATGTATTTATGCATTTATGTCGATGTATAATTGGTTTGTTTTGTAAATGTTATTTGTATTTTTACGCTGAGCCTGGCCTAGGGAAAAGTATGTTATCGAACGATTACATCGATAGGTCGTGTGGAGAACCAAAGTGTTTAGGATCTTTGGTAGTGTTAACTCTGCCGCGTTGAGCGCGGGCAGAGCAGAGTCTGGCTGGAGTAAGGCGGTGGAGCAGATGTGTTGCGTGACGCTCCCGCGAGTTGCCGCGCTTTCGGGGTTTGGCAGCATGTAATTGCGCTCGACTTGCTATGATAGTTTCTGACACGGTGTCGTGGACGGGAAGCATTAGCTGGCGCACATCAAGAGCCCGTTTCGCCTGGTGACAGTGTCGAGAAGAAGGCGCGCCAACATCCAGCTTCTGCAACAGCGACGGCCGACAATGAGTGACTGTCGCCACCTCCTCGACCGACGACTTCAAACCTTCAATCAACCAACAAGGAAGACTGGAAGCACGTAAAGTTTTAGAACTGTATGGCAGACCTCAGCTTTTCAAATTGTTCCATTTGCATAACTAAAATCACAGGAACTTAGCATGAACCTTTGTTGCAAATTGTCCCAATTGCATTACCAAGCAGGGTCCCTTCCTTTTCCGGAATGAACCCGAGTGTCGTTGAAATTCAAACGCCAGCATTAAAGTAATATCATTCCATTTCACTGTCTTAATTTCAAAGTTCAGTTAAAGTATTCATAGCTGGCTACAATATTTAGATTACACGAGCAGAAATTAAGAGTGCGAGTTTTGTTACCATATTTTAGCTTAACTGTGACTGCATGTCAGCTTGGTACGTACTAAATTTTACTATGTTAATTGTTCAGAATCATTTAATTCAAGTTCAAAGTTAAATCCCTTATTTCTAAATTGCGTAGATTCAAGTAGCTTCTGAAATGATTGTTGAGGTAGCCCAAGACTAACCTTATTTTACTGAATTTCGTAGTGCTTCAGAAACAAAGCTCACTATTAATTTCAGTCACTAAATTAACTTTCCATTTTCCAGTTTTATTAATTCTTTTGCTAAATTAAGTCAGAGTGTAGCGAAATTTACTACTTCTGACAAACATTCAGTTTTCACACAACACGTGTCAACCTTCAGTTGCCACGCTTTTAGTGCTAATTATATGTGCAATAACCTTTCTTTTTCAATTATTATAGTAGTTGTCCATAGGACTGGCGACCGTAATTTTCCCCAAATCTCACATATCTAATTAATGCGAGTTACGTGTTAACGTAACGACCGCACATTTACTTTCTTTATTGACTGTACCCCTTTTCAAAATTAATTTCCACCAATTACATTTTTCCTTTCATTTAGATGTAACCCTTTCCTCCCTCTTTACCGACAGATTAACTTCGGTGACGATTGCTTTTCCCAAATTTCCGTTAGGTGCACGCGGTTTAATTTTTCACTGTCATTGAGGTCGGTAAGTGAGGGGGAGGTTACACATCGCCCCGTACCCGACGCTACTGTGGCCTGTGAATGAGCGGTGGAAGGCAGCGAGTGGAGGGTGGGCAGCGGCCCGGGGCAGGAGAGCCCTAAGCCCGTTTCACACGGAGCAAGGTTCGCCGCAAGTTTGGGAGATGGCGTGCATGCCTGCCGGCTTGCAGGGAAAGGAGCCGGCTATCTTCCATGCCGAAGCTCTCCGACGGTGCAAGATCGGCAGCTGGTTGTGTTGTGATCGGCTGCAAGTTGTATCGAACGAAGATGGCTGCTTCAGGTACAGATGTTCAGCGCAAACTGGCGTTATTAGCTGTTTTGGTGGTAAACGATGCAGAAATGCATGCTAATGAGAGAAGAAGAAAGAAAGAAAGAATGGACGAAAAACTGGATTAAGAGGAGAAACGCTGGAAAAGGTGTGCTCTCCATGCTTCACAAAGAGTTACCATAAACCTACTTTTGCTTGAAAAGTATCACCATTTCATTACTGTTTGACTTAATAAACATACCAACAATGACTGTTATATACGACTTTATTTTATAGGATACAAGATTGTACATCCTTAGCAAATTTTATACGAATGGATGTATTGGTATTTGAAGAACTGCTTTGTATGGTTTCGCCTCTGATTCAGAAGAAAGCTACATCGTAATCCATTACCATTCAGGATTATGTGGTTTCAAAAATTGTGTGAATATTCAGTGTGATATTTCTAGGAAATAGTCTTAAATGTGTCCGATTTTTGCAAGTAGTAGGTTTCTACATTCAACACAAAATTCATAGCTTTGTACTTGCGTCGTTCGTCCCAGCGCCATTGCTTTTCGATGATTTTACTTTGGCGTACTCCACTTTAAATTGAGTACGTAAATTGTGCATTTTGCTATAGCACTTCTTGCTCGTCGCATATATTCGAACAAGACACACGGCACTTGCAACTCTTTCGAGTGCTTCTGCACGGAAGTGTTTATTATAATAGTTCGCGCTTTTCACGGCGTACAGACACTGTTCTTCCCTATAAGTACATATCAATGCTTCAATCGCTTCCTTGGACCACTGCGGTGCCATTATTTAATCATTATAAGAACTTCCTACCGCACCTCACAACAGCAGAAACGCGACTATCAACAAAGGCTTCCCGCCCAAGCTTTCCGCGTCTGACGTCACAAATGAAACGTCTCATGATTGGACAACGCAGGTAGCACGCAGGGAACCTTACAAGAAAAATAGCACCGGACCTATCCTGGAAATATTGCAAGGTTCCCAGCAAGGTAGCCCGCTAGCAGACGACGGAGCCCGCAAGGTAGCCATCGCGCGAGCCAGCAAGGAAACTTACAGCGAATCTTGCTCCGTGTGAGACGGCCTGTAGAGCGGGCTCCGCCGTGTGGCCATGTAGGGAGCCGCGGCCCGCGGCCTCTGTCCACCAGACCAGCCAGCTCTGCTCTCCTCTGGCCGGGTCAAGGCGCGCAGCCGCCTTTCCCGGGACACACGCCGTTGCGTCCGTTCTTTCGTCACGCAGCCCACAATTTGCCCACAGCTGCAACGCAGCCAGCGTACGCCAGTATGTACGCGTGTGAGTCCAGAAATCCATTTGATATCTCATCAAAGCTGTCTGGAAACTCCTTTGTAATGTGGTATTGGCCACTAGATGTGACGAGCGGCGGACGCGCCGCTATACACTGAGGTCATTAAGTCGTGGGATAGCGATATGCACAATACAGATGGCGGCAGTATAGCGCAGGCAGCGGCCTTGCCGCAGTGGATACTAGAGATGGGTAGTTCGCGAACGAACGGGTGCAAAGGAACGGTTCACCAAGATGAACGAAAGGGCCGAGGAACGAATTCCAAGGAACGATCGGTTCATAGTTCACTTCGGTCGCGGCGGTCTACTTATAGTTCCTGGGAACGACGAACGGTCGCTTCATAGTTCACTAGTTCACTTCGGTCGCGGCGGCCACTTCGGCAGTTCTCGTTCCAGCCTCGGTCCCGTGCTCGTCTCGGTCTCGGTCTCCCTCGGCCGCACTCATCGTTCTTCGCATGACCACCTGTCTCAGTTCCACTGCCGACTGCTCCTAGTTAGTCCAGTATCCAGTTGTTCGTTTCGTTCACTGCGCTCGCCTATTTTACATGTTTTCCAAACTGTTCTTGCACTTGGGTGTGGCTATTCAGCGTCCACAAACGGTAATCAAAAAGTATTTTATAGTTACGTAAATTACATAAAACTTGAGTTGTATGTAATACGTACGTCTTTTCACGCAACAAAAGGGCATATCAGCTCACTTCATTATATCGATGAACAGCAAAAGACATACTTATAACAAGGCAAGTTTTTTTTGTTATTCATATATTTTTTGGTTTCATCGACTTGATTTAGCAGCTAACTTTCAATAATTTGCTTAATTTCTAGTGTAAGAAAATTCATATAAAACGATTTTCGTGTATCTTTCATATACAAAACATTACATTTAGTAAGGCTCTAATTACTTTTAAGTTTGGTTGTTTCCAATTTGCATTACCTGCTAGTTTGGTTTCTTTGAAAAAAAAAAAGTGGGTTGTGGGTCAGTGTGGCTCAGTAGGAAAAGCGGTGCCTCTCCATTTGAAAAGACATAGATTGCCATAAAATCATATTTACCTATTATCTCAAAAACATTTGTTCAGAAGGAGCTTTCAAACCAAAAACTTTATTACTGCGAACTTAATTATTATTATTATTATTATTATTATTATTATTATTATTATTATTGCTGCATTAACCTTAATAATGCAACATAAAAACCTAATTTTTACTAAGCGTGTGACGCAAGTATGAGAAAACCACATTTTATTTTATGCTTCCATAAAGTCTCTACTTCGCTTACGAACTCAGAGACAACGTGAAGTATATATAGGGAGTAAACGATTATTGTTTACAACGTAGCATAGCTATGCAGTGGAAGTCGAAACGAAGAATTTTATACAAGACACTTGTGGTCTATTAAGTTGGGAAACAGCGACCAACAGGTTTACAAGACTACATGAGCTATAGCCCATGCGCGTCGCGTGAGATTTTCATGTTCTCTTCTCCAGCTCTCTACACATCGTCATCGATTGTTTCGCAATTGTTGCTTGCATTAGCTTGTTATTTCTTCACTGCCTAATTATTACATATTTCTCTGTTTGCTGTATCTGCTCGTAAGGGGCAACACATCGTCCGTAATTGGCGAGCAGTCTGTACTAGGGGCCGGTTTTCCGTGCGCCACCCTATATTATTTCCCTGCGATCAGCCACGCAAGGCTACGGTTGGCTAAACGACAGGTTCTGCAAAATCACAGAAATTACTTCTAAAAGTGTGTAAGAATTCTGTAATGAATAAAAACTCTGTACTCCAGGGGGGAGGCAAGTGCCCCCTCTTGGTGCCCTCCATCCTTCAGTCACCCTCCATCCTTCAGTCACCTACACTACTAGTTTTCAGTTTTTCATAAGAACCATATACCAATCACAGATGAACGGTGAACGAGTAAAAATGAACGGTTCCCAAAGCAGAACGATCAGCAGTGAACTAGTTCCCAAGGATGAACGAGTTTGCCCATCTCTAGTGGATACACCGGTTCCCGTGAGATCACCGAAGTTAAGCGCTGTCGGGCGTGGTCGGCACTTGGATGGGTGACCATCCAGGCCGCCATGCGTGTTGCCATTTTTTGGGGTGCACTCAGCCTCGTGATGCCAATTGAGGAGCTACTCGACCCAAACAGTAGCGGCTTCGGTCGAGAATACCATCACAACGACCAGGAGAGCGGTGTGCTGACCCCACACCCCTCCTATCCGCATCCTCCACTGAGGATGACACGGCGGTCGGATGGTCCCAGTAGGCCATTCGTGGCCTGAAGTCGGAGACAGCATAGCGTACACAAGGTATAAAAGGGCAGTGAACTGGCAATCATTTGTACTCAAGCGATTCACATCTTTGTTTTCGACATGATTATGGCTGCACGACGGGAAATTAACAGACTTTGAGGACGGACTCGTAGTTGGAGCTAGACGCATGGGACATTCCATTTCGGAAATCGTAAGTGAATTCGATACTCCAAGATCCACAATGTCACGAGTGGGCCAAGAATACCAAATTTCAGGCGTACCTCCCGCCACGAAAAACGCACTGCCCGACGGCCTTCACTTAACGACCGGCAGCAGCGGCGTTTACGTAGAGCTGTCAGTGCTAATAGACAAGCAACACTGCGTGAAATAGCCGCATAAATCAATGCTGGACGTTCGATGATCGTATCCGTTAGGACATTGCGGCGAAATTTGGCGTTAATGGGTTATGGCAAGCCGGCCGCTGTGGCCGAGCGTACGTGCTTCAGTCTGGAACCGCACGACCGCTACGGTCGCAGGTTCGAATCCTGCCTCGGGCATGGATGTGTGTGATGTCCTTAGGTTAGTTAGGTTTAAGTACACTCCTGGAAATTGAAATAAGAACACCGTGAATTCATTGTCCCAGGAAGGGGAAACTTTATTGACACATTCCTGGGGTCAGATACATCACATGATCACACTGACAGAACCACAGGCACATAGACACAGGCAACAGAGCATGCACAATGTCGGCACTAGTACAGTGTATATCCACCTTTCGCAGCAATGCAGGCTGCTATTCTCCCATGGAGACGATCGTAGAGATGCTGGATGTAGTCCTGTGGAACGGCTTGCCATGCCATTTCCACCTGGCGCCTCAGTTGGACCAGCGTTCGTGCCGGACGTGCAGACCGCGTGAGACGACGCTTCATCCAGTCCCAAACATGCTCAATGGGGGACAGATCCGGAGATCTTGCTGGCCAGGGTAGTTGACTTACACCTTCTAGAGCACGTTGGGTGGCACGGGATACATGCGGACGTGCATTGTCCTGTTGGAACAGCAAGTTCCCTTGCCGGTCTAGGAATGGTAGAACGATGGGTTCGATGACGGTTTGGATGTACCGTGCACTATTCAGTGTCCCCTCGACGATCACCAGTGGTGTACGGCCAGTGTAGGAGATCGCTCCCCACACCATGATGCCGGGTGTTGGCCCTGTGTGCCTCGGTCGTATGCAGTCCTGATTGTGGCGCTCACCTGCACGGCGCCAAACACGCATGCGACCGTCATTGGCACCAAGGCAGAAGCGACTCTCATCGCTGAAGACGACACGTCTCCATTCGTCCCTCCATTCACGCCTGTCGCGACACCACTGGAGGCGGGCTGCACGATGTTGGGGCGTGAGCGGAAGACGGCCTAACGGTGTGCGGGACCGTAGCCCAGCTTCATGGAGACGGTTGCGAATGGTCCTCGCCGATACCCCAGGAGCAACAGTGTCCCTAATTTGCTGGGAAGTGGCGGTGCGGTCCCCTACGGCACTGCGTAGGATCCTACGGTCTTGGCGTGCATCCGTGCGTCGCTGCGGTCCGGTCCCAGGTCGACGGGCACGTGCACCTTCCGCCGACCACTGGCGACAACATCGATGTACTGTGGAGACCTCACGCCCCACGTGTTGAGCAATTCGGCGGTACGTCCACCCGGCCTCCCGCATGCCCACTATACGCCCTCGCTCAAAGTCCGTCAACTGCACATACGGTTCACGTCCACGCTGTCGCGGCATGCTACCAGTGTTAAAGACTGCGATGGAGCTCCGTATGCCACGGCAAACTGGCTGACACTGACGGCGGCGGTGCACAAATGCTGCGCAGCTAGCGCCATTCGACGGCCAACACCGCGGTTCCTGGTGTGTCCGCTGTGCCGTGCGTGTGATCATTGCTTGTAAAGCCCTCTCGCAGTGTCCGGAGCAAGTATGGTGGGTCTGACACACCGGTGTCAATGTGTTCTTTTTTCCATTTCCAGGAGTGTAGTTTTAAGTTCTAGGGGACTGATGACCTCAGAAGTTCAGTCCCATAGTGCTCAGAGCCATTTGAACCATTTTTGGTTATGGCGACAGACGATGAACGCGAGTACTTTTGCTAACGGCGCATATCGCCTGCAGCGCCTCTCCTGATCTAGTGACAGTATCGGTTGCAGCCTAGTTGACTCAAATACCGTGGCCTGATCTGATGAGTCCCGAGTTCAGTTGGTAAGAGCTCATCGTAGTCTCCGAGTATGGTGCAGACGCTACGAACTAATGGTCCCAAGTTGTCAAGAAGGCACTGTGCAAGCTGGTGGTGGGTCCTTAATGGTGTGTGCTGTGTTTACATGGAATGGACTGTGTTATCTGATCTGTTCGCCTACTTAGAGACCATTTGCAACCATTCATACGCTTCATGTTCACAAACAACGATGGAATTCTTATGGACGACGATGCGCCATGTCACCAGAACACAATTTTTGGCCACCCAGATCGCCCGACATGAATCCCGTCGAACATTTATGGATCATAATCGAGAATTCAGTTCGTGCACAAAATCCTGCACTGGAAATTCTTTCACCATTATTGACGTCTGTAGAGGCAGAATGGCTCAATATCTCTGCAGGGAACGTCCGATGACTTGTTGAGTCCAAGACACGTCGAGCTGCTGCACTACGCCGGTCAGAAGGAGGTCCGACACGATATCAGGACTTATCCGGTGACTTTTGTCACCTCAGTGTAAAAGGAGGCGAGATGCACTGTGTTGTCAGTAGAGAGACGGTAACACCAAAATGTTCCCCAAAGCTCAGTGGCTTAGATCTTGGACTATTCATTGGATGCTATCTGAGTAGCAAATCTTTAAGGGATATTTCAATTCGCCTGAGGCTGTTCAAGACAGTTGTTGGTGATGTGATTGCGAAGTGGAAACACCAAGGGACAACCACAGTTGAAACAAGTGCAGGCAGACCTCATATACTGACGGAGAGCGACCTTTCAGTATTGCGGCAAGCGATTGTAAAAAAATCACATGTAACCCGTCCACCTAGCACAATGGCCGTGCGTAGGGACTTAAAAACAAGAGGGTACAACGGTCGATCATCTCCTCATAAGCCACGCATTTCTGTGGTCAGTGCTAAGGAACTTTTGAGGCGGTGTAAAGAGAGACGCCATTGGATACTGGGTAACGAATTGGTAGTGTCTGTGATCGGTCATGTTATAACCTGAGGCAATCCGATGGAACGATTTGGGTTTGGCGAACGCTTGAGAACGTAACCTGCCAACATGTGTAGGGCTAACAATGAAGTACGTAGGAGGTGCTGTTACGGTATGAGGGAGTTTTTCGTGTTTACCGTGTGGTCCCCTCATTGCGCTCAAGAAAACTCTTAAGTGCGGAATTATGTGAATACATTTTACAGCATTGTATACTGCTTACCCTAGAGGAATAGTTCTGATACAATGATTGTATCAGCATGACAGTGCAGCCTGTTACAGAACAGCGTATGTGAGGCAATGGGTTTTGGACAATAATGTTCTTCAAATAGACTGGTCCACCCACAGTTCCGACTTAAACCCAGATGACATGCGTTATAATGTCGACTTTGCTACGGACCCTAGCATCCATCATCACTACCTTCTCTTCCTTAAAGAGTTTATTAACGATTCTGTCACCAGTTTCAGTATTTATATCACGCCGCAATCCACACACGCCTCTTAACAAGTCAAAAGTTGACCTGGTAAGAGACATGTGTGGATTGTGGCATTCGTTCTGCAAACATTTATAGAGCATGTGTTGCCACGTTTTATGTTTATCATTAAGATCAAGCACTGTCCGTGCAGTCTCAGTAGAACAGGCTTGAAAATGAATCTCTAAGATTCAAAACTAGTCGCCTGATGTAAATAATTCAAGTGGTGACAGAACTGTTAATAAACGCTTTCAGGTACTTAAAAAAAGTTGCTGGTTTCCTATCAACAAAATGTTGACCTTCTCTGGTTTCAGCTCTTCAGGAAAAATGGGCTGATCCCTCCACAGACATTCAGACATGACAATGAAAGTGCCTCCTGCAGAGTTCAAGTCCTCATAAACGTGAAGAGTGGGCACACCCCATATTAAAGTCCACTGACTCGTGTCTGGATAATTTCTAGGGGATACTGTATGTTTGTACCCATCTTTATTCGCTTTACCACCTCGTCAGCAAAGAACGTGTCTGCAAAGCAATTTACGAGGTTTCCAGAATGAGATTTTTCAATTTACGAGGTGTTAACCAAAATTTCCTGCAACGAGATTCTTTCATGCATATAGTTGTAGGCTCCTTAGATATACTTCCTCAGCATGTGTAGCAAGTAATACTGAGCTGAATGATGATGTACCCCTTTAGTTTTGTTTTGTTACCATTAGCTTTCGGCTCTCCCATATCTGATACAAAAACAGAATGTGTCTGCTTAGGAGTTTGTTTCGAACTTGTCAACATTTTTTGCAGGAGTACATGTAAAATTAAAGGAAGACTTTCATACCAACATCTTAGGCTGGATAATCTCCGTCGTCAAAGGGTTTTCTACAACCCAACATCTAGCACTCAATTACGCTAGTATACTATTACTGTAACACTGAACGGAGCGTGTCCCACGCACCTATGTAAACAACGCACCCTTGGAGTAGTTAAGATAACTACTGGTACTGTATGATGTCGCCTAGATGCCTAGCTGGGTTAGAGCCATTACTGTTGGTAGACGTGCCAGCTGCGTGTACTAAATTTCGCGTCATGTACACCCAAATCACCTACGTATTCCGAATACACCGTGTACGCACCATAATTAAAAGTACTCGTATGAACTGTCCTGGAAAACTTTTTAACTGTTGTGAGCACTGAGAGCAATTTAGTAAAAATACCAACGAATATTGCATTTTTGATGGATAACACTGACTTGAAAGTGCGGTACAGTAATGCAACGAATTGTGATATTAGCCATAAACGTTAAGTGGTACGAGAACTGGAGCTATAACTGTAGCGCTCTGGAATGAGATTTTGTAGACTTACACTGCCATCAATAGGTAAACAGAACATTAATTGCTCCTGGATTCTATTTATCTTCTCGCTGCTAGCAATTGCGATAACTGGAAAGCCTCGACACACACTCACACACACACACACACACACACACACACACACACACAAACTTCCAAACGAACCCCGTAAACAGCGTGGCTGCCTTTATTTCTTTTTATGTGTAGTAAATTTTGCGTTCACCAAAAGGTTGATATACAATTTTCTTAGGACATACTTGCCATAAATGCATGCTATAGAAAAAAATCTCTGTAAAACATAGATATTTTTCAGATTTGAAGTAACACAATTTTATTCGTAGCTTCCCAATCTTGCGGTTACATCAGACGGCCATCGTCTAAAATGTCACCGGATGGCAGAGAATGCGGTCACTGCCTACACTGACGCTGACGCTTCTTGGGCACGCCGGCTGTGACAGAATTTTCAGTGAAAGCTAAACACAGCGGCAGTGACGCCTCGGGAGAAGCGACGTCACCGCAGGAGTGACGTTACGGAAGTGATGAAACCTACTCTCGCGCTGCATCTCGCTTCGCTGTCAACCTTACGTGGCGCTCATTTTATTAGGTGGCGGCACAGTTGCGTAGGTAACCATGCGT